>NC_083352.1:124198550-125398550 GCF_030254825.1 Meriones unguiculatus | reverse complement strand
AGCACCCTGCTCCAAAATCACCTGCGACTTACCACCTCTGTCAGAGTAAAGTCATGCCCCTCGGTCCCTGGGGCTCTCACGCTCTGGCCTCCTGGCCTGCACGACCTTTGTCCCCTCGCCTCTCACCCTCACCGCCTGCATTGCAGCACAGCTCTGTGGCTGTCCTGGCTCTAGGCGTTTGCACGTGGCATCCTCTGGCGTGCCCGTCCCTAGGCAGCTGCGAGGCTAGTGCTCTGTAATCTCTGCATGTCAATCAGGGATGTCACATACTCAGGAGGCCTCCCCACCTTCCCATTTATGGTGGCAAGCACAGGATTGGGGTGGGGTGTGCCTCAACAGTACAGCCCCTGCCTAGAATGCACCTGGCTCTGGGTTCCATCTCCTGTACATCATACAAATCTTTCTGGAAAATTCCACATTGCTTTCTAAAGTCTTATTTAGTTGACATATCCATTCTGGCCTTCTCAACTCACACACCCTGGAGAATGTTAGCTTCTTGAGAACAAGAGTCTTTGAATCGCTCAGGCTCAGATTAGCGTCTGCTTCTGTGGGTGCAGTTGGTAACTCCATGCTGTTCTGCTCCGCTGGACCCCTGGGGGCTTCTCCTAGCAGCTAGAAGAGGACCGCTGTGTCTCCTCTCACACGAAGAATTGGGAGTTCAGGGGGATTTGCATGAAGTCACAAGGCCTGGATCTAGCAAGGCAGGCCCTAGACCCCAGGCCCAGCCTCTCACAGTTCTGCCTGGCTGAGTGGCTCAGCATGGGCTGGGAGCAACTCTGAACAGCATATGGTCATGCCAGAGAAGGCTGGCAGGAGGGGCCAGCAACACCAAGAGGGTGCAGACAGCGGAGGTTGGAGGTGGAGGGTGGAGACCGAGGAGGGTGCAGACCCACAGTTCTGGGTGGCGCAAGAAGGCATTGGGAAAGGCCAGGTCCATTCTGCTGTTGCCCAGGCCTCAGTGACAAAGGAAGTCAGCAGGATCGAAAATAAGTCTGCATTTCGGGAAGTGAAAGTGGGTACTGGGGAGACTCAGCCAGAGGAGAACTTGGGCCTCCTAGAAAGGCCAAGGATGTGGCAGCATTGCCTCCCCAGCCTGGGGACAGTGGTGCTTGGGTAGGGATAGGCTCTGTCCTGGCCATATCGCTTCAACTAGATGAACCTTGGTTTCCTCATCTGCAAAGTACCTAATGTAACTCCTGCCTCACTGGGGTCTGGCAAAACAGGAGACGGGACCCTGAAGCCAAGGCAAGCCTGATGCTCCTCCAGGCTCCCCTGGTCTCAAGACAGAAAAAGACCCTCCCTTCTAGGACCTCCAGCTCCTCGGAATCGTGCTTTCTCTGCATGTGTCTTCCACAAGAAGAGCTGAGATCCCTTCTGGGTCTTCGTGGTGTCGTCAAGGCACAGTTTAGGGGCCTGACATACAGGAAATGTCTCACACTGGGGCATAGGGGATGGGATATGCCATATGGGATAGAGGGCAGACACTGACAGACGTCCTCAAAGCAGCCAGTCCCTGCTTTGGATTTGTGGGAAGAGGAGGGCACTAAGGATTCATGTTTCCCTGGGCTAAGATTATTCATTTTCAAAGCGGAAGCGCTTGGAAACGAGACACACAGCGTCTCTGTCCCAGGTCAATGAGACATGCCTCCCACAGAACACCACCCCTGACTCGCCAGAGTGTGCCTCCTCGGGGCCGCGCTGCTTTCTCTCGGCCCTTGCCCTGGTGGGAACCAGCTCTAGAAATAGAAAGCTCCACCCTGCTCAAGTCAGAAAGCTCTGAGGAAGGTCTGTGCCAACTGTCTGCAGGGGTCCCGATAGCATCCAGGCTTCCAGAAGGATACTCCAAAGGTTAGGCCACTTGCCTACAACAAATTAAGTCCAAGCAGGAAGGGTACCCAATCTTCTTGACTTTCCACACCAGGGCGCAAGCATGCCATCTGCTCAGATGGAGCTGCCGGAGGTAGTTGGGGCAGGGTGTGTCTTCAGAGCACACCTGACACCCATGGAACCCTCCCACACTAGCAAGAAGGCCAACTTCTGACAGGGATGAGAGGGAAAGGGTCTCTCAGAATGCTCTCCTCTCTCCAGGAGTCCCCACCCTTACTGGCTTTTTGTTGTCGTTTTGTTTTTCGAGACAGGATTTCTCTGTGTAGCCTTGGCTGTCCTGCACTTACTTTGTAGACCAGGCTGGCCTTGAACTCAGAATGATCTGCCTGCCTCTGCCTCCCTGAGGGTTGAGATTATAGGCGTGTGCTAATGCACCGGGCGCTTACTGGTTTTTAAGGGCACCGAGTGTCCCAGGAGACTTCAAAGCAGGGAACCAACTCAGAGCTGAGGGCCCACATAGCTCTGAGAGGACTCCCATACTGCCAGCCTCATGCCTGCCCTCTTGTAGGCTCGAGTGCCCTGCTCACTCAAGGAGGTGGGAGGGGTTATCATACCCTCACTGGGATGTTAGCTTTGGCCAGTCTCTTCTCACAGATCGGGAGACCCTTATGCCTGACAGACAGAACTCAACATCTGAAGGCAGCTCCTCTCTAGGCTCCCACCCCCAGGAGGGAACAAGAGGCCCGAGGCCATCTCCCATCATCTCCCACTGCCTTGTCCTTGACAGCTTGTCACACCAATCTCTAACTTGGCACTAGCCTGCTCTGTGAACTGACTAGTCTGACCATCCCTGACAAACAGGCTGAAAACCCACCCATGACAAGCAGATGTAGGAGATCTGAAGCCACTCTCCCTCACTACTTGGCTGTGTGACCCTGGGCAGAAGAACTAACATCTCTGGGCTATAGGTTTGGCTCTCTGAAGTGAGGAGTGTGGCTAACTGCCCAGGCCTTGACTTCACAGCGCTCTCCGTTCCTTTCTAGCCACCTTCCCCTGGCAGCTTCCTGGGTTTCCTGTGTTGATGTTGACATTTTGAGCTCCCTTGAACTCCAAAGCCTATTCCCTCAGACTTCTCAGTGCCTCTTCGGCTTTACCGTGCTCCCTCCTCCACCTGCTGAGCCTCCCCTGGACACCTGCAGGACCCTTCAGACATCAGATAGACCAAACTTCATTTTATGCCCAATGTTGGTGGTTAGTCCTCTCCGGAAGCATAGCGGCTTCTGCCCGTTTGGCCCATTATGGGACTTGTGGCCTACTAGCTAGTGCCTAGGGCCAAGGCTGTTCAGCAGAGGTGCTGGTGGCAGGACCTGTTCATATCTCAGAATGTTGCCCCCACCCCTCACATCACCTACAGGCCGGCTCTGACTCCCTGGAGCATCTCCATGTCTCCTGCCTTCCACTTGGCCCCTGCCCTCTGGGACCTGTGACACTGGAGTCCTCTCGTTGATGCTCACCCTCCAGTTGAAGCCCCACCACCATCTCCATGAGGGGCCATTTTTCCAACAGGTTCTTTGTGCACAGGCTCAACCTCAGCCCCCATCGAGTGGTATTGGGGGGGTGGCGTTGTCCACCCAAGGAGCTCCTGGGCCAGCATGAGATCCTGTAATGACTCCAGTTCACAGTGACAGGAACCCCGGACTCTCACTCTGTGCAGGGTGCCAAGAATGGAGCAAAGAAAGAAACCTGTGACCTTCTTCCCAGGCACAGCGGAGGGGGGCAGGGAGTTCCTCCCAGGCTTCTGCCCTGCTACAGTTCTGCCTCACTGCCCCCGGCTACCAGCCCCACCCGCTCTGTCTTGTCTGTCTCCTCCACTAGCTCATGCCCTCCAAGAAGGGCAGGCAGGTGCTGTTTGTTCCGTCCTCTGCTCCGTCCCCAGCACCGAGGACAGGGCCAGGCAGAAGAAATCTTGGTTGAAGAGAGGAGTGGAATCCTTGCACTCACAGGAGAGAAGACACAACAGCAGGGCCAGTGTTAAGCAGAGTGATCACAGAGCCTCCCCAAGGAGGAGGCATGGCAGAGGCCCAGCGACTTGTTGGAGCGAGGAATGTTCTGGTACGGGAGGCAATAGGTGCAAAGGCCCTGACGTGCAGCTCAACCTGGACTACTCAGAAGGAGGCAATTGTTACGCCACTCCGTGGAGGGCAGAGTGAGCAGAGCCAGTGGGGAAAGAAGCTTGAGCCTTTTTCTTGGAGAATAAACTGAGGCTGAGGGAAGCTAAGCGCCACAAAACAAGGAAATGTCAGAGGTCAGATCAAACCTGGGGCTGCTGGGATGCCGGCCGGAGACTTCAGGCTTCTCCCTGCAGGGGCCCCGTGACCCTGCTCATTAATAGCTAACCAGGGTGGGGCCCTGCTAGGCTAAGAATGGGCTGAGCCCTGAGCCTTTGGGGCAAAGCCCAGTAACAAGAGAGGGAATGGCCTCCTCCTTTTGTGTGGTACCGTCGAGTCGCTTTGAGCAAAGCCATTGCCATCAGAGGAAGTCTGATTTTATAGTCTTGCAAACTGCCTGGGACATCACCAGCCAAGGACGAGAAAGACACAGGACACACGGCAGCTGTTGGCCAGTTACGCCACTTAAACCCTTGCAGGGTTAGGTCAAAACTAGGACCTCAGATCCTCCCCTCCCCAGCTTCCCTGCAGCCCCTCAGGCCCCCCTCTCTTTACAGCTAGCCATGCTGTTTCTCCCTGGGGCCTTTACCCTGGCCAGTCCTTCCGCCAGAGATTCTTCTTGCTCATTGTCTTCAGCTTTGGGCAACAACTCAAAGGTCACCTCCTCAAAGGCCTTCCCTGACCACCTGTCCCAAGGGCCTGTCCCAAGGCCTTGCTCTCTATCACAGGGTCGTTTTGTGTCTCTTGGGTCCCTTAACAAAAGTGAAACACTTGATGGCTGCTGTCCCTTACTCCCGGCCTCTTTGGGATACAAGCACCCCTACAGTCATGCTCCCCGGAGTCTCCCCAGAGCCTTGCCCAGGGCCTGGCATAGAAGAGATAAGCAGTGAATGTTTGTGAAGCCTGAGATTCTACCCCTCTGTATATAGAGGCAGCAGTTGGAAGTTCAGAGAGAATAAACCACTTGCTTAAGGTCACACAGCAAATGAGAATGCCAGCTAGGGCCCAGCTCGGCGTGCCCGACGGCACCCGGTGCTCTTCTAACTGTCTCATTCTCAGGGATCAACCAGACTCACACTCAATACGCTCCACCCACAAGCCCAGTTCTAGAGAGAAGGGAGACATGGGTAGGAAAGGTGGGGGTGGGGTGCAATCAGAGGAGAGTAAGCATGAGAAATGGTTGGCTTTTTGGAATGCCCCTCTCCAACCCTGTTCCTAACTGACAGATCAGCAAAGTTGGGCACCTAGTCTGGCGTCTCTGGGCCTCCAGAACCCCTAACCCTCATCCTATCTTGCCTTTTCCTGTCTGAGCTGGAAGGGGTTAAGTTTGTGCTTGGCTCCTGCCTTGCTGTGGACCATGGCTGGGACAGAACATCTGTCTGTTGCTATGGTTGCCGTACACTTGAAGGGGATGGCTGGATAATTATGGCAATGCCGCCGAGTGAGGGAGCTGATGCCCGGAATTGGCTCGGACCCTTGCCCGCCCGGTGCAGCAGTGGGCCTCAGGTCCATACTCTGGGCCGTGGAGGAGTCCAAGAGAACCTCCTTGGCCTTTGCACAATGAACAGGCCTGGCCACAGGACCCTGGGGAAACCAGGAGCCGGACAGACACTGGTGGCCTTGGGCAGCAGAATGTGGGCAGACAGCCTGCTGGCATGGGGGAGGAGGGCTCTGATAATTCCCCTGTGCGTCTGTGTGTCCTCTCCTTGGGGAAAAATCCTGTATTCTGCTCCTGGGCCCAGAAGTTCTTTGGAGCCGGGGGATAGCAAATGCTAATTGCCTCCAACCTGCTTTGCTCTGCCTGCTTACTGGGTGACATGACGGACCCTCAGGCTCTAGGCATGGAGGAGATGCCAGGTCTGTGTGGGACAGGATGTGTGGCTACACTCTGCCTCCTTGGATAGCTTGTGTGCACCCCAAGCTGCTGGCCATTGGCTTGCATCACATGATTTGTGCTGGGAGCAGGCGGAGGGGCTTGTTAGCCTGAGGAGTCCACCCACAGACGGACTCCTGGGAAGGGGCTGAGTTTCTGAAGTGTCTGTGTTGTCCCAGGTCAGCAGCCCCAGATGTGAGACAAAAACCAGTACCGTCCCCAAGGTCACCCTTAAACTTCCTGTCTCTTCCCCACGGCACTGCCCCCTCCTCCTGGCATCTTCTCTCCTCTCCTCCCACCTGCCTTTCTCACAGAACAGTCACCACAGAACCAGGCACAGGCCAGGCGATTTTCTGTGCATCCTTTTCCTCTCACTGCAAGGAGGAGGCTTCCAGAGAAGTCTGTCTTCAGTCTTTCTCACTACTTTGGCATCGAGATTCCAGAGACCTAGAGCTAGGGAGCAAGCGATCTTCCTATCTTTCTCTGTTGGCAAGAAATCCAGCCTGGAGGTGCCAAGTGGAGCCACTCTGGGCTCAAACTCCTTTTTCTATTCCCTTAAAGATGACCTCTTAGAAAGCCAAGACTCTGCTCTGTGCAAATGTGTTGACCTGCACGCTCATTCACGGCCGCATCCACTCTGCGTGTCCTGTGTAGAGTGAATCAGTGGAGCTCTGCCCTAAATCTGCCCATCCAGGGCCTAGGGACATCTGCTACTGCCAGTGCACACAGCCTCAATCAGGCAATATAGATTCAAGTCCCTTCTAGCAGCCAGCACCTCCCTGTACTTCCCACCGGCCTGAAATGGGCAGGGCAGGGGCCACACCCTCGAGGCACAATTGAGGAAATAAGAGAATGCAGAGATTAGGGGACATTCAAGGTCACACCGCTAAGTCCCACAGGGCAGGCCCTGGTGCCAGGAACTGCTGTACCTCACACAGAAGGCTGCCTGCTTGGCGTGGGATGGCTTTGGCCTTGATGGATGGCCACAGCCTGCTCTCCGCAGGGCCTGGCAAACTGAATACTGGTCACCCCAGCTCTGGCTCCACCTAGTCAGGTCATACTGCTCACTGTGGACTCTGGGCACCCTCTCTTCCTGCTCTGGGCTCCACACAGCACCGTGGGGCTCCCAGGCTGCCCTAGTAGGTTGGAGTCATTCTGTCTAAGCCAGGGGAGACACCAGGCCTGCCCAGTTCCTATTCCTCAGGGACTGTGGGCTGGGTGGGAAGGCTCAAGCTCTCTTCAAAGGGACAGGCTTCAGCCCCAGCCCGACTCACACACTGAAGGAGGTGCTGTGGGCATGAATCAGCATCCCAGGGCCCTTAGAACATCACAGATGCCTGTCCCCAGCAAGGCCCTCCTGCAGCCATGGTGATGGGTGGGTAGTGGCCAGACAGAATGTCTGCTAAGAAGGACTTAAGCCCAGAAAACAATCCCTTCTCAGAAGTGGGACCTCCTTCGGGATCTGCAGGAGCCAGGCGTAGCTTTTAAGATACTTGCCAGAAGGCACATGGCTCTCTGGTACTGGACATGACTCTTCTGTTGAACCTTGAGCTGATCTGGGTCTCTTGGGATGATGGTGCAACCTCAGTGAAATGTAAGTGTCAACTCTAATGGGCTCCTTACTCCCCCCAACACCCCCCAATTTTGGGTCACTCTCTGAAGGCAAGATAAAGACTTGGGATATAGATTATGGGGCTGGAGAGATGGCTTAGCTGTTAGAGCACATGCTACTCTTGCAGAGGACACAGGTTCTGTTCCCAGCACCCGCACAACAGCTCATAACTGCCTGTTAAGTCCAGTCCCAGGGGATCCAGTGCCCAACTCTGGCCCCTGTGGGTACTCTACACATTTGGTGCATAGGCATAGATGCAGACACATAACCCATATACATAAATAAACAGATAGATAAATAAATAAATTTAAAAATTACCCCCTCTTTCATTTCCTCAATTTCCCCTGGAATGTCTTCTTTTCACCCACAGTCTCTTAAAATAGAGTTCACAAGCCATATCCCCTATCTCTTCCAGCCGCACCACTATCAACCAGGCCATGCTACACGTCTTCCATGCCCCGCCCACTTCAGAGGCTTGGCACATTATCCAAGCCTCATCACCAGGCCTCCCTGAGATGTCCACTCCAACTTCAGAAGCTCAGTAGCCTGGTCCTCAAGGAAGCCCTCAGGATCCCTGCCTGGACCAGGCCCCTACCACGGGCACCTTTCTGCCACCCTCACCTTACAGCATTCCTGAAACATCACAGGCATGTCTGAGTGGTTGAGACCTCTGTCCCCTTGCAGTGTGGACTTGGACAAGCCCAGTCCCCGTCTGTCTCATTCCTCATTAGATCCCTGGATCCTGGCACATGGGTAGACCCACAGTTCGGCACAGTGAGTATTTGTTGAGTGAATGAACAAATGAAGGATGGGTGGATGGAAACAGAATCAGGAGCTAGAAGATGGAGGCTGAGGTGAAATATGATGTCTCTGGGTGACTTGGTCCAGTGGCGGAGTCATCTGGGAGGGATCTGAAGGTGGGGAGGAGGAACCTTTGGGTGTCCAGGCAGAGGACTTTGGCAATGGCCTACCTGGGCTAGCACATGCCTTCTATATCCAAGGATACAGGAGGGAACCAGGAGGAGCCTGGAGCCAGAGGCTGGGAGGTAGGGCAGTCAGATCTGAACTTTCCCAGGGCTCTGAGCAGAGCAGTGGCTCAAACAGGTTTTCCTCTAGAACAGCCCAAACTTAGTGGAGCCCTGGCTGGTTTGTCTCCTGATGTGCCTGCCTCACTGGGTTACCTGCCACTTTGTGCCTGACCTGCCGGCTCCCTCGAGCAGCCACGGAGATGCCTTGACAATGCTTATGTCCTTCCTCTACTAGAACCTTCCTGTGGCTTCAAGAGGACTCAGAGCCTGCCTGGCAGGATCCCAGACCCATCAAGACTATCTCTCCTCAGCACCAAGAGCCCTTGGCCAAATGAATCCCTGTTGGATAGGTCCTCACACGGTGGAGGACAGGGCGGTGCCCCTAGCCTGCATGCACTCGACTCCAGCAGTCTCCCGGGGGACAGCACCTGCCTGGTTTCTAGAAGAGGAGAATAGAAACTTCTGTCCTGAATCCCCACAGAAGCCGCCTCCCAGCACTGCCGCCTCCCAGTCTTCCTCCGGCATCCAGGGCTTGTCTGTTAGGCTCATCACAGCCTGATATTGAATAAGCTTTGCAAGGGTGGGCTCTGGGTTGGGTCTGTTTGCCTCTACCCTTATTTTAACTTTGTTTTTAATTATTTACCTTTATTTTATGTGCACTCATGTCTTGCCTGCATGTATGTCTATGTGAGAGATGTCAGATCTTGGAGTTACAGACAGTTGTAAGCTGTCATGTGGGTGCTGGGATTTGAACCCTGGTCCTTTGGAAGAGTAGTCAGTGCCCCTAATCTCTGAGCCAGCTCTCTGGCACCCTCACCCACCCACTCATACATTTACTCTTTACATATTGGCCAAGTTGATGGCCAAGTCTCCCCATGTTTGGATGCTTTTCCCCTGCCTTACAGATAAGGAAAACTGTACCAGAAGGGACACTGAGCTATGTCTGCATGTGCACATTTGTGAAAAGCGAGGGTTTCTGAGTCAAAATTTGAGTTCACTGGACTCTGTTTATGTCCCCAACAGGCTGAGGCCTGGAGCAGGTGGGCAGTGCAGCAGCTGGAATCCATGGGTCCCTAGAGAATCATCTCACTGGATCTTGGCCCTGGGCCTGTTGGACATGAGGCCAATGGGCAATTCTGTCAGCAGGCAACTCCGAGAAGGAATGGATTGCCCCAGAACGGGAAGAATCTGCTGCTGCTGCTGCATCTGTCCTACCCGACAAGGTTCTCGTGAATTCCCAAGAAGCCCCAGGCTGGGCAGTTTTTGGAAATCATGGCTGCATAATGTCCCTGGGATATGTCCCTTTATGCCCTGCAAGTCTCCTAGATGCTCCTTAAAGATCAAGGTTGGCTAAGTTTTCCCAGTCAGCACCTTGGTTGGTGTCGGGTGCTTGGAGGGAGATGCACTTTGCCAACCCAGCGAACTCAGTTTTCATGAAATTGTACATGTCATAATAAACTGTCAAGACATACTGCAGGCCTGCTGGCTGGTCAATAATTCAGTGTGTTCTTAAGGACAATTCAGGATTTTAAAAGTATTTCCTTGGGATTGTTGTTCCAAATACTATTAATGGTCAGGAACCTTCCCGATGTGCTGGATAGCTAATGACGGGCCAGCCTGGGTGGGCCCAGGGTGGAGGTAGAGGCTAGGGACCCAAAGCCCACAACTTGTATGGTGTTCAGGTAAAGCCCATCTCTCCAGCAAAATGCCCTGGTGTCACCCACCACATCTTTGTCATGGTCCTTAAGAAGGGAAATGAGGACCCCAGAGCCCAAAGAGAGCAGATTCCAGCCCCAGACTAAACAGCTAGGAACTAAGGGCATCAATCAAGGTCTCAGGTTGGGGTGCTTAAATGTCAGTGACTGTATGCTAACTTTGGGCAAAGAGTACCTCACACATACACACACGGAAATTTATTCATCTGTAGCATTGTTTATATGCTCAGAGAACAAATATTTACAAAGTTTTTGTTTAATCTGGCAAAATGGTAGAACATTTTCCACCATTGGATACATCCAGTTTGATCACCAGCATCTCCCCAAACTTTTACATGCATGCATGCACACACACACACACACACACGCACACACACAGGTGCTGAGATGGAACACTATCAAGACAGTTTGAGTGCTTATTCTAAGGATCCCCAGCAAATATCACCAGTCACAAATGGTAATCAGCACTATGAGGGAAAATAAGGGACAATAAAGACGCAGGTGGAGGGTGGGTATTTGAGCCAAGATAATCACAGGAGCTTGTCTGGGCAGGTGACAGCTGAATAGAGACCTGTCAGGGAAAGCCGTGGTCAAGAGGGTAAAGAAGTGCAAAGGCCCTGGGGTGGGCCTTGCTGAGGGACTGGAGGGCAGCTGGAGGGGTGGGGCCTGGATTGAGTGAAGCAGTGGAGGCTGAGTGCCAAAGTCACAGAGGTCTGAGAGTGATGGGAATGACCCACGGGGTGGGGTGGGGTGCAGGACTATGCTCTGTGGCACTTGTTGTCTTGTTTTGTGTTGTTTTGAGACAGGGTCTCTCTACATAGCCTTGGATGCCTTAGAACTCTCTCTGTAGACCAGGCTGGCCTTGAACTCACAGAGATCCTTCTGCCTCTGTTTCCCGAGTTCTGGGATTAAAGGCGTGAGCCACTATTCCCTGGTGTTTGTTTGTTTGTTTCTTTGTTTGTTTATATAAAGTCTTCTGTAGTGCACACTGACCTCAGACCTGGTATGTGGCCAAGAGTGACCCTGAGCTGCAGATCCTCTGGCCTCTAGGTAGGCCCAGTGTGTGCCACCCTCAGTTTGTGCCAGGATTGAGGCCGGGGATTGAAGCCGGGTTTCAGTCATGCTAAGCAAGCACTCCAGCAGTGGAGCTACACCCTATGGATTTCTGGTTTGAGTCACAGGCTGCACAGTGGGATCAAGGCCATCGTGAGCAGTATAACAAAACCAGAACCAAATAAATAAGGCTGGGGCTGCTGTAGCTCAATTGTGGAATGCTTGCTTAGTAAGCACATGGCACTGTGTGCAACACATGCACCATAAAACAAACAAACAGCAAAATAATAAAAATTAAAATATGCCTTTAAAATTCTCTAGGTATAACCAGAAAAGTGAAAAAAATTAAACAACAAAAACCCATCTCAGGGTAAAACCACATGTACAGTGAGTAGGCTGTCATCTGCCCTGACCCTCTCCCCTCCCCTCCGCTGTCCTCCTCTCCCCTTCTCTCTCTTCCTCTTCCCTCCTCTTCCCTCCTTTCCCCCTTCCTCTGTCCTCTTTTCCTCTCCCTTCTCTGCCGCCCTTCTCCTTTTCTCCTCTCCTCAACTCTCCTTTCCTCTGCTCTCCTCTCCTCTGCTTTCCTCTCTTCTCCTCTTCTGTGCTCTCCTCTCCTCTTCTGTCCTCTTGTCACCTCTCCTCTGCTCAGTTCTCCTGTCCTCTGTTCTCCTCTCCTCTCCTCTCTTCTCTTTTTTGACACAGTCTTCCTATGCAGCCCAGGCTGGCTTCAAACTGGAGATCCCCCTGTTTCAGCCTTCCATAAACTAGATTTACAGGTACACACCATCACACCGAGCCTTACTGTCTACTTAAGGAAGGAAGGAAGGAAGGAAGGAAGGAAGGAAGGAAGGAAGAAAGAAAGAGAGAGACATGAAAAAGAGAAAAATGAAAAGAGAGAGGGGAGGAGACACAACAAGAGCTCAGGTGTGGGAAAATTGTCTCTGATGGATGAAAACTATAGGAACACTGTACCTGTCTCTGGACGGAACACACACCACACACACACACACACAAGGCTCTCTCTCTCTTTCTCTCTCTCACACACAGGCTCTCTCTCTCACACACACACAGGGTCTCTCTCTCTCTCTCTCTCACACACACACACACACACACACAAGGCTCTCTCTCTCTTTCTCTCTCTCTCACACACACACAGGGTCTCTCTCTCTCTCTCTCTCACACACACACACATGCACATACTCGGGCTCACACATACCCACTCCCACACTCACTCCCACATTCACACACTTGCTCCCACACTCTTACACACAGACTTTCTTCTCTCTGCATTTTGTCTTGCACCTTTTAAATTTTGAGCTATGAAAATCTGTTACCTATAGAAAAATCAACTACTTTTTTTTTTTTTTGGAAGCAAGTGATTCTTATCCAGGAAGGGGAGGCCTGCACACGGGAGGGCAGGTAGGTACCTCCTTGTTGAGGAGGACCCTAGGAACAGGTAACCTGGAGCCAAGACTGAAGAGCAGGGAGCTGCCCTATGGGAGTGGGGGAGGCTATGGCAAAAGGAGGAACAGTAGGTGCAGGGATTCCAGGTGGATTGTGCTTGGGCATGGGGGCTCCCACCCACAGCCCAGCATTTAACAAGCAGAGACCGAGAATAAGGAGTTTCAGGCCAGCCTGGGCTACATAATGAGACCCCGTCGGAACAGAAGTGGCTGTGCAGGAAAGGCCGATCCTGGGTTCCTATTGGAACAACAGCCAGCTGTGGCAGGATTTGAGTAGTGGTCTTGGCCACCAAGAATCCTGGGGTATTCTGGGAAAGGATGTAGGTCCTGTAGGCAGAAAAGCTAGGCTTTATATCCTGGCTGGGCCACTTCCCAAGCATGGACAGTCTGCCTCCCCAGGACAAGGTCACGGGGGGGGGACAACAAGGCCCCCAAAGCTGGTGTCAAGATCAGCAGCCCCACTACTCATGTTGGAGGCAGGCCAGGGCAGCTGAGGCTGCAGGAGAAGGTAGGACCTAGAGGCCAAGAGAGCAGGGCTGTCTCAGCTGCCCGTGCCCCACAGTCCTGACTCCGGCCCCCTGGGCCTCAGCCATCTGGCTAGGCGGGCTTTGCTCTAGGTGCCCATCTGGACGCCGAGCTGACAGTACATTAGGCGTTTCGCAGCGGCTGTTCAGACTCACTGGCTTCTAGTGGTTCCATCGGGATCAGTTTGGGACACTTCTCTCCCCTTGTCCACTGACAGAGAAGAGAATGGGGGGGGTGGCATCTCTGGGCAGGAACCTGCCAGTCTCCACATACTGCCATGCTAAGGGCAGGCAAGGCAACTGATGATTAGAGGAACCAAGAGGTGGCCAAGGGCACCTGAGTGTCAACTAAGAGGACAGGATTCACACCCAGGACTGAGGTACCCGGGGAATCTGCCTCTCCCACCAAATCCCAGCCCCCACTGTCTTCAGAAGCCTTTAGGGGGCTTGTGGCCAGGTCAGAGGTTCATAGAACAGCACCCTTGTTCAACCTTCAGAGCTGGGGAGGCCGATGGGCTAACTGGAAAGTACCCGTGGGAACGCGGCTCCCCCTTCCTGCGGGGCTCCTCTCCCTGCAGGGGGTCCCCTCCCTGTAGGGGTGGCAGTTTCCTGGCTCAGATGACATGCTCAGCACCTGCAGCTCCAGCCTCCACCTGCCTGTCTTGTTGCTGAACACTCCCAGAGCAGTGGGCAGCTGGAATGGGGTGGGGGTGAGTGGGGGTGGGGCAGGGTTGGGCTCAGTTTACTGGACCAGCTTTGGGAAGCCAGAGAGAAGAGGAATGCCTTTGCCCGGCTTCCAGAAACTTTTCCAATTTCTTCAGCTCCAGCAGCATCTGGAAGGAACCCAGGGCAGCCCCCTGCCTGGACTCTCATCTGCCAGCAGCCATATGCACACTCGAGGGTCACTGCCCCCCACAGTGACACCTTCTGCCCTCAGCTTTCTGGGAAATCCGTGGTGGTACTCCCATGGCCTGAGATGGGGGCCTCAGGCAACTTCATTGGGTTAAGAACTGCCCTGTCCTACCTGCCCTTCCTTCCTTCCTTCCTTCCTCCCTCCCTCCTTTCCTTCCTTCCTTCCTTCCTTCCTTCCTTCCTTCCTTCCTTCCTTCCTTCCTTTCTTTCTTTCTTTCCTTCTTTCTCTTCCTTCCTTCCTTCCTTCCTTTTCCTCTTTCTAATATGAACATAATCTCATTGTAAAGTCATTAACCACCTGGAAGGGAGGAAAGAGCATCAGCTTCCTGCAGGAACTCTGCAAACTTCAACTGCTGTAGAGCTCCACACATCTACCCACAAGCCGCCCCAGCCGCACTCTGGCCTTTCTGGTCTCCCAAAGGCAACCCCCCTTGTCTTCCTTAAATACCTCCCACTGAGGTCAACCCTCACCACCCCTCACGTGAACTATTACAGTGACCTCCGAGCTGGTCTGGGCCTTCCCATCTCCCTCCCCCAGGACAAAACCTAGGGTTGCTGTCTAGTGACGCTAGGATCAGAGGATAATTGAAAGCTCGGATGTTAGTGTTTGCATGGTGTGACCTTGGACAAGTCGCTTAACATCTGAGCCTCAATCCTTCATTAATAAAAGTGAATTAGGATGGGTGCTGGTGGCACAGGCTTGTAATTGCAGCACATGGAAGGCAGAGGCAGAAGGGTCATCCATGAATTTGAGTCTAGCCAGGCTACACTGTCAAGAAAGAGAGGGGTGTCAAGAGAGGAGGAGGAAGAGAAGGAGAAAAAATAAAAAAGAAGGAGAAGAAGGAGGAGGAGAAAGACATGAGCCTTTGACGCAAGGGGTTCTAACACTGCTGGGCTGTCTCTCTGCCTACACAGATGCTGTGTGCTCCACCTCAGCAGCCTGGTGAACTCCTGTTGATCCTTCAACACCCTCTCAAATGGTATCCCGACCGGCCTGATATGTGTGTTCCTTCCTCAGAACATGCTTTTGTACAGTGGCCAGCTTGCTGAGCTGGGATTTTTTTCATTTACTTCCTGAACCTTCACTTCACAGTATGGGCTCCCAGGGGTGGTGACTGATAAATGACTAGACTAAGCCAGTCAGGGAGGGCTGGGGTGGCTGGGAAAAGGTATGAGGAAGGGAGAAGGGAAAGGCAGGGAGAGGGGATGAGGGCTGAGCTAGGCAGAAGATGGCTTTCCATTATTAAATCATTCGTTCCTTCACTCACTCACTCACTCACTCACTCAAAAAACAGATGTCAACCCTGTCTTAGCCAGGGTTTCATGGCTGTGATAAAATACCATGACCAAAAGAGACTTGAGGAAGAAAGGTTTTATTTCAGGTTATGTGTCCAGCTCACAGTCCATCAGGAAGGGAAGTCAGAGGAAGAATTCAAGGGAGGGACCTGGAGGCAGGAGCTGAAGCAGAAGCCATGGAGGATGGCTCCTTACTGGCTTGTGGCTTCCTTGGACTGCCTTCTCAAACACCTCAGGACCACCTACCCACATCAATCACTAATTAAAAAGAAAAAAAAAAAATGCCCCATAGGATTGCCTACAGGCCAATCTGGTGGAGGCATTTTCTCAGGTGAGCTCCCTCTTCCCAGAGAACTCTAGCTTGCAACAAGTTGACAAAAAAAAAAAAAAATTTCAACCTGGACAAAGCTGGGTGCCGCCTCAGAGTCACACCCAAGAACTCAGGTTCTTGAAAGCCCAGAAACCCAGCTCAAACTGAGTCTCCCCGGGTCCCCAAACCCTGCTCCCTCTCCAGTTCCTCCAAGGACAGTCTATTCTAGGATGTTCCTCTGACTTTTCCAGCCCCCCCTGGGGGGGGAGGGTGCAGATGTAATTAATCTCTTTTCGACTGTCAGGTCCTGCCACACACACCCAGGGCTCCGCCTCGGGCCTCTTCTCACCTCCTTCTACTCTTTTCAGTCTGTGCCTCAGACTGTGGGACTCCTGGGACTTGGGGCTCCTGGGATTAGCCTGTTAGCACCCACCTCCTCACTGGGCTGTGTGAATTCCCATGTCCCAGAGCCTGCCCAGCTCAGCCAGCAAGAGCCCAGAAAAACCTTGGTGGGCCGGGCAGAGCCAAGGGGTCCTCAGTAAACATCAAGGTCTGCCTGACTCCTGTTGTAGCAACAATACCAAGACACACCATTTCTAGCTCTGTCTAGCTGTGACTCTGGCTCACACTTCCCACGAGCCAGGTGCCACGCTCTGCTTTCTTTAAACCCTGCCCAGTCAACAGGGACACGTCCTGCGACATCCCCGTCTTGCAGAGAGAAAAAAAAAAAAAAGAAAGAAAGAAAGATCAGAGAAGTTGATTGAGCCTCCTGAGGTCAGCGCCCGCACTCCCACTAACCACTGTGCACCATGGCCAGATAGCTTGGAGGAGCGAACGGGCCCCACAGCGTTATCAAGACAATGACTGTTAGGCTGAACCAAGACCCCACAGGGTTTTCAGCTGTGTGACCTTAGACAGGACACGCATCTCTCTGACCTCAATTTTCCTGCCTATAAAATGAGCATAAACATAGTCCCTCCATCCAATCCAACTTCTGCAAGCGGGAGGGAGGCGGGGCCTCCTACAATAGAGTGGGGCGGTGATTTGGTGGTCCCAAGGCCCTCCCCCACAGGCAAACCCCCAAGCAGACCCTATCCTGCCAAGGGCAGCTCTGTGCCTGCTTTGAGTGGACCTGGGTGAGAGAGCCATAAACATCCTTCCCAAGGGAGCACCGGCAGCCACAGAGATGCTGCACTCCCGGAGAGGGATGGCATTTTCGGTGCTTAGATTATGTGTCCTGGGTCCGTGGCCAGCAGCTGAAGAGGGGGACATGCATCGACCCAGTAAAGTACTGGGACTCTGGGCACACACATCCACACATCCTACCTGCTCTCGCTGCCCCACAGGTCCTGGCAAGGGGAATGGTGCTTCCCCTGAGACTCCCTTGGGCTGTGCCAGCCTCCTGGTGCTGACAAAGCCTCCTCCCGTCCCCCCCCCCCCGCCCCCGGAAATGAGTGGTCCAGGGAGGGTGCCAACAGAGGGAGCTGGGGGCTGTGCCTAGGCCTCATGCCACCCTTCCCAACCTTCCCAGGGTGCCCATGTCTCCCCCTGCCCCTTGGCCGCTGCTGGGGCGCCAGCCCCGTTGCTATGGCTGCCGCGCTGAGGAAACTGCAGCTGGGTAATTATTGCGAACATCCATCCTGCCTCCTACCCGCCCCAGAGCTGGGTAGCTAGCTGGTGGCCAAGGCTAGGACGGGCCCCTCGTGGGCTTCCCACTAGCCACACCCAGCTAGCCTGGCTCGGTGCCCACTGAGGAGGAAGGGAGGGAAGACAAGCAGACAACAGGAACAGACCAAAGGAGCCCCCAAACTCCTGCCCTCAGCCTGGCCCAGCCTCGGAACTGACCAACCAGACCGACTCTTATTTTTCCAGCTGTACATGGAGCCAGCCTGAGAGCCTCCAGGGGCGAAGAGAAGCTGCCCCTGCCTTTCTCATGTAGGGAAGCCTGTGGGAGTGTAATGACTCCGGCCTCTCACACAGCGACTGTCCCAGTGCACGAGGAGTCCCCTGGGGCCCCACTGCAGGGCTCTGCCACCTCCTCCGCCCCAGAAGCTCGCCCTGGCCCTGGTGTCTAAATATAGCTCCGTCTGGCTGTGCTTGAAGTCACACAGACTCCTAACTGCCCCGGTGGCCATGTGCAGGGGAGGGAGGGGTGTCTATTCATTCAGCTGTCCGGCATGCGGCTAAGGAGTGGCAGAAGGTGCCAGGCACCCAGCTAGGCTCAGTGCACCTGGGAAGCTGGGGTGCTCTTGCCTTCGAGGCTCCCAGTCCCTTCCAGACCTGCACAGATATAATTTAAGACATTTGCTCTCACAGAGAAGGGGGTCTCCTCACCCAGTCTCGGAACAGCAGGAAAGAGGGCGCCTGCAGAAGGCTTGACAGAGGCAAGAGGATAGGTCAGAGCAGAGGGAAGGGCAGAGTGGCCTAAGGGAAGGGACCCTGGGATGGTTTCCTGTGATAAGGGTGCGGGGGTGTACCACAACAGCAGATGGGCTCCGGGACAGGAGCTAGGTCAGAAGACTGCAGAGCACAAAGGACACTTCTCCCTCCCCCTGGCCTCAAGCCGCTCTGCACAGGCTGACCTTGGAGGGTACTTTGCAGAGGAGTTGTGCCCGGATCCTGGTATCTAGGGGTTCCTGAGACAGATCGGACGTGGAGCAGGCCCGGGGAAGCAGGGAAGGTGTCGGGGCAGGGTACTGGGTCACCGAGGAAGAGGAAGCAGAGTGGGCAGGACATGGAGGGTAAGAGGCTGCGGGTCACAATGCTGCCTACTTCTGTGTCAATTTGACACGAGCTAGAGCCATTTGGGAAGAGGGGACCTCTATCGAGAAAATGCCCCCACCAGATTGCCTTGCGGGGGCCATTTTCTTGATAGATGATTGATGTGGGCGGGCCTCATTCACTGTGAGGAGAATCCTGGGCAGGTGGTCCTGGGTCTTAAAAGGAAGTGGCTGAGTAAGCCAGGAGGAATAAGCCAGTAAGCAGCCCTCCTTCATGGCTTCTGCTCCAGTCCCTGCCTCCAGGTTTCACACTAACTTCCTGTCCTGACTTCCCTCGGTGATGGACCATAATCTGTGAGGTTGACATAAACTTTTTCCTCCCCAAGTTGCATTTGGGCACATATTTTGTCACAGCAATAGAAACCCTAACTAAGATAGTCCAAGGCCCCTCAGGGGGATAGCTGAAGGAGAGCCCAGCCTGGTACATGCCCCGGAGAGGCTGTCCACTCAGCACAAACTGCCAGGGCTCCAGCCTTTGGCGTAGGGGCATCTCAGTTTTGATGGTCTTTACGTGTCACACTTGCAGTCACAGCAATAAATCCTCCCAATGATTTTTCTATCCCAAAGCTCAGACACTAGGACAGAAGGACGGAACAGTCACTCCCAGGAAGTGACACAATTTATCCAGGTAGAGAGGAGAGGGATGAGGGTCCGGCACCAGTCACTGGGGCCAGCAGTGGAGAGTATAGAGTCAAACTGGAACCACTTGCCAGTTCCCCCTGGTCTGGAGGGCCCCACACCCTTTAGCACTGTTCCAGCTGGGAGTACAAGCCAGAGGGCAGGCATGGGAGTTGGAGACAAACAAGGCCCTTGGGAAGACAAGTGAGATGTCAGTTCTTCTCTCACACATCAGAAACTAAGACTGTGGGCAGCCCTAGGCCCAGAACAGGCTGCTGTTTCCCAGCTCCTGGATAGCAGAGACTGGGCAGCTGAATCCTGCTGACCCTGGCTAGGGTCAGTTAGCCATACAGTGTAAGGTCTAGTGAGAGTGTGCGGGAAGAGCTGGGTACTGGGGGCAGGAGAGTTCTGAGCTGGCTGCAGCTACAGGGAACTGTAGCTTGAATTACAGCCCTTTGAATCAGGAGTGATGAGGCAGGGCACGCCTCGAGCCAGCACCAGCCATTTGTAACGTTCACATTCCTGGAGGTTGCAATGAGGCTGTGTGCCGGGCAGCATAAGAGAAGAGGTGGGGCAGCATGGGCACCAAAGAGTGCCTGGCACCAGGTGTGGTGGTGCACACCTGCAATCCCAGCCCTCTGGAGGCGGCGACACGGAGATCTCTCTGAGCTGAGGACAGCCTGGTCTACAGAGCAAGCAGTTCCCGGCCAGCTGGTGAGACCCTGTCTCCAAAAAGGTGACGGAAGCTGGGTGTGGTGACTCCCACCTATAATCTCAGCAGTTGGGAGGCAGAGGCAGGAGGAGCTCTGTGAGTTCAAGGCCAGCCTGGTCTACACAGCAAGTGCCAGGTCAGTCAGGGCTAAACAGAGAAACCCTGACCTCCTCCCTCTGCTGAAAAAAAGATGGTATGTGGGGGAGGGGGGACAGGTGCAGCTGAAGAAATGGCTCAGTAATTGAGAGAACTTGCTGTTCAGAAGACCAAGGTTCAGTTCCCAGGCATCCATGCATATCAGGCAGTTCACAATCATCTGTAACTCCAGTTCCAAGAGATCTGGGCGTGCAGGAGTCCTACCTGCATGCATGTGCTTCACGTACATACACTCAGACACATATACACATGAAATAAAGTAACAACATTAATTTGAAAAGAGTGCCTTGCGGCTGAAAAGATGGCTTAGTAGTTAAGAGCACTTGCTGTTCTTGCAGAGGACCTGGATTCTGTTCTCAAGCACCCATGTACCAGCTGAGGGTTAACTTCAGTTCCGGTGTTTCTGACGCCCTCTTCTGGAATCCACGGGCATTGCATGCCATGCATGCAGGTAAGGCACTCCTAGACATAAAGTAAATATAAATAAAATTTAAAAAAGAAAAAATGGGGCCTGGAGGGGCTGGAGAGATGGCTCAGTGGTTAAGAGCACTGTCTGCATTTCCAGAGGTCCTGAGTTCAAGCCCCAGCAACCACATGGTGGCTCACAACCCTCTATACTGAAATCTGATGCCCTCTTCTGGCATGCAGGCGTACATGCAGATAGTGCACTTGTATACATAAAATAAATAAAATCTTAAAAAAGAAAATAAGTAAAAAGGGCCTGACACGCACTAAGGCCTGTAGACACATTAGCCAGGGTGTTCCCACCACTCATGGTGACAGAACCTGAACATCACACATGCGGAAACAGCCGCTCCATCACTGGGCCACCCCCAGCCCTAAGCTCCATTATGGCTGTCCCTCTGCAGTAGCTTCTCTGCCCCTCTCCATTCATCCCAAGAGCGACTGTGAAGGAAGGTTCTATTGTTTCTACTCAGAGACCGGGAAACTGAGGCTCAGTGCCTTGGTTTCTTTTCCATTGCTGACAGGAAGCATCTGTAAGGGGGCGGGGAGGTAACTGGAGCTCACAGGTCTGAGTTACAGGCCAACACAGCACAGAAGTCAAGGTGGCAGGAACTAACAGCTAGCCACATCACGTCCATAGTCCAGAGCAGAGAGGAATGAATGCATGCTTATGCTCATCCCTCTTTCCCTGCTCTTAGCCAGTTCAGAACCCAAATGCAAGGTACAATGCGATGCTCCCTTTTAAGCTGGGTCCTCTCACGTGAATTAATGTAATCAAGATAAGCCCCTCCCAAGTGGACAGGTCCCCTGGCCAGCCCGATTTAAACAATCCCTTGCTTGATTCTCTTCCCAGGTGATTCCAGATCTTATGAAGTTGATAATGAAAACTAACTATCATATCGTGGCAGTGCCCACCTTTATACCCGGGACTCTGGATGCAGAGGCAGGTGGATCTCTGTGTGGTTGGGACAACCTGGGCTTCATGATGAAACTCTATCTCAAAACAAAAACAAACAGGAAAGAAGGCAACTAACCATCACGCTCAGTAAGTGGAAAGTGAAAGCCACAGCCTACTGCTGACCTCTGCTCCCAGTGTCCACAGCTTGTCACTGTCTCCCCTAAGGCCCTCAGTGATCCTCCCTTTTTCCTCCCAGCCTGGGGTCCTAGGGTCCTGTCCTCTGTCTGGCCCAGACTGTCTCTTAAGGAACCTCCAGTATGCTTCCACAGCCTCATGCATAGAGCACATTGGGGTGCTCTGGTCCTACTTCCTACCTGGAAGCCTCAAGTCAAATGCCTTGAAGCACCCCTGACAGTGACATGTCCTCTCTGTCCAACGGTCATAGGGCATTCGTGCTCCTCTGTCCCAAATCCTTTGTCCCTATGTACATATAATCTGTCCAGCGCTCCCTCCATTTATCTCCCCATCCATCAGTCCATCTTTCCCTTCATCCCTCCATTCCTCACTTCCTCCATCCCCCACCTTCTTGTTTCTCCTGTAGGGTAGATCTATTGCTGCTCAAAGCACTCATGGGGAATCACTAGCCTTGGCCTTGTGCCCATGGAGCTGCAGCCTAGTAGCTTTGTCACTGGCTGTGTGGAGGTCATGGTGCCATGTCTTTAGGATTTTGAAAGTAAGTGGTGACAGTTGAGCTAGTGCTAGAGCTATCACTGACCACCAATGAAAGTAAGGATGGGCTAAACCATGAGCTACCCTGTGTTGCATTCACACCATGGTGCAGGTCATCCAGCTGTGCCATCACACAGAGACATGGACCAGGCTTGCCTTCCACCATCAGGTGGGGCTTGCTACCAGTAAAGCTTTTGTTCGGGCTGTCCCCGCCTCCTGGAAGGCTCTCCCTACAGATTCTGCTGTACTGGGAGTCATGTTCTACCACCCCTTCTTGTGGAGGCTTTTCAGAGCTGAGTAGATGTTCCTAGTACACATAAGAGCATTTGTGGCCATAGGCCCTGTGGCTAAGGCTATTTGGGTCTGAACCTTGTGAAGTCTGGTGGGAGCCAAGCCTGGTAGAGATCACTGTGTGATGATAGAGCAGGATGCTAAGAGACTAGGCCCATGCTGGGGCAGGCAGGGTTGGTTCAGAGATGAGCCTCTTGCTCACACTATCCTAGGAG
The DNA here is from genome assembly GCF_030254825.1 of Meriones unguiculatus. NCBI lineage: Eukaryota > Metazoa > Chordata > Mammalia > Rodentia > Muridae > Meriones > Meriones unguiculatus. Next base: position 125,375,905 of record NC_083352.1, on the reverse strand, counting down.
CCCATGCTGCTCCTCGGAGGGAACACATATGGCGCCTGCCCTAGGCATGAACCCACCAGCACCGAGGGGGTCCTTTGGCTTCCTTTGCTTTCCAGCCTCCAAGCCCTCCCTTTTTGCCCTCTCTCCTTGCCCTTCCTCCCTACCATCTCAGCCTCTGTGGCAGGAAGTCAGGCATGCAGGACAGTGAGACACTGAGGGCTCCTACAGGGGTAAGCCATCCCAGCCTCGTTCTTTGGGAAGGAACCACAAGCAAATGCCATTTAGTTGAAGCAATGTGAAGTGGAAGGACTTCCTCCCTTTGCCCCTGAAATCATCCCAGGCAGGAGCTTATAGCTCCTTCTCACCAGGAGAACAAGCTAAGATGACTGGGATGTGATCTGGCTTTTGAAGGTCAAGCTGGGGATGGGGTATGAAAGGGGTCACAGGTTAAGAGAACTGACTGCTCACCCAGAAGTCCCAGGCTTGATTCTCAGCACCCACATGATGGCTCACAACCATCTGTAAGTCCAGTCCCAGGCAATCTGAGGCCCTCTTCTGGCTCCTAGGCACACATGTGATGTACATGCAAGCAAAATGCTCGTACACTAATAAAATTAAATTAGGAAAACATCTTTAAACTCAACTCAGACCTGGGAGTGGTGGTGTGGACCTTTAATCCCAGCACTCCAGATACAGAGGCCAGTGGATCACTGGGAGTTTGAGGCTAGCCTGGTCTGGTCTATATAGTGAGTTCCTGGCCAATCAGAGCTACAGAGTAAGACCCTACCTCAAACAAATAAACAAACAAAGGCAACTAAAAGTCAACCCAAGGCCCTAAGACTGCACAGCAGGTAAAGTTGCTTGCAACCAAGCCTGCTGACCTGAGCTCACTCTTCAAGACCTACATGGTAGGAAGAGAGAACAAAAAGTTCTGCAACTTATCCTCTACACACACATAACGATAGATAGATAGATGGATGGATGGATAGATAGATAGGTAGATGGATGGATGGATGGATAGACAGATAGATGGATAGATGATAGATAGATGGATGGATGGATAGATAGATAGATGGATGGATGGATGGATGGATGGGTAGATGGATGGATAGATAGATAGATAGATGGATAGATGATGGATAGATGGATGGATGGATAGACAGATAGATGATTGATAGATAGATAGGTAGATGGATGGATGGATGGGTAGATGGATGGATAGATAGATAGATGGATAGATGATGGATAGATGGATGGATAGATATAATTTTTAAGTGTTTTAAATTCAGCACGGCATGCCAGGTGCACTGGTCCATGCCTTGTAGTCGAAGCGATTGGGACAGCTGAAGCAGGAGAAACACTTGATTCCCGTAGTGGATGGGGTAGGGTGAATGTCAGGTTTCATGGAGGGCAATTTATTTTGAGTACCAGTGCATTTCAGGAAGCCAGAGGTTCAGTGAGCCCCTGCCCTTGAGAAACTCCTTCAGCTTGCAGCAAGACTGCCAGGTTGCTTGCTGAAGCTAAACAGAAGAGATGAGTTAAATGTTTACTGACCACAGACTGGATAGGCTTGGAGTGCAGCACAGAGCTGTTGCCCAGGATGTGCAGAGCCTCGGGTTCCATCCCCAGCATTTCGAGGAAGAATAAATAAAGTCAGGGTGTGCACAGAGCAATGAGGGACCAGCTCAGGTTATGGTGTTGTGTTCAGGCTCTGTACAGTGGCGGGCACCTATAGTCCCAGCTCCTTGGGAGGCTGAGGCAGGAGGATTACTTGAGCCTAGGAAATTTGAGACCAGCTTGAGCAACAACACAGGAGGCACTCTGCCTCAAAGGGGGGGGGGGAGGGCGGGAGGAGGAAGAGGAGGAAGAAGGGGATAAGGAAGAGAAGGAGGAGGAAGAAGAAGAGGCAGATGAAGAGAAGGAAGAGGAGGAGGAGGAAGAAGAAGAGGAAGGGGAGGAAGAAGAAGAGGACTAAAAGAGGTACTAAAAAGGAGGGCGATGTATATGGATTGACACGCCCAAAAAATATTCATGAGGGGCTCAGTGAAAAACAAGGCATCTTATCTAACATCTAACATGAGGTTAGCATTTCCATGAGAAACATGCCTAAACAGCACATGCCCTAATACCAGGACGTGGACCTGGGCACAGATGGCATGGGTGCAGAATTATGGCTGTATGCCCACCACAGGAAAATGTTTACATTTCTCGTCAACTAACAACACTTTGCAGGGACAGAACTCAGGAAATACAGGAAAGTTATTAGTCTGTATTGGCTACATTTTATTAATATTTGAGATTTTTATAATGAAGAATATCTTCTTTAAATATATATGATACTTAAAGATTTTCGAAGCAAACAGTCTTTGCGTGGCCACATGGCTGGGAGCTTGAGGAAGGATGAGGTCCAAGAAGACAGGAGAGACAGTACCTTTATGAGCTAGGCAGGCACAGCTGTCTTGGGCTTGACAGGACCCTCTTCCTAAATCAACTGTGGCTTCCTCTCCCCAAAGCCGGAGTCAGAACTGACTGTGGTGGCAACACAGCATAGTAACCACCCTGTAAGGTAGGCCCAGCTCCGTTCCTCCGGGCAGGGCAGGCCTCTGTGACCAGAGGACGACCTTGGGCTTACAGCAGAGGCTCGCAGCCTCCCCGCCAGGCCTTCTGCAGAATGCCGTGTGAAGAACGCAGCTGCACTCTCCTCCTGGCATGGATGTGCCCTTGATATCCTATCCTTTGTGTCTGGTGCCCCCAGCCCCCACCCCACGGGGAGACAGCAGCTCATCTGTGCTCCTGAACACCCAGAAGTCAGCAAGGTCAGGGTAAGAATGGAATGCCCTCCCATGGGGCATGTCCTGGCTCCAGGAACCTAACCAAACCTGCTCCCCACTTTCTGAGGGTACTTACTGCCGTGATTTGTGCTTGGTGATGGTGTATGTGTGGGGTGGGCTATGCATGTGACTGATATGTGTGGACGTGTATGTGTGTTTGATGGTGGTGGGTGTATGTGAGTGATATATATGTATGTGTGTGCATGGTATATGTGTGTGTGTGTTTGATGGTGGTGATATGTGGAATGTATATGTGTATGATAACGCTGGCAGTGGTGTGTGTGTGTGTGTGTGTGTGGTGTGTGTGTGTATCCATGGTATGTGTTGTGTGTATGTGTATGTGTGTATCCATGGTGTGTGTGTGGTGTGTGTGTGTGTATTCGTGTGTGTGTGGGTAGTGTGTGTATATCCATATTGTGTGTGTGTGTGTGTGTGTATCCATGCTGTGTGTGTGTATATATCCATGTTGTATGTGGTGTGTGTGTGTGTGTGTATATATCCATGTTGTATGTGGTGTGTGTGTGTGTGTGTGTATCCATGGTGTGTGTGTGTGTGTGTGTGTGTGTGTGTGTGTTGGAGATATAGCCAGTGGCCTAGTGTGCGTCTGGCAAGCACTCACTGCTGAACCATATCTTCAACTACATCCTAATTTTTTATAGGAAAAGAAAGACACAGAGAAGCTAGGCTAAGAGTCATGAAGCTTGTAAGAAGCAGACAGGGCGTGAGCCTGGGTGAGGGCTCCAGGGTCTGTGATGCTTTTCCTTCCACAGTGTTCTCTGCCTCAGAACAGTTAGCCTCTCCAGGACAGACTCCTTCCCTTCCAGCACAGCATTCCCAGGTCTCCAGACTCCAGTCATAGCTGTCTCATGTTCATACCTCCCTGGCCCCGGGTCTAGAACCCTGTGTCCTAGCCTGGGCCTCCCTACTGCCCGCCTGTTCCATTTGATCATTCATTTGTCTAATTCCTCATTCCTCTCTCAGCAAACATTCACCTGAACTGAATGGAGCCAGTTCTACCAGCTTGAACTTGACCTCAGAGGAAACTACAGAGGAGAGACAGAGGGGTGTGTGTGTGTGTGTGTGTGTGTGTGTGTGTAGAGAGAGAGAGAGAGACAGACAGACAGACAGAGAAACAGAGAGAGGGAACGAGCAACCCTGATTGAATGGAAGGGAGCTGGGACACTTCCATGGAAGGTTGTTTGGAGGCTGGGAAGGTGAGGGAAAACTTCAGGAGGCCAAAAGCACTAGTAGCTGCAACCATGGACAAAGAGGCTGGCCATGGGGCAGCATGAGGCCTCAGAAAATGCTGCCTGTTCCTTATAGCTGGGCCTGAGGTTATCTCCATGTCCAGGGACTCCTGGCTCCTGGAAACCCACCTCCTCTCCTTTGGCTACATGGAGGGATCTAGGCCCTGCAGAGCTACCTAGAACCTTTTGTCTTGAAATTGATGAGTAAACAAACCTCCACCACAGACAACAAAAGTGAAAAAAATAACAATTGGCAAGGTGGTCATAGTTATCCACCAGGGAGGCTGCCTGCTGCCACGTTATTATCCTAAGGCAAGTGGGCACAGCCCCAGGGCCCAGAACCAGAAAAGCCACAACAACCTCTTACTGCTTCTAGCTGGAACCACTGAAGGATCGCAGTTCTGGGGCCTTGTTTGTATTATTTTTGTTTATTTAGCCAGGTGTGATGTTGTAGGACTATAATCCCACCTCTTCGGAGATCAAGGAGTTCAAGGTCAGCCTTAGCCACACAGTAAGTTTGAGGCCGGCCTGAGAGACATGAGGCAGTTTATAGGACGAGTAAGATAAAGGTGAAGGCGCTTACCACCCAGCCTGAAGGCCTGAGTTTGACCCCCAGGGCCCACAGGTGGGAGGAGAGAACTAAGGCCTGCAAACTGTCCTCTGATCATCACATGTGCGGGGACCACGGCACATAGGCACCCCATGTGCATGTAAAAAAAATATTTAAAAGGGTTAAAAAAAATTTTTTTAAAGTTTTAAACAAATGAAGTAAAACAATGAGCCCAGTGAGATGACTCCACTGGCAAGAGTGCCTCCCACCAAGTCTGATGTTACGAGTTCCAGCCCCAGGACCCACACGGTAGAAGGCAGAGAACTGACACCCACAGGCATCCCGTCTCCTCCATACACCCCCAGACACACAAAACAAATAACTGATTAGTTGCAGTCAATCAATCAATTAATCAATCAGGGTCTGGAGAGATGACTCAGGGGTTAAGAGCACTGGCTGCTCTTCCAGAGGTCCTGAGTTCAATTCCCAGCACCCACGTGGTGGCTCACGACCATCTGTAATGGGATGTGATGGCCTCTTCTGGCCTGCAGACTTACATGTAGATGGAGCACTCAGGTACCTAAGATATAGAAACAAATAAGCCTTTCTAAGCAGCTAGGTAGATGGACAGATAGATAGACCGGGGGGCAGGCAGGCAGGCGGGTAGGCAGGCGGGTTGGTCCTCGTTTTGTGGTGTGAGGTATTGAAGCCAGGGTTCTGCACATGTCTGATGAGGCTCTACCCCAGCTGTGCTCCCCGCCTGTACTGAGGAAATCTGCCAACAGTCCCCTTCCCTAAGCGAGAACCTTTGCTTGTGTGCACATGGACAGACATCAAGAAGTGACCAGCCCTTCAGAGTGGCGCTCTCTGGTGGGCTGACCTCCCGGTTGTGTTTCCTTTGTTTTTTAATGTTTTAATTAGCATATATTAGTTATATATAATAGCTTTCAGAATGACGTGTTAACAATTGTCTGTACTATACTATGTTTTAAATGTTTTTACTTTGAGTATTTTGCCTGAATTCATGTGTGTGGCTCATGCATGTCTGGGGACTTTAGAGGGTGCTGGCTCTCCCCGAACAGGAGTTATAGACAGCCATGTGGGTTCTGGAATCCCACCTGGGTCCTCTGCAAGACCAGAAAGTGCTTTGGACCATTAAGCCATGGCTATAACCCCTGCACTATGGATTTTGTTTTGTTTTGTTTTGTTTGTTTTTTGAGATAGGGTATCTCACTATGAATCCCTGGGTGACCTGAAACACAGAGATATCCACCTGCCTCTGCCTTAAATGCTGGGATTAAATGCGCACGCCACAGTGCCTGGCTCCTATACTGTATTTCAATAATATTCACATCTCATTACCTTTTCTTGTCTCCCCCCCCTCCAACTGACCCTTCTTCCAGCTCCTTGCTACTTTTCTTTCTTTCTTTTCCTTTCTTTCTCTTTCTTTTTTTCCTCTTCCTCCTCCTTCTTTTTCTTCATCCTTTCTTGTCTCTTCACTTAATGGGCCCCAGAAGACAGTCATGTTCCCATCCTGGCCTCCTCCCATGCTGTACAGCCTGAGCCTCAGAGTCTCTGCTATTCGACTGACTTTCCTGTCAAGGGCACCCATCTCCCCTTCCATATCCTCTATGAAGCCAGGGCTCTGCTGGCATCTGCTCCCCTCAGGCACCAAGGTCAGCCTGTGGAGGACCCTCTCATTCTGTCTGCCCAGGGATGCCTCACTTTGACACTGAAAGTTTTGCCTTCAAAAAACCCTCCCTGGTCTGCAAACCAAGAGGATTAACCCTCCCAGCTTCTACTGGGTCTTATGAGGTAGGTAGGATGTGTTTGTCTCACTGCTGGGAGACAGCAGCCTGAGCCACCCGGGGCAGGATGGGGCTACATCTGTACCTCTCTACCCCTGCCTTGGCAAGGTCACAGCCCAGGCCCAAAACCTAAGTGCTGAGCCTGCCTGTGAGTGAATGTATAGGTAAAGGAAGGAACAGTGACTCTACTTCCCAGGAATCTTTGCTGAACGCCTCCTCCTCTGAGGGAGGTCCCCTGGCTACCCTGTCTCAAAGAACACCCTGCCCGTTACCCCATCTCTCTCCCTGCCTTGCATCCCTGGCATTTCTCACCAGCTAACAGGCTGTCACTGACCACTCCAGGGCACCCTCTTGTGGGTCTCTTTCTCCCTCTAGAGTTGTGGCTCTCAACCTTCCTAATGCCGCCACTCTTTAATGCATGTCACGATGACCCCCACCCACAAAATTGTTTTCGTTGCTACCTCATGACTGGAATTTTGCTACTGTTATGAGTCATAAGTATCTGATACTTAGGATATCTGATAGGCCACCTGTAGCAAAAGGGTCATTTGTCCCCCCCTCAAAAGGGTGGAGACCCACCAGTTGAGAACTGCTGCTCTAGAGTATGGGTTCCATGGGGGCAGGGCCTTTGTTTTCTTACTGCGAACCCCTCAGTGCCTGGAAGTATCTGGTGAGAATGAATGAGTGGGTGAATACATAAGCCTTCCTTTTCCCAGCAAATGTGAGTGTGTGTGTGTGTGTGTGTGTGTGTGTGTGTGTGTGTTCGTGCTCATGCACGGGAGTGCACAGAGCAGAATTCTAGTCTAATAGCAGGAAGAACAGGAAACTGGACAAGACTCAGAAGCCAAGGACCCAGTGCTTGGGGAAGACATGCAGGACCCTATTCTTTTTGTGACCATCCAAAAGGCCAAGATCATGGACCGATGGCAGCTAATATATCCAACATGTGCTCTGTCCTCATCATCACTCTGAGCATTTCTCCTGCATTTCCTCAGCTAATTCCTAAATTTCTGCTGTGTTAGTGTGCTCCCCTTCTGTAGACACTGAGGCTAGAGAGGCTGAGTAGTTGGCTCAGAAGATCAAAGCAAATATGTGGGATGTCAGAATCAGACCCAAGCTTGCCCTAAGCCTAGTGTTGGAAGCTCAGTTTGAGGAGGATGGATTAGGTTCAGAGAGGCACTGTCACTTGCCCAAAGTCACAGTGCTGGACAGAGGTTGGGCTGGAATTCATGCCAGGGTCCAAGGACTCCAGGGGAGACTGAGGACCCACTCATAGGAAGCCAGCATGGAGGAGGCCTGAATAGGACTGAAGGGAGGGGACAGGGTCAGAGAGCAGGGAAGGATAGGATGCCAGCCAGGTGGCAGCTGTGCTTGCAAGGCACAGAGCAGCTGCCTCCAATCGAGCAGGGAGGAAGCAGGCCTGAGGGGAAGGTGGAGGCTCCCTTCCCCCTCTGCCAGGCACCGGGAGCAGAGGCCCAGGCTTCTTATCTCTAATGCTTCCCCAGCACTCAGGGAGATACCTCCTGGGCTTGGAGAGGAGCAGACAGGATTAGGCCACTCCTCCTTGGCTCCCTGCAGGCGGTGGACCTGAGGCTCAAGGTCCTGTCACTGAAGGACAATTGTTCCCAGATCAGGCTCTGCTGGGGTGTGTGCCTGAGGTACCAGCACACGTTGTCTGGAGTTGTAGGGTGAGATTTGAGATTTGAGATGGAGTTCAGTATTACGGTGTTTGCATGGGAGAGGGCTTGGGTTTGAGCCTTGGTGCAGAAAAGGAAGAGGACTAATATATTTAATTCGTGCTCCCACCCATAGCAGGGCGGCAAGCAAAGTACAGACGGCGAGGTTCCTCATGACCCTAGCAGGGAGTTATTTAAGTTTCTAAGATGTACAGGCACTAGGGAGATGGCCTAGCTGTTAAGAGCACTTGCTGTTCTTTCAGAGGACCTGAGCTCAGTTTCCAGAACCCAGGACAGGAAGCTCACAACTGCCTGAGACCTCAGCTCCTGAGGATCCAACTCTTTATCTGGCCTCTGCAAGCAATTGCACATATATGCTACATACACAACACACACACACACTCATACACATATACACAATACACAGTCATATACACACGCAAATACACATATACACTCATATACAACACACACACATACACAAGGAGGTAGGGGAGGGAGGGAGGGAAGAAGATATGGTGACACATACTTTCATAAATAAAAATAAAACTTTAAAGCCAGGTGCAGTAGCGCACTCCTTTAATGCCAGCATTTGGGAGGCAGAGGCAAGCAGATCTCTGTGAGTTCAAAGCCAGCCTGGTGTACAGAGTGAGTTCAAGGTCTGTCAGGACTACATGGAGAGACCCTATCCTTAAAATAAATAACTAAACTTCTAAAAAGGAACGTGAGAGGACCTCCGAGGGCTAGGAGAGTTTTTAGCAGTGGAGGCTTCCTTAGCATATCTAGGCTTGAGCCCCAACAGAAACAAAACAAGCACATGAAAAACCACCACTGTCTCAGAGGAGGGCTCAGCCCCCAGCAGGCATAAATGGGAGAAACCCTTATTTGATGGAGTGGTCCCTCCCTGCCCTGCTGGGTTTCCCTTTGCCCAGGTCTTTGGAAGCAGAATGGAGGCCCCTCAAGTAGACAACACAACCGCCTTTCGAGGCTGCCTCAGCCACCAATCGGCACAACAGCATGGATTTTAGCTGAGCCATCAAGCTGGCTGCCAAAAGGACAGCAGTTCTGACTCACCGAGACCTTCTGACGGGACTTTGTGAGATCAAGGCCAGCCTGGTCTACATTGTGAGTCCTTCACAAACGACAATGCCAGTGTTGACCAAGCCCTCTGAAACTGAGAACCTAATAAACTTTTTCTCCCCCACATTTTTTTCTTAGGGGATTTTGTCACATGGACAAAAGCAAACAAAACAACCTGACATAGTTACCTCAATGATGGAGAGGCAAAGGCTCTAAGAGTCAAAGCCACAGTTGGTGGTCATTGTCCCCTGGTGATAGAATTCAAGGGCTGGACAGAAGGGCAAGCTCCGTGCAGTAAAGATGTTTGCCATGGAAGCCTGATGACCTTTGTTCAATCCCAAAAGTGAAAGAAAGAACAGACTCCATACAACTGTGCTCTGACACCCACAAGCGCACATAGTGTGCGGGATACACAGTAATAATAGATAGTTTTAATATTAAAAGTCTTATCATTTTTTCTTATCTGTGTTTCTTTCCTTTTTCTAGAAGGCAGATGATGGTTCTGGGGCTTTATTCCTGGGGCTTAGGAATCAAACCCAGAGCCTTAGCTGGGCATGGTGGCACAAGCCTGTAATATTAGTACCCAGGAGGCCGAGACAGGAAGACGTCTAGTTCAGTGCCAGCCTGGGTCACTCTGAGAAACCCTGCTTCAAAAACAGATATCTCATTTTGTTAAGTAAAGTAATCTAGACTCAGAAAGACTTGTCTTCTCTCATGTCTAGAAGCTAGATTTTAAAGAGAGAGAAGGAGAAACGGGGCTCTGTTTAGTCAGAGGAAGAGGGACAGAGGAAGAGGGACAAGATCAGGTAATGAGGGCATCGAATGTGACCACAGCACCTGATGTGCAGCAGTGAAAACGTTGCAGGGAAACTCACTGTACAGTTAACATATGGAGAAGTTAGGCAGGGAGTGATAGAGCCGTGCCGACGATGGTATGGGGTTTTGCATGGAGATCTTTATTGTCGCTTTTTAGAATTTTTAAAAAAGATTCAATAATTTTTATTTTACGTGTACAAGTGTTTGCCTGAGTTCTGCATGCTGCGCCACATGCATGTCTGATGTCCACAGAGGCCAGAAGAGGACATCAGATCTCCTGGAACTGGAGTTACAGGCAGTCGTGAGCCACAATGTGGGTGCTGGGAACCGAACCTGTATCTCCCTCAAGAGCAGCGAGCGCTCAGGATCACTGACATCCAGTCAGCCCTTATCTGTACTTTTATGCGTGCGGGTATTTTGCCTGTGTGTCTGGGCATGTGTGCTTGGTGCCCTCAGGGGCCAGCAGAGGGTTTTAACTTCCCTGGAACTGGAGTTGAAGGTAGTTATTAGCAGCGGTGTGGGTGTTGGGGACCAGACCTAGGTCCTGTGCCGCAGGAACTCCTGAGCCATTCCTCCAACCCTTGGACACGGGTTTTTGCATGGCGTTGGGTACATTTGGGGTGCAGTTCCTGCATCTTGTCAGGGCCCTGTCTCAACCTGGAGGGACTGCCAGACTGTCTTCTCAAACACCTACACCATCTCACACTTCCACAGACACATACAATGGCTGCAATTTCACTACATCTTTGCTTACACTTGTTATCATTCATTCAACTTTTTTTTTTTTTTGAGACAAGGTCTCACTATGTTATTTAGGCTGACCTGAACTTAAAATTATAAGCATGGGCTACCAAGCCTGGCTTATTATTATTTTATTTATCCATCCTCTTGAGTGTGAAGTGATATCTTGTGGTCTTGATTTATATCTCTCTGGTGGCTAATGAGAATGAGTAGTTTTTTATAGCCATTTATAGCCAGGTGTGGTGGGGTGGTACAAGCTTTTACTCCCAGTAGAGGCAGAGGCAGGTGGATCTTTGTGGGTTCAAAGCCAGCCTGGTCTACATAGTAAATTCCAGGCTAGGCAGAAGTACATAGTGAGGCCCTATCTCAAACAAACAAATAAACAAAGATAAATAAATAAAAAATTGAACTGAGGATAGCACTTGCCTAGCTGGGTTTATTTCCCAGCACCACTGTGGGGGGAAAAATTGGTTAATGTATTTTTTTTCCCTTGATGTGGGGTCCCACTGTGTTGCTCAGACTGGCCTCAAAATTTTTAATCTCCTGCCTCAGCCTCCCAGGTGCCGGCACTCTAGGTGTGGGCCACCACCTTGGCTCCCAGGACATCTTCAGACACCTGGCCTTCTGCCCCCACTCTCAGCAGGTGAGGCCCTCACAATGCTAGCCACACAAAGCAAGCCTTGCCAGGTCAGGTTGGGCTGAACCTGCAACAGGTGCTCAGTGAGCGTGAACAGATGGACAGACAACACACAGCACTCTCTCTAGGACTAAGGGAGCCAAAGGAAAGAAGAAGTAGGCAGACCCAAAAGTCTGAACCCCAAATCAGGAAATGGCAGAAGTGTCCACAGCTGCCCATCCAGGCCTGGCTCAGCTCCCTTCCTGCCCCCAACAGCTGCCTCCTGTTCCCACAGACCACACAGAGCACCAGGATGCTGTCAGGACAGACAGGGGCATCTGCTAGAGCACACTAGAGAAAGGAGTTGCCAGAAAGAAGCTTTGTGGATTGAGCCAAACCAGCCTCAGGCAAGGAAGGTGAGTCCCTGCACCTGCCAAGGATCCTGTGACCAAGAGTCATTGAGTAGGGTCAGTGCCACTTTCAAGTGGCCTCTAACATCTCCCTGCCCACACCTAGGCAATTCTAGCACTCAGCAACCAGATGGCCTCGGCCTAGAAAATGTGTCAATTAGCTAATCAGTGGAGGAGGGTGACATTTATTGAGCAGATACTATACATTGTACACTACAGAAAAAGTCCTGCAAGTGCTAAGGCCTCAGTTCATCCTGATAATGTTTTACAGAGGAGGAAACTAAGGACTCACAGTGGTGAGGATACAGTAGGGCTGGCCTCTGAGTTCCAGCGCTAGCTTTGCCCCGTATATTTCTACTCCCACAGAGGGCTTTGCTGCCTGGGATGAAACACACACGATCCAAGAACTCAGCTCCACTTTGCTCCTTAGACCCTGGCTCCTTGCTAACCCACACTCTCAACACTTGGGATGCAGGAGGGGAATCGGTGAGAAACTGCTGTGCTCTGACCCTGAAGGGTCTGGTCCACTTGGTAGATAAAGAAACTGAGCTGGGCAGTGGTGACGCACACCTTTAATCCCAGCACTCAGGAGGCAGGGGCAGGCCGATCTCTGAGTTTGAGGCCAGCCTGGTCTACAGAGCTGGTTCCAGGACAGCCAAGGCTACACGGAGAAACCCTGTCTCAAAAAACAACTACTACAACAACAAAGAACAACCAAACAAAGAAACTAGCCGCCTCAAGCAGTGAGTGGTTCAAACCTCTACTCTCAGCACTGGCGAGAGGTTTCTAAATTTGCAGCCATGCTTGCCTTCATGAGGAGAGAACAACAGAAGGGGCTGGGGCTGCAGTTCAATTTGACTAAGTTGGTAGAGTACTTGCCTGCCATCTGGGTTCGATCCCTGGCACTGGATAAAAAACCTGGGGCACCCCAGCCCTCTGGAGATAGACACAAAAGGGTCTGAGGTTCAAGATCACCCCCATCACAGCCCAGGGCCAGCCTGGGTTACAAGAGAGCCTGACTCAAAAAGAAGGAGGGAGGTTAGGGAGAGGGGAAGGACAAAAAGAGAAGCTGACATTTGGTTTTGTCTGTCAGCACCCTGGAGAATCAGGCCGTGGTGGCTGATGGTCAGGGGGCAAGCAGATAAAGTCAGTGTCCTGAGCATGCTGAGGCACAGCCTACCAGTCCACGGTCGCCCTGCTGGTGGGAAGCCCTCCTGAAAACCTGCCCTGAATTGTCCCCTGATAGACCCCTTCCCTGCATCCGCTCAGGACCCAAGAGCATTTGAGAGTCCTGCAAGTTCAAGTTCATACTCTACTATATAGAGTATTTGAGGCCTGTCTAGGCTACATGAGACCTGTCTCAAACAAACAAACAAACAAATAAACAAAAATGAGACTGCCCAGACAGAAGGAGGAAGCAGGAGAAACAGATTTCACACAAGGGGACAGAGCAAGACGTGGCAGGAAGCCGCTTCTGCTGATCTTGACAGCCCTACCCCTCACAGCGTGGTAGTCTCCAGGGCTAAGACCTCTGGCTCACAGCTTCCGAGGGTTCTGGGCCCATGGGAAGATTGACCAGGCTGAGGGATTTCGGGCAGACAGCTGCTCCACTCTCTCCTCGGGGCCTCACCGGTGCCTCTGGTGACATCCGTCCTGCCTACCTCCAGGAACAGCCACTGGAGCGAGATGGAAGGCCCACATCCCCAGCTCCAACCGCCCAGGGGCTCTGCCACCGTGAGGAGGTGCAGGGACTTCCTAAAGCCGGGTAGCCTGGCGGGAGCGGGTATCAAAGGTCAGGCTGACCCTGTGACCGTTTACTAATTAACTTAGTTGCTGGGGACCTGAGGCTAGTTGCTCAACATTTCTGTGCCTCGTTTTCCTCATCTACATGTTATTAGAGATCCCTGGGTTCACAGTCTGCAGCGGCCCTGTGGCCCTGAGTGAACGCCTTAAACTGCCTGCTTACTCTAAAACAGGGCAGAGCTCTTGGCGGATGTTTGGCGAGGGATCGGCAAGAGGATGGAAAAGACATCTGTCTAAGGATTCCTGGCAAGTGGTGTCTGGAGGTCCAAGGGTCCTGCTGAGTGTTTCCTGCCATTATGGTTATCACTGGGCTCCCCAGGGACTGTGCTATCCCAGCCCTTGAGAGGCTGAGGCAGGAGGATTGGATAGCAACTTCAGAGTCCACATTTGTAGCAAGTTTGAAGCTAGCTTGAGCTAACTGGCAAGACTTGGAAAGATCCTGCACGGCAACAAAACCAAACAGAACAAAACAAAACAGGATCTGGAGAGATGGCACAGGGGTTAGGAGCTGGTGCTGCTTTTCCAGAGGACTTGGGTTCAATTTCCAGAACCCACTTCAGGTGGCTTACAAGCACTTGGCACTCCACCTCCATGTAGATTCAATTTCTCTGGCCCTTATGGGCACCTGTGCTCATGTGAACATACCTAGACACAGATACACTTACACATAATTAAAAGTATTAAAAACAAATCTCCCCGCCTCCCCTCCCCCGTGTGTGTTTTTTGAGGCAGGGTTTCTCTGTGTAGCCCTGACTGTCCTGAACTCACTTTGTAGACTAGGTTGGCTTCCACCTGCCTCTGCCTCCCTGAGTGTTGTAATCACAGGTGTGTGCCACCTCATCTGGCTATAAAAACAAATCCTAAACAAACAAACAAACAATCACCCAGGGTCAGGCATGGTGGCACACACCTGGAGTCTCTGCACTCAGGAGGCAGAGGCAGATCTCTGTAAGTTAGAGGACAGCCTGGTCTTCATACAAAGTTCCAGGCCAGCAAAGGCCTACACAGTGAGAGCCTGTCTTTAAGGAGGGGCATGATGGTGCATTTCCATAATCCCGGCACTCAGGAGGACAAGGGAGGTGGACATCTGAGAGTTAGAGGCCCCCTCTAGGGACACCCTGTCTAAACAAATAAGCCTAAACAAAACCGGGGGGGACATGTAGCTCAGTTGGAAGAGCACTTGCTTATATATAAAGCCCTGGGAGAGATCCCCCAACACTGAATAACCTGAGCATGGTGGTACTTTCAACTGTAATGCCAGCATTTAGGAGTTAGAAGCAGCAGGATCAGAAGTTCAAGGTCATTCTAGCTACAGAGGGAGTTCAAGACCAGCCTTGACTACAGAAAAGGCAAGGCCAGCTATGAAGTTGGAAAGAATGGAACCTGATCCCCAACAACAACAACAATAATGGAACTGCCTAGAGCAGTCTAGAAATAGGCCAGAGAAACAGATCTCAGGCTGGGTGTGTGGCTCAATGAGCAAACCCCTCTGAAGCTAGTGTAGGCCTAGCATTCCATCCCCACACTGAAGAACAAGGCAACGAAAAGAAAACATTTCAGAAGCCATCTTCAGGGAGGAAAACATGGGGAGAAAAGAGGGAAGTGGAGGACCGTCTGAATTCGATGTCTAGTCATCATTACTCTCCCAGAGCAGATGATATAATCTTGCAAAGACCTGCCCCTGGCCTGAACCAAGGCCTCACGGGGACCAGTCCCTTAGTGCTTGTTGGCCCATCCTCCCCGGCTCCACCTTGCTGCCCTGTCTCTTTCTCCACCTGAATGCTGACATTGCAGTCTCCCAGCGAAGCCCCAGAATCTGGAGTGGAGTCCCAGGACGAGGCTCTCTCCCGGGCTGCAGCTTCTCTGCCAGCTTGCTGAGCCTCTGCCTGGGGAGGAGGAAGAGGAAGAAAAGTGGGAAGAAACAGAACGCAGGGCCAACGTGCTTTCTCAGCATAGAGAGCAAGTGAGACAGAGATTCCTCCACAGCTTCCAAAGGGAAAAGCAGTCTCAAAGGGTGGGGCAGCTCAGCTTCAGACCCATTCAGCTGGAGGTTTGCCCTGGGCAGAGCCCGACCTGTGACCTGCAGGGGGCCAGAGAAGGAAGCTGCTGCTGTGCAGCTTGGGCACAAGGGCCCTAGCCCCACTGGTTCCTTGAGGTTTCAGCCAGGCGGCCCGGCTGTGCCCACCCCGCATTCTGGGGAGGAAAATGAGTATGGGAGGGGGACACTTGCGGTGGTAGCTACCTCTGTGAGGGAGGCAGTTGCTCGGCCAGGAGCTGGGGGAGGGGGCGCCTCCTGCGGCTAATTAAACTGAGACTGTGATGAATCGGAGAGGTTGCAGTGAACTAATTAAAGGTGCTGCGTCTTGCCTGGCAAGGATGGAAGGCACCAGAAACTCTGGAACCACCACAGGGGCCGGGTCTTCGAGGCTTCCCACCGTGCAGGTTCTGGGTTGTCCTTCCGTCCCCCGCCCCTCCTCAGAGGGCCCCCTCCCCACTTCCCTATCTCTACTGCCCACCTTGGCCTTCGGGCCTCCAACTTCCCCCGCCTTCCCACCACCCCAAATCTTCCCTAGATAAAGGCAAGCAGTGGGGAAGTGGAGCCTGTGGCCCCTAGTCTGGCCCAGGGGTGGGTTCTGTGGGCACTGCACTGAGCCTAGGCGGGGCTCCTCTTAACCCCAACTCCTAACGTGTCACTGCTGGGCTCATGAGTTCAAGCCTAACACTATTAGGAACAAGGACACAAAGCAGACTTCTAGAATCTTAGTTCTTTTTTTTTTACTTTGTTTTGGGCTTTATTTTTATCACATTGAGAGAGAGGGAGAGTTCCCAAACACTCTCTCCGGTCTTAACAATACGGTCATGTCTGGGGAAAGTTAAACAAACGACCTCTGACCCTTGATGGTTTCCACAGAGTAGAAGAAAAGACTCCAAACTGCCCAGTCCTGCCCCAAGTTGGTCCCAGGTAGAAGTGTAGCTCAGTGGCAGGAGAACTGAGTCTGAGCCTAGGCCCCGTACTTCACTCATTTACCAATTATGTTAAAGGGCATTGGAAGCAGCTGCCCTGTGCCTTGATGCCGAAGAGGTAACGATCCTGCCTGGAAGAGCCACTGAGAGGCCATCAAAGGAGACCACTCAGGTAAAGCAGTCTAGAATCAGCTCTGTATGGTGTGAGCCACTGAGCCCGGGAGCACAGGGTTGGCCTGGCACCGGAATTCCTCCCTTCCAGTTCAAAGAGGCTGCAGCCTGTGCCCTGGAGAGGGTGATTAGAGGGCAGGAGAGACGGCTCCATGGTTAAGAGCCCTGGGTGCTCCTCCGGAGGACTCAGGTTCAATTCTTAGCACACAACTGTCTGGAACTCTAGTACCAGGGGGACCCAATGCCCTGTTCTGACCAGACATGTGCATGGGGCACAGTCATACCGCAGGAAAACACCCATACACATAAAATATAATAAAAGGGTAAAACTTAGGTTACATTATTTTTCTTAATTAAAAAAAAAAAAAAAAAAGAGTGATCTGAAACACACACCTTTAATCCTAGCACTTGGGAGGCAGAGGCAGGCAGGCACATCTCTGAGTTGGTGGCCAGCTTGGTCTACAGAGTGAGTTCCAGAATAGCCAGGACTATACAGGGAAACCTTGTCTTGAAAAACCAAAACCAAAATAAAATAAAATAGAGAATGAATAGAGATTCTGAGTAGTATGCTCCAAAAAGGGTCCTTCCATTCGAAGAGGCTACTGGATACAGAATTCAGGATCAGGGCCCACAAAGGGGACCCAATATGAACTTAGAACTTAGGACTGGTGTCCTCCCAGTCCGGAACCAGAGAAAAAACAGTCATGCATCTAGGGATATGGCTCCGGGGTAGAGCACTTGCTTAGCATATAGAAGGTCCTAGGTTCATCCCCAGGATCACCAAAGTAAATGACTTTAACTACAGGGAAACACAGAAAGAAAGAAAAGAAAAGAAAAGGAAAGAAAAGAAGAGAAAAGGAAAGAAAAGAAAAGAAAAAGTCCAGCACAGAAGACACACATTTATAATTTCAGCATTTGGGCGGCAGAGGAAGGAGGGTCATGAGTTCAAGGCCAACCTTAGCTGCATAGTAAGCGGGAGGCCAGTCTGAGTTGCAGACTCAACCCTCACCCACCCAGACCCAGTGACAAGATTGCAAATACCAGGCCCTTCTGAGTGAGGACTGCAGGGTCTCTCTATGCAAGGGCCTGAGTAGAAAATGCTGCTTGTTTTGGAGGCCAATCCGCAAATAAAAGTGTGAAGGCAACTTTCTTATCTCCTTGGAGAGAACTGCCTTGCTGGCTCTTGCGGCGTGGGCCTGAACCCTTTGAGACGTTCCCAGAATTTCAGATGCTGTGGTTTTAAAGACTGCGAGGTCCACAAGTATATCTGTGTCTGTGAAGGGGCTATGCTATCCGTCTTCATGGCCAGGTATGCTGCTAAGGAACTCTGTGGAGGAAGGAATACAGAGCCATCCTGAGACCGAGGTCCATGAAACCCTGTGGAAGCTGAGAAACTCAAGGGTGTCTGCCCCCGACACAGGGAACCCTGGGACCAATCAGAGCTGGCTGGGATCTGGGGATAGTGCGCCCCCATCCCGCTATCCTTGGCGTTCAGGACTCAAGTACAGGCAAGAGTAAGGCACAAAGGTTCTGGGCTTATGCAAAACCAGCAGCTTCTGGAAAACACCCTTTGGCTCAGCGTCCCCGGGGCACCGAGCCCCGAGCTCAGCCAAATGCTGGTCTGTAGCACCCTCCGGTGGCTGTTCTGGGAAGTGGCGGACACAGAAGCCGCTGTTTGTTTAAGGTTGGGTGGGGCTGGTCATTATGGAAAGCGAACAACCCTTCCCGGACACAGGAGAAAACAGGACCAGAGAAGGGCAGTGGTTGCATACTCAATGCTGGCTCAAAACTGAAACCAGAGTGCCTCTGTACCAAGCAGCTTTTCACGGAGGTCTTCAAACATCCTACACTCAGCTGCCAACGTGCTTGCTGAGCATGCACAAGTGTCTGGGTGCAGTCCCCAGAACTGCATAAAACTGGGCATGGCTGGCGCGCACCTGCAGTCCCAGCCCTTAGGAGCTGGAAGTGGAATGATCAGAACCTCAAGGTCACTGTTAGCCACATCCGGAGGCCAGCCTGGGGGAAGGAGGGAGGTAGTGAGGAAGGAGGAGGGGTATAGCGTGCTTAGAAATAAAGTTAACATAAGAAGTGAAAATCTATACCCTGAAAACTAGAAGACATCGTTTAACATGTTTCAATAACCCAAACCGGTGACATAAACCATATTCTTGAATCTGGGGACCTAAGATTGTTAAGATGATTAGTCTCCACATTTGTCTTCAAACTAACAGAACCCCCATCACCTTTCCGGCTTGGGTTTGGTTTATTTATTTATTGTTCATTTGTTTGTTGACATGGTGTGTGTGTGTGTGTGTGTGTGTGTGTGTGTGTGTGTGTGTGTGTGCATCTGTGCACATATGTATATGTGTGTGTGTGTTACTGAGGATCACACCAGGCTCTATGTATGTTCCTCGAATGCTCTAATACTGAGCTTCATCTCCAGCCAGAAAATTGGTTCCTTTTAGACAAGAAAAAGTTAACGATAAAATTCACGAAGAAACTCAGGAGACTTAGAATGGTGATCTTAAGAAGGAACAACAGTGAACAAGATACAGGCGCTGCGATCACAGACTCGGGGCAGCTGTGGGTACCTGCACTGGCTCTGCCTGAGAGCCTTCCAGCAGAGGCCCGACTCCCCACCTCTTGGTACTGCAGGTTCAGGGAGAGTGGGAATTATTGGCTTCAGTTGTGCATCCATTGGTGACTATACCAGGCTCCAGTGAACAACTCCACTGCAATGGTCCTGCAGATGGCCCTGTTTGTGACTAAACGAGTCACAAATCAAAGCCAAGGGTCACAAAGCTAGAGACGGGTGGGTAGGAGCGCTGCCTGAGGGAGAAGAACACGATGATTTCTTCCTTCCTTCCTTCCTTCCTTCTTCTTTTTTTAATATTTATTTATTTATTTACTATTTATGCAGTACTCGGCTTGTGTGTATGCATACACACCAGAAGAGGGCACCATCTCAGTAGATGGTGGTGAGCCACCATGTGGTTGCTGGGAATTGAACTCAGGATCTTTAAGGAAGAGCAGACATTGCTCTTAACTGCTGAGCTATCTCTCCAGCCCCCTTTCTTCCTTCCTTCCATTTGTTTGTTTGTTTGTTTTTGACAGGGTCTCACTATGTACACTTGCTATGCAGCTCAGGATAGATTTGAACTCACAGAGGTCCTCCTGCCTCCCAAGTTTTGAAATTAAAGGCATGTGCCACCATACCTTGCCCAATACTATTTTTAAAGATTCGTTGGGTATCGTGTCTAGGCCTTTAGATCCAACACTGGGGAGGCAGAGGTAGGCAGATCTCTGTGATTCAAGGCCAGCCTGGTTTACATGAGTCCCAGACTAACTAGGATTGCATGGTAAGTCTCTGTCAAAAGACAAAAAGAAGAGCTGGAGAGATGGCTCAGTGGTTAAGAGCATTCTTTGCTCTTCCAGAGGACCTAGGTTCAATTCCCAGCAACCACAGGGCAGATCACAACTGTCTGTAACACCAATTCCAAGGGATCTGACTAATGCACATAAAATAAATTATTAAAAACAAAAACAAAAACAAAAAAACACTGGCTAGTGTTTCAGAGGTCCTGAGTTCAATTCCCAGAAACCACATGGTAGCTCACAACCATCTGTATTGGAATCGGATTCCCTCTTCTGGTGTGTGTGTGTGTGTGTGTGTGTGTGTGTGTGTGTGAAAACAGAAATAAATAAATAAATCTGAGAGAGAGAGAGGGAGAGAGAGGAGAAGACGAAGAAGAAGGAAATAAAGAAACAATTTTGTAGGTACTATACTTCCTATTGCAAAATTTCTCAGGGTACTATAGTAACTGAAGAGAGACAACATGGGAGCTGGGCATGGTGGCTGCACACCTTTAATCCTAGCACTCGGGAGGCAGAGGCAGGAGGATCTCTGTGAGGTCAAGGACAGCCTGGTCTACAGAGTAAGTTCCAAGACAGCCATGACTTCACACAGAGAAACCCTGTCTCAAAAAACAGAGAGAGAGAGAGAGAGAGAGAGAGGAGAGCCATGGGTAGAGATAAGTAGAGCAGAGAGAGCCCAGGATAGACCTTCTCATCTGAGGTCAGCTGATCAACAAAGGCAGCAAGTCACTTCACCAGGAAAAAAGCTTCTGGACAAACAGGACAGCAGACAAGAGTCACATGGGAAGGAGACCGGATTCCTACCTCACACAGCACAAAAATTAACTGATGATGGGTCACGAGTTTGACCAAGTGGCAAGACCCTGTTTCAAGAGAGAAAAAAGAATCAAGAGAAAAGAGACGCGTTCACATAAGCGCTTCTGCAGCTGTCCGCAGCAGCATTATTCATAGCTTAAAAAGTCCCTCAAGTCTCTGGAGAGGCAGAGACGGGCTGCAGTTAAGAGTACTTGCTCTTCCAGGGGACCCGAGTATGCTACTCAGCACGCACACGGCAGCTCACGGTTACAGGGCTCCAGCGGTCTCTTCTGACCTCCAAGGCACCAGGCATGCATGCTGTGCACAGATAAACATCCAGCCAAAAGACCCAGACACATACAACTAGAAATTTTAAATCACAAAAAAAGTCCCTCAAATGAAAGCTGGGGAGACAGTGGGTGCTGGGAGTAGAACCCAGGTCCTCTGCAAGAACAATATGCACTGTTAAGTGCCAAGTCATTTTTCCAGCCCCTCTTCTTTGTTTTTCCTAAGCCTTCCTTTGGACCTATGACTTTATTTCTAGAAAATTCTTTGAGGAATCATTCAAGTGTGGCAGAACATACTATAAAGATTTTAACAGCAATGTAGTTTGTAACAGCAAAACCATGAAAATAATCTGTGGCTGTGAGCAGGTATATCCACCTCCAAGGCGGAACAATGACATCATTTTAAAAAGTAGGAACAAGGGGCTGGAGAGATGACTCAGTGGATAAGAGCACTCTCTGCTCTTTCAACGGACCAGGGTTCAATTCCCAGCCACCGCATGGCAGCTCACAACTGTCTGTAACGCCAATTCCAGGGGATCTGACACCTTCACACCAATGCACATAAAATAAAAAATAAATAAATTTTAAAAAGAATTTTTTAAAAAGAATGAACAATAAAAATAATAATGAAAAATAAATTTAAAAGATTTATTATTTATACAGTGTTCTGCCTGCAGGCCAGAAGAGGATACCAGATCTCACTATAGATGGTTATGAGCCACCATGTGGTTGCTGGGACTTGAACTCGGGACCCTTTGGAAGAACAGCCAGTGTTCTTAACCTCTGAGCCATTTCTCCAGCCCCAGTATAAACTCTTAACTCCTTTCATCTCTCTAGCTCATTCCCATTTATAAAAAGCAAATATCATAGGATCTTGTAGCCGCAAAAACAAACAAAAATTCTACTAACATGCACAACACACCTGAAAGTTTGGGGAGTAGAAAACTTGTTTGTTGCTGCTGTTGTTGTTATTGTTTGTTTGGTGGTGGTTTTTGTTTTGTTTTGTTCAAGACAGGGTTTCTCTGTGTAGCCTTGGCTGTCCTGGATTCCCTTTGTAGACCAGGCTGGCCTTGAACTCACAGAGATCCACCTGCCTCTGCTTCCCCTAGTGCTGGGATTACAGGTGTTGTTTGTTGTTTTTTGACAAAGTTTTATGTAGTTCAGGCTAGCCTCAAACTTGCTATGTAGCCAGAGATTACCTTGAACCCCAGATCCTCCTTCCTCCTCCTCCCAAGTACTGGACCACCGGCTGGCTCTTTAATTTTGCTGAAAACTTTTCCCCTGTAATGAACAAGAATTACTTTTTACATCCAGAAAGAAAAAAAAAAAAGTCATAAAGCATTTTGTGGGCCTTCTGTTGGAGCAGAGACAGTATGAACAGAAGGCTGTGAGACACTGAGGCCAAGGGTCATTGCCTGCCAGATGAGACCCTAGTGGCTAGCCACCATCCCGAGGCCCAGCCCCCACTGAGGCTTGCTTCCTGGGGGCCATCAGGGGAACTGGTGGCAGCTGCTGAACCACCTCACCCTGTGCCAAGGACTCGGTTGTGCAGTTCTAGTTTGATGAAGGTTATGCTGCCCCTTCTGTTGTCCTATTGTGGTTAAAGAGGAGAAACCCTGGGCAGGAGGCCTGAGGCAGAGGCAGATCCTCACTCTGGCTTTGCTCCTACCAGCAAAAACCTCCACATAACACTGGCCAAGTGAGCAGTCTGTGTGTCAGACTCACACCTTGTGAATCACACAGTCTGTTTCTCTTCCACGTGACCTGGGGCAAATGACGGCTCTCCAGCTTCACCGTGCAGAGGGCTAAGCTGAAGGCCGGGGCACCTCGTGACTAGTCAGGGGCTCAGCATGCTGCACCTAGAACAACCGCTGTGGACCCAGCCAGACCTCTCAAGAGTGACCTCACGGGCATTTCCAGGAATCCCAGGAAGTAGCTGCCCTAGCTTGACCTAGATGACAGGGAGAAGAAATCCGTAGTGTCAGAGCGTACAGCAGGCCCAGGTACAGGGCCAGCCCCTGCTCTGGGCCAGAGGCCTCTCCTGTCTGCACGGCAGTATTGGGTCACTTCACTGTAAGTTTGAGAGTGTGAGTGACAGTGGCCAAGCTGCCACCTCGAGGAGGATTTCATCCCCTCCTGTTAGGGAACTTTATTCATCCCCTATTTGAAGCCTGGAGTTGGAGGCAAGGCACCTGTCAATCCCAGCACAGAAGGTGGAGCCCAGCTTGGGCTACATGAGTGCCCTTCGGAAAAGAACCAAGCCAAAGAAACACATGACAGATAAGTGAACCCGATGAAGCCTGAGGGTGGGAGGTGCAGGGAACAGCCACAATACCACACCCCTCCCCCGCCCCGCCACACCCCATGCACGAGGCCTCTGTGCACATTTGCCACGCAGTCTCTGGCCCAGCTGAGAGCTGGCAGAGCCAAGCAAAGAGGGCAGATGGGAGAGCAGCTCTGCAGAGGAGCCAGGCTCCTCTCCCAGCTGGGCCCCAGGTGCAGCCTGTGCCCTTCCCAGCAGGAGAAGGGCATGAGTGACAGAACCAAGGCAAGGTGCCAGGGATAGCTGCCAGGGTCTCAAGAGATCCACAACCCTCCACTGCCTCCCAGCTAACCTCAGCACAAGACCATCCCGTGGCCCTCCAGTTGATCAGTCAGCTGACTCAGGCTAAGGGAGACACACCATAGACAGATGCCAGGCCCTGCCACCGGAGGTGCCCACCCCTGACCAAGCTGGGCAAGGTGGCCCTGAGCCTCACATCGGCTTCGTTTTCCAGCAAGATAACAGGCTCAGAGAAGGCAAGTAACTTCTATAAACTCACACAGCCAGGACGCTCCAATGTTCCTGGGAGTCATTTTGAGCTAGGAAGGAGAAGAGGAAGGAAGCAACACCCCCATCTGGTCTACAAACAATAAAATACTTTTTCAAAGAGCCACCGAGGCAAGTGGACCTCACCACATGTCTGCACCGGCTAATGTTTTGAGACAGGGTCTCTCTTTGTAGCTCTGACTGGAAGTTTTTTAAAGAAACTAATCTTCATTTAATGTGTATGGGTATTTCACCTATAAGCATGTCTGTGTGCCCATTTGGGAATCAGAGCCCCCGGTGCTGGTAGAATGCTTGCCTAGCCTAGAATGGCCGGAAGCTTCTGCACTCTTCCTGCCTCCGCCTCTTCAGTGCTTGGATTACAGGCACCACACCCTTTTTTTTTTTTTTTTTTGGAGGGGAGGAGGCTGTTGGGAAGTAGCAATGCTGGGAATTGAACTGAGGCCTCTGTGTGTGCTACTCAAACACTCTACCCTCTGAGCTACACCTCCAGCCTTTAAGTTTTTCAATTTTAATTAATGTATCACTTACTTACTTGTTTGTGTGTGTGTGTGCACATGTGCCCATGGAAGCCAGAAGAGGGCATGGGATGCCCTGGAGATGGAGTTACGGGCAGTTGTAAGCCACCTGACGCTGTGCTAGGCACCTGTCGTCAGGAAGATGAACAAGATCTCCTGACTGTTGATGCATCTTGCCAAACCCTTGCTTTCGGTTTTGGGTATTTTGTTTATATGTTATTGTTTTTTAGTCCATCTTGACAAATGTCCCAAACTGACCTTGAATTTGAGATCATCTGACCTTAACCTCTGGAATGTTGGGATCACAGATGTGTGCCAGTATGCCTGGCTCCTGGATTTGTATTTTTTAAGAATAATTTTTAAACTACTAAATTCCTTTGGGGGAGAATTAAAATAGAATGAAGAAAAGAAAATAGGAAGATGGCTAAATAAATTATTAATAGACTATTATAGAATCATTAAATAACTTTAAAGAAAATTGTAATGCTGAGGCAAAACACTCCCAGAACGGCCAAGTGTGGGAAAGGCAGCTATGGTACAGGAGTTCCATGGCAGCGCACCGTGTCCTCCAGCAGAAAGCCTTCGAAAAGATGTCCCGGCCGCCCATCAGGCACCACAGCAGCCATCTCCATCTTCCACCACTGGCTAACACGTGGTTTCTCCTTTCTACAGTTTCCTGATTTTTCAGTAAGTGTAAACTGCTTTTATGATTGAACAGAGAACAATACAGAGAAAGATACATAGTCACAGCTAGAGAGATAGGCAGATATAAATAGGTGTGGATATAGAGATATAGATAGATGAGTTGGGATGAAGGTTAGATGTTCCCTGAAACCTCAGGTGGGACATGACGTCCTGGGCTCTGTCCTCATGGGCCAAACTACAGGAGACCAAGGGCAGCCTCACAGAGGCCCAGGTTTCACCAGATGTCTCTACCATGGAGGATCAGCAATGTGATACTGCCCTGGAGGAATCCAGAGGCTCTGGGGCCTCTGGGGGTCACTTGTGAGCCATAAATTTCCTGCCAGATGAGCCTTTCACGGATAGGGATCTAGAATATTCCTCAGCTGTCTTCTTTGTTTCCTGCTTTGCTCTGGGAACTGCTGATGCAGCAAGAAGGCTGGGGAGAAGCTGACCCTTGTTTCCCTGGGAGGCATCAGGCCCCTCCCCAGGCGCCTAAGAAGGCTCTCGGCTTTTCAGGTAGAAATGGATGCCAGGCCCACCTGATCCCTGGGTGTTTCCAAACCTGACACTCTTGGGTTCTTTGAACCTGGGCGGTGAAATCCAGCCTGAGGGGCACTGGTTCCCAGATTAGAAAAGCCATCTGGGGGCAGAGGCCTTGGGTTCAATCCCCAGCACCACACACACACAAACAAATGAGCAAATTGACTGAGCAAACCTCAGCTAAGGATGGGCCATGTAAGCACCTTCAAAAACAGCGTTCGGAAAAGTGAGGCCAGAAATACAGCATGTGCTGTTTGGTGGCAGAGAGGTTATCCTCCTGGGTTCCCTACCCCAGCCCTGCGTGATGGCACCCCAGAAAGCTTTTACTTCCTGGGATGGGGGAGCCTAGGCTGCAGAACAAATTTCCAGAGGGTGGGCTCTCAACCAGGTGGAGTCCCACTATTGGGTGTTGGGAACACCCTCAGAACTGTGTCCTTACTCCCTTCCCAGTGACAGCCATCCACCCCTCCAGGCCCTGGAAGCTTCTTTCTGTCTGTCTCCTGGGGAGATTGTATGTGTGTGTTTGTACACGCATGAGCTCACGGCACAGCTTGGTGCAGTGGGTTCTCCTTCCCTGTGTATGCACTCTGGAGCTTGAACTCAGGTCATCGGGCCTGCCTGCCAAGTGCTCTTACCCACACAGCCATCTCACTTGCTCTCCAGAAGACCAGAAGAGACACCCTCTCTTTCAGATCTGGCCAAATTTGGGGTTGAAGAGAGAACATGGGATGATGAGTCAGAGGGCCTCTGCCAAGGCTATGCCCTGCTTAAGTACCCCGATGACTGGTGGGCCGACAGATGTGGCAGGGCACCAGTTACTGTGACAACCCAGAAGGCCTGAGGCCTGTGTGTCCCCAAACTTCATCCTGTCAGTACTGTCCACACAGCCTGCCCTCTGGTCCTCCTCATCTAGGCAACGAGGGACTCTTCACAGAGAATGGCACTGAGCACCCTGTCAAGGTCACTGCACTGTCACAGCAAGGCTGAGTCAATTCTGGGGCTCCTCACTGAAGCCCAAGTCCATGCCGGCCACATCCACATCACTGAGGCCAACCAGAGGCCAAAGAGGCCTGAGGGAGACTCACACAGCAAATTCCAGGAGCCTCTCATCAGGCCCCACCCTTGCGGCAGGTCTTGCTTCATAACCCCTCACCAGCAGTAGGCGTAGCCTGGGGCTATGGACTCGGCCCTTGCCAGCCCCCTGACTCCAGGCTGAACACGGCAGCTGCTCTGTCCTTCCTCCCTCCTGATGCACCAGGGTTGTCAAATCATCTTGGCTTCCGGGGTCAGGTGCAAGAGCCAGATCTTAAGAGCCTCCTTGTCTCTCAGGAAAGAAAGACCATAAACTTACAGAGAAAGAGTGACAGTGCCACTGAGGTACAGTGACAGGGATTGAAGTGGGTTGTGAGCAGATCTGTCTGAGGGAAGCTAGGTGCCTGGGAGACCACTCGCCCCCCCCTCCCCACACTGACCACTCACCCCCCCCCACACACACACACTGAGGAAACTGGCTTTCCTACAAGGCTCCTCTGCCTGAGGCTGGGAAGAACTAGTCGGAGCTTGTGTGTACATGGCGATGCAAGGGTAAAAGGACTGCAAGCCAGTGAAGAAAAATTCAATTTCTAAAATAAAACTTAAAAAAAAATTATTAAGACTGGGCATGGTGATGAACAACTTTAATCCCAGCATTTGGGAGGCAGAGGCAGGTGGATCTCTCTAGGTTTGGAGCCAGCCTGGTCTACAAAGAAAGGTCCAGGCAGCTAAGGCCACACGGTGAGACCCTGCCTCAAACAAATATTTATTTTCACTTACGTGAATGTATGAACACCTGAATGAGTTTATATGCGTTACACGAGTTATGTACAGCCTCTGGAATTGCAGGCAGCTGTGGACCACCTGATACGGGTTCTAGGAATCTAACCAGGGTCCAGTGCAGGGACAGTAAGTGCTCTTAACCACTGAGCCATCTCTCCAGCCCCCAGGGCCAAATCTTTAGCCCAAGCTACAGAAACATTTGAGGCAGGCATGGGGCACACACCTGTAACCCCAGCTATCTAGTGGTGGAGATAAGAGGGGAGTGAGTTCAAGGCTACCCCGATCTACGCAGTAAGACTACTTCAGGATAACAAAAGAACGAGAGCCAGGTCTGGTGTCTCACACCTGTGATCTCAGTGCTTGGGAAGTGGAGGCAAGAGGATCAGGAGTTCAATACCATCCTCAGCTGTATAGTGAGTTTGGAGCTAGCCTACACTACATGAAATCTTCCAAAGAAAGAAAGAAGCTGATTTTTTTTTTTTTTCAAAGAAAAAAGCTGGTTGTGGTGGCACATACCTTTAATCCCAGAACTCGAGGAGGCAGAGGCAGGTAGATTGCTGTGAGTTTGAGGCCAGCCTGGTCTACAAAGCAAGACTAAGATAGCCAAGGCTACACAGAGAAACCATGTCTTGAGAAACAAAACCTAAATAATAAGGAGAAAGAAGAAAAAAGGACTTCCAGGAGACTCTTGTTACTCTCTGTAGGCCTCCCATGATGATGGTGGAAGTGAGGGCAATGTAAGCCTGCACGGGGCCAGTCCCGGAAGACAGCTGTCTTCAGCCTCAGCTGGTGGAACCAGGAAGGACTGGAGAGTCATCTTCACTAGGACATAAACAGAACCTGGTTCCTTGGAGCAGAGGCTGGAGATGGGCCGGAGGAGTATGCTGTCCCTAAAGAGAGGTGCAGAGCTAAGCAGCACCTGAAAACTGCTTTACCTCAGCTGCAGGAACTGGAGGCTGGCTGCCAGTGACAAACCAGAGGCAGGGAAAGCAGCAAGCCCAGGACAGGGAAGCTGAGTCAGATGAGCACAACCCAGAGGCTGCTCCCTGAGGACAAAAGGACTGCCGGGAAGCCCTGCCTACAGAGCCAGCCCCCTGCTGGTGTGAGCACCAGGAGCTTTGCAACGTGGTAGAGGAGCCCGCAGCTCTTAAGTTGCGTCTTGTGCCTGCATGGTCTTAGGAAGTGGACAAAAGTCAATATAATACGCACTAATAAGACAGCCTTGTTGGATTGCGGCTTTGAGATCTAGCTTCTGGAACGAACAGCTCCTCCTCGTCTGGACTGGTTGCATTTCAAGTTCTCAGCCCCCGCATGGTCACTGTGGCCACTGGTTTGGACAGCGTGAGTCTGGCGAGTGGTGAGCAGAGGGGAGTAGTGGTGGGATGGCCAGACAGCAGCCAGAGGTCACCTTGGATGTCATTCCAAGTGTGTAGGGAGCAATGGCAGGGTACCACCATGCCATCCAACTGCTGTGCCTAGATGGTGCCCAGTTTCTGCATCTGCGAGTGACACTAACTGCAGGCAGGGACGCTGACCGGTGAAGCTGCTGGGAATATTGACCAGTGAAGCTACTGGGAATACTGACCAGTGAAGCTGCTGGGAATACTGACCAGTGAAGCTGCTGGGAATACTGACTAGTGAAGCTGCTGGGAATACTGACCAGTGAAGCTGCTGGGAATACTGACAAGACGCTGGACAGGCAGGAGGGCAGGACAGTGGGACACAGGCTGGCCTTCTTCTTTCTGACCCAAAGCCACCCTTCCCTACAGCTGCATCTTCCCAGGAAGAGTCCAGCATACTTCATTTAATGAAGCCCCAAAGAACCTAACCACACACATTTTGTCAAGGGTCCAGAATTGTAATGCTGGCCACATTCTGTCTTCAGAAAATGAAAGGCCAAGTTGCCGAGCAACAAAAGGGAAAGCCAGTTCCTGTGTAGACTCACATAGACTCCCAGGTAGAGATGAGGTAGGCACTGGGGCCTGCCCATCTCAGGGAGTTCCTTCTACTCCTGTAAGTAGCTTCCTGACCTTGGGCAAGATGCTTAGCCCTTTTGGGCATCTGTGTCCTCTAGTGTATATCAGCACATTAGTCATTCCTGGGGCTTGTAGCTCTTGGGAGGAGTAACAGAGCTAATGCCTATGAAAGTGCTTTGCAGGGGCTGGAGAAGCGGCTCTGGAGAAGAGTGCAATCTGTCTACCAGAGGGCCTGGGCTCATTCTTTGCACTCATCTCAGGTTCTCACAACCTCCTGGAACTCCAGTTCCAGGATCGAAAGCCTCCACACAGGTACACAACCCCAGGCACATAAGCATTTTTTTTTTCCAAGACAGACAGGGTGTCCCTGTGTAGCCCTGGCTGTCCTGGACTTGCTTTGGAGACCAAGCTGCCTCAAATTTACAGAGATCTACCTGCCTCTGCCTTCCCCAATACTGGAATCACAGTCATGCGCCACCATGCCCAGCTGATATGCATATTTTAAAAATCATTTTAAAAATTTATTTGAAGGGGCTGAAGAGATGGCTCAGTGGTTAAGAGCAATGGCTGCTCTGCCAGAGCACTGGGGTTCAATTCCTAGCACCCACACGGCAGCACATGGCTGTCTGTAAGTCCAGTTCCAGGATTTGACACCCTCACACTGACACACATGCAGGCGAAACACCAATGCACCTAAAATAATCAAATAAATAAATAAATACACACAAACATATATACATAAATAAAGAAAGTAATTTGGCTGGTCAGTGGTAGTGCACACATTTAATCCTGAATTGGGGAGGCAGAGGTAGGCAGACCTCTAAGAGTTCAAGGCCAGCCTGGTCTACAGAGTGAGTTCTAGGACAGTCAGGGCTACACAGAGAAACTCTATCTCTCAAAAAAAAAAAGTTTGAGCACATAGAAGGCACTCTTGTGTATGAAAATGTCAGTTTAACTCTGACCTGCACAGAAACTGCTCTGGCACATGTAATCCCTCCTTCTCTCTCTCTCTCTCTCTCTCTCTCTCTCTCTCTCACATACACACACACACAAATAAAATTTAACAGATTATTTTCTTATTTCATTTCTTTTTTTTTTTTTTTTTTTTTTTGAGGCAGGATATCACTATGTAGCTCTGGCTGTCCTAGAACTCATAATGTAGATGACGCTGGCCTCACACTCATAGAGATTTACCCGTGTGTATGTACTGTGATTCCAGATTTTAGTAGGCTGATTCCATGTCTCTAAATCCCAGCACTTGGGAGGCAGAGGTTGTGTGTTTGAGGCCAGCCCAGTCTACATTGTGAGTTCCAGGTCAGCCAAGACTACATAGTGAGAGGAAAAGCGTTGTGGCGTGTATGAATGTTGTAACCCATTACTGTGCACAATTAATAATGCTAACAAGCTGGGCGCGGTGGCTCATGCCTTTGATCCTAGTGCTCAGGGGTCCGAGGCACTGTGAGTTTGAGGCCAGCCTGGTCTACAAAGTGAGTCCAAGATAGCCAGGGCTTGATATACAGAGAAACCCTGTCTCAAAAACAAAACAACAAACAAACAAACAAACAAATATACATATATATGCTAACAAAGAATATTAAAACTTTAAAAATTAAAAACTAAGTGAAAAACAGAGCTGAAGTGATGGCTCACTGGCTAAGAGCACATACTCACGTACTACTCTGCTCGTCCAGACGATCCAAGGCCAGTTCCCAGTGCCAACGTCTGGCGGCTCACAACTGCGTATAATGCTAGTGGAGAGGGTCCAACCCCTCTGGTCTCCTCAGGCACCCTGTACTCACCTGCACACGCGCATGCACACACATAGTCACGCACACAAATGAGCACGATACATAATTTAAGATAATAAAATTTAAACCAATCAATAAAAATGGGGGCTAGAGATTCTGAGCTTCGGCGAGCATGTGCCGCTTTGCAGAAGATCTGACTCCCTCTTCTGGCCCCCTTGGCATCTGCACACACCCGTACCCACACACCCGCAACTAAAAAGAAAATGAAATCTTTTAAAAGGGGCTGGGAGTGTAGCTCACTGGACAGAGTGTTCACCAGGCATGCAGGAAGTGCTGGGCTTCATTCCCAGCACGGTACAAACCAGGTGTCCCTCCGTCCCTCCGTCCCAGCGCTCAGAAAGAAGAGTCAGGAAGATCAGGAGTTCAAGGTAGTCCTTAGCTATATCATGAGGCTGAGGCTGGCCTGGGCTGTATGAGACTCGACGCACATACACACGCACAAGGACACACACAGGCACGCACAGCAAAAAGGTATAGCTCAGTTGTTCAAAACCTTACCTAACACACAGGAGGCCCTGGATTCAACCCCCCAGGCTGGGTAAAGGAGGAGAGACACACAGTGCCACAGTCCACAAGGCTCTGGTGACCTGTGCTTTTCTGTAGGACTGCTGGATGCTCCGCCATGAGCTCATCTGGGCACATCCTGCCCTTGGCCATTTGGCTCCATTTGCAATGACATGTTTATGAGACTCTTCAGGTGCCTGGAGATACACTGGCCTTTGCCTGCTGTGATGTCTCAACATGAGTAAGAGAGCCAGGTTCTAGGAGGCACACAAGCCATATGCTTGCTGGCAAGGGAATGAGGAGCTGCAATCAGAAGGGCTAGGCAGGAGGCTAGTGTGGTGAGTGTGCCATGGCTGCAGTGAGTATGCCATGGAGGCAGGCGGGGCTTAGGGGTCAGACAGGCTTGGGAAGAAAAGTTCTCCTCGAAGCACTGGCTGCATGACCTCAGCAGGCCCTTTGCCTGGTCAGCCCTGACAGCACTGCTTTCCCTAGTATCTGCCAGCTCAGCTGCAAACAGGTCTGCTATTCTGGAAGAATAAACTGCTGGCAATGGATGCAGAGAGGCTACAATGTGCAGAGAAAACAAATCAGTCCCATTGTTGATGCTCTGGCTGTCTCCTCCTCCTCTTCCTCTTTGTTAGGGTCCTTGCTATGGTGGCTCAGGCTGGCCTTGAACTCACTGTCTAGCTTGAGCTGACCTTGAATGCTCTTCCTACCTCAGCCTTCTGAGTGCTGGGATTTCAAGTACCATCTCTGTTGTTTCTAACCCACCCCTTTCATTTCCAGACAAGAGTCTGTGGGGAGGTGATATGCCCATTTTTATAATTGGCAGATTCAGGGGCCTGGAGAGATGGCTCAGGGGTTAAGAGCACTGGCTGCTCTTCTAAAGTTCCTGAGTTCAATTCCCAGCACCCACACGGTGGCTCACAACCATCGGTTCCCTCTTCTGGAGTGCAGATGTACATGCAGGCAGAACACTATATACACAATAAATAAATCTTTAAAAAGTAATAACTGGAAGATGGAGTCAGGGAGCCTAGAATTTCAAGGCCAGCCTCAGCTATTTAGAGAGTTCAAGGACATGTAGTTCTATATGAAGAGGCTCCTGTATCAAAAAGTTAAAACCAAAAATCAAGCCAAAACAAACCCCAAAGCACTTGGAAGAAAGAGGCAGAAGCAGGTGCATCTCTGCGACTAGAGAGGTCTTGAGTTCAGGCTAGCCAGGACTACTCAGTGAGACCCTGTCTTGAAAACAAATAAGCAAAACAGATGCAGACATCTTTTGAAAGACTAAAATACAATCTACCTACCAGTGCAATGCTATGTTCAGGTCCCTGGTCTTGGAAATGTACAGATGGTTTCATGCTCTTGGACTTAATAGTTTGGTGTTCAGGGCTGGGGAAAACACAACACACTGCTTCACTGCTTTTTTTTTTTTAAGATTTATTTCTTTATTATGTATACAGTGCTCTGCCTGCATCAACACCTGCACGCCAGAAGAGGGCACTGGATCTCATTATAGATGGCTATGAGCTGAATTTAGACCTTTGGAAGAACAGCCAGTGCTCTTAACCTCTGAGCCATCTCTCTAGGCCCACAACACACTGCTTAACTAGGAAAGAGAAAACTCCAAAACATTCAGCAGTTTAGAAACAACTACCCAGAGGTGATGTTGGGCTGGAGAGCCCCAAATGCCTGGACCTAAATGACAGAGACAAATAATATCCAGCCCTTTCCAAAGAGCAGTTCAGCTGCTTCCTTCCCCTCCCTCCCTCCCTCTCTTCCCCCCTTTCTTCCTTCCTTCCTTCCTTCCTTTCTTTTTCTTTCTTTCTTTCTTTTGTCTTTCTTTCTTTCTTTCTTTCTCTCTCTCTCTCTCTCTCTCTCTCCCTCCCTCCCTCCCTTCCTTCTTTCCTTCCTTCCTTCCTTTCTCAGGCTGGCCTTGAATTCAGAAAGATCTGTCTCCCTAACTCCCACATACTGGCATTAAAAGTATGGCACACAGGGGCTGGAGAGATGGCTTAGAGGTTAAGAACATTAGCTGTTCTTCCAAAGGTCCTGAGTTTAATTCCCAGAAACCACATGGTGCTTATAACCATCTATAGGGAGACCTAGCATTCTTTTCTGGTATGCATGCACACATGCAGGCAGAATGCTATATGAATGAATGAATGAATACGCTTGTGGCACACATCTTTAATCCCAGCACTCAGGCAGAGGCAGGTGAACCTCTGAGTTTGAGGCCAGCCTCATCTATAGAGTGAGTTCCAGAACAACCAGAACTCCACAAAGAAACCCTGCCTCAAAAAAACAAAACAAAAAACCAAAACCAAACAAACGAGTGTGTGCCACTACACCCAGCCTGCGTTTTCCTTTAGTTATTTATCTTTTTTGTGGAGGGTGGCGGAGGCAGGGTAGCCCAGGCTGGCCTGAACTATATAGGCAAGAAGAGCTTCCACTTCCTGAGTGCTGGTATTAAAGGCATTGCCGCCATGCCTAGCTCCCTTTTTCTTTTGAGATGGGTTCTTGCTGCGTATCTGAGAACGGCCTCAGACTTGCGGCAAACCTCTTGACTCAGCCTCCTGAGTGCTGGGATTATGAGCAGGTACTACCATGCCTAGCTCTAAGCCTCAAACGTTGTGTCTGCGTGTGTATGTATACATATATAGAAGTATGTGCAGAGGCCAGAGGTCAGTATGGGGTGTCTTCCTAACGCCACCTTACTTTTTTGAGACAGGGTCTCTCATTGAACCTAGAGCTAACTGTTTCAGCAAGCTGAGTTGGCCCATGGAGCTCCAGGTACTCCCTTGGTTTATTTTATTTTATTTTTATTTTTATTTTTTTCTTCCAAACATGGTGCTGGGGATCCAAACTGAGGTCCTTGTTCCTGTGTGGCAAGCACTTTATTTACTGGTCCATCTTCTCAGGCCAAACTAGCTATTTTTCCAGGGCCCAACTCTGTGTCTTCTGCCTACCTCTGGTCCAGGACCCTCCTCGAAGGCCTCACTTCTTTCTACAGACATGCCAGAGTTCCCACGTGCATGAGTCCTCATATACACAGCCACCAGGGGGCAGCAGCGAGCCAGAGCGGCAAGGACACAATGGCCGCAGAAAGACCCATCCCCGTTCTGATCTGGGAGCCCAAGGAACGAGAATGCTCCCTGCTGCCTGCTACCCTCCCAGAGTCCAGGCAGGCAGAAGCTGGACATGGTGGCACACTCGGAAAGCAGAGGCAGACAGAGCTCTACCAGCTTGAGGCCAGCCTGGTCTATGTAGCAAGTAGCAAGTGCCAGGCCAACCCAGGCTATATAGCAAAGTCCCTTCTTACTGACTTAGGGATGAATTATGCCCACAGTGGGTGGGGCCCTGCGTCACCACTAAGGGACAGTAGAGAACCTTAGGAAACCCACTCATTCACTCATTCGACAAATATTTATTCAAGCCAGATGTGGTGACTTGGTCCAGTACTGGGGAGGCCGAAACAAGAGGACTGCCACAACCTTGAGGACAGCCTGGGCTAGGGAATAAATTTCAGGGTACCCTGAGCTATAGAGTAAGACACTGACCCACTGACTCAAAAAAGCAAACAAGCCAGGCAGTGGCGGCACACGCCTTTAGTCCCAGCCTTTGGGAGGCAGAGGCAGGTGGATCTCTGAGTTCAAGGCCAGCCTGGTCTATAGGCAGCCAGGGCTACATGAAGAAACCCTGTCTCAAAAACAAAAGCAACAACAGCAAAACATAACAAAACACACACATATACAAACCCTAAAGACAAGGCGGCGTACGCTTATAATCTCAGTGTGTGAGAGGTAAAAGCTGGAGGATCTGTGTCTGTTTCAAAGGCAGATAGGATTACATGACAGCCTGTCTCAAAACAAAAATCACCAAGCTTTGCGCTGTGGAGCGACAATAAAAAAAGGCAACACAGAAAGCTCTAAAACATAGTGGGGCGTGAAATGAGACGAACAAGTGGCCAGGGAAGGCCTTTCAGAGAAAAGGACAGTGGAGCTGAGACCCAATAATGAGGAGTTTGCCCAAGGGTCAGAACAGAGCTGCGACACTGAAGCCTCAGAGAGGAGGGCCAGACACCAGGCCACCGGAAGCTGCAGAGCTGGGCCTCGCAGGATGGTGTAACGGGAAAACTGAGGCAAGGAACCAGGCTATGACATGACCCTGCAGCGGTTAAAAGCTGCTTTCCCAGCTGCTGCTCAACCGGCCCTGTTTCCATGGTCTTTATTCACATGGCCTGTAAGTCCAGCGCACACACCTGGCAGGGGCTGTGACACCTGGGAGGCCTGGTGAGCACCAGCTGTCACTAGGGAGCAGTCTAAAAGGCTGAATTGGACCCTGGTGTCTTTCAAACAGGGAGTAGTGCCCCCAAGCCCCCAAGCCCCCAAATACTGGTGAAGCCAGCAGCACCTGCATCTCCTTCACACCCAGCGCTTCTTCTGGTCCTCGATGCTCCATGCTGAGAGATGCCTTGCTGCAAACCCCGGCCTAGGTGGTACTGACAGCATCTCGTGCCCTCTAAAGAGCCCTGAGCCTGGGGCCTCACAACCTCCACACAGTAGCTGGCGAAGGCCGTTTTGTAGCTCTATAGCTACAGAGCCAGCTCAGCTCAGCCTTCCAAGATGCAAGCTTGTAGGGCAGTGTGTCAAATGTCCTTGGCAACCCGGAGGCTGTTGCTTGCCAGCTTGCCAGTCTACCTGTCAGTGCCATACGCCTGTATCCAGCAGCCACACGCCAAGCACCGCCCAGGGTAAGGGACCTTCCACCAAGCCAGCAGGGGGAGGTGTGGGGGAACAGTGGGGCTGGGCTGCCAGGCTTGATTTATCAGTTCTCACAGAGGGCAGAAAACCTCAGCCAGGATGTGGCAGGTGTGAGGAGAAGAGGAAGCATACAGCCACACTCTTCCCCGTGCCCCGGTGACATCCCTGCCTCTTCTGGCGTCCAGGCCTTCCGAAACGACCACGACACTGGACTCTGCCAAGAGGAACCTGAGGCAGAGGGGAGCAGAGAACAACCTTGGGTTCAATCCCTAATACCATAAAAATGGGAGAAACAGGGAGAAGGACCTCATTCCCTCTCTCTCCTCGGAGGGTATCAGTTCTTTGCACAAGTAATGGGTGTCAGCTGTGGGCCTTGAGAGGCCAGAACTCCAGGGAACGGAATGTCTAGTTAGGGAGACAGGCATTCTGAAGAATTAAGTACAGGGATGGAAGTCCCCACCAGAGCATCATGGGGGGAAACAAAGAGATGCTTCTGGCATCTGGAGGTCAGTGTCTATCACGATGCAAAAGGAGGCTTGGACAGGGTAAAACGCCATGACAACAGCTGCCACTCCCAGCCACGGTGACTGTCCAGAAGGACTGCTCATGGCCACTACCACCGGTCCCACGTGCTTCCCGAATTCACGCCTCCAGAGTAGGTACTGCACTCGTGGAAACAGTCACACTGGCCTGGCTCCCAGCCAGATGAGTAGGGCTGGAGGGAGGAGGAGGAGGCACACGGACTCAGAGATAGTCGCCGAGGTAAGGCTGGGAGCAGCTTCCAGGCCCGTTTGTTCATTTTTTAGGCCTCCCTCCCTTCCTCCCTCTTTCTGTCTCTTTCTCTTTCTCTGTCTCTCTGCCTCTGTCTCTCTCTGTGTCTCTGTCTCTCTCTCTCTCATGTTGTCAAACTGGCCTCAGATTTAAAAAGCTGGCCTTGAACTCCCTATCTTCTTTTCTACACCACCCAAGGGACAGGATCACAGGCATGCGCCACCACTGCCACTCATGGAACCTTTAATCTTGTTTTTCCTTCCCTTGGCTGGTAGGACCGGGCTCTTTCCAGAGACTTGGCACAAAATTCCAGGGCTTGGCCTGCTGACAAGGCAGTGGGAGGAAGCCTGTGCCAGAGGCTCCTCAGAACTCAATTGTCTAGGTCCTGCAGCGACAGCCTCCTCCCCACTCCATTCTACACATCCCGCAAGTGGCTTCCCAGAATCTATCATCACAGATGACCTGCTGGAGGGTACCTGCTGGAGCTAGTGATCCCCCTGCCACAGGGAGTCCCAGGCCTGCACGCATCACGTGTGCAGAGGGCAGCAGCAGCAAAGCCAAACTGTGGCTGGGCTTGTCTCAGTGCTCTTTACTGAGCCAAGTGAGGCCCACAGAGTGAATGAAGGTTAGACTGAGGAAGGTGCCCTGCAGGCCAGACTCTTCTGGCAACTAGGTCTTGAATCTTCTCAAAGCCTCACGAAGGAAAGACCCTTTACACTAGCAGCGACCTCCAGAGCCCTGACTGCCCTTAGTTCCTGTCTCTGTTTCTCTCTTCACTTATGCAGACCAGTCTGGCCTCAAAGTAATTGTAGCTGAGGCTAGTCTTGGATCCCTACTTTTCCTGTACCCTGACGTCTTTCCTTCCAAGTGACGGGATAACAGGCACAAGCCAAGATGGCTGACTTCTTTTACTTTAGTTTTGTGTTTGCTGTTGTTGTTTTGAGACAGAGTTTCACTGTGTCACTTTGACTAGTCTGGAGTCCTCTATGTAGACCAGGCTAGCTCCAAACTCAGAGATCCTCCTGCTTCTGTCTGCCAAGTGCTTGGATTAAGGCATGCGACTATACCAGATTGGTTTTTGTTTGTTTTGATTTGATTTTAAATACCTGGCCCTAGGGTTGTTTCTTTTTTTTTTTTTTTAAGATTTATTTATTTATTCTCTATACAATGATCTGCAAGCATGATGCCAGAAGAGGGCACCAGATCTCATAGATGGCTGAGAGTCAGGGCGCTGGCTAGCCTAGAACTCACTATGTAGGCCAAGCTGGCTTTGAACTAGCTATGTTCCTCCTGCTTCTACTTCCTGGGGATGACAGGTGTGAGCCACCATCTCAAAGCCACCCAGGCTTTAATATGGGCCTGAACACCCCCCCCCATCCCCACTGCCCATACACAGAAACACAATCACATATATAACATACACACACACACACACACACACACACACATAACCACCACCACAGCCAAAAGCACAGGGTTTCTGCCAGTAAAGATTTCTCTGAACCTAAGGAATATTCCTAGATTCAGTTCGAGAATGCTCTGGAGCGGGATCAGGGGCAGGCACAAGGTGGAGAAGACAGAATCCTCCCTCATCTCCATCTCCCCCTCCTGCTCTCCTTCGTGCTCTGCCCTCACCCTGCTCCCACCCTGCTCCCACCCTGCTTTCTGCTTCTAGGCCTGGCAGCTGAGGCCTGTGTGGAGCAAGAGTGTGACTCCTCCCACGGCACCTCTGCGGCAGGCAGGGCAGGCTCTGGGCAGGCAGTGGTGCTGAAAGCTGCTGACGGCAGCCCTCCTAAGGAGGAGGGAGCTTGGAGCCAGAGACAGAGGAGGAGAAGCCCAGTGGCTCTGCCCCTCCCCCACTGCCACCCTGACAAGCTAAGAGAAGCTGGGGGGTGGAGGAGAAAAACCGCCAAAGACCACCAGTGTCCCAGGCAGCCTCATTCTGAGCTGCAGGCCTTTCCGTCTCTGTCTCTGAAGCCAGGTGCCCCGAAGCAGATTAGGCGCCGGAAA
The DNA here is from genome assembly GCF_030254825.1 of Meriones unguiculatus. Taxonomy (NCBI): domain Eukaryota; kingdom Metazoa; phylum Chordata; class Mammalia; order Rodentia; family Muridae; genus Meriones; species Meriones unguiculatus. Next base: position 125,336,537 of record NC_083352.1, on the reverse strand, counting down.
AGAGGCCTGTTCCCCAACCCTTGCAGCCTCTGGCTGGGGCTGAGTCAGTCCTGTCAGGAAATCATTCATAAAAATGACACCTTTGCAGGGCCCTGTCCTTAGCCACACAGCCACTGGGCCTGAACCCCTGTTTCCAGCTCCCCCAGACCTCTTTTTCCTCCTCCTAGAACTAAACAGATGAGAGCAAGTGAAATAAGGCCAGCTCAGCCCAGTAAATCAATGCTGGCAGATCGCCTGCCCTGGGGACAAGAATAAAGAAGGACTTCACCCAATTATGTACATACGAGCAAATGTCATTGACAGCTTCCAAAGGTTTCTAGCGCCATATGGTGGTGAGCATTTATTTATTTAGTTTATGTGTGGACCATCTAGAGTAAAGTCTCCTAGGGTACTGCCTGGGCCCAGCTTGGTACGTATACCTGGGCCAGTCTACCTTAAAGGAAATCCATGGAAGGGAAGAGACCAGCCCAAGGTTACAGGAGACTCCCAGAGGTAGGTAACACCAGTGGAATCTGGGAGCTAATCCCAACAGGAAGAATCAAGGTCTTAATTTCAGCCCTGTGTATCTGTCCCCGTTGACTTCTGTCCTCTTACCTTTGTTTTCTCTCGCCCTTTGCTTCCCAGAGACACAAAGTATGTGCTGGCCTCAGGGCTTTTGCAGGTGCCATTCCTCTGTGCCTCATTACCAGGTGAGGCTTCTCTTCATCCCACAAGACTAGATCCTATCAGCTTCTCAAACAGACCTTTCCTGAACACCATACCCTCCCTCTCCATGTTATTTCCAGTTCCCCTCCTACAACCCCACCTAATGTGCACTCCTGTAACCCCAGCTTTTCAGGAGGCTGAGAAATGCCTTTTTAAGATTAGTCTGGGAAACTCAGTGAGCTATCTCAAAAGAAGAAGTAAGCTGCCAGGGAGCCAGCTCAGTGAGAGTGCTTGCTGTGCAAGCATGGGGACCCCACTTGAAATCCCCAGCACCCATGTCTAAAGCTGGGCCTAAAGCACCCCTGTAACTGTTGCTCAGTGAAAGACATTAACAGGAAGTTCACTTAGGGCTTGCTGGCCGCAAGCTCAGCTCCAAGAGGTTCACTTAGAGCTTGCTGGCCGCAAGCTCAGCTCCAGGTTCTGGGAGGGACCCTATCTCAAAGTAATAAGGTGGAGATGACAGAACACAGCACCTCATCCGGCCGCCACACGTACAAGCACATGTACCCACACACAGGTGAGCACATACCACATGCATATACACTACACATATAAACACACAATCAGACAAACCCCCCAAATAAAACGCTATGTCTGGGAAGACGGCTCACTGGGTAGAGTGCATGCACGGTAAAGCAGGACCTGTGGGTGACACATACCTGTTATCCCAGGCCCTACGCTGAGGTGGGAGCAAAGACAAAGGAATTCCCACGGGCTCACAGACCAGAGGGCCTGGCTATAGTGTACAGTGGCAAACAGCACAAGATCCTGTTTCCAACAAACTGGAAGATGAGGACCCACCCCCTAGGTCGGTCATTCTCTGACCTCAGTAAGCTCAGCAGGGAAGTGAGCTCAGCCACTCACTCAGTCACACATGTGAAGACACCTGCACACACACACACCCCTACACATACTTGAGCATCACGTGCACAGGGAGGTGAGGAGCATGTCCTGGAGGCCTAGAGAACCAGGCCCAGCTTTGGGCAAGAGGAAAGGGAGCCAGGAGATGGTCAGGGCCAGGGCCCACTAGGAGATCTTTAGGATAAGTAAAGAGCGAATAAATGAAGGGCTTGGGAGTAGATAAATGGTAGAATGCTGGCTTAGCATGCTTGAGGCAAAAGGTGCTTGGAAAAAAAGGCCAGTTCCAGCTACTACATGCTTCTTTATCGACCTGCAGTCCACCATTTCCCTGGGTAAAGTGAGCCCACCAAGTTGACTTTGTCTACCACGGTGCCCCAAAGGCCTGGAACAACCAGAGCCACTTAAGATCACCTCCCTGTGAAAACAGAAGTTGAGTCCCTTCGGCCATTCCTGCCTCATCCGTTCCTTCTGGTGCTTCATGATCAGCCTGCATTGCACCTCTACCTGGGCCCCTGTATGCATCCTCCAGTGGACACTGACTGTGCTGCCCTGGAGAAGGTGAGCACCTGCTGGCAAGCAAGGCTCTGTAATGCCCAGCACCTGACACACAGCCTGGAACACAGGCTGCCTGGCGAGCAGAAGGAAGCAAGGCCAAGTTTTCATATCTCTTTCACCAGGCTGGGAAGACGTCAGAGAGGTAGGGAGGCATCGGTGGGGCTCAGAGGAGACCAAGGATCACAAGGTTGACATGGGGACAGAAACCCCAAGGACAGACAGAAACTAAAAAGAGATGGTGGGCAGTTTGTTTAAAACCAAAATGCTGAGGCCAGGCATGGTGGCACACGCCTTTAATTCTAGCACTCAGGAGGCAAAGGTAGGTAGATCTCTGTGAGTCCGAGGCCTGCCTAGTCTACAAATAGAGTCCAGACAGCCAGGGTTATACAAAGAAACCCTGTCTTGAAAACAACAACAACAACAAACTAAAATAACAACCAAAATGCTAGGGTTGGAGGGATGGCTCAGAGGTTAAGAACACTGGCTGTTCTTCTAGAGGACCTGGGTTTGCTTTTCAGAACCTACATCAGGAGACACATGCCTATAATATTAGGAAGTATATGACACCCTCTTCTGGCTCCCATGGGCGCTGTAGTGTAGTCACACATGGCATCCATTCACATAGACACATACACATCAATAAAACTAAAACAAAAACAAGCCAGTGGTGGTGGCGGCACAAGCCTCTAATACCAGCTTTCAGTACGCAGAGATGGGCAAATCTCTGTGAATTTGAGGCTAGCCTGGTCTCTAGAATGAGTTCCAGGACAGACAGGGCTACATGGAGAAACCTTGTTTTGAAAACAAAAACAAAAAGCGAACAAAACCCTCACAAACTCCAAATGCTACCAATCTGTGAATTTCTGAGCAACATAGTCTAGTTCTAAGAGTCTCGATTTTTCCATCTGTACAGTGGGGGTAGATGATTATAGTTCTGACTCAGTGAGAAACATAAAGAGGGCAGCAACATAAATTCTCAAACATAAAATACTCAGTGCAGGTCCGGCACCCAGAATCATCCAGTACATTTTCCCCAATAAAGCCTAAACAAAACAAGATGAAAATAATAAAAAGAATCATCCAGCAAATTCTGGCAATCATTCATGCTTAGAATACCAGTGCTTAGATCACACAGCTGCAGCCTTCTGGGGACAGCAGATATTTATTTTGCTGTAGAAGAAGACAAGGGAGGGGGATGGCAATGAAGCCCACAAAGTATGGAACTTCTGGCTAGGGAGATCACCAGAGGACATGAGTTCGGATCCCCAGCACATACAAAATCATGGGCATTCCACCGTTGGGGAGGCAGAGACAGGAGGATCAGATCTCCAGGACTCGTGCCCAGGTAATCTAGCTGAATCAGCGAGGTCCAGGTTCAGTGAGAGGCACTGTCTCAACCAAACAAGGAAAGGAAGGCAGGCAAAAACTTGTGAAGGTGCAGGGAAGAGGCCCAGTAGTTAGAGCTCTTGCCTCACAAGCTGCAGTGAGGAGCGGAGCTCTGATACTTAGAACCCACATGAAGCCAGGTGGGGTGACAGCTTGCCAGGAATTCCAGCACTGGACAAGTGTAGGCAGGAAGTCCCTAGAGCAAGCTGCCATACTAGCCTATCAGTGAGCTCTGAGCTTAACAGAGAGACCTTGCCTCAATAAATAAGATGAAGAGCAATTATTGAAAATATGTCAACCTGAATCCTTCACACACCCACGCATACACACAGACACACATACACACCACATCATATACACACGAAAAAGGTCAGGGAAAAATGAAGAACGGTGGAGAAAGACAGTGGATATCAAATTCTGCTTTCTACGTGTGCACACACACACCACCACAGATGCACACACAGACTCATATACCACACACACAAAGAATAAAACTTCATGGGATAATACTCCAGGGTCAGAGGTAGGAGGATCTCTGTGAATCTGAGGCCAGGCCAGTCTACATAGTGAATTCCAGGCTAGCCAGGGCTACAGAGTAAGACCCTGTCTCCAAACGAACAAACAAACAAACAAACAAAACAAAATTTGGTGGGAGATGGAGTGATGGCTCAGCAGTTAAAAGCACTGGCTGTTCTTTCAGAGGGCCTGGGTTGGGTTTCCGGCCCCCACAGGATGGCTTACAATGGTTTGTGCCTCCAGTATCGGGGATCCGATGCCTTCTCCTGACTTCTTCTGGTACCAGGCATGAATGCAGTGCGCATACATATCCACAGGCAAATACTCACACATACAAAATAAAAACAAATAGCTAGGTGTGATAGGGCACGCCTTTAATCCAGCACTGGGGAGGCTGAGGCAGGTGTGTATCTGTGAGTTTGAGGACAGCCTGGGTCTACAGAGAGAGACACTGTCTCAATAAACAAATACATAAAATCTTTAATAAATGAAAATGTGGAGAGAGAAAGACACTGGAAGTCTACCAAGCCTCCCTTTGAGCTACACACACATACAGGTACACACATCACCTTACACACGTGTGTACACATATATCAATATATGCTCATGTACACACATGAATGGGCATACAAACAGGTACACACACACACACCATTGTTGGCAATGTCTGAATTAATTCCTGCTTGCTGCTTGTTTGGTTGGTTTTTGAGAGTCAGGTAGCCCAGGCTGGCCTGGAACTTTTTATGTAGTCAAGGATATCCTTAGATTCCTGCTCTTTTTATCCCAACCCCTAAGAGCTATAATCCCTATATTTTGTAGTTGGGGGAAGCACTCAGAGAGAGAGGAAGAATCTCGAAGGGACAAGGGGACACCACTATCCAGGATTTACACAGGAAGGGGCAGGGTGTTGGGGTGGGGGCTCCTTCAAGGCCATTGAGGAGAACTTGATAGTTTCAGGGAAGTAGCAGATGCCTGAGATTTCTAAGGACCTGGAGTCTGACACACTTCCAGCATCTTGGCTGTGTTCCATGCAAAATCTCGTTTCGAGTATTTTGGGATCAGCAAAAACCCTGGCAGTCTCCTGGCTGAGCACTTGCGGAAGCCCCTGGGGCATTGTCTAGGAAATGGAGTCCATCTGTTTAGGATTCATTTGCACTTACCTCTCTTCACCAAGCTGCTTTGAAGTGAAAGCAGCCTTGTTCCGTAAGCCTCTGTAAGCCCTTATTTAGTCACCAGGAGTAGTGGGCCTCCCAGAGGCCCAGGCAGCCCAGGCTCCCTCCACGCACAGGTTATGGGAAGGGAAAGTGCAGATCAAAAGTGACCCCTGCCACCCCTGCCCCTTGAACCTGTCAGGGCAACTCTGACCCTACCTGCAGAGCTCAGGCTTGCCTCAAAGCCTCCTAGATCACTCATGCCCACTGCTCCCTGGACACTGGAGCATCACTCACAGCCTGTCCACCAGGATTCATGATTCCCAGTGGGCTGCTCAAGTTTCTCAAACTCGATTTCATGTTCTCCAAGGATGGAGGCCTGTCTCTGAAGTCACTGTACTCCAGCACCCCTGGGCACCTCCCCTCGTACAATTATAGAAACCACTACCACTTTACTATACCCCAAAACTGTAGCAAAGATCTAATAAGAATATTGATCCCCAAAGGGACAAGCTGGCAGGTTTGAACCTGCGGCCTCTGCTCAGAGACAGAGCTGGCAGGATTGAGCCTAGCAGGTGTGGAGGGAAGAAAGGCTCTGCCCCGTGTCCATAGTCCTGCCACCCACACCCAGCCCAGGAGTCCGTACACTGCAGCAATGCGACCCTCTCCTCCAGAGAGATAGAAATGATGACACATTCCCTTAGCCAAGAAAACAGAGCACTGGAACCTAAAGCGGCTGAGTTCCAAATGGCTCTTTGTGAGGGTTAGGGTGGTCCAGAAGACATCTCTAACTTCAGGTTGACTTTGATGCCCTAAACTCATGCACAAGTACCCCTACTGAAGTCAGCTATTGTCATGAAGAGCATAAGAGGCTGGCGAGATGGCTCACAGGGTACAGGACCACCAGTCCTAACCACCTCAGATCAGTTCCTGGGACCTACACAGTAGGAGAAAAACAGCTTTTTGTTTGTTTTGTTTGTTTTTCAAGACAGAGTTTCCCTGTGTACCCTTGGCTGTCCTTGGACTCAAGAGATCCGCCTGCCTCTGCCTCCCCAAGTACTGGGGTCACAGGGGTACACCACCATGCCTGGCGAGAAAACCAAACTTTCACAAGTTGGCTTCTGACCCTCAACACGTATATGGTAGCAATGAATGTGTCTGTCCACACACAAACACACAACAAGTAAGTGTCAAAGAAAACGGGGCCTGGAGGGATGGTTCAGCAGTTAAGCAAACTTACTGTTCTTTCAGAGGAGTTTGGTTCGCGGCACCTACATACCGGCCCACACTCTAACTCCGGGGTCAGGGGATCTGATGCTCTCTTCTGGCCTCCATGGGCACCAAGCATACACATGGTGCACAAATATCCATGTGTGTAAAATGGTCATTCACATAAGATAATGTATCAGCTCCTTAAGGTAAGACATAGAACAATGAAGATGTGGGGGAAAGAGGAGAGCCGAAACACACTGAGAGCAGGCAGGGCTTCCTGAGCTAGCAAACCTCTGGCCACAAGCTCTCAGGCAGGTGAGGACCAGAACCTGGAAACACACCAGTAGCTCCCTGGCTGGTGAGCAGACTTTGGGCTCAGTGCTCTGTGCAGTAACTCTGAGCCCGGGGCACCATTCACAAATGAAGAAGCAGATTCTAATAGGTTGTGGCAGTTGCTTAAGGTCACAGTGGCAGATGGGCCAGTACTGGAACCCAAGCTGCTTGACCTGAGGCTGTGCACTCCTGGTGCCTGTGTGGCAGTGAAGGCCCCATTGGGCGTCAGGTGCTGGAAGCTGGAAGCACCAGGAGTGGTGACTCAAGCACTTGCAAGGCAGAGGCAGAAGGATCCCCACAAGCCTGAGAATAGCTTGTTTGCTGTGAATTCTAGGCCAACCGTACTGACACATAGTAAAAACAACACAGCAAAAAAGGCAGCACCGAGGACAGGTGGTCTCGTGATATAGCTTCTCTAGCATGGCCACCTGCTAGCGGGGGATGGGACAGAATGCTCAGAGAAGTGGGCAGAGGAGGCTGCCAGGGGTTGGCCTCTACCCTGGATACCACACAGAGCCACGAGCATTTGGATGTCAGACTTGCCCAGAAGAATACTCAGAGAAAACAGGTGAGACTGTATAAGGGTCAAGACTTAACAGGGCTACCAGGAAGCAGCCACAACTCACCTGATTAACCAGAATCCGCTCCAAGGCTGCCGAGGGTGTGACTCTTACAGCCAGAATAAGGCCAGCTCTGAATGACTTGGTTTCAGGATAGTCCTGACTCTGGGTCCCGTTTCTGAATCAATTAAGGAGTCACTGACCACAGAACAGTACTGGGTGACCACTGGTCAGCAACCACTCTCCAGGCCCCAGTTTCCCTTTCTGTAATATGTGAGGTTTGATTTTGTATGTATGTACAGGTGCACACACACCTATGTGTACAGAGGCTGGAGGCCCACTTCAGGTGTCATTCATTTCTTGTGGTGCTGTCCACCTTTTTCAACTCACAAGAGACCCACCTGCTTCTGTCTCCCAAGTGCACACTTTGGTTTTTAATATGGGCTCTGGGGAGGAAACTTGGGTCTTCATACACGCTGGGCAAACAATCTACCACTAAGCAGTGTTCTTAGGCCATGTGTTTCCATGTTGACTTTTGGAATTAGGCTGTCATGTAATCCAGGTTGGCTTAGAACTTGCTCTGTAGTTGAGGATGAAGCTGACCTTCTGATACCCCTGCCTTTACTTATGGAGTGCACCATCAAGCTGAGTTTACTTGGTGCAGGGGTCACACTTGGCTTCCAAATGCTAAGTGATCACTGTCCTAGTTGAGCCATATCCCCAGCCTCAGCCCCAAGCTATTGGTATGCTTCACTATGCATTTCCAGGATGGCTCTGAACTTGCAGCAATCTTCCTGTGTTAGCCTCCCAGGTGCTAGGAGTGCAGGTGTGTGCCACTACAGCTGCCTTAACAGGAATGGCTCTGGCTTTAACATCCTATAAACTGGCCTGGAGCTCACTGTATAGACCAGGCTGTACTGCGGCCTCTGTCTCCTGGGTGCTGAAATTAAAGGTCCCACCATGCCCTCTGTGAGTTTTTACATTACATTCTCAGGGTTCACTGAGAATCTCCTGAGGTCTCAGGAGCACACCTGGACCCTGCCTAAAGGCACTGACCTGTCCCTGGAACTTCTGATGGTGACCTTGGTGGTGGTGGGAACAAAGATTCAAACATCAAAAGTTTCAGGGCATCCAGGGTGACACAGAAAGGCCTGTGTCAAACAACAGAGGAGATGAACAAATCGAAACACAAACAAATCGAACCAGCGGGGCAGTGTGGCACTATGATGGCTAGACCATGTCGCTCAGTTGGTTAAAAATGCCATTCTGGATGTTTTTGGTGAAGGTGTTCTTGGGATGGAATTAAATTTAAATTAGGGGAGTTGGAGTCCTTCAGACTCCCTCCACTGTGAGTAGCCTCATCTTAACAGTTTAGGATATGACTATAAAAATCCTGACCTCCCCCAAGCAAGAAGGAATTTGCCAATAGTCAACCCTAGGAATGGGACTATAGCTCTTTTTTGGGTCTTGGCTGTCATCTACCCTAAGACTTCTCAAACCACAGTAATCCTGACAGCCAATCCTTTAAGATGAAACAGCTCTGCTTAGCCTGATGGCACAAACCTGTAATCTCAGCATTTGAGAGTTGGAGGCAGAAGGGTCAGGAGTTCAAGGCCATCCTCAGACATACAGTGAGTTCCAGATCAGCCTAGGTTACACAAGACTGTCTCAAAATGCCACAAATATGGAAAGAAAACAAAACCAAGCACACATACAGACACACTGATAGATATATGTACATCTTGATGGCTCTGGCCTCTGGAGAACCCTGATGAATACTGGTATTAACCCAAGTAGCAAATACTGTAACACATGCTTTACAGCCACAGTAAGGATAGAGGGTTTTGTTTTTTGTTGTTGTTTTTCGAGACAGGGTTTCTCTGAGTAACAGCCCTAGCTGTCATGGACACATTTTGTAGACCAGGCTGGCCTTGAACTCACAAAGATCCGCCTGCTTCTGACTCCCAAGATGCAAGATATTTTATGCACTGCCATGAAAAAGATCTCTAACATAAATCAATATACTGGTTTATTTGTTTGAGACAGGGTCTCTCTATGTAGCCCTGGTTGTTTTGGGACTCACTACATAGATCAGGCCTGCCTCTGCCACCTGAATGCTGGGATTAAAGGTAGGTGCCACCTCACTTCAATAAATAACTTGCTCAATAAAATACTTGTAACGTGCAATAATTTAAAAAACGATGGTGCACACCTGCAGTCTGAATCTGTAATCCCAGCGTGCACTATGTGTAAACCGGAGAGTTTCAAGTCTCAGGGCATCCAGAGATAAGACAGAAAGACCTTGTGTCAAACAAGGAAGAGGAGACAGGCAAGTTGCAGCACTGAACATATCCACCAGCAGGAAGCTGGCTGAAGAGAGGCGGCTCTTGCTGCTGCTAAGGAGGAAGCTCTGTGTTCACTGGAAAAAGCAAGGCACAAGTTGTGTGAGGATAATCAACACAACAGATATGTACAGAGGCAAATGCAAGAAATAGCTCCACAGCCCAGAACAAGCAACAGATCCCCTCTGGGAAGTAACTGGGAAGAGAAGCAGGAGGGAGTCCCTATGTCTGCTCCTGCTGCTGAGATGGCTCAGCAGTTAAAGGGTCTGGCTACCTAGCCTGAAGTCCTGAGTTCCATCCCTGGAGGGGCCCACTCCTGAGGTTGTCTTCTGATTCCACTAGTGCCCAGACATGACCCTGCCCGTTCCACAGAAATAAGTAAATATGGGCTGGGAATGTAGTTATGTAAAGTGCTTGCTAACAGGAAGACCTGGATTTGATCCCTCGTAAAGATTTGGAGTGGAGTACATTCTTGTAATCCCAGCACCCATTTGGGAGGGTAAGGTAGAAGGCCAGCCTGGGCTATCTAATGAGCACAAAGCCATTCAAAAATGCATTAACTACATCCTATCTCAAATAAGTTTCCTTTCTGGTGAAAGCCAAAGTTGGATTTTTTTTTTTTTTTTTTTTCAAAGACAGGGTTTCTCCATGTAGCCTTGGCTGTCCTGGACTCACTTTGTAGACCAGCCTGGCCTCAAACTCACAGAGATCCACCTGCCTCTTCTCCCCTGAGTGCTGGGATTACAGGTATGCACCTAATTGCCTGATCAAAGTTGGAATTTTTAAGTGCTATTCAAGAAATCAAGTTAAAGTTATTTTTGAAAGACTTATGTATTTATTTAATGTATATGAGAGCTCTATCTGTATGTACACCTGCAGGCCAGAAGAGGGCACCAGATCCCTGTATACATGGTTATGAGCCACCATGTGGTTGCTGGGAATTGAACTCAGGACTGGAAGAGCAGCCAGTGTTCTTAACATCTGAGCCATCTCTCCAGGCTGAAAGATTCTTTTATTACTATTATCTTTAATTATGTGTGTGTGCAAGTTACTGTAGGTTCCCATGGAGGCCAAAGGCATTAAATTCCCTGGAGTTGGAGTTACAGAGGGTTGTGAGCTACCATATTGGTGCTGGAAACCAAATACAGGCCCTTTATTTAAGCAGCCAGTGCTCTTAACTGCTCAGGCATTTCTCTAGATGTTTTTTGTTGTTGTTGTTTTGTTTTCAAGACAGGGTTTCTCTGTGTAGCCCTGGCTGGTTCTGGAACTCACTCTGTAGACCAGGCTGTCCCCTAGATCCAACAGCCTCTGCCTCCCACATGCTGGGATTAAATCTGTGCACCACCCAGCTGCTCTTGTTTTGTTTATTTAAGTTTATTTATTTATTTTTGTTTTGTTTTTTTTTAGGCCAGCCTGGTCTATAGAAACAGTACCAGGACACCAAGGGCTATACAGAGAAAATCTGTCAAGAAGAAACACTGTTAATTTTATTTATTTACTTACTGTGTGTATGAGTGTGTAAAGGTGTGTATGGGTTAGACTACAACTGTGGGAGTCAGTTTTCTCCTTCTACCATGTGGGACCTGGGTGGGACTGAACTCAAGGGTATCAGGCATTAGGGTAGGGGTATTTACCTGCTAAGCCAAAACACCCCCCTGGTTCTTTTTGTTGAGACAGGGCTCATGCAGCCAGGCTGACCACCATGGCAGGTTTATGAACTATTGGAGAGTAAATCCAGGTTTTATTTAGGTTAGGCAAACACTTTACCAACTGAGCTATACCAGCCTCCTGTGGTTTGTTTTTTTTAAAGATTTATGTCATTTGTATTTCGAGTGTGTGTATATGTGTGCCTGCACACGCATGAAAGCATATGTGTGTCTGCTCTTGGAGTCAGAAGGTGTGAGGTGCTGGAGTTACAGGCCGTTGTAAGCCTCCAGATGCGGGTACTGGGAACAGAGCAACTCGGGTCTTCTCAAAGAGCAGGAAGCACTCTTAACCACAGGGCCATCAATCTAGACCCCACGGCTGGCTTGGTTTGAGACAGAATCTCACTTTGTTGCCCTGGCTGACCTCTAACTTTAGTGATCTTCCTGTCTCTGCCTCCTCAGTGCCAGGGCTACAGGCGTATGCCACTATCCTTACTCAGATGACTCTAAAACCTGTGGAGAAAGACAGTAGACTCAGAGCTTTCTTTAGAAACGGTTTTTCTTTTAAGTTATCATTCGACCAAAAGGTGGTTGGTCTTCTGGAACCAAAACAATCTAAGATGGCCTCAGAAGGTTACTTCTTTAAAACACAAAGGGACAAAACCAGAAACAGTGACAGGGCCTGGCCCCAGTTCTTCCCAAAGAAGACTAGGCACAAATTTTACACAGATGACTCAGCAGATACTGGCTGGCAATGCCACCCCCCTGCCGTGTGAAATAGAGGGGACCGCTCCAGACAAGCCATCCACATGACCTGCCTCTTCCTCAGCCACAAGCAAGCACTGAACAGTCTGACTGAAGGAACCATTTGTTTACTGTTTAATGGGAGGTGACAATAACCCCCTCCCAAAAGAAAGAAAACAGTCCCAGACGCAAGGGCTGTCAGAGGATTCAGGTGTAAAGTCAACCCAGATGTGGGGGGGGTGGCTCCCCAGAGGGGCTTACGGAAGAACCACACAGGACACCACGCATTCAACCCTGGTGTCTTCAGAAACCCATTGCACCTGGACTCCCAGGGCAGCTGGACCCCTGGAGCAGCCTTTAGAGAAGAGGCAGGAGCAGAACAAGAAATAGGATCAGCTAAGGCACTCCATGCTGGCTCGGACTCGCTCCATCTCATGCAGGAAGCTGTAGAACTGAGGCAAGGTTAATTCTGGGGAGAGAAAATTGAGTTTGAGATCAGTGTTTCCAATGCCATAGAATCACCCAGGAAGACCCATTTCTACTGGTGCTTGTGGTTTGTTTATTCATTTGACTGGAGCAGACCTGGGCCTTGTTTACAGCAGAACTCCACTTCCAGGCTCACACCTATTTCCTCTGGTGCATCTCAGCAGTCTTTTCTTTCTCTTTGCACTGCTGGCAACCAAACTGAGGCCTGTAGCATGCCAGGCGAGCTCCATGCAGCTAAGTGGCTCCTGGTGTATAACCCATCAGAAAAAGGGACCGACGGTCTTGACCATGCAAGGGTCTCAGCTCCAAAACACTGAAGTGTGTATATGATGTCACACAGAAGCATGGAGGGATTCACAGCAGGCATTCACTACAGGGGTTTCTGCCTCCATTCTGCTCCCAGCCTCATCCTTTACCCTTATACTCAGAGTATCCAACCTCCCAACAGCTTAGGAACAGCCCTGGCACTATGCTAAGAGAGGGAAGGAAGTGGGTGGCTGCTTTACAGCCTGGTGATAACCTTGTCTTAGAGAGATGAGCTATGTAAGCCTGTCTTGACCCATCTTCACCAGCCCACGTGACTGAAGGAAAGATGTGGAAAGCTTAAAAATGGGGTTACAGACTCACCTATATACAAATTTTCAGTTTGTTTTCCTTTCTTAAGCACCAACTTTAACTAAGAGGGGGAAAAAAAGAGACGGTAAAGGAAATATACATACATACATACATATATACATACATACACACAGACTTTCAAATTAAAATGATGGGCCCACAAGATGGCTTGGTGGGTAAAGTGCTTCCCACATGAGCCTGGTGACTGGGTTTGATCCCTGGAAACCCACGGAGAGGTGGAAGGACAAGGCTGTCCTCTGGCCTCCACATCCAGCATCCTCATGGGCACCTGGATGGATTTCTCTCTCACACAGTAATAGTCACAAAGGGAAAAAAATTAAATGACACAGAGAAAATACATTCCTCTAAACCTTTTCACCTAATCACATCCCAAAGCTTCCCAGGCTCTCAAGGAGACTAAACCCTGGGCTTCACCCCAGCCCCATGATAGGCTTCTAACTTAGGAGTTATGCGAAGTGGACTGAATTGTCCATGTAAAAAAGCCTAACAGTCCCTGAAGCAACTCAGCTTTCATGACTAACACCAAGATGAGCTCCTCTGTAGGCGGGCACCTTGTAATGCGTATCCTTGGCTGATCACGCTGCTCTGAGACATGCTCATCATGGCTGAATGCTTAGCCACCAAAGCAGAACTCTTTGACAGGATTAGGAGGTGCGGCCTTGTTGGAGGAAGTGTGTCCTGGGGGTGGGGCTTGCTCTCTCTGCTGCCTGCAGATCAGGGATGTGGGAGTCTCAGCTACTTCTCCAGCACTAGGTCTGCCTGCGTGCTGCCCTGACAAGGACGGACTAAGCCTCTGAAGCTGAAAGCAAGCCCCCAGTTAAATGCTTTCGTATGCAAGGGTTGCCTCGGTCATGCTGTCTCTTCACGGCTTGAACATTAAGACAAAACCCGATGCAGCTTTAATAAAATAAAAAAAAAAAAAAGCAAAGAGAGAGAGAACATGCCTTATGAAGCCCAAACTGGCCTTGAACTTTTGATGTTCAAATTCATTCCTGATGGTGAGGAGTTACAGGCCTGGGCCACCATGCCCAGCTTTTAATAACTTTTTTTTAAAATATATATTTTATTTATTTATTATGTATACAATGTTCTATCTGCATATACACTTACATGCCAGAAGAAGACACTAGATCTTATTATAGATGGTTGTGAGCCACCATGTGGTTGCTGGGAATTGAACTCAGGACCTCTGGAAGAGCAGGCAGTGCTCTTAACCCCTGAGCCATCTCTCCAGCCCTTTTAATAACTTTTAAGCAGGCTGAAATCCTCCATGTTGCCACTGACCACAAACTTACCTGTAAAAATATGCTTCCCACTTTCTCTAATTCACTGCTTCCGGACGTCACTGTGACACACACAAAAGGACACTAAGTGACTGACTGAGGACTTCTAAAGAGCTGAGTTTAGTAGGCTTTCCCGAGCAGCCAGGTTGGTGTGAATATGAGCCAGAAAGAAGGTACCAGGGATGGAGACGACTGGCCCCCGATGGTGTCTGAGATCAAGGACAAATCCCCCCCACCCCCCTCCCCGGGCTCTCCAAAAGTCTTGGCAATCCAGTCCCAGGACAGCTAGACAAGTAAATAAGAAGGGACCCATCTAGTTACCTCCAAACCTCCACTCCATATCAATCAGCTGGTTGATCATCAGAGTCTGACCCATGGCCCACTGTGCCAGGGCTGGGGCATTCTGCTTCCACTGGAAGAAAATTAAAGGCCAACGGCACCAGAGTCATCACCCCTATCTCTCTGCTCCAAGAGCAGTGCTCATCAAACAACAGATAAAAAAGCAGAACCAAGGGCTAAGTCTACCTGTATGCACATATCCAAGACATGGCAGTAATACAATCTTTTCAACAGGGCATCGTGAAGCCCAGCTGACCTTGGATTTGTTATGTAGCTGAAGCTGGCCTTGAGCCCCACTCCCAGTCCTGGGATTACAGGCAGGCACCGGCTACACCCAATTTCAATTTTCCTTTTTCATTCCAAGATTTAATCCAATTGGAACAGTGGAATTAATATTTGTCAAATTAAAGGAGAAAAAAATAGGGCTGCCCTAAGCAGAGCTGGTTGGCAGCTGCAGGTGTGTTGTTGAGAAGCTGAATGGGATGTTTTTGTCTTGCTCAGCATTTTTCCCCCTTTTCTTTTCAGGAAATAAAAGCCAGGACCTTAACCTTGAATTATACCTTTTCAGAAAAGTAAGTGGCTTTCTCCTCACTAAGACCTGTGAGAGAACACAAGAATAATTAACATAACAAAGAGCTCCGAGGTCTCCTCCTCCCCAGGCAACCCTAGGAAAAGACCTACCTAGAGTCAGGAGATCAGTCCGCACTTGCTCTGCAGTAAGGCCCTTCTTCAGCGCACCTTGGAGGCAGGGGAGAAGTCATAAAGTGTAAATGAAAGCATTGCACAGTGGGTAGGATTTGTTGGACCCAACCTACACAGAACACAAAAGCAATAGGCTTCAGGAAGGTCTCAAGTGGATGGGGAGAAAATGCAGCCCTGAAACCACTCCATTTGTTCCCTGCACAGTAGGGTCAGTCACCCTCCGGGGATGGTGGACTGTAGTAATGAGCAATGAGGCAGTCCTGGAGACCCACGGCAGCCTGGCATTTAAAGTCTGAGTGTAGCCTGGCATTGTGGTGCCTGCCTTTAATTCTAGCACAGAATTAAAGGGAGGCAGAGGCAGGTGGATCTCTGAGTTGAGGCCAGTCTGGTCTACAGAGCAATTTTCAAGACAGTCAGGGGTACACAGAGAAACTCTATCTTAAAAAAAAAAAAAAAAAAAAAAAAAGGCTTTGTGGGACTGGAGAGATGGCTTGAGTCTTGCAGAGGACTTGAGTTCAGATCCCAGAGCCCATCTGGGGTAATCCACAACCCCCTGAAACTCTGGATCCAATGTCTCCTGCTTGTGAGGGCACCTACACTCATGCCCATATACCCCCATACCAGATATACATGCATACACATAACTAAATGAAAACCAAAGGCATTGTGAATGTGACAGTGTAGCTCAGTGGTAGAGGGTTTGCCTAGCATTAGCAAGACCCTCAAAAGAAAAAGAAAAAAAAAAAAAAAGGAAAAACTCATATACACACATAAAAATAAACAAGTGAACCAAAAAATAATTTTAAAAAGTTTTTTCTTTTCTTTTGGTCCTCCCGCTCCTACCTCAGGGAGTGATGGAATGGCATGTACCAACTTCCCTACCCTTCCCTTTCTTCCTTCCTTCTTCCTTTTTCTTTCTTGTGAAGCTGGTAGAACTGTTAGCTATACAATCTGTGGCCAGTGTTCAGTAGGGATTGTTCTTTCATCCTATCTGATTACAGACAAAACACCTTGGAGAGTAGAGATGGGAAATTACTTTTTAATAGAAAATAATGTCAGTAATGATCACCTTCAAGGCCGGACAGCTTGCTAGAGATTTAAAGCAGCAGCTGAGGAAGGTCCCTGGACAAGTCCTTATAGGTGAGAACCAGGAAAGGCTGCTGCCACTCGACTTTGCATCTATTATCTTTTCTCCACCTATTGTGCTTTGTTTCCCCTGGTGCTAGAGATTAAACCCAGGGCCTGTGCACTCCAGACAGGTGCTCTGCCACTAAGCCATTTATCACCAACTCATCTTTCTTTACTCTTCCAACAATGAAACCCAGGAGCACCCTGAGCTCCATTTCATCCCTGAAGAAGGTGTCGATTAGAAGTGAAGGAGCTGGCAAGAAGCACAGGAAGCCCCACCCACCAGGAACCAAATAAATGCCCGCTTAGGGCCCTATCAGGCCCCTGCTGAGCAGGAGAACAATGGCCATAAGGGAACACAAGGCTGCAGACAATGAGGAACCAAGAATACTGCAGGCAAGATTTCCTTTCAGATAGAGTAGTGGCCTGTGCTTATCTTTCAGTGATAGATAACTAGGCGTTTGGGAATGAAATGTCTGCTACTTGCTTCCAACAAATCCAGTCTGGAGAGCAGTGAGATGTGAGGGCAAGGGAGGAACAACTCAGTTAAGGTTCGTAATTGTTCCAGGGCGATTGCATTTTGTTTTGTTTTCTTTCTTCCTTTTTGTTTGTTTGTTTTGAGACAGGGTTTCTCTGTGTAGCCCTGGCTATCTTGGAACTCACTCTGTAGCCCTGGCTGGTCTTGAATCAGAGGTCCACCTACCTTTGCCTCCTCGGTGCTGGGATTAAAGATGTGCACTACCACCGCCCAGCAAGTAGGATGTTTTTAAGAACTACATAAAAAGCTAGACACAGTGGACTTACCTTTAATCACAGCACTCTGGATACAGTGGCAGACAGATCTCTGAGGTCCAGGCCAGCCTGGTCCACATAGCAAGTTCTAGGCAGTAAAGGCTACACACTGAGACCCTATCTCAAAACCTCAAAAACCAAACCAAACACACAAAACCCACACACAGCTGGGCAGTGATATTTCCATGATATGAAAAAAAAAAAAATCATTTCTAGAGACATGAATAAAAAAGGCACACAAAATGTAAGCTCTGCTGGGCAAGGTGGCTCACAATGGGACCCCAGTAGTCAGAGGCTGAGATGGGAGGACTTCTGTTCAGAGCTACCCTGGGCTAACTGAATAGCTTTGTCAGTAAGTGTGGGGACTCGAGATAGACCCCCTAGAGCCCACAGAATAAAGCTGGGCATGGTGATGCTCACTTGTAATCCTACCACTGGGGGCCTGGAGTCTCAGGCCACTGAGATCCTTTTCAAAAGACAAGGTGCTTGGCTCTGAACACCTCACACACGAGCATGTGCGCATGCATGTACCTGCCCATACACAAACATGCAAAAACAATGGCAACAAACAAGAAGGAAAAAGAAAAGAAAAAAACTGTATTAATAAAATCCATTATCTGCCAGGTGTGGTGGCATATGCCTGTAATCCCAGCAGCCTGGGGAGGCAGAGACAGGAGGATCTCTGTGAGTCTGAGGCCAGCCTGGTCTACATAGTGAGTCCAGGATAGCCAAGGCTACAAAGAGAAACCCTATCTGTAACAAACAAATACAGCCATTACTCTGCTATACACGGTGGATCTCTGTGAATTCAAGGCCACCTTGATCTGCATTGTGAGTGCCAAGACAGTCAAGACTAGGTGGAGAGACGTTATCTCAAAATAAGCAAACAAACAAATAAAAATCATTATGGGCTAAGAGTTAGGAGAATAGCTCTTAGCATGGGGGAGGCCCTGGGGTCTAGTCCCAGCATCACATCATAAGAGAAAAAGAGCCAGCTGTGGTAGGGCATGCATTTGATCCCCGAGGCTGAGGCAGGAGGATCTCTGTGAGTTGAGTTGGAGAGCATCCTGTTCTTACATAGAGAATTTCAAAACTGATAAGGCTACGCAGTGAACTCTGTCTCAGAGAGACAGAGACTCAAGTGACAGTGTAAATCCTATCCTTTAATTTCTGGGCTTAGGAATGGAGGATGCAGACCCAGCCTTGAGCTGTCCTCCTCTGCATGGCTCCTCTGCTATGTCAGCAAGCTGCACCTAAGCATCCTCTGGAATATTACAAGTCCCTCAGATAAAATGACACAGTATTAGCATATAATCAATGTACACTGCATACTCTGAACTACCTCTCAGTTTCTTATACTCCCTCACATATTGTAACTACACGTAAATGCTAGTTATACCAATTTCTTTTGGGAATAATAAAGAAAATCATGTCTGTCCATGTTGCTTACAGTCACAATTTTTTTTCAAGACAGGATTTCTTTGTGTAGCCTAGGCTATCCTGGACTCACTTTGTAGACCAGGCTGGCCTACAACTCTCAGAGATCTGCCTGCCTCTGCCTCCCTGAGAGCTGCAATTAAAGCCACATGCAGCCACAGCCGGCTTAGAGATAATTTTTAAAAAAATGTTTAAGGTGTATGCTATCACTCCTGAACTTAAAAAAATATTATAATCCTTGGATGGTTGGTTGAGTCCACAGACACATTCCACTGAGCATTCAAAGAGCTGTGCCGTTTACCTCCACAGCTATAATCTACTCCATGTAGATTGCATGCCCTGCCATGTCTGGCTACTTACTACTTAGAGGACTCCCTAACAAAGGAAGGCGCAGGTAGAAGCAGTGTCTTTGTCAAGAACTGCTCAGAGTCAACTCACCATTTGGGACCAGAAGGAGGCTTTTCATGATGCTTTTGAGGGGACCAAGACTGATCTGATTGGTGGTGGCAAATTCAGAGAGCTGAGCCAGAAAGCGCTCCACCTGCAGATAGGGGACAGCACAAACAGGCCTTTATTTAGCCTTTTAAAAGATTTATTTTATTTAGGTGCATGCAAAATCTGCCTGCATGTATGTTTCATAGGATCCGTGAAATAAGAATTACAGAGGGTTGTGAGCTGCCATGTGGGTTGTGGGAACTGAATTTAAGTCCTTTGTAAGAGCAGCCAGTGCCCGGACATTCTCTCTAAGTTGTCAGGCCTTTATGGCAAAACCCCTTTATCTCAAAATGCCGTACTCACCTCTCTGGGCTCAGTTAGGAAATGGAAAAGCACTTCTGTCAGGTCTGAGAACTGCTGCAAAAGGACAACACAGAGAGAGCATCAGCACTACTTCTGTTCCCCAATGCCGATCACTCATCACCCGGTGCGGCCCTCACTGTGCCTACCTCACCCTATGTCCCCTCTCCACTCAGCGTGTCACGCATCGCTCAGCTGCAGGTTTTGAGAGAGAAGAATGGTTTCACAGGCTTGATGACCTATATTTTACTAATTCTTTGAAAACTTTATACAGTGTGTTTTGATCATGTTCATCCCTTCCCCCTTTATTTATTCGTTTATTTGAGTGTGTGTCTATGGGTCAGTCTAGAGGACAGCTTTCAAGAGCTGATTCTTGCCTTTTACCTTGTTGAGGCAGGGTCTCACTTTTTTGTTTTTGTTTTTGAGACAGAGTCTCATTGTGTAGTCCTGACTGCTCTGAAGCTTGATATGTAAACCAGGCTGGCCTCAAACTCAGAGATCCACCAGTCTCTGCCTCCTGAATGCTGGAATTAAAGGCCAAATGTTTATAGTAAGTAGTAGGGGGTGGGGAGAAGCCAGAAAATATAGGTAGGCAAAATAGATGAAAAAAGAAGCCTTTGATGTCTTGCCAAAGATGTTTTTGCGGTGGCTTGGTTCTGGTTTTGAGAGAGAGTGTCACTGTGTAGTGCTAATTTGTAGACTGAGGCCAGCCTGATCTACATTGTGAGTTGTAGGCCAGCCAAGGCTCCACAGTCTCTTGTTCCTTCTGCTGAAACTCTACATTCCGTGTGTGTGTGTGTGTGTGTGTGTGTGTGTGTGTGGTGGTGGTGGTGGTGGTGGTGGGAGAAACAGGACAGCACACACCTACATTTTGCAGCCTTGATAAGAAACACAAATTTCCCTAGTGTTTCTCACTATGGCTTTTTATCTACACAGAATCTTAACTATCATTAAATGCACATAAAGTAATTGTTGTTTAAGTCTTCTTACATTGCTGTCTTGCCCAGGAATGCTCATCAGCTACTTATCACAAGTAAACATCAGAAGAGATGCTCAAGATCATTCTAGACAAAAGTCACAGGGAAAAGTTAACCAGTGAAAGGTGATACCCCTTCATTTACTGGCTTTGCAAACGGAAGTCTGGGGACACAAGCTGCACACTGATGGCTCTAGGGAATATTGGCCAACCTTCCCAGAGGACAATGGCACAATGCACGTCCAATTCTAATGACAATCACAGCCCTAGAACCACGAATTCCATTGCAAAGAGTATGTGGCTCATATCTGTTCCACCCATGCTTATATAAGAGTTTTTCCCTTAAGAGTATTGTTCACATGAACAAATAAATAAGAGAAATTCAGCCAGGCACAGTAGTGCACTCTTGAAAGTCCAGCACTCGGGAAGCAGAGGCAGGAGGCAAGCTTGTACTCAAACAAACAAGGCCGCACAGTGGTACATGCATACCATCCTAACCTTGGAAGGCAGAGGGAGGAGGACTGCTTTCAGTTCCAGACCAGTCAGGGTTACAAAGACTTTGTCTGGGGGCTGGAGAGATGGCTTAGAGGAAAAGAGCACTACCTGCCTTTCTGCAGGTTCTGAGTTAAATTCCCAGCAACCACATGGTGGCTCACAACCATCTGTAAAGAGATCTTGTGCAGTCTTCTGGGATACTGGTGTGCATACAGATAAAACATTGTATACATAATAAATAAATAAATCTTAAAAAAAAAAAAAGACCTTGTCTGAAAATAAAAGAAAAACCACAACAGCAAAACTACCACACAGAACCAAGTGTGGATTAATAGATATTTGAGCATGGTGCCATACACCTGTAATCCGAACACTTGGGGAAGCTGAGGAACTTGAATTTGAGAACAGCCAGGGAACACAGAGACCCTATCTCAAGGGGGTGGGGGAGGATCTTGTGGCTGGCAAGATGGCTCGGTTGGCAAAGGCACTTGCTGCTAAGCCTGACGGCCTGAGTTCAGTCCCTGGAACCTGCACATTTGAAGGAGACAGTTAAAGCCAACTCCTATAGGTTATTCTCTGACTTCTCACACAACATATACAATGTAATGGTTTTTTAATAACCTTTTTCTTTTTTAAAAAAGATTTATTTACTTATTACTTATATAATATTTTTTAAAAGATTTATTTATTTACATATACAGTGCCTGCATGTACACCTAAAAAGGGGAAGAGGGCACCAGATCTCATAGGTGGTTATAAGTCACCATGTGGTTGCTGGGAACTGAACTCAGGACCTTCGGAAGAGCAGCCGGTGCTCTTAACCTCTGAGCCATCTCTCCAGTCCCCTAAAATAACCTTTTTCATTTTTTGTTTTTGTTTTTCAAGACAGGTTTTTCTGTGTAGCGTTAGCTGTCCTGGACTTGCTTCGTAGACTAGGCTGGTCTTGAACTCTGAGATCCACCTGCCTCTGCCTCCCAGAGTGCTGGGATCATAGGTGTACGCCACCAGGCCCAGAAAAAAAGAACCTTTTTTAAAAACAGTAGAATCAACCTCTTCTCTCTCTCTGCAAATGGAAGCCTTCCAGAGAAGAGTGGTAATAGCAAAAATTAGTCCTCCCTGGCATTAAGATATTTGGTTGTGAATTCTTGGTTTCAGCCATTTTTCTGCCTCAGCCTTTCAAGTGGTGGCATGACAGGCATGTACTGCCAACAGATCCCATTTTTTGTTTATTTATTTTGAGACAGGCTCTCACTATGCAGGTCTGGATGGCTGAAACTCATTATGTAGAAGAGACTGTTTTTGAATTACAGAGATCGACCTGCCTTCCTAATGCTGGTGAGCAGGTCTCTGCCCTGCAGAGTTTGGTTTTTAGTCCTCAAACAGGCCTAAGTGTGTGGGGAGCCCTCACTTGGCTAATTCCTGCAGTGTGAACAGGAGGTGGCATTCCAAGCTCTGCAACAGGAATGGGGCCTCCAAAGGCAGGCACACCATTCCTTTCCTGGCCTGGAAAGGGGTGTGGTCACCGGTCCTGTCTGAGCCTCTTCCGGCTCAGGCCCAGGGCCCACACTGACACCCACACCCGGCTTGCAGTCGACTTGCCCTCTTTAATATGTTCAACCACCCGGCCCCTCGGAATCTCCTCATTCCCCTCTTTTGGGATGTCTGGTCCCCAGAGGTCCCCACCTCCGAAGTGAGTCAGCCCACTCCCGAGCCCCTCCCACGCTCAGGCGAGGCCCACCTGCGCGCCCAGCTGGTTCAGCTGCTGCATGTCACCGCGGACAGCCTCCGGCACCGGGTCCTGCGTGCAGTGCAGGCGGCCCATGGCGCCAGGAGCCCCTCAGCCCGGCAGCACCGCTCGCTTCCTCCTCCCGGGTCTCGGGTCTCGCTGCACTTCGGCAACTGCACTTTCGCCACACTCCCAGCTGCCGTTCACAGGACAGCGCACGCGCGGCCGCCGGGCTTCAGGAACTGCCTTGAGCATCCCAGTGGGATTCCAAATCTCCGCCAGGGTGACCCTGTGTAAAGAAAGCGCTTGTCCCATCTGAGCCTCAGTTTCACTGAATAGTGTTATCTAGGGTGACCAGGGGTTTTCATCCTCCAAAAGCTTCAAAGCCTGGAGCACAGGTATTCCTCACTGACTGGTTGCTGTCCATACCATTGCTGTTAAGCATGGGGTAAATCTACCTATTGAATATATTTACCGTTTCTCTGTCTCTTCTATATATTTGGTGCGGAGGAGGGTTCCCAGATCTTTGCATAGGCTTGGGAGGCTGTGCTACATCAACAGCCGCACTCCTCCCTCCCCCCCCCCCCCAGCAAATACTTAATGCCTACCAGAAGCCAAGCACTAGTAACAGGGAAGGGCCATCCTATCCCTCTGAGAGCCTACACTACACGAGAGTGAAGCGGCAGACCTGAATCTTGGACAGGCATTAGTGTCATCTAGACAATTTGGTGCAACTGCCAATAGCTCTGAGCCGAGAAGTCTGGTGAGCAGCCGATAATGTACATTTTCTATGAATTCCCAGGAACTATACTTTGAGAGCTTTGGAATAGAGGACCACAGCCCTGGACAGGGCAGTGGCCAGAAGGGTTGACAGACAGACCCCCTGTAGCTATGCTAGGACTGGGGTAAAGCTCAGCACTTGCCCAGTATGTCCACCCCCGGAACGCAATTCCTGGCACGGTGGGACTACCCAAGCCTGTGTTCTCTTAGTCGCAGAAGCTCTCAGCCCCTGGGTGAGTGCTGACTCAGCTTCATTAGACAATTGAAAAATGGAGGTATGCTCCCTGGGTCCTAAAGCCTGCCCTACACCAAAGCAAGCACTGTATTTGTCTCCAGGTCTAGCCCGAGAGTATCCTAGAAGCTTGGGGGTAGAATTGCCTGTCCTTCTGGCACAGGTTTTGGCTTTTACACTTCCTTTAAAGTTTCCCTTTGGAAAATGTTGATGAAAATCCTCTATCCAGAGACTAAGCATGTGTGTTCAGCCCACAGGGCACATGTGGCCAAAGATACCTATGAATTGTCCCAACACAAAACTAGAAGTTTACTTAAAACATGAAACTGGGCGAGGTGGCGCACGCCTTTGATCCTAGCACTCAAGAGGCAGAGATAGGTGGATTTTTGTGAATTTGAGGTCAGCCTGGTCCACAAAGTGGGTTCCAGGTCAGCCAAAGCTACGTAGAAACCCAATCTCAAAAACAAACAAACAAACAAACAAACACCCTTTTTGTTATAAACTTTTCTTGGTAGTTTTCTCTTGTAACTTAATTGCTCAGTTCTCAAGCCTCAAGTGTGAACTTTGGAGATGACAGTGTCCTGTGGCAGTGTCAAATGGGTGGACATCCCTAGGAGTGAGTCCTTTCTTTCTCTCGCACCCTTTGCCTGCCCTTGCCCTCAAGAGCTAGCCATGTAGCTGCCGGGAACTATGTAGACCAGGAACCAGGCTAGCCTTGATTTTGCAGTGTATCCTCCGGTCTCTGCCTCCTAAGTGCTGGGACTACAGGACTGCCTGTGCCACTGTGCTTGCTCCTTTCTCATCTCATTTAGACTCTGAAGTTTAGAGACAGGGACTCACCATATATTGTAGGTTGGCCTCAATTTTGTTTTAAATTTGAGACAGGTTTCTCTGTGTAGCCCTGGCTATCTGGTAACTTGCTTGTGGACCAGGCTGGCTTGGAACTCAAGAATCTGCCTGTCTCTGCCAGTCTCAAAATCTTAATCCTTGTCTCGGTTCCAAGTACTGAGATTTCAGGCCTGTGTCACCGTGGTCTCTAGTCACTTTATTCCACCTTACAAATATTGACTACTTGTTGTGGGGAGGTGTGAAGACACTGGCTGATTGAGCCTATACTGAGAAATACAACAGGAATCTCAGGCTTAGGGGACTAGTCAGGACCAAGCTCATAGCCTATTGCATGCTGGGTAATTACTCTACAACCACACACTCCTCTCCCTCAGGATCTGCGTTAGCACAGCAGACCTTCTGTCTGATAGGATTACAGGCCACCATGCTAGGTTTATGAGGAGCTGGGGTGGACATTAAGGCCCCATCCATGCTAGGTAAACACTACCCATGGAGCTCCCCTCCAGCTCCTCCTAATGATAGGATTTTATGTGTTGGGCTTTAAGTAACTGAATGCACAACACGTGTAAAGATATACTCTGTATTGTCTGTATATCAGTCCCTCCTTATTACTTCTTTTCTAACTTTTGTGATCCCAGGAATATAGCTTTGTTCCTATTCTAATGTTAATCACATTCTCGGTCATTTTCATACTTTTGGGTTTTTTCTGAGACAGGATCAGTGTCTGGTGAGGCTGCCAAGCCTGAGGAATTGACGTCGATCTTTGAGATATGCAAGTGGAATGAGAGAACCCGCTCTACAAGCTGTACTCTTACCTTCACGCACATAGATGAAAAGAAATAAATACATTTAGTAAGCACCAGGGTCTCATGTAACCCAGGCTGACCTTGACCTTACTGAACAGCAAAGGCTGCCTTCAGCTCTTGAATCTTCTGATTTTAGGTGGCGCTGCCTGCTTACTCTTTATTTTATTGCTTTATTTTATTTTATACGTATAAGCGTTTTGCCTAGTGCATGTATGTGCACCCCTTGTGTATCTGATGTCTGCAGGAATCAGAAGAGAGGACTGGATCCCCTGTAACTGGAGTTATTGATGGAAATTATGGGTGGTTGTGAGCCACCATGTGACTACTGGGGCCCTTACCAAGATCCTGGACAGGACAAGTGCTCTTGACTGCTGAGCCATCTCTCTAGCCCTTATTATATTCTTTAGAGACAGGGTCTTACAACATAACCCTGACTAGCCTGAAATTTAACAGCCTGACCAGGTTTAGCCTGACCTCAGAGGGATCATAACCATCTTGCGGTTCCTGCCTCCTGACTGTTGGGATCACAGGTACAAGCCACCTCTTTTCCTGCCTCTGCCTCCAGAGTGCTGATAGTATCACGGGTATACACCACCGCACCTAACTTTCCTTTTTTTATTAGGAACTTCCTAAGTCACAGAGGCAACACAGCAGGCTCCCTTTTTACTCTCTAAGCTTTCTGTGTTCGGTTTTGGTCTTAAAATATTGAATGAAAATTTTTAGAAAAATACCACTCTATACGTTTTAAATTGAACACCATTCTGAGTAGTAATGATTCTTTGGCCAACTCAATCTGTTTTACCCTTTGTTCACATTGTATATGCTGGTTTCCTCTCAGGCTAGGTTTTTTCTCCCACCTCACTTTTTGAGCTAGGGTCTCAGTTCATGGCCCTGAATAGCCTGGAACTCATTAGATAGATCAGGGTAGCTTTGAATTTATGGCTGCCCTCGTGTCTTTGTTGCCCAAGTGCTGGGGGTACAGAGTGCTGACCCACACCTGAACATAACCCTTTTGTTTGTTTTTCAGCACAGGGTTTCTCTGTGTAGTCCTCGCTGTCTTGGAACTCACTCTGGAGTCCTGGCTGGCCTTGAATCAGAGGTCTACCTATCTCTGCCTCCTGAGTGCTGGGATTAAAGACTTGTGCCACCACCGCCCAGCAAGTAGGATGTTTTTAAGAACTACATAAAAAGCTAGACAAAGTGTCACTTGCCTTTAATCACAGCACTCTGGATACAGAGTCAAGCAGATCTCTGAGATCCAGGCCAGTCTGTTCTACATAGCAAGTTCTAGGCAGTAAAGGCTACACAATGAGACCCTATCTCAAAGTCTGCAAAACCAAACAAAACTAAACAAACAAGCAAAAACAAAACAAAACAAAAAACCTCATACACAGCCGAACAGTGATATTTTCATGAAATGCAATAAAAAATTCATTTCTAGAGACATGAATAAAAAAGGCACACAAAATATAAGCCTCCTGGGCATGGTGGCTCACAATGTGACCCCAGTCAGTGGTCAGAGGCTGAGGTGGGAGGACTTTTGACAGTTCAAAGCTATCCCGGGCTACATAGCAAATATTCTGCTAGCAGGAGCTACACAGTGAGACACTGTCTCAAAACAAACAAAACAAACCAATCAACCAACCAGCTTTTTTTTTTTTTTTTTTTTTTTTTTTAAATAGGGAAATCTCATGTCTGCTGCCACAGCATATCTGGCAGCGTAGAGGACTGATGAGGAAAAACTATAGGGAGCATGAAGTACACCTGTAAGCCCAGTTTTTGGAAAGCAGAGGCAGGAGAAATCTCTGTGAGTTCCATGTCAGCCTGGTCTAGGTATTAAGTTCCAGGCCAACCAAAGGTATACAGTAAGACCCTGTCTCAAAAACAAAGCACACACACACACACACACACACACACACACACACACACACCCCAAACAAAACAAAACAACAACAAAAAAAAAACGTTTTATCTCAGGTATGGAGAAGAGCAAGACCTTCCCAGTGGTCACTGAGTGTTTTAGGAGCGACCCATCCTGGATGTGTGGAGGATACTCTGTTTTTTTGGCCTCCATAGACCCGTTCAGGAAGGAGAAAGTGCAAGTAACAGTAGCAGGAAATGCATGGCCAGAGGCCTCCCTTCCACAGGACCTCCTGCCCCCGCTGCAGACTTAATGAGGGACTTGCTCCCTTCATTCACTTTATAATGTCCCTCTCTCTCCCCTTCCACAGCTCTCAAGTGAAAGCCTTGTAAAGTAGGGGCTGCTCAGGTGGGGATTCCTACTGTGAAGCTCACCAGGGACCACACTTTACCTCTGGGGAAAGATCTGAGCTCCCTGCTCTAAAGGCTGCCTAAGGGAACTAAGCTTTTAAGTGTGCTATTGTTGTAAATTCTTATTTGATCGAGAGAAATAATATCCCTTGTCACCTTTGCCTGGTTTGTCTGGCTACAGGATTCCTCCAGTTTCCAAACACTGCATCCCAGTCAGGCCTCACTTTGGGCCTAAGAGCCATTTCCCAAAAGGTCTAGATGGCTTCATGTCTTGTTTCTAGCAAAAGAATTGAGCAAAACTCAGAGGATATTTTTTCCCTCTCTGTTGTTATCCTCACCTTAATCTCAGACTTAGCACCTTTGTCCCAACAGCACTTCAAAAATGCAAAAATTCTGTTGGCTTAGAGTCTTGCTACCTTTTCTCAGCTCCTAGTTTGAGGGTAGCGTGATAATGCCCAGTACCTTTCGGAAATCTCACCCCTCATTTCAAATTCATGGGCGGAATTACTTTGCCTGAGAAAATGAGGCCTAGCTTCTCCATTGTCTGCTTTGTTTTTCTCTTCGGAACAATTATAATGTGAATGCCTGGCATGACCCCATGGAGAATTGCAAAGTTGGTCTCTGCTGGAGGCTGTGAACCAGGCTTGGGGTTAAACCTAAAAATGTTACCTGAAGGATGGTTTCTTCTAAAATACTTTGCTCCTCTGAGATATGGAGGAGTCCATTCAATCACTCAACCAACCAACCAACGAAGCAATCAATCAATCAGGAAGGTAGTGGATATTTATTAAGCACCTACTCTGTGCTGGGAGCAAGAGGAATGATTCCTTTTTAGACTTTGTGTCTAATCAGCTGATGTAACATTGTTAGTTTGATTTTTTTTCTTTTTTTAACTGGGGATTGAACCCAGGACGTAGTGTTTAGCATACATTGTTTGAAAAGCCACCTAAAGCCATTGCAACTGGAAAGAAATCTAGGAGGTGAGTGACTGTTGGCGGGTTTCATGGGCTGTAGGCAGCCAGTGAGGGGAAGGAGAGATGTGGGCAGGCCTGAAATATGAGCAAATATAAAACAGTCCTTAGCTAAGCAGTGGTGACACATACCTTTAATCCCAGCACTTGAGAGGTAGAGGCAGGTGGATCTCTCTGAGGCCAGCCTGGTCTATGAGTGAGTTCCAGGACAGCCAAGGCTACACAGAGAAACCCTGTCTCAAAAAAATCAACACACACACACAAAACAAACAAACAAAAAAACCAACCAGTCCTTAATCCTACCTAATCGGGTGCTGGGCAGTTACCTAACAGGGGTGAGGGGATCCTTAGGGGAGTGCAGAGCCTGTCCTTCCTGAATTCTCCAAGTAGCCCCCCTCTAGGTCATTGTTCCAGGCCCAGCCTAAGCAGAGTTGTTTCCAGGCTGTGAATGTGAATTTCAGGGAGCTTGGAGGAGGAAGCACATAGTGCAGCAATAAGGACTGGCCTGAACTGGGGTTCTTAGCAGTGGAAGGCTGAGCTCAATGGTAGAGTGCTTGCTGAGCATGTCCAAAACCCTGGGATCTATCCCCAACACTACAAAAATACAGGAAAATAAAACAAAATAAAATGGTCCGGAGCAGGGAGAGTCTGAACTCTGAACAGCGTCGGAGGTAGGCTCCGGATATAGGGCATGCAGCCAAGGGCAACAGGGAGATCCAGGGCCTCAGTTCCTACCATGATGTCTGCACCACAGAGAGGGAAAAACCACAGGCTTCCCTAGGTCCCTCACTGTCTCCCAGAATAAACTTGACTGCTGCCTTTTGCCCTTATCCAACTCTTCCCTCTTGAGGGTCAAGCCCGAGTCCCTTATCCATCCCTTCCCTCTTGGGGGTCTAAGAAGTTTCAGGGAAGGGAGCTGTCTGAAGGCTGTGGGGCGGCACACGTGGGGAGATGATAATGAAGGATAGCTTTAGGAGACAGGTGTTTACTGAGTGCCTAATTTGGAGTAGAGGTGGTGTCTGCTCTTAGTAAGTTCCATCAGGGGGGCGGGAGTGTTGGCTTAGTAAGTGTGAGGCCATGGCTTCCAGCCCCCATCATCACAACCAACAACAACAAATTGATGAAAGCTAGTCTAGCCAGTACTGTTCAAGAAAATAGTCAGTGACCCATGGGAGCATTGCAGGGAGGTTTAAACCAAAGGACCAGGGCAAGAGGCATTGAAACTGAAAAATGAGGCGCTCTCTTAGCAAGTGAAGATGGCCTCTAATGACACAACAATCAAACCTGAGTACTTTACAATAGGGTTCTTTCACTTACAGGAGCTGGGAGAACCCCTGCAGTCACCCTGCGAAATGGGCCTCACTCCCATTATTATTCCAATCAAAGCTGGGATGGGGTCTGATTCCTCAGTTTGGTACACAAGGAGGGAGAGGGTAAGCAAGGTGGCTGTATTATCCCAGCTCTGCCACTCGGCCAGCTGCGACTCTCTGACAAACCTTCTCCCCTAGTTGAGCCTTAGTTGCCTCAACTGTAAAATGGGGCTCTTCACATTCGAGGTAGTATGAGTGAAGACCCTGAGTGAAATGGGCTAGCCTTGAATGCCAGGGGACAGGGATAGAAGGAGGCAGGAGAAAGTTCAGTGGAGAGGAACACGGTTTCCATCGACGTTGTCATTAACTGTAATTTATCTGTGCACGGATGTGAGTCCTCACGGTGTGACCTCAGGCACCATGTTCTCCTGCCACAACTTGTGTGGAGATTAGAGGACAAACTTCCAGATTCACTCTTTCCGCCATGTGATTCCCGGGATTGAACTCTGGTCATTAGGTTTGGTGGCAAGCACCTTTACCTGCTGTCCCCCACCCCGACCCCATTTTGACACAAAATCTTCAGTATTCCTGCCTTGGCTGAGAATGACCTTGAATTATTTTAAATGAATATACTTTTACCGTATGTGACTGCATGAGTTTGTGTGCACCACATGCATGCAGGAACAGGAGTTATGAGCAGTTGTGAGCTGCCTGACATGGGTGCTGGGGAGCTGAACTAGGCTGCTCTCTGAAGATCAGGGACTGCTTCTAACTGCTGAGCCATCTTAACAGCCAAACTTTGAATATTTGTTTGTTTGTTTTGGAGAAAGAGTTTCTGTGTGTAGCACATCTCCCTTCCCACTTCCTCAGGTTGTCCCGGATCAGGCTGGCCTTGAACCCAGGGACACCTGCTTCTGCTTCAGGAGTGCCGGGGTTAAAGGCATAGGCCACCATTCCTGATCACCCACCTTGAATTTTTGATCCGCGTGGCTTTGTCTCTCTCAGGAGTGCTGGAATGACGGGTATGGGTTATTATGTCTAGTTTTATTGCCCTATGACACTGTGGTTTTATATGGCAACATTTTAATGAGCTTTCAATGAGCCAGGCACTGTGTGAGATACCTTCCATGTATTTAATCACATAATTCTTCAACAAACTTTGAAGTAGCTAAAATTTTCATCTCTGCTTTAAGGACGATTGAGGCAATATAGAATCTAGGGTCAGATACTCATTAAAATCCTCACCTCGTAGTGATCACCAGTATGTATTAGGCATTGTCAAAAACTTCACGGTTATGCTGGGGACGTCGCTCAGTGGTAGAGTGCTTGCCTAGCATGTGCAAGGTTCCGAGTTTAGTTCTCAGCACTGCTGAATTAATTCATTAATTAATCTTAAGTCGGGTAGTGGTGGCACATGTCTTTAGTCCCAGAGCTGCGGAGGCAAAGGTAGGTAGATATCTGAGTTTGAGGCCAGCCTGGTCTACAGAATGAGTTTCGGACAGCAAGAGCTACACAGAAAAATCCTGTTTTGAAAAACAAACAAACAAACAAACAAACAAATGCTCTCAGCTGTTCAAAGATAGCAGGGCTGAACACAGATATCCCATGGCTTGAGCGGAAGTCTATTGGTGTTCATTCAGCAGCAGAAGGGGGAGTAGGAAGTGTGTACGCATAAGTAGCTTTCTTTTTAGACATTGTCATTAGCCCAGGATTGCCCTGAACCCTGATCCTCCTGCACCACTCAAGACTTGAGATTACAGCAGTGGGGTGACTATACTCAGCTATGGAGGAAAGGGTGGTTGCTGTTTTGCATTCTTTTTGGGCAGGGTCTTGCTGTAGCTGTGGCTGCTTTGGCTTGGAACTCGTGGAGATCCTGTTGCTTCTGTTTCCCAAGTGTTGTGGTGACAGGCGCCCTCCACACCTGTTTTTTGGTTCTTGCTGTTGCTTGAGACAGGGCCCTGCTGGTTTTGAAACCCAACTAATCCTCCTGCCTCTGTGTTCAGATTGCTGGGATAGCAGGTGTGTGACACCTAGCTTTAATATACTTAAATAAAACAAACAAACAAACAAACAAACAAACTGCAAACCCACATTTGTGTATTTATCTCCTGTATGTATGGGTGTGTGTGCCACAGCACAGGTGTGGAGGTCAGGGGACAACTTGCTGGAGTTTGTTTCCACCTTCCATCCTGTATGTGGGTGTCCCAGGGATCACACTCAGATCCCAGGTTTGTGGCAAGTGTCTTTCTCTGATGAACATATTTGTTTGTTTGTGTTTTAAGATTAATTTGTATTTTATATGCAGGAGTGTTTTGCCTGTATGTTTGCCTGTGTTCCACGTGTGTACTTGGTTTTTGAGGCAGTCAGAAGAAGATGTTGGATTCCCTGGAGCTGGAGTTAGACATGGCTGTGGGTGCTGGGAATCTAACCTGGCCCCTCTGGAAGAGCACCCAGTGCTCCGAGCCGCTGCACCATCTCTTCAGCTCTTGTTTTTTTTTTTTTGAGCAGGGGCTCTTGTAGAGCAGAATGGCCTTGCTCTGTGGGGGAACTTGAATTCCTAATCTTTCCTACTTCCGCCTCCCAACTGCTGAATTTACTAGCAGGCATAGTTTTAATGTATGTTTTACGATATCACTTTATTTGATAGAATCCCTTATGAATAAGACAGTTTTCGTTTGTTTTATTTTTGAAACAGGGTCTCATTATGTATCACTGGCTTACTTAAAACTCCTAATGCAGGCCAGGCTGGCCTTGAGCTCACAGAGATTCTCCTGCCTCTCAAGTGCCAGGACTAAAGGTGTGCACCACCCCTGGCTCTTGAATACCAAAATTTAACTTCAGAGGGCTCCTGAGGTGGCTCAGTGGGCAAAGGTTGTCAAGTGTGAGGAGCTGAGTTCAATCTCCAGAACTCACGCAGTTGAAAAATTGTCCTCCGACCTCCAGCTCCACATAAATAAGTGAAAAATGATTAAAAAAACACAAAGCCACAATTTTTTTAAAAGACATAAGACAGGTGCAAGGAATATACAAAATTTTAATGGCAGATTACCCATTTGTCTATATTTTGCCTCATTTGCCTTCAAATCTGCCTTTTGCATACATATGCATTTATTTTCCTGAATGAGAGGGTAAACAGATGTCATTATACTCTTTTCCTAGATGCTTCCTGTTTGTTAAGAGCAAGGACATCCCTTTGTATATGGGCTTTTTTCTTCTTTGTTGAAAGAGAGGGGGAGGTTTTTCACTATACGGCCCAGGCTTATCCTGAACTCTCTTTGTAGGCCAGTCTGCCTCAGACTCCTGGCAATCCTGCCACCTCCACCTCCAGAGAGCTAGAGCTGAAAACGTCTGCCACCAACCCCAGCTTGTTTTGTCTCTCGAACGTAAGACAAATGGGCTTCAGTCACAGATGTCTGTGTGCCTAGGGTGCTGGGGATGGAGGCCCTGGGCCTTGCACACGGTAGGCAAGCCCTCTCCCCATATCGCTACACATCCAGCCCTCATCTCCCAAATGCACAGTGATTATCATTGTGGTTGTAATGGTAGTGGTCAGTTATTCCTTATAGAAAACACTGCTGGCAATGCCCAGGACAGGTGGGTCAGTCAAGGTCATGTCATATATGCCTCCCTCTCCCTGGCTTTTGCTTCGCTTCTCCAAAGCTCAGGCTGATGGGCCTGCTCTGCCTTTTCACAGGATAGGGGTCACAGTCTTGTGGCTCAGGTGAGCTGATCAATACGGCCAATGAATTCTCAAACCGTACAGGTTTGTCCTCTCTGGAGAGTATTTGCTTTCTTTGGACAGGGGCTCACTGGCAGACCTGGAACTGGCAATGGAGACTAGGTTGGTCAGCTTCCAACTCACAGAGATCCTCCTACCTCTGCCTCTGAAGTGCTGGGACTAAAAAGTGTGCACCACTACATCCCCCTGGAGGTGGCTTTCTTTCTTTCTTTCTTTCTTTCTTTCTTTCTTTCTTTCTTTCTTTCTTTCTTTCTTTCTTTCTTTCTCCTTCCTTCCTTCCTTCCTTCCTTCCTTCCTTCCTTTCTTTCTTCTCCTTCCTTCCTTCCTTCCTTCCTTCCTTTCTTTCTTTCTTTCTTTCTTTCTTTCTTTCTTTCTTTCTTTCTTTCTTTCTTTTTGTGTATATGGGTGTTTTACTTTCATGTATATCTGCAAAAGCCAGAAGAGGGTGTCACAACCCCTGGAACTGGAGTTACATGCTTTTGAGCTGCCACGTGGGTGCTGGGAATTGAACCCTGCTCCTCTGGAAGATCAGCCAGTGCTCATGACCACGGAGTCATTTGTCCAGCTCTGCAGCTAGTTTTTGTACTCCCATTTTACTGAACTTTTTTTTCTGGCTGTGGGGGGAGGGGGATTTAGAGAGGGTCTCAGACAGCCCAGTCTTGCCTGGCACTGGCCATGTAGCTTACCTGCCAAGTGCTGGGACTCCAGGCAGGAGGTACCAGGCCCTGATTCTCCTGATCATTATGGCCCTTCCCAAAGGGCAGACCAAGACCACCTGCTCAGCTGGACTCCTTCAAGGCATCCTTTTTCTGGGACCCACTTTAGAGCTGTTGCCAGGATGGCTCAGAAGCTCCTCCTCCCCATGGGACCAGGCCCAGGCTGGACTCTGCTTTAAGCGTTTTTTCTTTTGTCTCTTGGCCTATTTTTTTTTTTTTTTAAAGGCGGAACAGGACCCAGAAAGTGTTGAAAATTTAAGTTCCCAAAGTAGCCACCATTTGCTCATTTACTCACTAACCAGGGAGAGGTGTAGGGGGAAAACTGTGCTTAACTCAAGTTGGAGCCCCGGGGGCGGGAAACCTGTGGAGAGTCATTCATTCAACAAACTTCTGTCCAGTTAGTCCCTTTTGATGCTAGGCCCCTTATGGGCCTGTGTCCCCTAGAGACAGAAAGGTATGGTTTCGATCTTCCTAGAGTGAGCACCCCCTGCCCCACGGGAGCTGCAGACGAGATAGAAAACAATCTCAGATAGGTTTCAGTGTTATAGGAACGCAACTAGCTAGAGGGATTCGAAGACCGCTGTGTGTAGTGTAGTACTACTTCTTCCTGTGACAGACCTGGGGAAACAAAGTAAGAGGAGGGAAGAGGCTAAAGTTCCCACCGTAAGGAAAATGCTTGGTTCGTTGGAGGAACAGAGAAGCGGAGAAGAGGTTGGAGTTAAGTCAGGGAGCCAACTGGGCAAGCGATTCTTGAAAGCCAAGCCTGCACGTGCTTTGCCTTGTAGTTAGTCTTTGCAATCGTTCTGTTTATTCTTTTAACATGTTTATTTAGTATCTACTTTGGTGTTCACCATCTAATGTATGGAGACAGACAACAAGAAAATAAACATAAGCGCCAGCTGCCCATCATAAAATCATAAATATTTGTGTTTCTCCAATGGTTCAGAGAGGGACATGGCGGAGGCAGCCCTAAGCTTCAGAGTAGGGCTCCTCCCCAGCTGGCACGGCAACCCAGGTAGTAGAGGAAACACGAATGCTTCTTCCTCCAAGGCCTCCTTTCCCCTCAAGATGGCTGACAAAGGCCAAGCTGGGGTGAAGGCAGGAAGCAGTAGAGGGGTTCCCAGCGGGGGACCACCACAGCGTCCTGGGCAGTCTTTCAGCAGAGGGGTGGTGGAAAAGCCGAGGCAGGGTTGCTGTGTGACTCCAGTGGGAGCTCTTCCCTCTCTGAGCCGCACATCCAGACCTGCGAAGGTGTGCTTGCGTGTGCGTGGAGGGCGTGGGCTCAGGGTCGGGGGACACCATAGAAGGTCTCAGGTAGAGGGCTGGGCTCTATCCAGAGCGCCCGTGGGTTCGGATCATCCGGGAGGGTGACCGGCCTGGCATAGGGGGCCAGGGGCGGAACCCGAGGAGGCGGGGTGAGGAAGCTCGGGAGGGATTTCAAATCTCCCTCGCCCGTCCCCTCGGCTCGGCCAGCCGGTGAGTGGCTGCGGCGGGGGCGCCCCCGGGCGAGGGCGGGGCGAGGGCCGGGGCTACAAGGGCAGCGGCGCCGCCCCCTCCCCACCCACTCCCGTGCGCGCCGGCCCGCAGCGTTCTCGCCGCCGCCGCTCGCCTCGCAGCCGCAGTCCGCGTGGACGCTCCCGCCGAGTGCCCCTCACGAACCCGGCTGGCCCGCTGGCTCGAGGGCGAGCTCACGGCCGCTCTCGGCCGGCAGCGCGGGGGTTAAGCGGCCCAAGTAAACGTAGCGAGGTGATCGGCGCCGGAGATTCGCGAGCCGGGCACCCCGCGCCGCCCGCCGGCCACGACCCGCGGCGCGATCGCGGCGCCGCGCCACTACCAGCCTCGCGACAGGTGAGCGCCCCGCGCCTCGAGGGCGCCCCCAGGGCCCTGGGACCTGGGGGTGGGGGGTGGGTGCAGGGACGGCAGGTCCCCCGGCGGCGCCTGGAAGTTTGCGGGGACCCTGGAGGGACGGAGCGCGTGGCGCTTAGCGGGACGGGGACCGGGCACGGGGACAGAGGAAGCAACGCCCCCGCTGCACCCCGCCACTCTGAAGAGTTGAGGGGAGGAGGCGTACAGCTTGCTGGAGTCTAGAGTTGAGATACTTGGGAATGCACTGGGGTCCGAGTGGAGGCTTTCCCAGGGACCAAGTGTCCTTACTTGGATTGTGTCTTGCCCGGAGCCTCCTCAGGAAGGGATGGTCGGGATGTAGACGAAGAAGTTGTCCCATTAAGGTGGCGATCCCTTTTCACTTGAAACTTAGCATGACGGGCACCCCCGGGTTTGGATGGCGTCCTGCATACCAGCGAGTGGGGATGCGAGATGGGCGTTGTCCCGGGGGGTCCTCCGGAGCAGAGCCACCTGAGCTGAGGCGCGGCCGGCTGCTGGGAGGGGCTGGCTGACTACACCTGGACGGGGAGGAGCCAGCCGGGGGCGGTGCCTTCCCATGCCAGCTGCCCTAGGGGCTCATTTTTCATTCTTAGCTGTCTTCCGGTGTAAGGTAGCCCCACTTCCCAATCCATACACGAGGCCTTAAATTGAATAAAAAAATCTCTTGTCTCCACTTCCTAGTAGGCAATAGTCTGACCTTCAGGGATTCCTTAGGGATGCATGTGGAGTACCTCCAGGCTAGAAGGTGCAATAGTAGAAAAGCAGAGGGACCTACTGCGTTCACAAGGTTGGACTGTCCAGAGGCGAAGTGTTTCTTGTTCCAGTCTCACCTGTGGTTGTGGTCCAGTTCTCTCCACACGTCTGGCTCCAGCCTGCCACCCCCGGCATCCCTGAGGCATGTGGCGTCGATCCCCTGGGATTCCCGCTTTGCAGCCTGAGGCCTTTGAATTAGAAGGCATCCAGGGCCCAGTAGAGTGATGTCTGGCTTGTGGATGATGTGGGGTTTGGTGGACTCAACACCAACCTTACTCTGTCCAGCAGGCCTGTTGAGTCTTGCGTGTCAGCCCTTGGAAACCTCAGGTATATACTTATCCAGATTTGGGCATCTCCCCTCCCCCACCCTAGTATCTTGGGCCCAAATCCAGAGCCTTACTTATTTCAGGCAAGCCATCTACTCTAGATCATCAGCTTCAAGGTAAACTTGTAGGGATGGTAATACAACAAGCACCGGTGCTTACTGTAGTTGGCCCCATTTCCTCCCAGCACATGAGTGGAAGCCAGGCCGCCCCTTTCAGGCAAGCGCAATCTTGGGTTTGTGCTTAAGTTATGCTATTGCAGAGCGCTTACCGTCTATCCCTGTGCTTTAGTTGTAACCTTTGCGCAATAGGAACAATCCTCACGAAGATTACGGACGAAGCCGGGTTGTGAACGCTTCAACCCCCCATCTTCAAGTCAGTGGGGATAAGCACTCAATGGCCTAGCACCTAGAGCGGGCCCCAACACACAAATGTGAGGTATACTGTGCCTAGTGGAATGGAGAGTCACCTCTGCCAGCCCCTCCTTTTCCTGCCTTCCTGAGGTACTCTTGTTTCATTCTCAGCTATGGAAGCATTTCTAAACCATCATTGTCTGTGACTGGGGAGTTGGCAGGAAGGGCTGTCTTTGTTTCCTTTTTAAAAGAATTTATACTTTATTTTGTATGTGTGTACATGAATGTGGCACCATTGTGAAGGCCAGAGGAAAACTTGTGGCACTACACTACTATGTGGGTCTGGAGATCAAACTTTTGGATATTAGCCTTCGCTGCAAGTGCCTTTACCTGCAGAGCCACCTCCATCACCAGCCTCTTTGTTCCCTGTTGAAGAAAAAGGGTGCATTTTTATGGTTTGGGGCCACTTTTTGCTTCTTCCCGCTCCAAACTGGAGGCTAGCTAAAGGTGTAATTGCCAAGCTAAGCAAAATCCTTTACCTTTCCTGTTGGGGTGGAGAGAGCTGAGACAAAGGGGCTGGTGAGGCGGCTGGGGCCAGCCACATCCTCCTTAAAGCCATAGGCAAAAACCCTTACCCCTGCAAAGGTTGGGGGAGGGGAGAAGAGGATCTGGGAGCTGCAGGGGGCTGAGGGAGGAGGAAGGGAGGTGGGGTTGAGGAGGCTGCTTCCCTGCCTGCCCTTCTTCCAGCCATGTGGTGCTTGTGACCCGGGGATGCCTGTCACCCCTCATTATTGCAGCCCGAGGCACCCGAGTTCAGGGGACATTTGGACAAGTACCACCCAGGGAAATGTCCTTTGGCATTCCTTTGTCCCAAGCCAACTTCCATGTCAGTGCCACCTGGTTCTGGATACCATTTCCAAGATAAATCTGGTTTCCTGGCTCCTATCCTGTGGTACAGGGGCAATCTCAGACCTGATGGATTCCCCCCCTTAAAAATGCGAAAAATACGGTCGTCTGTTTGCATAAGTTGTTTCAAACGAAATGTTCATTCCTTTGCCCCCAAGGGCTGGCATGTGTCACCCGGCCTGGCCACAGGTGTAATTTTTTGGGTGGTTTGGCTTGTTCTGGCTTGGCATGTTCCTTTCTCTCCCCCTAACCTCCCTCAATACTTTTTATTTCAGAGTAGGCCATGTCTGAATGTTATTCCTGTTCTTTGCAAAAGTGTGACTTGGTGTGGTTTGTGTGTGTGTATGTATGTATCTGTATCTCAATCTCGTAGGGGCCCACTTCCCTTATTATGACTAGCTTCTTTTAGTAGGGGACATTCCAACTTGTTACCGCTTGCTACCATCTCAGGACTGATTGCTCTGCAGAAGGATAGATGAGCAGATGTTTGAGGTCTGTCTCTGGCTGGAGACGTGCACATTGGCTGTTGTGCTGAGGAGTGGGATGCACCTTACCCATCAGTAGCTAGAAGGATCAGGTGGGGTCCAGGATATTTTTAGATTAGCAAACTGATCGGTCATTCTCAATTAGTTGAGGAAAATTCTGAGTTTAATTAAAATCCTTTGTCTGTATGGTGACAGGATGCTGAAGCAATAGCAGCAGGTCCTAGGGTTGAGCTTCCCTTGTTCTGTCTATAAAATGAGCCTCTCTTGCTAATTGATTGCTGGCTAATTGCTGGAGATGCTAAAACTTCAGTTCAGTTAACCAAATGAAGGACCCGAGGAGTCAGATGTTGAGGATGTAGTTTAGTGATAGAACACTTCCTCAGCCAGCATGAGGCCCTGGTTTTAATCCACTGAACTGTGTGCATTCACAAAACAACACATTTTAACTCTTGTTTGCTTTTGGGGGGTTGATGCATATACCTGGCTAGACTGACATTTGCTATGACATGACATGTAGCACAGGCTGGCCTTGAATTTAGGCATCTTTTTGCTTCAGTTTCTTGTGCTGGGATTAGCCACATGAACGGTTTTTGTTTTGTTTTGTTTTGTTTCTTTTTGGTCTTGCTTGCTTTTGTTGCTGGGGACTGAATCCAGCAGGACCCTGTTCATGTGTAGGTTAAGCAAGTGCACAACCTCTGCATTACGTACACAGTCCCACTCAGGTGTTCCGTGTGAGAGTCCAGGCTGACTTAGTTCACTTTGTAGGGAGGATTGCCTTGAGCCTCTCATTTTCCTGAATCCCCTCCCAAGTGGATTTTAGGTGTGTGCCACCATGCCTGGGGTTTATTTGGTGCCTGGGGTTGATCTCAGGGGCTCCATTTATTCATGCATGCTAGGCAAGAACTGAACTCTGTTCCCAGCTTGGGAGCTGTGAACGTTTACAGTAAGTAAACAGGCCAGAGGAGCATGCATTATGGTAAAAGTAACAAATGAGATATCAGGTGCAGGTTTTTCTACTTTAAAGTTGCACCTTCTAGCAGGAACTGTCCTGCCTCTTAGGAGGTGTGGAGATGCTGAGGAGGTTCTGGAGAGGCTCAGGACAAATGGATCACAGTTAAGATCACTGGCTGTTCTATGACTGGACCCAAGTGTTGGATTCCCAGCATCAACATGGCCACATACAAGTTCCAAAACCCAGTGTAATTCCAGTCCCAGGGGATCTGATGCCCTCTTTTGGCATCTGCAGGTACCACACACATACACATCAGACATGCAGTCAAAATACTTCATACAAGACATAAAAGTTTTTTTTTTCCCAAGACAGGGTTTCTCTTGGCCTCGAACTCAGAGATCCAGCTGCCTCTGCCTCCCTGAGTGCTGGGATTATAAACATGCATCACTACACCCATAACAAAAGTAAGTCTTTAGTAAAAGTCGACCTGGGTGGTACTTGTTCTGCAGTCTAGGCTGGCTCTGCAGTGAAACGCTGGGTAGTCCTTTTGGCCTTAGTCTCTGGGCATTATAGGGCTTGTCATGCAGTGCTCAGCTGACTGTACATCTTAAAGAAAGCTTGTGCTGGTAGATTCTCAACTGTAGTTTCTTTGCAGCAGGATAGAGAGGCCTGCCCTTTTCTTTGTTTTATGAGCATGTGTGTGATACATGTATGAATTTGTATAGGAGCTTGTGCCTAGGTATGTTTGGAGGTCAGAGGTTATCCTGCCTTCAGTCTCACTGGCCAGAGGCCACAATGGGGTTACAAGCCCCTTCTTGGCTACAGTTATCTTTTCTCTCTGAGTCAGTCTCTCCATGTTTGTCTGACAAGTGTTCTTACACATTGAGCCATTTCTCCAGAACCTTTTTTTTTTTTAATTTTCTTTTTTTTTCTCTGTGTAGCCCTGGCTGTCCTGGACTTGCTTTGTATAGTGGGCTGGTCTCGATTTCCACCTGCCTTTGCCTCCCCAAGCACTGGGATTACAGGTGTGTGCCACCACGAGTGCCTCTTCAGAACCTTTAAGAGGTTAAAAAAAATTGTATGTGTAGGTGAGTCTAGGTTCCTTCAAGGCTGGAATAGAGGCATTGACCAAACTGCAGCTGGAGAACAGGTAGTTGAGCAGTTGTGATGTGAGTGCTGGGAACTGAACTTGGATCCTTTGCAGGAAACAGTACATGCTCCTAACCACTGCTCTATCTCCAGCCAAGTCCTGTAGGTTTAAATTTTATGTGTAATAGTGTTTTACTGCATGCATATGTATGAACCACATGTGTGTAGTGCACATGGAGGCCAGAAGTGGCCATTGGATAGCCTGGAATTGAGGTTGTGAGCCACCAGGTGGGTGCTGGGATACAAACCCCGATCCTGTGCTGGGATACACCCCAAAGTCAATGCTCTCAAACCCCTGAGCCATCTCCATCCCTGCATTTATTAAAAAGAATATTACCAGCTTTTTGTTTGTTTGTTTCTTTTGTTTTCCAAGACAGTGTTTCTCTGTGTACCATGGTTGTTCTGCAAATCACTTTGTAGACCAGGCTGGCCTTGATCTGAGAGCCCCCTGCCTGTGCCTCCCAAGTGCTGGGGGTAGAGGTATGTACCACTTTTCCTAGCTCCCAGCTTTTTATGGTGTAACTCTGGGTGGTTTTGAACTTGTCATACGTCTGGCGCCCAAATGCTGGCATTGTAGGCATCCTGAGTCACAGACACTCTTTTCTTTTTCTTTTTAAGGCAGGATCTGACTACTTCCCATGTGGCATTGGACCCCCAAGTCCAATGACCCCAAAGTCTTGGGACTTTGGTCATTTGGTCTGTATTCAGGGGAACTGGTATCAAAGGTATAACTGGGGCAGGGTGTATGGCAGAATGAGAAAGCCATATTCTGGGCTAGATTATCTTTTATAATCATCTGTTCAAACTACAGGTCCATCAATGGCCACTACTGATATATGAGGTGAATCCTGATGTGGTTCTTGGAACTTAGCAGAATTTAATTCTAAGACAGCAAGGTAGCATTGCTGCTTTTGTTAAAGGGTGTCCCTTTCTGCATGATGGCACACACCTTTAATCCTAGGACCCAAGAGACAGGCAGGTGGGTCTGAGTTCAAGACCAGCCTACTCCATGTAGGAAGTACCTGGCTCAAAAAAAAAAAAACCCCAAACCAAAACTGCTAAGTGTACACATGCCCCTGTACCTAAACTGGCATACTTGTGAAGGTAGGACGACTTGAAGTAGTTTGTTCTTCCTGTGTTCCTGGAGATTGGACTAACACTGGGGGCTTCGTGGCTTCGTTCCTTATTTGATGAGCCATAGCTTTGGTTCTCTGTATTTAATTTTTTTGTTTTGTTTTTTTGAAAAAGGGTTTCTCTGTGTAGGCCTGACTGTCTGGGACTTGCTCTGTAGACCAGGCTGGCCTCAAACTCTGCCTCTGCTTCCTAAGTGCTGGGATTAAAGGCATGTGCTACCACCACCAGACTTGCATTTAATTTCTTTCCTTTTTTTTTTTTTTTTTAATGAGCTTTAGTGTAAAGGT
Source organism: Meriones unguiculatus (assembly GCF_030254825.1). Taxonomy (NCBI): domain Eukaryota; kingdom Metazoa; phylum Chordata; class Mammalia; order Rodentia; family Muridae; genus Meriones; species Meriones unguiculatus. The sequence continues at coordinate 125,293,831 of NC_083352.1, read as the reverse complement.
GTCAGATCCCTCAGAATGGGCATTACAGAATTACAGATAGTTGTGAGCTGCCATGTGCGGGGTGCGGGGAGTTGAACCTGGGTCTTTGGAAGAGCAAAAGTGTTCTTAACCACTGAGCCATCTCTCCAGCCCTGCATTTAACTTCTTTCATCAGGATTTATTTTTATTTTGTTTGGGTGTTTTCCGTGCACCTCTGCACCATATACATTCAGTACCCTCAAATCAGAAGAGGTTATCCTTTGGAAGAGCAACAAGCCCTTTGACATGAGCCTTCTATCCCCACACTTGGGCCATTTTCCCAGGGTAAGAAACCCGGGAGTGGTTTAAGTCTCTTTCTCTTGGAGCTTTGTGAATCTGACAAGGCTCTGCTTTCTCTGAGCTATAGTGTATCATCCTGTAAACAGCCTGTCCTCTTTTTTGTTTGTTTTTGTTGTTTTTTTATTCACTGTGATGTTCAAGGGAAATACTCCAACATCTGATCACAGCTGTTCTCATGGCAGGGGGCACAGGCAGAAGGCTGTGAATTCTCAATGCCCCTACATAGGAACTTAAAAGGAGCAGGTGAGAATCTTTTTCACCCTCACCTACTTTCCTTTGTTTTGTCCTAGGGCTGTTAAGTGGACTTCATGCCCTTGACATCCTCCTTCCTGCCAGTGAGGTTTGATGAATGCAATTAACATTACAAGATGCTAGGTAATAGCTCTTTGCTGGCAAGCTTGGAAGAGGTGGATGACATCAGCTCTCAACTTCATTGCAGGGGTTAGAAGGAGTTCCTGGGCCCCCTCTTGAGTCTAATTGGGGGTGTCATTTACCCCTCTTGTCTGCCACATTGCATTTGATCTCCTTTGACCTGGTTCCTGCATAGCTGCCCAGTCTCTTGGAAAGGGTCAGAGATTGCCTTTGCTCCCAAGGTTAGGCCGCCACCTCTTGGGAAGGTAAATACAACACTAGATCACGGTTCATGCCATGGAGTGCCCCTGAGCCCCAGAGTGGCTGATGCATCCTTAATAGCACTTAAGGGTCTATCTCCTTGGCTCCGGAAACATGGGGAAGCATGTGCCCTCCGGACTGCCTGGGCATTAGGATTGGCAGGGTCCCTTTTGGTGTCCTAATTAACTCCTCCTGCATGGTTGACTAGGAGATGCATGTTTGTGCTGTGTTCAGGCTACATACAACAGAGAGCTGAGAACAATACCTATGTTCAGTTTGACGAGGCAGTGTGGTGGCCGGACAGCAACACTGGAAAATCCCCTGCAAAGGTAGCCTTCCCCCTGGGAAGGAACAGCCAGTTTAGTGCCCCTACTGGAAAATCACAGTAAATAAGGGCGTATTATGCAGGAAGTGCCAGTTTTTAACTATCTGAAGCCAAAATGAGGTACCTGGGAAGAGATTTGTTTCTGGTATCATATACTAATCCCTGATGGTGAACTAATTTTTGGTGTCACCAGGCTCTGAATGCAAGTATGTTCTCTTTGCCTAAGTTATATATCCAGTCTGACACATTCTTTCCCAACCCACCCCCCTTTTAAAGACAGGTCTAATTTGTAGTCCTGGATGGCCTGGAACTCATTATGTAGACTCTGTGTGCACACTCTAAGCTTGCCTGGTATTTGAGGAGGGTAGAAGAGGGGGTCACATCCCATGTAACTAGAGTTATAGCAGTTGTAAGCCCACTTGTGGGGGTGGTGAATCTCGAGCCAGGTACCTCTGCCAGAGAACTGCCCTTAACAACTGAGCATCTCTCCAGCCCCTGTGCAGTCTGTCCCTGGGCACCCAGGTAATAGGCTGTAATGGCAGTGCTCATTTCTACGCCCTGGCTGTGGGTCCAGGCAGGGTTTGTGGGATGCTGAGGTGCTTCTGGGAAGGTATGCTGCCCACCCTTCAGGCACTGCCCTCTAGGCACTGCTAATGCCCTGGGGGAAAAGTCCGGGGTAGTTAATCATTGTCAGCTCTGGGCAGCAGGTCCACTTGGACCTATATAGGAAGAGGGCACACACCTGTCTGGCTTTTGGTTGACCCAGATAGGGCCTGTCTGAGGGACTGAAGTCCAAGGCTGTGTGAGAAAACCCACCAGCAACCCTGGATGAGAGGTCTTGCATGTGCTCACGTTAGGCCTCTGACTCCAGCAGTTCTTGACTGTATGCCTCCTGTTCATAGTGAGTGCGCCTTGAGGGAATGGACCTCAGTGTCCCCCTGGTGTTCAGCCTCCCACTCATGGAGCCGACACTGATTTGGTCTGAGAGGCAATGCATCTTTAGACTACATCCCGGCAGCTTTCCTGAACGTCTGCCTTCCTGGGCTCAGGAACTGGCCACAGTCAGCTAGTTTGTTCTACCAAGTCATGGTGCCTCGCTGATGGGACTGGATCAGATGGTTCCCCTGTCTGTGTGGAGCAGAAGAGAGTCCTTGTGTTGAGAAAAAGTCCAAGCTCTGGACTGTGGACCATGTTGTTGGCCTAGGAGCCCCATTTGTTTGTGTAACAACAATGATTCTCTAATGCTCAGGTTAAACAGCCAGAGATCTTGATAAAGTTTAAAACCCTCAGTGGATGAATCAGGTTAGTTAACGTTAGCCTGAGACCGCAGCTATTGCCTGCGTATCCAGTGCAAGGAGCTGGCTCTGGCCTACAGATGAAATGAGATGTTCACATGCCCTGCTTGTAAAGTGCTCATCATGCTTGAGCAATTGTACGGGATGCTTGCAGTCTGGACCCCCACAACGAGGCACAGGGCCTGTTCACACTGCTATACAGTGCCCCCTAGTGGACGCACAAAGCCTGTCGTGTAGTTGGGCAGCAGCTCCACGTGCTGCTTCTCAAAGGTTCACTAGGTAGATCAGCCTTTTTTTGCAAGGAGACTGGAACCCACATGGGCAGCTGCTCTCCAGGCAGAGTTCCAGGAGTGTATGTGGTGAGTGCCTGGTGCCTGTGGATGGCTATAGTCAGTCCAAGGTCAGAAGCATACAAGTCTGTGAACTTTTAATTCAAGCACGCAGGAGGAAGAGGCAGGCAGAGTCTGAGTCTGAGGCCAGACTGGTCTATATAGTCACAGGGCAGCCAGGGCTGAGTCCTCCACACCCAGCTGTGTATGAAGTGTGTTTGTGTATGTGACTTGATCATGCAGCTCTCCTGAGAGTTGTCAATGTCAACGGGTGGACACAGCAGTAGAAGGAACATGGCTCACAAAGGCAGGCCAGGAATAGTTTATGCCTCCAATCTCGTGTTCTGAGGCTGATTTCTAGGTGTTCAAGGCCTATTGTTGGACTGAGTAGATAGTGTCTCACAATGAAAAAGCAAACTTGGCTTTCGTTTCCTGGGGTTTAAAAAAGCCTTTTTGTCTTTCAGATTCTAGACTCAATTTTATTATTTGAAAATATTTGTTTTCATGGGTGGATGTTTTGTCTGCATAAATGTGTGTGCAGTGCCTGCAAAGGTTGTTAGATTCCCCTGGAATGGAAAGATTATTAGCCACCATGCAGGTCCTGGGAATTAAGCATATATGATGGTACTGGATCCACTGGAACTGGAGTTACAGGCAGGTATGAGTTGCCATGTGGGTGCTGGGAATTGAACCCTGATCCTTTGGAAGAACAGCCAGTACTCTACAGCACTGATATTTATCAGGGTCTTATGATGTAGCCCTGGTTGTCCTGGAACTTACTATGTTTACCAGGCTGGCCTCATTCCTAGAGATCTGCCGAGTCTCCCTTCTCTGTGCTGGAGTTAAAGGCATATGCTACCATTCCTGGCTCCTGTATTAGTTTCCAACTAGGTTTTATTATGTGGCCCAGGCCAGCTGTAATGCTTTTGAGACAGGACTTCTCTGTGTAGCCTTGGCTGTCCTAGACTCACTTTGTAGACCAGGCTCACCTTAACTCGGATCCACCTGCCTCTGCCTCCATGAGTGGTGGAATCAGGCATGTGCTACCACACTCAGCTGCCAGCTATAACTCCTAAAGCCATTGTTCCTTAGCTTCCCAAGTTCCTATAAATAGGCTTTAATTTTCTTATCCTAGTAGAAATTCCCTAAGGGTTTAGCTATGTAAATTTTCTGTTAACCTAGCTATATTCCTATTTTTACAATTTAATTTTATATCTTCTTGCATGTGTACACAAGCCTGCATTTATCAGAGGAAAATGCAGGCATTTCTCCATGTGGGTTTGGGAATTGAAATTAGGTCCTAAATCTTCATGCCAGCACCTTGGCTGAACCATATCTATCTCACTCAGCCCAGATTTTTCCATTTTATTATCTCATTTTTACAGTTCAGAGGCAGGGTCACTATTCTACCTTTCTTGTTTTATTTTATTTTTTATCCCCAGTGCTGGATTTTCAGCTCTGGTTCCTGAATGCTAGGCATACACTGTACTAATACTGAGGTACATTCTCAGCATCCTCTGTCTTTGGAGGCAGCATCTCTTAGTGTCCCTGGCTGCACTCAATCCTTCCTCAGGTCCCCTAGTGCTGCTATAGGGCCATATTGCATTTCATGTTGAAATCTCAGGTTCTTTCCTGCTGCACACTTGTCTGTGCAGGCTCTTACAGTGTAGCTCTGTATATCCTGGAGATCCATCTGCCTTTGCTTCCTTAGTGTTGTCTGGCCAAATACAGGTTCTTATATGTACATATACCTAATTGGAGCCCATAAAGTTCTAGCCAGTATGCCAGGTCACAGAAGCCTATTAACCCATCAGTGAGGCCCTGGCCTGCACTCTTAGCATTTACTAGAGGGAAAGCTGTGGGAAGACCACAGCCGGGAAGTGGGGTGAGGCCACAGCAGGCCTGAGCTGTTCTTTTCTGGTAACTGCCACAGCCCTTTGCTTTTCATTTTTGCTTTTCCTCCATCCTTCCCTTCAGAACTTGGGATTCAGTCCCAGCTGAGAGAGGGAATGAGTGACAGGCCAATGGGTCCCAGAGGATGGTCTGGGGTGGAGCTTGTGCTGCCCTGGAGAAGAGAAGCCTGTTTGAGGCAGGGGCAGAGGGAGGGAGACCTGGAGACAGAGCAAACAAAGGGGTCATGAGGGAAAGAGAGTGCTGGCTTCTTGAGGCTCTGCAGAGGCTGGGCAGGAAGAAGGGGTCAGGGACAGAAGGGAACTTAGGCTGCCTTAAGCAGGCCTAGGCAAATATGTCCCAAATGGCAGTGTTTGAAGAGCTGGCCAATTTCAGAGCAGCCCGAGGCTCAGACCTCAGCCATAGCATCATCCTCTGTCCTGGAGCAGGTGTGTGGCTTTGAGCCCACCTAGCCGCAATGAACCAAGCCCTGAGCCTCCAAGTTTGGTGAGCAAACAGGCTGTGTTTGGAAGGAGTCTGGGTAGAATAAGCCAGGACGATGTGTCAGTCTGAGACCACATCTCCAGCCTCTCTGGGGCTGGTAACAGAGAACCCACGGTGTGAAACTGGCAGTGTGCCCCCCTTCATGCCCCGCCTCCCTCCTACTTATCCTGGTCTTTTCCCACAGGAAACAATGAAGGGAGACAGCAGACATCTGAATGAAGAAGAGGGTGCCAGTGGGAGTGAGGACTGTATCATCATTAATGGGAACTGTAGTGACCAGTCCTCAGACACTAAGGATGCTCCCTCACCCCCAGTCCTGGAGGCAATCTGCACAGAGGCAGTCTGTACACCAGAGAGCAGAGGTAGGTGTCAAAGCTCCAACACAGAAGGCTCCGTGATGAGCCTCAGAGACTGCCTCGTGGTTTCTTGTGCTGGTGTGCACTCAGAATTATCAGGAGATGCTGATTACTGTCCTCTTCCTCTTAGCAGTTCTCAGAGTACCCGAAATTCCTCCCCCACTGGTTTGGAGCCCCCTGTATTGTCCCTTCTCATCCTTGACCTCTACAGTGTCCCTTAGGAGCTTCTGAAATGATGAAATTGGCTCATTTTCTGTCTTCTCATGAGCTACTTGGCTACATGGCAACACTGGGAATGTATCCAGTGTCAACCAGTTTCATGGAGCGGACTCTGAAAGAAAGGGATTCTTAAAATGTTACTATTAGCTGGTAGCAAGTGGGGAAGGTATAGCTAGGCCCTGTGCCCCATTGCCCTGTGAGTTCATGGAGGTCATGAGGGACACTGGCTTCCTAAAATGACTGGTTTGGAGTTGGCTGAGGACACACTTCAGGCTGGTGACCGCTGTCCAACTTCCCAAATGTGGACTCCCAACTCTTCCTTGCAGGCCGCAGGTCAAGGTCACGGCTGTCTAAGAGGGAGGTCTCCAGCCTTCTGAGTTACTCTCAGGTACCATCTCTTCATGTGTTTCTGGACTTTTCTTTCAGATATGATTGCATGGAAAAACAAGATAAGTGAAATTCTTTACTGTACTAGAACGTCTATATTTTATCCTTCCTGTGTATTTGAACTTATGTCTTCCTGTCTACTATCAGTGTATTAAAAAGAAAACTCACTCATTCATGGAATGAGTTCACCGTGGCTGTGGTACATTTGGCCATGGTATGTTTTGTGTTTTTTTTTTTTTTTGGTGGGGGGGGGGCAGAGTGTCTTCCATCTGCTGGCTTGGATGTCAATGTAAGCCAGGGTGGCCTCAACCAGCCCCTTGGTCACATCCTCCCATATGTGTTGTGAAGAAGTTGGGAGGTGCCCTGGCAGACAGCATTCGGCATTGTCTCAATTCGATAATGTGCTGACGACCAGGGATTTATTCTTTCCAACCCAGTCTGAATTTATGAACATGAGGTGAACTCTCACTAGAGACAAAACAGATGATAGGATATATTTTGGGGACTTCTAGAATAATGTCAATATAATAATGCTTGTGTACCATTGACTCCCTTTATTCTTTTTCTTTTCCATAGGACTCAACAGATGGAGGCAGAGACCATGAGGTGGATGATGATGAAGGTTCTGACATTTTACTTATGCCAAAGCTCACCCGGGAGACCAAGGACACTAGGACATCCTGGGAGAGTCCAGCCGTAAGTCCCACCTGCCTCAGTAGGCACCTCCCACCATTCCTGGGCTGTACAGAAAATAAGGCTTAGAAATTTAAATCAGACTTTTTTTTTTTAAACACATTTGATTTTATGGGTTCTACATGTAGTCATTCGAGATTTGCAGGTGTTGGCAAGTCCCCTACCCCACTGAGCCCCTTATTAGGTTAAGTTTTGATGTCCTTCAGCCACAACAGTATAAGTGGAACTTCAAGGTAAAAACATTTGTTAAGAGCCAGAAGCAGATGAGCTACAGCCGTTTAACACTCACTGAAATAACATTCAATGAACCTGGCACCTAGATCTTGATAAACGAAACCACTTACCTTTTAAACATTTTCTGACTACAGTACCTTTTGAGGAAGCCCTTGCATTCATTTGCTGTTCCTACTAGAACAGAATTAATGTCACCAATGAAATGGCTGTTTTTTCCCCCTTGCTATTCGACCAGGTCTAAGTGCTGATCCTGGATGATAGGCAAGAGGATCAGTGTTGCAATGCAGCACAGCACAGCGGTGACCGTAACTCACCTTGTATAAGAATCCTGACTGCTTCCTTTGCTGCATGGCAGCCATGCACCATCACACCTGGTTTTGTGTGGTGCTAGGGCACAAACTCAGGGCTCCCATGAAATAAACGTTCCGCCAGTTTAGCTATAGTCACAACTCTCAATTGATTTGTGCTTTTGGAAGTGACTGCTAAGCACAGTCATTGCTGGTATCTTTGTTTTTCGAGACAGGGCTTCTCTCTGTATCACCCTGGCTGTCCTAGAACTCACTCTGTAGACTAAGCTGTCCTTGATCTCAGATCCATCTGCCTCTGCCTCCTCAGTGCTGGGGTCAAAAGCTTGCGCCAGCACACCCATCATTGCTCATCTTTATTTATTCAGCATGCCATATCTCCTTGAGAAAACAAGTTCATTCTTGACTGCTGTGACCGTGATGGATTTACGCTTCTCTGGGTGGTGACACAGCTGCTTGTTGCTTATGAGTCATTTTCTTCTATGAGTGTATGCTCTGGCTCAACACGTTGAGTTGAATAGTACATGAAATGAATTCTAATCCAATTTAACCTAATAATCTATCTCAAAATAAAATGGACATATAGCAGTCAGGACAAAAAAACAGAACAAAAAAAATATTGAAATGGAAAGTCACAGCACATCAGTTAAGGGCATGGCAGCTACTATAATTCCATCACCTTTTATGAATTTGTACTTTCCTCTTCTTGCACATCAGACAAGACTCCAGTTTCAGGCTCTCCTGTCAATCTCTGAGAGCTGGGATTACATGCAGGCTATGCCACACCTGATTTACCATACATATGGTGTATAACTATTCAAATTCTGGTGTCAACAGGCCAGGTTCACACCAGGCTGAGAAAATTTGGACTTTTCTGCTCTGCCCTTATCCATTGCCTTCTTGAATAAGCCAGTACCCAGGTTTCTTGTGGTAGAATAATGCTTGGTTTAAGGAAGGTCTCATCCTGAGGGTGGCGACCCCGTGCGGGGTGGGGGGACACCACCCTTTCACAGGGTAACATATCGGATATCTATTCTGCATATCAGGTATTTACATTACGATTTATTACAGTATGAAAATAATTTTATGATTTGGGGCATCACAACATGAGGCTGCCAGTTCAGGTGCCAGATCTGTGTTGTGACATTGGACAGTTTGTGCCCTTCAAAGATACCCTTGTTAAATGCATCCCTGAGTTTACATTCACTTGTATAGTTCAGGTCAGCTTGAGGTCATCTCAAGGCCTTATTCCTTTGGGAGTCTTCACTGGACACCATGTATCTATTCACCTAAGGCCTGGTATATTTATCCTTTCTTACTTTCAGGTCCGAACCCGAAATAGCAACAGTAGCACCAGCCTGGAGAGGCAAAGAGCCTCGCCCAGAGTCACCCGCGGCCGGCAAGGCCGCCGCCATGTGCAGGAGTACCCAGTGGAATTTCCAGCTACCAGGGTTTGTCTTGTCTCTGACTGAAGGATCTGCTTCACTCACCTGCACAGTGCTGTTATGTGTGTAACAGCTACTTTCTTCACACGCACGTGCTTGCCAGTGTCTGGCTCCTCTCTCTCCTGACTCATCCTACTTGGAACTACTTTGAGGAAGCAAGAGCTCCTCAAACCTCAGGCTTCTAGCACACCTTGGAGCCAAGCTGAAAGCCATTGGCGTTGATCACCGCTATTGTCTTTTCCTGTTGTCTTAAGGTGACCCTCAGCAGGTCCAGCACTTTCTTTTTGGTTTCCAGATATATAGGAGCCAGTTAGCCCATGCTGAGCTCAGCATCAGAGCCTCTTCTCTTTTTACCTGTCATTGCACTGTTTATTCTGTCTCTGCTCTGCCCAGGGGTCAGATGGCTACCAATTCCTGTAGTCTTGTGGGTGCTGACTTGTGTCTTCACTCTTGCTTCTCTGGGAATCTGTTGTGGGATACTGTTTGTGTGCCCCCTTCCACTTTGCTTCATTGGGTCTCAATATCATCCTTCTGTCTAGTCTCGGAGACGGCGGGCATCTTCTTCAGCAAGCACACCCTGGTCATCCCCTGCAAGCCCTTGCCTCATAGAAGAAGTAACACCTCAGGGCAGCAGTACCCCATCAGTTGACTTGAGCCAGGACGACCACGAGGATGGCATAGATACCACACAGCTGGATGCGGAAAGCCGAGAGGGAGATAGCACTGAATATCAGGTACCAATGAGAAAGGATATTGGCACATGCTTGTATAAGAGCAAAAATACAGGGAGAACAAAACTAAAAATGATTTAGTGACTAAATGCTTTTATTTCTTTTTTAAAAGATTTCATATCATATACATTTATTAAACCCAGGAGGCAGAGGCAACGCGGTAATACATAGGGAGCTCCATGCTAAGGGTAAATGAAAAACAAAACAAAACCTGATTGTGTAGCCAAGAATTTCTTCCATATCCTTGATCTACTGAATGCTGGGAATATATGCACATGCTACTGGAATTTCTGTGAATCTTAATAGAATTACAATCTAAGGATTTCATGAGTGCACTATGGCCTTTTCTTTATTTTAACCCCCACCAGTCCAGCACCTGAGCAGCTACCATGAGGACATTTTTTTTGGATAATATTTATGGCTTTTGTCAGTTAAGCAGCAGCTGTGTTCTCACACTGTATGTATTCAGGCTCTGAACTGTATTTAACCCGTTGAGGTTGTTGATATACTTTGCCAACTAATACCTTCCTACACGTGGATGTATGCATCTTGACAATGCCAAGTTTTGTGTTGCTTCAGAACCCCTTCTGATGTGGCCCATATATTGCTTCTTAGGAGGAGTCCATGAGTCCAAGGAACAATCACTCAAGTGGGCACAGGCTTCTGTGTGCTTTTATAACTTTTTTTTTAGCCTGTTGAACTGGTGGGCTGCCTCACTGGTCAAGCCTCACCTGAGTTTAATCTCTGCAAAGTGGAAGACAGACTAGACTTCCAAAATGACCTCCACTTGAACACGTGTGTGCATGCAAACATTCAAATATAGACACAACTCCACACTAAAAAGTTGTAAAAAAATTCCTTAAAAAGAACTAATTTTTTTCTTATTTCAGCTTTTTGTTTATATACCACTGAGCTGTTTCCCAAACTCATGCATCACATTTTATGGCCAAGATTTTTTCTTCAGTGAAGTTTCTCAGGGTTCACCTACTTTGACTAATTTTTTTTCTGTTGCTTCTTCCAGGATGAGAAGGAGTTTGGAATAGGGGACCTCGTGTGGGGAAAGATCAAGGGCTTCTCCTGGTGGCCTGCCATGGTGGTATCCTGGAAAGCCACCTCCAAGCGCCAGGCCATGCCCGGCATGCGATGGGTACAGTGGTTTGGCGATGGCAAGTTTTCTGAGGTGAGCCAAGGGCACTGCAGGTTTGGGGGCTCTTAACACCTGATGCCTTGCTTAACCTCTTGATGTGGCTCTAAGGTTAACTTTCTGCCAATGGATGCAGTTAAATTTAGGACTGGAGTAAAGGAAAACATTTCGTGGTTACCTGTCTTAGATACTTGCTGTAGGGTAGAGAGTGGCTGATTTATTCTTTTTTTCTCTTGGTTTTTGGAGACAGTGTTTTTCTGTGTAGCCTTGGCAGTCCTGGACTTGCTTTGTAGACTAGGCTGGCCTCAACCTCAACAGAGATCCACCTGCCTCTGCCTCCGGAGTGCTCGGGTTACAGATGTGTGCCCTTGTACCAGGCTGGCTGCTTAGGGTAGGGCCTTGGTGTAACCCTCAAACTGAGTTCTGTCTGTCTGCTGCTGAGTTCTGGAACTAACAGTACCTGCAGTGAGGCCTCTAACAAGTCTACTGTAAAAGATGTTGTAGAGGTTATAAGAGGTAGCTCTCTATTCTCGCAACGATTCAAGTTACTGCTTTCAGCACTTACCATCAGGCTGCCCACACTGCCTGTCACTCAAGCACCAGGGTTCTAATGCCCTTCTTCACAGTGAAGTCCATGAGAGCCAAAGAAACTGCGTAAAAGATAGTTTGAACTTCTAATATTAGCCATTTAAAATGAGTCTTTATAGTGAGGGTCTTCTGGGCATGAATTAGATAATTTATTTTGAAGCGCTGTGTGTGCTTCTGTTAGGGAAGTTCTACTACTGTCCCAGCAACAGCAACCCCCTTTTGATTCATATCTGTTAAACATGTATACCAAGATCTGCTTTAAACATTTTTATCAGTATGGGTATTTCCATCCATGTATTTCTGTATACCACAGGAGACAGGAAAGGGCCTTCAAATGTTCAGATCCCCTGGATCTACAGACTTAGAGACAGTTATGAACTACTGTTTACAGCTGAGATTCTAACTCATGCTCTAGAGGAGGAACCAATGTGCTCCCAACCCCTTAAGATTGTCTGGCTCTGCAGAGATGTTCATTTGAGTGATGCAGGTGGATGGATTTTCTGTTGGGTTTCCCTTAGAAATGTGAGGCTGCAGGCAGGAAGGGAATCCTGAGGTAAAGGAAACAGGCAAGAGTGAAGTACCATTTAGTTGTTCCATTTCATGTTCTGTTTCCGACAAATTGGACTTATTTTGACTATTTTCCTGAAATATATTCTATATTGCCCTGGGTAAGAATAATAGGATAACTGGGCAAGGTGGTGGTGTACCATATGCAGACTGTGTCCCAGATGCAGAAACAGGTGGGTGTTTGCCTGGTTCACAAAGAAAACTGGACAGCCAAGGCTATACAGAAACCCTATTTCAGAAAAAAAGGACATGAAGTCTGATATGAGAGTATGTGCAGTTGTCTTTCTTAACAGCAGAGGGAGCAATAGTACTGTGGCTTGGGCCTATGCTGGTATCTGAAGTATCAAACTACAATATTTGCCATTGCTTTGATCTAGTGAGACATAACATACTCATTTCTAGCCCGAGTCAGATATAAGGTGTGGCATGGAGATCTTGGGATTATAGCATAAAATTACAATGTGCTATGGTCCTGGCAAAAGGCCAAGACCTGTCCAAAGCCTGTATTCTTGCTATTTGGACAAGAGCAACTGGCTCTGCCTTGGTGGCCACACTGCAGAGTTGAGGCTCTTAAGCAGAAGATCGAGCTGAATATGAAAGCAAGCATTGTATTCTGAGACATCCCATCTATCCTACGGGCTGAGTCACCCAATTTTTAGCCTTGTACTCACTAGGAATCCCGCTCAGGCATAAGCAATTTGCCTTAATGATCAAGACATAAGCAGTGCAGTCATTATTAGTAAGAGCTCAGGCATATTTTCAACCTGTGTATTGTAGGAGCACATTTTGTATGAATCAACAGTTCTCACACATGCAGGAGGGGTGAGGAAACACACACAGAATACATGAGGACAACTTGAGCACCAAGGCTCGTGTCTGCACTGGTGGTGTTCACGTGGCTCACACATGTATGCAACCCTGTGCAGGACGCTGGGGCTATGCCTAATTTTACTTTGAATATCTTTCTTATCCACATTTGGAGTTTCTAACTGTCAAGCCTGTTCTGTGTACTATTTCTCCTTTGGCCTTGGCCTGTTGGGGGAACCATACTCTGAGCACAGCGGGGGGTTGATCATGGTCATGCTTTTCTCTCCTAGATCTCTGCTGACAAACTCGTTGCCCTGGGGCTGTTCAGCCAGCACTTTAACCTGGCCACCTTCAATAAGCTGGTTTCTTATAGGAAGGCCATGTACCACACTCTGGAGGTAATGTGGGGGTGCGTGTGGTGTTAACTATGGTTTCACCCTATAGGAAGGAAAGAAGAAACCTGCTGAGAAAAAGCTAATAAGTGACAAGATGTTGCCAAAACTGGCTGAGAGGCAAGGAGACCAAGAAAGTAGATGGAGAAGAAGGGTCTGACATGGACTGGATTTAACATGTCCCAAGGGGTCACTAAAAGATTTTGACTACTGTCTTATGGGGTCACATAGTGATACTACTAAAAAGGGCCATTTACAGACATTTGTAGGCATTTTTTTATCTTTCAGGATCATTAGGCTGTCCCTTCCAACCTTTGTACCATATAGGCAAATGCCCAAATAACATCTGCAGATTCTCTTGGCCCTTGAAATAATGAATGCTTGGTTTTATCCCTTCAAAGCTGTTGGAGATGCGGATGGCACAGCCCGAGGCTTGCTTCTACATCTTAAATACTGTGATACCATCTTCATATAGCGAAAGACTCCCCCATCACCCGTATCCCTTTCTATTGCTTCCTTTACTGTTCCTCAGATCAGACCCCTGTTGCATAACATGGCCCAAGACATCTGTCTAGCCCTGAAAGACACCACTGTTTAGAGAATGCAGGCCCCAGCAGGGGGAATCCCTGGGTTCACCCTGCCCTGCTCCCATTCATGGACAGAATTTGCCTTTTATTGTGTCTTGGCAGAAAGCCAGGTTGCGAGCCGGCAAGTCCTTCCCAAGCAGCCCTGGAGACTCACTGGAGGACCAGCTGAAGCCCATGCTGGAGTGGGCCCACGGGGGCTTCAAGCCCACGGGGATCGAGGGCCTCAAACCCAGCAACAAGCAACCAGGTGGGAATGAACCTACGCCACTTTTGATGCTTAGCCCTTAGCCACACTACCACTCTCAGCACATTCATTAGGCCAACTCAGGCAAGGCCTACTTGTGTGCTGTGGATCCCCAAGACTGGAGACATAGGGCCCTCACCTGCCTTGTCAGCCTTCCCTGGGCCATGTACTGCTAGGATGCGATGTGTAATTAATCATTTCCACATGTTCAAATTTATCCTTTTCCTTCATGAGCATTTTTTTCCTTTAAGATAAAAAATAAGTTTGGTTAACCTTCCATTTAATGAAACGATGTTTCTGAACAGCTCCTTTATCTAATAAAATGTTTTTGTTCTGTTTTCTTGCCAAAGTGGCTAATAAGTCGAAGGTGCGTCGTGCAGGCAGTAGGAAGTTAGGACCCAGGAAACACGGTATTCCCTTACCATCTTTGAGCTCTGCTTTCCTTACCGTCTTGGAATGTCTGGCATCTCCAGTGCTCACTGGAGAAAAATCAACTCTCCTAAGCTGATCTGAACCACCTTCACCCCCACCCTCACTGAACCTCACGCTAACCTTGGGCGCACATTCAGCCATCTACACACTTTGGATTATTTCCTTCTCTCATTTCCTAACATCAATGACAATTGTCACTTTGCATTAAGAGGCTCCTTGAGGTTTGGTGTCTTTAAAATATTTTATCTTTTTTGTGTGTGTGTGTTTATGTTTGGAGACGTGGAGATAAAAGGACAACATTCAGGAGCATAGTCTCTACTGGTTGGGAGGCGGGTATCGTGTGAGGGTCCTAGACTTAGCTGGAAACAAGCTTACCCACAGAGCCATCCCAAGTGCCATATTTTCGTTTCTTGAGACGGGGCTTCACTAGGTACCCTAGGATAGATTTGGGTGTGAAAGTACGTCATTACATAGTCCTCCTTATGGATTCAGATGCCTTATAATTTTACTTCCTTGCCAGGCTGTGGTGGCACACACCTTTAAGTCCAGCACGCAGGAATTATAGGGAGATGAATATCTATGAGTTTGGGACCAGCCTGGTCTACACAGTGAGTTCCAGGACAGCCAGGGCTACAACAAAAAGAAACCCTGTCGAAGGAAAAAAATTTCCTTCATTAGAGGAGTCGTATTTAGTCACTGGCTTATGAGTCAATATAAAAATACTAGAATGTGACTCTCGGCTCCCACCGTTTCAGCGATGGGGGATGTGGGCCCAAGCTGCAGCTTGTAACTTTTAATAAAAAGAACCTCATGTACTAGAATGTGAGCCAAAATAAAAACTTCCTTTTAAAACAGGGTTTTATCATAGCCCTGACTGTCCTAGAATCTTCTATGTAAACTTGGGTGGCTTGAACTTCCTGTCTGTACTTCCTGAATGTTGTGACTAAAGGCATGAACTGTCACACTCAGCAATAAAAGGAAATCAGTTGAATAATTTTTTAGTAATACAATAATTGAAATTACACATTTAACCTTTCTAAATTACCACTTATTATAGATGTTAGAATATTTCAGTTTTTAGTGCCATCTCAGCTGTATGTTGGTTAATAGACATCAAATAGTTAGAAATTATTAGGAAATGTATAATAATTTTGCAATTGGCTGATGTACATTTCATTGTTGAAGTCAATCTAATTGAATCAGGCAGTGGCTTGACGTGACAATTTGGACCTGACCCTCTGTGTGAAATCATGTCCAGCCTGGCATTTCATTTTTTTCTTTTTTTAAAGATTTATAAGAAGTGTTCAATGTGCACATACACCCACATGCCAGAAGAGGGCACCAGATCTCATTAGACATGGTTGGGAGCCACCATGAGGTTGCCAGTGGTCTTAACCTCTGAGCCATCTAGTGCTCAGTAGCTCCATGGTCCTGGTGGTCACTGTGGTGGGGCATCATAGTAGATGCCTCAGTGTCAGCCGTAATCAAGTGTCTGCTCCGAGGTGACTCTAGAAAGATGGACTCTGACATATTCACAGGTGCAAACCCCACAAACATGAGTCTGGCCTGTCTCCTGGATGAGAGGAGCTTTGAACTGGCTTCTGCTCTGGGTTCCCTTCTGGGGATCTTTATACCCACCACGGTGCTCTGCTCTAGATGCAGCTAGATCCAAACAAAACATGGTCTTGCCCTCGGCCTGCCTGGTCTCTTAGCCCTCCAGTCAACTGTGTCTGCTTCCCTTTCAGAGGTCAGAAGTCGGAGACGCACAGCCAACGACTCTGTCACTTCTGAGTACTGTCCCCCACCCAAGCGCCTCAAGACAAATAGCTATGGCGGGAAAGAGCGAGGGGAAGATGAGGAGAGCCGAGGTGATTTGGGGGGAGGGGTGGTCATTGCTGAAAGTTCTGGAGATTCGTGGCACAGAGCCAGGAGCAACAGGCGCTCAGGACCGCTGCACTGGGGCCTGTGTAGGACAGGAGAGGCTTCCCCACCCATCTCACACCTGTCCCTCTTTCCTCCACAGAGCGGATGGCTTCTGATGTCGCCCAGAACAAGGGGAATCTGGAAGGTACTGTTGTCTCCCAGCCCTCCCTAGTGGGACTGCCCATTCCTGCCTACTCTGGCTTTGAACTTCTGCATGGGTTTAATCCAGAGCCCTGGGCTTTGACCTAGGTCAGGACCT
The DNA here is from genome assembly GCF_030254825.1 of Meriones unguiculatus. NCBI lineage: Eukaryota > Metazoa > Chordata > Mammalia > Rodentia > Muridae > Meriones > Meriones unguiculatus. The sequence continues at coordinate 125,277,245 of NC_083352.1, read as the reverse complement.
ATTTCTGTGCCCTGTGTATTACTCCTGAAGTTTATTAGACCACTAAGCATGATTTCCTTCCATTTTAACTGAATCTGAATTCATCCCTGAAGGAACTGGCCTCTTAAATCACAGTTGTGGTAGGTGTGAACTGTGGCACTTACGGGAAGCATTGGCTCCGTGAGCTCTCCATGATCTACTCTGCTGTTGTCCCAGGAACTGCTATTCCCAGCTAGGGACTGCACTGGCATTCAGTTCTGCCTAGAGCCAACCAAATGGAATTTTGTATGTGTTGGGAATGTTGATAGTGGCTTAGTTTGTTCGGTTTGCTCTTTTTTGTTTGTTTGTTTTTGAGACGTTTCTCTAATGAGAGCCCTGGCTGTCCTGTACTCTGAAGACTAGGCTGTCCTTAGCTCATGCCTGGCTCTGACTCCAGAGTGCTGGGATTAAAGGTGTATTGCCACCCACCTGCTTAGTATTGAGTAAGAAACGACATCCTTGGCCCTGGTGAAATGTCTGTCAGTAAAAAGCTAGTAGTTCAAACAAGACGTGGGCTATGTTCCTGCAGAAACCATGCGGAAAAGGCAAGCCTGGGTTGAGATGTCTTAGTAGGAAGACCCTCATCCAGTCCCTCCTCAGGAATAGTTTCAGCCTGTCCTTGACAGTGTGTGAATACATAGACTGAGTGAATGGGTAGAAGTAAATAGTTTTTAAAAGCAGCATTTGAGTAGCATTAGCATAGCCCTGTGGAGACAGACAGGTGTATCCCTGTATTACAGACACAGGCTTCATGAACATGGTTTAGGGAAATGTACTTCCTATGCCACGGTATAAGGACCTCAGATTATTTTCCCACAAAGCAATGACTAAGCCACGTACAATCCTGGGCTTCTACTGGCAGATAAAGGACAGGTCAATGCAAGAGAATCCCTGGCTGATTAGTGGCGAGGGACCGCAGTGATGGCTATTATGTCACGTGAGGTGGAAGAGAAGGTCTGAACGCCCATGGTGGTCTCTTATGTAGTCACAGCAATGACTTCATATACACTCTCAGTGAGAAGAAAACCCACCAAATAATAATAGTATGAGAGATCCAATATGAATCCATTTTGTTTTGTCACCCCAACCCCCATCATGACATATTTGTCTCTGCGTACCCTTGACTGCCCTGCATTCACTTTGTGGAACAGGCTGTCCTTGAACTCATGGCTACTCGAGTCCTCCGTTATAGGTGTGCCACAATACTTGGCCAAAACCCATTTCCTGCATTTCCACAGTTAACACATGAAATCTCTTTCTCTCAGGACCCATGTATTAATCAAAGTATGGTTTCATTCCTTAGACCAGCTTATAGATCAGCTTAAAAAAGATACTACCCCTGCCTCTGCCTTTTAAGTGCTGGGGTTGAAGGTGTCCACTAGTAAACCTGGCTATTGTGGGCCAGTATAAGGGCCACATGAGAAATAAACTGATCCAGACCTGGTATTGGGTCATATTTTAACTAATAGATTGTTTCAAGGTAGAAAGACAACTGGGTGTCTAAAGCCATGTGAATGCTACCTTATTGGTGGGTGTGGTCATGTCATCTGCGAAGCAAATTGCAGTTACTGTTAGTGCCTATGTTTTTGTCCCCATGGTATGCTTTTTTTCTTAAGGTTACCCTTCAAAGTATTAGAACTTTCTCTTCTTGACACACCTCTTTTGTGATGGTTACATTGAAACACAGGACATTGACACAGGGTAGTCTTAGGCAGAACTGTCCTGTTTTACTTGAGCAGTTGCTGATAGGCCCTTGACTTCCACATCTCTGACCCCCTGTCTTTCTTTCAGACCGCTGTCTGTCCTGCGGTAAGAAGAACCCTGTGTCCTTCCACCCCCTCTTTGAGGGTGGGCTCTGTCAGAGTTGCCGAGTAAGTCTTCCTGCCACATCTGTCCCCTGCCACATCTGTCCCCATCCAGGCCCCCAGCAGAGTTCCTGCTCCAGGCACTAGTGGGCAGTTTCCCCAGGGCACACCACTCTCCCTTCCTGTTTGGGGACAGGTGATGCAGAGAGAAGGCCCTCCACAAGGCACTCAGATCACATGTACTGTCCCGAAGAGCGTGCCAGGCCACCACCTAGGGCCGCAGTCAGCTTGCTAGCCAGGCGTGGCTGAGGCCAGGCCTGTGGTCTCACCTGCTTCTCTCTGGTCAGGATCGCTTCCTGGAGCTCTTCTACATGTATGATGAGGATGGCTATCAATCATACTGCACCGTGTGCTGTGAGGGCCGAGAACTGCTTCTGTGCAGCAACACGAGCTGCTGCAGGTGAGTGCCCCTGGGGGTGGGGCTGGACCAGAGGGCCTTGGGTCCTGGGTCATACCCCACAGATCCCACAGCCTGTAGGCAGCTCAAAAGAACAGAAAACGAGCACCCAGTGGATATTCTGTGGAATCTGGTGCTCACAGTCGTGGACTGGATTGAGGTAAAGTGCTGGGTACCTGGCTGAGGTACAGGCCAGCTGTGCTCATGAGGTCAGGCCTGGGGCTTTCTGTGAAAGGCTCTACATTTGGAGGATATTGGGTGATCCATGTCCAAGATGTGGCCTGTTACCCTATGGCTCAGAAACACTTGGAGGCAGGAGTTTGACCACTGGGCAGGGATGGTCATGTCCTGGGGAACTGGGCCTGCAGGACGGTTGCCTGGCAACCTTGATGCCCATTCCCTCTGGATACTTGGTACAGGTGCTTCTGTGTGGAGTGTCTGGAGGTGCTGGTGGGTGCGGGCACAGCCGAGGATGCCAAGCTGCAGGAACCCTGGAGCTGCTATATGTGCCTCCCACAGCGCTGCCACGGGGTCCTCCGGCGCAGGAAGGATTGGAACATGCGCCTGCAAGACTTCTTCACCACTGACCCAGACCTGGAAGAATTTGTAAGCCACAGGCTCCGGGCTGCCCATGCAATGCCAGTCCCTGGGAATCTGGGATCCTGGGCATGTGTAAAAACAAGAGTTCGGCCTTTAATCTGAGAACCTAGGAGGCAGGGCTGGCCCTGCCTCCTATCTCTGGTCTTACATAGTGAGTTCCTGGTGTAGTCAAGGCTGGCTGGGAATGTGCAGCCAGATCCCATCTGGGCTGTACCATTTGCACCTCACAGAGCCAGTTCTCTCAGGCTGGGAGTCCTTGCTAGTTGACTCCTAGCAGACAGTGCTCCCCTCCAGTGCTCTCTGATGAGGGAACAGGAGGCAAACACTCCAAGCCTGTGGGTGACGAGGGCAGCTGCTCCCACCTTGGGGGAGTTATCTTCTGTTCTCAGAGGCCTTGGCAGTTATCAGTCAAGCTCTTTATCTGTCTGGTCTGTGTGCATCTGTAGGAGGCGGCTGTGCCTCCTGTCTAGGGACAGAGTGGCCTTTCTCACCAGTTCCCTTAAAGCTTCTGGGCACAGGAGGATGGATGGGCACTCTGAGCCATCAGTCTCTTTCCTTATCTGGCAGGAGCCGCCCAAGTTGTACCCAGCAATCCCTGCAGCCAGAAGGAGGCCCATTAGAGTCCTGTCTCTGTTTGATGGAATTGCAACAGGTGAGTTGGTTTGATTTTCTGTTGGGACACTGGAAGCATCTAGGCAGGTTAAAGGTGTCTCCCACATGGCAATTAAGAACAGGAGTAGCAGAGATGTCACGTGTGTGCCTGTTTTTGCTGCACTCCACGGCCTCTGTGCCTTCTCTTTCACACCGTTCTTGCATTTATGTATTTGTGTGACTATAAATGTGCTTGCCACACAAACCATGGAGATGACCCATGTGTCAAGGTTGGTGGCAAGTGTCTGTCCCTGCTACATTCCTTCCCTGGCCCCAATGGCCGTTTCTAATGAGACCTGAATCTTGTTTTCCTTCTGTTCAGGCATCTGAAAAGTTCGCTATGTACACATGCAAACGTTCATATCCCTCAGTTTGTATATATGTGCAAATCAGTCCACAAGCCTGAGGTGCAAATGGTACAGCCCAGATGGTATCTGGCTGCACATTCCCAGTTAACATTCTCAGGCTGCGGGGCTCATGCAATGTTCCTCGTTTCCATTTTAAAACATACTTAGCTGGGTTATGGCCCTCGCCTGTAAACCCAGCACTCGGTTGTCAGAGGCAGGTAGAACTCTTAAGTTCCAGACTAGCCTGGTTTACAAAGTGACTCCAGAACAGTCAAAACACTACACAGAGAAACCCTATTTCAAAAAAGAAAAGTCATGCTTAGCCCTTGCATTGTAACTTTTAATTTTAAGCTTTTCATTCTACATGCTTAAATATATTTTTGGTCAATTACACAATAATTACCTCCCTTAATTCTGGTTCATTTCCATTTGTGAGTTCTCCCATACACAGCCAAAATGGGCAATGATGCTCTGAGGGTCTCAGTCAGCTTCAGTAGTTCACAGTGGTACCGATGGCTCTGCACTTGTCCTCTCGGCCTCATGTTTCTGTTTGCTCCCTCACAGGATACTTGGTGCTCAAAGACTTGGGTATTAAAGTGGAAAAGTACGTTGCCTCTGAAGTCTGTGCAGAGTCCATCGCTGTGGGAACTGTTAAGCATGAAGGCCAAATCAAATATGTGAATGATGTCAGGAAAATCACCAAGAAAAATGTGAGGGTCACTGTTTTCCTGGAGTTTATTTCATCTTGCTTATCTCTTTTATAACCTGGACTTTCTCTGTTCTCATAGCATGCTGTCCCCGTCCTTCAGGTCCAGGGTTGCACATAGGAAAGGTGTGGACACCTTAGAGAAAAGGGCATACTGGGCAATTTGTCGTGCAATTCTAGATTACTTAGTTCTCTCAAAACTTTTTAGCTGTTACAAAGGAATATTGTAGAATTGGTGTCTTAGCTGTTTCCCCGAGACAAGAAGGTTTTAATTCTTCCTTCCCTATGCTCATCCCAGCCCTGTGTTTTTCCCCTCAGATTGAAGAGTGGGGCCCATTTGACTTGGTGATTGGTGGAAGCCCGTGCAATGATCTCTCAAATGTCAATCCTGCCAGGAAAGGCCTGTATGGTGAGTGGCCTGAGTGGTTTTGTGATCCAATCCCCTCCCCTCGGTGGTGAAATGTGACCCCTTACGGTCTACATTCTACAATTCAGATGCAATCTCTGAAAAGTCACTGTTAGTTTCTCAGCGTTGCTCATAGCTCAGGCCCAATTATTTAGCCATCCTAGGACTCAAGAGCTATAGTCCATGGTGTTTCTTTACTTCTGTTTCCATGGAAGACTCTTGATCTTGGGGAGGTTGCAGCTTGTGTTGGATAAAGCTTTTTACTCAACTCCATTTACCAATGTTCTTACTAATACAGAGGGCACAGGAAGACTCTTCTTTGAGTTTTATCACTTGTTAAATTATACACGCCCCAAGGAGGGCGACAACCGTCCATTCTTCTGGATGTTTGAGAACGTGGTGGCCATGAAAGTTAATGACAAGAAGGACATCTCCCGATTTTTGGCGGTGAGTGGACTGCCCAGGAAACCTGGCAAGAAAGGACCTACTAACACTGGCTGCTGGATATTGCTGAGGAAATGCTTTCCTGCTTAGAGGAGGGTGTGGCTCTATCTGAGGATGGACTATTTAGCTATTCTTTTTTAACTTACCTGACCCATCTAGGTCACACCATCCTTGCTGGTCAACAATTCTCCTGTCTTAAGGGCTTGTGTCTCCCAATTCTTTGTGTTCCTTCATTTTAAGCATCATTTTGTATGTGTGCCCATAGGTACCCCTGCCCTGTTGCATGTTTGGTCACAAGGTTGAAGCCAATTCTTTCCACTATGTGGCTTTTGGAAATCCATCCCATCACCAGGCTTCTTGAGCCATCCTTCTCATATAGCCCTGGCTTTCCTTGATCTATTAATCTACCTCTCTGCCTCCAGAGAGCTGGGAGTACAGGTGTGCACCACCACTGCTGGATTACAATTCAGCCCGAAGTGATACAGCTATCTTTTTAAAAATGTATCTGTTTTTATTGTATGTGCACTGGTGTTTTGCCTACATGTATGTCTCTGTGAGGGTGTCAGATCTTGGAGTATAGACAGTGGGAGTTGCCATGAGGGTGCACGGAGTCCAGAACAGCAGTCAGTGCTCTTCACAACTGAGCCATCTCTCCAGCCCCCCGATAAAACTATCTTGAACCTCTGTTTAGGTGCCCATACATACACTGCCTGGGGAACCTTCAAGTAGAATTTTGGCATGAATCAAGATGGGGAGGTCTCATCTCATAGACTAATATCAGCACTGCTCCAACCTGTCTCTCTGGGGAACTAGTCTGGCTCCTTGTTTTTTGTTAGTTAGCAAAGCCTTGTCACCTGACAGGTCAGACCAGGCTGACTGACATCCAAGTCTTGGTGTCCCCAGCAGCTCCCTTCTCTTCCTGCAGTGTAATCCAGTGATGATTGATGCCATCAAGGTTTCTGCTGCTCACAGGGCCCGGTACTTCTGGGGTAACCTACCTGGGATGAACAGGTAAGAGTCCTGAGGCGCATAGGTGCAAAGTTGTACAGATTTGACCCAACCCTCTAGAACAGTGGTTCTCAAACTGGGTTGCAATACCCGGGGGTGGGGTGTCAAATGACCCCTTCACAGGGAGTCACATCTGGTCTACTGCATATCAGATATTTACTTTACGATTCATAAAAGCAAAATTATAGTTGAGAAGTACCAACAAAGTAATTTTTTGTTGTGACACACCACCTAAGGAACTGTATTAAAGCATTAGGAAAGTTGGGAATGACTGTTCTAGAAAGTCCTGCCTTCTGGATAACTGGGGCACTCGTCAGGACTCCCTGACAGTCGAGGTGCCTTGGTCGAGGTGCAGGGTGGGTGATTCTAGGTCCCCTGAGGACTGGGAACACTGAAGCCTCCCTGTTCTTCATGCTACAGTTCTACTGCAAATGTTAAGTATCAAAGACCGCATTCCTTTTGCCCCTGAGATGAAGTTGGTCCTGGCCTGACCCCTCAGTGACCAACCAGGCTGCAGAGCTGAGCTGTCAGTGCTAGTGCAGCAGCTGGGGAAATGATGGCTGGGGGATAAGTTCATTTGCTAACTTTGCAACTGTCTGGGTTTGATTCCTAGCACCCACATGGTGCTCCACTGCCATCTGAAACTCAAGTTCTAGGTCATCTGACACCCTCTTATTATCCTAGGAATCCAGCCATGTACATGGTATGCAAGTAACACACGCAGACAAACCTCCCCAAGTTCCTTATGTATTTGGTCTATTACAGTTTTCCTTTATCTCTTTATAAAGATATATATTTTATCTTTCTTGGATATAAGCTTCCTCCCTCATGTCCTTATGTGTACTTAACCTCTGGGTTGGAGCACACTGTCAAAGGCTTAAAAGCTAGTATTCACATATAAGGGAGAATACACAGTATTTGACCTTTTGGTCTCAGTTACTTAACTCAGGATATTTTTCTACTTTGAAAAATTTTTTGAAAGGAGCTCTAGCAAGTTTTATTTAAGAAAAACTTTATTGGTTTACTTTTAACTAGTCTGTTCTGTCATGCTTCTAATAATATCAGAATCACCTAGTTCAAATGACAGCTCATTCGCATACTCTGTAGTATTTTCTGTATGCTGTGCCCAATTCAATATTATTGCAGCCATAGTGATGGATACCAGTTTTAGCCAAAATGGCATAGTATTGTATTTCAGATTTCCTCAGAGCTGGGCAGTTGGTTGATGAGGATAAACAATTCACTTTGTCTTGTATGATCATCTTCAGAATCTGTAACTCAGACCATGATTCCCCTTTTTATAACAGTTTGGACCCTAGAGTTGATCAATTCCAGAGACATTTTCATCTTCTTTGCAGCCTCCATCTTCCTGCGTTAGGTACAGGACAGTCTCCAACCAAGTTGGCTCACAATCAAGAAAGGCAAATGTTGTTTTTCGTAACAGCTAAATAACTCCATTGTTTTATCTCTGCACTAGTTGGTGGGCATCTAGGCAGTTTCCAACTTCTGGCTTAATGTTCAACAGTGAACATGGCTGAATAAGTGTCTCTGTAGGAGGGTGTAGAGTCCCTAGATGTGTCATCAAGAGTGGGATAGCTGCATCTTCAGGCAGATCCAACTTGATGCGGAACTGCCATACTGCCCATTGTGCCCAAATGCCCAGTTTGCCCTCCCTGCGTCAATTAAAGGTTCCTCTTTGCCCCACATCCTTGGTACTACAAGCTATTTGGCCACTCTGACTGCTGTAAGATGAAATATCTTGTAATTTGCACTTTTCATTATGGCTAAGGATATTGAATATTTCATTAAGTGTCTCTAGGTCATTTGCATTTCATCTTTTGGGAACTCAGTTCACTATTTTTGTTGCCCGTTTTTAGTTCTTTATATATTTTAGATAGCAACGATCTATCAGAATATAGTTAGTAACAATCTTCCCCTTCTATAGGCTTCCCCCTTCATACATGATGGACGTTTATGACATCCCATGTGCTAATTATTGGTCTTAATGTCTTGTTCAAGGGACTCTGCCCACTTGTCTTCTTAGGGTTCCAGGTATCCATGGGATGTGCTGATCATACATGCAGATGAACTTTCAAATGCATAATAAGTAAATCTTTTCAAGAATAAATAGCACAGGCTCTGGCTGCCTCTGGTTTCTCAGGCAGTTTTCCCACCCTTTTATGAAGCAAGAGGGGCTTAGTCAACAGTTTACACACAGCAGTTTGATCCACAGAGGCTTCTATCTCATCTATGTTTGACTAGAAGACATGCTAATGAACATGCAAAATGTAATGCTATTGGACATCTCTGACTTGTCATGTGCTCTGGAACACTTTTAGAGGAATATTGGTTTTGATGATTTTGATATTGGCCAAGCGTGGTTGGGGGTCACGGGGGTGGTGGGTGAGTTATTTATTCATTTTGTGTGTGTCATTGGTGACTGGAGCTTGCTGAATTACCGGTACCATACCGTGTTCACCTTGGGTTACCATGTGCTAAATTTCACATCTGTCATTCTTTCATTGCTGTCGTGTTGCCTGTTCGATGATAGACTCTACTGATGGCTTTTTTTGGGGGGTAGACAAGCTAATGAGGGTAGTGGGTATGCTCAGGACTGAGATGGGAGTGGACAAGGAGAGAGCCCCATTCAACAGAACAGAAGGAGTGCAGCAATATGAATAATGAGCATTCTATGAATGGAAGGACTCCGATTATAAGGTGGGTGGATTTTTCTGGGCAAACCCCAAGATCAGCGATTATAGATCAAAAGTGCCTTGGAAAGAAACTTCAGGTATAGGTACCTACAAGTAGTTCTGTCCAAACATGGCACCACATGGTAGGACTGGGAAATATTGGAGCTGCTAACAAGTGCATTCTGTCTAGTCAGAAGAATAGTAGGAAGGTAGGGAAGAGACCCAAATGAGGTGGTGGAGATTACTCTGTATCAACTGAGACTAGAGTCAAAGGATGGTACAGCCTTCTGGAGCTTGTAGGGTGGCAGTCAGTAAGTTGGCTAAGGAGGGTCTGGTTTGATACATTGGACATTTGAGACATAGGAAAGACTGCACTGGTGATCTCTCTATGGGATGGACTACCACACATTGATCTGAGACTCAAATCTAGTTTGTGCAGATCCTTACACTTACACGTGTGTGCCTGTGAGCATGTGTGCACTAGGACCGCCTGAAATATGTTGTTTTTCACCATCACTATTGACGCTCTGGGGCTGGACTTGACCAAGTGCCACTACCGGTGCTGAAGGTTTAAGTCCAGTCGATATTTGAATCTGCACAGATCTAGACTTGTTCTGACCTTTTCTCTCAGCTTCATGTAGTCTCATGACTACCGTTGAAGAAAATAGGATTTGTCGCCAGGTGGTTAAAAGAAGGCTATCTCAGGCCTGTCAGGGCTGGGTGTGATTCCTTAACTAAACTATTCCCATTGTAATGTCTCAGGTATTTTGGTCCTTTAATGGAGTTGCCATAGTAGTGTTCATGGCCTCCATGTACAGATGTGGACAGGTTTCTGATGAAATCCAGCTCTGGATGTTTGAATCCACATTTTCAAATCAGGTGGCCTGAGTTAGAGGGCGCGATCACTGCATGGCATTCATGGGAGAGTGGCATTCACTAGCCTTTTACGGTCTCATCCCTAGCACTGCATGTCTTAAAGGATGCCCGAGGTGATTACTCATTGAGCTGCCTATAGGGAGCTGTGGTGGGCCACCTTCTGTTTGCAGAAGGTGATGCTCTCAGTGGGAACACTACACTCTGGGTGGGTACTGGCTTGTCCTCAAGTACATACAGCCTTGTGCACTCACAGGATGGTTTTCATCAAATGCTTGTGAAGTGATGATTGCCACAGTACAACTGAGAAGCAGATTCTGGAGAAGGGAACGAGCAAGGCAGTTCAGAGCACTTGGTCTTGTTTCTGTCCCCAATACCCAAATGGCTGATCAGAACTGTGTAGCCCCTGTTCTAGAGGAGCATTCCTTTGTTGATGTTGTTTTCTTCCATGGAACATCTTAAAAACAAGCAAAACACACAACACTTATTTAAAATCTAAATTCTCCGCGTCTGGCTTATGAGGTCTCTTACTTGGACCTCCAGTGCAGACACTGGAGAGTAACAGTTTTGGCTGTTCCCAGGCCCGTGATAGCTTCCAAGAATGATAGACTCGAGCTGCAGGACTGCTTGGAGTTCAGTAGGACAGCAAAGGTAAGATGCCGGGTGGTCTTTGCCACCGCGACCTTGGCTCTGCCCCCGTGGTTCCTGCTCATTCCCTCACGGACTCCTGTCCTGGTGCTGGGCCTTTCCCCCATGGAGCTATTCTGTCTCCCCCTCAAGTTCAGAGTAGGCGATGTTGTGGATAAATGAGTAAGAAATGTAACCGGGCTCTGCGATGGCTGCTGTTGGATGCCCAGAGGCTGGGCTGCAGATGGTCTTTGCAGTAATGAGCAGTGGCAGATGCTGCTGCAAAAGGCTATGTGCTGTGAAGTCACAGGCACACAGGAAGGACCATGTGTCTGCTGCTCCACGTCTGCGTAAAGCAAAGGCCTGTTGCTCCAGCTCTGGTTGGCCACTGTGATTCTGGAAGGGTTTTGCTCTTGAAGGACCCCTTTGATCAATCAGTAGCTGGTGTCTTGGCCCCATGTGATCCTCCACGGTCACTTTTGGCTAAAGTCTAAGTGGCTGGTCTTCCTTCATGAACTTGTGGGAAACATAAAGAATCCTGAAGTCTGTTTCTTTGTCTTCTCCCTGTGTCTGTCTGTCCTCGCCACCTCTTCAAACTCCAGCTCTCTGTCCTCTGCCCTCTCTGGATGCCTCTGGTCCTGACCCTACTTGGAGCCTTCTGAGCTTACCCTGTGATGTTGTTTTGTTCTCCAGTTAAAGAAAGTGCAGACAATAACTACCAAGTCGAACTCCATCAGACAGGGGAAAAACCAGCTTTTCCCCGTAGTCATGAATGGCAAGGATGATGTTTTGTGGTGCACTGAGCTCGAAAGGTGAGCTGCACTTGGAAAGGGAAGCATGGGAACAAAGCAAGAAGGGGGAAATGGGTGAGAGACAGCATGGTGGACGCCTGACTGCATTACCCTAATCATTTTCCTGTCCCTTAACTTGGTCTAAAGAAGAAAAGCTAAGGAAACTCTCGTTTATCCCCAGAGTTCCGCTCTACCTTCTTCTGAGCCTCAGTCTTTACCTTTATGTACGGAAGCAGCAGTTTCTGATTTCAGTTGTTTTTTTCTTGTTTTAAGAGACCAGGACTGTATGTAGTTCTGATAGTTCTGGAGCTAGCTTGTAGATCGTGATGGCCTCCTATTTTTACCAGATGTTTTATATTAAATGTTTCATGGAGGTGCTAATATTTACTATATCCATTACCTATTTGTCTCTTTACACTAAGATGGTTTCTGAACTGAACAAGAACTTGTCATTTATGCATTTCCTTTGTGTCAGCTCCCTAAATGCTGGGCTTTTTAAAATTTCAACATTTAGCCCTTTGCCTCGACTTCATTACCAACGCTCCACTCTCCTATCTCTCATCCAGTTTAGATGTTACTTTTCTCCTTTTTTCATTAAGTCCTCCCAGTGGTTCTGTGTATTCTGCTGTGTTGTATAATCAACTCAGCAGGGTTCAGGTCAACTGACTTTCCCAGTCCCAGGACGTCTCTACCTACATCAGGGATTTCTACCATACCCCCACACTGCAGTTCAATCTTGCACTCATTTGGTGCATGTCATCACAACATTGAGTTTGTACGTGCTTTCTGACCTGTAAGGTCTGGAGGTTTCAGGTCTTACCAACCACCCTGGGCTCTCATAGTCTAATGCCCCTCTGCTGCAAAGATCCCTGTGCCTTGGGGGCTGGGTAAGAACAAACAACATTGTAATTATGCCCATGCTGTGGCTTGTCCTGGAATTTGGGAGCTCAGTTTAAAGCGGGTATGAGATGTGATTGGTACTGTGTAGATGCCTAGAATAGCAGGGCCTGCCCTTGATGGGGGAGCCCTTTGGGTGATTTTAGAACTGTTTTTATCCTGCCATACTGGGGTCAGTCTTTCTTTGTCCTCGTGAGCATCCTTGATGATTGACTTTGCCCTTCCTTGCACCAGCTCTGGGATTTTTTTTCTCTAATGTTTTGAGAGACAGGGTGTGTGTGTGTGTGTGTATGTATCTGTCAGTCTCTGTGTGTATGTAGGTACATGTGCTCAGGTGGCTACAGAACTGGTATCTATGAGCCTTTTACTTGAAAATTTTGCCTCCCTGCGGCCCGACCTCCAATAAATTTCTTGACTTCTGTTATGTTTTGAGGCCAAATACAGGTAACTGTCTGTCATTCATGCACCGATTCACCCTACACATTTAACAGTGGTTCTGGACACATGTCTGCTACCTGGTTGGCAATCATACATGGCTTAATTCATACTAGAAATTTGTCCTTGCATGGTGTGTAAGGACAATGGACACAGTTCTGTTGCAGGAGACACAAGACAGTCACAGTGCCCTGTGACTCAGCTATCAGCTGTCAGCAAGTGTTCTGAGGAGCCAGTGGAACTGGCAGTCTAGAAGGTTCCTTTGCGCCCAACAGTCTGGGCTGAAGGCATGGGGAAGGGGAATTGTGGACAGACACAGTGGCAGCCTCATGGCTTTTGCAAGCCTGGACTTCCAGATCATGGCTGTTCTTGGTGTTGGAGACATGGACCCTTCTGAACTTGTCTCTTCTCTCTCTGTTCTCACAGGATCTTCGGCTTTCCTGCCCACTACACAGACGTGTCCAACATGGGTCGTGGCGCCCGCCAGAAGCTGCTGGGAAGGTCCTGGAGTGTGCCAGTCATCAGACACCTCTTTGCCCCCTTGAAGGACTACTTTGCATGTGAATAGTTCTGCCCAGGACTGGGAAGCTCTAGTCAGAGCCAGGTCCCTGGAATCATCCCCTCCCTGAAGGCACCTCACCTCTCCCCTTCCTCAGCTCACCTGTGTGGGGCCTCACCTCACTGTGTACCTCAGCTTTCTCCTGTTCAGTGGGAGCAGAGCCTCCTGGCCCTTGCAGAGGAGCCCAAGGTGCTCCCTCCGCTTGCACAACTTAGCCCTGGCTGCTTAGAGTAGCCTGACATGGTGCTCATGTGTTCTTATCCTGAAACTTTAAAACTTGAAGTAGGCAGTAAGGTGGCTTTTTTTCCCTCCTGGGTTTATCACTCAGAAGTGATGGCTAAGATACCAAAATAGCAGCTCTCCCAGTACTCAGGTTAATGCTGCAAAATCACTTGAGATTTTGTTTTTAAATAACCTGTGTTCCACATTCGCCAATGGGTGCTAGTGTGAGTGTGAGCTCAATGAACAAAGTCAAGGGGTCAGAGTTTTGGTTTTGTTTTTTAAAATTTCTCTAGGGTTAGTAGAAGATTAAAAGGTGATGTTTATGGCATAAATCTTACTGGCACCTTCCCCTTGCTTTGGTACAAGGGCTAGAGTCCTGTTGGTCTTGTAGCATTTCCCAGTATGATGATGATGATGATGATGTCAGCAGGGATGATGTCATTATCACATTCAGAGCTTTTCCCCCCACGATTCCCTGGGCAGGGGCCCATGTAGCTAATCCTCAAGAAGACTGGAATAGAATGTTTTGAGCTCAGGAAGGGGCGGTCCTTCTTCCAGGTGTGAGGCACATGAAGAAGAGCTTAGGGAGACCATTCCCTACTCCCTCTCTCCAAATGATGTCCCCACCCCACCGCTCAGGTAGCCAGATGATTCCCCGAATATCTCATGAGAAGCCAGCGCCAGAAGCACATTGTTTTCCTCTATCTGAGAGGTAATGGGGAAATTACAATGAGAAGCTTGCATCTTCTGGAGATTTTAAAACCTTTTTTTACCCCACAATAGATAGGTTTTATTTTTAAGGGGCTTTCTTTTTGAGGGGCATCACTGGAGATGAGAAAAAGCTGCATTTTAGAAATGCTGTCGTAATGGTTTTTAACACCTTTTACTGTAATTACTGGTGCTATTTTGTAGAAGGACATCCTTGATACATTTGGGGGGGCTTTTTATACACTTTTTATGACTCAGACTTCTATTTTCATGTTTTAACATTTGTATTAAAGTTTTTTTTTTAAACTGGAGTGGTGCACAAGTGTGGGGAACGTGCCTTGTTTCAACCGTTTGTCACCTGGTTTCTGATTTTTAGATGCAAAAAATGACCGACAGCTAGATTTTACTTTTCTGTTCAATTAAAAGTGTATTTCTCTATAATGACGTCATTGGTGTTTTCATCTGCTAGTGTCTACTCATGCACACGAATGTCTCCTCCTGGGGTCTGCCTCCAGGATTTGTGACTCATGTCAAATTCCATCATTTTTTGAACACAGGACCAGTGGCCACAGTGCAGGAAATGCCAACCTAGAATTGACAGGGGCCAAACTAGGACACTAGGATAGCTTTTCTCACATTACATACCAATTCCCATGGGGACTGTGTTTCTTTTATTATTGTTTTGATTGAGATAGGCTCTCATAACCTAGGCTTGCCTCAAACAGGTTATGTATCGAAAGATGGCTTTAAACTTCTGATTCGCATGTATCAGGCTCCTGAGTGCTGGGTTATAGGCTTGTACTGTCATACCAGATCAATTATTTTAGTTTATGAATACCAGGCAAATACTATAGTACTGTTCAATTTAGCTACATCTTCTGGCCTTTGTTTTGAAACAGGATCTCAGATATTGCACATTGTCCAACACATTGTGAACTTGTGTTCCTTTGACCTCAGCCACCTTAGTAGATGGTATCACAGACCGGGCTAGAGGAATTTTAATTCAGAACATGGTTCCTCTGGCAAGAGATCACATCCAAAACCCTTCTATGACTGTGTGGACGAGCTGGAATGCAGGCACACCTTTAATCCCAGGAGACAAGGGCAAGCAGGGTTCTGGGTTCTATTCTGCGCGGTTCAGCAGTTCCATTAAGGTGTTGAGTTTGTGGCAGTGCAATTCATGGAATTCAGATGCGGATTTAGTGGGAGAGTTTTAGGAAGATAAGTTGTTGAGATAACCTAGACACAGGCAAAGACAGAACAAGCCAGAGAACGAGCTGGAAGATTAGAACATTGCCAAAGTTAGTTATGAGGCCAAGCAGAGCTATTCAGTCAGAAGCCATTTTGAATCAGTCAACTTAGGAGTTTGACCCAGAATAGCTGAGTTGAATCATCCAGCCAGAATTCATAAGGAACTAGAAATTTGAGCTTATTCAGCAGTGAATCTCAGAGGCTGAAAACATTCCAGGCCCAGGTTTAGCAGACAGAGGTGACAAATCAGGCAAATAAAATTTGAGGCCTGGGAGGAGGCCTCAGCACAGGTGTTGCAGCTCCCATGGGAGGATTCCCCCAACCCCAGTTGACCAGAGGAACTTGGAGTCTCACCTCTGCTCACACCAAGCAGAGCAGCGGCTGCCTCTGGCCCCAGAAGAAGACAGCAGGGAATTGAGAGTGAGGATTGGTGGGATTTCAAATCTGAGTGTGGGGGAGGGGAGGGAGCTTAAGTATTGGTGGATTTTCCTGTTTTGAGATCGGTTGGTTCTCATCAGGGATTGGTTTTTGTTAAGACTTTTCACTTATAATTAGCATAAGAGTTCCCCAGAGGGTCCGGAGATGGCAGTTGGCTGGCAGTGCCATAGCAAATGAAGCTCCCTGCTGGGTTAAATGCAGGTTTCAGGGACCACAGGGGTTGCAACCAGGTGGGCTGAAATCCTGAAGAGGGTCCACCCAGTGAAAGGATCCCAGAGGCAAAACTTGAAGCAGCCTTGCTTGGCTGTTGAAGTTCTCCAGGCAGGGGCCTGGACACTTCTGCCAAGTATACAAAGTTCACAAAGGAATAACAAAGGGAATCTATGGGAGAAAAGGTTTTCTGTGCAGCTTGAGATGGCACAAATAGCCAACAAGCAGCAGAGAGAGGAATGGGGACAAGGGAGAGGGAGGAGAGAGCGAGCCTGAGCCTGGCATGGGCTTTAAAACCGCGAAGGCCACTTTAACAGGGCCATACCTCCTTTTTTTTTTTTTTAAGCTCAGATCATTTTATTTCCATCAAACATTCTATTTAAATTTCATTTAAGTTTGTATCATTTCATGAATGAACATTAAGAAACATTATTAACAGTTATTTTATATTTTTGCTATGACAGATTATACTTTGATAAGCATTACATCCTTTGTTTCCTTAGATCAATTTCTCTTATTAGTTAAATTTTATCAACTCTGTAGCCCAGCTGTATCCCACTCCCTCATTCCCTCCCAGACCCTCCCTCCCTCTCTCCCTCCCTCATCTCCTCCCTGCCCCTTTCCAAGTCCACTGATTGGGGAGGACCTCCCTCCCCTTTCATCTGACCCTGTTTTATCACATACCTCCTACTCTTATCACTCCCTCATAACTAAACATTCAAATCTATGATTTTGGGGGCCATTCCTATTCAAACCACAATATCTATCTATCTATCTATCTATCTATAAATTAGCCATGTATATCACTGTGGTGACTGTCAAGTTAATTTCAAAAGTCTGGAAATTTTCTTTTTCTCTTTCTGTCAAATGAGATTATAAGGTGACTCCAGAGTGATTTGAATGGAATTATACAGTGATAAGGAAAAACCAGGAGCCATTAGAATTGTAGCAGTGGCTAGGTTGTCTTTTCCCTGTAAACAGCTGATTGTGTGTTTATAGGCCTCTGACTCCAGCAGTTCTTGACTGTATGCCTCCTGTTCATAGTGAGTGCGCCTTGAGGGAATGGACCTCAATGTCCCCCTGGTGTTCAGCCTCCCACTCATGGAGCTGACAAATCATGGAGCTGATTTGGTCTGAGAGGCAATGCATCTTTAGACTACATCCCGGCAGCTTTCCTGAACGTCTGCCTTCCTGGGCTCAGGAACTGGCCACAGTCAGCTAGTTTGTTCTACCAAGTCATGGTGCCTCGCTGATGGGACTGGATCAAATGGTTCCCCTGTCTGTGTGGAGCAGAAGAGAGTCCTTGTGTTGAGAAAAAGTCCAAGCTCTGGACTGTGGACCATGTTGGCCTAGGAGTCCCATTTGCTGTTTGTCTGTGTAACAACGGTGACTCTCTAATGCTCAGGTTAAACAGCCAGAGATCTTTTGCTTGTCTGTTTTGTGTTTGTTTTTTAAGACAGGGTTTCTCCCTGTAGCCTTGGTTGTCCTGGACTCTGTAGACCAGGCTGGTCTCGAACTCAGAGAGATCCACCTTCCTTTCCCTCCGGAGTGCTGGGATTACAGACATGCTCCACTACCAACCCGCTTACCAGCCAGGGTCTTGGTCAGGTGACGATCACTGTGACAAAACATGACCAAAAGCAAGATTTATTTGGCTTAAGCTTCCAGATTCATAGCCCATCTAGCCCATCACTGAAGATAGCCAAGGCAGGAACTCAACACAGAGCAGGAATCTGGAGGCAGGAGCTGATGCAGAGGCCATGGAGGGGGTTTCTTACTGGTTTGCTCTCCAATGGCTTGCTCAGCCTGCTTTCTTGTAGAACCCAGGACTGAGGCTGGAGAGATGGCTCAGTGGATAAGGGCACTGGTGCTCTCCCAGAAGACCCAAGTTCAGTTCCCAATAGCAGCTCACAACTGTATGCGTCCAGCTTCTAATGACTTGACACCCTGTCACAGAGATTAAACATACAGGCAAATAACCAATGTATATAAAATAAAACAAATAATTAAAAAACTAATTTCTTTGCCAGGCATGGTGGTAGGTCAGGTGAATCTCTGTGAGTACGAGCTAGCCTGCTCTACAAAGTGAATCCAGGACAGCCAAGGCTATTACACAGAGAAACCCTATGTTGAAAAACCACCACCACCAAAACAGTATCACCAGCCTAGAGTGACCACCCACAATTGCTGGGCCCAAAGACTAATTAAGAAAGTGTCCTAAGGCTGGAGAGATGTTTAAGAGCACTGGCTGCTCTTCCAAAGGTCCTGAGTTCAATTTCTAGCAACCACAGGATGGGTGGTAACCATTTATAATGACATCTGGTGTCTTCTTCTGGTGCACAGGTGGACATGCAGACAGAACACTATCCATAATAAATAAATCTAAAAATCAGAAAAAAAAGAAAATGCCCTACAGGCTTGCCTGCAGCTCGATTTTTCCACCCTTAACTCCAGTGTCTCTCCCTGTACTCTCTTCCTCTGTCCTTATTTCCCCAACCTGATCCTTCCTATTCCGATCTCCAGCCCTTCTCCACCTGCCAAACCTATTCTCTTTTCCCTTCCCAGGGAGGTACATGCGTTCCTCCTAGGGCTCTCCTTGTTGCTTAGCCTCTCTGGCTCTGTGGATTGTCTTTTTTATATTGACAGCTAATATCCATTTATGGGGTACATTCCATAGTGAGTACATTCTTCCTGGGTCCGGGTTGCCACGCGCAGGGTGAATGTTTTCTAGTTCCATTCATTTCCCGATCTTATGGAGGCATTC
This sequence comes from Meriones unguiculatus, assembly GCF_030254825.1. Lineage (NCBI taxonomy): Eukaryota > Metazoa > Chordata > Mammalia > Rodentia > Muridae > Meriones > Meriones unguiculatus. The sequence continues at coordinate 125,258,335 of NC_083352.1, read as the reverse complement.
CCCCAATTGAGGCTTCCTCCTCTCAGATGACTCTATTTAGCCTGTGACAAAACTAGCCGGCATAGCTAGGGATCTGGAGCAGATTGGATCCAGGATGGTGCCCGAGAATCTGAAGTGTTTTGTTTTTTTTTTTTTCATTTGGTTAGTCATTTAGTGTGTGTGTGTGTGTGTGTGTGTGTTCAGAGAATAACTCTGAGGGAGTCAGTTCTCTCCTTCCACCACGTGTTTGGGAAATCAGGCTGGGCAACAAGTGTCTACTCTCAAGCCATCCTGCTGGCTGACCACAGATTCTAAAGTTCTAAGAAGCTTTTTTTTTTAAAGATTTATTTATTAATTTATTGTGTATACAGTATTCTGCCTGCATGCCTGAAGAGGCCGCCAGATCTCATTATAGATGGCCACGAGCCACCATGTGGTTGCTGGGAGATGAACTCAGGACCTCTGGAAGGGCAGCCAGCAGAACCACTCTTAACCCCTGAGCCATCTCTCCTCCCCCTCTAAGAAGCTTTAAGATAATGCCTGTACTAGCTCGGGGCCATGGCGGGATAAGAGAGGACCCTTTGCCCTGTTTGCCTGGTGCCCGTGCTGGTGTGATAGCCAAATATAAAGGATACAGTTGGGGCTCGCTTGAGTAAGTTGCAGAAATATCTTGTGGGCGCCACCGGAGCCTGCTCCTCTTTTGCTAGCCAGCGCCCTCTTGTGGATGTGAAGCCTGTAGCGTCCTCAGGCAGCTACAGCGACGCTTCTAGAAGGTTCTCTGAGGATACAGCCTTTTTCAGGTGAGTGTCTGCATGGGACAGAAACAAGAAGACTGGCGCCAGATAGCAGCTACCTAGTGGCAAACTTCCCCTAGGAGGAGGGCAGAGTGACCACCTTGGGCCGCACGAAGTGAAGGGATGGGCAGTGTGGAAAACTTGGCTGCTCAGTCCGGTGCAACTGACTGCCCCCAGGAACTGGCAGCGCCCAGTGGGACCCAACACAAAATTGGGAACTTTCCTAAGACGTTAAGAGTATCTGTTTCAGTGCTGATGACTGGCAGTTTGAGCAGTCCTTGGCATGATCTTGTGGGGCAGTGGTTTTCTATTCTTTCTTTTTTTTCTTTCGAGCAGTGGCTTTCAACCTTCCTTAGACCGCTCGGACATCCTGACCGCGCTTTTCAGCCTTCCTTACGCTGCGACCCTTTAACACAGTTCCTCCTGTTGTGGTGACCCCCAACCATGAAATTGTTTTTGTGGCTACTTCATAGCTGTAATTTTGCTACTGTTATGAATCGCAGTGTGAATATCTGTGTTTTCTGATGGGCTTAGGCAACGTCTGTGAAAAGACCCCACGGGTCTCGGCCCTCAAGTTGAGAACTGATGTTGCAGATCCCATTGTTTTGACCCGCTTAATATTTGTAGACTGAACATGGACTTAAGAAAACAAAGGCAAGGCAGGAATGGTGGCTTAGGTGTGTAATTGCTGCTTTTGGGAGGCTCAGTCAGGAGGCTTGTCGTGTATTCAAAGTGAGTTTCAAGCATACAGAGCCCATCTCAAACAAACGGACGTCAGAGAATTTTAGCTTTCATTTCCTGAGTGCTAACCTTGTTTTCACCTGATCCTGGGCCCACTTTTTAGATGATTTTATTTTATTTTTTTGAGACAGGCTTTCACTATGTGGTCCAGGCTATCCTCCACTGCAGAAACTCGTGCCTCAGCCTCCTAATGTAAGAAATGTGGTCAGCCATGGGTCGATTGTTGTTTTTGCTGAGGTGCTTACTGTAAGTGCTAAGGATTGAATCTAGCACCTTGCTATGCACATGTGGGACTTGCCTGCACCCAACACTTGGATGTCTTTTTTTTTTTTTTTTTTGAGACAACTTCTCCCGGTTAGCCCAGGCTGCCAACTTTCTGTCCTCCTGCTTCAGCACCCTGACTTGTACTTGGTGGTGAGCCCTTGAGTGCTTACCTGGAGTATCACTTTTCTAATTCTCCAATGTTTGGCTTGCACCCCCCCTCCCCCCATAAAGGTGCGCATGATGTTGTGTGAGTCAGGGCAAAGGTCACACAAGCCTAACAACCCATCAGTGAGGCCTTGGTCTGCTGTCTTAGAAGTGGGGTGAGGCCACAGCAGGTCAGGGCTGTTATTTCTGGTAACTGCCACAGCCCTTTGCTTTTCATTTTTGCTTTTCCTCCATTCTTCCATTCAGAACTTGGGATTCAGTCCCAGCTGTTGAGGGAGGGAATGAGTGACAGGCTAACTGACCAAGGGACCCCAGAGGATGGTCTGGGGTGGGGCTTGTGCTGCCATGGAGAAGAGAGAAACCTGTCTGAGGGAGGGCCAGGGGGAAGGAGACCTGGAGACAGAGCAAACAAAGGGGTCAAGAGGGTAAGAATGACATCGTCTGAAGAGCTGGCATACAACAACTGGCATCTCAGACTCCAGCTCCCTCCTCTTGTGAGTACTGGCATCTGAGCCTTCTAGTTACCCCATACATGGGACAAAATCCTGAGCCTCTGAGTTTGGTTGGGGGGCCTGGAATAGGGCTCAGGAGCCCAGTATCATCCAGACATTTGAGTCACAGGGCTCTCTCTCTCTCTGGTTTTTTGAGACAGTGTTTCTCTGTTTTAGCCTTGACTATCCTGGAACTCACTCTGTAGGCCAGGCTGGCCTTGAACTCGCAGAGATCCTACTATCTCTGCCTTTCTAGTGCTGGGATTAAAGGCATGCACCACTACCACCACCTGGAGATTTTTTTAAAAAATATTTTATTTATTTGTTTATTTTTTTGTATGAGTGTTCTATCTGCACGTACACCTGCATGTCAGAAGAGGGCATCAGATTCCAAAATAGATGCTTGTGAGCCACCATGTGGTTGCTGGGAATTGAACTCAGGACCTCTGGAAGAATAGACATGGCTTATCCATTGAGCCATCTCTTTTTTTGTTTTTTTGAGATAGAGTTTCTCTGTGTAGCCATGGCTGTCCCGGATTTGCTTTGTAGATCAGGCTGGCCTCAAACTTGTCTCTGCCTCCCTGAGTGCTGGGATTAAATGCTTGTACCACCATGCCTGACTCAAGGATCTCTTCTGAAATTAGGGCCCAGAGCCCATGGTGGAAAAGTTGGGGTGACCTGCCCTCTCATACCTCTATCTTCTTCCTTCCTATCCATTCCTACTTTCTCCCACAGACAACAATGAAGGGAGACAGCAGACACCTCAATACTGAAGAGAGTGTCAGTGGATCTGAGGACTGTATCATCATCAGTGGTACCTGCAGTGACCAGTCCTCAGGCACCAAGAGCATCCCCTTGACCCAAGTCTTGGAGGCAATCTGCCCAGTGGAGAACAGAGGTAGGTGGGTCAGTGAGGAGCTGGGCTGGGCTTATATTCTCACATAGCAGCTCTAGTTGTATGCCCAGCTGGGGCGAGAGCCTCTCCCTGGCTCAGGAGGATATGGGGAGATTCTGAGCACCCTCATCTGCCTCCTTAAAGAGGAATCAGTTTGCCCCTACAAGACGCTGGTTAAACCTTTGTAAAAGGGTAAAAGCTTTGTCTCGTCTCTGCCCAGAGCCTCCTGCCTGGGACTCCGAGGGAGAGCCCCCACAGGTGGCGGGTCCCTTGCTTTGCCATTCCTGGCAGGGCTGGTCTCAGTGTGGCTGGATCATTGGTCCTTTTGCTGTGCTGACACGGGCATCATTATGGGTGAGAGGTGCTTTCTACTGCCCCTTCCGCTTAGCACCTCCCAGAACACCTGGGATTCAGCCCCTACCCTTTGAAGCCTCCTGTGTTGTCCCTGTCCTTGAGATCTATGGTGCCAATCAGAACTTTGTATAAAGGGCAAAAGTAGCCAGTTTCCATGTTCACCTGGTAGCCACTGGACCGTATAGAAATACTTGAAATATGGTCAGAAATATGGTAATATGAAATATGGTCAGAAACCAGTCTGTTTATTTGAATGAAATTGTCATCATGGGATTGGACAGTGGCTTTCTTGACAGAATTGGATGCTTCTCCTCCTTACTAGGACCCCAAATGTTACTGCTCAGCTTGTAGAGAGAAAAGCATGAGCCTGGCCCTGGACCCAATTTCTCTATGAGTACATAGAGCATACAGAGACATTGCGTGACCTCTGCTGATGACTGGTTTGAGGAAGACACTAGAGAAGGCCTGTCAGCAAGAAGCCTGTAGCCCTTTCCTCTGAATGTGTTCTCTGACTCTGTCCTCCCTAGGCCGCAGAGCAAGCTTACAACCATCCAAGAGCAAAGTCCCCTGCCTGGTTAGTTACATTCAGGTACTGTCTCCTCCTTTTCCTGGGTTCTGGGTATTTCTGTTAGCTTTCCTCATGGGTATCCCAAGGCTCAAAAAATTTGAAATCTACAAGTTAAGTTAAAATCTTCACTCATAGCCATGTGCGGGCCTCCTAGCACTCTGGGAGGCAGAGGTAGGCAGATCTCTAGGAGTTCAAGGCCAGCCTGGTCTACAAAGTGAGTCCAGGACAGCGAGGGCTACACAGAGAAACCCTGTCTTGAAAAACCAAACCACCAAACAACCAAACAACCAAAAAACCCACTTTATTTATTTTTCTAAGCTAGAAAGTTTTGAGTTATTGGTTCCTTCTTGTGTGTTTCTGAAATTAGTTCTTCATTTGTCTGATCAATATTGTTGTTAAGTTAATTAAAACAGCAAACTGCACTTATTCCAATTTGGTCACATCATGTTTGTACTTTCTGCTTTGTTATTTTATGTTGAGACAGGATCTGGCTGTGTAGCTCTTCTGGGCCTGGGAACCTTTGTGAAGACAGGATGACAGCCTCAGACATGGTCTAACATGGGACTATCTTGCCGTCCTTAGATTTTGGTTTTTAAACTATTCTTATCTCAAAAAACAAGACGTAACATAAAGAAACAAAAAACCCAAACCAAATAAACCCCCAGACACAGAATACTTGGCAATGAACCTAACCAAAAAAAGTGAAAGACTTCTATCATGAAATTTTGTTTTTGTTTTTCGAGACAGGGTTTCTCTGTGTGGTCTTGACTGTCCTGAACGTTGTAGACCAGGCTGGCCTCGAACTCACAGTGATCCACCTGCCTCTGCCTCTGCCTCTCAGAGTGCTGGAATTAAAGCTACCACACCCAGCTTATAATGAAAACTTTAAGACACTTAAAAAAAAAAAAAAAAAAAAAAAGGAAATGAAGCCCAGTGATGGAGGTATACACCTTTAATCCCAGCACTTGGGACGCAGAGGCAGGCGGATCTCTGAGACCAGCCTGGTCTACAGAGTGAGTTCCAGGACAGCCAAAGCTACACACAGAAATCCTGTTTTGAAAAACCAAACCAAACCAAACCAACCAACCAAACTAACAACAGTTAAAAAACAACAACAAAACAAAAAGACCCACAACCAAACAACAACAACAAAAAAAACCCCAAACCAACAACAAGAAAAGAAATTAAAGATGCAGCTAGATGATAAAAAAAAGAACTTCTAGGGCTGGAGAGATGGCTCAGAGGTTAGGAGCATTGTCTGCCCTTCCAAAGGTTCTGAGTTCAATTCCCAGCAATCACATGGTGGCTTCACAATCATCTATAGTGAGATCTGCACTTATTCCAAAGATCTGGGTCTTCTGGCATGCAGGTGTACATGCAGGCAGAATACTGTATACATAATAAGTCTTCAAAAAAAAAAAAAAGAACCTTCTTTGACTAAAAGAAATTAATGTTGTGAAAGTCTCTGTACTACAACAACAATTTACAGATTTGATGCAGTTCTCATCAAAATTCTAATGACATTTTTCAGATAACTAGAAGAAAGTAATGAAAAATTCACATGGAAGTACAAAAGACCACAAATAGCCAAATTGACCCTGAGCAGAGAGAATACTGTTGGAAGCATCACAATACCCCACCTCAGGTTCTGCTCCTGAGCTATGCACCCATGCTACTGGTATGAAATGGACCTGGAGCCCAGTAGAACTGAATAGAGGGCCTAGAGCTAGACCCACTCAGGTATGGCCACTCAGTTTTTGACAAAGATGTCAAATACATGTCTTGACAAAAGGATAACCTATCCAACAAATGGTGCTGGCAAAATTGGGTATCTTATCTTGTAGCCATTTGAACAAGAATGGCCTCCATGGGCTCATCTGTCTGACTACTTGGCCCCTAGTTGGTGGAACTGCTTGGGAAGGATTATGAGGCTTGATCTTACTGGAAGAAGTGTGTTACTGGGAATGGTCATTGAGGGTTACAAATCCCACACCTTTCCAGTTAGCTGTCTCTGCCTTCTACCTGTGGATCGAGATGTGAGGTCTTGACTGTTCCTGCCATCATGCCTTTGTTTTGCCTTCAACCATGAGCCTGATTACATACTTTTATAAGTTTCCTTGGTTATGGTGTTTTGTGATAGGAATAAAAAGCCTAACTATGAAACACCTGTAGAGGAGTAAAATGAGATTCATATGTCTTACCCTGTACAAAAATCTATTCAAAGTGGACCGGAGACCTTGATTTAAAACCTAAAATGTTCAAAAAGCTAACGGAAAACATACAGCATAGGTTCAAAGGTATTAACAGGAACTTTTTTTTTTAATTTAGTTATTATTGATACAGCATTCTGCCTGCATGTGTGTGTGCCTGTGCACCAGAAGAGGGCACCAGATCTCACTATAGATGTTATTTTGAGGCAGGGTTTCTCTATGCAGCCTTGGCTTTCCTGGCACTCTCTTTGTTGACCAGGTTTGTTGTCTCAAACTCACAGAGATCCACCTGCCTCAGTCTCCTCTTTAACAGACAGAATATCGCTATGTAGTGCTGGCTGTCCTGGAACTTGCTATGTAGACTAGGCTGGCCTTGAACTCACAGAGATCAGCCTGCCTCTGCCTCTCAAGTGCTGGGTTTAAAGACATGCCCCACTGTGCCCAGCTGCAGTGCACTTTTAATTTTTATTTATTTATTTATTTTTAAAGTACTATTTTATTTTATTTTTTTAATGTGTATGGGTGTTTTGCCTGTATGTATGTCTGTGATCACATGCATGCAATACCCGTCAGGGCCAGAAGAGGGCATCAGATCCTCTATAACTGAGGTTGCAGGTGGTTGTAAGCCGTCTTGTGGGTGTTGGGAGTTGAACCTTGGTCTCCTGGAAGAGCAACCCGTGCTCTTAACTGCTGAGTCATCTTTCCATCCCCCACTGTACACTTTCTAGTGCAAATATTTAACATACAGTCGTGTTCGAATCAGCAGAATGTCTGTCACAGTCCACTAAATTCGAAGATGTTAAACACATGTAGCTTGTAATAATAACAACAACAATAATAGATATACTCACGTAATCATAAAACATAGTGATTTATTTAGATGGTTTTAAATTATTTTACCGTGAATAAAGCATAACTATAACAATCATCTTAACAGAAATAGTTGTGGGTCTTTTTTGTTTCTGTTTTTTTAAGCAGGGTCTCTCTGCATAGCCCTGGCTGGTGTAGAGGTCTGTGTAGACCAGGCTGGCCTTGAACTGAACACTGGAGTTAAAGGTGTGTGCCACCACACCAGGAGAAACAGGAATGAGCTCACTGGCAGGCCGGGTCTTTGCCGCCCGGTGCTTTGTAAACTGTTGCTGTCCTTCAGGACCTGACCTGGGTGCTAAACTCTCCTACTTGTCCTTTCTCAGATTTGATACTTTCTCTGCAGATCTACTCATTATCTGTCTCCTTACTACGGTTTGGTGTTTCATGCTCCTTTTTTTTTAGCTTTTTTTTTTTTTTTTAGCTCAATGTAATTTATCTGGTTTGTTCGCAACCACCGTTTCTGTCTTGATTTCATGTGTTTGCAAACACATGAGTCTTCCTGTTTCTGCCAGTAGTTCATTCGACATCAGCAGATGAGTGCAGTCGCCGAGTGGTTCTGAAAACATACCTGCCAGCACAGCTTGCTCTGTCCGAGACTGGACTGTTTTTCCAACCCTGCAAGCTGGGATGGCGCTCCAGCGGGGCAGTCTGACGCTCCAGGGCTTCGCTGGGCTGCACGCATAGAGGCAGCTGTGTCGTTGCCACAGTAACAACAATCCTTTCCCACAGCAGATCTTGCACACTGGCATGAAGTTTCTGGTCGAATCTCAGATTGTTTCTGCCTGAGGTGCAGGTGACCCGGGCCGCACATCTAGCTCTCCAGGCGTCCCTGTCAGCCTGTTGACAACAGCACTGTCCTCAACATTCCCGCTCCACTCAGGGACCCTGTGTTCACGGCCTCCATTACCTTTCCAAGAACTGATTTAGAGCTGAGCCCCGCAGCAAAGGGGGACGTTTCACTGTTGTCTGGAGATGCTTTCCCACAGCTGCTCCTCACTTTAAACAGTCCTTGAACATGTTTATAAGAAGTTATTTCTTTAAGTTTATTTATTATATATTTGGGAGATGATGAATTTTCTTCTTTTTTGTTTTTTAAATATTTGTTTATTATTTATACAGCTCACCAGGAAAGGGCACCAGATCTCACTATAGATGGTTGTGAGCCACTGTGTGGTTGCTGGGAATATGAACTCAGGACCTTTGGAAGAGCAGTCAGTGTTCTTAAACTCTGAGCCATCTCTCTAGGCCCCCCCCCTTTTTTAAAGATTTATTTACTATGTATACAGAGTTCGGCCTGCATGTATGAATACAGGCCAGAAGAGGCACCAGATATCTTTGTAGATAGTTGTGAGCCACCATGTGGTTGCTGGATTGAACTCAGGATCTTTGGAAGGGCAGCCAGTGCTCTTAACCTGTAAGCCATCTCTCTAGCCCATGATGAATCTTCTTTACCTACTTTGAACTTGATCGTGTCTTTAAACTCCTCTGGAGCCGGTGGCACATAGTGAATGATATGTAAAGGACGCACTTGGTAAACTGCTATGCAAATGAAGAAAATAATTGAATCTTCTTTTAATTGACCATTCTGTTATTTTTTAAATTTTTAGAAATATTTATTTATTGGGACTGGAGAGATGGCTCAGTGGTTAAAAGCACTGGCTGCTCTTCCAGAGGACCCATGTTCAATTTCCAGCACCCACATGGCAGCTCACACCTGTCTGTAACTCTAGCTCCACAGGATCCTATGCCCTCACACAGACATACACACAGGCAAAAGATAAATGTACATAAAATAAAAAGAAATCATTATACACACTTTAAATATATTTATAAAAATTTATTTATTTAGTATTTCTTTTTAATGTGATGAATGCCTACAAGTGTATCTGTGTGCTGTGCCTGATGCCCTCAGAGGCCAGAGAAGGGTGTCAGATCCCCTGAAATGGAGCAACAGGCAGTTGTTAGCTCTCTTGTGGGTGTTAAGCATTGGACTCTAGACCCCTGGAAGAGCAGCTGGAGAGCAGCCAGTGCTCTTAACCACTGAGCCATCTCTCCAGCTCTGAAAACTCACTTACTGAACATGGAAAGGGAAGTTTTTGTTATTCTGTGTGCCATGGAATCATTCCTGCTGTCACCAATATTCTATGGATCTGATGCAACAATGTCTATATAGAAATGAACTCCATTTGCTTTTCCTTCAGTGTCACACTGGGATCTATCAAAGATCACAGGGGCAGACATACTCTTCGTTTCAGTTCTGGGAGCAATGACTGCAGCAGGAGGGGCAGGCAAGACTGAAGGGAAGGGATGAGTTCTTTTTCCTGGATGTCCAAGGAACTTCAGCAGCCTTTGCTAAAGGACTCAGTGTCACCTACGATTTCTGCAGGTTTGGGGCCACTGCAGTTTGCGCTAATATCTCTGCGGGAGACTGGCTGGTGCTGAGATGATGGACTTGACTCTAGGGTGGAGAAGTTCTTGTGACCAGGTCCTCTCTGTCCTAAGTCAGTGGGCTGGGCTTCCCATGATGGAAGACGGTCTCATAAAGTCTTTTTTTTTTTTTTTTTTTAAGATTTATTTATTTTATTATGTATACAATGTTCTGCCTGCATGTACACCTGAATGCCAGAAGAGGGCACCAGATCTCATTATTGATGGTTGTGAGCCACCATGTGGTTGCTGAGAATTGAACTCAGTACCTCTGGAAGAGCAAGCAGTGCTCTTAACCTCAGAGCCATCTCTCCAGCCCCTATAAAGTCTTATTAGAGAAAAGTGAGGTGGGTAGAAGTGTCGTAGGCACCATTCATGTGGTGTCATTATGCATTTCAACACCATTCACCTTCCTTAGCCGTATTGCTTGTGTGACTCCGTGACACTGGAAAGCCATTTTCTTTTCATAGGACCTCACAGGAGATGGAGATGAAGACAGTGATGGTGAGGCAAGGGACAGCAGTGGCTCTGGCCAAACTCCAGTGATGCCCAAACTCTTCTGGGAGACCAGGACACCCTCTAAAACCCCAGCAGTAAGTCCTCTCTTGCCGAGCCCAGGCTCTTCCTACCACTCATAGCCCTGCATAGAAAACAAGGCTTAGGTAATTCAACATCTCTTTCCCCCATGCCTGTGTTTAAATCTAAATTAAATATTTAAAAAGAATTGCTTTACTCTTATTCACAAGTATACGCCACATGAGTGCATACATTCCTGGAGGCCAGAAGAGGGTGTAAGGTCTCCCTGCAGATGGAGTTACAGGCAGGTATAAGCCACCCGAGGAAGGTGCCTAGAACTGAACTCAAGTCCCCTGGAGCAGTAAGGACTTTCAACTGCCGAGGCATCACTATATCTTTGTTGTTGTTGTTTTGTTTTTCGAGACAAGGTTTTTCTCTATAGCCTTGCCTGTCCTGGAACTCTCTCTGTAGACCAGGCTGGCCTTGAATTCAGAGAGCCACCTGCCTCTGCCTCCCACGTGCTGGGATTAGAGGCGTCGGCTGTCACTACCCAGCTGCACCCAGATGTTTTTGTTAGCCAGTCCCAGCTCTGTTTCATTAAAAACACTGAACAAATATCCCTGCAGGATGCGGTCTGCCTCTCCCCTGAGTGTTAGGGGAGCCCGGAAGTCTGTGGCTTCACTCTCAGCCTGCCCTTGTTGGAACTCTGTTGAGGAAGCAAGAATTCCCATGGCCCAGTTCTGGCCCACCTTGGAGCTGAGCTGAAAGCCACTGGCATTCCTCACCATTATCTTGTGTCTTTTCCTGCTGTCTTGAGGTGACCCCAGCAGGTCCAGCACATTCTTCTTCTGTTTCCGGATGTACAGGAGCCAGCTAGCCAGGAACCCCACCCCTTCTGAGCTCAGCTTCAGAGCCTCTGGCACAACCTGTTGCTCTCTCAGCCCAATTCTGTTTTTGCTCTGCAGTGGGGTCAATCACTGCCAGTGCTTGTTCTTTTTTTTTCTTTTTTTTTTTTTTTTGAGATGGAGTTTCTCTGTATGACCTTGGCTGACCTGGACTCACTTTGTAGACCAGCCTGCCCTTGACCTCACAGAGATCTGCCTGCCTCTATTTCCCTAAGTGCTGGGATTACTGGTGCCACTGCTCCTGGCTACCAGCTCTTGCTTTTATAAAACAAAGGGTCCTGGTTTGTTTCCTCACTCTTGCTTGCGTTGGATGTAATGGAGGCAGGCTGTCACTACGCATCCCCACCTGCTTTGCTCTAGCGGGGCTCAACCCTTTCCTTCTGTCTACAGTCCCTGAGTTGGCAAGCAACCACTTCAGCAAGCACTCTGTGGCCGTCCCCTGCCAGCCCTTACCCTACCATTGACCTCACAGATGAAGACACGATACCGCAAAGTATCAGTACCCCCGTGGTTGACTTGAGCCAGGATGACCATCAGGAGGGCATGGACACCACACAGCTGGATGAAGAAAGCAGAGATGGACACAGCACTGAGTATCAGGTACCACTGAGAAGGGCTTTCTGCCTTAAGCCGCCTGCATGTAGAGAAGAGATAATAGTCGTGTAGTGATCAGCCACTGTTACTGTTGTCATTTTCTTCATAGTTTACAATTCTAAGCATTTTCCAAATACAGCATGTCCTTCTTTTGCCCCACTCCACTCCTGGACACTAACATGAACAGCGTGCTCGCTCTCTCTCTCTCACCCCATCCCCTCATGTGCACATGTATGGTATGTGCACGTGCAGCTGGAAGCCAGAGGTTGACACCAGATGTTTTCCTCATTTGTTTTTCCACCTGTATCATTGTGTCTGTCTGTGCGCATGGGAGAGTACAGGTGTGTACATGCCCCGGTGTGTGTAGAAGGCAGAGGACTTGGCTTCCACTGTGTTTTTGAGACAGGGTCCCCTGCTGTTTACCACTTTGTGAGACAGACAGACAGCCCCTCAAGGGATCCTCCTGTCTCTATCTCCCTCTTGTCCGAGGCATGTAGATTACAGAGATGCATTATTGCATGGAGCTTTAAATGGGCTCTGGACTCTGCTACCCATGCTTGCATGATAAGCACTTTATCCACTTCACTCTCTATTCATGAAGAATTTCATTTTACTTTATGTGTGTGAGTGTTTTGCCTGCATGTATATGTGTGTACCATGTACATGTCATGTGCCCTCAGAGGCCAAAAGAGGATGTTGGATCCTCTAGAACTGTTACAGACAGTTCTAAGTCACAGTGGGGGTACTGGGAATTGAACCTGGGTCTTCTGAAAGAACATCCTGTGCTTCTAACCACTGAGCAATCTCTCCAGACCCCTTCACCTTAGTTTTTAGACAACTCAGTGGCTCAGAGCTCATCAACTGGACTCCATTGGTTGGCCAGGAAGCTCCTGTCTACACCTTCCCAGTGCTGGGATTCCATGCACAGGCCAACACAAACAGCTTTTGACATGGGTGTTGGGATCCATGCAGCAAGCATTTCATTAATGGAGCCATTGGCTCAGCCCCATGGACATCCTCTGCATGCTGTTTTCTTATCCATACATAGAATAAGGTATGTTCTGTTCATACACAGACACATATCCTGTGGAAGTCTGTATGCGTCTCTTCAGTTTCCTTTGTTCTATAGCTTTGAGATTTTTGTTTGTTTTTGTTTTGTGTTGAGACAGGGTCTCACTACGTAACCCTCCCTAGCGGACCTGGAACTCACTATGTAAGCCAGTCTAGCCTTGAACTCAGGGGTCTACCAGCCTCTGCCTCCTGAGTGCCGGGATTAAGAGCTTGTCCACCATGCCCTGTGGGAGTTAATTAGCAAGAGATTAGTGTAGATTTAAGCAGACATTTGTGGAGTAGAGGCTTAGAACAAGGACCTTTCACACTCAAGAATGGGCACAGACTTCTTGAGAGCCTCTCTAGCTGGGCTTTAACTATTTTAACATAGTATTATTAGTTATTTTTTAAAGGTTTTCTTTTCTTCTCTCTCTCTCTTTTTTTTTAAGATTTATTTATTTATTATTTATACAGTATTCTGCCTGCATGTTTGTCTACACACCAGAAGAGGGCACCAGATCTCATTATAGGTGGTTTTGAGCCACCACGTGGTTTCTGGGAATTGAACTCAGGACTTTGGAAGAACAACCAGTGCTCTTAACCTCTGAGCCATCTCTCCTATAACTAATAACTATGTTATTAGTTATTTGAGAATTTCATGCATACATGTGATGTCTTTTGATCATAATCACTCTCTTCTCCTCCCCTTCTTCCAGGTCATTCCACCCTCACCTGCTCCCCACCCCCCAACTTTTTGTTGTTATTTTAATAATTCACTTAAGCCCAGATACACCTGGGCGTGGGGCCATCCACAAGAGTGGTGGTTGACCTACCAGCGACCATTCTTAAAGGAAGCTGACTCTTCCTCCCTGAGAAGCTGTCAGCGGTCAGTAGCTCCTCGGCTGAGGGTGGGGGGCTTGTGAACCTTCCTTCCTCCACTTGAGAAGCTTGCCTGACCTTGTGCCGTCTCGTGGAGGCACGGCTGCTGTGAGTTCTCGAGTGGAGTGAGCCTCCTTGTCCTGAAGACACTGTTTCGCTGCAGCTCTTCCCAGCTTGTTACTATCTTTCTGCCCTCTCTTCCACAGTGCTCCCCTAGCCCGATGGGGAGAGGCACTTGTCTTTGTGTACATGAATAACTTATTTTTCTTGGACATGTTTTTCTGGCCTATTCGGTAGGTACATGCTGTACCTCCTAGCTGCACCTCAGGTCAGCACCTTAGGTTTTATGGAAAGCCTTTTCTTACTCTTAAGGTCAATGAAGTTTCATGGCTTCTCCTGGGGTCTTCTGTCTTTGCTGTTAGGATCATCTTCCAGGAAGAGAAAGGGTTTGGAATAGGTGACTTATGTGGGGAAAAACTGAGGGCTGCTTGCCATGAGATGGGTATGGTGGTTTGGTGATGAACATTTTTCTGAGGTGAGCCCAGGGCAAGGCAGGTTTGGGAGTCCTCAGAGCTGAGAGCTGAGTTCCCTACTTGGGGTTTCTCTGAGGACAGTTTTCTACTGATAGATGCATTAAGCTTTGACACTGGGTCTAGGCAAATACTTCCTGAGTTACCTGCCTTAAATAGACTGATGGTGACTTGTAGGATCAGAGACAAGCTACTCTTGAAAAGGGTAAAGGGTTAGAGAATTCTGAATTCAGAGCTCCATGAATTTAAATTTATTTTTTTTGGGGGGGGTAATTGCTTCTTTTGGGTCAGAGTCACCATTATGGACCCTGGTAGCTTAGGAACAGCCAGGCATACACCCATGTGTTTAGAAAAAATCCTGGGAGAGACAAGAGAGATAACCCTTGCCTCTTAGTGTCATTTAGCTCTGCTAGGAAACAGGAGGCCATCCTTGACTGTGTCTGGAGTAAGGTAGGCTCTGCCAGCCACTCCCCTCTGTTAGACCCCATTTTGACTCTTACTCCTATTGAGCAAATAGTCTGAGAGATGCAAAGAGTTTGAACCAAAGGATGCAGATAGAACGGTTTTACTGTATTGGTCTCCTAGGAATGTTAGTCAGTGTGGGACCAACTCACAAGATAGGAGACAGGGGTACAGGGTAGAAGCATGTGGGGAAACGAATTATTAAGATGATTTCTGGGAGGCTGGAGAGATGGCTCAGCTATCAGTTAAGAACACTTGATACCCTTCCAGAGGTTTAGCACCTAGACCCCACATTGGGCAGCTCTAGGTCCAGGGTATCCGACACCCTCTTCTGACATACTCACACAGACAAACACACACACATAAACAATAATAAATCCTTTAAAAAAAAAAAAAGACCTTGCTATGGCTCAGCCTCAATGTGAGGTTCTGCTTTTCTTGAGAGTTGAATTCCCTTGGGGCCAATTTGATGCAAAAACATTCAAACTTCCCAAAAGCAAGAAAAATAGGTTATCAAGCTGGGTGTGGGCACCTTTAATCCCAGCACTCAGGCAGACTGAGGCAGGCGGATCACTGTGAGTTTGAGGCCATCCTGGTCTACAAATCGAGCCCAGGACAGCCAAGGCTATACAGAGATAACCTGTCTTGAAAAAAAAAATTAAAAAAAAAAAAATTATCAAATGTCTTCATGCAGTTGTTCTGTGTGACCAGCAGAGGGAGGGAAAGGATAAATGTCGATGCTGGCCACTGAAGCCATCGCACTGTGGATATGTGCGCTATGACTTGTGGGGCATGGAAGAGGGAGTGCTTGCCATTGCTTTGATCCAGGGAAACGTAGCATACTTGTTTCTGGACAGGGTCCGATGGAAATAAGTGCAGTACGGGGAGGGAAGACTGTGGGATGGGATTCCAGTGCGCTATGGCCAAAGGCTAAGGCCTGTGCAGAACCTACTTAGTACCCACTGTTTCTGTTGGCTAGAGCAGCTGGCGCTTCCTTGTCACCCATGGTGGCCACACCAGAGTTGAGGCTCTGGGCATAAGATGGAGGTGAATGTGAAAGCGTGCGTTGCAGCCTGGGAGAGCCCATGTATCCTACGATTGTGATAAACAGCTGGAGACACCTGCTTTCCCTTCCCCCTCACTAGGAATCCCACCCCACAAGTCATTTCTGCATTATGCGGGGACTTGGCGCAGGTAAACTTGACATTTGTGATCAAGACTCAATCATTCTGAGTAGAAAGAGCTCACTCTGTGCCAGACATGTTCCCAGAACCTATGCATGATGCGAACTCACACTTGGGAAGGGTAAAAACCCACCCAAAATACATCAAAGCCGATTTCAGGACTGAGCCCCATGTCTGTCCCAGTGACTGACTGTTCAGGCATGTATGTGCACATACCCCATGTGAACACACATGGGATGTGTCCTGCTGTACCCGTTCTGTGCGTCATTGGCTTTTGGAGTGCACAGAGCCCTGTTTTGGGCTCCAGGATAGGTACCGTGCACTGTCCCCACTCCTTTGGATCCTGGCATCTGTGAAGCATCCCATGTGCACGCGCGCCCATGCTTGTTCACCCAGATGCGGGTAGATATTGGTGACGTCTTTCTCTCCTAGGTCTCTGCTGACAAACTGCTGGCCCCGGGGCTGTTCAGCCAGCACTTTAACCTGGCCACCGTCTGTAAACTGGTTCCTTACAGGAAGGTTGTCTATCACACTCTGGAGGCAACTCAGGTGTAGGAATGACATCTTGACCTTAAGAGCTGGGAGGAAGGGAGACAACTAAACATTAGTTCATGCCATTTTGTTGCCAAGGTTGGCTTGGTGAGACAGGGATACCATGGGGGCAGTGAATGCCTGCTTGGGAAGGGAATTTGAGAAGTGACAAGGTCACCAGTGAGTTTTGGGTATTGCCAGCTAGATTGGGATCTGCCAGCTTGTGCAGTGTTTCATGTGGAGAATGATCCGGATAGCTGTGCTTTCAGTTCCAAACGAGTGAGTTTTATTAAGTGTGTAGCAATCAAAAGCAAGCAGCAAGAGCAAATAGCAAGCAGCAGATAGACACAGTGGGTAGATAGACAGACATCAACATATCAGATGCTCACAGTAACCAGCCAAAACAACGGGAATAGCCCAACTAGGAGAGCAAGCAGAAGAAATGTCATCCAATCACCAGAGAGAAATGACCTAGGAAGTCCTGCTGCTGACAGCATCAAGAAGCTAGACTTCTTTTTTAAATATTTTATTTATGTACATTGGTGTTTTGGCTGCATGTATATGTGAGGGCATTGGTTCCCCTGAAACAGAAGTTACAGACAGTTATGAGCTGCCATATGGGTGCAGGAAATTGAACCCCTTGTCCTCTGGAAGCACAGTCCGTGTTCTTAACTGCTGAGCTATCTCTCTTGACCGAAGATAAACTTCTTGATTAAAGGATTTATAGCAAATCATCTTTATGGACAAACTCTGTCTCTTCATCTTACTGCAGCCATCTTTTACCCCATGGGATAAACAATAGTACCCTCTGTTGAAAATGTTTTTGCCTTTTGTTATTTGTTTGTTCTCCATATTTTTTTCCCTAGCTATCCCGGACTCACCTTATAGACCAGGCTGGCCTTCAACTCACAGAGCCTCTGCTTCCTGTGTGCTGGGATTAAGAGTGTGCACTATCACGCCCAGCTGGGTGCTATGTTTTTAATGCCCTCAGCTGTTTGCAGTTCTTCTTTCTCTCTGTCACAGTATCAGCAGCTCAGTCTGCCCAGGACAGGGAGGTTTGGAAGACACTTGATATAAATATGCTTGAGTCTGAGATAGCAGAAGGCCTCTCACTTCCAGAGCCAGCTTTCAGAGAGCCACAGCAGCATATGGCAATTGATCAGTGTTAACGTATGTCACAGGGCCAGTAGTGATAACTGCAGAATATGCTGGCCCAGAGACGGTGAGCTTTCTTTCTTCAGGCAGGGCCCTTCAAGGCCTAGAGGAGGCAACTGGCCTCAGCTGCCTCCTCCCTCAGTCCATAGACAGTTTATCCCCTCTGAGCCATCAGGCTCCCCACCACTTCCCTCCAGCCCTCGTCAGCCTGTCCCACTTGGCCAAGTGCCTAATTAGACATGTAAATTGGCACGGCCCTTGAAATGAAGAGTGCTGCCTACGTTCGCATCTTCTTAGGGAAGACATGACAAAAAGTCTGCTATCTGAGACAGGCTACAGGAGGGTGAAGTAAACTGCTGGAGGTTCCTGTTTTAAGTAACAAAGCTGAGCTGAAACCCTCCTTTGGGAGAGAGCTGACCATTCTGATTCTAAAGGGAAGAGGTCATATCTGGTGCCTACTCCTATGGTCTATTGTTTCCTTAACAGTCCCTCAAAAGCAGACCTCTGTCGCATAACACAGCCCAGGACAGCTGTCTAGCCCTGAAAGACACCACTGTTTAGAGAATGCAGGCCCCAGCAGGGGGAATCCCTGGGTTCACCCTGGCACATACTTCATTGGCCTGCTCCCATTCATGGACAGAATTTGCCTTTATTTGTGTCTTGGCAGAAAGCCAGGTTGCGAGCTGGCAAGACCTTCCAGAGCAGCCCTGGAGACTCACTGGAGGACCAGCTGAAGCCCATGCTGGAGTGGGCCCACGGGGGCTTCAAGCCCATGGGGATCGAGGGCCTCAAACCCAGCAACAAGCAACCAGGTGGGAATGAGCCCAGGAAACACGGTATTCCCTTAGCATCTTTGAGCTCTGCTTTCTTTACCCTGTCTTGCAATTTCTTGGCCTCTCCAGTGCTCACAGGAGAAGAATCAGCTCTCTTGAGCTGATCTGAATCACTCACCTCATGTAGGACCTTGGCCGCACATCCAGCCTCCTATAATCTTTAGACACCTATTTCCCCTTTTTTTCCTAATATTAATGGCGTATGTAAGCACTGGAGAATGTCACGTTGTCCTCAAAGGTGTGCTTTTGTTTTTTGAGACAACAGTCTCACTGTGTAGTCCCCTGTGGCCTCATGCTGGCATTCTGAGCATGTGTCACCACATCTGCCTCCTCGTGGCTGCTGATAGGTGTCTAGTTTTCTTTCCCAGTGTGTGTCTGTGTGAGGGAGTCAGAATCAACCATGTCCACTATGATTCAATAGATCCAACAAAAGTATAAATAAATGTTATTGAACAGGAGCCACATAGTGTAATTTAATTATTTTCTAGTAGGTTTGATGTAAAGGATGAGGTGAAATTAATGTGAACTGTAAATTTTGACCTAATATTTTTAAAACTTGGCACTTTAACATTTACTCTGTATAAAACAAAACTGAGGTATTTTACTTTTCTCTTAGTAGTGTCCTAAAAAAATCATGCCTTTACGTAAAAGTTAAATAGAACTTGATTAATGAATACATATTAACTAATTTCATAAATTGGCTAAATAGATTCCAGGGTTCAAGTCAGCCCAAATAAACAAATCAGTAGTAGCACTTGACAATTTGGGAGCTGACCCTCAGTGTGAAATCCTATCCCTTCTGTCATTTCAAGTGCTCAGTAGCTCCATGGTCCTGGTGGTCATTGTGGTGGGGCATCACAGTAGATGCCTCAGTGTCAGCCGTGGTCAAGTGTCTGCTCCGAGGTGACTCTAGAAAGATGGACTCTCTGACATATTCACAGGTGCAAACCCCACAAACATGAGTCTGGCCTGTCCCCTGGATGAGAGGAGCTTTGAACTGGCTTCTGCTCTGGGTTCCCTTCTGGGGATCTTTATACCCACCACGGTGCTCTGCTCTAGATGCAGCTAGATACAAACAAAGCATGGTCTTACCCTCGGCCTGCCTGGTCTCTTAGCCCTCCAGTCAACTGTGTCTGCTTCCCTTTCAGAGGTCAGAAGTCGGAGACGCACAGCCAACGACTCTGTCACTTCTGAGTACTGTCCCCCACCCAAGCGCCTCAAGACAAATAGCTATGGCGGGAAAGAGCGAGGGGAAGATGAGGAGAGCCGAGGTGATTTGGGGGGAGGGGTGGTCATTGCTGAAAGTTCTGGAGATTCGTGGCACAGAGCCAGGAGCAACAGGCGCTCAGGACCGCTGCACTGGGGCCTGTGTAGGACAGGAGAGGCTTCCCCACCCATCTCACACCTGTCCCTCTTTCCTCCACAGAGCGGATGGCTTCTGATGTCGCCCAGAACAAGGGGAATCTGGAAGGTACTGTTGTCTCCCAGCTCTCCCTAGTGGGGCTGCCCACGCCTGCCTACTCTGGCTTTGATCTTCTGCATGGGTTTAATTCAGACTCCTGGACATTGATGGAGGTCAGGGTCATTCCTGCTCCTTCTGTATCTTTTGCTGCATTTTTGGGATCAAGTATTGTGCTTTGCTTCTACTTTAATGGACTCTGATGAGGTCATTGACCAGGGTGTCTGCAGTGGGAGAAGAATTAACGTGTTGGCACTTTGGCCAATACCTGAAAACGCCAGATCAGTGACACCTTGAACTTCCCATGCAATAAACACAGCCAGCTTTTAGGCTAAAAGAAGACACATTTTGCCATTTGTCTCCTCCTCACGCTAACTCTGTTCTCTTTTCCCCAGTTGGGTACTGCACAGGGATTCAGAAATCTGCCAACAACAGTCCTAGTGGAGTTTGATTATGTGATGGACTCTTCATTTCCATCCTTGGCCCAATGAGCCTTAACCTTCAAATATTTATCAAACAGTTACTCATTATTGGGTCAGAAAACAGACCTAGACCCAGGGCACCCTGGGAAACCTGCCATTAAGAGCAGTACTGACAGTTTAGAAACTTTTTGAGCCTTGTAACTTAAGAATCATCCACCCTTTGTTCCTTCCCCCCAGTAAGACAGTATTGGCCATTTAATGGTTTTGTCATCTTGAGTAGTTCAGAGCTAAGGCTGAGTGGCCTCCTGATAAAACAAAACAAAACAAAACAAAACAAAACACAATGAGGTTTTTTTACTGTTTTTTTTTTTTTATCACATGCTGTGTTTATAGGACATGGTTGCAGATGACTGAGAGCCCTCAGCACATGGGGGCCAGGAGAAAATGATCAGAACTGTAAGGTTCAAGGCTTGAGCAGTTGCTGTTAGGCCCTTGACTTCCACATCTCTGACCCCCTGTCTTTCTTTCAGACCGCTGTCTGTCCTGCGGTAAGAAGAACCCTGTGTCCTTCCACCCCCTCTTTGAGGGTGGGCTCTGTCAGAATTGCAGAGTAAGTCTTCCTGCCACATCTGTCCCCTGCCCCATCTAGGCCCCCAGCAGAGTTCCTGCTCCAGGCACTAGTGGGCAGTTTCCCCAGGGCACACCACTCTCCCTTCCTGTTTGGGGACAGGTGATGCAGAGAGAAGGCCCTTCACAAGGCACTCAGATCACATGTACTGTCCCGAAGAGCGTGCCAGGCCACCACCTAGGGCCGCAGTCAGCTTGCTAGCCAGGCGTGGCTGAGGCCAGGCCTGTGGTCTCACCTGCTTCTCTCTGGTCAGGATCGCTTCCTGGAGCTCTTCTACATGTATGATGAGGATGGCTATCAATCATACTGCACCGTGTGCTGTGAGGGCCGAGAACTGCTTCTGTGCAGCAACACGAGCTGCTGCAGGTGAGTGCCCCTGGGGGTGGGGCTGGACCAGAGGGCCTTGGGTCCTGGGTCATACCCCACAGATCCTACAGCCTGTAGGCAGCTCAAAAGAACAGAAAATGAGCACCCAGTGGATATTCTGTGGAATCTGGTGCTCACAGTCGTGGACTGGATTGAGGTAAAGTGCTGGGTACCTGGCTGAGGTACAGGCCAGCTGTGCTCATGAGGTCAGGCCTGGGGCTTTCTGTGAAAGGCTCTACATTTGGAGGATATTGGGTGATCCATGTCCAAGATGTGGCCTGTTACCCTATGGCTCAGAAACACTTGGAGGCAGGAGTTTGACCACTGGGCAGGGATGGTCATGTCCTGGGGAACTGGGCCTGCAGGATGGTTGCCTGGCAACCTTGATGCCCATTCCCTCTGGATACTTGGTACAGGTGCTTCTGTGTGGAGTGTCTGGAGGTGCTGGTGGGTGCGGGCACAGCCGAGGATGCCAAGCTGCAGGAACCCTGGAGCTGCTATATGTGCCTCCCACAGCGCTGCCACGGGGTCCTCCGGCGCAGGAAGGATTGGAACATGCGCCTGCAAGACTTCTTCACCACTGACCCGGACCTGGAAGAATTTGTAAGCCACAGGCTCCGGGCTGCCCATGCAATGCCAGTCCCTGGGAATCTGGGATCCTGGGCATGTGTAAAAACAAGAGTTCGGCCTTTAATCTGAGAACCTAGGAGGCAGGGCTGGCCCTGCCTCCTATCTCTGGTCTTACATAGTGAGTTCCTGGTGTAGTCAAGGCTGGCTGGGAATGTGCAGCCAGATCCCATCTGGGCTGTACCATTTGCACCTCACAGAGCCAGTTCTCTCAGGCTGGGAGTCCTTGCTAGTTGACTCCTAGCAGACAGTGCTCCCCTCCAGTGCTCTCTGATGAGGGAACAGGAGGCAAACACCCTGAGCCTGTGGATGACGAGGGCAGCTGCTCCCACCTTGGGGGAGTTATCTTCTGTTCTCAGAGGCCTTGGCAGTTATCAGTCAAGCTCTTTATCTGTCTGGTCTGTGTGCAACTGTAGGAGGTGGCTGTGCCTCCTGTCTAGGGACAGAGTGGCCTTTCTCACCAGTTCCCTCAAAGCTTCTGGGCACAGGAGGATGGATGGGCACATCAGTCTCTTTCCTTATCTGGCAGGAGCCGCCCAAGTTGTACCCAGCAATCCCTGCAGCCAGAAGGAGGCCCATTAGAGTCCTGTCTCTGTTTGATGGAATTGCAACAGGTGAGTTGGTTTGATGCTCTACTGGGACACTAGAAGCATCTAGGCAGGTTGAAGGTGTCTCCCACATGGCAATGAAGAACAGGAGTAGCAGAGATGTCACATGTGTGCCTGTTTTTGCTGCACTCCACGGCCTCTGTGCCTTCTCACACCACTCTTGGACTTATGTATATATGGCTCTGCACTTGTCCTCTCGGCCTAACATTTCTGTTTGGTCCATACAGGCTACTTGGTGCTCAAAGAGTTGGGTATTAAAGTGGAAAAGTACGTTGCCTCTGAAGTCTGTGCAGAGTCCATCGCTGTGGGAACCATTAAGCATGAAGGCCAAATCAAATATGTGGACGACGTTAGGAAAGTCACAAAGGAAAATGTGAGGGCAACTCCTTTCCTGGTGCTCATCTCTAGCTTGTTCTTCTATACCCTGCACATTGGTCTCATGGCAAGCTATCTCTCCCCCCTCAGGACCAGGGTTGTTGGTAGAAGAGAACCAGAGTCAATTCTGAAAAGGCGGCAAAATAGGAATAATTCAGGGCTCAGTTTCTTTTAGTGGCTAGAATGTGAGCATTGAGCATCCATAGGCTGAAACTGGAGGTGCTGACCAAGCACCTAGAACTGAATTTTCTTAGCAACTACACTAAGGATATAAGCTTTATTTATTCCAAATTAAAAACAAATTTTCATTATCATCAGCATTGTTGTGGGGGAGAACATGGGTGTGTGCACACAGGTGAGGGTGTCGGTACTGGGGCACACTCGTGGAGATGAGAGGACAACTTTTTGGAATCAGTCTTCTTCCACATTCACATGGGTTTTGAGGATCACACTCCGGTTGCCAGGCTTGCATGAGACCTGGAAACCCCCTCCACCGCCCCGCCCCAAGCCATCTCGCCTGCCCCAGAATCAAGGCTTCTATCTCCTCCTTTCTCAGGCTCATCCAGCCGTTTGTCTTTTTCCCTAGATTGATGAATGGGGCCCATTCGACCTGGTGATTGGTGGAAGCCCATGCAATGATCTTTCCTGTGTGAATCCTGTCAGGAAAGGCTTGTTTGGTGAGCAGCCATCTGTTTTGGCTCACAAAGATCCTACCTTGAGTGCCGATCCAGGTGTGGTGGCCTGAGAAGATGCTGTTTGCTTCTGTTCATTCTTTTAGCACCTCAGTCTTTTGGCACTGGCTATGTCCCTTGAAAATCCTCAGCCCTCAGAGAAACATGTCAGTGAATAGTGTTTGGCTGCTCTATGTCTTCTTGTCTGGTTACTCCAGGGGACTAAAAGGATTGGGATATGGGAGCATTGGCTTTACTGAAGGGGCATAGTGGGATTCTCTTGGTCTTAAGAAATGCAGAGGGTTGTACTGAAGCTTTTGAGCAAACCCCATTCTCTGATGTTCTTTTATGGATGTAGAGGGTACTGGCCGGCTCTTCTTTGAGTTTTACCGATTGCTAAATTACTCACGCCCTGAAGAGTGTGTTGACCGCCCATTCTTCTGGATGTTTGAGAATGTGGTAGCCATGGAGGTCGGTGATAAGAGAGACATCTCACGATTCCTGGAGGTGAGTGGCATGAGTGTCAAGACTACTTGGGCCATGGGGCCCATGTTGGCATTGAAGGCTACTGAGTGTTGACAGGTGGAATGATTCCCTGGTTTGTGCCTAGATCAGCAGATGAAGAATACAGCACACTTGTGAGTGCGTGGAAGACATTTATTCCTAATATAACCCTGCCTGTGCAAGGCACCAACCATGACACCAACTTCTACTTCTACTCAAATCTTTGCTTATTTCCTCTTTCTTCTGAAAATGATGGCTTTAAGAATCACAGAGAATTTAATTATCCACCACTTGATACATATCAAACTCTGTAGTAAGCAGGTTTTTTTTAAAATTTCTCTTCCTTCCTTCCTCCCTCCCTCCCTCCCTCCCTCCCTCCCTCCCTCCCTCCCTCCCTTCCTTCTTTCTTTCTTTCTTCTCCTTTCTTTTTAAAAAATGTATTTATTTTATTTCATGTGCATTGACGTTTTGCTGGCATACATGTCTGTGTAAGGGTGTCAGGTCCCTTGGAACTGGAGTTACAGACAGTTGTGAGCTGCCATGTGGGTGCTGAGAATTGAACCTGGGTCCTCTGGAGGAGCAGCCAGTGCTCTTAACTGCTTAGCCATCGCTCCAGCCCTTCTTTCTTTTATTTTTTTTTTATGTATTTCATGTATATGAGTACTCTGTATGTATATTTACATTTGAGCAGAGGGCATTGGGTCCATTATAGATGGTTGTGAGTCATCATGTAGTTGCTGGGAACTGAACTCAGGACCTCTGGAAAAGTAGCCAGCACTTATTAATACTGAGCTATCTCTCCAGCCTCATGTTCATTTGCTTAAGACAGAGTCTCTTGTAGCTCAGGCTTTTCTTCAACTCTTGGTCTTCTTGTCTCCACTGCTCAAGTGCCAGGATTACACCTAGACTGTGCCTTAGTTTTCTTTAGAATTTTACAGCTTTGGCCTCAGAGGTGATATAATTGGCTATTTTCCAACTGTTATGTGTTGTTTGTGGCTGCACGCCCTGAGCTATGTATTGCTCATACTGACTTTCTGCAAATAGAATTTGAGTTAGCAGATTTTGATGTGAAGTGCTTCTTCTTTTGAGCACATCCTGTCACTGGTATGACTCAGTGAGCAGGCCTTATCTGACTTGTTACTCCTCGTTCGTAGGAAGAGATTAGCTAGCTGTCTTAGTCACTGTTGTATTGCTGTGAAGAGACACATGACCAAGGCACCTATTATAAGAGAAAGCATCTAATTGGTGGCTTGCTTGCAGTTTTCAGAGATTTAGCCTATTATCATCACGGGGAGCATGACAGCATGCAGGCAGGTGTGGTGCCGGAGAAGAAGCTGAAAGTTCTATATCAGATCCTCAGGCAGCAGGAGGAGAGAGAGCCTGGGCCTCGCATGGGCTTTTGAAACTTCAAAGCACAACCTCCAGTGACACACTTTCTCCAACAAGGTCACACCTTCTAATCCTTCTAATCCTTTCAAACAGTTCTATTCCCTGGTGACTAAGCATTCAAATATATGAGCCTATGGGGGCCATTTTCATTTAAACTATCACATTCTACTCTTTGCCCACCCCCAATAGGCTTGTACTCGTCTCATAATACAAAGTGCATTCAATCTAACTTCGAAAGCTCTTATAGTTTTTCACAGTTTCAGCAGTGTTTACTGATTTATTTTTCTTTTTTGGTTTTTAAAACAGGGTTTCACAGTATAGCCCTGGCTGTCCTAGACTCACTCTGTAGACCAGGCTGGCCTTGAACTCACAGGAGATCCGCCCGCCTCTGTCTCTTCAGTGCTGGGGTTAAAAGTACATGCTACCACACCTGGTCTTCAGCAGTGCTTAAAAGTCAAAAGTTCCAAACCCCTTTTGGAATCCCTGGCAATCTCTTAACTGTAACTCCCTGTAAAATCAAAATCATACTTAACCGTAACCCCTTGTAAAATCAAAAGCAGATCAAATACTTCCAACACACAATGGCACAGAATATAAATCACCATTCCAAAAGAGAAGAAAGGAGCATAGTGAGTAAATACTAAACCACAGCAAACTGAAAACCAGCAGGGGCAAACTCCAAATTCTGCATCTCCATGTCTGACATTAGAGTGCTTTTCAGTTCTCCAACTCCTTTCAGCTTTTTGAATACAATGTATTTCTCTCTCTTGGGCTGATTTCACACCTGGTCTACAGCGCTCTTTGGCAGGTAACCCATGGTCCTGGTATCTCCAATATCTTAGGATCTCCAATCCAGGCTTCGCCTTCACAGCTTCACATGGTAGCCTCTCTGCAGGAAGAGCCCTGACACACACTTGGCCTCAATGGCTTCCTTTAGCCATGGAGGAAATCCCTCAACTCCTTGTATTTCTGACTCTAAGACCTGTCACAACAATATCTAACTCCTGGTACAATATCTAACTTCTGTCTTGGTCACCGTTCTATTGCTCTGAACACACATCAATCAGCTCTGTGTCCAGCCTGCCTCAGAGTGGGAAGTGGTCTGTCTCCTTGCCTCTTCTATAGCTAGCAAAGCCTTGTCACCTGACAGGTCAGATGACCTGGGCTGACTGACATCCAAGTCTTGGTGTCCCCAGCAGCTCCCTTCTCTTCCAGCAGTGTAACCCAGTGATGATTGATGCCATCAAGGTTTCTGCTGCTCACAGGGCCCGGTACTTCTGGGGGAACCTACCTGGGATGAACAGGTAAGAGTCCTGAGAGGGACTGGTAACAGACAGCAAAGTTATATCTAGGTCTGCTTTGACATTTGAGCCTTCTAGAGAGTTATGGCTTTCACTGAAGCACTGGTAAGGACTCCTTGAGCAGCTGCCTTGCTCTAGCTGCAGGGTGGGTGTTTTTCAGGGTCTTCACAGGACTGTGAGAACTGTGAAGCCTCCCTGTTCTTTCTGCTGTGCTAAGGCTTCCATTGCAAGTGTTCAATGTCAAAGATAGCATTTCTTCTGCCCCTGAGATGAAGTGGGCCTTGGACTAGCACCTGATGACCAACCAGGGGGCATGGCTGAGGTGTCAACAGCCGTACAGGTAGTGGCTCTTTCCAGCTTTCCAGTTGACAGCATTTTCCACCCTTTAAAATTTGTTTTTGAGATTGTAATTTAATTATAACAGTCCTCCCTCCAAATCCTTATCCTCCTTCCCTGCTCTCCTTCAATTACATGGCCTTTCTTTTTATCAATTGTTATTGTATGCATATATGTATTAGTATATACATATATATTCCTAAATATAACCTGTGTGTGTCCATATAATATTACTTGTATGTGTGTTTTCAGGGCTGGCTATTTGACGCTGGACAACCAACTATGTGCTCTTCCCTAGGGAAGGCCACCTCTCCCATTCCCAGTTTTCCTCAGTTGTCTATAGTTCTTTGTGTAAGATTGAGGCCTTCTGGACTTTTCTTTGTCCAGTGTGGCATGCTCATTGGTGTCATCCTTGATTATCTCACATTTGGATAGTTTTACCCAGGGTTTAGTTCTGTTCTGCAGAGGCCTCCTTATCGCATCCTTTGAGATTTCAAGAACAGCTTGCTTACCAAGATGCAAAATGTGACTGTAGTGACCATCCCAGATACGTGAATGAGATAAACTCTGAGACACTTTCAGAAGGATAGAGTAGGTGCATACATTTTGGGAATTTGGCAAAGTATGGGCAGAGGTCAGAGGGTCCTGGAACAGCTTGGAGATTTTTCTTAGATATTGTAAATTTAAAAAAAAAATTCAGCTTAAAATTTTTTTTTTTTTAAATTCAAGTAATATTGTTTTAAATTTCTTGGATAGTTAAGATTTATTCAGCCAACCATCTAATCCAAACCTACCATGTTCTTGTTTGGAATCACATGGGCTGGTTTGCTCAACATTCAAGCTCTCTCTGCCAAGCACTGTATTGCTGCCAATTCAGTGGGGGACATGGTGATGTCAGCGGCTCTTGTAGAGCAGGCATATTAGTGGGAGGGGCAGAGGACACTGTGAGTGATCGTACGTTCATGGTTGAAGAGGTGGCATCGGAAAGTAGGGTGGCGAAAAGAGAGGCCTTATCTGCTGGAACTGAAGAAATGGAGTCATTCCAGGCAGAAGAGAGGGCTCTGGGATAGATGGTGGGTGGGCATCCCCAGACTAGCTTGGAGACCAGTGCTCTTAGGTTGAGAGTGGCTTGGAAAGAGGGATGCATTATCTCTGACTGGATAATTCAGGCCTGATCTGTGGTGCCACCTAGTTATACGTGGGCATAGGGCATTGCAAGAGATTAATTGCTTAAGTGAATTAAAATTAATTTAAGTTATGTGATGTCTAGCAGAAGGAAACAGAGAAAGTGGCGGGGACACTAGTGAGGTGGTGCATTGCAGAAGGAGGTGAGATGGTCAGTTATGACGCTGTATCCCAGAAGGTGCCATCTGGCGAGAAAACAGATGAAGTTGGTGGTAGTGACCTTTGGTGTTTACAGCGGGATGTTTAAGCATTTATTTATGCGTTTGGTGGCTCCTCCCAGGCTGAGAAGATGGGCTGCAGTAAGTGAGCTCTGCTGGGTGACAGAGTAGGTGCACGAAGGGACAGGTGGGCTGAGGCCTGAATCGTCTAGTTTGTGCAGATCTTTTCACTATGTAGCCCTGACTGGCCTGGGACTCCTTATGTAGGCCAGGCTGGCCCTGAACTCACAAAGATCCTCCTACCTCCTTAGTGCTGGGCCAAAAGGCATGTGCTGCCATGTTTGTATGTGTTTGTATGAACCTTAATCTTTGAAATGTATATAACACTGCATTTTCCATGTCCTTTTTCTCCTCACCCCTCACTTCATTTAGGTCCATGGAGGACAAAAGAGGACAAAAGAGGGGATAGGAAGCCAGTTAGATAGCTGAGTGAGCAAAGGAGCTTGATGTACATGATGGCCTGAGTTTGTTTCCGCAGGACTCCCTTAAAGGTGGAAAGAGGGAACTGACTCTTTGTAGTTGTCCTCTGACCGCCACACTTGTACTGTGGCATACAGGTCCATACACATTAAACACACACATACACATTAGCAGTGAGCACATTTTAGAAAGAGGAATTTGGGCTGGCATTGGACAGCTGGAAGGTGCAGTCGAGGGAAACGCGTGGTGCGATTCCTCAGCCCTCTGTGGCGCCCACTCTTCTTTCTTTTTGACTTTGAAGTTCCCAGCTGGGACCATTACCGTGTTGATGGCTCTGCACACAGATGTTGTGAAAACCTCTGATTCTACCTCTTGCCTTGTCAGCTTGTTTGTCTCTGCAAAACAGGTTGCCAGAGAGGAAGGGAACAGCTTGAACCCTTTTGACGGCACCCGATTAAAAACCCTCTTGAGTTTGATTTCCTAAGTGTGGGGTACTCATATGAGGGTGACTCAGCAACATCTAGAGCCATGGCTCTCAACCTTCCTAACGCTGTGACCCTTTAATACAGTTCCTCATGCTGTGGTGGCCCCAGCCATAAGGTTATTTCATTGCTACTTCATAATTGGGATTTTGCCACTGTTGTGAACCTTAATGTAAATATCCGTTCTTTTTCCTGATGGTCTTAGGTGATCTCTGTGGAAAGGTCATTCGACTCCCAAAGGGGTTGTGACCCACAGGCTGAGAACCACTGATCTAGACCAAGTCCTCTATCACACTTGCCTGGTCTGCACAGGTCTCAAGGTAGTGCTCCTGTCCCTGTGTGGGAACCTACCTTTGCCCAATACTAAAATCTAAAATTTGGAGAACCACCACCCCTGGGCACTGAGCTGTATTCTCCAGGGACTACTGAGCCCTTGGCCATACCACACAGACTTGTGTGTTTTCATCCTGTGACTGGACGTGGTCACTGCCAGAGTACACTTGCACAAGGCAGATTCTCTCCGCGTCTGGCTTATGAGGTCTCTCACTTGGACCTCCAGTGCAGACACTGGAGAGTAACAGTTTTGACTGTTCCCAGGCCCGTGATAGCTTCCAAGAATGATAGACTCGAGCTGCAGGACTGCTTGGAGTTCAGTAGGACAGCAAAGGTAAGATGCCGGGTGGTCTGTGCCACCGTGACCTTGGCTCTGTCCCCGTGGTTCCTGCTCATTCCCTCACGGACTCCTGTCCTGGTGCTGGGTCTTTTCCCCCATGGAGCTGTTCTGTCTCCCCCTCAAGTTCAGAGTAGGCGATGTTGTGGATAAATGAGTAAGAAATGTAACCGGGCTCTGCGATGGCTGCTGTTGGATGCCCAGAGGCTGGGCTGCAGATGGTCTTTGCAGTAATGAGCAGTGGCAGATGCTGCTGCAAAAGTCTATGTGCTGTGAAGTCACAGGCACACAGGAAGGACCATGTGTCTGCTGCTCCACGTCTGTGTAAAGCAAAGGCCTGTTGCTCCAGCTCTGGTTGGCCACTGTGATTCTGGAAGGGTTTTGCTCTTGAAGGACCCCTTTGATCAATCAGTAGCTGGTGTCTTGGCCCCATGTGATCCTCCACGGTCACTTTTGGCTAAAGTCTATGTGGCTGGTCTTCCTTCATGAACTTGTGGGAAACATAAAGAATCCTCTGAAGTCTGTTTCTTTGTCTTCTCCCTGTGTCTGTCTGTCCTCGCCACCTCTTCAAACTCCAGCTCTCTGTCCTCTGCCCTCTCTGGATGCCTCTGGTCCTGACCCTACTTGGAGCCTTCTGAGCTTACCCTGTGATGTTGTTTTGTTCTCCAGTTAAAGAAAGTGCAGACAATAACTACCAAGTCGAACTCCATCAGACAGGGGAAAAACCAGCTTTTCCCCGTAGTCATGAATGGCAAGGATGATGTTTTGTGGTGCACTGAGCTTGAAAAGTGAGTGTATTAATTACTTTTCTATTGCTGTGATAAGACAGTAGGGCCAAGAACATTTATAAAGCAAAGAGTTTATTTGTGCTTATTGTTCCGGAGGGACAAGAGTCTATCATGGCACGGAAATAGGAAGTGTGACAGCAGGCTTGGTAGCTGGAGTGGTGAGCTGAGAACTTACATCTTGAACTGCAAGCATGAAACCAGAGAGAAAGAGTGAACTAGGGGTGGCAGAGTCTTTAAAGCTACAAGGCTCTCCGCTAGTGACATACTACAGCAAGGCCACATCTTCTGAACCTACCCAAACAGCATCATCAACTGGGAACTGTATTCACGTGACTGAGACTATGGGGTGCTTATCTTTCTAATTGCCACAGTGAACAAGGCTGTTCTCGGGGAGGGAATCTGTGGGGACAGAGACAGGCATGTGCAGGCAGAGCCAGCAGCACACACAACAGTTGCTTGCCTAGTCCCTCAAGGTCCCACTGGCCCTGTGTAGTGGGGTCTGCAATAATGCCTTTTCAGCATTAGCCCTCATTTTCCCACAGAAATGGTGGCATGGTGGTGATGAGAAGTCTCAGGTATGAGGTTATTAGATGGCAGCACCTCTCTGTCACCTGTACTGCCCTCACGTTTCTGTCCCAGCTTTCCGGGTTCTTAGGAAAATGAAAACCCCACAGCTCTTCTGGCCACACTCCTCATGGGGCAGCTGATTCCTCTTTGGTCACAGTCTGGCTTTGACCTCTTACACTTTATTGGACTAAACTGTCCATTGTTATGTGACGATCTATCTGTTGGATTTCATGTTTTTGTTTTCTTTCTTTTTTATGTTGTAGCTATGTTCTGAAGATTGGGTTTCTCTGTGTAGCCTTGGCTGTCCTGGACTTGCTTTGTAGACCAGGCTGGTCTCAAACTCACAGAATGAATTTGCCTCTGCCTCCCAGAGTGCTGGGATTACAGGCGTGTGCCACCATGTGCTGGTTGTAGTTTCTGGTTAGTAGAAAAGTGGTAGATAACATTGCTTAGCTTCTTCCTGAAGTGGAATGTTCTGGATCTGGAAAGTGATCACAGAGATGTGATTCTGAGGCTTGGTGAGGAATGATGATGCAGTGTTGATGTAAAAGCAAAGGAAAGCGATCCTGGGGTCGGCCACTGGCCCATTGCTGCTGTTTCTAGAACCAAGTTATAAGCATTTCTTCCTTTAAAATGTTGTTACTTGTGGATCAGTGTATTGTTTCTATACATGTCTGTGCTTGGACAAATACCATAGGCAGGCTGAATTCTGAATTGTACTCAACTGAACTGGGACTGAAAATCTGTGTGTGTGATCTTGTTCCTTCTTTGAAAAAACAAAACTACAGGGCTGAGGCAATGGCTTGCCAGGCAAGTGTGTGGATTTGAGTTTGATCCAGGTATGGTAGGCAGAGGAGGAGGATCCCTGAGGATTGCTGGTCCTCCAGTCTAGCCTAATCTACAAGTTCCAAAAGGCCCTGTCTAAAAAAAAAAAAAAAAAAAGTGGATACATAGCCCCTGAGGAATAATAACACCTAAAGACTGAGGGTGACCTCTAGCCCAATGTACGCACACATATGCACACATACGTCTCTCCACCCCAAGAAATCACTAAGCTTCTCTCATTGTGTTTTGGTGTTGAATACAAGTCTGCTGGCTGGCACTCATTCATGGATTAATTCACATCAGGCATTTAAAAATGGTCCCTGTGCAGTACATAAGGACCTGGGGCACAGTCCAGGTGTAGGAGACGCAAGACTGTTACAGTGCCCTGTGACTCAGCTATCAGCTGTCAGCAAGTGTTCTGAGGAGCCAGTGGAACTGGTAGTCTAGAAGGTTCCTTTGCGCCCAACAGTCTGGGCTGAAGGCATGGGGAAGGGGAATTGTGGACAGACACAGTGGCAGCCTGATAGCTTTCGCAGGCCTGGACACGGCTGTTCTTGGTGCTGTAGACAAGGACCCTTCTAACCTCATCTCTTCTCTCTCTGTTCTCACAGGATCTTCGGCTTTCCTGCCCACTACACAGACGTGTCCAACATGGGTCGTGGCGCCCGCCAGAAGCTGCTGGGAAGGTCCTGGAGTGTGCCAGTCATCAGACACCTCTTTGCCCCCTTGAAGGACTACTTTGCATGTGAATAGTTCTGCCCAGGACTGGGAAGCTCTGGGGTCTTGGGGTTAATGCATTAGGAGTCATGCTGATCCTTGAAGGGCCCAGCTCTGCCCTTAATTTGCCTCTGTGGGGACCTCACTATATATTCAGTTCTCTCCTGCTCACTGGGAGCAGAGCCTGCTGGCCCTACAGTGGAACCTCCTTCTGCACAGCTCAGACTGGCATCTTAAGGTGGCCCAACATGGTTCTCAGGTTTACTGTGCTTAAAATTTTAAAACCAAACCAGGTGGTTTTAGTGCATGCTTTTAATCCCAGCACTTTGAAGGCAGAGGCAGGCAGAGCTCTGAGTTCAAGGCCAGCCTGGTCTACAGATTGAGCTCCATGACAGCCAGGGCTACACAGAGAAACTGTGTCTCGAAAAAACAAAACCAACCAACCAACCATCCAACCAAAAACAAACAAACAGACAGACAGACAGACAGTACCAGAGTTGTGTGGCTACATGGGAGAAATAGTTTTTGCTGCTTTTTAAGGCTGAAAAATGACAGATGCACAGCGTTTCCTTTTTGTTTAATTAAAATCAACATCTCTCAACAATAATCTTGTGTGCACTTTGCTCTTCCGTGGAAGCGTGCATCAAGCGCAGGGATGCCTGTGGTCCCCAGGGGCTCGTGGAGCTCGGAGTGTACTGCAGTGTCCTCCGAACTCCATAGCATCTACAATCCCTGGGGGCTTCTGCAGTCCTTGCTGCTAGCTCCATCCGTAGCCTCTGCTTCATTTGCTGCTGCTCCAGGGAGGACAGCAGGCTAAAAGGGCCTGTCTAAACTTTGATACTGTAGTTTATTTTCTGTTACTCTGGCCTGCTGGGACTAGTGGCACACCTTTAGTCCCAGCATTGCAGAGAAGAGGGAGGTATTTCTTCAGGACAACATATCAAGCTCCAGGCCAGCCAAGGCTACTCAGTGAGACCCTGTCTAAAATGAAACATACCCTCCTCTGATAGAAAACGAAAATGCACAAAACAAAACAAGACAAAATCCCATATTCTGACCAAAAGCGACTTAGAAAGGGTTTATTGGTCTTACCTGTTCAGGTCACACACCATCACTGAGAGAGGCCGGGGAAGGAACTCAAGGAGGGCCTGAAGCAAAACCATGGAGGACTGCTGCTTACCGGCTCACTCCCCGGTTAGCGCAGCTAGCTTTCCTTTGCAGCCCAGGCCCGCTTGCCTAGGGATGGTGCTGCCCACAGTGGGCTGGGCCCTCCCATGTCAATCATCAGGCAAGACCGCCTTTCACGGACTTTGGCCAATCAGATCTGGGCGCCCCTTCAGTAGTGACTCTAGGTTGTGTCAAGTTGACAGTACAGAACACCTAGGACATTTGGCAAAGGTTTGATGGTGACACCCGTTCTGAGGTTTCTTAGGAAGCTGGCTGAGATAATACCCGTGCAGAAGAGTCCTGCTTTCCACTGTTCCTCACAACTTCCATGGGATTCTGCCGAACCTTGCTTCCCAACTGTCCGCTTGACAAGATGCAGGGCAGCTACCTGCAGTGACCAGGCTGCCTGGGAATGGCTCTTGTGATTCTAACAAGCTTTTAAATTTCATTAATCATCACCATTATTATTTATTGCTGTGTGTGTTTAGCACAGCATGTGTGTGGAGGCTGTGAGCGTCAAACTCACATCAGCCTCGCGCGGCAGGCGCCCTCACCCATTGAGCTAGTTCACAGGCACTAACAGTCTTATATCTAGACTGTGGTTTACGGTGAGTTGGATGCCCAGTCGAACTTCCTATTTATTGGCCATTAAAGATGTACTTGTTCCTTTATGCTCAAAATTGCAACTGCCTCGAGTAGCTCCTCCTTACTAGCTGGAGCCAGCTAGCAACCAAGGTGTCCCACACCCCAAGCCCATCGTGACATGCCCCAGCCTTAAGAAGGAGCCAAGGAGAGCATACTTGAGTTACTAGCATGTAGACTAGAGGGGAAGCAGTACCTGTGACCCCGGATCAACCTCGCCCTAGTCCTCTCTGCCTCATTACATGGCTTGTAACGGCACCTTTACAGGTTGGGGTCTCATAGGGTCTAGCCTAGGGCTGACATGTAGCGGAAAGAGTAGGAAAGAGGCTTTGCATGTGGCAGGACGGGAAGCCACATAGGTTATTGGAAAGCTGTCCCTGGCTAGAGCAGCCTTGGTGAGATGTGCCATGGTGACAATTGCACTGGCAATTAGCAAAAGCCTGGGCCTGGATACTTTACTCTAAGGATTTCAGACCTGGGGGATGATTGCCGCACAATTAAGCCATCTTGTGTACAGCACTGCACCAAATGCCAGGACAGGATGAAGCAGAATAAACAGCTCCCTCCTCAGAACCGCAAGAGAAGAGGCCGATGGACCCCCCAGGTGAGGGCCCCTGGGGTGTCCCGGCTTGCTTGTGGGGCAGCTGGTGGAGGTTTTGGGTGGGTGGGGGAGCTGTTGTAATCTGTAACTCCTGTCAGGGTGGCCTAGGCTTGAATTTGAGTTTACCAGGCTGTGTGGCTACGGGAGAGTCTGAACATACTGGGACAAAGGTTGAAGTTGGCATCCCATGTAGGTCTCTTGGAGTGCTCCTGGGGGGTGGGTTGTGTCTGGGGCCTGACACACTGCTGTGTTGCTTCGGTGAGAGCGATACATCAGGCATACTTTATAGGTTAGTGAAGTCCATGGGTGAGATCTGGAGAAAATGCTGGGCATGGTGCCTTATAGGCAGCAAGCCTTACCCTCGTAATAGATGGCATTAAGAAAATGAAAGCCATCCTTCAGTGCCAATGGCAATGAGGACAGTGGTAATGATAGCAACAAGCGATGATTATGACTCATGAATTCCTTAAAAAGGATGAGACAGTATTGCCCAGATGTGCAGCAGCTGCCCACTAATGCCAATGCTGCAACAGTGGGCAGTGAGATCTTCGTGTCCCTTGTTAGGGAAGAAGTGGGGTGGTGTTGGTTGTGAGGGAAGGATCTTGTCTGGGTTTCAGGACCCGGCCCTGGGTCAGTTTCAGGACCGGGCGGTGGTGGTGGGGTGAGCACCAGGCACACGACTCTCTCACTCTTCTTTCATCCCAAACTAAGAGATTAAGTGTCTCTAAGTGTCTGCCCTGGAATGTTCTTGGTCTTTTTTTCCTCTCTGAAGCCAGATTATCAGGGATCCCGTATCGGTGGCCTATTCCTTTGGGTGAGCAAGGGTGTTCTGGTATCTTCTTTGGGTCTCTCCACTCCCCTGCTGTGAATTCTCAGCTTTACAGGGCTGGTATGTGGCTCAAATGATCGCGTGATTGAGAAGCGTGGCTGAGAACTGTTATTTCCTACAGCTGAACCCTCCTAGCAACTGCTTGGAGGCTTGAGCACTGTGATTATAGGAAAGAGAGTTGGGAGAGGCCTCTCCACAGGGTCATACAGCTGTCAGGCTTACGGGTAACAAGCAGAAGTCTGATCCCTAAAGCCAGCCTATCTTTGCTCCTCGATTCAGCCTGTGCCTTGTTGGCTTTGGTTTGGTGGAACTTAGAATTTCCTGCAGTCTTTGGCACTTGTGAAATTTGCTTTTTTATCAGGTCAAACTGTCCTTCTTTCTTACCTCCTATCTTGCTTCCCGTCTTCTTCTTCTGTCAAAATTTATTGAGTTAAAAAAAAAACTTGGAATTAAATATTATTAATTATTATTATTATTATTTGATTTTCTGAGGCAGGGTTTCTCTGTGTAGACTTGGCTGTCCTAGACTCACTTTGTAGGCCAAGCTGGTCGTGAACTCACAGAAATCTGCCTCCCATTGCCTCCTTTGGAGTGCTGAGATTACAGGCATGAACTATCCCACCCACCTTTATTTATTTTTCAAGACAGGTCTCACTCCTGGCTCATCCTGGAACTCACTCTGTATACCACACTGGCCTTAAACTCAGAGCCTGCCTCTGCCTCCCGACTGGTGAGATTAAAGGCTTGTGCCAGCACCACCAGTGCTTGGATCCTTGGCACCCACAAAAAGGCCAGGTGGGCACAGCAGCCTATCTGTGATCTCAGCACATGGGAAGCAGAGACAGGGATCACCAGAGCAAGCTGGCTGGCTAGACTGGAGGGCTGGTGCTCTCTAGATTAAGGTGAGAGACCCTGTGTCAGTACATAATGTGAAGAGTAACAGAGGAAGACACTTGACAGCATCCCTGGGCCTCCCTACCTGCAGATGCACATGCACGGACGCTGGCACACATACAAACATGCATGCACAAAAACAAAGTACATAGCAGAGAAACTTCACACAGGTCTGTTTTCTCCCAGTGTTGCTGCAGGGGAAACCCGGGGCCTCGTGCACGTTAGACAACTCCTCTAATGTCAAACTATGACCCCAGCCAGGACATTTCTCATTTCAACTCCTAGCTGTAGGCATACTTTAGAAGAAAACACACCTCTTTTATTTACAGTTCTTTTATCTTTTTCTCCCTACTCCACCCCAATCCCTTCCAATACCCCAACACCAGGTAGGAGAGAGAAAGGGTTAGTGGGAGAATGGGCACAGTTTTCTTAGCTGCTTCCTGCTGGCTAGGGTCGTCGGGTTCATTGGAGCTAGTCCAATCCTCATTGCAGGAGACGTCCAACTTCTTGACTCATAACAGCAACCAGGAGCAGCAAGGGGGAAGCAGGAGCAGCCTTGTTCTTTCCTGGAGCTCCTCACTCTCTGGGCTCTGGCATTTATTCTCTCTCCAGAGTTCTCAGATTTAAACTATCTGCAGCTGACAAAGAGCTCCTCTCAGAGCCCGCAAGAGGCAAATGGTCTGCTGCTGTGGACCATCTGAATCAGTCCCATATCCCACACCTAGGACCAAAATGAAAACATGTTTATATCCATAACACCTAGCAGAGGTAGGGTTTAAATCCAGATTACTAGCTTTGCTATTTAGGATATGACGTCATATATAAAATGGCATTATCAATCTTGCCCCAAAGCATTTACAAATATTTTAGATAAATTATTGCCATTGATGCTTCATTATAATAGCTTGTTGTTATTGTTGTTGTTGTTTTTTGAGAGTCTCACATAGTCTAGGCTGTGCTTGGGGTTTTTGGTTCTCCTGATCCCCTAAGTTCTGAGATCATATCATGCTCTGTTGTTTCCTCTTGCTTGTATTTCCCTATATTAACCCTTTTATAAGGGTAATGACTCAACTTTTGGGACCATTGTTAACTCTGGGATGTCTTCCCATGCTGCAAAGTGAAGTCAAGTCTCTTGTGGTATGGTTGGAATTCTATTCACCATGGAAAACAGCAATATGCAGTCTGGGAATGCCCAAAGCCCTAGGTTTGATCCCAGGATCACATAAAATGCTGGTACAAAACGGTATTCACTCAGGCGGTGTAGGCAGGGCGATCACCAGTAAGTCATCCACTGTTACCGTGTGAGATTCCTAGCCATTCTCAGAAAAATCCCCATGGCTTCTGCAACTGGGGCTAAGCCCAGACTTTCTGGGCGCCTGTACACACAGTGCAAGCACCTTGCTATACACTCGCTACTTTTGCCTAGCCCTGAATCTGATCTGGTTTGAGTAAACCAAGATTCAAGTCACGGATGTGTCCGCTTTGCCTCCTTTGCCAGGGTAGAAACTTTAGGAGGTCACCACCAAATGCCTAGTGCCTGTTTGGTCAGGGAAAATAAATGCTGGCAGCCAGGCATGGTGGTACAGGCCTGTAATTTCCTGTTGGAAAGCAGCAACAGGAGGCTCAGAAGTTCAAGGTTACCCTCAGCTACGTAGGAAGTTGGAGACTAGTCTGGGCTATATTAGACCCTGTCTCAAAAAATTATGAGGTTTATAAATAAGTAGTATTGAGACAAAGAAACCATTCTGAGTCCTGGGTCCAACTCTGTGATGCTGGGCAAGTCAACTGGCTTCTCTGAGCCTGCTTCCTTTGATGTGAAGTGCAGTTGTTCATCCTTTCATCAAGGTGCTACAAACAAGCACTGAGACACAGTCTGGAGCTAGAATAGGAAAGCGTCTCCATGGGAAGGCAGAGGATGAAGGCATAAAAAGAAAACTTCTTCTGAAGTGCTAAGAATAAACTGCATGATATTACAAGTGCTCCTATGAGGTGACTTTTTTTTTTCCTTCGAGACAGGGTTTCTTCGTATAGCCATGGCTGTCCTGGAACTCACTCTGTAGACCAAACTGGCCTCAAACTCATAGAGATCTGCCTGCCTCTGCCTCTCAAGTGCTGGCATTAAAGGCCTGTACCACCACTGCTGGCAAGGTGACTTTTTTTTTTTTTATTAAGGTGCTGTGCTGGCTAGTTTTATATCAACTTGACACAAGCTAAAGTCATCAATTAAGAAAACGTCCCTATAAAAGCGGTTTGTAGGCAAACCTGCAGAGTATTTTCTTAATTAGTCATTGATGGGAGAGTCTCATCAGCCCATTGTAGATGGGGCCACCTCTGGGCTGGTTGTCCTGGGTTTTATAAGAAGGCAGGCTGAGCAAGCCATGAGGAGAAAGCCACCATTCATGGCTTTCTAAGTAGCACTCTTCCATGGCCTCTGCATCCTGCCTCTAGTTTCCTGCCCGGTTTGAGTTCTTTCCATGATGAATAGTGATATGGAAGCGTACGCCAAATAAATATTTTCCTCTCCAAGTTGCTTTGGTCATGTTTCTTCGAAGTAATAGTAATCCTAAGTAAGAGAGATGCCTACCAGCTGGGCAAGGTGGTGCACACCTGTAATTCCAGGATTCTAGGAGGCAGAGGCAGGCAAATCTCTGTGAGTTCAAGGCCAGCCTGGTCTACAAGGTGGGTCCAGGACAGCCACATGGAGAAACCCTGTCTCAGAAAAACAAAACAAAAAAGGTGCCTATCAAATATCACCCCCCCCTTTAGAAAAATTCTCACTCTGTAGCTCTCTGGTTGGCCTTGAACTCAGATTCACTTATCTCTACCTACCGAGTCCTGGGATTAAAAAGGTTCACACCGCCACATCAGGCTAATCCATCTTAAATTTTTAATTTTTTTTTTTTTTACATTTATTTGTGGGCATATTTGTGTGCGTGTAGGCATGCGAGTGGCACCGCACGAATGTGGAAGTCAGAGGAAACTGGCAGGAGTCGACTCTCACGTTTTATCAGCGGGTCCTGGCGATCGAACTCGTCAGGTTTCAGGGTATGCACCTGCTGAAGCATTTCGACGGCCCCTTTTTCCCTTTTGGAGACCGGATCTCGCTGTGCAGCTCCGGCTGGCCTGCTACTGTGTAGACCAAGCTGGCCTTGAATTTACAGGGATTCTCTTTCCCGTCCAAGTGTATAGGAGTGGCCCATTAAGCCCGCTTCTTTTCTTTCTGAGACAGGGTCTCAGCACTCCAGGCTGAGCTCCCTGAGAGTCTGGATGACAAAACGATTTGTTGGAAAGACAGGTGTGCTCCATCACAGTCGGTTTCTGTGGTGTTGGGGACCGAACCCAGGATTCATGCATGCTGGGCGAGCACTCTATCAACTAAGCTTCCTCCCGACCCCATCCAATGACCCACTTTGGCCAAACAAATTCTCTTCTTGACTACAGTAAACCAGAATGGGCAACTGGACCCCGCCTCCTGAGAAGACTCACACCTCATTGGTTGCAACGGACCACGTGTCTGACAGGCTTACTCCCCGCCCCTGGGCACCCCAGCTGTCGATCAAGGGCTCGGCCCCGCCTCCGGCTCGCGGGCCAGTCAGTCTCTATAAAAGGCCGGGCGGGCGGCGACGAGCCGGTGCGTCGGCGCGTCACGGCGGGGTGCGTGTGAGGTCATTGCGCGCGGGCGGGCGGGGTCCGACGGTTTGAACGAGACGAAGACGGAACCGGAGCCGGGCGCGCGGACAGCGGACGCGGGTCCCCTGAGAGCCGGTGAGGCGGCTGGCCGGCCCGGGCGGCGGCAGCAGTCGGGAACTCACGGGAGGTGGCCCTCGTGAGCGGCGCGGCGCCGCGCGGGTGTGGGGGAGAAGGGCGGGACCGGGACCGGCGCGCGGCCTGTGTGTGTGTGGGCGCGCGCTCCGTTGTCCCGGGGGCGGGGCGTGGGCCGGAAGTGGGGGGCTGCCTAGTGGTGACCGGCGAGGTCCGGGCAGTGCAGCTGGGCCCGGAGCGTGTGCGCGGGCGCGCGCTCAAGGGGCGAGGTGGGGACCGTCGGTGTAGGAGCAGTCGTTGCAAGGTGGGTGGGAGTTGGTCTGCGGGGTAGAACCGCAGAGTACGACCCTAGGCAGGCGCTTCAGCCTCCCTGTGCCTCAGTTTCCTCCTCTGTAAAAGGGTGACAGTAGGATGGTCTCAGCGTGGTGTCTGGCAAAAGTAAGGCGGCCAGCGGGTGGCCTAGTAGATGCTAGGCCCGGTTTGCATCAGGGAGTAGACAGGCAAAGACATGCTTTCTAGGAGTCTGCTTTGCGGGCAGAGAGCTAGGAAGCAAGAAAATGAATACATGGCCAAGATAATTTCTGTAATTACTATAAAAGGGTGATACCAGTACTTCAGGGTACAGGCTGACCTCTGCAGCTTGAAGATGAGGATCTGGAGGCCCATTGAGGGAAGTTAAGCTGGGCCTGATGTCTGCCGGTGATGGGATGTCTTGAAGAGCATAAATCAAGATAGCTCTTTAAT
Organism: Meriones unguiculatus; assembly: GCF_030254825.1. Classification (NCBI taxonomy): domain Eukaryota; kingdom Metazoa; phylum Chordata; class Mammalia; order Rodentia; family Muridae; genus Meriones; species Meriones unguiculatus. Next base: position 125,216,741 of record NC_083352.1, on the reverse strand, counting down.
GGGCATTTGTCTGTGCATAAGGCATCATGTTAAAGGCCTGATGTATCGTAGTGTCATTTAATAGTCACATTGTCTTGAGATGCTATCGTCATTTTCTTTCTTTGCCCTGTGTTGTGTTTTGTTTTCTTTGTGGTGCTGGCAGTTGACTCCAGTTCCCCGACCCTCCACGTTAGGCAAGTGCTGTGTCACTGAGCTACCCTCCCTGATCATCGCCCTCTTACAGAGGCAAGTATGAGACTTTAGGTGGTGAAATGACTTGCCTCACGTTGTCCAGCAAGTAACTCAATTCCAGAGTCATAACCTGTGCTACCCCTTCTCCCCCAGTCTAGAAACTGTATTTCATAAAGATGTGCCTTTTGTTGTGATGTCAGAGTGCCAGCATATAGAAGCTTGGGAGGTGTGTTTTTCTGTTAGGGGTGGTCACTCGGATTCTTACTTGGGGAGTCAAGTGTGGTGCCAAATGCCTGAAGTCTTTAGACTTGGGAGGTACAGGCAGGAGAATGAGAAATTCAAGGTCATCTAGCTACAGAGCTAGTTTATGACATACTGTGTGAAAAGCAGAAGAGAATGAGTTCGGGAGACTTCTAAGAAGAGAATGAGTTCGGGAGACTTCTAAGAAGAGAATGAGTTCGGGAGACTTCTAAGAGAGTCACTGAAGGGAGAAGGATACTTGAATAGGTGGTAGAGGATTTTTCATTGTGGTTGTAGTATCGTCACATTGTCTTGAAGAGATGGTTGTACCCTTAGCTCAGAGAGCCCTAAAATGGTGGGTGTGTATCAAACTCAAGGATCTTGAGGCTAAGCAGTGGCCATTTTTGTTACTTTTTTGAGACAGGATCTTACCCTGTAGCCTAGGCTGGCCTAGAATGCCCTGTGTAGCCCATGCTGGCCCTGAACTTGGAGTGGGCTGTGTGTCTCAGCTTCTTGAGTGCTAGGTTTATGGGCATGGCCCTCAACCGTGGCTCAAACATCTTTACCAAGGAGAGTGAGAAAGAGCATAGCTCAGAGAGCATGTCTCTGTTTTGACTGCCTGGAAGAGCCAGTTAATTGGTTGAGTGAGTGGATGTTTATTACAGTTTATTGCACATCCACAGGGTGCCTAATCCCATGTATTTAGTGGCCACGGAGTTTGTGGAGCACATGAGACCTGGTATTAATGTACTGCTAATGAGAGAGTTTGAAATTACATGATGATGAAGTGCCATTAACCTTTTCTGAGCCGGGGTGTGGTCAGGAGACACATGTGGCTTTGCCAACTGCTTTCATTTTATGGTAGCATGAGACACACAATACCTAGTGAGTACATGTATATCCAAGATAGAAATGCTCAGCCTGGGATCATGTCATTCTGTTTGGATGGCTCTCATTAGTACTTGGTAATAGCATTCTGCATGCAGTATGCATTTTACTTGATCATTCAGAGATTTTTTAAACAGGAGAGAAATACCTAATGTGGTTTGTGATTCAGGAAAGTCTTTTTGGCTGCCATGTAGGAACAGATTGAGACAGACTAATTTAAGGGCTTGCAGGGGATCTTGAGAGGTGTTGGCAGCAGATATCAGGCACAGTTCTTAGCACTGAAGATATCATTAAAGAGGCGGTTTCTGCCCTCAACCCCATTTGTTCCTATGGCTTGTGTTTGATACGCCAGCTCTGATATGATATGCTGCCAGTTCCTTATTTTGTATTGCTCTCAGAGATCTGTTTTAGATGGTTGTGTTCATTTAGAGCTGACGTAGATCGAGTCAGTAACTTGTCCAAAGTCACAGCTAATGGGATACACTCATGTTCAAGCCCAGGTCCTCCAGTTGCATCCTGGCTGAAATGTGGTCTGCGAAGCTTAGAAATGGAGAAATGGAGCAGCTCCATGCAGTAGGCGAGTGTGGGAAGAGCCCCTCGCATACCAGTTACTAGGTGGAGGAGTGAAGTGTTCCAAGAGAACTAAGGGTTGGGTTCTCACGGCTGTTGTAACTTGCTGTGAATTCCATCCCTCTCTCCATTGGCAAGAGTCCTGTCTCAGGGAATGAGGACAGTTTTAGGTGTTAGAGTAACTGTAAAACCTACTGTTGGGGCTGGTGAAATGGCTCAGTTTGCTACCAAGCCTAACGAACTGAATTTGTGCCCTGGGAGCGACATGATAGAAGGAGAGAACCAACTCCTTTAAGTTTTCCTTTGAAAACCACACACATGCATATATGTGCATGCAGACACCACAAACAAAAAGTACAAAGCGTGAGGGAATGACTGAACAGGAATTCATAAGAGCATGAGATTTATAGTTGAATATAATATTGCTGCATGTAGTCCCAACTGCTCCCACGCCTGAGGCAAGAGGATAACATAAGCCTAGAAGTTTGAGGCAACATGGCAAGATCTGCATCCCAAAATAAAAGTATTGTTGGAAATAAAAATGATGTTGGGCTAAATAATGTTTATTATTTGCCCTATGATTATCACGGTGGTATTATTTCACCCACTGTCACACTCAAGTAAGACACAAACACCTGTTAGAGTTTATAGTTGCCTTATTTACCCTGGGCTGGGCAGATAGTTCCACCTCTGCTATCTCAGTAACCTTAGCATTCACCTCCCAGCCCGAATCCCATGCCATTTGCCTTAACCATTTATATCTGAGCTACCTTCCTTCCATAATCTTATAAATACTTGCTTATATTTTTCACCTCGGTGTTTTCTCCATTCATGCCATCCTCTGAGTTCTTCCTCCTGGCTCACGTGGTTCCTTCTCCACACTAACCCATCCTGGGGTCCTCCTTCCTTCTTTCTTCCCATCTGTCCAGTCTCTTTCCACATGATTCTCCTGAACACAAAGCCCTGGAACCTTAGCCACGTCTACCCCATTCTGCCCTGCCCAGGTTTTAGGCTCTTTAATCAACCAATCAGGTATAATGTCTTAGGCAGGTTTACACTGGATCTTGAGGGCCAGTAATTAGCATCAAAAACGAAGCATCAGACCAACCCCAACAAAAAAGACATTATTTCAAAACTCTGTCCAGAAAGGTGAGGGGCAGCATTTTCTGAGAAATGTGAAAATAGGGCTGGGCAGTCTTGGCTGTAAATATTTAGGGCTTCCTTTCTTCACCCCTGGAATAAAGAGTGAAGTGAGCCTTAAAGAGGATTGTCAGTTCAATAACAAGTGCCTTTGAAAGACCTCATACTTCGTTGCCACTCAGGTACTCTCTAGTTTGCAGGGTGTGCAGCAAAGAATAGTCGATGCCAAGGACTTTGAGAGATCGTCGCTTGACCTCACTTATGTAAAGTACCAGGTTATTGAAGACTGAAAGCAGATAGGGATTACTAGGGATTGGGCCAGGGCTTGGTACGTAGGTACACGCTCGGCAAGCAAAGCACTCTCTGGTGAGCAGTGTCCTCGCTCTTGGTTTGTGTGTTGCTGATGATGACTTGAGACAAGCTCTTACTTTGTAGCTTGTGCTGGCCTGGAACTTGAGGTTCTCCTGCTTTAGCCCCCTGAGTTCAGCTATGCTGCCACCATACCCACCTGTGCTGCTTATTTTTTGTGGTGTTGAGGATTGAGCCCAGGCATCAAGCCTGCAGAGCGCATGCTCTCCACAGCCCTTGGACTAGTGTTTTGAGCAGAATGTTCTTGTCTGTGCACCAGCCTCCCTTCATGAAGTACGTCCTGATTCCTTAGTGTCCTCTGTGACTTGTCATTGTGTATCAGTCTTATTAACATGGGACTGGCTGGTTTGGGGCAGTTTATTTCAGGTCATTTTATGCATGGAACTCTGGCTTATGACTGGAATCCTAGTGTCTTCTAAAGAATCTTCTTCTTTAGGGAAGAAGGCTACACTTAAAATTGAATATTCGTACAGGTTTGTGCTCGGTGATACTGGGAACTGCTTGCCCTCACTTTCATGCTTACTGTAACAGCTTTCTCGCTTTCATTGCCTGTTGCAGAAGATGGCAGTCAATGTGTACTCGACCTCAGTCACCAGTGACAACCTGAGTCGACATGACATGCTGGCCTGGATCAATGAATCTCTGCAGCTGAATCTGACAAAGATCGAACAGTTGTGTTCAGGTAAGAGACATCCACTGCACAACCCCCCTCCTTTGTGTGTGTGTGTGTGTGTGTGTGTGTGTGTGTTTTTTTAAGACAGGGTTCCTCTGTAGCCCTGGCTGTCCTGGAACTTGCTTTGTAGACCAGGCTGGCCTTGAGCTCAGAAATCCACCTGCCTTTGCCTCCTGGGTGCTGGGAATAAAGGCATGATCCACTATTCCTTGCTCACTAGACCACTTTTTCAAAGTACCTGTGGCCTTAGGGTTTGCATAGGCCTCCGTATGAAGCCACAAAGAGATTATGGTTTCTTTTAGCTTTACCCCTGCTGAGTGCTGGGAGGTGTGGCTCAGTTGATCGAGTACTTGCTCAGCACGCACAGAATGCTGGTTTAATTTCCACGGCTGCATGAACCTAGATATGGGATCACGCCAGCAGGGTGATCAGATGATCAGGGTTTTGTTTTGGTTGCTTAGTGAATTTGAGGCCAGTCTGGGATATATGGGGCTCTGTCTCAGAAGTGACTAAATGAATACTTTTTTCTGAACTGTGCTTACCCAGAACATGCTTCTGCATGTCCACTGCCTTTTGCTGAGACTGTGACCAGGGCCCAGCTTCTCAGTGCTCATGCAGCCACAGTTCAGGTTTATCCAATGACACAGAACTGTAACGCTGTTCTTGTGTAACTTTTTATTTTTTGTTGCTGGAGATTGAACACAGAACCTCACATATGCTAGGCAGTGCTTTACCACTGAATGGTACCCCAGCCAGCTATTTTTATATTAATTCATCAGTTATGTTTCATATTCCAAAGAAGAACAAGACCAAGTCTAGTACTTACCATTTCAGGGCCAGTTTCATCAAAGCTACAATTCGCCGTAGAAACAGTAAGTTAAAACAAGAACAAACCATGTTTGTGTATGAGCATTGGACATGTGTAGGAAAGTGGTAGGAAGAAGGGATCCTAGGGGGTCCTGTTATTCAGAGGATATGACTATTGGAACTTTTCTTTTTGTCACCTTCTGTATGTATATGTCGTATGTTCCAGCTTTTCATGTGATATTTTCCACTGTTAGCCAGTAACTCAGAAGTCCTTATTTTGAAAGCTATATGCTGTTTCTTTCTGTGTTTTTACTGTTGTTATTTCATCCCAGACTTGGTCTCTCTCATTTGGGACAGTGGCTTCCTAAATTTCTCAGTCTGTCTTTAACTCACCCTCTTGTCGAGAGGTAGGTGATTCATGAAGAATAAATAAAGTAACTAGTGGTCCCCAAGAATGGCCATTATTTATTAGCCTTATTTTGTTATAAAATAGGTTGCCTTAATTTGTGCTACTGTCCTCTATCTCCTGTTCATTTTCTCAGCTTTCATTGCTGTGCCATCATTTTTTGAAGTCTTTTAAAGCACTTGTTTGCCTCGTGATTTATGAGTAATGTGGGGGTGAGGTCATCTTCCTTTTCATTGGAGACTGCTTTCTTACCAGCAGTTTTTCCCTAAAATTTTTTTCTGTATAAAGACAGTCCAGAATATTTCTCACTTAATTGGAAGCTGCTTCTCTTCCTGTGTAGATAAGTTGTGCATGTCCCAGTCTGGCCCCAGGCTCTCTTATTTAGGCAGGGAGCTGTCATGGACACGTCATGGCATGAAGAGGCCTTTAGTCTGTTGTGAGCCATGTGACCTTGGGTGAATTTTTTTGATGGTCTTCTGGTACTATTTTCTCAGCTGTGAACTGGGGCAGGAGTCCTGGCTCACCAGCTTGGCTGTTGTCAGGGTCCCCTATAATAGTGTTGTGTGTCAGACCCTGGAGGCGAAAAGAGATCTCTTCATTTTAAAGATGAGATTGCCCATGGGAAATAGCTTAGACATTGCAGAGCTTGCCTTTGAACCTGATGTTTGTGTGTTGTGTCATGTGTGCACGGATGCTCATGAAGGCTAGGAGGATGTTTGCATCCCTGGAGCCAGAGTTACAGATGCGTGTGAGCTGCTTGGTGTTGGTGCTGGGAAGCGAGTCCTCTGAAAGAGCAGCCAGTGCTCTTAGTTACTGTGCCATCTCTCTGGTGCTGTCTCCCAACCTACCATATATATTTTTTAAGACTAAATTTTATTTTGTAGCAAAGGGTAGTTGGCCCGGAACTTGTGGTCATTCTCCTGCTTCTGCTTCTTATGTGTTGGGATGGCCTGTATATCATTATGCATATGAGATTAATTATGCATGGTATGTGTTGCATTTTAAAAGAAGTATTTGGAAGAGAATTGAACAAATCTAATTGTATATAATTAGTAATAATGACTGTTTCACCAAAACTCTGTGAAGTATTTCCACTTTTCTTAGCTCCTGTCACTATTCTTATCCCACACAAGGTATTGCTCCTTAGTGGAAAGTATTGAGTGCAAGACATTTAACTAATGTGTTAGTAAACTTCTATTCATTGTCAGTTGTCCTCTTGAAAGCTGCGTGGGATGGTTCTTGGTGTGTTAGGTGGTTGAATTGTATTTCACATTGGCGTTTTGAAAGCAGCTCTCACTTGTAGCTTGAGACCACATAGGATAAGCTGTGTAGACTGTTTCTAAGGAATTATAGTCAGAGAAGGGAAAGCTTCTCAGCTCTGTGTGTGTGTAAGGCCCTTTAGTACTGGGTCTCACTCCTTCTTAACGAACTGCCAATAAGCAGTGGATCAAAAAGACCAGAGATCACCAAGTGCAGTCTTTAGAAGGGAGGCATAGATTTTTCTCTAAAAGTACAAAGCTGGGGTCTTGCTCTGGTAATGTGCTGCTGGCTGTGAATGCATACAGACTCAGGAGCCTTTACTTGGCTCTGGAAATGAAAGAGGGTCAGGAGAACTTGGGTGACATGGACAGGTTAATTCAAGAGCACCCTGTGTTCTCTCAGGTATCAGCTTTGGAGCACTAGCCAGTCAGGTATATTGCAGATACCATCAAAGAAGGAATTGTCTTCACACACTGATTTTGACACTTCACATAGTGATTTTGACAGCAGGCTGTTTTGTCCAGAAAGAGCCAGGAGTTGCTTTTGCTACCCTGTGTCTAGTGGGCAGTGCTATTAATTTCTTCTGTTGGTGGATTGCTGTGTAGTGTTTCCAGTTTCTCACCCCTCATACTGGAAAGGTAATATATAAGCAAAAGCAAATACTGGTTATATAGTTCTGTTTACTGTTTTAAAAATCAAAATAATATTTTCCCTTGTTAAAATATTTTGAACTTAGCTAGGTGTGATGAAGCATGCCTTTAATCACTGAGTTCGAGGTCAGCCCAGTCTACAAAGTGAGTTCTAGAATAGCCATGGCTACACAGAGAAACCATGTCTCAGAAGAAAAAATTTTAATTTTAAGCTTTAATTTTAAGGTTTGCATTAATGACCCCCAGCCCTCTCTGCTCATTTTATTTATTATTTAAGATATGCTCTTTGAAGCCTAAACACTCACTTTTAATGGCCATGTGTGTTTTGTGTACCTTAATGTTAAAGGGCTAGATTTATTTATTTATTTTATGTGTGATGTATGGGTGTGAGGGCTTCTGGTGAGCCATGGAGTACATGTGGAGGTCAGAGAACAGGTTTTGAGTTGTTTCTTTTCCACCTTGTTGAGGCAGGGCTCTCTCTTTTCTGCCACTTGATATACTACAGGCTTGTTGGGCCCTCAACTTCCAGGAGAGTCCCTGTGACCCCTTCCTACCTGTTGTAGGAATGATGGGATTACAGATTACATTAAATCTGGTCTTTTCTGAGTTTTGGTTGGCCTTGAATTCCAGATCTACCTTTTTGAGTTTCCTGAGTTGTGGGATTACAGATGTGTGCTGTAGGGTAAAGTGAATATTGGCTAGGATTTTTCAAGCATACCCTGGACTGAACCAGGTTGAACATCAGTGCACTTGAGATGAGAAATGTCTGGTATTGGGAACTAAACTGGGGCCCACTGCAAGAGCTGTCCATGTTCTTAACTACTGAGCTGTTTCGGTGGCCCCATCTTTTTTGCTATCTATGGTCCACTGTATAAATTTTAAAGTTTAAAATATATAAAATTTTAAAATTGGGCCTGGGAATGTAGAGGACTTGCCTAGAATACACAAGCCCTGGGGTTCTTTCTGAGCTTCATACATATAATCGGGTGTGTTGTCTCATGCTTAGAAATCCCAGCACTCAGGGAGTGGAGGCAGGAGGATCAGAAATTACAGATTATTTTTGGCTCCATTGAGTTTGAGCCTAGCCTAAGCTACATGAGACCAGTCTTTAATAAAATTGTATCTGGTTTAAATAGATGTGGATGACCATGCTTTTCTGCTAGTGGCATTTACAGTGCTTGTAATGGTGCACACCTAAGGAGGCACAGGCAGGTAGATCTCTGTGAGTCCAAGGCCAGCCTGGTCTACATAGGAAGTTCCAGGCTAGCCAGGGCTGCGTAGAGAGATTTTTGCCTGGAGGAAAAAAGTGGCACTCGGTGACATATAATTTACTGTTTTTGTTTTGTGTTATTATTGATTCAGGGGCAGCATACTGTCAGTTTATGGACATGCTCTTCCCTGGCTCCATTGCCTTGAAGAAAGTGAAATTTCAAGCTAAGCTAGAACATGAATATATTCAGAACTTCAAAATACTACAAGCAGGTTTCAAGAGAATGGGTGTTGACAAAGTAAGTAAACTTTATTTTTTTGTTCGGGTTACTTTCTTATATTTAAGATACTTTAAGTTTTAGTTATATTTTATAAAGAGGTGTGTGTGTACACGTACATATGCAAGTGCATTTGTAGATCTGAGGACATGGGGGTGAAGTAGAGGGGAAATCAGATCATTAGGTTTGGCAGCACGTGTCTTTGCCCATTGAGCCATCGTCTTTTTGAGACAGAGTCTGTGTGTATAGTCCTGACTATTCTGGAATGATGTAGACCAGGCTGGCCTTAAATGCACAGAGATCTGCCTGTCTCTACCTTCCAAGTACTGGGATTAAAGGCATGTGCTACCCTACCTAGCCTTGCTGGCCCTTTTAAAATTTATTTTTGGAAGTCTGTTTACCAAAGGCTAGCCTTGAACTTACTGTGTAGCCCAGGCTGGCTTTGAATTCATGGTGATATTTCTGCCTCAGCCTCCTGCACTCAGGATTACAGATGTGAGGTACTCCCTCTGGCTGTTTTAAAGTAATGTTTGATGTTTTCTGTTTCCAATTTATGTTACCTCTTGTTTTTAGTTAACTTGATTACAGGGAACCTGGTTTTCTCTACCCTCCCACCCCTGCTTCCTTCACTGTCTTCTTTCTTTATTTTCTGAATTTAGTAACAGTCTGGGGCAGTCAACCTGTAATCTGAACTAGTGACTAAAATTTATTTTAAAAGATTTATTCTATGTATATGAATGTTTTGCTTGCATTAATATGTATTATATCATGTATGTGCCTGGTGTCTGTGGAGGGCAGAAAGAGGGGGTTGGATCCCCTGGAGTTGGAAGTGGTAGTGAGCCACCATTTGGGTGTTAGGAACCAAACCCGGGTCCTCTGCAAGAGCAACAAGTGCCTTCAATCATTCAATGATCTCTCCAGCCCTAAAATTTTCTTTCATTACATTTTATTGAGAGAAAGGGGAGAGAGGAGTGGAGAAGAGAACTGCAGGCACACGAGTACGTGTATGTATGTGCCTGTGTGACAGCACCTTTACCTGCTGAACCATCTCACTGGTTCTGTAGCAGACTAGTGTTTTATTTAATCTCTACTAGTCTGAGGGCTATTTTAATTTCTAGATTTATGTCTATAAAATATACTGTACTTGATTCTGTACCTTGACTTGTTTTTACCCTTCTTTCCTCTCCTTTCTTTGCTTTTCCTTTACCTCTCTTCCCACTTTCTAATAGTTTATTAATTTTTATTTCATGTGCATTGCTGTTTGTATAGTCTGTGTAAGGGTGTCAGATTCCCTGGAACTGGAGTTGCAAACAGTTGTGAGCTGCAGTGTGGGTGCTTGGAATTGAACTCGGGTCTTCTGGAAGAGCAGCCAGAGCTTTGAACAGATGAGCCATCTCTCTGGTCCCTCCCATCCCTTTTTAGATAGAGTCTTACTATGTGGCGTAGACTAAGCTTGAGTTTGACATACTCTTGTCTCAGCTCCCAGAGTGTTCACAGATGTGTGCCATTGTACTAAACCAGGGAATTTCTCTTTATGGCACAGTGAATATGCTACCCTTCACTGTGTCTTGATATGTGCATATGACTGTGGTGAGACTGGTTCCTCTGTGGTGTAGAGGATTCAGTACAAGGCCTGTGCATGCCAGGCAGGCACTGAACCGTATCCTGGTCCTTGTTCCTTTTTGTTCAAGGTTTCTTTTCAGGAGTTTGGAGAACTGGCTACGGATTGGTACTGTATTGAAGGCGAACTGATCTTAGCAAAATCTCTAAGATATTTTCTCCTTTTGGCAGAGCTTTGTGGGTTTTTTTTTTTTTATTGTTTTTGTTTTTGATGAGTGAACAGGTTTGATGTTAGCCAAAGCCCCCTGCTTTGTTCTGAATGGTTTTGACTTTTCTCTGCAGATAATTCCTGTGGATAAATTAGTAAAAGGAAAATTTCAGGACAATTTCGAATTTGTTCAATGGTTCAAGAAGTTTTTTGATGCAAATTATGATGGAAAAGAGTATGACCCTGTAGCTGCCAGACAAGGTCAAGAAACTGCAGTGGCTCCTTCTCTTGTCGCTCCAGCTCTGAGTAAACCGAAGAAACCTCTCGGCTCCGGCACTGCAGGTAAACAGAACTATGAGGCTGTTTCTAGTAATTCCACTTACTCAACACTGAACCAGAAGTTTTTATTCTTTTAAAAAAAAAAACAATTAGTGTAGCTTGGCATAGGTGCTCCACACAGAACTGTGCTGTAGCCCTGAGTAAGGAGTTTTGAGTAGCCATAGGCCTGTCCTGTGCTTCTGATAGGGTCGTGGATTCTGGCATGTGGCAGATACATGCCTGTGCTCTGCGGCTCTGTTGGAGCCTCTTCACCCTTTCCCTGAGGTCTTCCTCCCCTGTAAAGTGGGAAGTTAACACTTGCCTCTGGCGTGGGTGAGTGAGCTGTTTTACCTAAGGGCTTTTTGTTGGATGTAATAGAATTTCCTTATGCTAGCTCACATAAGATAGCATCAGTTACGAGGGAAATTGAGGCATTTTTATAAACACCCAAGAAGCTAAGTTACAGTTAGGTCTGAAGTTTGGGAACTCAAGAGTTTTCTCAATCTTTCAGGGACTCTCTAGGCTGTCTGCATCATTATGCCTTTAGTCTGTAGGCCAGCCTTCTGTGCCTGATTCTGGCTTCCTTCATGGCGATTCAGTGCAAGAGCTGCTGTGGCTTTGCTGCTTGCAGGGTCTAGCAGGGAAGGGAAGTGATTTGTAGAGTGTCTCTTGAGAATGTTTGGGCTTGTTTGTTTTCCCAAGGTGTCTTTTTAGTAGTATATTCATAGAACATGGGCATTTGTTGTGAGCCAACACTCCCTGCTAAAGATGGAGGTCTTTTTTTGAGGCTGGGTCTCTGGCCCAGGTGGACCTTGAATCCACAGTGTAGCCAAGGATGACCTTGAACTTTGTTCCTCCTGCTTGTAGAGTTTTTGTTTGAAGAGCTTTATTAAGAAAGAATTGACACATTGCACATTTTACCGTTTTAACCTAAAAAAAAAATTTTATGTGTATGGGTGTTTAGTTTGTATCTGTTTGTATCACATAATGTGCCTGGTGTCCTCAGAGGCCAGAAGAGGGTGTTAGATTCTATGGAACTGGAATTAGAGGTGGTGGAATTAGAGATACCATGTAGGTGTTGGGAACTGAATCAGGTCCTCTGGAGGAGCAGCTGTAGCTGAACTTTTTACTACTTTGTGGGTTCCTTTTTCTCTTCCACCCTTTAACACTGGATAGGAAAGAAAAAAGGATAGAGAGGAAAGGGGGTGATGTTATTGTTAGACTTCCTGCTGATTATGGTCATTTAGTTCCTTGGGGTAAGTTTGATGTTTACTGTCATGATATCCAATCTCTCTTCTTGATTCTTTGTATATAAGTACTTGACAAACTGCAACCAATAACATCCGATCACCAACTGGCCACCGCCACCCCTCATCTTTCAGGGCTATAGCATTTATATGTCCTCTGAAAAGTTCCCAGAATTCCAAACATTACACACCTGCAGAAACCATCTGCAGCTGGCAAAACCATGCCCCTGCCAGAGCATGAGGCAAATCATAGTCACCTGCTGTGAAGCAGCCTAATATCCCCACACCTGGGATTAAAATGAAACCATATTCCCATAACATTTCTGTGGTTTTTAAAGAAACCCAAATTACAAAATTCTCACTGTGTTCTTTTTATTCTTTAGCAGTTGAGAATGGCAACTATGTAGGTAATTGTGGGTATAGAAAATTTTAGATGTTCAGGTTAAGAAAGTACCAGAAAGTGCCACCCAAAGGAAACACCTATGACTGTGGACAAAAAGGTCTGTAGCTATAGATTTTGGGTACTAGGAAGATGAGCTATTTATTTCTAAGCCTGGTATAGTATCTCTGTCTCACAGAATAATTGCAACATGATTAGCTAAGGTGACAAATGTTCATTCATCTTGAAGAGTAGCCATTTTTGGTTATGTTAACTTGGGTCACTGCTTTGTCTGCCTTTGGCTATAAACACTGAGGGATCTGTAACTCTTCGTTACTGAGGTTGTTTTTCTCCTGACCCTGTAGATATCTAAAAGGTCAGCTCTGAAGTTACAGTGGTAAAGGCAGGCTCTACTCTGGCTCTTGTGAGCTCCTTCCCTTACCGAATCCAGTGAGTCTGAGATGATGAGTTAGAGGAATCTTGTTTTCCAGATAGGGCACAGAGTGCTCCAGTACCAGCTGGGATTGAGACTTGCTCTTGGTAGAAGGTTTGCCTTTGATGCATTGCTTGTGGGTTGCCTTGCTTGTGGGTTAAGGTCCATCATTGTGTGTACCAGAGTGATTGCACTTTTGAGCAGACCGTTCACTGCAGCAGAGTGAGGATCTCACTGGAGGACTATCCGAAGCATGAAGGAGCCTGCTAAAATTGTTACTTGAGTCTAATGTCAGGATAAAAGAACCATTTTGGATAAATGTGGGTTGGGGTATTGTGCTGTTTGTATCTGGGCTGGCTACAATCCCTTTGCTGACTTTTCTGTGGAAAGTAGTTGATCACAGACTTCTTGCTTTTTGTGCATTTTTGTCTGCTTTTGAAATTTCTCCTAACATGGTTAGTCTTCTCTCAGCTCCACAGAGACCCATTGCAACACAGAGAACTACTGCAGCTCCTAAGGCTGGCCCAGGGATGGTGCGAAAGAATCCTGGTGTGGGCAATGGGGACGATGAAGCAGCTGAACTGATGCAGCAGGTACTAATTGCGTTACCTCTTGTGTTGTTCACATTGTCGCTGTGGGTTCTTTGCTTCACTCAGGAGGGCAGGGCCTCTCTGTTTGCCTGTTCAGACTTGATCTCTTGACATGTGTGAGTCTTTAGCTGCAGCATGGGCCATGAGCTGTGGAATAGAACAGGGGTCAGGCTTTCCTAGTGCCACAGAAACCTATGTCTGTCTGGAAATTAACTTAAAAAAAGATTCATTGACTTTTATGTGTGTGTTAGTGTGTCTGACATGTGTACCAGACCAGAAGATGCCATTGGATCCCCTCTTACTGGAGTTACAGGCAGTTATATCCTCATTGTGGGTCAAAGTGGATCACAGTTAGTTCTGGACCCTCTTTGGAATGCCCTCAAGTTCTGTGGGATTCAGAGAATAAAAGACGAATGCAGAGCTGCTTTCTGGAGCTTGAGAATGAAAGTGTTAGGAAAGACCTGCTGTTCCTCTGTTCTGTTCCTCACAGTTCAGTGACGGGCAGTAGATCAGAAAAACAAAATGGGGGCTGTTGTTCCTCTTTGTATCAATCCTTCATTTGTTTATTGCTTTTGGGTGATTATTTTGACTCAGTCCCTACTGGGCACTGCTGCTGTGAAGTGTGGAGTCCTGGAGGAAAAGCAGACTTCCCTAAAACTTCAGAGGAAGCAGTTGCAGAGGAAAAAATACAAGAGAGTAAAGAGTGGTCAGCCGAGGCCACATGGCTCAGTAGACCCTGCATCCCGCAGGACCATCTAGACAGTCTCCATCAAGATGAGCACAGAGAGGAACCGAGACCAGTTCTGCCATTACTTCCCTTATGCTTATCAGTCAGCCTCTGGACTAAACACCTTATGTATAGGGTGGGCCTGATACTGTGGATGTTTTTGTTGTTGTTTTCCTCTTGAGATAGGGTCTTAACATGCAGTCTAGGTTGGCCTTTAACTCATGGCCATACTGCTGTAACATCTGCTTCTCAAATGCTGAGATGTAATCTGTAATCTGGCGGGAGCTAACACTTCGCTCACAGTAATTGAGTTGGGTGGAATGGTGTTTGGTACAAACTCCATTGAGATAAATGACAATAGACAAAAGATACTCTTGAAGTCTGGAGTAGATGTTCCACTGTTCTTTAAAAGGTCACATTGATTAGAACTTTTTGGCTTGTGAGAAATAAGAAATGAGTAAGAAAAAGGAAACTCCCCTAAAATTTAAGAGCAGTGGTTCTTAACCTGTGGGTTGAGAACCTTTGACCTCTGTCTCCCAAAATATTGAAATTACGATTCATAACAGTAGCAAAATGATAGTCATGAAGTAGCAGTAAAAATAATTTTATGGTGGGGGTTACCACTATATAGGTACCACAGTTAACACTGCATTAGGAAGGGCGAGAGCCACTGTGTTAGAGGAAGCAGTTGGAGAGAAAGATACAAGAGTGTAAAAGTGGTCAGAAATATGGAAACTACCTCATATTTTTATAGTTGCTTATGCCACACACAGAATGCTTTACACTACAGGTTTTTGGCAACCTTGTGAGGTTTTACAGATGAACACAGTGTAATTAAGATTTGCATCTGACTGCCTAGCCTATTTTTGGTGCTGAAGGGAAACTGAGGAGGAGGTTCTCATTTGTTTTCCTTTTTGATCCCATCTCAGTGAAAAGCTCCTTAATAGTTTAAGGTGTGTGTGCTATCTACCTACCTAGCTCTCTCTCTAGTTTGTTTTTTGAGACAAGGTTTGTCTGTGTAGCCCTTGAACTCCCTTTGTAGACCAGGATGGACTCAAACTCACAGAGATCAGCCAGCCTCTGCCTCCTGAGCGCTGGGCTTTGGGGCATGTACCACTGCACCCAGCACTACCATGTCTTGCAGTCTGCCCAGTCTGGGACTCACAGTCAAGGTGGCCATGAACTAGTGTATATTATTTTTCTAAGGCTGAAGAAAATTGACATTAAACTGAACTGGAATTTTGCTTATGTTTTATTTTGAACAAAGAACACCTCATTTTGGGTTGACTATTTATTGTTTCACCAGTGCTCAATGTTGTCAATCTCTTGTGCAGGTTAAAGTACTGAAGCTCACTGTTGAAGACTTGGAGAAGGAGAGAGACTTCTACTTCGGAAAGCTGAGGAACATTGAACTGATTTGCCAGGAGAACGAGGGGGAAAATGACCCTGTACTGCAGAGAATTGTAGATATTCTTTATGCCACAGATGTACGTGTTTACCTGAAGAGAGTTTCTTTCCATTCTGCCTCCTAAGAAAAAGATGAACGTTGTTGATTTTAGTTCACTTTGTGCTGGTACCCAGTGTAGGGTTCACCAAAAAATTTCATCTTTTACTCCCTCCAAGTTAGCCAAAGAATGCCTTCTCTAGGTCTGTGTCTTTGATTGAGGGAACAGTAAACTCAGGAAGTGGCTGGCTTGCCCAGCTTTTATAGTTTTGCCACCTTACCCTTGTGGCTTGACCATTCCAGCTGGAGGTATTTTTGCCATTATAAGGACTCCAGTTATGCCCTTGATCCTTGATGTTTGTGTCCATAACTGCCAGGGTATGCCTTTGCTCCTCCCTCCCAGGAGCTTGCCTGACTCCATTTGTGGTTTTCTTTGGATCCATCATTATTACATAGCCTTTAATCATGATGTTAGTTCATCAGAGAAGACTGATTTTCTTCCCCCTAGGTGTAGGATTTGATACCTAGCTGTGTCCACTGTTTAACAGTATTTGTAATTGCACATAGCTCACAAGGTCTGTGTAACAGTAGATGAAATAGTTTTCTAAACATATCTTTGGGATTTTGGAGGATTAAGACAGATGACTGAAAAGCTGCTAATTTGTGTGCTAAATCCTTAAGATTTTCATTGTGTTCAGTTATGAAAAAATAAAGATATAGGAGTCTTTGGTCTTTCAGTGGAAGTACATCTTAACTAATTTAAACTATAGAGATTTAGTTAAAAAGAAAACTATAGATGTGTTTTTATGAAAGAGCAGTGTGGTCACTCCGTGCTGTATGCCAGCGTTGAGCTGGGGGAGGGGCCACAAGTCTTAAGTTTGCCCTGCTGTTGGCTTTCCAGCCGTCATTGACATTGGACCAACCCTTTCCTGCTGTTGCAGGTACTTTGGTTCAGTAATGGCATTCAGCGTAACAAAGATGCCTGAAGGCAGAGCTAATAACGTCAGAATACTAAGATTTTTGTTTTTTAGATAGCACAGGCTGACCTTGAATTTAGCAGTTCTCCTGCTTCAGCCTCTTGAAGTGTTAGAATTACAGGTGTGAGCCACCGCATTCAGGTTAGAACACTGACCTTGATGGGCAACTTCAGGTTTTTGGTTTTGATCAGGGGTATCATAACCTAGGTTGGGATTGAACTCACTATGTAGCCAAGGATGACCTTGAACTCCTGTTTGCCCATCCTGAGTTTTGGGATTACATATGTATGTTACTCTGCCAGTTTACATGTC
This sequence comes from Meriones unguiculatus, assembly GCF_030254825.1. NCBI lineage: Eukaryota > Metazoa > Chordata > Mammalia > Rodentia > Muridae > Meriones > Meriones unguiculatus. Next base: position 125,199,885 of record NC_083352.1, on the reverse strand, counting down.
ATTGACTTTTTATGTTTCTCTCTTGTGCAACTGGGGATTGAATCCAGTTTGTCTGTATACAGTTAAGTGCTCTGCTGCTGGAGCTCTGTCAGGAGTTTTTGAGGTAGTAAGGTCTCATTCAATCCTGGAACTCTAGTCTGTAGCCACAGACTGGCCTCAGCCTCATGGCCATCCACCTACCTTAGCCTACCGAGGGTTGGTTTTACAGTTGTGACTCCTGGACTTGGAGTTAAAGACTTTTGAGGGAATATACATTTTAAACATACGTTTAAACACATAAATATTCATTACTTCTGACTGCGTTGAGGATGAATTTGTGTGTAGTTTTTGGCATTAAGAAATGGTGCTGTTGATGAGTGTGGTAGACACACCTTTAAGCTCAGCACTCAGGAGGTAGAGAGGCAGGACAGTCTGAATGTGAAGCCAGCCTGGTCTATATTTAAATGAGGTCCAGGCCAGGCAAGGCTGCATAGGGACACGCTATATCAAAAATTGAAACAAACAAAAAAGAAATGATGCTGTTGTCTGAACAATATAATTGTGGTCACCTGGTCTGTTTAAGTGCCACGTGTGTAGGAGACAGGAAGAACTGCCTACAAGGAGAGGCTTAAATTGTGAGGTCAGTGAGGTGAGGGAGGAGCTGGCACTGTTTTGATTAATAGCTTTCCTCCCTTTTCTTTTTCCGGTTTCAGGAAGGCTTTGTGATACCTGATGAAGGGGGCCCACAGGAGGAACAAGAAGAGTATTAAGCAGCCTGGACCAGCAGAGCAACATCTGAAGTCTTCACTCCAAATCATGTGCTTAACTGTTAAATATCCCTTTTATTATTCTTAGAGAATTCACTGGTTTCTTTTCATAAGCAAAAAGTACCTCTTCTTCAAAGTGCACTTTGCAGAAGTCTCACCTTTTCAGATGAGTTGAGTTAGGAGCTGTTGCCTTGTAGCAGAGCAGTATTAACATCTAGTTGGTTCACCAGAGGAACAGAAAGGCCAACATGGGGCTCTTTATGTGGATGCTGGTCACACTGACTGATGGAGAAGGGGGTTTTATAATACATGAGGTGACAAACCTCAGAGAAATGTAAAGACTGAATTGAACTTTAAACTAATGTGAAATTTTGGCAGAGAACGAATTAATAAATAAATGCCTTAAGAGTATTTAAAATATGCTTCCATATTTCAAAATATAAAATGTAACATGACAGGAGATTTTATGTGTCTGACGTTGTATCTGGGAAGGAAGAGCCAGACTTTAGACTCTTTGGAACCTGCTGTCACAGGCCTTTCAAGGCTGCTTGAATCTCACAGATGTAGTCTTTGGCTCAGAAGGGAAGTTTGAAAAGTTCTGTAAAGCCATTTGGTGTCATTGACTAGTTGCATCCCTGCTATAAAAGCAAGCAGCCTGGTTGCTTGGGTGAATAGAGGGGTCTGCAATGCCTGAGACGAAGAGCTCAGCTTGTGTTGAGCATCCCTCTCAAGTTTTCAAACTGCCCCTAAGTTCCTATGTATTGTGTTTCTGGGACCTGCCCACATCTCTGGGATTTGAATGGGCGTTGAGTCCTGTTGTACTGTCTTTTAAGTTTACATTTAACACGTTCTCTGCTCCCCTTGACCTCTGGGAACTCCTCTGGCTCCTTAAGTTTGCTGCTGAGCGTTGTAAATACAGCAGGCAGGTGATCGTGCTGCAAGTTCATGCTGGACGTCTGGCAAAGGAGTGATCAGTGAAGGCCAGCGCCGCCTTGGGCTCTGAGGCTGGGTGCTTGGTGCCTGCTGTTCGCAGCTCCCCTTTGTCACCGAATGCTTTGCCAGTGCACCAATCTCTTTGGAGATAAACTCTCTAGATGTTACTAAATGTTAAAATGGTTTTTTTTTTTAATTTTAGAATATACAGTACCAAGACTGAAATATTAATATTTAAAATACTTCTTTCCTTAATTCTCCCTCATTTGCTTTGCCCACAGCCTATTCAGTTCCTTTGTTTGGCAGAATTTTGCAAGATGTATGTTACCCACTACTGAGATTGTTCAGCCCCTCATGTGTTTGTATTGATTTGTTTCTGGTGGTAGCTTGTCTTATGCTGTGTGTAGAAAACAGGTATTTTATGACAGATTGTTATGTAGTGCATGCTCTGTGGAATTCAGAGGAAATCCAGATTCAGTGATTAACAATGCCAAAAAAAAAAAAAAATGCAAGTAACTAGCCATTGTTCAAATGACAGTGGTGCTATTTCTCCTTTGTGGCCTTTTAGACTTCTGTTGCCCCCAAATTCCATTTTATTGGGAACCCATTTTTCCACCTGGTTTTTCTTGACAGGGTTTTTTTCTACTTTAAACAGTTTTTAAATAAAATTCTGTATTTCAAGAGTGTCCTGTCTTCTGAAATGTGTCTTGCCTCGGGTGTAAGCTTTTAATTATAGGGATAAGGTAGCTATTCATCCGTCTTCAACTGATTTTAGATAGAAGGCTGAGAAGTGATTCTCGATTTCTTAAATAGGACTAATCTTTTCAAATTCCTCACTTTTTGTCAAACCAACAAATCTGAGTCCCCTTCTAGCCTTTTCTTCCTTCCTCTCCTTCCTTTTTTTTTTGTTTGTTTTTTGAGACAGGACTTTACTCTTTTCCTGATTGGCCTCAAATTTGTGGTAGTCCTCCTTCCTTGTCCTCTTGAAGGGTGGGGTTATGTGTGTGCCATCATTTCTGGCTTAAAACTGCTTATTTCGAAGTTTCTTTCTGTCTTAAAATTCACATTACTTTTCACAGTCTTCGCTGTTTTAATTTCTTTTACACTGTTTTCCTCACAGAAGCAGAGAGCTGTGTAAGGCTGTTTTAAGCTGAATAGGGTTTGGTTGATGACTTAATTGGAGGTAATTGTTTCATTTTCCTGAAAATGTGTTTTCAAAGGCAGTTAGCACAGTCTCAAACTGGAAAATAAAGTTGTTGCCTCTTTCCTGTTGTGTTAAGAAAGTCCTATGCCTTTAAAAATGAGTTTAAACAGTGACCTGCCTGTTTTTTGTATCTTGAAATGTTAAATAGAAGGTTAATTCATCTGATCTTGAGAGTACCTACAGTATTGTCTGCTCTGGGAGCAGAACGTAGTGATTTCGTGAAGTTTATACTCACTGCTGTCCCTGAAGGTTGATGGCATGCTTTTTGGCATGATCTCATCCAGAAACATTACCAGTTTTGGGAAGCATTTGGTACCATCTGTGTTCATCTATAAGACACCTGCAGGGATGTATGTTGGGTGCTGTCAGTTGAGAAGTTACTGGGTAAGGAGTGAAGTGGAGACTATGCATTGACGTGGCTGAGCCCTGTAAAGCCTTTATGTTACTAATTTAGATTAGGGCAATGGTGCAGCTAGATGGAGCTTCAGGTCTTAGTGTGTGTTTCATTGAGAGCTCAGATGTGAGGGTTTTAATCTGATCCACCTCTGTTTTTTTTTTTTTTTGTTTCTTGCCTGCAAATCAAGGGCACTGATGTTGACCGAAGGGCCTCCCATGCTGCATGGTTTTTTGGATCAGGGGACGCTAACTGACAAGTGCAGAAACAGGGTTGAAAAGCTCCCTATGACAGGACAGGAAGCATTATTTCATGGCTGGAAATTGTTTTTAGATCAAAACAAAACAAAGATTCAGAAAACTTCAAACAGGGTTTTTGTGTCCTGAGAATTCAGGGCATGGCTTTGGGCATTTTGGAAAGTGTTGAATTCTTTTGGTGGCTTTTTTCAGCTTGGTAGGTGACATCAAGCTTCTTTGTCTTTGAGTCAGTTTTTCCCAGATGAAGGATTAAACACATGTTGTGTTTTATTTAAATGATCTAGTGACTGGTTTTAGAATACCATCCATGATTGAAGAATTGTTGTCTAGGATGTAAAGTGAGGAAGAAACGGCTTTCTTTTACTAGAACCATGGGACTCCTCAGGGAAGCCTTTTCTTTAAAGATTATAAGTATTAGTTTGAGGAGCCTTGTTGGGTGATTTCCCCATAATTCATGGTTTGATTAGTTCACAAATCAGGGCTGTGGGCTTTAAGCCTGACCAGCCTGGCCAGATTAGCTTGCTAGTGTGTGTGTGACCCAAATTTCACTGTTGTCAGCAGGGAGAGTGAATGGATCTGCTTTCAGCCATGCTAAATGTTACCATGTGATCACTGTCCCTGAATCACTGGTTATTTTTCTATCCTGTCACTTGCTCTGAGTGATAATGTCCTATCTTCAAATTCTCATAGTTTATAAAATGTGAAAACTAAACAAGATGATATTTAGGTGTTTTCATTGTGTTTACTGCCTCTTTTCATAGTGTTTTAGTAATGTTATAGGTGTGTGGAATATTTTTCAAAGACAAGGAGGGGTTCTTTGCTTTCACCGAACTGACCATACCAAGAATCCTTGACCTATATGGCGTTAGCCATGTTACTGCTTAGTTTTCACTTGTGATGGTCAATGTTTTCCTTCCTCTTTGGCTTAATCTGCATTCAAAAGGGCTGTTCTTATAGTCTAGGGCTTTCTTTGACATTGTTGCCAGGTAGCTTCATTACTTTGCTTGTCTAGATTTCTAGTCTCCTTACTCCAGAACCTTAAGTCTTTCTGTTATTTTGAGGCAGGGTTCATGTATTCCAGATTGGCCCTGAACCCACTGTGTATTCTGGGTGACTTTGAACTTTGGGATTATGGGCATCCACCACCATGGTCCAGCATCAGACTCAGGGCTTTGTGCATGGTAGGCAAACGCTTTACCAGCCAAGCCACATATTTAGCCCCGTGAGTGCTGTTGTACTTTGAAAACTTCAACTACTTTTGAGGATGGTACACTGTATGTTTCTTTTTCAGGTAGATACAGATCCTAGTTTGTGTTGCCTCTCAACTCAGTAATTTTATTTAAGTTTTGAAAGGGTTCATAATGTTGCTTTGGCTGGCCTGCAGCTTGCTATGTAGACTAGGCTAGCCTTGAGCTTACAGTGATCCATTTGCCTTCTAACTGCTGGGATTACAGATGTACGCCACCATGTCTGGCTTACATATTAAAAATTTTGGCAAGGTACATAGAGCTGAAAGATTGAGTTTTGACATTTTAGAATTTTGACATTTTAGTGAGGGGAGGGTGTTGCTGTTGATAAATGTGAGTGAAGAGGTGCCTGATCTCTGAGGGTCTGTGTCTGCTGTAATTCCTGCCCGCCTGAGGGCCCTCTCTGTTGCATCCCTTTCAGTGGTCAGCATGTCCTTGGATTAGGTTGTATTTTCAAGGGTATTCTCTAGGTTGTAATGCCCGAATTCATCTCAAGTAGGCTTTGAGCTTTGACTGAATCATTGTGTTGAGATTTATCTAGATTTTCCTTCTATATGCCTTCCCACATTTAAAAAAACTTGTTATTGGTTATATTTTGACTCTTTTGAACTTTTCCTTAAAGAAATGAATATATTGTAACCCAGTCCGTGTCTCCTCCTACCCCATTTTTCTTCTAGAGAAGGGAGAAATTATCTCCTAACATATTTTAGCTATATAAATACTGATAGTCAGTGAAAATAGGATATACTTGAAAAAAGAAACCACCATTAAGTTAGTAATATGTGTCACTGGAAAATTAGAAGCTTTCATAATAGTCAACATTCTATAGAGACAGAACCAAAAAACAATTGGAAACATTAACCTTTTATTTTTAGGCTGACGAGATGGCTCAGCAAGTAAAGATGTGTGTTGTACAAACCTGACATCCTGAGCTCAATCCCTGGAACCCATGGTGGAGGGAAGAACCAGCGCCTGGAAGTTACCCTTTCTCTTCCACACATGAGCCCACCTGCACCCCCATGTACTCATGGGCCACACAGTTTTATTTGATGTGTATGTCTGTGCCACCCATATGTATGTCTGTGCACCATGTGCATGAAGTACTGAAGGAGATAGAATAGAACAGGCCATCAATTGGATCTACTGGGATTGGAATTAAGAGACATTTATGAGCCACCATGTAAGTGCTGGGAATCAAACCTGGGTCCTATGGAAGAACAAGCACTGCTCTTAACCACTGATTCAGCTCTCCAGCCCCACCCACCTCCAATTATATTAAATCAAAATTTCTAGTTTTTCATATCTAGCCAAACTATTTGAAAGGGTTTTGTGCCTTTTAAAAATGACTTATCCATTTAACTTTTCCTATCTAGCAGTATGGCAGAATACCTTTGTCCCATTGGGTGAAATGGGAGCAGACATTACTTTTGGTTTGTTAATGTTCTCTGTTTAGGCCCAAGGAGGAAGTTTTGTCTGGTTGTGGTGTCTTGACAGTTTGGTAATGTCCAGTTTCTCACAGTCTGGTTTAAAGATCTGAAATCCATGACTTTAGCAGAAGTCTCACTCAAGAGCTCTTTGATCTGCTGGCTCTGGCATTTATTCCATGATGAAGAGTGATAAAGGTAGCAAGTCCCCCACCTTGTGTGTCTCTTACTGCCTTTCTCTTCTCAAATAATTGTGGCTGATGTAGAAGTTGGAGGCTCAGAGCCTTTGTGCTGTTTGCTGTCTCAACTGGGGGAAGCAGATGGCTTTTTTTGTTTGGTGAACCTGATTTACCATAAGGCCCCCTGGTGTTTGCCGTGATTCCTTTGAGGGGGAGGCTCTCTGGGCCAGTGCTTGTCATGTAGATTACTTTGTCATCATGTTTGTCCTGGGTCTTTGCTCTGTTATTGCCCAATTTCATTAATAAAAAGTCTCAAACTGGGTGAAAAATGGCTGTGCTTGGTTTATGGGTATATGTGCGATTTCCTTAGTTCCCTGGTTCTAAATTTGATCAGCCAGCTCTGCAGTCAGTTAGAAGCCCTGTCTGCCTTGGACTTGGGGATTTCTGCCAAGAGATTACAAATGATGTGAAAGTTGAAAACTGATAGCAATCTGTGTCAAATTTAGCTATGGAGATCAAATTGGGTCAGGGTGAATGTTCTCTGAAAATTGGTCACTTTGGCCTTTAGAGTCATTTGCCTGGCTCCAGGGCCTGAATAGGAACTAGAAGTATGTCTTCATTTCTGAGACAAATGTCCTTTGCCTTGAGTCATCTGCCTTAAAATTGCATGCTGACCAATTACAATGTAATATGTCAGTTACCCCCTTCCTGTGCTGTCATGCTCCCTACTTCTGGATCTGTACTGCCCTTGATTTTCCCTTTGTTGTCTGTTCTGAACAGAACTTTTGGGTGTGTTAAAAGCAGTGGGTATAAGTTGAGATCTTACTTGCTCTGTGATTCTAAATATAAGTTGAATCGCCTGTTTCCTCCTCCTCTGTGGACTTCAAGTTCCTCTTCTCCCTTCCACCTTCATTTCTCCTTTGTCCCTCCTTCCTCTGTGGTTCTGGGGATGAAATGCAAAGCACCATGATAGGCAAGTGTTCTCCACCAAGCTGTGCCTCCAGCCCTTTTCCATTTCTCTTGAGTGGTCTCTGCTGCCATTGAACAATGTCTTTAATCCCACTTGGTAGTTTGCTTCAGGACTACAGGGTCATGTTCTCTCTTTCTAACAAAATATAATAAGATAAACTGTTGTATCACAATCGGACAAGACAAACCAACAGAAAAATAAAAGAGCCACAAGAACAGGAACAAGAAGTCAGAGACCCACTTGTTCACACATTCAGAAGTACTAAAATAGTACTATAAAAGTACTAAACTGAAAGCTATAGTATATAAGAAACAGACTTGGTGCAGACCTGTGTAGGCCCTGTGCTTGCTGCTTCAGTCTCTGTGAGTTTATCTGAGCTTTGCTCAGTTTTAGAGGGCCTTGTTCTGGTGTCCTCCGTTCCCTCTTCTACTCCTTCTGCCTCCTCTCCTGTGGGGTTTCCTGAGCTCTGAGAAGGGGGATGGAGACACCTTGTTCGGAGCTGTGTGTTCCAAGGTTGGTCGGTCTCTCTGTCTGTGTTGTCTTGCCACAGGTTTCTGTATTTGTTCCCATCTGCTGCAGGAGGAAGCCTCTGATGATGGCTGAATAAGGCGCCAGTCTGTGGGTACAGCAGAATATTGTTAGAGTCATTCCATGCTGCCCCCAAATGCTCTTCAATTCTAGGTATCTCTCTCCTTATTCCCTCCCTGAATCCAATCTCCCCTCTCTCTTCCCATTCTCAAGCTCCCTTTGCCTCCCCCACACCCCCCACCATACACCATAGAATTTATTTTCCCATTTTAGAGATCCATATGCCACAACCCCCATTCCCATGCCTATCCTCTCTGGGTCTATGGATTGTAGCTTGGTTATAATTTATTTAGCAGCTAAAATCCAGATATAAGTAAATATATACCATATTTATCTTTCTAGGTCTAGGTAACCTCACTCAGGATGATTTTTTTTCTAGTTCTAGCCATTGCCTCACATTAAATGATAGTAATTAACACTCAATTGTGTAAATACATCACTTTTTAAAAAAAATATTCTGTTGAGGGACCCTTAGGTCGTTTCTAATTTCTGACGATTATGAATAGAGCAGCAGTGAACATTGATGAGCAAGTGTCTGTGGTAGGTTGAAGTATCATTTAGATATGTGTTCAAGAGTAATAGAGCTGGATCTTGAGATAGATCAATTCTCATCTTTGTGAGGAACTGCCGTACTGATTTCTATAGTGATTGTGCAAGTTTCTAACCAGCAGTGGAGGAGTGTTTTCCTTGCTCCACGTTTTCACCAGCATTAACTGTCACTTAGACATATGTCTCTTACAAAACTTAGTTTTGAGGGGTTGGTGAATGACTTAGCTGTTAAATATTGCCTTGTATACCCAGGACCTAAGTTTGAGCCTTAGAACCCACATTAAAACAAAACAAAACAAAAACCAAAACTCCATAACCAAAAGCAAAAAAACAAAGCCAAGAGTGATGACACAGACTTACAATCTCAGTGCTGGGGAAGTGGAGACAGGTTTCTGGGCTTGTTGCCCAATCAGCCTAGCCTCCTTGGTGATGTCCAGGTCAGTGAGAAACCCTGTCTCAACAACAAAAGGGAGTGGCATCTGAGGACTGACACTGAAAGTTTCTCTGGCCTCCATAGGCATGCATGCACCTACATGGAACTCACACCAGTCTGTAGCCATATACTGAGCACATACCCACACCACCAGCATGTACCCACACACTAGCTGGAAGAATAGTATGAAGAACTCCACCCAGATTGTGGCTATTACCCTGATTCGCTCTGCTTGTGTTTGTTGAGCCATTTGAGAACAAATTATGGGCCTTGAAAGTATTTAAGTATGTATGTTTCCTAATCAGTACATGATTTTTTTTTTTTAAGATTTTATTGTTTACAATGTTCTGTCTGCATGTACAGCTGCATGCCAGAAGAGGGCACCAGATCTCATTGTAGATGGTTGTGAGCCACCCTGTGGTTGCTGGGAATTGAACTCAGGACCTTTGGAAGAGCAGACAGTGCTCTTAACCTCTGAGCCATCTCTCCAGCCGCAGTACATGATTTTTAAGACCAGAAAATAAATGTAATCTATAGTTATATAGAGCCCATATCACGATTTTAACAGTAGTTGGGCCGTAGAGTATTCTTACTTTTTCAGTTTGGGAACCAATGTCAAATTGTATTGCTTCTAACTGATGGTTCCTTGAATCATCTTCAGACTACAACAATTTCTTAGCTGCTTTGTTTCACATGGCAGACCTTGTGTGCCCTCTCTATGTGTGTGTGTGTCTGTGTGTATGTGCACACGTGTGCTCGTACATGTGTGAGCGTGCATGTGCACACCTGTAGGGGCCAAAGGTCAATGTTGGTTGTCTTCTCTCTTTCCTCCACTTTAGGTTTTGAGACAGGGCCTCTCACTGAATCTGGAGTTGTCTCTTTCAGGTAAACTTGCTGGCTAGTAAGCCCCAGTGTCCTCTTCTCTACTGACCCCTGGCTCTAGGGTTACCTTTGTGTGTTTCAATGCCAGTCTTTTACATGGGTGCTGAGGATATGTCAAATAAGTCCTCAATCTTGAACACCATGGCTGACCCACTGAGCCATTTCCCTCCTGCTTTTTGCTTTTTGTAGGTTTTCTGCAAAGTTCAGGCTGTTGCCCATGCTGGCTTTAAAATCACAAATCCTCCTTCAGCTTCTCAAGTGCTGGAGTACAGGCATGTGGCACTCGCATCTAGCATGACATCCTCATTGTAAGTACAACCACTTATAATGTTGTGTCCTGCAACCTGGGTTTGACTTTTATTCTCTCTTGTTCTGATCTGTATGATACATGGCTCTATCACCACATCAAGAGATGCCATTTACCTCTGTCATTACTGATGCTATTTATATTTTTTGAAACATGGTTTCATGTAGCTCAGGCAGGCCTCTAGCTGAGGATGACCTTGAGCTTATTATCCTCCTGCTTCTCTACCTCTCAAATTCTGGGATTATAAACATTCACACACCTAGTTACTGTTCTGTTGCTGTAAGAGATACCATGACCAGGGCAACTTAGAAGAGAGTGTTTAATTTGGGCCTACAGTTTTAGGGGGTGAGTCCATTTCCCTTGTAGGAAGCATGGTGCTAGAGCAGTAACCGGTAGTCCACATCTTAACCACAAGTTGCAGAAGGCAAAGGGGGTGAGGATGGAGGCTTGGTGTGGTTGCTTTGATACCTCACAGCCTACCCCCAGTGACATACCTCTTCTAACAAGGCCACACCTAATCCTTCCTAAACAGCCCACCAACTGAGAATGAGACATTCAAATATACGAGCCTGTGGGGGCCATTCTCAAACCATCACAACCGCCTAGCCCAGTTTTATGTAGCCCTGGGGACTGAACCTATTGGTTTTATGTGTCATTTTCATTCCTTAGAGATTAGCTAAGCCTTTAGGACAATACAAAGCTTAACCCCTATGGGCATACATATTCTTGCTGACTTCATATAAGTGTAATGATCCAAATTCAGACTTTTTTGTAGAGCTTTTGTTTCTTGGTGGTTATCTTCAATCCCTGTTAGCCTTTGGCTTCTGGGAATCCAGATTGATGTCTTAGTTTGGGAGTAAAAGAGGCCCAAACTTCATCTCCACTCTGACAAGGCCCACTTGTTTGAGAAGAACCCATCCCCCATACTCATAATATTTTGTAATGGAAGTTTTGGTTTCCTTAAAAACTCAGTTATGGTAACCTTGTTACTGTTTTATTGCTGTAAGAGATACCATGACCAAGGCAACTTAAAAGAGAAAGTGTTTAATTTGGGCCTACAGTTTTAGAGGGTTAGTCCATTTCCCTTGTAGAAGCTTCTTGGCTTCTGATGAGTCACACCAGGCATCAAAACTCATAGCGATTTGTTGGGAGGGTTGAATCCAGAAGTGGCTGCCTCCGTTCCTGGAGAGGACAGTAGGGAACTGAATAGACATAGGCTTTATATTGGATTTCTTAGGGGATGGAGCTTTTTAGGGCAGAGATTTCCAGAGTGGTGATTGGTGGGATTTCAAGTCCTGCGCTTGGGAAGCTCAGAGATTGGTGGATTTTCCTGCACAGGAACTGGTGGCTTTTTTCACCTCTCTTCCCCTGCACCACACCCGTGGGTTAGGAAGAGAAGACCTTTTCAGGTGCAAGCGGCTTTGGCTGCATTGCCATTGCTGGAGCTGCTGGAGAGGGGGTGCTGCCACCGTGGGCAGCCCCTAGATACCTCACGACTTCCGCAGGCTGGGGTGGGGCGGGGGAGAGAAGGTGCTGTCGCTTTGACAGGTCCTGCAGCACACCCCTCAGGGATTACACCCTTCCCATGCCAAAGGTGCATCTTTAAATCCTAAAAATTGCTGTAAGCCTCTTCCCTCAACCCTCCACTTAAATATTAGATTGTGGGTGTGTTGGCACACAAGATAGCTCTAACACTTCGGAACTACATCCTTGGCCATAGAGGGAGTTCAGAGCCACGTGGGATACATGAGACCTTGTCTTAAAACCAAAATCCAAATAAACAAAAGGCCTAGATCTAATTGGTCCACTGTGTTACTAGTGGGACTCAGAGAATGCACCTGCATTGGCTTCTAGCCAGTGAGGCAGAACCAGGACGTTTTCATCCTTGAGCACACTAGTGACTCTACTGGTCACTCGTGTGCACATCACAGCTGACATTCAGTGGCTCCGCAGACAAGGAAGATGAGCGAGTGGAAGGCCAGCTCTGGGCCTTTCAACAGAAAAAGGTTGGAACGGAGAAGGCAGGCCAGTGCAGCCTTGGGTGTATCTGGCAATCGTGTTGGTTAGGAGTGAGTTGGAGCCCAGCGAAGTACTAACACTGAAGGGATCTCTGGACAACCAAAAGGGATCAAAAATAAGGGTCCTACCGAGACCTGGAAATCCACCGCAGTTCCAGGGAGAAGACGGAGACAAGTCCCCACCCCTATAACCTATAAAAACCTATAAAACTATAGGTTTTAGAAGAAAGCAGAAGGAGCAGCAGACTGCCAGCCCAGGGCTCCGCCTCCCAGCCTCCCACGGCTCCGCCCCTCCCATCTACCCTTACCTACCAGTCGCAGGTCTTTGCTGCCGCCGCTGCCGCTGCCGCGTGGGGAACAGTTTTCCTCCAGCCTCAATCCCAGCGCCTTTCCTACCCACGCGCACATTTGCCCGCCTTCCCGTACAAGGTTAACGTCCAGTCCCATATAGCTTCACCCTGTGCCTCCTGAGCCCCTCCCTTGGAGACGTTCTCTGGACTCTTGATCTGGGCCCAGTTTTGCTTGTGCTCTGCTCTTCTTCCTTGGGATGAGCTTGGGTGTGGGTCCCCTTCCCTAAAAGGTACAAATCTTATCTCCATTCTGGCAAGGTCTTGTCTGAACTGGCGGCAGCAGTAGACTGGACAGTGCAGATAATGCTTTGACCCCAGGATGTCCTCAGTCAAATTGTCACCGGCCACCTCTACCCCACCTTACCTAGTGCCTTAAACTAGGTTGGGCAAGTCCCTGGGGTACAGGAAGTTGGACAGGGATTGGGACCCTTCCGCCTTCCCTTTACCCGAGATCATGAACCTAGTGCAGTGACAGGTGAGGTCCTGTTTCTTGCAGCAGCTACCCAAAAAGCGTACTGGAGTACTCTCCCACTCCTACTTCGGTGCTGCGCTGTTTTCCTCCATCCAGTGGGATACTTACAGCTAGGAGCTAGTCCTGCCCCATCTCCTCCTTCCCACCTCCCCGAGGTTCTTTCTCTCTCTCTCTTTTTTCCTTCGTTCACAAACCACTTCTGGACAGTTGTGTTATTTTTCCTTCAGTGTTCACGCTTAGATGCCAACCACTACTGCTGCTGCCAGCACCAAGTATTCATCCTCAACCTTCTGATTCTGTCAGCATTCCCTTCCTCAAGGTACTCTGTGGGGAGGGGAGACTCAGTGCGGTGGGTTGCATTACTAACTGCCATTAAACTTAAGGCATCTTTCCCCAGGCCTTTTCATTTTTTTTAAATTTTATTTTATGTGTATAAGTGTCTTATGTGGATGTATGTCTGTGCAGTACATTTGTGATGTGTCCAAGAAAGTCAGAAGAGGGTGTCAGATCTCCCAGAACAGTAATTGTGGACAGTTGTTTGTTGCCATGTTGGGTGCTGGGAATTGAACCCAGGTCCTCTGCAGGAGTAGTCAGTGCTTTTAACTGCTAAGTCATCTCTCTAGCCCTTCCAAGGCTTTTTTTTTAAAATGCATGTGTCACTACACACATATATTTAACAGAAATGTACATATATACACACACACACTTTTACAGTTATTTTTCTACCATGTTCAGTGTTTTTTTTTTTTCAGAACCACATCCTAGCTGTCTTTTGTGTTTCTTTTTTCTGTTCCCTAAATGTATCTATACCTGAAGCTTCTTAGTCCCCAAATTTCCAGATATTTGAGTTTTATTTCGCTGTGAACAAGCACAGCGAAACTTTCACTCGAGATAACAACATGGGCCTGGTGAAGCAGTGCCTGTCCTCTCTCTACAAGAAGAATATCCAGAGGCTAATAAAGACCTTTTTAACACTATCGTTACAAGACATGGCAAGTCGTGTGCAGTTATCTGGACCTCAGGAGGCAGAAAAATATGTTCTACACATGATAGAGGATGGAGAAATTTTTGCAAGTATTAACCAGAAAGATGGTATGGTCAGTTTCCACGATAATCCTGAAAAATATAATAACCCAGCCATGCTTCATAACATTGATCAAGAGATTTCTAGCTGAGTGGTTATCATGACTTGCTTCATGCCCCTTTTCCTCCCTGCTCTTTTTTCTGGAGAAGTTTCTGCCATTTCCTTTAGTTACCCTGTTCTTGGCTTCTAGCCCTTCTTCTTGCTTCTTCTCTGTCCCTTGGTCCTTACCTTCAAGTTGTCAAGACACCACTGATGAGGACCTTTTCGGCCAGCTTTCCGTCTTCCTCCCCATTGCCCTTCCTCTTGCTCTTAGAACCTTCTCTATTGTCCTTCATGCCTTCAGTACCCTGAGCCAGATTCTCCTTTTTTTCCTTCTTACTATTTTCTCTCTGCTTTCCCAGATGTCTCCCAGAAACTCTGTGGTCCAGTCACATGGCTTACTTGTCAAACCCCCGGGGAGGACAGTCTCTTCTCCTTCCTTGCTGGCTATTCTGCTCTCTGAGAATGCCTCCTAACTCTTACCAGGTCTGGGGACCCTGCTAGTCTGGTGCCCCAATGTTTTAACTTCTCATTAGAAACATCCCTGGAGGGTGTTGGGTAGGTGTATGCAGTGGAAGGTCATGCCTTTGACCTTGGATGTATGTCTACCTCTGGATCTGCTTCTCCTCAGAGGTGAATGGCTCTTGGGACAACCACATGGCTTGCTAAGCCCCTGGGTTCTACAGATCCTGGATTCGAGCTGGGAGTAAACTAAATGAGGAATTTCATGGCTTCAGTGAGGCCAGCCCTTTCCATCAATTCAGGAAGGCTCTACTGTCAACTTAGGGGAGGTCTCTGTGGGAAAGGGGATGCTCATGAACCACTTAGGAGTGTCTGTGGACAAGAGGCAGCCATCATCTCCTTTACTTTTTCCCACTCTGAGTCTTAGTGAGGTCAGTTTTGTAGACTTGTGTTAAAGCAACTGTGATCACCCATTTTAGGCCAAGAATGTCTTCTGAGAAGTTAGACGAGAACCATCAGCCTAAAAAGGTAAGAAAGCAACCAAGCGAACAAATAGAGGGGGCATTTGGGAACCACACAAAATGTCACTTGCCAACATACAAGTCCACTGGCTTCTAAAATGTCACCAACATAGATCCAATACCTTCTGCACCAGGCTTGCAAACTTAGACATTTATTGGACCAAGTGATAACTTAGGTGAACCTAAAAAGCAGGCTCCTCTTCCTTCCTCTCCTTTCTTCCCCACCCCAATGCCAAGGCTCCAGCCCAGGACCTCCAGTAGGCTAGGCAAGTGTAATACTGACCTATATCCCCAGTCCTACTGCTCTGCTGGCCCGGAACTCACTATGTAGAGCAGGTTGGCCTCAAACTCACAGGATCTGCCTGCCTCTGCCTTCAAAGTGCTGAGATTAAAGGTGCACACAAACCAGGGTTTCATTATGAAGCCCAGGCTAGCCCCACATGTGTGGCAGCCCTGCCGCAGTCTCCCAGGTGCTGGCTGGGATTGCATGTGTGTATTTTTATTGTCACATATTTATTTAGCTTGGGTGCTTCTTTGAGAGCACAGCGTCAGCCAAATGCCACACACACGAGGATATCAATTTACAGACTGTTTATGGCTGATACTTAAGTTTGTTTAGCAAACTGGTGATAATGGTGAGGTGGATTATATACATTATCACCAAGCCAGATATATATCATATTATCTGCTCAGTGCAGGGGACCCAGGTAATATAAAGACAGTGCAAATTATGATTAAGTTAATAGAATGTGTCTCCCATCTTCCTATATATCATTTCAAGATATGTCACAAGGGCCATCATTTATTGTAATGCTACTTTCCTGTGGCTTCCTGTGTCATTTAGGTCTTCAGAACTCTGCAGGATGGGTGCCGTAGAGTTCTGTTTTTCAGGTAGAGAAATCTGTGGCTCAGAGAGAAGATGTAAAATGTCCAAGATAAAATAGCTTGTAAATGGGATTGCTGGGTGTAACTCCAACTCAGAGCTCAGGACCATGCAGCCATGGGTTTCCCTCCTCTCAAGACTGCTGTCTACATGCATAGGTAGGAGATATGCCGGAGCGGCAGAAATGATCAGAGCCTGGGGAATGTTAGGGGTGGCAGGGGTGGCTCTCAACTGAATGTTAAAAAACGCTCCTTGGAGAAAGTGCTGACAGAGTGGGGGTTAGCCTTGGGTAGGAAGGCAGTGTTGTGCAGAGTGCAGGCTGAGAAGTAGAGCACATGCTCTGTTGGGCCGGTGGGCTGCAGTTGGTGGGCCTTGGACATGGCGTGTGCCCTGAAAGGAGGAAGTCTGTTACAGCTAGGTTGTAAAGGGCTCCGGATGCTAAGCTTAGGAATGGGACGTGGAGGAGACAGCTATGAAGTGTGTCAGAGCCAGGCAACATCATGACCCATTTGCCTCCTAGGAAGCTTGACTGATATCAGTGTTGAGAGTGGACTGGAAAGGAAGGGTAGATCCTGGTCTTGTGGAGGACTCATTGCACTTGAGCCTGCCATAAGCTAGAGTTTGGGGTGGGATGAAGGCTGGGAGATGTTATCAGGAAGAATGAACAAGAGGAACATTAAGAAGGGGCAGGGAGGAGAGAGCTGAGGCGTTCCCAGCCGGCCTTGGGTGGATGGTAACTGCCAACTCCATCTGGCTCTGTCAAGGCAGGGTTCTTGCTTTGTTCTTGCTGAACCCGCAGAGAGCCTGGTGCTCAGTAAGCGTGTGTAGATTGTGGGGGAGTTAGTGGACGTTCATAGGAGGCCGAGCATGTTTGCCCCTTTGGTGGGGCTGAAGTCCATTAAAGAGTTCTAAGCTAGGTGGATGGTATACTCCTGTAATCTCAGCACTTGGGAGGTTGAGGCAGAAGGATCTCAAGGCCAGCTTGGGCTACTTGGTGAGACTCTGTCTCAATAAGCAAAACAAACTAACTGTTAAAAAACAAACAAACAAAAAAAGGAGCCCATGTCTTCTAACCTTGCTGACCCAAACTCGGCATCCATAAGAGGACAATGGTTGCCATCCCCCCACCACAAGAAGGACTTTTAGACCTTTCTCCAACATCATAGGATTAAAATATGTCAGAAATTGTTAGGAAGCCTCACTGCTTTGGGGAGTAAGCAACACTGTGCACCTAGCCGCTTCCTCACAGATTCCCCTTGTAAATAAAATATGCCAACAAACATTTGTCTCAGAGATCTAACTCTCTCAGTGCCTGGTTCTTATGTCATATTTGTCCCAGCTGTCCTTTCCACGTGGATCCCAGGACAAGGAGACTTCTGACTTCACGATGCCGACATACTCTCTTAGCCAGACCATTAACACCCAGAAGCCGCAGCAGTTTGCTGAGATGCACCTGGCTGAAATACAAAAGTTGTTTGAGAAGGAGACAGGCAAGAGTGGAGGTACAGCCATGCTGTAGGCTGGTCTCCGTGACTCCTGCTCAGGACCTGGTATCAGGGGTGTGTGGAGGGCTCTGACCTGATCAGCATTTTTACATGTGGTGTCTTGTTTAAAAATTCTCTTTGGGTAAGTGCAAGGATATTGAAGGCTATTTGGGATCTAAGACTTTTTTTTTTTTTTTTTTTTTTTAATCCCACTAGTCCAGATACCCAAGTATACCCTGCAGCATTTTGGTGTGTTTCCCTCTAAGCATTTTAGCCTGTGGTTTGTTATCAATCACTGTGTGACAGCAGCCCCATGATCTTACTGGTTGAACCCAACAAGTGCTCGTGATCTCATAGTTTCCGTAAGTCTGGAGTGAGGCCAGGGATGAGCTGCCATCCTGCTCAGAACCTCAAAAGCTGAAGTCCCGAGGTCAGCTGGGGCCATGGCGTTCTCTGGGGCTTGACTCAGGAAAGACTTACTTCTAAGCTTACATATGCTGTTCCAGAATTCATATCCTTGAAACTATGGTATGGAGACCTTTCATTTTTTTTCTGGCTGTTGCAAGGAGGCTGTCTTCAGCTCCCAGAAGCCGCCTCATAGTGGCTGGCCATGTGGGATTTGCCAACATGGAAGCTGTCAAAGCTTGAGCCAAAGGTAAAGCAACACTCACAGGAGTCACAGTTTATGGTCATGGGACTGTAGGCAATGATGTGATACCCTGTTGTCTAAAAGCAAGTCAAAGGTCTCATCCTAAGCAGGAGGGGACCACAGGAAGGTGTAGACAGCAGGACCTGCCCATCCTGGGGGACTCTGTAAGTATCTCTAATCTTACTCCTCAGATACTAATTTGAAGTAGAAAGTATTCCAAATTGAGAAAGGATTTCACACCTGACCAATCAAATACTAGCTTAGCCTCCCTTACCCAGATGTGCTCAGAATAAAACCAGCTAATACAATGCACATCTCAAAGTAAAGTGTGAGATAACTTATGAAAGGAAGAAACATCGATTAAATGGGTTTGCATTTATACTGCTATAAAGTGGAAAAGCTCTAAGCTGGGGACTGTATGTATTATTACAGATCCTTCTTTTTCACTTGATTTTTATGTCTGAAGGACTTGGTTGGGGCCTCAGAGCCTCCTAGGCAAGCCTTGCTAATGGGTCTGAGTGTTCTTCTGTGACTGGAGCTATTCCTCTGTTTTGTTTATTTACATTTCATAGGCTATAAATGATGTTTTGGGGATATCCTCTGCAGTCCAGATCTTCTCCCTCCAAACAGCTTGAGATCTGCCCTTTGGAATGATAATTCCTGAAAGTCAAATAGGAGTAAAGGCATTATCAGAGTTTCAAAGTTGAGTTGATAGAGTATGGACGCTAGCGCTGGGCCTACCTACTTTCCTGTTCCTTTGAATTTCTCAGCCACACTATGCAGCTTGGAGAGGGAGGGAGGAAGAGAGCGAGAGCGAGCAAATGAGCGAGAGGACAAGTTGACATCAGGATATCGTCTAGTGATTTTCACCTTATTTACTGAGACAGGGCCTCTTCTCCAGATCTGAGGTTTGTTGTTTTGGAAAGTCTGGTGGACAGCAAGCCACTAGGATCCAGCAGTCTTTGCCCTGCCTATGACTGCGGTTGCAGGCATGTGCTGCCATGTCTGGCTTTGTGTATAGGTTCCTGGGGTTGAACTCATATCTTCATACTTGCAAGGCAAGTGCTTTACCACCAAACTGGCTTTCCAACCTGAGCTTTGTATCTGTAAACCTCTGGTCATGGTGTTCGTTTAAGGAAGGACAGTTCCTTTACATTGATGGAAGGTTAGGAAATCAGGCTGGCTTTTTTCTTTAGACACCTTCAAAAGGGCTATGGAGAATATGGGTGGCATACCATTTCCCAGGCACCTGGACACCAGCCCTGGTGGCAGAAAGAGTGAGGCATGTCGGTGCTTTCCTGGTCACCGTGTCCTTCAAGCCAGGGAGTTCTTACGGTATGAGAGGCCCATGACTCTGAAGAGACCTCCTTCCCCTCTCCTGAGGCTTTGCAAGTACAGAGGAAGTTTTGCTTTACCTATTTCCTGAGGAAGGTCTCTGCAGTGCTCATAAACTGTCATTGTCACCATGCAGACATGGAAGGACCATGGAGCAACACTTACAGCATGGAAGCCTCTTGGCCCCAGCTTTACATACTTGAAATGGACATTTCTTCCAGCAAGTACATGTTGCTCAGACTTTTGTTTGACCCTCAGTCTAGTGTGGCAGGCACAGTGGCACTGGGTTGCTGTGGATGAGTAGGTCAGCGGTTTGAAGATCATGAGCTCTATGGACAGACTGACATTCCTATCTCTCACTACCTACCTACTTGCAGGCAGCATCTGTTTCCTCAGAGCCTCCCTTATGTTGCCAGCATTCATAGGGCGCAGAGAACAAAGCTATCACTTCCTGGTGCACGTAGAGTCACTTGGACCAGTGTTGAGTTATGGAAGGGCTCTCATGCACTTCCAGAGGTCATGGTGAAATGGGAGGCAATGCAGGCGTCAGACAATAGGAAATCAGGCAGCAGGGACAGTAGCCTCTTCAGCCAGTCTTTAGGAAGAAGGGCATTCTTGTAGAAAGAGTGACTTGAACTTCATGGAGGACATCCCTGTGAAAGGGACATATTGTGAAAAGGCCCTGTGGGGTGTGTAGAGAGGTCCTTATGGCTGGAGCAGAGTAGGAAGGACGTGGTGAAAAATGGTACTTGCTGAGAGGAGCCAGGTACTGCATGGCCCTCTCTGGCCATGGTGAGGGCTCCAGTATTTGAAGGGGATTTATAAGTGATTTATTTTATTTTTTAAATAAAATTATATATATACATATTATAATTTATTCACTTTGTATCCCCAGTGCAGCCCCCTCCCTTGTCTCCTCCCAGTCTCACCCATCCTCCCTCTTTTCCTGTGCTCTTTCCCTAGTTCCCTGATAGGGGAGGACCTCCTCCCCTTCTATCTGACCCTAGCTTATCAGAATTCATCAAGGCTGGCTGCATCATCTTCCTCTGTGGTCTGGCAAGGCTGCACCCAAAAGGGGGAGGTGATCAAAGAGCTGGCCACTGAGTTCATGTCAGAGATAGCCCCTGTACTCCTTACTAGGGAACCCATTTGGAAACTGAGCAGCCAATGCACTTCCTTTGAACAGGGGGTCTAGGTCCTCTCCCTGCACGGTTCTTAGTTGAAGTATTGATCTCTGCAGGCCCCCCTGGGCCCAGGTATTTTGGCTCTGTTGTTCTCCTTGTGGAGTTTCTGTCCCCTCTAGGTTTTTCTATCTCCCTCTTTAGAAGTAATTTTTAAAAAAAGATTTTTAAAATTTATTTATTATGTATACAGTGTTCTGCCTGTGTGCATGCCTGTGTATCAGAAGAGGGCTCCAGATCTCATTATAGATGGTTGTGAGCCACCATGCAGTTGCTGAGAATTGAACGTAGGACATCTGGAAGGGCAACCAGTGCTCTTAACCTCTGAGCCATCTCTCCAGCCCTTGGAAGTGATTTTTTTTTTTTAATTTTATTTTTTTTTATCAGTTACATTTTATTAACTCTGTATCCCAGCCGTGTCCCGATCCCTCATTCCCTCCCAGTCCCTCCCTCCCTCCCTCCCTCATCTCCACCGTGCCCCTTTCCAAGTCCACTGATGGGGGGGACCTCCTCCCCATTCATCTGATCCTGTTTTATCAGGTATCTTCAGGACTGGCTGCAAAGCCCTCCTCTGTGGCCTAAAAGGACTGCTCCTCCCTTCGGGGGTGGGGAGACCAAAGAGCCAGTCATCGAGTTCCTGTTAGAAATAGTCCCTGTTCCCCTCACTTTGGGAAACCAATTGGTTACTGAGCTACCACAGGCTACATCTGAGTGGAGGTTCTAGGTTATATCCATACATGGTCCTTGGTTGAATGTCAGTCTCAGAAAAGACCCTGTGCCCAGATATATTTGGTCCTTGTGGAGTTCCTATCCTTTCCCCATCAGACTAACTCCCCTTCTTTCTTATGATTCCCTGTACTCTGCCAAAGGTTTGGTCATGAGTCTTTGCTTTGAAAACACTGAAAAATATGGAACGCTTCACGAATTTGCGTGTCATCCTTGCGCAGGGGCCATGCTAATCTTCTCTGTATCGTTCCAATTTTTTAGTATATGTGCTGCCGAAGCGAGCACTGGAAGTGATTTTTGAAGGCAATAATGATATAAAAAAATTAGACAGGGTCAACTGACACCTTTGCAAACAGATTTTCTTATAGCCACAGAACCCAGCTCAGTGATAAAGCATTTTATGCTTGCCTTGCCTTCCTCCTTTCCATCTCTCTCTCTAGTCAAAGGTTGTTGCTGTTGTTATTGTTATTATTATTATGTCTTTCTGAAACAGGATCTCATGTAGCCCAGGCTGGCCTTGAACTTGCTCTATAGCCCAGATTGACCTTGTTCTCTGAACTTTTTGTCTCTGCCTTCCACATGCTAGAATTACAGGCATACACCATCATACCTGTTTTCATAAATTGTTTTTAAGAGATATACTTAACAGGCTGTGGTGGTTGCTGCTCATTACTTGCACCAAAGATGCCTCTGGTCTGTGGAGACTTGTTGCTCTAGTCTGTATCCCTTGATCAGAAGTGGGATTTTGCCTTCTGAGAGCCTCTGTCTACCCTCCCTCCTGGTGAGGGGTAAACACAGTGGCAGGTGTTCACGAGGAATCACTGAGTGTGGGAAAGTGAGATGGGAAAGATAATCGGGTGATGGCAGAAGCACCAGCAATCATCGGGCCTGTGCTAGGCTGGATGCTAGTCCCTTAAAGGAGAGTAGACAGGGTCAAGCTTATGACTGATGACGGGCTTGGGGAAGGGTTGCCTGCTGAGAAACCGTACTGCCAGCTAGAGTTCTGACAATCACAGGCAGGTAGCAGAGAGTGTCTGGAGCGGGGGGTGCCTACAGCCTGTGGCCTTCAAGGGCCACGCGACCTGTGATGAAGCACCAATGTTTTTCTTTCTCGAAGCCCTGGACAAGAAAACTTTTACCAGGATCATGAGGAAGGTGATGAGCGACATGACGGAGGAGATGCTTGAGGTGCTCTTCTTGAAGGTGGACTCGGACTGCAATGGATTTGTCAACTGGGTAAGGAGGGTGCATGGCTGCCGCAGGAAGCTGGGAGAGGATAGAGGGACCTCTCAGTGGAGCAAGCAGAGGCTTGAGATAGGAGTCAGCAAGTTTCAGACAGTCAGTTTGGACTCTTGTACCAGCCGGGGCACCTGCCAGGTGGAGGGAAGCTTGGTGTCTCTGAGGGGCCTCCTTTGAGACTTCTGTGAGGGGGGCTCATTGGCCCTGGCATCGAGACCTTCTTATCAAGCACTCACACCTGAGGTATAGCTAGCTAGCCTCCCATTTAGGGTAGGGGATCTTTATCAGTACCATGACAGTATCATGGCCCTTTCTTGTCACTCAGCTATAGGCAAGCTTATGGCTGTTGAATCCGGAGCTATCAGGTCTTCATAGCGTAGTAATAATGCTAACGCGGAAGAACTCAGAACATTAAGCAGAGCACATGGCATTAAGCCTAACAGAAACGTACAGAGCCTTGTCAGAGAGACTGATGTAGTAAAGATGACAGTGAAACACCATGACCAGCCCTTTGTGTATCCCCCTGTTGAAGGCTCTCAGGATCCAGAAGGAGTGGTGGTTGGGAAACTTAGGCTCAGAGCCACTAGGAACTTTATTTTAGTGTTACAGAGCTGGCCACCAGCTGAGCCCATGTTTAAACCCGGGGAGTGTGCCTCAAAGGGGATAACAGCCAGTGAACACCTCCTCGTGGTTTGGATATAATGTTCCCAGCTTTCTCTGACCATCTACACAATAATTCTTGACAACTTTTTTTTTTTTTTTTTTGTGGTGCTAGGATTTGAGCTCAGCATGCTAGGCAAGCATTCTACTACTGAGTTACATCCTTACCTTCCCTCCTTCCAACCCTTCTTTCCTCTTTCCCTTCCTTTCTCACTGAGATGAGATGTTGCCCAGGTTGGTCTTGAACTGTTGGACTCAGGTGATCCTCTGTCTCAGCTTTCTGAGTAGCTGGGACTACTATCTCTGGCTTCTACTTATTATGGCCTCATATGTTTGGCCCTTGGCCATGTTTGAGTGAGGCTGGTTACTGGAGCCCAGAGTTGCCGATATTTGTAGGCTAAGTGCACCCACATAGATGTGGACCCTTTCTGCTGTTAACTTGGTCATGGACTTAGACAAATCAGACAGGGTGGATTATCCTCCATGTGAAGCAGAGGTGATCAGAAGCTTTCCGTGGATGGTCACGTGGTGTGGCTGTGCCAGAGGGGTGCTTCATGTTATACACATGCACATTTAAGATTCAAGCACAGCCTCTCGCTCGTCTACTTCCCTTATGAGTGCTCGGAGGACAGCCTTCAGAGCCATTTGGATGGGGCCATGTAGAAGTAAGGGAAAACACTATGCCAGGCTTGGGTCCTTAAAGGCAAACATTAAGACCACTGCCAACACCTTGTTTCCCTTGCTTTGTCTTTCTGAGGCAGCAAGAGTATGTGGATTATATGATGCGTGAGTTCCAGGGCAAGGAGGAGATAAGGAAGAGCCAATACCGCCTGCGCTTCCACCTTCCCATGACCATCATCCCCCTGTAAGAGCCTCCTCCCTGCAGCTGGGGTGGGCCCCTCCTCAGTCCATGAGCTGCTGGGCCAACCAAGCTGCTTCCTGGCCTCTTGTCCCTTCAGCTTGTTCTTCCCAATCTGTTGGTGGTCATGATGACAAAGGTAGGTGGCTTGTCTCCTCATCACAGATGAGGGAGCCAAGGCTCAGAGAGGCCAGCCTGATGGCTTGCCTAGGCTGACAGGCAGAAAGAGGTGGGGCCGTTCTCTTCCCCACCTCCTCTGCACACTGCACTGTTTCTCCTGCTTCTCTCGATGGCCAGTGCTGAGCGAATCTGGCAGTTTCATCCCCAGATGGCTCACATATGTGCAGCTTGGATTCTGCTGGGAGGAAGCTGCTTGTGGATGCCCTGGACAGGCTGTGAGGGCCTTGCAAGGCCTTGTTGACCCACAGGAGAGGGTGGTGGTTGGCTATGCCTGAGCTGCTACTCACTCCGCTTGTGACCCCTTTGCCCATGGTGTCCACTGGAGCTCAGCCTTGGAGTGAGTGCTTCTGTGGCTGATGACCCACAAGAGAAGATCATACAGACTTAAATAAGTTTTATGTTTTCATGGGAACCCTCGTGGGGAAGTGAAAGTACAGAAGCTGTAAATCCTGAGTGCTGTGTGCTAGGTTTGAGGAAGAGTGAAAAGCTGTGGGAAAATTGCATATTTAATTTTTTAGATGACATGTGTCCCAGGCTCATCTCTAATTTGACATGTAGGCTGAATTTTTGATCCTCCTACCTCTGCTTCCTGAGTGCTGGGATTATAGGTATGCATCTACTTTTATAGCGTTCTGGGAAGCAAATCCAGGGCTTCATGTACACTAGCCAAGCACTACTCCAACTGATCTAAATCCCTAGTGCCTGGGGGAAATTAGGGCATTGTAGGGAGGAGGTAGTGTAGTAACCTGGGGGAGACTTAGCTGGCCTGTCCATCCCCGTTCCTCTCTGTGTCCTCGGCTATTCAGAAGCAAGGCTGTAGCTGAGAGTGGTGGTGCACACCTGTAACCCCAGAACTCAGAAGGTAGAGGGAGGAGAATCAAAAGTTCAGCTACATGATGAGCCTGGCATACATGACACCCTGTTTCGCGGGGGTGGGGGGTAGAAAGATTGCTTTCACCTGGGACCTTATGAGCCGCACAAACTGCTGCTCAAATACCTTCAGCTGAAAAGATGCAATAGTCCAAAGTGCCATGCTCCGGAATGGCGCGCCTCAACCTTTTCCTTTCTGTGCTGTGGCCCTGTCTCTCCTGTTGGCATTCTTCCTCCTAACGCCATAAGGAGGGGGTAGTTTGTTAGCCTGCAGTGGCTCTCAGCCTTCCTAATGCTGTGATCCTTTAACACAGCTCCTTATGTTGTGGAGACCGCCACCCCCATCCTAAATTATTTTTGTTGCTACTTCATAGAGTGGTTTTGTTACTGTTATGAGTCATAACGTAAGTACCTGATATGAGACCCTTGTGAAAGGACTGTTTGACTTCTAAGAGAGCTACAGGTGGAAACCTCACTGGCTGAGAGGTTGGCCTTCTGCAGCCAGGGCACTTCCTTCCCTGGAGCTACCCCAGTTGGAGCACCAGCAGCCTGGGTTGTGTGGCCAGGGTGCCAGCTCCTGCGGAGCAAGTGCAGTTTGGTGAGCCACATTTGTAGTTTGTTAGGGCCAGCTGTAGGTGGGCGGGTCCTTAGCCACACCCAATGCAGGCTGTAGAAGAGCAAGATCTAGAGTCTGTCTCTGCCTCTAGTAACCTGGAGCTTTAGTGCAGTGGGTGGCTCAGTGGAGATCATAGAAGAGCAGCTTGTAAAAAAATTATGGTTGGTAGTTAATTGAGGAGTAGCCAATTAAATGTGAATACTGAGAGTTTTTATAACTCTAATTTTGACATGAATACTTGGCTTCATGTAACTTCTCCTTCACCAGTCTTTCTGTTTATTCAGATCTCAGAATCTGGGACCAAAAACAAACAAACAAACAAACAAACAAAAAACAACTCAGGAAGCTTCTTCCTTATTTGCTCTAATTTATTTCTACAGCTTACAAACCCAGAGGGATCTCTGCTCTGATGGAGAAAGTAGCCAGAGTAGCCAAGCAATGTTCAGTTAATTTTATGAGAGAGTGACTCTCAAAAGTCAGCTCACCACTAACGATTTGGGCTGAGCACATACCCAGGACACCACCCTTTTTGATCCCTTCACTGTCCAGAAAGTGAGAGGTGCGGTCACCACATGGATGAGGAAACAGAGCTCCCTAGGATGCCATTCCTAGGGCTGTGTTAGCTTCAGGGCTCACCTCTCTATTCCTCACAGATTTTGGTACTGATAGGAGGGGTAGAGCTGAAGTGATGGAGGGAGAGGGAGAGAGAGAGAGAGAGAGAGCGCACAGAGAAGTAGGCCAATGGCAGGAGGCAGGGGGATCTATAGCTTCTGTGGAACTGCAGTGAGAAATGAACTGGAGTTCATAGTGATGTGGGTCCCCTCTAAGCCCCAGGTCAGCTCATGCCTGTTTTCAAGCTTTGGAGAAGGCCCTGGAGGAGGGATGAAAGCACTGGGCTTTGGTTCTATTCTGCTAGGCCTGAGAGGGATGCTATTCTCTGTGGCCTTTGTTGATGTAACCTGCCCTGCCCTGCCAGGACACAAGATGGGCAGATGACATGGGGGAGTGGGAGCCCTGATAGCCAGAGAGCTGGCTTTGCAGACACTAGGGCAGAAAAGCAACCCCTGGCAGATAGCGTTGAAGCCTGCCCAGGAACTGTTTGCAGTGGTCAGCATCCTGGCCTTGAAGAGTTGGGTGCATAGGGCCCAACTCCTTGTTACTCCTTGCTCTACTCTTGTCTGTTCTATTCTCCTCTTCACCCCAGAGCATGAGAGCAATGGTTGGAAAGTGCCATTTCTCAGATTACTGTCACAAGCCGTGCCCTGGTCGCTATCTGTGGGCTGTTTCTTTAGTGACAGAAGCTTTGAAGATCTCTATTCTCCAACTCTGCTCTCCCACTACAAAGTGAGGGCCTTGGCTGGTCATTTCTCAGGATGGGTTTGGGACTCCATTTCATATCATATCATAGTTAATTATTATTATTTTTCGATTGAACCCAGGGTGAACATTCTACCACCAAGACACACCCTATTCTCCACTGGGGTTATTTTCTTGTGGCCTTTGTTGATCCAGTTGAAATCCACTTGTAGGAGGGACAGAGTCCCATGTCCCCTGGAGACACCTACAGTTTCTTGGTGTGTGTATGTGTGTGTGTGTGTGTGTGTGTGTGTGTGTGTGCATGCATATGCACATGTGTGTAGTTGCCGCTGCTGGCCTACCTCTTCCATGGCACTTGGTTCACGCAGATACTTCTTTTCTGAGTCATGTTCGCATGCTTCTTGCCATCTGCAGGCACCATGGGAGCGAGATTGTGAAAGTGGAATTTTTATTCAAACGGTTCAAAACG
Organism: Meriones unguiculatus; assembly: GCF_030254825.1. Lineage (NCBI taxonomy): Eukaryota > Metazoa > Chordata > Mammalia > Rodentia > Muridae > Meriones > Meriones unguiculatus. Next base: position 125,172,358 of record NC_083352.1, on the reverse strand, counting down.
ATGGGGTATTTCCTGACTGTTACGAAAGACGGGCTCCTCCAGTTCTGGTCTGAGGCCTTCTCAATGATATCCTCCTTTCGGGTGAGTGGGACACTCATGGGGTTGGTGGAGAGCCCCTGCTGTGGCACCCTGAGTAGACTTGCCCTTGGCACTCATCATCCAAGCAGCCAGGCCTTGAAGTCACAGGGCTTAGGTCAAGGTGGTGACTTAACCATGGGGACCTCACACTTTCCTTCTGCTAAGCAGAGTTCTGCCTGGGTGTCCACTAGGCACCTCCAAGGCAGTTTTCCCGAGGAGTATGTCCCTGCAGTGCCCCCATATCAATGAGTCTTATCCTCTCACCTCTGCCAGTGCCCACCCTTCTCTCCTTGTCCTGTCATACCCATACTGCCCCTAAGTCCTGCTGGCTGGGGCTAAGGTTTGTGGAGGTTACATTACTCTTGCATGTGTGTGTGTGCATTCATATCTGCATCCTTGAGCCTGTGGTTTCTGTCACACTCTTGTCTTCCTTTTCTCCACATGTGTATAGAATGAGGTTTAATAGACTGATCTCTTGGCAGTGACTGCTATATGGTCACCTCTGTGCCCCTAAGGAGGCTGAAGAGACAGAGGAAGCCTTGCTGAAAAGTCTTGAGAGTTCTGGAGATTCTTCCCAGAGGACCTGGTTTGGGGTTAAATTTTGGCAAGGGTGGGCCTCCCAGGACCATTGGTGAATACCCACTGGGGGCTTGCTGTCATGCAAATGGGAGGCTTTTGAGGTAGGCCTGGCCCTAAGTCTCTGGGATCATGAAAATGGGTAACTACTAGGCCCATTTTACAGATGAGGGAACAGCCTGGAGTTTATCCAAGACCCTGTTTTTAGTGCCGGCATAAGTCTCCATGCCAGGACTGTGATTGCTCCAGGGTCTTGTGTAGTAGGAAAGATCCTTGTGCCTCTTCTGCACTCTGTTAGCGACCCTCCATGGCCTGAGCATCCTCTGTTCTTCTTCTGCCAGCTTGCCCAGCCCCAGCAGTTCTACCGCCAGCAGATGTGGGTAGTTGACATGATATGTCTGCACAACATGAACCTCATTGCAGTTGCCTCGACTGAGCTAAAGATAGGTGAGTCTCTGGGGCTCTCTAGGCCTGCCCTTGGCTTCTAGCGAGTGGCGCACTTGGGACAGACCTGTTGGCTGTGCAACCGGGAGCACGAGTGGGAGTCCTCTGGGAATGTTGCATGGAGAGGCCTTAGTCAGTGGGGCCTGCTGAGTGTTGTGCTGTAAGAGGTCCTGTGTGTTGGTTACTTGTGTTGGTGACTGCTTTTGTAGGCAGGCGTGCTCAGTGAGGGCTGTATGTCTACACGTATCAAACAGTTCAAAATTTAAACCATAGCCCATGCCAGTCTCTTCAGTTTGATTCCACCTTCTGCTGTCAGTGGAATAGCACTGAAGCCTCCTTTTGGGCTGGCACATTTCCTCTGAAGGTGCCCATAGCTACAAATGGGTTTTTGAAATGTCTCCCTGCAGAAAACCTTCACACCCCTACCCCCACAAAGCACAGAATGGAGGGGGATCCTTAGTGTAGCTCCTGAGGCAAGGGTGGTCTGGCTCTGCTGCTCATTGTTTTTCCTGGACTAGCCCCTCCTCCTGTTGTGCGGACTCTCCCATGACCTTCTCTGATGGACACTGTGGATCTGTGCTCACACTCTGCCTAACCTCTCACTCATCTCTTCACCCCAGAGCTTCTACTTTTCCTTTGATTCATCACAAGTGTTATTTTCTCAGAGACCTTTCCATGATCACCTAGTCCAAATCAGCTTCCTCTTAAAAAAAAAAAATGGCATAAGGTAAGGCCCTCTCCCTGCCAAGCCCCTTCAGAATATGATCATATATTTGTTAGTGTGTGTCTTTGATATCTGCCTTCTCTATGCCGGAGACGGCATTAGTGCATACCCACAGCCCATGGTGCAGAGCTAAATAGGAGGATGGAGAGCAGCTGAAACAGCCAGTGGCCAGGTTTCAACCCTGGCCTTGTCACTCAGTAGGTGTGTGACTTTGTGCAGCTACTTCACTTTCAAGGGCCTTAGGTTACCAAGAAGGAAAAATAGAGCAATGCTCTAATCTCTATGGTGAGTGTGGCTTAGTGATTGGATGTGTGAGGTGCTTGACACACACTAGGTACTTTAGCCAATATTGTCCTTATCAAGAGGACAGACTGTGACACAGCCAGAGAAGCCTCTAGTCATAAGCAAGGGCTTGAACAGCTAGGACCTTATTGTGTCCCATGATTCCAGGTACTCTCTCCCTTTACCCTCAGCCCCAAGAGCCTGGCCCTAACGCCTCAGGCCATCAAGTTGTGCTGACTGAACAGATGTGGTCTCCTCAGAGCATTTGGTCAAGGCCAGAGGCCAGAGGGTGGGAGGGTACCCAGCATGGGCCTTGACTTAAGTGGCTCAGCCGGTCTAGCTCTGTTCTGTGACCCATATCCCTTCTGGGTGGCTGGGCCTGTAGGAAGGAGACACTTGGGAGCCTGTCATTCAAACGTGGAAGGCTGCTCCCCATTAAGACAACTGAATTGAAACTGGGGCTGTCAGAGGAGCCAGGCTTCCAAGGTGGTGAGATTTAGATTTAGCAGCTGTGTGCCAGGGTCCCATGGAAGGCTTTTGGGCAGGATGTTTTCAGAAGGTGAATGTCTGGCACCAGCCAGTGGGGGTTGCACAAAACCACTCTACAATCTGTTCTTTATATGCACCTTATGGCATGAGCTTACCTGGTCTCTGATCTGCTTGGGGTTCCCAGCTCTAGCCCTGATGAGGGGTGGTGAGTGATGGGGAGGGACTGTATCTGTTATCTGTCTGTTCTAAACACCTGAAAGGGTTTAGTGGAAGCCATAGGGGCCAGAAGTTGCCTGCTACCCACATTACCCAGGGTTTGGACCTTGTGCCTTTATTTGAACATCACAGCCACAGTCACTCAGCAAAGCAGAGCCCCAGGTGCTAGATTAGATGCCCTGGATCCCATGGGTGCCGTGCAAACATGCTCCCTGCCCTCACACAGCGGTCAGGCCGGGGCAGGCAGCTCCTGTATTCAAATATAACAGAAATGAAGTTGAGGCAGAGATAAAGGTGGTGAGGGAGGTTGATGGGCATCCAGCCAGGTGGGAGAATGCCAGTGGGCCCTGCTGAAGAGGTGGAGGCCTTTCTAAGAAGCGGTCAAGGAGCTGATCTGGAAGGCGTCTGGTCTGGGAGTGTTCAAGGTGGGCAGAGAAGGGAGTGGATGATGCTGATGCAGCTACAGAGGTAAAAAGCTGGCATGCTTAGAGCCTGGTGGCTGGGCAGGGGCCGCAGGGCAGGCAGGGGTAGGCACAGAGGCAGTGTTTCATGTATAGAAGATACACTGAGTTGTGGGGGGCCTGATCGTATAGGACTTTACAGTCTGAGATCTGCACTGGGGTTTTACTCTGGGTGCGTGGGGCTAAGAGGGTAGTTTGCAGATGAATCTTGGCTCCGTGAGTGGCTATTCTTAGATCTACTGCCCTTGTGGCTAGGGGTGTGTGTGTGGGGACTACAGGGCCAGGGAGATGGCAGGGAGTGCTGGGAGGTGTTTGTCACATCCAGATACCTCCCAAGCCTGGGGCATGGTTCTCTGCTCTGCATGTCCCTCTCTTCTCTCTTTCCCAGAGTTCTATGATATCAGTAACCAAAAGTGTATCCGGGTCTTTACCTTTATTGACATGGATAGCTGTGTCATGGTCATGAACTATTGGTAAGTCTCACAGGAGATGGGTACAGGGGCTTGGCCGGTACCATATCACTGGGAAGGGAGCTGGGACCCTAGAGAGGCACCTAGGAGAACTGGTTCTGAGCACATTGCCACATTGCCCCTCACTGCTTCTCCCTGGGTTTTGCACACTCTACTCTGCCCTCCTTTCTTATCCCACCAGCCACCAAGTGTTAGCAGAGGCTTGTCCTGCTGCACTGAGGTCTCTGGGAAGTAAAGTGGTTGAAAAAGAGCCTGAATTTTGGTTCAGTGGTGACTAGGGTATGCTTGGCTGCTGGGCACAAGGCCCAGAGCAAGTCTGGAAGTCTGTTGGAACTGCTCTTGTCCCTAAGGTAAGCAGGTCCCCGGGGCACTAAGGCAGAAGCTCCACAGTGAAGGGTTAATAACCTAAAAGCCTCAAGCATCCTGAGAAATTCCATGCAGGAAGATTTGACACACTGATAAGATCAGTAGTATCGGTGGGCAGTAAGGAGCAGGGAGGTCAGTTGGCAAGGGGTCACCATGTCATTAGGACCTCCCAGGAGAACTCCTGGCAAGGATGCCAGTGTGGCAACGACCTCTTTTATGAGTTTGGGGAAATAGAAAGCAGGTCTGCAGACAAAAATATTCTTACCCAAAAGTTCTCTTTACTTCCCTATAGAACCCCAAGTCCCCAGTGCCCTGGCCACAGTCTCCACTCTCAGGGGGAGGCTGTCCTTTGTTATTCTGCTTAAAGGTCAACCCTCTTCTTCTGTAGAGACCATTCTCCTGCCTCCTTTAACACAGCATGCTCTATCCTAATCTCTTCCCAGGACCGACAATCAGAAAGGTGTGTTCTGCTTCGGGGACGCCAAGGGCAACGTCGTCATCTTCATCACTGAAAATGTGGCTAGTGGACTGTTCAACCCACAAATCCTTCCCCGGACCATCAAATGGGGTAGCTGAAAGACATGGGAAGGGCAGAGGCCTGGGGAGTGGCTAGATGTGGGTGCTAAGTCGGCCCTGGGTCTCTGAGACGTTTTTGCCTCCCTGTCTCCCGGCTCTGAATCTTTGATAAGGTTCCTTGGCATTCAGAGGGTGCCCTGCCCGCTAGGGCAGGAGTTAGTGCAGTGGTGACAGGATTTGCAGAGGAGGGCCTCGGGCTGCTGACCCTCCTTACCTCATTCACCAGGAATGCAGTGCTTAGCTCTGACCCTGGGATGGCTCTCCTGTTTTCTGAGGCCCAGGATAGTGGCTCCATGCGATGACTGTGAGAGGGCTTCTGCTCTCCTTAGTTTTGAGCTGTCTCTGAATGGGTAGGAGTAGGCTGGCAAGGCAGGAGGGCTGTGATGGAGCTTAGGGGACGACCTGGCGTGGCAGCAGCGTGAATGAACATCAGTAAGCAGCTGTCTGCCGAGCTCTTGATGCATGGTCCCCACCCACAAGGACTGAGTGACTTGTCACTGCTCATGAAGGGGGTTAGTGAGCTAAAGCTACCTGCACACACCCTGAGGCTGGGGAGTGGTGACTGAGACCTAAAGCTGAGCTGTGTGTCCAGAGCCTCCAATTCTCACCGCCTTCTGGGATGTGCCATCGATTGAATAAGGAAGTTGATTGGGTGCAAGGTCAACAGAGGCCACGGGCCTGTGGCTGCCTGGGAGACTCACTAGAGCTGGATTCCATCCAGGATGGAACCGTAGGTGTGGTACTGGGCCTGTAGCGACCCTAGAAGCCTAGGACCCTGGGGCCCTGCCTGCAGGGAAACCAGCCTCCCTTCCGTCCAGGTCACTAGAGCAGCCCTTGCTGGGACTGCTAGCTAAGGAGGACTCCAAGGGTCCTCAGGCCTTGGCAAGGACCCCTGTTAAATGTGCCTGTTGATGTTCAGAAAGGGAAGAAGCAAGTACTAGTACCCTGTCCTGTTGTTGTTGTTTATTTTTTATTAGTTCGTTTTGTGTGTGTGTGTGTGTGTGTGTGTGTGTGTGAGAGAGAGAGAGAGAGAGAGAGAGTGTGTGTGTGTGTGTGTGCTGGTGATTGAACCCACAGCCTTGACTATATCAGACAAACTTTGTAGCACTGAGCTACACTGCCAGCTACACTGTCCCATCAGCCCCTGGTGGCTGCCTTGCCCTGGTCATGTTTGTGCCACCCTGGGAACTAGCTTAGGGATCGTGGTGATGTCTGTGACAAGAGGGGTGTGAAACAAGCCAGGAGTGCTGGGTGCTAGTCTTTGCAGACCACCTTCTAAGGGAGGGCTGGGGACAAATGTGAAGATGTGGTGAGCTGTGAGAGGGGATGCGCAAAGCTAGGAGGTGCATCCAGCTCTGGGTGACCAGCTGCTTAACCTTCTCATCCAGATGGGGGCAAGGACAACCAGGCTTAGTGTTTGGGTCTGCTTTAGGGGGCATGGAATGAGTATTAGGCATACAGAAGTACCTCCCAGGACGCCAGAGCCTAGTGGGAGAGAAGGGCGGTAGACATTGTTAGGCTGCAACTTCCATGTTAACAGCTGCAAGCAGCATCCCATCTGCCTCAGGATTTCTGTGTGTGCTCCTGTTCATGTATGTTGTGTGCACATGTGTCTTTTGATGCTTATACATGTGTGTGCAAATGTGTGTGGTGACCAGAGGCCAACCACAGGCATCGTATCTCAGGAGCTGTCCACCTTGTGTTTTGAGACAGGGTCTCTTAGTAGGACCTGGGGTTCACCAAGCTCCAGGAATCCTCCTGTCTCCAACCGTTCCAGCTCTGGGAACAAGTGTGGCTCTGGGAATTAAGGTGGCTCCTCCTTGAGTAGCAAGCACTTACAGACTGAGCTATCTCTCACCAGCCTGGGGACTTTTTTTTTTTTTTTTTGCAAGCTTCCTCTTACCCCTGTACCGACCCCATGATCCACCCCCTCCAGTGTTTTTCCTCCCTGTTCCCTGGGAGTTGCTTTCAGACCTAAAGCCAAACTGACCAGCATTTCTGACCTACTTCCTTGAGCAGCTCCTGATCCTACAAGTGTCCCCTGGCACCATTGACTCAGCCATCTGTATCAGTTAGCTCTCTCTGGGGCTTCATCAGATGCTGCTTGGGTGGTCTCCCAAAGTCAGGGCAGTCAGTGGGTAGGGTGCCTGGCATGTAAGAGTTGCTTATTCATGATACATATATGCACCCTGTAAGTCTTGGGACTTTTGCCTTCTGGTCAAGGAGACCATGTATTCTGAGGCATGATGGCAAGCCCTCCGATCATCAGTTTCGGAGTGAACACAGCCTGAGGTCAGAGTGAACACAGCTTGAAGTCTCTGTTCATTCTCTAGATCTCACTAATGGAAGCCATCTTGCTCAGATGGCAGACTTGGGAGTGTGTGGACCCTGAAAGCCGGCCACTGTTGCACTGTGGGCTTGTAGGGTCATGCTGGGCAGCAGGGGAGTAGGTGGAGGTTCTCTGCTGAGCTCACGAAGTCACACGAGGCTCCAAGAAGTGGCTGTCTGGCTGGTGTTCTGGGAAGCGTGGCAGATGCACCTCAGGGAAGATCGGAGCTGCCAGAGGAGAGGCTGCTAATGAACACTCTGGTTGTTTTCCTGTCAGATCAATGGATCAATATTCCCTTGCAGAAACTCTTAAATGAGAAGTCCTCTCAGTACAGAAATTTCCGAGTGAAGGTAAGTTGTGTCTTTCCTTAGCCTGTAATTATCCGTGTACATGCTCTACTCAAAAAAAAAAAAAAAAAAAAAAAGCCCCAAGTGGATTCATCCTGTAGGCTCAGCCTCAGTCCCTGGGAGCTTGGAATCTAAGAACAGAGTTCAGGAAGCTGTTGCATCCCACCTGCATGTCTCTAGGACACAGGTGTGTCCCAGGGCTAGCTCTGAGTCTCTCACTGACTTTCCCCAGGCTGTGAAATTACCTTTAATTCTGGACAGCTGCTGGCTTCCTGTTTGGCCTTCCTACTCACTCTCTCTCCATGAAGTGCTTGCTCAATTCAGCATCCAGAGGAAATCTGCCTTAGAATACAGTCACTTCACCCTGGTGGCTTCCTGTCATACTTGAAGCAATCTCTAACTTGAGCATCAAACACAAGCTGATCAAACCCTGGCCTTATACCATCGTTAGCCTCCCTACAATCCCCACCCCCCTGCACCAGAGTTGGACTCTCATGTATTCAAGGCCAGCCTTGAATTTGCTATGTATCCAAGGGGGACTGAGTTTCTCATCTTCTTACCTCCACCTTCCAAGTGCTGGCATTACAGTCATGTGCCTCCACATATGTGCTGTAAGCCCAGGCCTTTGAACATGCTAGGCAGGCACTCTACCAGCTGGGCCACCTCCCCATCTTCTGCTGTTCTCTGCTTTCTTTCTTCTCATTTGTCATGGAGACAGGCTCCCTTGCTTGCCCCAGAACTCCCCAAGCCCCTTCTCACCTTGGCACATGCTGTTCCTTTGTGTTGCAGAGGTCTTCTGCTTAGCTCATCTGTCATCCCCACACTTGAGGTCCTATGCCCTGCTGCCGCCTCTGCTGTGAGCTGGGTCCCCAGAAGAGATTATCAGCCCTCACTGAATTATCTGATTGTCTTGTCCCATCATCCTCACCACAGTGATAGCCCCTCAAGGACAGGGGCTTGTGGGCTGTGTTCTCTGTTCTGTCTCTAGTTCCTGAAACAGTACCCAGGGCCCAGTGACTCCTGGTATATTGGAAGAGCAAATGAAGGAATGAAGCTTTCAGGGAAGATCTGAGTTGGATGCACTTTAGGAACAGGCACATGACCTCACAGGAAGCAGGACCCATATGACTCCCCCTCTTTCTTTTCTTCCTTCCTTCCTTTCTTCCTCTTTCTTTCTTTCTTTCTTTCTTTCTTTCTTTCTTTCTTTCTTTCTTTCTTTCTTTCTTTCTGATTGAGGTTCATGTTCCCAGGTTGTCTGTGAACACATGATCCTTCTACCTCCATCTCCCAAGTGCTGGATTGCTGCACACATCACCATGCTTGTTCCCCCCACCCCCTCCTTTCATTTGGGTTATTTCATTTGGGAGAAGTTTGCTGTTGAAGTTACTAAGCATCCTAGGCCTCATTTCAGTGCCTTGGCTTAGGTACCATTATTGTGGCAGGCATTAGAGGAAATGGTGATGTAAGACCCAACCCAGGGTCTTACCAGGCTTGCAGGTTTAAGGTGCTATAAGAATATTTGATAATCTTATCCATCCACCCCATCCCTCTTCTTCATTCTCCTCTTTGCTTGTCCTAGGGAGGGACATCTCCAGACTGGGAGGCTAAGCACAGTTACCATCCAGGGCCAGAGTGTGAATGTGTTAGTTTGCTTTCTGTTGCTGTGATAAAGCATCTAGCAAAAGCAATTTGGGGATGAAAGGGTTTCACCGGCTTATATGATCCACCATTGAGGGAAGTCAGGGTATGAGCTCATGTAGGAGCTGAGGCAGGAACCATGGAGGAAAGCTGCCTACTGGCTCGCTCTTCCATGACTTGCTCAGCTTGCTTTCTTATACAGCTCAGGACCACATTCCCAGGGCTGGCACCGTTCACCGTGAGCTGGACCTTCTCACACCAACTGTTAATGAAGAAAAGGACCCATAGAAATACCTGATGGAGGCAGTTCTTCACCTGAGGCCCCTCTTCCCAAGTGGCTCTGGGTCGTGTCAGTTGACAGACTCTCACCCGCACAGAGGGCATTTGGAGTCTGGCCAGCCTGCCTTTCCCGTTCTCTGAGTACCATCTCTGTTGCTACACTCCTGGCAGAGTGTGCATTGTGCCCCTCCTATTCCTGGGAGCCACCATGTTCTAACAAATACAGAGCATGGTAGTGGGCCTGGAAATGCAGGCTCCTGTAGTAGAGGCAGCCAGTAGAAGGCAGTGGGACCAATTTCACTCTTTGTCCCTGTTTCAAAGAATGATACTATCATAAGTCCTGTTGTTGCAGTTTCTAAATCTTAAGAGACTCTGAGAAAACAGGAGTTCAGATGATGGTAGGCTTAGTGCTTTTAAGCAGGTTTTTTTTTTTTTTTTTTTTTTTGAGACAGGGATGGGCCAGACACCTTGGTTAGGACCTGGTTAGGACTATGGGCCATATCATTTTGTCCAAGCTGTGGTCTCTAAGGCAAAGGCCTTAGATCTTGTGATCTCCAGTCCCATCCGGCACCAGCCCTGGCCATGTTCAAGGAGCAGGATATAGAATGTGACTGTCATTGGGAGGTCTCCTGCTACAACCATTCTCTTTCCCAGAGTCTCCACTCCACTTGGTGCCAGCAGATCAAGTTCATCCCCCAGCTGAATGTGGTAGCCTCGTGTTCAGCCATTGAGAGGTCCTCTCTTGTTCTCGTAATACTGCCAGCCAAAGGCCCTGAGAAACCCAGGTAAGGAGCACCTGATGATGGGAGGTGGATAGCAGGTGAGTCCTGGACATATCTGGCTTCCGTCTGCCATGTGCAGATAGCCCTGCTGAGAGAGGACTTGCTTCTGGGTTGTTGTATCATCAGCAGGGCACTGTCCTGGGGCTCCTGCCAGGCTCCAGGAAGTAGCTTGTGTCCCATAGGCTGACAGTGGGTGTGGGACTTAGCACATGGGCTCTAGTTTCTGTTTAATCATCATTCTGGAATTTCTACCAGTAGCAAAAGGGTAACAGGCCTCTCTCAATTCTGTCTGTCTCTGTCTGACTGTCTGTCTCTTCCTCTCTATGTGTGTCTGTGGGGAGGGCGCGCATGCCTTACTGCACATGTGGAGGCCAGAGGACAACCTTGGGTGTGGGTCCTCACTCCCACTGTTTGAGACAGGGCCTCTTTGTTGTTGATGGCTGTGTCCACCAGACTGCCTGGCTTGTGAGATCATGAAGGTTTGGCATCACAGCTGTAGAAAGACTGGATTACAGATGTGCACTACAATGCCCAACTTTCCATGGCTTCTGGGAGTTCAAACCCAGGTCCTCAAGCTTGTATGGCAAGTACACTACCCACTGAGACATCTGTCCAGTCCTAGTTCACCTGTTTTACCCACTAATTTGTTAAAAACAAACAACAAAATCAAATCAACCCCAGCATATGTCAAGTAGGCAGACAAAAAGGCATCTCTCTCTCTCTCTCTCTCTCTCTCGAAAGCATAGAGACAGGGTCTCATGTAACCCAAGCAGGTCTTGAACTTCTGATCCTCCTGCCTCTACCTTTCAAGGGCTAGCATTATAGGCCTGTGCCACTGGCTGGGCTCAAGACTACTGGGTTCACCCCCTGAAAGAAGTACTGAAACCAGTGTTGTCACCCTGGGACCTCAAGTTTCTTTCTTAGAGAGTGAAGCCAGTGCCTACTTTGTTTACCTCCAGGATTCCTTGAGTGGATAATATTCTGTGTGGCATATGTTGATCCATATTGTACAAACAAGCAAACAAACAAACAAAAAAACTAATCAACCTCAGAATAAGTGAGTCTAGCCAAATGCATGCCTTATCCTTCTACAGCAAGCCATGATGCAGGAAGAGGAGAACCCTCACAAGCATGCACATTTATTCTTGAGACAGTTCTGACATGTTTCCTTCATTCTAGAGTTTCTAGTTTTATTGTATTTGATGGCAGGAGGAGGTCAGAGGGTCACCTCACCATGGCCTCTGGAGGCTGGCTCTGATGCCTTCCTTTTCTTACCTGCTTTGTCTTCCCATTCTAGACACACAGGCCCAGAGTTCACACTCCTGCTCCAGGCCCTTTGCTTCTCTCACCTGCAGAGTTCTTTCTTTCCTTTCTTTTCTTTCTTTCTTTCTTTCTTTCTTTCTTTCTTTCTTTCTTTCTTTCTTTCTTTCTTTCTTTCTTTCTTTCCTTTCTTTCTTCCTTCCTTCCTTCCTTCCTTCCTTCCTTCCTTCCTTCCTTCCTTCCTTCCTTCCTTTCTTTCTTTCTTTCTTTCTTTCTTTCTTTCTTTCTCTGGATTTAGATTTTGTTTAGATTTTGAGACAGAGTCTTGCTGTATAGTACAAGCTAGCCTTGAACTTGCCATCCTCCTGCTTCCATCACATGAGTGCTGGGATTATAGGCATGTGCCACCATATCTGGCTTTCTTGTTTTGTTTTTCCCTTGTTGCCAGGGGACCAGACCCAAGGTCTTGTGCTTGCTAGGTGAGTGCTCCATCACTGAGCTAATGCCCAAGCTTTCTCTTGTTTTCACTCCTTTTTTTCTTTTTAAAATTTTATTTATTATTATTGTTGTTATTATTATTATTGTTATTATTATTATTTTGAGACAGGGTTTCTCTGTGTAACCTTGGCTGTCCTGGGCTAACTTTGTTGATCAGACTGGCCTGCCTCTGCCTCCCTGAGTGCTGGGATTACAGGCGTGTGCCACTGCACCCAGCTGAAAATTTTTATTTTTGAAACATGGTCTTACTGTGTAGCCCTGGCTCATCTAGAACTCACTCTGTAGACCAGGCTAGCCTCTAATTTACAGAGATCTATCTGCCTCCTGAATCCTGGAATTAAAAGCATGTACCACCATTTCCTGCATCTTTCTTCTTTTCTTCTGAGATAAGGTTCCTCTGTATAGCCCCTAGTTGTTCTGTAGACAAGGCTGGCCTTGAACTCAGAGACCGACCTACCTTTGCCTCCTGAGTGCTGGGATTGAAGGCATTTGCTATACCACCTGTTGTTTTGTTAATTAATATTTTTATTTTAAAAATCTCAAATATATACATAAGAACATAAAAAAATCCATAATTCCTTATCATCCCTTGGGAACTAGTATAAGTTAGTATTTCCCCAAGTTCCTCAGAGTGCCTTGCTCTAATTCTTTGGAATTAGGCGCAGATGGTTTTGAGCAGAGGGATGGTGGGTCTAATGTATGTCTTCAAGTCCAAGGACCAGGAAGAGGTAGGACCACAGCAGGGAGGAAATGATCACAATAGTTTAGGCTATGCATGATGGTGACTGGGAGTTGGCCAAGAGTAGAGGTGGAGAGGTTGGAATACTTTTTTAAAATACTCATTTATTGTGTATACAATGTTCTGCCTGTATGTACACCTGCACACCAGAAGAGGGCACCAGATCTCATGATAGATGGTTGTGAGCCACCATGTGATTGCTGGGAATTGAACTCAGGACCTCTGAAAGAGCAAGCAATGTTCTTAACCTCTGAGCCATCTCTCCAGCCCCCAAGGTTAGAATATTTAATTTGGGAGTAGGTTGGAGGAGGTAGCACACATGTTCTCTGTCTGTCTGTCTGTCTCTCTCTCTGTGTGTCTCTGTCTCTCTGTATTTCTCTGTCTCTCTGTTTCTCCTCCTCTCCTGCCCTCTCCTGTCCTTTCCCTCCTCTCCTGTCTTGGTGCAGTACCACATCAGGGCAGAAGGTGGCATTATTGGCTGCCTGTTGGTCTCTGGCACTTGATGCTCTTTGGGGAGTAACCATTATAGGTGACACTTGAAGTTGCCATACCCGACTGCTGTAGAGTCAGCCTCACTTTCCCAGGGTCCTGAGTGACCATCCTCATTGTAGTTGGTCTTACCTGAGCTTTTCAGGTGGTTGAAGCCAGGAGCGGAACTGATGAGAATCAGGGATTGGGGTTGGAGCAGCTGGTGTGGAGTGTGTGAACTGACCTGCGCTGCTTCCCCTCCTTTTTCTTTTCTTTTTCCTTCCACCTCCCCCTTTGTTGAGTCACTGTCACTGCTCCCCTCTGGCTGCTGTCCATACACACAACCATCTGCAGATCTCCAGCTGGGGCCCTACACAAACCCTTTATAGTCCAGGCCCTACCTACCTCGCCTCTGACTACTTCTGCCAGCCCTATAACCTTGGACTTGCTGCTTCCTTAGTCTGAAGCCTCGAATCTCCCTGCGTGCTTTCCTTGGCCATTTCTAATTACCCTGCAGGTGTCTGCCTCCCATCACCTTCTTCGGAGAGGATATCCAAAATGAGCCATTCAGTTTCCCTCTGCTAAGCCATCCCATTGCTTCCCCTGCAGGCTCCCTCATAGTTGGCCCTCCTGTCTCTTTCCATTTCCTTGCTCCTGTGTGTTGCTTTGGAAGGGTCTGTAAGTCAGGGAGCAGGAGCCAGCAGATACCATAGATGAGTGAGTCGGTCTGAAGTAATTCCTTCTATCTTGTCTTGGTGACAGTTGTTGCAGAAAATTTCTCTGCACATATGCACATAGATGGAGGCATCTGTCTTTTGCTTTTTAAAAACATGTATTTAATATAGGGATGGTGGTATATACCGATGTTCTCCTGTGGAGGTCAGAGGACAACTTGTGGGAGTCAACTCTCTCCCATCGTGGTTTGGGTCCCAGGAGTCAAGCCAGGTCATCAGGCTTGGCAGTAAGCGCCTTTACCTCCTAAGCCATCTCACTGGCCCACATCTCTGGCTTGCCAGTGGGTGGAATAGCCATGCTTTCATGTGTTCTTGAAAAACTGAAGCGAGGCTGGAGGTTAGGAAACAGCTGGGAGGCTGCTACGGAAGCTGAGGGTCCCTAGTGTAGACATGCTGTGGGTCCCTAGTGTAGACATGCTGTGGGTCCCTAGTGTAGACATGCTGTGGGTCCCTAGTGTAGACATGGTGTGGTGTGAAGATGATAAGAAAGAGCTGGCTGTGTAGGGGGCTCACAGCCTTGGGATCCTGTTAGGGTCTCTTGGACCTTTGGACCCTGCCCAGCCCTTTCCTCCTCTTCTCCATTCCTGGGGAATGGAGCCATTTCCTGTTGTATTTACCAGGGCAGAGTCCTCTTCCCTCCATAGATCTGTGACTGTGGCACCCTTAGGTAAGCTCTTGATCTCAGTGCACTCATCTCATCAAGGCAATGCCACTGTGAGGATTGCATGTGGGAGCCCCGGTGACTTGTGGGATTTCACCCCACACAGAGTGAGGGCACAGTGCCAATGGCCCTGGGCTACTTTTAGAAAAATTACTATTTTTTTTTCTTCCTAAAGGGTGGGTGCTTCCCCATGAGCTAATGATTTTAGCACCTGCTACTTCAGCAGGAGTCCTGGGCTATGCTTTGGGTACTGGTGTGTGTGTGTGTGTGTGTATGTGTGTGTGTGTGTGTGTGCAACTGGGCAGGTCTGCGGCCTCTCTTCTTCTGGGTGGATAGATAGTGACCCTTCCCTACCAAGCACCTAGTTCTTCTCCTTCCCAGGTCCAGGGTGCTGCTCTTAGCCTTGCAACCCCCCACCTTGATTTTCTATCCTAGGTTATCATCGCTGAATTTAAGAAAAGGAATTCTTTGCTTTGATTACTGTCCAGAGAGGAACTTTTTGGGTAAGTAATCTTTGTGTTCCCCAGAAGCAGAGTTGGGGTGGGGGCTGCAGCAGCCTGGGGATTTTGAGGTCCAAGGACAGGCTCCATAGCACCCAGCCTATGTCAGGATTCCCCTGCTGCTGATCTACATTGCTGGGAGGTGGGGTGTGACTCAGAGTGTGTCAGAGACAGAGACAGAGAGAAAAGGGCAACAGGGACAGTGATAGATCACAGTGGCCTTCTCCACCTGTCAACTCTGGCTGGAGTTCGGGCCTGGAAGAAGGTCCCAGCGTAAGCTCTGGTAGCTGATACTCATTTCTTGACTGCAGTCACTGGTGGCTATGACCCCCACATCCGCCTGTGGAACCCCTTGGTCTCAAAAAAGCCAGTGTGGCTGATGAAGGGACACCAGACATCAGTGACGCACCTCCTCGTGAACAGCAAGTACACCAGCATCCTCATCAGCATTTCCAGGGACAAGGTGTCATCCTCGTGGAGTGTCATCCTTTGTCCCCCATACCTCCAGCTCTGTTCCCTGGGAAAAGACACTAACCCTGGGGTGATAATGTAGCTTGGCTAGTATTGGGAGGAGCCTGTGGCACAGAGGTAACCTTCCTGGCCCTGCTCTTACGCTTTGCCAAAGATCCACAGGGAGGTGCCCTAGAAGAGTCATTATGCAGGTGGCCACAAGCCTCTGGCTCCCTCTGGTGGGTGTGGAGCCCAGCTCTAAGCGGTCTAGAACTGGCCTGGAGTCAGGGAGCAAGTGAAGATCAGAGGTAGGGCATGGGCTGCCTGCTGTTTTTGCTTTAGCTTGCTGAGCTTAGGAGGCCAGGCAGGCCAGGGGTGCTTGGGAACCTAGGTTATCAGACCATTAGTTCAGCCTCTCTAGGCGGGGCTGGGGCTACAGCAGACACATTATATGTGGTGGCCTTGCTCACAGGAGCATCCCCAGGACCTAGGATGCTGGCTGCATCTGCAGACCCTTTTGCCTACTCCCTACAGAACATTCGAGTGTGGGACCTGCATGACTATGTGTGCCTCCAGTCCTTCTGTGGGAAGTTTTTCCCTCTGGGCAACTGCCCCATCACCAGTGCCTACTTCCACAGAGACAGCACCCTCATCTGTAGCACCTACGACGTGAGTGGCTGTCCTAGGACTTGGACACAGCTAGCAGGGTCTGTCCTGTGCTGGCTTGGCTCTGGAGTTTGTGAGGCTCTGGCTCTTGAGCTTCCTTGAGAGTGGGTTCTGGACCCCAGCCCATCCTCTTTTCCACCCCTGCTGTTTCTATTCCTCTCTATGCCTGCACTCTTTGGATTCTCCTGTCATCCCTCCACGCTCCTTTGGCCCCATCAGTTTTAACTATGAACTCCAGGAAGGCAGAGAGGCCCTAGAGAAAAGAAAACTGTCAGGAAGAATGCCTGTGAGCTATTCTAGACCCTGCCCACAGGTCTGCTCTGACTTTGAGGATGGAAAGAGGGAGGACTGGCTAGAGCCATGATGGGGCCTGGTACCACATGGGAGCCAAGGGATGGGCCAAAGACAGGAGCTTCTGTCTAGGGAGCTTCACTGAGGCCATATACCCACTGTTGGCGGAGCACTCTGTTAAGGGTCACAGACATCTCTCTATGCACATGGCTGGCTCTCCTCTTTGCAACAGGTTTATGGAGAGAGAGAGAAAGAGAGAGAAGGGTAGGTGTTTACTCTCTGCTGGGTGCTGGACTGGCTGCTAGTGTTTTTTTTTTTTAATTTTTTAATTAAGTAAACCTTTGAAGGTCATTTTCAATCATTCTGGGCATTAGTGTAGGCTCTCTGGGTGGGGCTGTGGCAGCATTTAATCCCAAGCTTTGTTGGGGTGTGAGAGCATATTACTAAGGCTAATTCGGTAGGAAGTGCAAGGTCATGTGACAGTGTCGGATTCTAAGGGCTCATGGGCACAGGAATTCTCCTCTGAGTGGCACTGGAATGGTTACAGAAGGCTTCCTGAGGGTGTTACTAGATTTGTGGGTCATAATTTATACCTCCAGTCAAGTTCTCAACAAGCCCACTAAAAGAACCAAGTTAAGTCGGGAGCGGTGGTGCATGTCTGTAATCCCAGCACTTTGGGAGGTGGCTCTCTGTGAGTTTAAGGCCAGCCTGGTCTATAAAGATAGTCCAGGACAGCCAATGTTACAAAGAAAAAGCCTGTCTCAAAAACCAACCAAACAAACAAATAAACAACAACAACAAAAGAGCCATATCAACAGCGGAAAACAGAAAAAGGAGATTGGTGGTCACATTGGGACGCAGTCTAGCAAACTCCAGTGGTCCATCTTTGGGGTCCTGAAGTGAGATCCAAGTTTAAATAGAGGGCCAAAGGCATGCATATCTAAACAGTCCCAGGCAAGTTGTGGTCATGCTCACTATTGACCCAACATTATCTGGACTCCAGTCTCATCCTGTAAAATAGTCTGATGAGTTGTCAGAACTATGTGTAATCTCTTTTTGGGAGACAAGCATCTCTTCTGGCTGGTACCCTTTCCTTCTCCCAGCGTGAGATCCCCAGGGAAATTCCCATTTCTCTGGGGTCCATTTTTCCAACAGTCCCATAGTCAGATCGAAAGATACAAGTGTCTCTTTACAATATCTTCATGTCTGCCTACAAAGGGAACACCTGGAAGGTGAGAGGATGATGGACTTGGGCCTCAAGGTTATTGGATCATGAGGGACCAGGAGTCCCAGTCCTGGGAATAGGGACCTTGGAGTGGGGTAAGAGGAGAAATGGAATTCTGAGTTGTTGAGGAGCCTTGTGCGGATGTCCTGAGGTTTCTCCTCCAGACTTTTGTCACAGAGGGCAGAGCCCATGTGACTGCACAGCTGTTGGTCTCCCCCCATCTTGCAGATTGGGATCCTTGGAGGATACTTGGAGTCCCAGGGCCCCACGAAAACAGGGAAGATGACCACTCACAGCTCAATCCTGTGTGCCGTCCTCTACAGCAAGATATTTAAACAGGTGAGTGGGCAGGACTGGCCTCAGCAGCTGGGAGGAGTGCCGGTGTCAGAACCCGGGCCTTTCTATGTACCCACGTCTGCATTCAAGTGTCAGTGAGCTCACATGGCACTCTGGAAATGGTTAGTGCTTTCGTAGTTCTGGTGTCTCCAAAATCTAGATAGGAAGTATTGCAGACCGGTTGGCATGGGATCTGACTGAGCTCCCTGATCTGGATTGTTGACCCTCTGGGCATCCCTGCCTTGGCCTGTGTCACTTAGGTCAGCTCTGGGCAGGCGGTCTTCTTAGCAAGGAAACAGATGCTGGTGTGGGGTAGTCTTCAAGGTTCCCATCCCATGAGCTACCCTAGAGTACCTCCTTGCAGAGGCTGCATTCTGTTTCTTATGAGAAGGACAGAGCAGCCTGTGCCCTCGGCTTAGGAGATGTGTTAGTGTGGGCAGGGCAGCTGGGCACACAGAATACTTCTAGGCATCGTGGACAGAAAGGGCTGCAGGCTTCTGGCCACTCCCAGCAGCACCTCACGTCAGATCTGGGCAGTGGACAGGGCAGCTGTCCATGCAGGACTGGCCTCTGGCTATGTAAGGCCAGGGCTGCTATCCCATTCCAGCTTTTAGCGCCACTTTCTCAGTGTCCAGCTGCCTTAGGGCTCTTCAGTGCTACAAAGGAGCATTTTATTCCTGTCTGTAAACATGCTCAGCTCTTCTCAGTAGCAATGTCAATCTAGAGTAACTTCTCAGGCCACTCTTAGAACAGGCTGAAGGCAGAGAAGCCACTGCTATCTTGCTTCTTCAGCGCTTCTCTGTGGAGGTGCTGGGAGTCTGTCCCCTGCTTAGATTTTTCTCTCTCATTTTGGTCCTGACTAAAGGTGCTTTGGCAGGCATGTCTCTATACAATGGATTCTTTTCTACAGAGAGAGTGATAAGTGTGTTGATGTAAACCACACCTCTTACCCCATGGGGAAGAAAATGAATATTAATGTGACACCAAATATGAATAACTGTGGTCTGGGAACATGGATTCGCTTTGCCCCAAATTACATGTTCTGATGTTGAAGTGGTTACATGAGCTTTTATAGTCACAAGATGAAAGAAAGCCATAAACGGAGGCATTTCCCCAGATGTATTGGTGGGAGCATGAGGTAGGTGAGTGACAGTAAAGCTGGGGTCACCCTGCTGTTGGTCTCAGATGTTAGCTGATGTTGTTCTCTGCCTTCCTGTCAGTGGAAGCTGGTGGTTAGCTAAGCTAATACAGTTTAAAGGTGTTTACTCAGAGTTGAAAGGGTGCTAGGTCAGACACAAAGGTGGACAATGAGTGGCTGTTAAGGGAACTAAAGATAGCCCAGGATCATTTGGGTCTGGATCTGTAACAGTCCAACCTTCCATAGTCATGAAGTTTAAACAACTCCACTAGTGCTGTAGAATCTTTAAAATAGGTGTGGCTCTCCCATCTCTTCTGGGAACTTGAGCTCCTAAGTGCCATTTTATTTTTTTGCACTAATGGGGGCTTTATGAAATTAACTCATTTAAAAAGAGTTGTAGCTGCAGTTTGTGACACAGCTCAGGAAGGCCTGTTTTCAGGCACAGTTTGTTGAGGTGAGGGTCGGGATGTGGAGGGGAGAGGGGCCACGACATACTTAGGACTGCTCTGCAATGAGTGTGTGTGTGCGTGTACGTGCATGTGTGCCTACAGGTGGTGAGTGGCTGCCTAGTGGGCACCGTGAGTGTGTGGGACATCACCACGGGCAAGAAGAGGATGGAGTTCTCTGTGTGTGGCATCCAGCAAGCCGAGCTGACCGCCATGGCACTGGACGAGTCGGAACGGTGTCTGCTCACAGGCTTGCGTGATGGCATATTGCAGATGTGGAACTACAACACAGGGGAGTGCCTGATGAGCTTTCCCAACCCGGACGGAGTGGAGGTCAGTGGGATCCATCAGCTGGGGATTTCCATGTGTCTGAGAGGCTGCACAGCATGGTCAGGCTGCCTACCTTCAAACCTGCCTGAGCCTTTGGGCTCTCCTCCCTATCGAGGATTCCACACATGCCAATTGCTCTTGCATTTAAAATCTGCAAGGATGTATTTATTGTTCTTCCGCACCCTGGGGCTTTGGGTTGTGTTTTTAGCAGTGGGAGTATTTGATCTGGAGGCTCCTATGCTCACTCCTTTATGATATGGTTAACAGTTTTATTGTAGATGAGGGAGAGAGAGAGAATGAGAGAACAAGAGAGAGCATAGGAGAATAAGATAGTGAGAAAGAGAGTATAGTGAGAATAATGGTGCATGGCGATGGGGGAGGATTGCCATTATAAAGAGAACCAATGGGCATCTGGGAAGAGGGAAACCTGGGGCAGTGAGAAGGGCTAGGATGCTAGCATGGACTTTGAAATGTGTAAGAGGTACTTGAGATACCCCGGGAGCCTGGAGGCCAGCATGGGCTTTGATAGGCAGATAGGTGCCACGGGTATCCCTTCTGCCAGAGGAATGGAAATGACTCCTTTTGGAAGATAAGAAATGGTTTCACAAGTTCCTGAGGAATGCTGGCTTTCATGTAACCACCAGAAATCCTCCTGTAGTCCGCATCGATCTCATTTCTGGACATCTGGATAGCCTGAGACAAAAAGTACTTGTTAGGGCTCTAGGAACAGTCCATGGATAGAGCATAGAGCAGAGGCAGCATAAGTGCCTCTGGGACTTGAGCCCCTTTCCGTTAATCTGTGCAGAAATAGTACTTGGTCAAGAAGCCAGAGGAGAGGGTTCTGAGGAGAGAGCTCAGCTGGTGGAAGAGTTTGATCCCCAGCATCCATATGAAAAGCTGGGTATGTTGACATGGGCTTCTAATCCCAACACTGGGGAGGTGGAGACAGATCTCTGAGGTTTGCTGTTCTGCCAGACTAGCCTAATTGGTGAGCTCCAGTTCCCAGTAAGAGAGCTCTTTGCCCCAAACAAAGTGAATAACTGAAAATCTACACTGGAAGTTGACCTCTGGCCTTCATTTGTGCATGTGTACACACACAGACACACACACAGAGACAGACAGACAGACACACACACACGCACACACTAAACAGGGGATTTAATACTGATCTATGTGCTATCCTCAGCTGTTATCAGACCTTAGCTGGGTTACAGTCAGGTCACATGTTGCTCAGTTATCTCTTCTGTAAAATGTCCATGGGTACCCACATTTTCTGTCTCTTTCAGACACACCAGGTTTGATGGTCTCTAGTTCCCTTCAGGTAGATAATTAGCAGATGCTCTGAAAGCTCAGCAATGGCATTGACTCTAGGAATTTCCACCTTCATTGAGTTTTGACTTCCTGGTGGGTACATTTAGGAAAGCACCTGGGCTCAAAGGCATGCTCTCTGAGGAGTCTATTGCTCTGCTTTCCTTATCTCCAACAGATTAGTGGAATTGTCCACATGAAGAAAGCATACTACATGGCGGGGTGGAGCAAGAGAATCACCCATTTCACGTGAGCAGCAAGCGTGATGGGAGGTTTGGGCGGGGTGTCTCCCCTTATCTTGTGCTTTCCTCGTTGTGCATTCTCAGCCGCTGCAGTGGCTAGCAGGCACCTGTGGTGGCTACCAACCATTTCATTGCTCCACCTGTGCATCTGCCCATCCATTCCTTTACGTGGAGAGATGCTTCCTACTGTTGGTGATAGTCATGGCAAGAGCAATAGTCTCCATCTGCGTGGAGCCACTCATTCTGTGGGGGAATTACATCAATCTCTTATGACAAGATGCCATTGGCTGGTAGCTTGTAAAGTACAGGAATTTATTTCCTATATTCCTGGAGGTCTAAGCCAAAGGCATTAGCAGGTTTGGCTTTTAGTGAAGCCTGCTTCTTGGTTCTAGAAGGTTCTTTCCTTTCTATAATCTTACAGGGTTGAAGGTTCCACCCATGTGACCTCACTATATTCCAAAGGCTTGGCTTCCTTGTGCACTCACACTGGGGGTTAGGTTTTAATACATGCATTGGAGAGAAACAAAACAAAACTCAGTCTATAGTGTTCTACCTCTGGCTCCCCAAAATTCAGGTCCTCAGGTGCAAAATGCATTTCGGCAGCCCTCAAGCTCTTTTCAGAATTGGTGCCCTGGAATTGCTGGGCTACATAATTATCTCAGAGCTGACACCTTTCCCAAGGAACTAAGGGGCAAGAAGGGACAAGGCCACCAACTAGTTAGATGTGGATGGGACTGAGTGTACCATTTATCCTGAGGCAAGTTCTCTCTTGGCCGTAACAATGTGACATGGGCTAGTTATGTATACTTCCAGAGTCCACCAGTGAGATGGGTACGGGGCAGGTGAATGGGGACAGGAGGAAAGAAAGGAACAATAAATCCCAATGAGTCTGAACTCATTAAAACAAATTTCAGATCTCTCATCCACCCACCATCCATCTATTCACCCATCTATTCTATCCATTCATCCATCCATCCATCCATCCATCCATCCATCCTCCATCCATCCATCCATCCATCCATCCATCCATGTCTGCCTATCTCTCTCTCTCTCTAACTAATTTCTACCATCTATCTATTTTTTATGCCATGGCATACATGGCAGAGGTCAGAGGATAATTGTGGGAGTCAGTTTGTTACTTCTACCATGAGGGTTCCAGGGATTGGACTCAGATCATCACGATTAGCAGCAAGTGCCTTTATCCACTGAGTCATCTTAAGACTCCAAAATAATCCTCTTTTTTGGTCCTCTGCCTCCAAGGCCCCTGAGATAGAGACCCTGTTTTGCAGGGGCTAGACATATAAGGCTCTAGACAATCTGCTTTCTTGCCTTTGGAAAGCTGGGATCTCTTGGTGGCCCTGGGCCCAGGTGATAACCCCTGTGATGATTCTAGTCCATGCATGGGTCCTGTGGCTGGCTGGGGCTGGAGTTTTGAACCCATGGCTTTGTCTGCTGGAATCTAGATGATAGAAACAGCCAAGCTTTCCTATTTCTGTTGGTATAGCTTGTATCATACTACCATTCTCAGGAGCTATGGCTAAACAACATGATATCAGAATGTGAGATGACAGACTATGAAGTGAGGTGATGAGAGCAAGGGGTGCTGAGGTACAACCTGTGCTGGTGGCCTCTTTTCTGATACTCTTTTGCAGCAGGAAGGACAGTTTAAATGCCTGAATTCATCTTTGAGTCATTCTTCTATTGTCTTAGGCAGTGGTTCTCTGGGGCCCTTTAATACAGTTCTTCAAGTTTTGGTGACCACTCCAAGCATGTATCATTTTTTTGTTGCCACTTTATAAGTGTAATTTGATTGCTGTTATAAATCATAGTCTAAATATATATGTATATATTGGAAATAGAGGTTTGCCAAAGAGTCAAGACTCACAGGCTGAGAACCACTGGTGTTAGGGCATAGGGCTCAGCTTCTGCCAAGTGGTTGACCAATAGTGTTCTCATCAGACAGTCTGGACCACACCCTGGCAGGCTCATCTTTCCTTTCAGTTGATAAAGGCTGAAAAGAGAAGGTCTCAACTCTGTTCTTTACCCCGTTTTGGTGCTATGGACTGAGCCACAGCCTCATATGTGCTAGGCTAATGCTCTACCATTGAGCAGCAATCTCAGATTTTCTTCCCCTTGGCTCAACAACTGTGTTTTAAAAATTATTACTCTTTTCTAGAATAGTACTATGAACAGGAGAAAACTGTCTATACCTTCAAATGTTTTTTTTTTTCTTAGAAATCTCATTCAAACATATATCTGAGTCTCAAGGCCTGCAAACGCTACTTGCTACAATGCACTAGAATGTGACACAGTCCAGCCAAGTTCTTTATCACTCTGTACCAAGGATGGCTCAGCCTTCAGTTTCCAGTAGTGGGTTCCTCATTTCTACTTGAGATGTCAGAATGGCCACTGCCATCTGTATTGTTACCAGCAACTTAGGATCACTTAGGTAATATTTGAAAAGATGGGGCTGGGCATATAACTTAGTGGTTGAATACAATCTTAGCCTGGGTTCCAGCTCCAGTGTCGGAGAAACACATTGTCTCTCTCTCCCTCTCCCTCTGTATCCTGTAGCTAAGCTGGCCTTGAGCTCCCTTATGTAGATGATGTTAGAGTTTTGATCCTCTTGCCTTCACCTCTCTGGTGATAGGATCATAGCCATCACCACCAGGCTCAGTTTATTCAGCACTTGGGATCAAATCTAGGGCTTCACACATGCTCGTCAAGCACTTATCAATGGAGCTACATCCCAGCATGGCCTTCTCTATTCCTCTTTCTATGCCCTTGCCTGAACCACCCATGTCCTTGCTGGAACCATCCTTGATGGCCCAGAGGTGCTGATACAGGCTTTTCCTGGTGTATGTCTTAGAACTTTTCCAGTTTCTGTCCATTTGCTCCCTCCAGAGTTAGCTGCACATTTTTAGGTGTTACCTGTTACAACAGCACCTTGCTCCTCTGTATAGTTTCTACCTTACTCATGTAGGCCACTGTAGCATACCATCACAGAGTGCATGGCATACAAACTATGGAGGTTTGTTTCTTGCACCCGTAGAATCTGAAAGGTCCCAGGCCAAAGCATTGTGGAGTCTTGTGAGAGAGCCTTTCTTCATTTATAAAGGGCCATCGTCTTGCTGTAGTTTCTGTGTGTGGGAGGGGAAGGGTGAAGGATCTCTCTTTGGTTTCTTTATCACACCATTCATGAGGCTTCCATTGTCACAACCAGATGTCATCCAAGAGGCTCCATTCCTCACCTGAGGATTAGGTTCTAACATAGGAATTTTGAGTGCATGCAAACACTCAGTCTCTGTTAAGTAATGAGATAACTGGATTTATGAAGGTTATTGAGTGGTGTGGGGAAAGAGCAGAGACCTTGGTTAGTATTGGAGAGTGCTCTGAGCAGCTGAGTCAAGGAGGCCTAGGGAGAGATGTGAGCTCAGGGTAAGCGGGAGGGGTGTCAGGGAAGTACTTGGGATGGGACCAACATGCACAAGGTGCCCTCTGTTACAGGAGGCCTGGTCACAGCTATCATTTCCCCTTGTTTAAACCTGAGTCTTTACTCAGGAGAAGAATCAAGCCTCATTATTTGTAAACCTCAATAGCAGACCCTTTATGTGTGGTGCATAGTGGGTGCCTAGGAAATGAGGTCAGTGGGGGGCTTTGAACCAGCTCCTGGACTCCCTGAGATAATGCTGCTCTAAGTTGGCTTCTGAATCCTAAAGGCTGTGGTTTCCCACAAAGAGCATTGCAGCCTGTGAGCTCTTGGCCCTCCTGCCTCTGGCCATGTGCACACATTCCACAGGACCATGCTGGTACTCTCCTGCTACCACTGGCAGACCTTCCACACGGAGGACATCCTGTGCATGGCCAAGTATCAGAACCAGTTCCTTGGGACCGCTTCCTACAATGGCGACATCATTTTCTGGAATGTGAGCATGTTGAAGCCCATCTTGAGTTTCAATGCCTCTAGGAGCCCTTTGCCTATACAGCTGAAGAAGGTACAGTCATAGTGCCTTGCATTCTCGTACTTTTTTAGGCACATTTCACCCCAATCACAGTCTCCTTTTATTTTTGTCTGGGCTGTGGGACAGAGTCAGGGAGGGAGAGAGAGAGCACCATGGAAGCAGAGAAAGAAATGGATGGTTGTACTGGGGTGAGGGGTTTGATAGTGAGGCTAGTGGAATGAGCATCTTGATGTGACAGAGGAGAAAACAGAGGCCTGAAGAACTTAGGCACCTTTCTGAGGGCATACATCCAATAAAAGGTAGACCTAGACCATGACAGTCTGGCTCCAGGGCCTGCTAGTGATATGCTCTCCTTTTCAACAGATTATTTCCTCCCTGAAGATGGTCCACTGTTAGCTTTTCATTGCTGTAGCAAAATACCTAACAGAAGCAAGTTAAAAGGAGGAAAGACTTAACTTGGTTCACAGTTTCAGAGATTCCAGTCTGCCGTGGCAAGAGGGCCAGGCCAGCCAGAGTAGCTCACATCAGGGTGACTAGAAAGCAGACAAAGGGGTGCCAGAGAAATGGGCTTCCTCTTTTGTTCCAGCTGGGCACACATTCAAGGTTGATCTTTCCTTCTTTTTTTTTTTTTTCCTCCTTGAGAACACTTTCACAGACACCCAGGGACTGCTTTACTCTTCTCTAGGTACTTCCTAATCCCATCAAGTTGGCAGTAGTTCCTGCCCACAGCTTCCCTATTTGAGCAGTAATCTTATACATGGCTCCCCAGTCTCATGATTAGGGATATAGGCAACTTGCCCAATCTTTAAATTGCAAGTTTAGCACAGTCTCTAAATTGCTATGTTGTAGCAGCCTAAAGCTGGAATGGTGCTAGAGGTCACCTTCTCCAGTGGGTGGAGGCCACCTCTTTGTAGGTACACTGATGGGTAGAAGCTCTTGCAGAGGTCTGGGGCTCTAATAGGTACTACATCCCCATAGACAGCTCAGTGTTTTATCTGTTTTATACTGTGGGCTTGCCTGAGGTTGAAAGTGACTAAGCAAATATTTGGAAACCACCATCCATGTTTCAGATAGGGAGATCCAGTCTCTCTCAGCAGCTGTGTCCTGCCTAGGGCATTAGTAATAGGCACAGGAGTATGTTTATAAGATCTGGTCTGAGGTCTCTCAGGCATAAGATTTCTGGGCAGCAATGCTGGGCTCCTTATAGGGCTGGTAACCTCTGTTCTGGGTCTAGGAGGCCCCGTGATGGGGTCTCTGGAGCTGGCCCTCTCTCTGCACAGGTGAAAGAGGCAGAGGAATTCGAATTTAAAGCCCCAAACAGCGAAGAGCAAAAGTGGGCTCACTCACCTGGCAGGAAGCCTTCCGCCTCTGCGATACGGAGGCTGATGTCAGCTCCCCCGGTGATGCATCACCAGAGAGACTCTGAGCAAAAAAGGAAAATGTCTCAGGAGGTGGGAGTGAGCCCATCCCTCCTGCACCTACAGCTCACTTGTTCTGACCATATGGGGGGGATGGGGGTGGGCAGGGGGTAGGTTACCTCTCTGGTTTGATCCCATTATGGCTGATCCACTCTGCTTACTCAAGTCTGGGGATGGCCCCTTCCTAGAGCATCTCCAGCCCAGGTCTGAGAGTTGAAAGCTTATGAATAGGACCTACAGGGTACACAATTCTAGAAGCCTAAATTGAATGATAGGTCATGGACTACAACTTCTCTTCTTAAGAGGGAGCCTCCTGGCCTGGCCCCGGTTCAGGAGTGAACTATAGGGGTCCCCAGTCACCACCTCTGCAGAGCCTAAGCTTCAGTGCAGAAGGGCAAAGGGTAGCAAGATGGTCTTCACTTCCAAGCCATGAAGGCCTAGGATTTATATGACAACTCTGCTTTTTTTTTTTTCTTTTAGGATGTAGGAAGGGAGCAAGGGTTGAAGGAGGGTAAACTGACCTTGGGCTTGTAGGAGTGATAATATTTTCCCAACGCTGAGTATAGGAATGCAGGGGCAGAGGGATGGAGGAAGCAGCCCAGTTGCTTCTGCAGCTGAGGTCTGACTCCCATTCCTGAGGCCTGAAACTTGAATGAAATGCCAGCTTCCCCAGTCCCGAGTATGGGGCCATGTAGGCCAGCTCCTGCAGGGTCTGCTGAGCTGAAGTTCTCTTGTGAGATGTACATACTTCATAGTCCTATGAGATGTGCGGTGATGTGAAGCGCTTACAAGTCATGGCACTCTGAGAGTCAGGCTCTTCAGGGTGCTATGAGAATCAGTAAAGTGAATACATATTACTGTCAGACACTGTGCTGATCAGTTTAGGCCTCTGCACTCACAGCTTGGGAAGAATGGGGGTTAGGTCTCTCTAGCCTCACTTCCAGGCCAAAGGAAGGGTCTACCCTACAGGCAAAGTTGCCCTACAAAACAAAGTTGCTCGTCACTTAGAATGGAAATCTCCTATCCCCAGAGTATCCTAAGCCCCAATCAGATACCCCACTGGCCTTTGTGCAGGGTGGTGTCTCTTTGACTGCTCTTTTATCCACTGCCTCTGACCTCCATGGTCTGTAGGAGGGAGGATGCTGTGCAGTTACCTGGGAGGCCAATTTTTATTTTCAGAAACCTCCCAGTGCTCAAACAGCCAAATTATCTACTGAGTGCCCCAATAAAATAATTCTTAAACAGCCAGGTCAAAAAGATGCTCAGAAGAAAAAGGTGGATTTCTGGGGGAAGCTGAACCTGCATCCCAGTGTGTCCGTGGAAAAGGTGAGCTGTGCTCAGCATGGGAGTGAGCCTCCAGGATGGGTAGGGTGGGTGTGCCACAGGACTGGGGAAGATTTGGAATTCCAGAGAAGATGGTTAGGGTCTGGGTTAGGGGTGGCCTGGGAGAGAAGTGGCTTTTCTAGAAACCACTGTTGGAAGGCTCTCTCTTGGTCTGGGATGGTGTTTTATAGTGGGGTGCAAGTTGGGTTGATTCATCTGTGCTTATCTCTTCCTCCTGTACCTGTCTTCTCTCTGACCTGGACTCCTCACTGTGGTACTCTTAAGGTTTCTGAAGACCCACAGCCTAGCGGCGATGTGGAACTGTAAGCTGACATAAACCCTTGGTCATAGTGTTTTATCACAGCAAAAGAAATCCCAACTAACACACTTATATACTAGGGTGTTGTTAAACTCTTACTGAGGCTGATGACCCTGGGCTTTGGCTTGCCCTGCTCCTATCTCTCAAGCACTGGGACTCCTTGGCTTGTGTAGTGTTGAGGGTCGGACCCAGAGTATCATGCATGCTAGGCTGGTACTCTTCTTTTCTGCATGTTTATACGTACGTATGTATGAAGAGTCTACAGAGGCCAGAAAATTGCACTGAATCTCCTGAGGATCAAGTTCTAGAGGACATGAGCTTGTCCTGGCTTATTTCTGAAAGGGCCCAAGAGAGACCTTTTAGCCTCCTGTGGTTGAGAACTTACTGCAGCCATGGACTGAGGGAGCCTGGGAGCCCAGTGTGAACCCAGCATCTCCTTCTATGATGAGAGGGGACTATGTTTGGGGTTTCAGGGACTTGGGGGGTCAGAGCCAGAATACAACAGGAATAGCATTGGTTATCTGTGTTTCTTAATGATACACATCCTGCCTAGTCCTGCCCAAACCCAGCCTCCTGCCTGTACATGCCCTCACTGCCAGCTACACATCTGGTCCTGTGCCCTACCTTGGCCCACAGTTCTTGGAATGATGCCACAGGCCTGAGTATTCTCCCTCTGGCTGTTCTGCCGTCCCAGCACTGACAGTGAAGGATGGCAAGGAAGCCTGTTTTTCCCCAGTTCAGAAATGAGACACATTTGTGGTGTAGATGATGATAAGTCCTGTCTGGCATCCTCTTATAGCTTCCATGGGCACCCACACTTATGTGCACTGCCCCCCCCCAATAACAAAAAATCCTATAAAAATAATTCAGGCATGCTGGACTTCCTTTATTTGAATTTTTTCTATGCCCCTATGCTGTATATATATAAAGATATAATTTTGGTTTCAATACCAAACTGAGCATTTGAAATTGTGGTTCAGTATTAATTTTTTAAAAAAATATAGCAGCATTCAGCGGGAAACCTTTTCTGTCAGAACTCACTGTTACAAACTTCATTCCTTTCACTTGTTTTGTATAGGGACTGATCTAGGTTTTTGTTTTGTTTGTTTCTGTCTGAAGTGTACTATACTTTAAGAGTCATCATCTTTTAAGAAAGTCACACACCAGGTCTGGAAGTGGGGGGCTATAAAATCTCTGCCACTTGTGGTAGGGTTAAGGTTGTAGACATGAGAGAAGGAACAACCAGAGGGAGAGTTCAGCACAGAGAGAGAAAGAAGCGGACTGGACATGTTCAGGGCTAGGGAAGTGAGAGACTGGGAGAGACTAATGGAGACAGCGACATAGCAAGAGATAGAAAACAGAACCCAGCCAGAGAGAGTGGGAGAATTCGAGAGAATAAGTGGGAGACAGAGAAAGAGAGGGCAGTGAGACTAGCTGTGGATGAATAGCTAGAAGAGGGAAGCCTGTGAGCTGGCAGGACTTTAGAGGAAGAGGTGAGAGGAGCTAAGATGCTAGCGTGGACTTTGAAATGTGTAACTGATACTTGTGATGCTGAGGGAGCCTGGAGGCAGGCTGATAGGTGCCACAGGTAGCCATATGTACCTTCTGCCAGAGGTAAGGGAAATAACTCCTTTTGGCAGATGGGAACTGGTTTCACAAGTTCCCAAGGAATGCTGGCTTTCATCTAACCACCAAAATCTGGTAATCCAGTTTAAGTTCATTTCTGGATATCTGGACAGCCCTTAGACCCATCATTCTGGCTTCTTGTTGATGATGAGGACCTTCTGTCTCTTCTGAAGCTGCTTTTCAGCTGGGCAGCTCATTATGGTGATCCAGGAAGACTACAATGTGGGTCAAAGTCTGGGAGCCGGTAGGAGCTAGTGGCCCAAGGAGACCAAAGAAAAGCCTTGAAGTCAGCCTCTGGAGGGCATAGTTTGCAAGCCGGTCCTCTTTCACACATCAGCTTTCGGCAAGGTCAGGGCTTGCCAGTTCTGCAGGATCATTTGGGGATAATGAGGTGAAGTCCATTTTGGAGTAGTTTACAGGACCACAGTTGATTCCTGGAGGGTGTCTGTTAGCTGCTGAGTGGAAGTCTGCTGGGGCAGATATAGGTGAGAGACAGACAATAAAGTTAAGGAGCTTAGGGGAAAAATCTTTATCTTGGGTATTCACTTGAAACATCCAGGCCTATAGGTCTGGTAGTTGGAGGGTGTGCAAAGGAGTCCCAAGATCAGGGGAAGAAAAGAGCCCACCCTCAGGGGTAGGCAGTAGGCAGCAAAGCTTAGGCGTTGATTGACAGGAATACTTCTTAGGCGAGGGATCTCAGAGTCTACTTGACCTGTCATGGATGGACCCAAGGCTCAATTCCCTGAAGTTTGACTGCATGAATTTTTCTGAAGTTTACAGAAAGAGCTAACAGTTTTAGATGTATTAGTATGTCCGTTTGTAATCTGCACCCATATTGTAGAAAAAGCAGTTAGCAACGTCTGTAAACATCTAGAGTAGACTCATGCCTTTGAGCCGTAGCAAAACAGCCATTATCAACAGGCTAGAGGTACATTTGTGTATATATAGGTTGGACGGAGGCATTTTCAGCACAATGAGGAATACTTTAAGTTTCTATTTAAAAAACAACCAAAGGAAATTGAAAATGTTTGAGTCTGTGATTATGATCATAGTAGCCATTTTTTTTTGCCAAGGTTAGATTAATACTTTATCATAAATCCACTGATGACTATGTTAAAACTTTGAACTTTGAAGTCTTAATAGTGTGTGCTTTACCTTTAAATCTCATTTTTACATACTTTAAGTCACTTTCTCAGACCTTTACAACCTCCATAAATTTTATTTTTAAAAATTATTTATTCATTTATTCTGTGCATTGTTATTGCGTCTGTGTGAGGGCAATGGATCTCTTGGAACTGGAGTTACAGGTAGTTTTGAGCCACCATGTTGATTCTGGGAATTGAACCTGGGTCCTCAGGAAGAATAGCCAGTGCTCTCACTTGCTGAGCCATCTCTTCAACCCTGGATTTGCAGAAACTTTGACTCTTTTCTTTTTCCTCCATCTGGAAGCATTCAATTATTTTCCATGAGACATAGGGGCTTGATTATTGAGATCTGTCACTAAAAACATATAGATCTGACACTTTGAATAAAGTTTCAGGATACAAAACCAACACTAAAAAACTCAGTAGCTCATTAGTGCCCGTATCTAGGGTGGAAGGAGAGAACCAACTCCAGAAAGTTGGTTTTTTGACCTCCACATGTGTGCTGTGGCATGCATACACACATACTGGCACACATAATACACATTCACATAAATAAAATTGAAAACTATTTTTAATAGTGCACGTACACACAGACACACACACACAGACACACACACACACACACACACACACACTTACTTACACATGCACCAATAACAAATTTCCAGAGAAAGAAATTAAGAAAAACATTTTATTTATAGTAGCTTAAAAATTATCTAGGAATAAATTAAACCAAGGAGATAAGGGACTTCTTTTTTTTTTTTTAAATTTTTCATCAATTACAATTTATTCATTCTGCATCCCCCCATAAGCCCCTCCCTCCTCCTCTCCCAGTCCCACCCTCCCTCCTCCCTCTGCTTGCATGCCACTCCCCAAGTCCACTAATAGGGGAGGTTCTCCTCTCCTTTCTGATCTTAGTCTGTCAGTTCACATCAAAAGTGGCTGCATTGTCCTCTACTATGGCCTGGTAAGGTTGCTCCCCCCCAGAGGGAGGTGATCAAAGAGCAGGCCAATCAGATTATGTCAGAGGCAGTCCCTCTTCACATTACTATGTAACCCAATTGGACTCTGAACTGCCCTGGGCTACATCTGTGCAGGGGTTCTGGGTTATCTCCATGAATAGTCCTTGGTTGGAGTATGAGTCTCTGGGAAGTTCCCTGTGTTCAAATTTTCTTGTTCTGTTGCTCTCCTTGTGGAGAGATAAGGGACTTCTTTAAGATCTTGAAAACTTTAAGATCCTGAAAAAAGAAATTAACAAGACACTAAATGACGAAAAGACCATCTATGCTCTTGGATCATGTGTGAACATGGCTGCGCTAACCCATGTAACCTACAGATCTAATGCATCCAAGTGCATCCATCACAGAACTAGGAAAATGTTCCCAAAGTTCGTATGTAAAGACACAAAAAGATTGTGGATAGCCAAGGCAATCCTAGGCAGGAAGAATCACGCTTCCCAACGATCTCAGTTCCTTCTCTGTTGCTGGGATGAAACAACAGGATCAAAAGCATCTCAGGGGAACCCACCTGGTCACTGAGCTACCACGGGCCACATCCGAGCAGAGGTTCTAGGTTATCTCCATACATGGTTCTTGGTTGGAGTATCAGTCTCAGAAAAGACCCCTGTGCCCAGATATATTTGGTCCTTGTGGAGCTCCTATCCTCTCCACATCATACTAACTCCCCTTCTTTCATATGATTCCCTGCACTCTGCCGAGGGTTTGGTTGTGAGTCTCAGTATCTGCTTTGATACACTGCTGGTAAGGGGAACAGAGACTGTTTCTGACATGATCTCAATAGCAGGCTCTTTGACCTCTCCACCCCACAAGGGAGGAGCAGCCCTGTTAGGCCACAGAGGAGGACTTTGCAGCCAGTCCTGAAGATACCTGATAAAACAGGGTCAACATAAGAAATGATATTCTTAAATAAATAATTCATGGAAAACAAAAATGTCATATGTAACCTCATTGTATTTTTCTTTTTATCAGTGTGTCTAGGCTTTGCCACAGTTCTCTTGAATATGTAACTGATGTCTTTAAAATACTGTAAATTAGAATAATAATTTCTAGTAAATAATTGCCAATACCAAATGTAACAAAGAAAAAAAAAAAAGAAAGGGGAGGAGGTCCTCCCCTATCAGTGGACTAGGAAAGGGGCAGGGAGCAGGTGACGGAGGGAGGGTGGGATTGGGAGGGAATGAGGGAGCGGGATACAGCTGGGGTATAGAGTTAATAACATGTAACTAATAATAAAAATAAAAACAACAACAACAAAAGCAAAACAACAACAACAACAACAAAAAAGCAACTCAGGGAGGGAGGGCTTGTTTCCTCTTCCAATTCTCAGGTCATGAACCATCACCAAACGAAGCCAGGGGCAGGAGCCCGGAGGCTAGGCATGAAGCAGAGATCATGGAGGAGTGCTGCTTATTTTGGCTTGTTATTTTTTTTGCCCCACCAGTGTTCACCAAGGCTGTTCAGTAGTAGTTAACTTGTGGAGTTTTTTGGGATCAGACTGACACTGGCTTCATAGGGAGCACTTGGAAGCATTCTTGCTTCCGGTTTCTTCCCCTTTGCCTCTTCCTGCTCGCCTCCCACCCCCTTCTGTGAGGTCTGAAAAGGACTGGCGTGGCTAGTTCCTTAAATGCCGCATAGCGTTCACCATTGCCCTCAAATTCAGGGTCTAAAGTACTTCTGTTTCTTTTCATCCTGGCACCTGGATCAATGGGAGGAGGGTTGAGCATCTTGTTCAGGACTTCCATGACAATCAGGATACCCAAGAATTTTGGAGCTGGCCAGTAAAGAACTTCATACCCATGTACATATAAGCAACCTCAGTTCAACTCAACGGGCTCTCTCTCCCTCTTTCCCTTCCTCCCTTCCTTCCTTTTTTTTTTTTTTTTTTTTTTTTGAGACAGGTTTCTCTATGATGGCCTGGAATTCACTAGGTAGACCAGGCTCTTGAAGTCACAGAGAGCTGCCTGCCTCTGCCTCCTGAGAGCATGTGCCATCACCACCTGGCTTCAGTGGATTATCTTTCTTTTTTTTTTTTTTTTAAGATGTAAGATGTAAGATGTGTGCTGGTAAGTAGAAGGGGTCCGGAAGGAGTGGGAGGAGCATAAGAGAGAGGAATAGGGGTGCGTGTGAATATGATCAAAATACATCATACACACGTATGACATTGTCAAAGAATAAATAAAATATTTTAGATAAAGAGGCCAGCTTGGAATACATTAATTACCTTCTTTTAGAAATTGATTTTTGTTTGTTTGTTTGCTTTTGAGACAGGGTCTCACTATTTAGCTCTGGCTGTCTCGAACTCACTAGGTAGACTAGGCTGGCTTCAAACATACAGAGATCTTCCTGCCTATGCCTACAAATGCTGGGATTAACAGAGTACACCACCATGCCTGGTTAGAAACTAATTCTCTTTTTAAAAATATTTATTTATTTATTTATCTATCTATTTATTTATTTACTTAATGAGTGCTCTGTCTTTACATGTACCAGAAGAGAAAATCAGAATCCATTACAGATGGTTGTGAGCCACCATGTGGTTGCTGGGAATTGAACTCAGGACTTCTGGAAGAGCAGTCAGTGCTCTTAACTGCTGAGCCCTCTCCCCATCCCCCTAAAAATGAATTCTTAATTAAGTTTCCCCTTAGATGACTTAATGCAAGTTTTCACTATAATAAGAAGATATTGCTAGTTTCTGAGGTAAGGTAAAATGTTCAAGGTCCTGGGCTGGTGGGATGCCTCAGTGGGCAAAAGTGCTTGCCATGCAAGCTCGACAACTTGAATTCATTCCCAAGGTCCCAAGTGAAGGTGGAAGGAGACAACTGATTCCACCATGTTGTCCTCTGACATTCAAATGGGCACTTTTTGCTGTAAATACATTTAAGAGAGAACGATGTCATACGATGTCACATCGAGGGAGCAATCGGATTGGAGAACTTGAGATAAATGAGGCAAACTTACACATCTTCTTCCAATGAACATTTGCTGGTTGTAAGCCATGGTATCAGGAGCCATTGCAGTCACTTAGGGTAAGACAGTAATTAGCAGCAACAAAAGATACATTCCATACCTGCAAATAGCTCTCTGGTCAGTATGTTGTCCCCCAGTTCCTGCCAGGAAGGAAGGAGCATCCTGGGAGACTGAGGCATCTGCTGGGCTTGGTGACTTGTGTGGGTCCATTAGTGATGTGTGACAGTAGCCAGTGGGAGCCACTGCTGAGGCAGGCCAACCTTTCTCCCGCAGATAATTTTTCTGCAGACCAGACCTCGCCTGCCACACACAGCTGCCATGCTGAGCAGCTGCATCGACGGCTTCATCTACGCCTGGTCCATCCACGGGAATGGAGGTCTGCTGGGGAAGTTCCCTGTGGACCTTAAAGAGAATGGTGACAATGCTGCTGTGGGTGCCATGGCCACCGATGAGAACGACTGGATCCTCCTCACAGGGGACAGCAAAGGGGTCATCAAGGTGAGGAAGCATCCCAGCTTTCGGCCATCTCTGTGCTGCATGTAGTCCTTGTCTACTCCTGCTGGGTACTGGTCTCGCTAGAGAAGGTGGTGGGAACAAGGTGAGTTACTGAGGAGCCTCCTGTTCTGCTCTGGCCAGTGAAGTGAACCAGGCTTGCTGAAAAAGTTTCTCCAAGCCTCTTGTAGCCTATTGTCTATCATGGTTACCCCACAGCTCCCACACTGGCCAGTCGTATGTCTCATCTGTGAACACCTGTCTCGCAGACGATTTTGTGCTTCATGGTGAGACACGAGGCAGGACTGCCTTGTCCATCTAAGCCCCTCGAGACCCCTCTGCCTGCTAACTGAGGGGTCTGGCTTAGAATGCCCTGTGGCGCCTCGTCAGTGAGTAGTTATTTGCCTCAGAGGTGTAACCTCTGCTGAAGCTCAGAGAGACAGTGTGGGAGGAACTTGCAGCATGCTCCAGGCCTGGGCTAGGGCTCCAGTCAGTGCTAGGCCACTGACTCACACTTTGTGCCTAGATCTGGGACATCAAGGATTACTGCTTATTTACTGGCTGGAAACCACCCCATCCCAGCGAGGTCAAAGACAGTGGAGGAAAGAATAAATTCCGGCTCTTAATTTCTAAGCAACTCCAGCTCCAACCTGTGAACCACATTCCACAGAAGGAGAAGGAGGTAGGAAGATGGCAGGAGGGTTGGTTGGGAAAGCGCTTTTAGGGCCCTCTAGAGAGCCAGGACTGTGGTTTCCCATGGACACTGTTATCTTCATGCTCCGTTCGTGACGTCTGGCCCACGTGGGAAAATCTGTTAAATGCCGTCACCACCACAGGGGACAAGGGCCAAGCACGCTCACAGGTGTGCATCTACACAGACACACGCTCACCACACCCACACCCACTCACGTTGATCTTCGCAGTGAGGACCCTAGAGTCATGAGTTTAAGACGGAAGCACTATGTACTCTTTTGCGCAGTCAATACTTTTACACGGTTCAAAGTACTTGGTGTTTGCAGGGCCTCCTGGCATCAAGCCTCTTTTCTTTAGTTATCAAGAAAAAAAAAATAAGTGGAAGTGACAGAGTGACATCACTCCATCCTCACCCAAACCAAAAGGCACAAGCCAAAGTCTGTAGGGATACAGGCCCAGAGAAGCAGCTGTTGCAGTCAGGCATTGGCAATTAGCACGGTCACTCTGGGGAGTATCTGACCTGACAATAGCTAACTAACCTGAGCATGCATGCCCTTCTACCCAGTGGTTCCACTCTAGCTGTACACCCAGAAGTTCATGTAAAACGTAGACAGAATGCTGGGAGAGTTAGCATTTATAACGGCTTCACACTGGAAACACACATTCAGCAGCCTGGGCTGGAACTCACACAGAGCAGTAGGTAGGTGATCACATCTACTCACTATGGACTCACCATCTCTTCAGATTATTAAGTCAGGCCAGACGCCAGAGTGTGTACACTGTGTTATATATTCCTGCTTCTAGAGAGCATAAAGGTGGAGGAAATGGGCCTGTCCTGTTAGAGGAGTTGTCACTTTTGTTGGCGTGTGTGTTGGCTGGGAGGAGTCTTGACAATATCACGCCTCATTATCTGGGTTTGCTTATACAATCATGTTTAGTTTCTGGGTTTATGCTTAAATACATTTGTTATACACACAACCTTTCATGTGTGCATCATACATAAACGAAAGTTTTAAGAGTGCCCAGGCAACGTAGAGAGGCCTGGACTCTTGTGAAATACTTCTTCCCTGAATAATTCCATTAATAATAATAATAATAATAATAATAATAATAATAATAATAATAATAATTCCCTGTTACTGATTTCTGGTTATTTTAGTGTTGATTTACATGAGCATGTGTGTGAACAGTGATTTCCCTCTTTTTTTTACCTGAAGGTGTAGACACACACACGCTGATTCTCCCCTTGCTTTTCTCATTCCATAATGCATTTTGGAAATTTTTCTAGATCTAGATCTAAATTTTTCTAGATAGTAAGCCATGGGCTATGCTATTAATAAAACCCCTTTCAAGGGGGAAAATTGCTTTGTTTTAATTTTAAAAGTTACTCTTAGTAGTGAGTACTATCTCACATGTGTGCTAGCATTTCTGAAGGATACATTCCTTTAGGTG
The DNA here is from genome assembly GCF_030254825.1 of Meriones unguiculatus. NCBI lineage: Eukaryota > Metazoa > Chordata > Mammalia > Rodentia > Muridae > Meriones > Meriones unguiculatus. Next base: position 125,134,593 of record NC_083352.1, on the reverse strand, counting down.
GTGAACTAGGTCAAGGGGTTGCACGTATTTGCAGTTTTGTTAACCATCTCCCAGCCAGAGCTGGACACAGGTGTAGACAGAATGAGCCAGAGAATGAGAAGGGGCCAGAAGATTAGAAAAGATGGCTGCAGTTAGTTTGAGGCCAAGCAGAGCAATTCAGGGGTTGAGAGAGGAGCTAAATTGAACCAGCAGAGTTCAGAAAGAACAAGTAAGAGTGAGCTTATTCAGCAGTAAGTCTCAGAGGCTGAAAACATTCTAGGCCTAGGTTAGATTGTACAGAGGGTAGACACTTCCAGGACTAGGCCTTGGCTAGCAGAAGGAGGCAGTGAGCCTCAGAGACAACAACCGAAGCAGGAGGCTAAAAGCCCCTTTTACAAGACACTGAGCTGCACTCTTTTCTCATATTACTGCTCTTGTGATTTTCTTCTTCTCCCTATACTCCCCCTCTTTCTTCTTTCTTTTCTTCTTTACTGTTTTTGAGACAGGGTCTCATACAACCCAGGCTAGTCTTAATCTTGCAGTGTAGTCAAGGCTGCTTCCACGTTTGGGGGCTGGGCTTACAGGCTTACGCCACCTATCATCCTCTTTGCTCTGTTTGTTGAGACAGAGTGCTTAGCCTGGCCTTGGCTTTTGTATTCTGTAACTTTACTGAGTTTCTTTAGCACTCTATTTTTTGAGTGGAGTCTTGAGGGCTTTTGATGTATCAGACCATGGCATCACTGGACAAGTGCGTTTTACCCATTCTTTTTTATTAGTGTGTCTTGTCTTTCTCTCTTGCCTGCTTTCTCAGATTAGGACCATTTCCATGTGGAAGAGAAACAGGCACAACATCCCTGTCTCACTCCTAATCGGAGGGGGGAAGCTCTGATGATGCTGAGTCTCACGTTAGCTAAGGTTTTGCTGGAGCTGGTGCTGCTGTGCTGAGCAGCCCTTCCCCAAGGCTACCCTGGTGAGAATTCTTAACGTGGAAGGGCACTGGGATTTCTCAAGAGACTTTCCTAGACGTACTAGAATCATTTTATGGCTTTTAGCTTTCATTTTGTTAGTGGGCTATAGACTATGTATGGCAAGGCAAGCCATTCTTGTATCTCAGGGACAGCAAATCTCAAAAGTCAGACTTTCTAATAAAAGAGGATACTCATTTTCTGCAGTCATGGTCATTCTGCAGAACCACATGCATTCATTTGGCTTGTTACTTATTGTTGACATTGTAACAGTTTCTTCCTTCCCTCTTTCCTTTCTTCTTTCCTTCCATCCCCTTCCTTTTTTTTTTGAGACAAGGTTTCTCTGTGTAGCTCTGGCTGTTCTGGAACTAGGCTGGCCTCAAAGTGCCTCTGCCTCTTGGGTGCTGGGATTAAAGGCATGTGCCACCACCACCACCTGGCTTTAATTTTTTTGTTGCAAGAAAGAAAAAGAAAATGGATAAAATTTAAGGAAGACACGAAACCGACTCAATAAAAGAGAAAATCTGGGGACATGGGCTATCTGAATAAAGCAAGTAAAGTGTGGAATGAGCAATGGAATGTCTCATGGAAGGAATGCTGAGGAATATAAACGACAGTTTCTACACAAACTCTTCCAACAGGTTTTTTTTTTTTTTTTTTTGTGAGGTCCTAATAATACTTTTGATACCCCATGAGACCTTGTCTCAAAACCTAAAAACCAAAAGACCAACCAACTAACCAAACCAAACAGCACCCCAAAACCAAAACAAATAAAAGTCAAAGCTCATAGTGTTTATTTTAGTTTCGGATGAGATGATGGTTGGTTTTCTTTCGACAGACCACTGGTGAGCAGGTCCTGTTTTTGAACCACACTGTGAGATACTATTCTTGTACAGCAGGGTTTCACATATGCTTAGGATGGTTTCTGAGCTCTCTGCTGTCTTTCATTGTTGGGTTATAGTTTGCATTAGTCTAACTTACCGTTCCTATTTATAGCAGAATAAGTGTCTCTTCCTCAGTCTTAGCTCAAGTTGTTTGGGACTGGGCAGATGGCTCATTGGATACAGCACTTGCTGCCCAAGTGTGAGGGCTGAAGGCTGAGCCCCTAGGACCCATCTAACAGCTGGGCGGGCACTGCATGGGCCAGAGGCTGGGGATGCTGGAGAAAGCTGGCTAGCTAGACCAGCTGGAATTGGCAAACTCTGGGTTCAGCAAGAGAGGTCAAGGAGGACACCCGACGTCAACTTGAAGCTACCACCTGTGCCATATACATGCATGTGTACATGCATACATGTAGGCAAACACAAGTAAACATATGTATATGAATGAAGCATACACACACACACACACACACACAGAAACTCTCTCTCTCTCTCACACATACACACACACACAAACACACACACAGAAACTCTCTCTCTCTCTCACACATACACACACACACAAACACACACACAGAAACTCTCTCTCTCTCACACATACACACACAAACACACACACAGAAACACACTCTCTCTCTCTCTCTCACACACACACACACAAACACACACACAGAAACACACTCTCTCTCTCTCTCTCTCTCACACACACACACACAAACACACACACAGAAACTCTCTCTCTCACACATACACACACACACAAACACACACACAGAAACACACTCTCTCTCTCTCTCTCTCACACACACACACACACAAACACACACACAGAAACTCTCTCTCTCTCTCTCACACATACACACAAACACACACACAGAAACACACACTCTCTCTCTCTCTCTCTCTCTCTCTCACACACACACACACACACACACACACGGTCCAGGGTCACTTCTCAGTTACATAGAGTTATTTTCTCTTAGTAACATCTTTCCTAGGGTAATGTTGCCAGTCACGTCTTACAGTCTGTTCTTCCAATGCTTGGCCATAAAGAGTTAGAAGGTGTTCAGACTTACGTCTGGTCCCATCACTTTCTCAATAAAGTGGTGAACATGCTTTCTATGGTCTACAAGACTGTGAGGTTCCAACGAGATGGTCTGTGTAGAGGTTCTCAGCCAGCAAACGGAAAGTGACTCTGGTGGCTTTACCAAAGGGGCACATGAAGCCGAAGAAGTGCTTAGACCTACAAACATCAGGCTAATGCAAAGCGCTCAGAGGAAGTTCATTGGCTGAGGTCCAAGCGCCCTTCCCTGGACTCTGCTGCTCTGGGTCCCAGGTATCTGCTAAGGCTATCTACCTAACACTGCAACCCTTTAATACAGTTACTCAGTTGTGGTGACCCCCCCACCATAAAATTACCTTGTTGCCACCTCATAACTGTAATTTCGCTACTGTTACGAGTTGTGAATAGTTAACATGGGGGATAGTTGATATAAGGAGTCTGTGTGGTAGCAGGGTGTAAGTCATCCTCTGCTGCCCTCTACAGGTTGTGGAGGGCCACACCATTTCTCTGGTTCCCCCACCACTTCTGGTTTCCTGGACTAGCCACGTGGAAAGCATAGCAGATATCCTGTTTGTGGAAACCTTCCAGGTGGTTATCAGTGCTGGCAAGGACCGGGACGTCAAGGCTTGGAAACTCACTGGTGATGCCATAGGTATGAGTGCTGCCGAAGCATGGCCTTTCCTGTCCCTGTCCCTGACAGAACACACGTGGGATGCCCGGTGGGGAGAAGGGTCTCACAGCTGCTCCTAGAATCTTGCAAGATGTGAATCTGTCCAGTTGTCCATTTACCCACAGACCACCCTTGCATGCATTCACTCCTCCGCCCAGCTTTGCTGCCCTGGTGAGCTTTAGAGAACTCTTTATCTGGTAAGGTCTGGTCTTTTCTCCGAAGAAAATAAGCATAAGCCAGGTGGTGGTGGCACACACCTTTAATCTCAGCACCTGGAAGACAGAGGCAGGCAGGTCTCCATGACTTGGAGGCCAGCCTAGTTTACAGAGTGAGTTCTAGGACAGTCAGGGCTACATGGAGAAACCCTGTCTCAAAAGACAAAATCACCTCCAAAACCCAAGAAAATAAGCATAGTTTTAGTGTTATACCACATTGCCCCAGTCTGAATATCCAGCGCATGTGTGTATCTATCTGTACAGCCCCCACTGGGAAGCAGACACCCCTGGGTGTCCCCTCCTACCACTGTCTTGGATGCCTCTAGCTTTTCTGTAGGAGATACTACCAACACAATGAAAAAGCTGCTTTCTGTTTTTTACAGTTATCTATTTATTAGGGGAGGACATGCCATGGAGCACATGTAGAGGTCAGAGGACAGCTATAGGAAGTGGTTCTCTCCTTCCGCTGTGTTGGCCTTGGACTCTCAAATCCTTTTCTCTTGTCCTTTCCAATGCTGTGTCCCAGATGGGCACCGCCATTCCTGACCTAGCTTCTAAACTCACAGATTGTTTCTGGACTTTGTACATGTGGGGCCATGTGATGAGCTTTTCTTTGTTTCTGTTTTTTTTTTTTTTATTCCTAGGCATTCTAGCTGTGAAATTCTGCAGAAATTCTGCTTTACCCATGTTACTCTTCCTAGCTACTTTACATGATCAAGAATAATACTCCTTTAAATACTTTTATACATGTTTTTGTTACAAGGATATATGTAATATATATATATATATATATATATATATATATATATATATAATAATATTTTCCCTCAGTTTCAGTCATTATTGCTCTGTGGTCTTCTGAAGTGGTTCCCAGCTTTCATTCTCTCACCAGCCAGGTGTAAAAACTCTCTTTGTCCCAGCAGTTTGCTATGTGAGCTACACTTACTTAGTTCCCTGGACTCTGTCATCTTGCAGTGTCTCCCTTCTTCTCAGAGCCTAGGCTCTGCTTTCTGTTTCCACGAGGTCTGACTATTATAGACAGGAGGTTATACAGTTGGCCCTCTGTCTGGCTCATTTCACTGCGCCATATGTCTTCAAGGTTCATTCCCCTTGTCATAGTCACAGAATTCCCCTCTTTTCTAAGGCTGGAGAGTGTTCCGTTACAGGCATATTGTCTGAATCCATCTTTTGGTTGTTTACGTAATTTTGGCCACTGGCGATAATGCTGAACTGACTTCTGGGAGTTGGGAGCAAATGATCTGGTTTTCAATGTGTGTGTGTATTTGTATGCATGTGTAAGGTGGGAGTGGTCTCACTGTGTAGGCCAGATTGGCCCCAAATTTGCAATTCTCCTGCCTCTGCCTCCCAAATGGGTTAATGACATGCTTTCAATTCTTTTAGGAAAATAACCAAAAGAGGGTGGCTGGACCAAAGAAGTCCCAACTTCAGCTTTTAGAAATGTTGCAATGTTTTCTAGTGCAGTTACCCAGGTTTACATTCCTGCAATGGTTCTGATCTCTCTGTGTGTCCTCTGCTGCCTGTTCCCTGCTCTTCTGATGACAGCCATACCAATGAGTGTGAGGTGTATTCTGGTTCTTACATAGAGGTGCTGAGCATCCACAGCCCACTGGCCATTAACACACTAACATGTCTCATTTGGATAGATGTCTATTCAAGTCCTTTGCCTATTTTAAAATCAGCTCTTGCTGTTATTATGTTAGGCTGGAGGAGTTCCATATTTTAGTGGTTGCCTGTGTTAGATATATGCTAAGGGACTTTTTTCTTTTCTCATTCCATAGTTCACCTTTAACCTGTCTAGGAGCTTTTAGTTCCATGTAATTCTACTTTTATAGAGCTCTGATTTTCTATTTTTGCTTTTGTTGTTAGTACTTCTGGTGTCTTGGCCAAGGTGTCACTGATAAGACCAATGTTTAGAGAACTGGTTGTTTTCTTGGCAGGCTAAGATAGAGTCTTGTGTGTGCTCATGAGTGTGCACACATAAGTGCACACACATGGAGGGTAGATGTCTTTGAATCAGACCCTCTCACTGGCCTGGTGCTTGTCAACTTCACTAGGCTAGCTGGCCAGCAAACCCCAGGGATCTGCCTGCCTTCGCCTCCTGCTGGGAGGGTTTAGCATCGTGCCTTTCTGCATTGGTTCTGGGGATTGGAATGGGGTCCCCGTGCTTATGTGGTGGGCACTGCTTTACTGTTGAAGACATCTCCATGAGCAAGTGGAGGCGTTTTGCATTTCTGTTCCCCAAGGATACTGGCCAGAAGTTTTCTCTTTGTGATGTCATTGTCTGGCTCTGGTATCCACAATGCTGGTTACACGAGTTTCTTGGACTGTTTTGCTGTCTTTCTATTCTTTCTGCACAGAGTTAGGGGACCAGCCTGCTGAGATAAATGCTTGAGTCACCACTGGGGTTGGTGTTATACAACCGAGCGTATATACATTTCAAAAACAGAACACAATGGGGTTTTTCTGGACGCTGTGTAAATGATCTGTGAAGACTGAAATTGGTATCAATTTCCCAGAACATGGGTTTTCTCATCTCACTGAGCCGGATCTGAGCTGGAAGGGCTGGAAAGCAGATTCAGGTAGACTCAGTTTACCTTATCTTGGGTATGTCAAAGCAGACTTGGTAGGCTTCTTATTGGGAGGCCCTCTCTCTTAATCTCATTCTAGCCCAGCCCTATAACCCTAGTACTCAGTGCATACCTCACAGGATTTTGTGCATTTAAGACTGCCCTCTGCAGGGCTGGCAAGAGCTCAGCTGGTCCCACAGCTGCATCCTTCTGTCTAGGCCAAGACTGGTTCCTACACAGCTTAGATCCATGTTGGGCACTCCTGGAGAAGAAAGTGACCACCAGGCTAGTATTTCCTGTAAAGATTTCCCTGTCATTTTAGTTGCTCTTATGTTTGCTGCTATAGCAATTTGGTAATTTCTCCAAAATGGGATTTTTACAACCTGCATTCTTTCTTTTCCTTAATTTCATAATTCCACAGCAAGGAGAACGGCCCGCTTTTATTTCTTTGTGTGTGGGGAAGGGGTGTCTGTGCTACTGCACACACACATGGAGGTCAGAACTCTCAGAATTTGGCTCTCTCTCAATCATGCTAGTTCTGGGAATTGAATTGTCATCCAAGCCAGGACCAGAGCAGGACTCTGACTTGTTTCTCTTCTGCTCCAACCCAGATCTCACCCAGACCGGTCCCAGCTATTTAACGCCCTTTTCACTTCACAGATAACCTGCCGGGAGCCTGGCTCAGGCTCTTAGCACAGTGCTCTTCCCGTATCAGTCTACACATGGTGCAGGACACTTCACACCTAAGCTCTAGCTAGGCACCTCCTAGGACTGGGCTCTGGCAAGTCTGGAGGTTTGTTGTGTTGCCAGCATAATGCCTGGCATGTGGGCAGGCACTCAGTGTTTGGGTGAGTGGGTAGGGTGGCAGGGTGTGGCAGTGGGTTCAGGGTGCTGGTTCTGAACAGGGTTTGGTCACATGACAGGAACATTTGGTCCGCATATTTGGGAGAAGCTGCAGGATGGCCTGAGCATAGACGATCTGGAGCAGATGACAAGTGTGGAGGAGAAGCCCGACTCTGTCCACTCCACTGTCAGCAGCTCCTGGCTGGAGCTGCGGTGAGTCTCTATAGCTAACAGAGGCTCCTTGGCTCCTAGAAGCCTCTCTCTGGGGTGGGGCGAGACACTTAGAATCTGCAGGCAACCTGTGGCCCTCTTCAGCCATCTCCGTGGCAAGACCGAGCAGTCAGGAAGAGTAGCACAGATAGAGCCCTGCAGGGTGGCTAGCGGCACCTTGTAAAGGTCATCACCACATGGGCAGGGGGCTGTCCAGGGCTACTATGCCCAAGGTTGTGGTCCTGAGCAGTCATCTGTGTAATGCATGGGGGAGGGCTGATCCTCCAGCTATTGCTTCTCCTCTGGGTTCCTTTCCACACGCTTCACCCACTCCATCTTTTTCCTCAAATTTCAAATGGCTTCAGTTCCTTCCTTCCTTCCTTCCTTCCTTCCTTCCTTCCTTCCTTCCTTCCTTCTTTTCTTCCTTCCTTCCTTCTTTTCTTCCTTCCTTCCTTCTTTTCTTCCTTCCTTCCTTCCTTCCTTCCTTCCTTCCTTCCTTCTTTTTTTTTTTTTTTTTTTTTTTTTTTAAATTCTTGCCAGGCATGATGGCACAGACCTTTAATCCCAGTAGGAGGTGGAAGCCTGAATGTGTGTGTATGTGTTTGGGTGTGCATGTGTGTGTGTGTGTGTGTGTGTGTCTGGATGGTAGGGAAATGGGAGGAGCATGTTGTGAATGAAGCCTCTCGCAGAAAGGAACTGGAAGCAGCCCTGTTGCACCAGCAGCGTGAGCAGGCAGCACTGATGGCCCTCCTGCACGGCAAAGAGGAGAAGGAAGCGGAGGCGTGGGCCAGGTTGCACCAGATGTCCCTCATCTCCCCCTGGAAGGGCAGAGAACAGTTTGAGACCGAGGAGAGCTGGAATGAATGGGTTAAGGACAAGCAGGTGGGGAAAGTGGGGGGAGGGAAGCCCCCCCCGCCAGCTTCTGCTACTGCTTTGACCTGTAACTCCTGCAGGTAAGCACAATCGTGGGAGCGGCGTACAAACCCAAGGAACGTGTGCGGAACGCCAACCTCCTGGCTTCCAGGGTGCAGTATAACTGGATGCGGCAGCAGGTGAGGGACTGAGGGTGCTCCAGAGATGCTGGGGCCATCTGAGGCCAGCAGATACCACGGGGTCTGTGCCCTCTGTTTCTGGCATAAACTGGTCGTGCCGCCTTGCCTTCTGTCAACAGAAATCTTGTCTCTGGGGACACAGGCCACTGACTTAATGAAGGGGTGGTCCTCCTCCAGTCTTTCCTGTCTATCCCCCCCGCCCCCGGGCACCATTATAGTCTATGGCAGCCCATTATCAGATTGACTACCCCTGTACCCATGGGTGTAGGCAATCAAGAGCAGACATGAGGGATGTGGGTACCGGGTATACATGTGGGGATTACATGGAAGGGTGGCTTCCCTTAGGTGGATAAAGGGAAATCTGAGGCTTCAAAAAATCAGTCAAACCCCATCCTGTCTCTTGCCTGCACAGACCTTGCCCAGTCTCTCCCTCCCATCTGCCTTAGGGCATTATGGGAATTCCCGTGATGCCAAAAGCTACATCCCTACTGTGTAGGTTGGTGTGAGAGTGATCTGGAGGTTCCTCAGAACCCAGCTAGGGGACTGCTGATGGGAGACCTGACCCATGCCCAGGAGCTCTGTATTAGGCCCCATTTGAGGTCTAACTCATGGCCTTGCTCAAAAGTCCACAGGAGTCCTGGTGCCATGACCACCTCACAGACAAGCATGGGGAGGAGAGGGTGGGAAGGTCCTACTGAGGGCTGTGGGGCCCACAGCTGTGGTCTTTAGAAGCATCCACAGCACTAGAGATTTATATGACATAGGAAGACCTGAGGGACCTCTCTTGCTGCAAGCCTGTTCTGGGTCCCTGAAAGCTCCAGCAGGCTTTCACCTCCTGTTCTGTTCCCAGATCTCCCCTCAGGTCTATCAAAGCCTGTGCTGCACCGACCTTAAGCCAGTCCAGCATCCCGACTTCCTGATGTTTAGGGTCCTGGACCAGCAGAGCCGGCACATCCGCTGGGTGGCCAGTGATATCCGGAACGAGCTGGAAGCTGTCCGTGGTCAGATCTTCACAGGAACCAGCAGCACACCTCTTGGCTCGATCTCCTCCCTCTCCGTGCATTCCCTGGGAGCTTCAGCCTCCCGGATTATGGACCCTACCCCTGTGAAGTCTTCTGCATCCTGCCTGAGACCTTTCTCAGCCTCTCCAGCTCCGTCTGCCTCTTCTCTATCACCCCAGACCTTCTCCCGCAGAGGTCAGAAAACCCAATGCCAGTTGATCCCTTTCTCATTCAACATCCAAACCCCGGGGGAGCAGCGTTCATGTCCTCTATGAAGAGTGGCTCCTACCTCATGTTTTGAGGTGTTTATTCTTTTCTCTATTCTGTAGCAGGGGACCCATAAAGCATTGCATGTCCCTGGCTTATTCTCCTCTAGGCCTAGGGGATGCAGCCCTTTTTCTGGGGGCCACCACACTGCGTCCGTCTGGATAAGTCCAGCTGTCTTGTGGCTCTGCACAATTCTGGAGAAGACAATAAATGTTCTTCTGTGTTAGATAGTCCTACAGTTAACATGGCTGGGCTATGTCTTTCACTCCCTTAGGTCCCTGCTATGCTATGGGGCAAGTCACAATACCTGGCAAGGCTTTAGGCAGACATACACTTTGGTTATCATGCAGCAGGCCCACCCTACTAGGGCTCTGTGTGGCATGACAGGTAGATCACATGGTCTGGATGCCTGATGGCTGATAGCAGCCTGATTCAGCCTCATAGAAGTCATTCTGGGCTGACAGTGTCTGTTTGTCCTTTGTCCCTGCTGTCTGTCCTCCTTGGCTGCCAGGCACTCCAGACCCAGCCCTAGTGTTTAGAAGCTGCTCTGTGCCTTGTGTCAGGGATATCTGAGATGGTTCCTCCCCTGGACTTGGAGCATCTGTCTCAGCCAGAAGCACCTGTCCCAACCTCTGCCTGGTCTGTCCTTCACAGAAGGTCAACTCAGGTGTATGTGCACACAGAAGAAGAAGAAGAAGAAGAAGAAGAAGAAGAAGAAGAAGAAGAAGAAGAAGAAGAAGAAGCATGAGGTCCCACTAGTTTAAACAGGAATCCCTTAGGGAGAATGGCTTGTGGCTCTGGGCAGAGCAGAATTCTAAGGCTCATTCTTGCCAGGGATGTGGCACCAGGCAACCTCCCAGCAGCCCCAGGCATTAGGCTAGCCTCAGCTAGCTTTAAAGCCAACCAGGGACAGTGGGCTCAAGGCTCATCAGTGGCACAGGAAGGAAGGGCTAAAGAAATTAGAACCTTTCAGGCCTTGGGGTTTGGGCTGGATCTATCAAAGTTCCCACAACCCATGGGAGCTATGTCTGCAAGCTCCTCACAGAGAGCCCCTCTATATATGTGTCTTATTTTTTTTATGTGCTTGTATTGTATATGTGTGTATGTTCTCATGTGTGTAGGCACACGTGTTCATGTGTGCATGAGCACACACAGGTCCAAGGTTGATGTGAGGTTATTTCCCCTTTTTTATATCGAGGTAAGGTTGCTCAGTGGATCTAGAGTCGCCACATGACTCTGGGGACCTCACACATGGGTCCTGGGGATCTGAACTCTGGCCCTCATGCTTGTATGGCAAGTGCTTTACCCACTGAGCCATCTCCCAGCCCCTCATGTATATCTCTTATGTGTGGACTGTACTGAGTCCTGGGTCAGATGTTGTGGGAGTGGGGTTCCAAGGCAGAAGCTTAAAACCCCACTCCTGGTTAGCATACCAAGAGTGCCTGGGGTCTTCTAGGCAGCCTCCGTGCCTGGGGTGACAGTACTCTGGGGCACCCAACCTCAGGTTTATACTTTAGACCATTGCTAAGGAAGACAAATCTACCACAATAAATCCTTAAAATGAGGCCCAGGGCCTTGGTGGCTTGTGTCTCAACAGGGGCTTCTGTGTCATCAGCTCCTGAGCAAACTTTGCGGCCCTTGGTTTTATGTGTGCAACCATATTTGTAAGTATCTACTAATTTAGAAAAAAAAAAAAAAAACCTTCCCCAATTTGGAGGTGTATCAGAGTCTTTTGGAGCAGGGGCTCTCAACCTTCCTGATGCTGAGCCCCTTTGATACAGTTCCCCGTGTTGTGGTGACCCTCAACCATAAAATTATTTTTGTTGCTACTTCATGACTGTAATCTTGCTACTTTTATGAAACATAATTTGAACATCTAGTATGAAGGCTATCTGATATGCCACCCCTGTGAAAGGGTCAGTTGCCCTTCAGAGGGGTCGCAACCCACAGGTTGGGAACCACTGCTCCAGAGGAGCAGAACCAATAGACCATCCATACAGGTCTTCTATCTGCTTTTTCTCAATATTGGCGAAATAGTCCAGCACCAGCTGTCTCACACCTGAGGGGCTGAGAACCTGGTAGTTTTTGTTAGTTGCTCGGCCCTTAAGGATTGGCGCCTCAGCAGCCAGAGTAGTCCAGAGAGCCCGAGAACCCCATGGTTGCCCAGTCCTAATCTGTCCTCAAAGGCCTGGAGGCTCCCGGAGGGCCACTGGCTCTTGATTCTAGCTGGAAACCTTGAAAAGCTGGTTCTAATATCAGTGAAGAAGTTGGTGGCCACCAAGAGGGTGAATTAGCTTAGCGCAGGAGGGAGGAGCGAATGATTTTTTTTTCTTTCCTCTCCTTTTTTTTTTTATCTGGGCAGCTATCAAAAGATGCCACTCACATTCAGGAAGGGTCTTCTCACATCCACAAAGGCAATCAAGACAGTTCCTCACAGACGTACTCCTAGGGTAACCTAGTGTAGGCAATAGCTCCCTGCTCAGGCAATTCTACATGGGTCAAGCTGACATTTAACCAACCATCACAGCCTGTCCCTTGTTAACTCGACGCAGAAACACAGCACTATAAGAAATCACAGCCTTCATGCCTTGACCCCGAAGTCTCATGTTTATTTTACAGTGTAAAATACAGTCTAACTTCTTTTTCACTTTATGTATATGGGGGCTTTGCCTGCATATATTGATTTCTTCTGGGTGTCCCGTGTGCAGTACCCACAGAAGTCACAAGAGGGAGTCAGATTCCACAGGACTGGAGTTACAGACAGTTGGGAACCTCCGTGTGGGTGCTGGGAATCGAACTTGGGTCCCCTGGAAGAGCAGCCAGTACTCCTACTGCTGAGGCTGATTCCATCGTCTACCACCTAGTCTGTATTTCCTCCACTCTCAGTAGGCACCTCAGTAGGTCTTGGTTCTTTGCTCGGAGAGATGACTCACATCTTCATTCTCAAGGGTCTACGCCATCTGTCATCCTTCCTGAATTGGGCTGTTACAGCTGTTGCGGTCTTTTACCGACCTCAATAGTGTCTCTTACATCCTCCCATTGTGGAGAGGTAGTCCAGTTTCCCTCTGGTAGTCTAGATCAGTCGCATTATGAGCCCAAAGTGCCCAGGAGGAAGACTTAGTCTCCACAATGTTTATTTGTGTCTCCTGGTGGAAGCTTTACGTGCAGGAAAGGCAAATCCATAACCAGATCAGTAATCTGTTCCAGGAAAGATGAAATGCTGCCCTTTCCATGATGCAAATGGTCCAGTGGGGTCAACTTGCCATCAGGCCTGGCTCTTTTTCATGTCTCTGGACAAAGTAAGGAAAAGGAAATAGGTTCAATGATACAATAGACCAACTCCGAATGGGCACAAATAATCTAAATGTTTGTAAGTGTGCCCCGGAAGAAAGAAGTATTTGCAGCAGCCATAGATCTCCAGTTTCAGAAACCCAAACCCAAGATTTCATCACACAGTATCCGATTGGCTGACTTACAATGCGAATTAACTACGAGCGTCAAAGGATGTCTGCAGTTGAAATGATTGGAAAAGAATGGGATCCTATAATTTGGGGTTGGAGATGTGTAAGAGGCCCCCAAGGAGGTTGGAAGTGGTCTGAGACACTCATTCTGCTGAATTAAATACTCTCCCTACTCTTAGCAGAGGATGCATTTCCACCCCACCCCATGCCAACCTCCTGTAGTACTGCAGGTTGAGTTTAGAACCAGTTGTCACGAGAGGTGACAAGACCTTTCCCTGGGGTTTAGATAGGGTCTCTTCTGTGGGTTGCAGAGGCCCATGGTTACTGTTTCTTCAGCCACGCTGTCCTTCATCTGAGAGGTAGGCATGGCTAAAGTCAGGGGTGGATGGCTCTGACCTGGGTCTCTGGATCTTGACCTCTGTGGAGATACTAGCCTCTGTCTTTGCTCTCCCAAAGCCACCCCACTTATGGCTGGACTGGGTTGGGAGGCCTGGGATCTCTCTTCCATGGTGGGCTTCTCCTGGCCCAAATCAGACAGGGTATGACCCTGAGCCATAGGGTCTAAGGAACACCGAACCCCTTCCCACCCTGCTCTCATGCAGCTAGTAGGAAGCATCAGTCTTAGCTTGTAATGACAACAATGACAGGCATGGAGTACTTAACTGTGCAAAATTCTAAGGGTCTGATACTATCCCAGTCTACCAGATGATGAGGCCAAGGCACAGAGAGGATGAGTCTCTTGCCCAGGAGTCACAAAGCCGGTTCGAGGTAAAGCTGGGATTTGAACTCAGGAAGACAACTGATTGCAAAGCCCCCCCCCCTTTTAAAAAAAAAAAGTCTTTGCCAGGTGTGGCGGTACATGCTTTGAGTCCCAGCACTCAGGAGTCAGAGTCAGGCAGATCTCTGAGGTCTGTCTGATCAATGGAGGATTTCAGGACAGCCAGGGGCCACACTACAGAGAAACCCTTTCTGCGTGGTATGTCTGCACACCATGTTTCTCTACAGTGCCTGCACAGGCCAGAGAGGGCACTGGCTCCTCTGGAACTGGAGTTACGGACAGTTGTTAGTTGCCCTGTGGGTGCTGGGAATCAAACTGGGGTCATCTGGAGGAGCAAACAGTGTTCTTAACCACTGAGCCATCTCTTGAGCCCCCTGAGCCTTGAACAAAACAATGATACAAAAACCAAAACTTCCAAACAGCCTTTGTCTTTGTCTTGACCCTCTGGGGTGGGGGCTGGGGCAGGGGAGGCATGTGTCCAGCGGTTATGGGCTGCTGTGATGACATTCTAACAGATAACAAGCACGTGACTTCAGGGCAGAACTCAGCTCTGCACTCAGCAGGCCAAGAGTTACACATCTTCCACACGGCCAGAGGAGGGAGCCATATCCTTTTTGGAAAAAATTTCAGTAAATCTGATGCGGCAGGTACCATGTGGACAATTGACCAGGGGCGCACAGCTCTCAGGGTGGCTTGCCAGTAGCTCTCTGGTGTCCACTGATGGTTCTGTACCTCTCTGCGCAGCCAAATCATTGGGGCCTCTTCAATCTTAGAACGCTGTCTGCCAGGCAAGATGGCTGCTGCATTTTTTTTTTTTTTTTCTAGTGCTGGGAAACAAATTCAAGCTGACTGGGAGTTAAGGTGTTGGGCCCAGGACGCAGTAGGGCATTGCAGGTGGGTGCGAGAGCAGGGCATTCCTGGAGTTCCCTTAACCTCATTTGTGGTTGTAAGCTTGTGATTGCCCTGGAGGTAGGCCTCAGGTCTGCTGGTCTCTAGTGCTACCTAGTGGCTGCTCTTCTCATAGGGTAATTGTCCTGCTGCCACTCTGAGAGCAGTTAGTTCACTCTTACAGATTCCAAGGTAGGTGAATGCTCAGCCACCGAGCCACATTCCCAACAGATAACTCCATGAATTAGGAAACAAGTTCAGAGGGCACCTGTGATTCATGTGTGATTCACATACAGTATCAAGTATGTGCCATGCAGGACACTCTTTTGTCCACACATCTTTACTTGCAAATGTTTATGGTTCTGGTTCGAGGCCTCTGGCTTGCGGTACACTATCAGTACTGGGTTCTCACCAGGACTCCTCTTGGATGTTCTGTTGTTGCCCTGTGTCATGGAGACCCTACAGCTTTGCATCTACAAGACTGGCCCCTTCATGTGCTCTAGCAGTTCATAGATGGGGTAGATGTTGGGGTGGGGCAACCCAAAGCCTTGGATCTGGGCCTGGGTGGTAGCTGAGTTGGCCAGCGCACCAGCTCTCCTGCACACACACAACCATGGCAAGCTCTCTAGCACTACCCTAGCTAGCTCACCCAATGCCACAACCATCAAGGGGCAGGGCCAGCTCTCCCACCTGCAGCAGGTGATGAGGTGTGTGTGAGTGTGTGTGTGTGCGTGTGTATCTCCCTCACCCATGCCACTGCATGGCAGATGAGTGGCTGCCAGCGCTCCTTCCCTCATGCCCTTGGGCCAGCTCCCCTGCACCCCTGCCACCAGGGTCAGCTCTACTGTGCTGTCAGGTGAGGTACAGGGCCCACTCTCCTGAGTCTTGCATCTGTCAAGAACTGGGGCCAGCTCCCCGGAGTGCCTCAGACAGGGAGGGGAGGGGCCATCTCTGCACACCCTTCGGACATCAATATGGTCCCAGGCAACAGCCCAGACCAAGGACTTCTAATAGGCCTTTGGTGGTAATACAGGCCACGGACATGGACACAAACCCTTGCTGCTGCATGGCCGTGGGCCTAGATATGGCCCTCCCCTCAGTGACAGCACTGGATGGGACTTCACCATGGCCTCAGGTGGCAGGCTGTTCCTCTCCACCCTCACCTCTCCAGTCCTGCCTCTCTTCATAGTGTTCATACCATTCTGCTTCTCTTTCTCTCCCATCTCTTTACCATATACTTGCACATCATAGTGGTCCACAGTGGGTGGGCCTCTGGCACTCACACCCTGTGAGTGGGTGGGGGAGGGGAGTCATTCATGTTGTTAAAGAAATTTGTTCGTTTCACTAAGATGTTGAAATTTATTGGCATAAAGCTGTTCACAAATTTTCCTTTTTTTTTTTGGTCTGTAGGATTTGTCGTGATGCCCCCTTTTAATTTGATATTAGTAATTTGTCTCTTTTTTTTTTAAATCATGAAAACTAGAATTATCAATGCTCAAATTTTCTAAAAATTTTTCTGATGAAACCAAAGAGAACATCTGTTTGGTGCTGATGATTCCTTGTGTGTGCTTCTTCGGGTATGCTTGTGTGCATATGTGTGCAGGTGACACATGTCTGTTAATGAGCGTGCAGGCCAGAGATAAGCTTTAGATGTTGTTTCTCAGATAATGCTCACCTTATTTTTTGAGATATGATCTCTTATTGGGCCAGAACTTAGCAAATAGTCTAGACTGGCTTGGGAGCCAGCCCCAGGATCTACCGTGTCCACCTTCCAACTGTTAGAATGTTTGTACAAGAAGCACTTTGTTGAGTGCATTGTCTCCCCCATCACATTTCTTCATAAAAGGCTCTGATGTTGAGAGAGGGGTGGGAAGACACTCCTCTAGGAGGAGGGTCCAACATAGAAAAGCATGGCATTTGTGGGGGGTTGAGGGTCATATGAGGGTCATGTCTTGATACAGTCTGTGTGGCCTGGGAAGCTCTGGATTGTTCTATGGTGTAAGAGCACAAGCTATGGAACTTGACTAGTCAGCTTTGCTGTGTGATAGGGTGCAAGTTGCCAACCCTCTCGGGGCTTTAGGGTGCGTTCCAAATGTCGGAAGGGGACAGGCTTGATGTGTCAGCATGTCACAGTCACCAGGGATACTTTCTGTTACCGCTTTTACCAAGAGGCCACCTGTCCTGTCCTCTGTTCCTCTGTGACCCGAGAGACAGAGTTTTAAGTCTCACAAGGCCTGAGCTCCTCATCAATTCCAGGACATCTGTTTATGGTGGAAACTGAGGAGGCTCAGAGAAGTTGAGACCAGGTTTCCCAGGGAGTGGTGTCTGCAGAATGGCAAATGCCATTCCCCCACCCTGGGTTGCTCTACGGCTGTCCCGTTAGAGGAGAGGGTGACTGGGCGATGTGCTCCTCAATAGGGCTATGATCTCAGAGATGTCCTTGTGGAATTGTTGTCTCCCTCACCTGGTTCTCATCCATGGGACACGGCCCAGGAGTTTGTGGAGGGCTCGAAGGATGAGCGGCTGTTAACAGAGAGGACCCCTTTGATGTGTGCTCTTCCACATGACAGGTCTGCAGATGCCTAAGATCTGTGTGGCCAGCAGCCATCGACTTCCTGGTTTTTAGTTTGTTTAGCTATTGCACATGTATGCATGGTAAATGTGCATGCATGTTCACGATCACACATGGAGCGTACATTTGTGTACAGGTGTGCACGCTGTGTGTGCATAGGCCAGAGGCTGATGGTAGGCATCTTCCTTGGCCATCATGTATTGAGACAGGGTCTTGCTTGAACACAGAACTCACAGATTCAAATAGCACTGTCTGCTATTTTCAGAGGTCCTGAGTTCAATTCTGAGGGTTAGGGTTAGGGTTAGGGTTAGGGTTAGCTAGCTAGTCAGAGCTTCCCCTGTCTTTGTCCCCCAAGTTATAATATCGAATCCATGGCATTTATCTGGGTGCCAGGGAACCAATGAATGAATGGCAAGAGCTTTATCCACAGAGCCATCTCACTAGCTTTCTAGGCTGGCCCTGACTGATTGCCACCTGTGCCAGCCCCAGCTGTGTTGGGCCTCATGAGGTGCTCAGTGAGCCTCTGGGCACCCACAGTGGTATAAGCGGAGTCACTGTGCCCGGTTCTTCTGCAGAGAGGAGGACTGGCTGGTGCTCACACAGCCGGAGGCAGAGCTGAAGTGTAACTCACTCAGCTGCCAGAAAACACTTCTCACAGGCAGAGACAGACCAGCCCAGCAGTCAGAAGGGGCTTCAGAAGCCCCCAATCCTGCAGTGACCTTGATGTGGGAAGGACATAAATGAACTTTGTTCAGTGAGTTCTTTGGCTAGTGAGGCCTGGGGGCTGTTGGCCACATTTCAGATCCTCTGAAGGCAGCAGGCAGGGAACCTCCAGAGCTCCTAGGGGGCAGACAAGCTCCGTGACAGGCTCAAATTCTCTTAACAAACGTCATTGTGCCTGGGTAGGATGGTACATGCCTGTGGCGAAGTACTTGGGCAGGGGTGTGTGTTAAGCTTGGGCTACGTAGTAAGATTCTGCCACAGACAAACATGACAAATTCACATATTCTACTACAGTGCTGTTAAAAAATTAAAAAGATTTAAAAAATTACTTATTTTATTATGTATGAGTGTTCTAGAAGAGGGCATCAGATCCCAATATAGATGGTTATGAGCCACCATGTGGTTGCTGGGAACTGAACTCAGGACCTTTGGAAGAACAGTCAGTGCACTTACCAGTTGAGCCATCTCTGCAACCCTGAAAAGATTTAAACATTTTACTTTTCATGTGTATGTGTGCACGTGAGTGTAGTACCTGTGTGCAATACCTGAAGAGGCCAGAAGAGAGCGCACTGGATCCTTTGGTGCTGCAGGTGGCTCAGAGCCACCCGATAATGATTGGGAAATGAGATTTGGTTCTCATTTGGTAAGAGCAGTGTGTGTTAAGTCATCTGGTCTCTATGACAGCATTTTATTTTTATTTTTATTAGTTATTTGAAAACATCTTACAATATATTTTGATCATATTCACCTCCCTTTCCCAACTCTTCCAAGACTCACCCCTCCTTCCCCACCACTTCAATGTAATTGAAAAAAAAAACTTTAAACAGAGTGTAAGTACTTTAAGTACCCTTAGATCTGTGGCCTTCCACTGGAATGTGGTTAGCTTACTAGGGGCCACAACCTTAAGGAAAACTGACTCCTAGCAACTGTCAGTTGCCAATTGCCCCTTGGTTACAGGTGTGGTTGCATGCCCCCTCCTCTCTGGGATTTTGTCTGGCTTGAGCTTGCAAGAGTTTTGTGCATACAGTCACAACCACTGTAAGCACCTATGTGAAACCGCCCTGTCGTATGCAGAAAGCGCCATTTCCTTGCAGTCATCTACTGCTGCTGGCTCTCACAATCTTTCTGCCCCATCTCTGATCCCTGAGCTTTGGAGAAGGTGTGTGATGTAGACATCACAGAGGGATAAGCCCTCTGTGGTTTCTTATTCTCTCAGTGTTGACCGGGGTGGGTCTGTGTTAATCACCATCTACTGCAAAAAGAAGTGTCTCTAGCGAAAGCTGAGAGATGTGTATAAGTAGTCAGTTAGTTTGACACTAGGCCCATTTACAAGAATAATAGTTCTTTGCTAGGGCTTATGACTTCTCTAGCCATGAATTCTTGACCCCAAATGGGTTTCAACCTGTAGTGTGGACCTTAAGTTCAATCAGAAAACGGTCATTCTCATGACATTTGTGTCACCATTGCACCAGCAGGCATGTTTTGCCAGAGCAGTCATTATTATAAGTTCACAGATGGGTAAGGCTGGTAATTGCTTTCCACCTCTGCTGGTGAGTCTGGCGGCTTCCAGCACTGTGAAAGCTGGATGGAAGGGATGGTGCTTCTGGGTGAGCACAGTTTCATTTCTCTGTGATCTGCAACTCAGCAGCAGGGCCCTACGTCAAGTTTTGGAGGGTAACCGAGAGTCCTGACAATACTCTGTTGGGCTCTATGGGACTTCCCTGACCAATGACTTCCCAGAGAGGCAAGCAGTGCCGGAGCTGGAGCTGGTTTCTAGGGGGAATATTGTTGCCCTGTTGTGAACCTCGAAAGGTGGCCTGACTCTTTCATTCTAAAGGAGAGGGCAGAGGCTGAGAGAGGAAGGGCCCATCTAAGGCTACACATGCAGAACCCAGCTCAGGACTGAGCCACAGGCCAAGCAGATCCCTGAACCTGTCTCATCTCTCATCTCTGCCGTTATACTCTCCATATGGGCTGGTAACACGGGGCTGCTATTTTAACCTGAGTTTCGTCTAGAAAATGAGACAGCCCCTCCTGGTGAGTCAGGGGATTAATGTAAGACATGGCACGCTTCATGGGTCATATTCTTAGCCAGCTTTGGTCTCAGAATCCCTCCAAGAGGAGAGGTGGTGATCTCAGAACTAGGAAAGAAAAGCCACAGACCCCCATCCTCTGGAGCAGCCTGTCCGGCTGGGCACAGGCATTTTCGGGACAGGGGCCCAATGCCTCCATGGTGGCACTATCACCATGCTCTTTCTCAGGTGGCATCCACTTCCGCCAGCTCTGCTAGGACGACACTTGGGCTGGAACCTCCTTTGGATTCTCCTAGGGAAGGCCTCAGAGACAGAGGCCTCATCCTCCTCCCCCTTTTGTTCACAGTCATCTCCTCCCCAGAACCAGAGACCCTGGAATTTCAGCCCCGGGCTGCCCAGGGCTGGAGCGTGGGGTTTACATCACAGGTTGCCGGGAGCAGGAGCTAATCCACATGAACACAGTCCCTGGAGGGGCTTGGAGCTGAGAGCTTCCTGTGAGCCCGAGACCCCATGTTGAGAAAGTGGTGTGTGGGAACCATCTGCTGTTGATCTTAGAATGATGGACAGGTAACCAGTAGTCTCTGGGTCCCTGTCTAAAGCTGACATGGGAGGGGACAGATACTGGAGAAATGGTGGCTTTGGTACTTCCTGCCACCAGTGGTGTATACAGGCTTAGATGCAGAATTCATTTGGAGGAACAAAGACTTTCTCACTGGGCTCCGAGCAATTCATTCATTTTTTTTTTTTTTTTTGGACAGGGTCTCATGTAGCCCAGGCTGACCTTGAGCTGACTATGTAGCTGAGGATGACTTTGAACTTCCCAATCCTCTTGCCTCCACCCCCACCCCCAAGTGCTGGGATTACAGGTGTGTCTCCTAAGCATCTCATTCACCATCTCAGCCACCAGGGACCTCTCACACCATACCTAGGGCCTCAGTTCTCAGGGCAGGGAAGTGAAGGAAGCTAGCGTCTTCTGGTGCAGACAAGGAAACGGAAGGTCAGAGAGTGACCTTGACGGTGACACAGTGAGGGAGGATGGGGCAAGGATGAAGCCAGGTCCCTCCCTTCTGTCTCCTCAGTCGGCCCCAATCACAATGCATTGGTCCCAGCGATAAGAGGATTACCTAAATCCTGGCTTTATCCCAGGCGCCACTCTGGGGGCTTTGGGGTGACTTGGCGTCCTGAACCTCCGGGTCTGTTCAGTGGCTTCAGACACCGGCCTCCTACCCTGGCTCATGGCCCACAAGTCTGATTAAGGTTTATGGGGTTGAGTGGTGAGAATCTGGGATGACGGGGGCAGGAGCAGCCTTAGGGACTGCCTTTGTGTTTCTGATAGAGGCTTCCTCTAAATCGAGTCCTACCCCTGAGCCTTGCTGGCTATGTCAGGTGCACTGTCTCTCACCCATGTCTTCCGCCCCAGGACCATTGGCCTTGGCAGATGATAGGGACTGAGCTGATGAGAAGGGCCATGATCAGCAGTCCTGGCTACCGGGACAGGACTGAGTGCAGCGCTGGGTGTTCCTCACGTATGTAAATGGGAATCACATTTACAGACCTGTGGCCCAGTGCCCTCCCATTTGAGGAGGGGTCGATGCTCTGCTCTCCAGGGCGGGGCAGGCAAAGCTGAGTTCTCCACCCACTTCTCCAGAGTCAGTTCTCCTACCCCCAGAACCTGTGACTGCAAGCATCTCCCAGAGGACATTGTCTTCTGGTGTGGAGGTATCCCAAGCACCTGAGGCCATGGCAGGTCCCAGGTGACTGGCACCCCCACCACAGCTTGCTGGCTGACCCTGGTGAATGCTGCATCAGGGGGTGTGAACACAGAGGATTATGCTTGCTTGTGGGTCGTGTGTGCGAGTCCATCTAGAGCATCTCAGAGAATGATCTTGAACCCCAGGAGGGTGGGAGCCGAGGTGGGACAAAGGCAAGAGTGACAAGCAGCAGGAATTACTTCCTGGAAGACGTCACTGAGGGGAAAGACCCACTTACAGCAGTCCTAACTCTAAGGCAGCCAGGACTCAACCTGCCAAGAACAGTGCAGACTGTATATGAAGCAAGAGAAGACTCTCATTACAACGATGTTGAAAACACGGTGAGCAGAGCTGCAATCTGGTTTGTCTGGTAAAGGCACAGGAAGACCACCAGGCAGGTGCTGGCAGGATAGAGCTACTGACAGGAGTGCGGATGGGACTCTTTTCTAGGTTACAGTAACTCAGAGTGGGGCATTTTTTGTAACCAAACAGTCTACACAGGCTGAGGATGTAGCAAAGTTGGTAGAGTGCTTCCAAACATACACAAAGTGTGTGTGTGTGTGTGTGTGTGTTTGTGTGTGTGGAGGGGGGGTTCCATCTCCAGCACCATACAAACTGGGGGTGCCTGTAATCTCAGGGTTCACAAGGCAGAGCTGGGGGCATCAGAAGTTCAAGGTCATCTTTGGCTATGCAGCAAGTTCAAGGCCAGCCTGGGAGACATGGGAGCCTGCCTCAGGGAAACACGACACAGAAAAATGTTTCACAAATTTTGGCTTCTAGGCTGAAGACATGGCAGGGCAGGGGAGGGGGGTTGAGTTGTTTTCAGAAGTCCCTTCCAGTGTGGAGACCCAATGGCCCCCGAGGCTGGTACTGGAGAAGCTAGGTGGACTGGAGGTCTGGCACGTGGCCCGGGAACAGAGTCTGCAGAAGGGTAGGGCTGCCCAGGGTGCCTTCCCCGGGGACAAGCCCATTTCTGATCTCTCCACCCTTCTAATGCCCAGCTGGGACCTTGCCAGCCTTTGCCTCCCTGCCCTTGCCTGCAGGCTCCAGTTGCCAATGCTCCCATCCTCCAGAACCCTGTTCTGGGCTTCTCTTATTGCCTGCCTGCAAGCCAGAAGCTGAGGTAATCTTAGCGACCACAATCCAGCCTCCATCGTGTGCTGTGATAGGGCCTGAGTCCCCACAGACAGCAACTGCAGTACTGTTCCCAGTACTTCTGTATGCTCTCAAGCACAGGAGCATACTAAAACAGCCATGGAGAGGGTACACTGGCAAAACATGGAGTCTGAGGACCAGGTTGGCGTATCTGTACCTGGAAAAAACTGAAGTGTACAGTGGGTGTGTTTCTTACCCAGCATCATATGGCAAATAGATTCTAAGGAAACACCATAAGCCCCCCCCAACACAGGAGCTGTGTTTTCCTTCAGCCCCTTCTATCCTTCCCCCAACTCTTCCCCAAGACTCTACACTTCACTCAAAGTTTGGCTGTGAGTCTCAGCATCTGTTTTGATCCACTGCTTCGTGGGGTATCTCTCAGAGGACAACTATGCTAGGCTCCTGTCTGCAAGCACAACAGAGTATCATTAATAATGTCAGGGGCTGGCTGTCTCCCGTGAGGTGGGTCTCAGGTTGGGCCAGGCATTGGTTGGCCATTTCTTCAATCTCTGCACATCTTGGGTGGGCATGGTTGGGACTTCTCTTATGCCGTAATAGTCTTCATCCTGCTCCTATTGTACAGATCTGGAGACTGAGGCCCTAGGAGGGTAGGGTCTTGCTGAAGGTAACCCATAGGTGGGACAGAGGTCTGTTTGAATCCATAGAGATGTCTTCTGTTCAGGAACCAGATTTCTTGGGGTTTGTTCCTGGGACTACCATTTGCTGACTGTGAATTTCCATAAACCACTCAATTACTCTGAGCTGTAACTGTCCTCCAGTGCAGGAAGGGGACAGTTAGGGATGTTATGAAGCTGCCCAGGTGCCTGGCAGGCGATCAATAATGACCCATGGTGTTGTTCCCAAGCCAGACTGCATCAACGCCCAAAGATACTCAGATTTGGTTGGGACCAAAGAATACACTTTACTCTCTATGACAGGGGTCCTAGGTTTGAGTCTCTGGGAGGAGTTACGGAGCCGTGCACACGCACACGGTACAGGCAGGTGAAGCGAGCGTTTCCCCAGTTGCTGGAAATCTTCACCTTGACTGCAGCAAAGGCCCTGGGTGGCTGGTTCTGGAACAGAGCCAGAGAGTGACAGCTCCCTCACAGGCCTCTGCCCAGCAGAGGGGCCTTGGGAGAAGGCAACTTTCCTATTTCATAGGTGTGGGAATGGACTGTCCCAAGGCCACACAACTACTCAGCAGGGCTGGGTGGGGGGCTGGGCGGGGGGCTAGGATGGAAGGTGCTGAGGCCTTGGAACAGACACAGTGCTGTAGGAAAGATGCCTCAGCTTTGGAACCTGGGCAACATGATGATGCCGGGTCCTCAGCAAGCCACTGTGCCTCTCTGGGCCTCAGTTTTCCCCTCTATAAGATGAGAGTGCTAATGGATATTCCCCAGGATTACTGTGGACATGAAAGAAGCCCTATGGGGATGGCTGGTTTATCAGCCCCTGGCACATCGAGGCTACTCTGTAAGCTTAGCCACCCCATTCCCTATGCCCAGAGTGGGTGGAAACAATGAGTATCAAGCTCCTTGCCCATTGCAAAAAGGCAGGGGCAGACTGGTGGCTCAGGCTTATAATCCCAGTTGCTAGTGAGGCTAGCTTGAGCTACACAGTGAGATTCTGTCTCAAAATTAAAAACGAGGGCTGTGGCAGAGCACTTGCCTAACAAGCGTGAGATCCTAGGTTCACCCTTTAATTCTGCTATAAAACCCCGAGCAAAACCCAGTGCAGGTTTTTATCTCCCAGGGAATTTCAGGAGGGACCCTGAGGCCTAGAGCCCAGAGCCTGAGATTTGGGATTGCATTAGCTAGATCCCAAGCTTCGACAGTCATGTTAGCCGCTCATCCAATCCTGCTTCTGTCTGTCCCCAACTTCCTCCTCTCCAGGCCTCAGTTTCCTTTTTTGTGGCCAGATCAGGTATGGACTCTGGGCTCCTTGGATAGAAGAAGCTTTAAGTTTGGAGTCAGGAGTCCCACCTGATGGGGACTTGTTCAACATTTGCTATCCAGGAAGGAGATAAGCAAGAGGCCTCCAGGAGGGACCAGAAAATGGGGAAGACTCGCCGGGGGTCAGGAGGACCTCCCTGTGCTGCTGTGGGCACTGGGCACAGCTCCATGTCTCCTCAGTCTCTTTATCTTTCAGGTAGACCTGCGGTGACTACGAACCTCTCGGGGACTGTAGGGGACTTAGGTGGGGGAGGTGCACTAGGCTACCCTCAGCAGATGCTTCTCTGTGGCCTCCCCCGGTACCTGGAGCGGGAACATCTGGATGGTGTTTTCTGGCTGAAACTGGAATGCCCCCAGGAACACTTCCTCACTGGGTGGGCTCTCCATGCCCTGTGGAAGCAGACAACCAAGGCACAGAATGCATCTGGCTGAGACTGGCACACTCCGGGGATGGGGGGGGCTTCTCACCAAGTCTGGTGTCTGGGGCAGGAAGGAACACTGCATGGGGAAGCAGCTGAGGCCTATGTCTGACATCACCAGTGAAGATCAGGCTGCTTCCCAGTCCTTCTCTGGAGCCCAATAACTCTGGGCTGCCACAGTATAAGGAAGCCCAGTGGTTTCCCTTGTCTCAGAGAGACCTTGGTTGGACTAGATAGCCGTCTACACCGATCCTGGAAGGCTCTGGCTATTCCCAGCCTAATGTAGCCACATCCCTGAGCTATGTGGATGGGTTCTCTTGAGGTTTAGGCTACCACCTAAGGCGGTCCCTTCAGCCCAGCCTGGCTCCCTGTTGTCACCGTGTGCTCACATAGATGACAAAGTCCTTCGGTGCGGTGTCCAGGGTACCCGACAGTGAGATGGTCTTGGGGATGTGCTGCAGTGTAAGGTTGGACAGGTAGACTTTCTGGGCCAAACGGATGGCCACCTGGCCTCGGCCACCAGCAAAGGCCCAGCAGTTCCCAGGGGTCACATTGGGCTGGAAGAGGCAGGTGTGAGGGGTTTGTGCTGGAAGGCTGGGATCCCTCTTTCCCTGCTTCCCACATTCCCTTGCTCATCCTTTCTGCCCACAGAGATTAGCTCCAGCAGTTCAGGGCGGGCGGGTCCTGAGTGGGGCCTCCCACCTTGTCCTTCTCAGTAGCTGTTCATCATGCTTTCATTCCCTCACTCATTCACCCCTTGCTTCCAACATTCTTTTCATGCTTTCATTGTCACCCCAAGACATAGACTTGGTTGTGCTCTCCATTTACAGAGGAGGAAACTGAGGCACAGAGCAGGGACATGAGTGGCCCAGGATTGTGCAGAGCTCTAAGTCCAGCTTGGTAATTTGGCCCTGCAATTGGCTCGCTGTTAAACCACCATGATCTGATCCATAAAACAAGGAACAGAAGCCCAGGAAGGAAAGGGACTGTCCTCACAGAACACAGGAAAGCTATTCATCTAGTAGGTGCTGGGCTTCTTAAAGACACAGTATGCACTGTCCTGATCTAGAACTGGGATGCTAGGCTAGGTTGAGAGCTGGCGGGGGTGGGGAGAAAGATGGACCTTGGAATGCCTCCTGTAGGAGCAAGGGAGTACTAGCAGTTATCTAGAAAACACACGCCAACCCATGGGAAGTCAAGTAGGGCTGGTGGCATGGGAAGCTGGAGCCAGCTGGCCAGGCTTGGAGGTACAGATGCCTGGCAGACGCTCCGCCCCAGACGTGACTGCAGTCAGTGTTTCACAGTCAGGTTCCATCCCTCTATTGCCTGGGCTGTACCACCTGTCTCCCTGGCTGGTGCCATATTCTGTGATTCCTTTTCCCTGTCTCAAGCCCTCAGTGCCAACTCACTGCCCAGTGGACCTTGCTTGTGCATGTCCATCCAGTAGGAGGCTTCCCCGGCACTGGGGGGCAACTGTCCTAGATGAACTCTAGTTCCTTGAGGGTAGGACCCATCGACAGGTGGCTATGGCACTTCCCCAAATTGATGGCTAGGATGAGCTCTTAATGGTTCCTAGCCGCTCGGGGGCTGGACAGGCTTGTGCGCCTCTCTGGATCTCAGCTCCTCCATCCGTAAGGCTGCACTGCAGAGGGTGAATGTCTGAATGCTTCCTCTGCCACATACTGCATGCCCAAGTGACCTGGCTTCTTGGCATAGTGTCCTCCTTTGCAAAGGAAGTATATCACAGGTCCACCCCCAAGGCTGCCTGCAAGTTCCCAGACCCCAGCCTGTCAGGTCACTGGGTGGGGTCACTGTGGCGGCCTGCCAGAGCCCTCCCCATGGCTCCTGCTCTCCATCTTGACCCCCCTTCTCCTCCAGCTTCCATCCTGTCCATTTCTTCCCACCTTGGCTTTGTCCCATCTCTTTCCCGCTGCTATCTTCAATCCCGCCCCATCTCTGCTGCCAGCTCCTGTTACTAGCCCTCTCCTGGCCCTCTCCTACTGCCTCCTGCCCTGGCCCCTGCCTCAAGGATCACATCCGGGGGCTGCGCGTAGTTCCACAGTGGGATCCAGTTCCAGTAGGAGCGAGCCTTGTCGTGGTTATACGTGGTTGACGTGTGCGAGAAGTCGATGCTGGCCCCTGTATGGAGGGGAGGATCTCAGCTTCCGCTGGAGGGAGACTTGTGCTGAGGGCACACTCATGCTTGGTCTGAATCCCTGCCAACTTTGGAGCTCAGTGTGCCCCTCTGGCAATGGAATAGGCACTGAAGTGAGTACTGTAAGAGCAGCTTGCTCAGGCTGTGTGCTGAACAAATGCATTGGTAATTAATGCATTTGGGAACTAATGTATAGTCCTCCCCCGGCCCCACTGGGCTAGCGTGCTGGGAACAGCTGCGTGAATCTGCAGGGTACAGAGGGGGCCTGGCTTGAAAAGAGAGGAGTCCTGGGTTTGTTTCACAGAGGGGCTCTTACATCTGATCCCACGTTTCATTGAGTTCTGAGGTGCTTGGGTCAGCTGGTGTTGCCTGGTTGGGCCCCACCATCACCCTTAAAACAGCCTGAGCTCTCTCTTTCAGCCCCATCCCTTACACATTCATTCTCCTGGCTGGAAGGTCCTTCCTTCTTCATTAGGTCTCAACCCAAATGCCTCCCAAGGTAAGGGGTCTCCTCTTTCCTAGCCACCTCCTCTATTTCTCCTGGAGCCAATTTCTGACTGTCACTGGGCCCACTGGCTTGTTTCAAAAGTCAGCCTCTTTACCGTGGGGTCTCCTCCGTGCACTGAGCCCCAGTTTGGGGGAATGTAAATGATGAGGGGTGGTAGTGGAGTTGAAGGCCATGGATTCCTGTTGCCCACCCCAGACCCTATCAGAGAAACCAGGTGGGAGTGGAGATAAGTTCTGAGGCTGTACTTCACAGCAGCAGCAGCAGCAGCAGCAGCAGCCGCACGTGCGCACCTTATGGAGGGTTTCTGAGGTAGCTCTGTGGTGGGCCAATACGGGAGGCAGGTCACTTACCTATGGACTTCAGGGCAAAGTCTGGCTTTTCAATGTAATCGCCATGAATCATCTTCATTATTTTCTGGGTCATTTTTTGCTGAGAAGGCAGAAAACATAGGCTGTGTCCTGGTACAATCTGAGCCCCATCTGTGTGTCTTTGGCAGATGACAGGTGGTTTTTGGACACCTCTGCCATACAGGATGCTATACAGCAGAAGCAGAGCTTAGTAGCATTGAAGGCAAGAATCTGGACAGTTCGGGCCTGGCTCGTGAGCTTTCAGATGGGACTGACGGCCACTCTACCAGGGTTTGGACAGGGGCCATTCTTGTGGCATTCTGTTAAAGAATGTGCCTCTCTTTATTTCCATGTTCTACTTTATGGAACTTCCTTCCATTTTCTGGAAGGCTGAATTTATTTGTGACGGACTAATCAATCAATCTATTTGGAGGAATTTCTAATAAAGTATAGCATTTAAGCAATGGCATTGCTGGCTGCTTTTCAGTTAGGTTTACAGCAAGAACTGGGAGCAAAGAGCAGGGCAGAAATACTTGATTTGGCCAGAAGAAGAACATATTTAAAGTATGGGAAAAGGTGGCTCTGGTTCTTAAATAAACACCATTAAAAAGGAATCCAGTACCTTTCATCAATAAAACAGGAATGTGTCTTAACAGCATCTTAACATCTGGATAGACTGCACCACAGCAGGCACAAGGTGAAAGAACAAATTAATTTTTAAAGATTTATCCATGAGAATAAAGTGCCTCTGGGGTAACCTACTTACAAAGGAAAAAAAAGTGTGTAAGAAAGTGTTTATCCAGAATTGGTTTTGCTGTGGCCAGCCACTTAGGCATTCAGAGGCCACAATAGCCATGGTGCATGGAGGCATGACCTCTGCTTGAGCTAATGGCAGATCTGAGCACCATCATATGATGCTGATTCTGTAAACATGCAGAATAAAAGAGCTACAGGATCTCGGGATCCTGATTTTCAAGGAGGGTCTTGGAGGTTAGATGAAGTATGTGGGGTCAGACTCTCCAGGCTGATGTGTGAAGCTCTAAGATTGAAGCTTGAGCAGCAGTGGAGGGCGTCGGAAGACAGAGATGCCAGGAGCATGGAATATTCACCCCTGGTGAGGAAGGTGCCACAAGGGTCCAAGATTTTATGTTCATGTGGGCCTAGAAGATAGAATCCAAGACTTAAGAGCCCTCAAACACATGGCCAGGTGTTCCCATTAAGACATTTTGGCAAAATTTTGAAGATGAATGGGCAGGAATCCAAATGCTAAAAACTTCTAAATAAGCCTTAAAGAATTTTTAGTCTGGGTTTATCTAAACCAGCTTAATACCCACCAAGAAAGAAGGGCACTTCATCCTTCCTACAGAGAACAGGGCATTTCCTGAGTGGTAATTGCAACTGTGTGAGACAAATAGAGTTTTATTATAGCTTGTCAAGAAAACACTAAAACTGTGGGAATGTAAACTTGTACAACCACTAAGGAAATCAATCTGGTACTTTCTCAGACAATTAGGAATAGTGCTACCTCAAGATCCAGCTATACCACTCCTGGGCATATATCCAAAAGATGCTCAAATATACAAGGACATTTGCTCAACAGCTAATTGTAGCAGCTTTATTTGTAATAGCAAGAATCTGGAAACAACCCAGATGCACCTCAAATGAGAAATGGATACAGAAATTGTGGTATGTTTTCACAGTGGAATACTACTCAGCAATTAAAAACAAGGAAATCATGAAATTTGCAGGTAAATGGTGGGAACTAGAAAAGATCATCCTGAGTGAGCTATCCCAGAAGCAGAAAGACACACATAGTGTATATTAACTCATAAGTGAATATTAGCCATATAATACAAGATAAACATGCTAAAATCTGTACACCTAAAGAAGTTAAGCAAGGAGGAGGACCCTGGAGAAGATGCTCAATCCTCATTCAGAAAGGCAAACGGGATAGACATTGGAAAAGGGAGAAACAGGGCACAGGACAGGAGTCTACCACAGAGGGTCTCTGAAAGACTCTACCCAGCAGGGTATTAAAGCAGATGCTGAGACTCATAGCCAAACTTTGGGCAGGGTGCAGGGAATCTTAGGAAAGAAAGGGGAGATAGAAAGACCTGGAGGGGACAGGAGCTGCACAAGGAGAGCGACAGAACCCAAAATTCTGGGCCCAGGGGTCTTTTGTGAGACTGATACTCCACCCAAGGACCATCATGGAGATAACCTTAGAACCCCTGCACAGATGTAGCCCCTAGCAGCTCAGTGTCCAAGTGGGTTTGCCTAGTAAGGAGAACAGGGACTGTCTCTGACATGAACTCAGTGGCTTGATCTTTGATCACCTTCCCCTGAGGTGAGGGGCAGCCTTACCAGGCCACAGAGGGGAGGAGGACCTCCCCTATCAGTGGACTGGGGGAGGGGCATGGAGGAGAAGAGGGAGGGAGGGTAAGATTGTGAGAGGACGAGGGAGGGGGCTACAGCTGGGATACAAAGTGAATAATTTATAATAAATATAAAATAAATTAAAAAGGAGGCAATACAGGGAAAGAGAGGAGGCAGTTTTACACAGAGAGAGGTTGAACGAGAGAATAAGCTAGACACAGGTGAGGACAGAATGGGTCAGAGAATGAGAATGAGCCAGAAGAAAAGATTGCTGGAGTTAGTTTGAGGCCAAGCAGAGCAATTCAGGGGCTCAGAGAGAAGACATATTGATTAAGTTAGCTGGGAGAGGAGTTTGAGCTAGAACAACTGAATTAAAGCAGCCAGCACAGAGCTCAGTAAGAACAAGAAAGGCTGAGTTTATTAAGCAGTAAGTCTCAGAGGCTGAAAACATTCTAGGCCTAGGTTAGATTGTATGGAGGGTAGAAGCTTCCAGCCTACATTAGCTGACGGAGGTAATAAGCCTCCAACACAACAACTGAAACAGGCAAATAAAAGTTACTTTTGAAAAACAAAACAAAACACTAAAAAGTACTAGGCATTAAGTGACAAACCCAAAAGCTGATGCAAAGTGAGAAAAAGAAAAACAGAAAACTATAGATAATCCAGATATTAGAGTTAGCTGACAAAAATTTTAAAAATAACTACAATTAGTTTCTTAAATAAAGGAAAAGATAGAAAACAGACAAACAATGAATTGATGGCTGAATTAAATCTATGAAATGAAAATCTATTGAATATGAATTCTAAATATATGTGAATATTTTATATATTGAATTTTGTAATTTTGAATATATTAAATAAATTTTATATATTGAGTTATATATTATGTATTCTACATATTTAGATATATAATTCAATATATAAAATGAATTGATTTTATTTACGGAGTACAGTATTACAAATGAGTCTGAAGAAGGATGAGCTAAAACTGTCAAAACTTAGATCATAGAGAAAAAGAAAGAAAAAAAGCAACAAATAAATCAGAAAGGAAGCACTTGAAACCTACTCTATAGGTTTAGCATAGATATAATCAGAATACAAGAGAAAAGAATATATGAGGAAGAAGGGATATTTTAAGAGATAAAAGCTAAGAGTTTTAAGAAATTATTGAAAAATACCAGTGCATATTTTCAATAATAGTAAACCCTGAGGTATGTTATACTGGACACAAAAAAAAATTAGAAGTTTCTAGGGACAAAAAATAAACCAAAATAAACACCAGGTTAGACTCAAGGGGTAAAAGTTAAGAATGGTACAATTTTCAATAGCAAAGTAAAACTAGAATATAACAACAGACTTTTCAGAATTTTCAGGAGAAGCTTTTCTTTCTAAAGTTCTATACCCAGCAAAACTATCAATTAGGTGTAAGGCTAGAATAAGGATATTTAAAAATGTCCAAGTTCATATATATATATATATATATATATATATATGTATATGTACATATACATGCATACACACATACATGTATCTCTTCTTTTAGTCTTTTGCAGAAAGTTACTGGTAGGGGGGATGAAGCACTCCATCAAAATGACTGTGAAACCAAGGAAGAAGATAACTTGGGATATAAGAACCAGGGCATCAGCAAAGACCTTGGGTGGTAAAGGGTCCAATGGCAGCATCTCACCTCGTCAGACATGGCTTCCATCTCTTGGAGTCTGGCAATGAGCTGGTTCATGCTACCTCGTAGGTCCTGGATTTCTCCAGTGTGACGGCGTACCTTCTCCTGGTACATCCTTATCAATAAGGAGGTAAAACAAGAACTAACTGTTTTATGATGCTGCTATCGCTACCTTTTTGTGAGTTAGCTTTCAAAGAATGACCTTTAAATCCTTCTGTTCTCCTGGAACCACGATTCATACACATCTCTCAGGTTCTTATTCCCAAAGCATTACTCCTTCTGTTTCTTTTGCTTGAAATATCTTAAGTCCAGCCTAATCCTTCAAAAATACTCATGAGTATTTTTTTGTCTGTAAGTAAGAATGCTGTCACCAGGTGGTTGATGGCTTGTTAGTTAATGTTTCTCCTCAGCAGTCATTTACTGATCACTGGTTATGAGCCAGGAACTACTCAAGAAGTTCCATGTCTGTTATTAATGCCTATTTACCCACAACAACATAAAAGTCATGCCTCATCTCACAAATGGGGAGTCGAATGTCCAGAAGAAAACAGGTGACTTAAAATTTTAGTCACATAGAATTTACAGGAGCAATGATTTAAGCCCAGGTTGATCTGAGTGCTGGGTATCTATTTTTAGCTAATATACCCTGGATGCCCGCTATGGCTGAGTGTTTTTTAGAAAAAAGAATATGACTAATAAGTAGTTTTTCTTACCTCAGGCTCTGCAGTGGACTATTTATGCTGTCATCCTAGTGGAGTATTAAAGAAAGCAGAATCTTTGTCAGGTGGTCTAATCTGGCCTTGATAAGAGCCTTCCCGCCTCCCATGGCCATAAATCCACCCATTCATCCATCTTCATTTTCAGCCTCCCATCCATTCATCACTTACCATCTACTCAAATGTGAAACTTGTTCCATCCATCCATCCATCCATCCATCCATCCATCATCATCCATC
Source organism: Meriones unguiculatus (assembly GCF_030254825.1). NCBI lineage: Eukaryota > Metazoa > Chordata > Mammalia > Rodentia > Muridae > Meriones > Meriones unguiculatus. The sequence goes on along the minus strand of NC_083352.1, from coordinate 125,101,105 downwards.
CATCTATCCATTCTTCTATTCACACTCCCATCTGGTAACCAGCCACTCAACACTGGTAATGGCAGTCCGCTGTACCTAGCACTGAAATGGCTGGTGGTTGCATGAGTCAGCCCTGCTTGCTTTCTTTAAGGGGTTGCCAGTAGAGTTGGGAGAGATGGTTATGTTACAGACAGTGGAGGAAAGAGAAAACTACAGCCTCCTTTGCTTTGGTGTGTCAGGAGGTTGTGATTTTTCAGGTAGACCTCAAAGACTACAATACTCTTCCACTGTAAGAGTACCATTGTAAAGGAGAGAGAGAGGGAGAACAGAGGCAGATTCCCTCAGGCCGATATTCTCTATTGGTCTCTGAGGCTTTCTTTATCAGGAACTCTGGCTGCTGGTTTTCTCTTCCTCCTTCCTCAGAAAACAAAGCCTGATGGGGTGGGCTCAGTTCACTGAAGCAGAGAGAGTAGAGAGAGAGAGCAATGTGGTTCCTCACAGCCTTATTTTAGGTGTGTGGGGGGGTCTAGAGAGAGGGAGATGGGCCCTGCTGGGCTGAACAACGGGAAAGCCATCTGACGGTGGATAGTTGAGAGTCACATGTGTGGGAGAGAGGGGTTTCCAGAAGTGTGGAGAGACAAAGGTAGCAATTTGGATTTGGGATGAGTCAAGAATGGACCATCATCTAGATTTAGTGAGAGTAAGAGAAACTGCTCTTACAGTGGGAACATTGATGGTTTATATAGGTCAGTCAGCTATGGAGCCCAGAGCGGCTCACGCTCACCTGCCAGACTTCCATTTTTGATGGTAAATGCATGAAAAACATCCAGAAGCCTGTGGAGCCATGAAAACAAGAATGACCCACTTAAGTCAAAAGGTTCAAAGCTTGGGTTCAGGGATAAAGGTTCTTTGGGAGAAGTTACTTAATCTCTTCATAGCTCAGTTTCCTCCTCTGTAAGATAGGGATAGCGTCATATTTTTTTTTTTTTTATCATGCTCAAGTGACATCCTTTTTGAGATGTGTGCCCATAAGCTAAATGACATACACCGCTCATCTTGTATCTCAGCCTTGCTGCCTAGTGGGCAAAGCGAAGGCAGGGTGGGTCTTTTCTGCACTTCACGAGTTCCAGGCTGGCTTGGTGAATTATTTAAAAATCCTTAAAACATATTTGTTGCTCTTAAATTTAAGGTGTTTTCAAAGCAATTCTTGGCCTCTGCAACTGCTCTCTTAAGCTGAAGGGTGGCGCTCATGAGACGGGTGGGGTAACTGGTAGTGTGATAGACAGGGTCCTGTCTGTCCTAGAGTCCTGGGCTCCCTCTCCCAGAATGGGCCAAAGCCCAGGGATGCCTCCCCATGGGCAGGGCCCCCAAGACACACCCAAAACGCAGAGGACCAGAAGGCCCATCTTCTCCATGAGTTTCTGACAAAGCAACTTGCACCTGAGAATCAGAATGGTCATAGTCAAGGTCAGATGTAGTGTCTGGCAGGTCCCCCTTGTCCTGACCTCCCCACTGTTCCATCTCTTTGTCCACTTTTTCTGTTACCCTCCTTATTGAACTTGTCCTTCAGGGACCATCTCTAATGCCCCACCTTCCAGGATTTGCAGAGTCACCTACCTCATCCTGCAATCTTAGCGTGGTACTGCTTTTCCACCATGGTGGTGGTGGTGGAGGAGGGCAAGGCTGGGCCCAGAGGAGCCATCAAGGAAATATTTAAGATGTAAAGTTTATATGAGAGAATGAGGTGGACATCTCAGGAGAGGGGTCTATACAGACAAAGCAAACTCAGGAGAGAAGTGGGTGTGGGGTGAGGTCATTCTGGACAGGAAGAACACAGGAAAAGGAGTAGTGGAAACTTGGGCAGGGTGTTCAGGGAGTGAGAACCCCAGGCTTGCAGGCCCCATGGGTCCATAGAGAGAGGCAGAATGAGAACATATAGGAAAAGAAGGGTGGGGCAAGGTTCGTGCTGGGGAGTTGAGCAATGGGGAGCCACAGTAGGCCTGAGATGGGGGAATGTGACAAAAGACGGATTGAGGAGAGCTCAACCCCCCTCCCCTCTCCCCTGTTTACCTGCAGCTGTTAAGTAGAACTTGCTGGGCCTGAGTTCTCAGGAAGCAGGCCAGGCAGGTGAGCCAGGCTGAAGAGGAGACAGGAGGGCAGCAAAAAGTTGTACCCTCATCTTGGTCCCATTGTGAGCACCCACTGTCCGTCCTGGGCCTGGGGGGATACCTTGGAGCTGGGAGGCCCTCTCAATTTGATGGTTGAGCCCAGGATAGCCCCCAGCTCAGCTTATGTAAACAGCCAGAAGTTCAAGGCCTATGAGTAAGCCTCGCTTGAAGATGGTGGTTAACAGAGCCTGGCACATTTGGCAGCACAAAAGATGGAGTGTGTTAGTGCCATCTCCAGACACAGGGAGCCCGTCTTTGAAAGGCACAGCTCTGGAGTGCAGCATGCTTTAAGTTATGAAGAGGGGGTCCAGGTTATAGATATACATACACACATATACACGTATATATATGCATATATATATTGGGTTATGCATGGGGGAAAGGAGAATGGAAAGGAGAGTAGGTGCTTGCCTGGAAGACTGTTAGATAGTAAAATAGAAGAGACATGGAGAGCAGAGGACTGATGGATGGAAATGGATGGAGAGAGGGATGGCTATAGTAAGAAATGAAAATCTGGGCACAGTGGCGCACACCTGTAATCCCAGCACTCAGGGAGGCAGAGGCAGGTGGATCTCTGTGAGTTTGAGGCCAGCCCGGTGTACAAAGTGAGTCCATCAAGGACTGCCAGGGCTACACAGAGAAACCCTGTCTCGAAAAACAAAACAAAAAAAAATTAAAATATGGAGGAAGTAATTAATGGCTCAGTGAATAGATAGAGGATGGATTAATGGATGGGTGGATAGGTGGATATTGGATGGATTAGCAGGTGGATTAATGGAGCCAAAGTAGAGGAGGACTTGGGGACTGATCCTCCTAAGCCAAAGAGTATATAAGCATCTTACTTCCCCTTCCAGGGAGGCCCTGCCTGGAATGGGTGGGGAAGCCTGTGGCTCCTGGTATATAGTGACAACCCAGGGCAGCCTGAGTTTTAGAAGAGCTTGGGCTAAATCTGGTTCCCCTCCCCTGGCCCCTGGTGCTCAAGCTAGTTCTTCCATTTATACATACACATATATCCCAGTATGAACTGGGTAAGGCTGAGGCCTTGGGTGTTGATGCGGAGAGGCAACCGCAGAGCGGCATCTGCAGAGAACAGAGACCACAAGGTCCCTGCCAGCCTCAGGATATGGGCTTGCAGAGACCTGGGGGCCCCAGGCTTGCTGTATGCATCTTTTCTGCCCAACCCCAACTTCACAGCAGGTACCACTGAAGCCCCAGGACTCCGTTCTTACTCATGTTTGCTGAGAATGTCTCTGCCATTCTGTTGGTGGCGTGGCTTCTTTGGACAGCCCTGAGGATGACAAAAATCACATTTTACATCTTACAAAATCCATGGTCCCACCATGTTTCAGACTGAGAAGCCATGTGTGAGCCAGGAACAGACAAGGTCTGGTTGACCTCAAACCCAGGTCTCCTTTGAGACAAGGAGTGTGGGCAATATGGCCATCATGAGATGTTCTTGAGTGACTCAAGGACAGCCAGGGAAAGGTGGGGTGGGTGGTTCTGAGGGTGTGGGACTGGAAAAAGCTTTTCTTTGTTGAAATGAGGCCCATAGGAGGCCACGCCCACTCTCCTCCTCCCTAGACAGTCATGCTTCTCCATGGACCTCAGTAGCCTGGTGACCAAAAGGAAGACCAACAGAGCTGTGGGAGCCTGGCATTTGGGAGGCACCAGAGAAGTTTCGAGTTCACTCACTCTGACAGCATCTCCACCCTGGCCCCTCTTTGATTAGGGATGTAGAAACATCTTTATTTTTGTAAGGTAGCAATCTCTAAACATTTTTTATTTAATTTTATATTTTTTGTGTGTTTTTGCTAAGAAATCACAATCTAGCTGTTGTATTTTGGATACTAAACATCTTTAGGTGAGGAAAAGAATCGGTGTTCAGGGTGGTGTTTTTTGGAAGTGTTGTGGGCTTTTAAGAGGTGGGGCCCAGTAGGAGGTCCTTAGATCATTGGGTACATATCCTGAAAAGGGACTGTGGGTTTGTAATCTCTTCCCCTTTCTCTCTTTGCTTCTTAGCTCATGAAATGATTGTCCTTCTCCCCATTTCCTCACCATGCTGTGTTGTCACAACCCCCCACGCCCGGCCCTAGATTATGGACTAGAACCTCCAAACCATGAGTCAAAACAACCCTTTTCTCTCTGTTCGATTATTAGCACGGGACCTCATTACAGGGACAGAACCCAGTCTCCCACAGTGTCCAGCTGTGCTGACATAGTACTGGCCTTCTCCAAATACAAGATTCAAACACTCCTGAGGCCTATGCGGCTGAGTGAGCAGTGTACCCCCAAACAACCAGAAGACAGGAGTTTGAAGGTTCCTACCACAGAGACCTGTTCATCACCCTGATCTCACCATCACCAACGTACCATGTGCCACCTTACCACGCTGCACCTGATCAACGGGCAATTACTATTTGCCAACTTTAAAGCAAAGAATGAGATACTCATGCAAAAGGATGAGCCAAAATGCTCAGGTTTCAAAGCATACCCTCTTGGAAGTAGGTATCACTTCAAATTAGAATTCCTGTCGCCTGCAACCAGATGATCTCTTGACGAAGAGGGTAGAGATATTTGTTTCCCCAACACTTGTCTGAGGTACGTTAGGGCGGTAAGTATATAGAGCTGATGCATTACTGCACTCACAGATTACTGTACAGTGCACAGCACACAGTAGGTACTCAATAAGTTCACGCTGAAATGATTATTGCTTTGTGCTCTGCAATTGCCAGGAGACCTTGGGAAAGCTACTTTGATCTTCTCTGTCCTCGGCAGCTATTTCTGTAAGACCTGCTTATCCCCAAGGAACTCTCGTGTGCTAAGGGAAAGGTAGGAGCTGGCCTCACCTCCTGGTCCTGGCATTGTGGCCCGAGTCAATAGATCGGATGCATGATTCCCCCAGGTTTCTTGACCGGGGCATTGATTTTCTTTTTTTTTTAAGGACTGAGGTCAATAGGCCGGAGATCTATGGTAGTTAATGAGGAGGAAGCGGCTGCTACTGCCACCACCACCTCTGAGTAGCCTCTGAAGGGTGATATGGACTTTACTGGGTCAGGTGGAACCGTCAGCTCTGTGACCTCATAGAGCAGTCGGATAGAGGGCCCCAAGTCTGTAGCCTGGGCCCAGAACCTGCCCTCAGAGCACGCCATCGTGGCTGACCTTCCATTTTGATGATGGGAAGGTTGACACTGAAAACTGGGGAAGGCTATTGCCAGGGCAGAGCTGGGCAGCGACAAGAATGGAGGGTCCCACAATCAAGCCACCCTCCTTGCTCCGAAGACTCTCTGCTGCCCCAAGCTTCCTGGGCTACTGCCTTCTCAGGCTCCATGTGAATAGATTGTCTAATGCTGAGCTGAAGCTGAGAAGAATTCACTCTTACTGCCTGGTGGCCATGGCTCAGAATTGCAGGCTGAGGACCTGTGGGAAATGGCATCACATTCGTGTGCAACCCCTACCTTCCCACCCCCAACCTGACGGTCTGGACCTCCAGCATAGGGGAGCTGGAGCTAGCAGATGGAACTAGGACTGCTGGTCAGATGACCTTGACCTTGACATGGAAAGACATTCTAGATTAGCCACTGGGCTCAGGCCTATCACAGGGTCATCACAGGTGAGATGTCAGAGTAAGAAACTCCTGGCTGGGGATGTAGGAGGGGCCAGGAGCCAATGATGCAGAGGGGCTGAAGGAAACCAAGAAACAGCCCTCTCCTGAAGTCTTAGCAGAGGACAGCGGCTCTGCCAACACCTCAGTGATTCTCTCTCAGTGAGAGTCGCTTAAACTCCTGCCCTCCAGAACTGCGTATTTGGAGGCAGGGAATGCAGTTCAGTTAATAGACTGCTTGCTTGGCATGTATGAAACCTTGGGCTCCACCCCCAGTGCCCAACAAAATGAGATGTGTACCTTGGGAGGTGTGGAGGCAGGATGATCAGAAGTGAAAGGTCATCCTTGACTACACAGCAAATTGGAGGCTAGCCTGGGCTATCATGAGACCCTATATTAAAAAAAAAATAAGAAGAAAGATGATCGATCTTTGAGTTTCTAAGCATGTGGTGATTTGTCATAGCAGCCCTCAGAATGCCCAGTGAAGGAGAACCTCACATCCTGACACTAACTCTCACAGGGGACAGGATTGGGAGAAAGACCTCCCTCCTTGAGGCTGTCGGCACAGCACCTTGCATTTTGAGGTGCTTGGCCACCAGGGCTTGCGTCACTGCTCGGAGGCTGCAGGTTCTGGAGAAGGTGTTGCTGAAGACTCCTTTTGTTTCACCTGGATGTTACCCAAGCATCCCTTATGCTGGGAGCACTGAAGAAGAGGAAGTATTCGTGTCAAAAGCAAACGCTGAGAGTGGCATCAGGCAATATTTGTATGTCTTTTCACTGTGTGTGAGGAATGAGCACAAGGACCTGGGTCTTGGCTCTTTGATCACCTTCCCTTGAGGTGGAGCAGCCTTAGTCACAGAGGAAGACAAAGCAGCCACTCCTGATGAGACCTGATAACTTAGGGTCAGATGGAAGGGGAGGAGGACCTCCCCTATCAGTGGACTGGGGGAGGGGCATGGGAAGAGAAGAGGGAGGGAGGGGGAAGTGGGAGGGGACGAGGGAGGGGGGATACAGCTGGGATACAAAGTAAATAAATTGTAATAAATAAAAAAAGTTTAAAAAAAGAACCTGGTCTTGGGTGATGGTGGGCAAACTGCTGCGGGGAGTGGACATCAGCCATCTCTGATGCCTCCTTTCTGCCTCTGAGATGGGGCCGGGAGCACTGGCTGGGAGGCAGGGCTATTCCGGGAGCACTTGATGGTGTCTGCGGTTGGTTAGCTCCTTAAGTACCCGTGGTGAGGATAGCTCCAGGTGGCTCTAAGCCTGGTGTCCGGGCTGGTGTGGTAAGCAGGAGTCACATGGGACCCTAGTGAAGGAGGGTGTCCCCCAGGTCACTTGTGTCTCACTTAGAGGGACAGAAAAAAGGTCCTGCAGCCAGGCTGTCGCCTCTTGTGCATATGCATGTTCACATGTGAGTACATGCGCATGATACCCCTACCCCAGGAAGCACCCCACTGCATTCACATACACACAGGCACCTCGAACCACTTTTCTAGACCCCAGGCCCAACATATCTGTACAAAGAACTCTTCACATGTGTGGAGAGAAATGAAGTAACATCATGTCGCCATGCTGCCTACACACCCTCAAACACCCATTTCCCTCTGTTCCTGGTTCCTATGACCTTACGTGTGTGTGTGTGTGTGTGTGTGTGCGTGTGTGTGTGTGTGTGTGTGTGCGCGCGCGCGCGCGCGCGCATGTGCGCGTAGGTAATGGTGCGCGTAGGTAATGGTGCGCATGCAACCCCACGCTCACATACTTGCCACCTTTTCTCCCTCACATGCTGGGCCACTCTTACTGCAACAGATGTGACAAGTAACACTGTCTCACCAGGGTCTTCCACACTGTCCTCTGTTCCCTTTTTCGTGAGGGCTCTGTGTGTGACCAAGATCAGGGCTCAGTGTTGGGGATCAGGGATCAGACAGCCTCCTGTCCTTCCTCAAAGAGTCATGCTTCTGGAAGAGCTTGGGGACACAAGGCTTTCCCCCTGTGCTTGGGCACCCCTTGCCTGGGACCTGGCTGGGATGGTGAGGGGGCACTCCTGAGAAGAGGTCTTCTTCCAGAGAGTGGCAGATCCTTGAGCCGAACAGCCCTGCTCCAGGGTCTCTCGGCATTTGGCAGCCATGCTGGTGTACGTGGCAGACTCATCACACGGGGGAATGGAGACACCTGACAAGGTCATGTTTGCAGGGAAAACACCTGTAACCACAAGCAAACTGGCCGCTCCCTGGCTTCTGCTTCGTGGTCTGCAGGCTGCAGCGGGGGAGCCTCACAAAACAGCCCGTGTGCTTGTCCCGGCAGAGCGACTCAAGGTCCAGCATCCATCATCAGAACCTCTGAGGTAGGAATGAGCTGGGTGGCTACTTCTCCCTCTGGGCCATGGTGCCATCTTGATGGGCTTCAGTTGGTGCACATTCTTGCAGCTGAACTTGAGACTACCCTCCCCCCCAGAGCTGGGTATACACCTTACCATTAGGCTGGTCTGGTGTCCGGGCCACTCTCAGACCATTCCTCACTTGGCTAGATTGACACAGAGATGGGAGCTACCCTGGGTTCCCCCCTAGTAGGATCTGGGCAGCTGGACACCAGGCTAGTCTGGCACAGTGGGCTGGGCACCTGGCCTCAGGTGACTGGACTGTAGGGTACCAAGGCTTGGATTCTCTCTGCAGGGCAGGCAATTCCCTTCCACATCCTCACCATGACCTCGTCATTCTCTTCTGACACTGCTCGGGTCTTTGCCCCTCTTCCACACCCTCCCATGTCTGCTGTGTATCGCTTCAGGAGAGACCACATTTTCTGGGGGCGGGGGAGGGTAGCTTTGGCTATTTTTTAGACCCTTTTGTGGTTTCCTACAGAGCAGGTAGCTCCTAACACAGAAATGCAAAATGGATGTGCTGAGGTTCAGAGCAGGGCTCTGAGCCTGCTCAGTGTGGGTACAGGCTGGGATGAGACACGAGTGTCCAAGGGGGGGGATGGAGATTAGTCACGCTCTCTGATGCTTGTCCCTTCCCTGGCCCACAGAGCCTGCTGCAGAGGCCAGGGCAGCCATGGCTGGGGCATGCAGTCTGGGCCTGCCCCTGGTGCTGCTGCTGGCTGTGGCGAGGGCCTCCTCGCCTGGCACCGTAGTCCGACTCAACAAGGCAGCACTGGATTACGGTAAGGGACCTGCCAACTTGCCACCCTGTTTGTAGGTGAGAACCAGGTCTGAATGAACACAAACATCTCAGAGGACCTGTATGTTTTCTGCTTTTGTGGTGTTGGGATGGGACCCGGAGCCTGGTGCATGCTGGGTAAATGTTCCACTATTGAGCTGTATCCCAGACAAGGCTGGCCCAGAATTTGTGAAGCTAAGAAAACGGGTATGTACCAGCGGAGGGCCTGGGTTTGATGTGCCACTGCGTCCCACTGCTCAGTAGCTAATTAGGGAGTCTGTGGTGAGCAGCTGTGTGCAAACACAGGCACCTACGCACGGTTGGGCCCTTGTGCCGTGTGTGGGCATATGCTTAAAAACAAACAAACAAACACACACCTCCCCCCAAGACTAATTTTTAAACTTTAAAAAAAATTTGTGGGGCAGAGTCTCCTTAGGTAGCCCAGGCTAGCCTTGACTTGTCAGCCCTGTTGCCGAAGCCCCTGTAATTGCTGGGTTTACAGGCATGTACCACCCCTGAATGAAGGCCTCCTGGCTTGAGTGGATGATGTTATAACTGAGTTCTTGTGAGTTTGGAGTGTCAGGGAGGTGATTTGGGCCCCGGGGAGGGTATTTGCCGGTGGCATGTGTCCACGTGTCTGGATATGTGTGCACAGGTGCACACGTGTGCACGTGTGGTGTGGTGCCTGTGCTCACACATGGATCCGGGAGAGGCATATAGAGCTCAGCAAGGCAGGGGCACCCTGAAGTTGGGTCTGCGTGGGGCTCAGCCACAGAGAGCCAGTTGCTGTGTGCTGCTGGGGGAGGTCATGGCGGGGACTGGGGGTGTGGGAATGGGGAAAGGCGCACACGGGTCTGTCCCTTGTAGCTTTCCTGATAGGTGCCTTCAAGTCCTGGCCTCTCTCATGGGAAAAGGCACAGTGAGGAAACAGGTCCACAGAAAGAGAGAAAGTCACAAAGGCTCAAGTTTCCAGCCCAGAAATCTTTATTTCCCACCAGCTGCCTCTCAGGAAACTTTCGGGGTTCCACCCGAGTGGGGTCTGGAGATGCTTCCCCAAAGATCAGATTCAACTGGATTAGGGTGTCAAGGACTCCATCCAGGCCAGGGAAGGGACTGTAGTAGCCAGAGCACAAAGCTGTGAGCTAGCAGCTTTTCCCGTGGCATGCGTAGCTCTCCAGGACCTTGCATCCGGGCAGATGGACAGACAAGGAAGGCGGTCAGTGATCCGTGCGAGAGTAGGAGTCATGCACAGCATGAACAGATGCCTGAGACAGGGACCTGAGGATGGCCTCCGGGGGTGTCCGCCCTGCCCTCTGCTTGTTCTGTGCAGGGCTCCTTTGTCCCTGGGCCTCCCTGGCTCATCTGCCTGTGTTTGTTCTTGGTGGGTAGAAACCTGACAGGAGGCCTATGCAGCCTACAGTGGAGTCCTCCCCCCACCTTACCCTGAAGTTCTCCAGGTGCAGGTCCTGTGTCAGGGAGCACTGTGGGTGGAGTCCACGGCCCAGGCGTGAGTCTCAGCTCAGCCACAGGTGGCTAGGCTGGGGTGGACATCAGGAGCATGGAGACCATGACCTTTCTGCACCTTGCTTGGAGAAACTGAGGCTCGGGTGGGATCTTTTCACTGTGCTACTGAGTCTGAGCCAAATTCAAGCCTCTAGGCTTAATTTCACGCTTCCTTCTAGAGCCATCGTCTCTCCCTTTGGTTCCGCTTCTCTTTATGTAGCTGGGGTCTACCAGCACAGGTCAGCAGGTTCAGAGCCGAGCTCCATTATCCAGACCTGCCTTTCTCTCAGCCAGGTGTCCTCACCTCCCTGTAAACTGGGCAGAAGAATAGAAGAAAGTGCTTGAGACCGGGCCTGGCACACCTGGAGCACTTTGTGGGGACAGATACCGTTAGTGTAAGGCCCACAGCACCAGCACGAGGAGCACGCGCGCACACTGACAAAACTTACAATGGCCCCAAGAGATGAGCATCGTACTCAGCGCGCATGCAGACATGGGGAAAGCATGGCACGGGGCAGCCAGGCAGGCAGTGAACAGCGGAGCTGGGGTTTGCACCCAGCACCTGGGGCACATGTGATCTGGTGAGGCAGCCCCTCCCCTCTCCTCCCAGGGCCTGCCTCCTCAGGAACTAGGATTGGTGGCTGGCTCCTTGAGTGTGGTGACTTGAGAAAGCTCTAGGGACAGCTGGGGCTCAGCTGGAGCCTTGCAAGAGGGCTAAGGATTTTACTGTATTGGAGGAATGGGATGAAGAAGGGGAGGGAGATGGAGGGCATGATGAACAGGGCATGAAGCACAGGCTTGCACGGTGTAGCCATTCTCCTCTTGTGCCACTTGAAGCTTGTTCCATCTGGTATCTGAGTGCCTCTACCCAAAGGGCAGGAAAAGTGATGGGTGGTTTGTTTGCCATGCTTGGCGGATCCAAGAACTTGACCTCATCCTGCCCTGGCCCCACAGTGTCGGACATGGGGAAAGCCCCTCTCCAGCGGGCCTTGCAGGTCACTGTCTCTGATTTCCTGGATCCAAGTGGTGAGGTGCTCCAGTCTACCAGGTGAGTGCTCCCACCCTCCAGAGGAAGAGTGCTCCAGTCCTTCTGCTGCTAGCTGGAAGGTTTTGTTGGCCAAGGGAGTGAGTGCTTTGGCTTACCAGGAGAGGGATACTGAATGAGGCCTTCAGGAGTGCTCCAGCTGCTGGATAGATACTGTGCCTAATAGGTGCTCCCATCTGCTGGGCACAGTGCTCTGGACCGTCAGATGAACATATATATGGTGAGTAAGCCTCCCCAGGTTAGAGTCTCCCATCATCAGGTGTGAGGTTATAAGAAGACTTGGCAGATGGGGTCACCTGGTAACCCTGAATTAGTTAATAGGTTTCTGCTCTAGGAGTTCAGATTGTGGCCCTGGGTAAGGCTATCTGCCTCTCCCTCCAAATGCTTGACACCAAATTTAGACACAGGGACAATCCTAGTTTTATCCTCAGAAGGATGGAGACATCCCAAACTCAAGCATAGTACCTATCCTTATGGGGATACCATTTGGCTACTGCCAAATGGTTTTGGGTATTTAATATATCTACTTATCTATCAATCTACCTGCCTGCCTGCCTACCTACTCACGTATCTATCAGCTTTAATTTTCTTTTCTTGTTTCCTTTTTGTTTGAGACAGGGCCTCGCTATGTAGCTGAGGCTAACCTTAAACTCGAAATCTTTCTGCCCCAGCTTCCTGAGACACGGGGATCAGGGGCCTGAAATACTGCGCCCAGCTTATCACCTATAATTCTGCATGATGGAAACTAATACAAAAACTTTAAAACATCAGAACAGTGCGTGGGTCAACAAACAGGCAGCTTGGGGCCACCAGTTTGAGACCCCTAAGGTAGGACTGGAGGGCCGATTTTAGTACGTTAACGGCCATGACCTTAAAGCACTAGATAGAAACCCAACTACCCGAAGTTGCCAGAGGACTCTTGTCTTCAGCAGCAGGAGCACATCCAGGAAGGCTGTGGCTGAGTTCAGCAGGCTTAACGTTGGTCTGTGTGGGGAAACAGTCATGGGCCCACATCACCCCAGGCTAAAATGAAGCCATATTCTGGATATCTGAATCATCCCAGCCCCACCCCTACCAACTGTTAGGCAGGGAAAAAATGACTTTAACTTCATCAAAAAGGAAGTCCCAGAGTCTCTCGGAGCATTCTGCAGCTTGGAAGGGAGGGTGTTTCTTGTTGCTGAGGACCAACAGTGATAAGGGGAATCTAAGGTCCAGAATCTAAGGCTCTGTAGACTTCTCTGGAGATTTTTGAGTTGCACAGAACCCAGTATGTCTTTCCTCAACTTCACGCTTCCTGGGATATAGTCAGAAAATGTTAGAAGCCCACAGATCATCTCACTAAGTACTGCGTGAGGCCAGGCCTTCTGCTTGCCTTTGTAACAGCTGGGTGTCTTGCATGTCTCCTGTGCTAGAGCACTTCCCATCTCTTTCATCAATGGTCCATTCATCATAAGCCCTTCTTTATCATATCAGCACGTGGGGCTGGCTCAGGGAAGGCCCCCTGGAGTTGACTCTGTGTTTGATGGGAATTCCCTTGTCCTTCGGGTTCCAATCCTACAGTGTCCAGATTCTGGATGTCCACCTGCCCCATCTCCACTTGGAGTTCATTGCTGGTTTGGGGGTACGCTTATCTGCAGCATCCAATTTCACAGTCAAAGTGTTTTGGTGAGTGAATCTCTTTGTCGGGGGCAGGAGTTTCAGGATCTCTCTGTGACCCTGAGTAGAGTTTGGGGGGCTTGGAGGGATGACCCAGGATCGAGGATCTGTGCAGTCTTCATATACCAGGGTGGGCTTAGGTCTATCCTTCTGCAGCGTCCCAGAGCCCATGGAGCTGGTGCTGCCTGTGACCTTGGTGGCTAATGTGCACGTGGCCCGGGACTCCATTGGGACCCCTGTACTCAGCATCCTTGCTTGCTCTTCAATCTTCAGCCCAGCCAGGATGCTGGAGGGCCGTAACAGGTGGGTTCCTGGGAACACTGGGTCTCAGGGTTTCCTGACATAAAGGCTGTGGCACTGTTACTTGAATTTCTCACTCAAGTCTTCATCCAATGGCCACAAAGGATCAAGGAGACTTCATCATCACACCTGTTCTATTACTTGGCACGGTGAGGTTCACAGAGGACCAGGGGCTTGCCTGATGCCACACAGCCTGTGTCTTGGTCACTTTCCTGTGTCAGCTACCAGTACATGCTAGCCAGTTCCCAGTCGTCTCCTGGATGATATGAGGCCAGTCAGCCTGGCTGTTGAGGCCCTTAAAGGCCACACTTCCCTGCAGAGGTGTGAATTGCAGGTTCAGGAGATGGGATACAGCCAGCTAAGCTCTTTGTGGCAGGTGGCTGTTCATGTCAGCATGTGAGGCTAACAGCAGCTGCCACTTTAGAAGGGAAACTGAGGTCCAGAGCTAAGCAGATACTCTTCAAAGTGTCACAGGGCACTAAAGTGAGAAGTTGTCCTGGTGTGCCAGCTTCATTCCCAACTCCTACCCATCCAAGTAGCCCTGGACCCAGCTGGCTGAGCACACAGACACAGAGGGCTTTTGCAAGGTCTCCCCTCAAGCCTGGTCTTAGTTATCGCCCTTTGGCCACTTCCAAACCGTGAGAGGAAGGATCTCCTTCTCCGAGATTCACGCTTCTGCTCTGTGGGAGTGGGGACCACTGTTCTAACACTGTTTAGAGCACGGCATGGTCTCAGATGGGTGCCTCTGGGCTGCTGGCTGAGGACAGAGACCTCTGCCCCAGCTATCTGTGTGGCTCTGCCAAGAGCTGTGCCCAGGGAACTCTGAGATACTCTCTGTGCCACTTCCTCAGCACCTCCCAGGAGCTGCTGGACCTGGTGCAGGAGCACATGAAAGCTGACCTGAGCAACAAGGTAAGGGGCTTCCGGTAGACGGCTTAGCTTGGAAGGCCTGAGACATGAGCACTGGGGCCTTCAAGCCCTGAGGAGTGGGCATTGTATCTTGATGTGCATGTGTGTGCATGTTCTTCAATGCATGTAAATGTCTGTTGTCTGCATGTGTGTACATGTATGTGATGGATATATGTATATAATTTCAGGTGCTCTTTTACCCAAACTTTATCTCAGCCAGTTATATATATATATATATATATATATATATATATATATATATATATATATAAAATAGAAGGCCCTTCATGGGGTGCTTCCAGTTTCTTCATGAGAACAAGAGAGAATTCATGTCAGTCCCAAGGAGGAGGGGGGATACCCAGGCATAGGTGAAGTTTAGGGAGCTGGGTAGACAGTGGAAAATCTCCCCAGGGCAGTCCCAACTCCCCATTAGAAGATGGGAGTGAGCAACAAAGTAAGAATGAACAAAGTAAGATAAAGTAAGAAGCCTGGCTCTGAACCAGATCTGGCTGGATGCATCCTGATGCCCCCTTCTCCTCAGGCAGTGGGCAGGCCAGCCATGGCTGAGAGTTCTAATGTGAGACCTCTCTCACTCCAGAGAATCCAGAATCCAGAACTGGGAACTGCAGAGCTAGTCTGTTGTGATGGTTGAGACTGTGGGTCTGCTCATTGTGTGCGGCTAACTTAGAGAGGTGATACCCGTGAGCCAAATCCCCCTGCCAGGGATAGGCTCTTCTTCCCTAGCCTGCCTCAGCCCATCCATAAGGGCAGCAGCAGAAGTCATATCTACCTAGTGTGTGTCATTTCCACCCCAGAGGTGATGGCAATGCTCGTAGGCTATGAGCACCCTGGTCTTGCAGTCCCCTCCTTGCCCATGTGCCCGAGCCCTTCTCTAGCCTTTGGCAGCTTCTCCTGCCTCCTCGCCACCAAAAGAAGGGTGGAAGCCAGTCATTCCAAGGAGGAAAAGGCAGGCCTGGGAGGCCTCTGGTGGGCTGTGGCAGGGACCTGCAGCTTGGTGGTTCCTTACCCACAGCTAAGAACAACCCTCACCACAGCATACTCTCTCTTGACACAGTTGTGCTTGCATGTCTCCGGCCTGGTCCAGGACCTCAATGTCCACTTGGGCACCTTAATCGGTAAGACCTGGAGCCCAGGGGGTGGGAGGCCTGGGGTCTTTGTGCCCTAAGAACCTTCAAAGACTCCCCTCTCCTCTGCTGAGACCTGGAGATGGTGTGGTCTTCATTCCCGGCTTCTGGTTCTAAATAGTGCTCTCTCTTCAGTTAATCTGAAAAAAAAAAAAAAAAAAAAAAAAAAAGGAGGCCCATGGGAAGGCCGCTGACTCAGGACTTCCCAAAGCACAGGGCTATTCACAAACTCTGGCAACCTCCAGATTCCAGAACCAACACTTTGATTCTAGAATCTACCAGTTTTAGCTCGGATTGCCAAAAATCAAAATAAAACCAAATGATTAAACAATGAATGTCACTATTGAAGAAACTAGGCCCCATTGACTGTCAGGATCTAGAGCCATTCTGCACTGTCAGTCTCAGCATTTTAGGGGACACATCCTCAGAGTTGGGGCTCCTTCTGGCATCATTGCAGTGAGGCTGGTGTAGTGAGAGGTGTGTATGCCACTGGAGGTGCTGGGCCTAAGGCTTGCCTTAGTTATCATGAGGTGGCTTGTGGGTATGAAGATGTCCACCTTTCACCTGTATGCTTTGAAAGGGTCTATGACCCTTTCAAAAAGGACACATATGTCCCATCCCCCTGGGGACCGCATGATCTGACTTCTGGGCCTTGACAGTGACAGTGACGGAGGGAAGAAGGAAGGGCGGCGGAGGAGGATAAGAGGAGAGAGGAGGAGGAGGAGGAAGGGGAGGGGAAGGAGGAGGAAGAGGAGGAGCTGCTGCTGGGTGATCTGAGCTGTGTGAGCAGCTGGGGCCGGCCTCTCACTGGAGCACTTTCTGAAACTGGATGGAAATGCCTCAGTGTACAAGTTGCTGAGTGCTCATCCATAAATTCCACTGTCACGGGTCACCATCCCACTCTTCCTCATTGTCCTTGTCCTGACCTGCACTACTGTTTGAGGACATTGGAAGTTATCTGGGTAACTTCCTAGACATGCCATGGTAGGACCTGAAGGCTAGAGAGCAGGCCTGTCCCATTTTCTTAGCCACAGGCATCAGTAGTTAAGGTCTAGTAGCAGAAGGCATTACCATGCTGACCCAGGGACATCTTATTTGCTTCAAGTCCTGCACAACCTCTCCCTTCACAGAACCCGCTCAGCCCCAGGCTTGCCAAGGGCTTTATCACTTTCCTCATCAGCCATTTTGAAGCTTCTCCTGCTTGGAGCCCATCCCAGCTTTGCCCTGACCCTGGTGTACTTTCCATAGCACTGTGACTGGCTTTATCAGTATCTGAGATGCCGCAATGATGCTCAGTTGATATAAGCAGGGAGAGTGTGAGGGTTGAGGGAGGGGTCAGAGGACCCAGAGGCTTGGGTTAGCCCAGGGACACAGAGCAGAGCCTAACTTTGCACACAGTGGGTTCTTTAGTAGATAGGCGCTGCTGTCATTAACCCCATGTTATAATGGGAAAGCTGAGGTTTAGAGCTGTGTCCTCTGTAGGGACAGGCCCATTTTGCTTTTCCTCCTCACATGTCCATCCACTACTCTGGCCAGTTTGGAATGATTTTTGTCCCCTTGATTTCCCCTCTCCACCCAGCCTCCATATTACCTTAAATGGAGGCAGCAAGAAGCTGAGGCAACTGGACTGGAATTAAAGGGCACACGATGGAATTTTAGTCACATTGCTCCCATGCTGTATGACCTTAGGGAAGTCACTCATCTCCTTGATCCACACCATTCCATCCAGAAAATAGGATAAAAATTCCCAGATCTTGAGTGTGTTGGTGTTATGAAGCAGCACGGGTTAAGGGCCTGGGGTCTGACAGGCTTGATAAGCTAGTGTGTGTTCTTCCTCTTCTTCAGCAGGCTTACCTTCAGCAAGGAGCCTTTCGTTTGTGTTTATGCCAAAGATCAACTCTTGGCTTTGTCTTTGGTGAATTAGAATCATCTAATAAAGGGACTCTTAAGGGACCAGCCCTGGAGGATGATCACGTGAGGCGCGCACACCCAGAGTGTGCAGTGGAGAGCCTGTGATTTCTTTATTTTATTGAAAAGATTTACATTGTTTAGGATTGTATGTATTTATAGACTATAAAGTGATGCCCTAATTTATAGATGAAATGTGGAATAGTTAAATCAAGCTCAATAGCATAGGCATCACCTCAAATATTTAGAGTCCATTAAAAAGCGCAGCTCAGCTGGGTGTGGTGGCTGCACACCTTTGATCCCAGCACTCAGGAGGCAGAGGCAGGTGGATCTCTGTGTGTTCAAGGCCAGCCTGGTCTACAGAGCTAGTTCCAGGACAGCCAGAGCTACACAAAGAAGCCCTGTCTAGAAAAAAAAACAAAAACAAAAAACAAAACAAAAATCAAAGCTCAAAGGGCTGTGTCAACAAAGCACATATCTCCAGAAGGCTGTGTAACAAAAACGTCTTTTACTGGGGTGTAAGAAAATACTGAAAAACAAGTACACCTGGGATCCTGGGCTGTATTTTCCATCTCTTTTCTATTTCCTGAATATTCACTATGACTTTATGTTTCATTCATTTTTAATTTAATTCATGCAGCAATTTGGCCTTTGTGGTGTCTAGTTTTCTGAGCGTTGACAAATGCAGAGAGAGGGGACTCAAGAGACAGGGCAGTCTACCCGTGTTCAAATCTCTTGTTGCTCCTTCCTCCTGCCTCCAAACTGTGAGACCCCCTGACAGACAAGGAAGGGATCCACACCTTGTTGCTTTCACAGCAAGAAAATCTTTAAAATATTAAGGAAGATGAAATTAAATCCAGATGAGACGATAGAAAAGCAGAAAGCTGAAGGGCTATATATAAAAATATGTATGTATTTACCAATATGTCTTTATATGTTTAATTAATAATTATTTTAATATAAAATATTAAATATAGTTATATGTCTAAATATGACAAAACTATACAAAGCACATAATCTATACCCATAACTTATATTTTATAATGGGCATATAAATATATATGAATAGATATGCAAAATATACATGCATATCCATACACAGAACACTGAAAACCTTGGCCATTGGGCTAGAGGGTGGCACAGTGATTTGGAGAGCTGGCGCCTCTTCTAGAGGACCTGGGTTCGGGTCCCACCACCCACATGGCACACACATGTACAACTGTTACTCCACCCTTTTCTGGCCTCCTCAGGCACCAGGCACACATGTGACACACAGACATACAAGCAGGCAAAACTTGTGCCTGTATCGAGCCTTCTCCTTCTGTAATTTGGGCTCAGTCATCTTTCACTGACCGGGAATATTAGCAAACATACCTGTCAGCATTGTGTCTGAACCAATCAACAGACAGATTCTGGTATACACCTTCCTGGAGGCCTCGCTGGCCATGTGACTTTGTGACTGTTCTGGCTGAGAAAGGCCACCAGTACCTTCGATTGCTGGCTTAGTGATGGGCTGGTGCTCAGTGTTTTTCTGTTTTCATGAAGGACTGAGTCCTGTGGGGCCCGAGTCTCAGATCCGCTACTCCATGGCCAGCGAGCCCACCATCACCAGTAACTACATTTCCCTGGATGTCAGGGTAAGTACCTCCTGGTCAGCCTGGTACTGGCATCCTTGGTGTCCTGGAAGGGGCCTGTGAGGGTAGCCGGTGAAGGGAAGAAGGAGGCTGGTTCTCCAGGTGGGAATGCAGCCCAAGTCTTCACTGTTAGGCTGGTGCTTGGGAGAGCCTTGGCTCTGTTACAGGCCCTCCATTCCAGATGTCCTGCATGTGTGCCTCTGCCTCCATCCAGGCTATGCTCTTCCTGCTTGGCAAACCCATCCTCCTGCCTCTGCACGGTGCTCATCCCTTTGTGTTGCCATGGCCGTCGGGTAACGAAGGAGCCATGGCAACCGTGGGGCTCTCCCAGCACCTGTTCGACTGTGTCCTCCTGATGCTGCAGAAAGCTGGCTCCCTCGACCTGGACATCACGGGGCAGCTGGTGAGGGCTGGGTCTGCTGCTGGGGTTCTGTGGCAGGGAGCCCTTTTGGCCTATTCTGGGGACATCCTGTAGATTTGGAATTGTGGGCAGTGGGCAGTGGGCAGCTAGAATGGGAGCTACAGGATGACTATTTGAAATGGTGGCCTTGACTGTGAAACTGTCTTAAACCCTGCCATGATGG
This sequence comes from Meriones unguiculatus, assembly GCF_030254825.1. Classification (NCBI taxonomy): domain Eukaryota; kingdom Metazoa; phylum Chordata; class Mammalia; order Rodentia; family Muridae; genus Meriones; species Meriones unguiculatus. The sequence goes on along the minus strand of NC_083352.1, from coordinate 125,081,521 downwards.
GGGCTGATTTCAGAATTCAAAGACCAACCCTCTGGACACGTCCACACTGGGCCAGCTGATCCCCGAGGTGGGTGACATGTCTGCTCATTGCAGGCTAGAGGCTCAGGGTCTGGGTGGGGCTTCCATGGGCTCCATCTACCCAAAGCGGGATGGAGGAGGTGTGCCACCACCTGCCCTTTAACCCTCTCTCCTGAGCTTAGGGGCTGCCCATCCCAGTCAGCTAGACACTTTTCTCTCTGCCTCTGCCTGCACTGAGTCTACTGGGCTCTCTCTCTCTCTCTCTCTCTTTTCTGTTCCCTCCCTGCCTGTAAGATCTAGCTTAGAGTCAGTGGCACACGCCTGTAATCCCAGCACCTGGGAGGCAGGAAGATCACCAGCTCAAAGCTAACCTGGGTGTATCGAAAAGTCAAAACAAAACACCAGCTCAGGAATCCCTTCTGAGGAGCTCAAGTCTGTCCCAGAGGACTGGGCCAATCCCACCTCTGACGTGTAGAGTGATGGCGTATCAACATCCAGCACAGAAGACTGACAAGCAGGAGCCGGAACAACCCTCTCCCTCTCCCTGTCTCATGCCCCAGGTGGCCCACCAGTTCCCTGAGCCCAGGCCCGTGGTACTCAAGGTGCAGCTGGGTGCCACACCTATGGCCACACTCCACACCAACAACTCCACTCTGAAGCTGCAGCCCTTTGTGGAGGTCTTTGCTGCATCCCCCAACTCAGCCTTGCATTTCCTCTTCTCCCTGGATGCGGTGAGTGACAGGCCAGGTGGGGCTGGTTGAGTTAGGGTGACACTCCCCGAGACCTTACATGCTTCTGTGTTCTCCTCACTTGCTTTGTCTTATCCACCTATCTCCTGAGCTTGCCAGGACATTCTGTCTTAGGACCTTGGTACATTGTGGAACCCTCTGCCTAGGGCCCTCTTCCTTTGCTTTTGGCATGGCTGCTGCGCCTTCATTTTCAGTTCTTAGCTTAAGTGTCGAAGCCTTGCTCAGAGCAGCCTTCCTGGGCCACCCTGTGAAAGAAGGTCTCTGTCACTCTTTGTCTTGTGGCAGCCTCTGCTTTCTGGAAAGCTCCCTTCTCTGACTCTTTGCTTCTGGAAGGTTCCCAGGGAAGGGACCCCACCTGTCTTCTTTGTACTGTTGTTGCTTATAAAATGCAGGTAACAACCTGACTCTTAGAAAGCTCCGCAAATACTCATGGTCTGCCCTGGCAGGGGATGGGTGGAAGGCTCTGCAAAGCTCCTTCTGACTTGATCTCCTCACATGCCCAGATAGTGAACCTGAGCCTTCAGCTCTCCGTGTCTAAGGCGAAGCTTCGGGGGACCACATCTGTACTGGGGTAAGTGGGCCTTCTGACCCAGCGGCCTCAGCCTGTTCTCAGACTTAGCGATTAGAGAGCCTCAGGGGAAACTGGCCCACCCTGAGCCTGTGTCTGCTTTTCTTTCAGGGAGGTCCAGCTCTCTGTGGCCACCTCCAATGTGGGCTCCATTGATGTGAGTGGCTCACTGGGCTGCCTTAAGCCTTGGGAAGGGATGTGCAAGTATGAGAATGATACATACCTCCATGCTGCTGTAACTGGGCCTCCCGGGGATGTCTGGGGACAGGGAACCTACCCTGCTCTTTGCCTGTCTCTCTGCCTGTGAGCAGGTGATTGATTCATCACTGCAGGCCTCAGCCAGAGCTCATTGGTCAGTTGGACTGTTAGCACTGGCTAGTCCTTCATCGCGTCACATGGTCAGGCTCCTGCCACTGTGCACACGCTCTTTTATCCCCCTGCATCCATGGGATGTGACTTAGTATATGTAAACCCTCCACCCAGCTGCCAGCACGCCAGCCTAACTTCTGTCTCTCGTCAGGCAGTCTGTTGGGCAGCCTTCCCATTGGTAACTCTGGTATGGGCTAAAGCTCTCCCTGGGCTGCCTGACCCCCCATGGCCGAGCTAGCTGGGGATTCGATCGGGACCCAGCTGAGCTGGGAGACCTATCCTTCCTCTTTTTCCTGTGCCCCTGTTGTCTGTCCACCTGTGTGTTTAACTACCTTCTCTTGGCCTTTTCTTCCCTACTCCTGGCCATGGCTGCAGATGGATCAAGCGTACACACTGATAAGCACTGTGTTTCAGAAGCCCCTGCTGGAGCACCTCAACGGTGAGCCCTGCCCCCCACAGCGTGGTCCCTCTGGTGCTTTCTTGGGCCCACAGCCTCTGTGCCTGTCCATGTCCCCAAGCCCTTCCAGGCTCAAAGGTTAAGGTGGTGGTGCAAGAGCTGCATCTGCCTCTTGGCACATTATTTGTGCAGCCAATATACGGTCTTCACGAAGCTCCTGTCCTGTCTCAGTTTCCCCTCCACACTATTAGGATGATCCTGCCTCCCACTCTCGGTCCCACAGTGTCCCGAGCTGCCAGCACAGGGCTGGCTGCAGGTGGGACTTCCCCTTCTGACTAACTTGGACACTTCTGTTTCCCTGCAGCTCTGCTGGGCATGGGGATTGCCCTCCCCAGCGTGCTCAATCTCCATTATGTCCGCTCTGAGGTCTCAGTCTGCGAGGTGAGAGCCTTTGAGTGGCCAGGGAGCTTCCTTACAGGGGTGGAAGGGTCACCCCTCTCAGAGCTCACCCTGTGTGTTCCAAGATCACACAGTAAACTGTAACTGCAGTGAGGCAGATGAGTTAGGACCTGAGAGACCTTGGTGGGAGGGGCTCTCCCTTCCTCATCACACCCCACGCCAGAGACTTCAGGTCTTCAACTGCTTCATGATCCTGTGTCCTGAGATGGGCATGGCCCCTAAGTGACTAAGGTGGTGAATGGTAGAGAGGTTCCTTACAGCCTGTCAGGTAGCTCTGCGCCTGAATGGGTGAACTTGGCAACTTCCTGAACCTTCTGTGATTATTGTCCCTGGATCTGAAATCGTAGGCTCCTGATGAAATTTATCCCGACACAGCCAGGATGACACCCTGCGATCTCTTTCTATCCAACCAAAGTACTCAGGTCAAATTCCCTCAACAGGCTGAGCACAGAACAGGAAACAGGAGCAAGGTGGGGCCTGTCAGTGTCTGTCCAGGGAGGATGCCCACCTTGGATCTTTAAGAATGGTGGCCTCAATGTTCCGATGGTCCACTCTCATGAAGAAGAACAGTCTAGGGGCGGAGGAGATGGCTCAGTAGATAAGTCCTTGGTGTGCAAGTGGGAAGACTCTGGTTTAGAGTCCTAGAATCCTAGTCTCCTCACTGATGGGGTGTGGTGGCTCACCTGAAAACCCAGTGCCCAGAGGACAGAGTTCTCAACCCAGGAGACCTCTAGACTCAGATGTGAGGCATCGAGGAAGAGACCAGATGTCAGCTTCTGGCCTCCACATATGTGACTGTGACTGAATGCAGTGTATGTATACCACACGCACATTGACATGCAAAAAAAAAAAAAAAAAAAAAAAAAAGGAGGGGGCTAGAAAAGGACAGTCAAAATCAGAGGTTTCAGGACTGTGGGTGGGAATTTCCACAAAGCACATTCCATGACTGAGCTCAGGATGTGGGAATTTTCCGCAGAGGCTGGAATCAGCATCATCCAGAGCTGTCACTTGGCATATGGGGCTGTTGAAATGGGATTCTGAAAGTGAAGACTTGAACTTTAATTTTTTAAAAACTTATCTGGCTCTGGTACTACATGCCTGCTGTCCTAGAACTTGGGAGATCCGAAATTCGACGTCATCCTGGGCTACATAAAGAGTTTGAGGCTAGTCTGAGGCCTCTTTTCCCCTCTCCTAATTAAAAAGGAATTCATTGTCTGAGCCCCATGAGGCTAATGGGTCGACAGGCTGGACCACCGACCCTTGACTCTAAGCTCCCTACAAACATGGACTGTGTCTCATTTGTCCTCTGCTGACTCCTGGGCATCTACCGCAGGGTTTACCGTGTGGCTAAGTGAGTGAACAGATGGTTGAGTGAATAGATGGATGATGCATGGATGGGGAGTGGCCCTTAGGAGTGTCATCTCAGCGGCGCGGTGTGGAGGGCATGGGAGGCACAGGGAATGCCCAGCTCTGTCAGGGAGAAGGAACCCAGTGACTCTGCACTCCTGGTCAGGAAACAGCAACGACCCGGGCCAAGCCTAGAGCATAGAGCATGTGCCAGTCTGATGCTGGCCTGACTCTTGTGGGCTCTTACTGCATTCCTCCATAGCCTTATGATGTGAGCGCTGCTACTTAAGTGACAGAGTGGGAGACTGAGGGCCAGTGAGGAGGTGGCTTCCCCTGATGAGAAGACTACTCACACACAGGTGGAGGGGGCAGTCAGAGGTCCCCCTTAAACCTCTGAGTTAGCCTATGCTTTTCTTGCTCTCCCAGGGCTACGTTGTGATATCTAGTGGACTTGCCTACCAGCGCTGAGCCAGGACCTCGGAGAACCAGTTACTCAAGAGCTGTCTTTCCCCAAGCCTGGGGACACTGAGGCTGAGCTGTGTAGAGTCATCATCAGCAAGCCAGACTGCCTGTCTGGGCTGCTTAATCTTTGCTGGACACCTGGGTCCCTCTCTTGCTTCCTCCCTTCTTCTTATGCCCCTCCTGGGGAGGTGGCCACTGGCTGCAAGCTGTGCAGACCCACCCCCCCTCCGGCCCCAGCATTAAATGTCTTCTCTTGAGCTGTAATTCCCACCTGGCTCTGTGTACTGAGGCCAGCTCTCCCTGTGCAGCCCGTGCGTGGGTCCTGGCTATCTTCAGAGTCACCCAAGCTACCCCAGAGAGCAGGAAGATGGGAGCCTATCTCTGCTGACCCGCTGTCTGTCAACTCTCACCTCCTTGTCCAGAAAGCTCCTATTGTGAAAGAGGACCCCAGAGAGTGACAAGGATGAGCTTGTCTTACGAAGTTTATGAGCAGTACTGTTCAGGCACTGTGCCCTCTATCTGCTGGCATTCCCTGCCTTGTTATTAGAGGCTCAGGTGACTCCTGTGGGGCAGGCAGGCAGGCGGGTAGGTGGACGGGTGAGAAGGCAGGCTCTGGGTTCCTTCTGATGAATGCAGACACTAATGTCTATCAGGGAGGGGACACCCAGAGCCCCAGGACTGGATATCCCCAGACTGTGAGCTCCCTAGCATCTGAAGAACATTTCCAGCTCCCCCCTCCATTTACCAGCATCCTCTATGCCTCTTCCAAAATTTCAGGTGACAAGTTCATGATCTTTAAGATACCCCTTTCCATCTTTGGCTTTCTCGTTTCAAGCAAGCTTTTTGTTCTAGGAAGCAAGACCTGCTTCTGGGCTCTGCTCTCAGGCACATGTCTAACTCTTGTTCATGGGAGAGCTTCTGAGACCCAGGGGTAATGCACTGCAGCATGGTGTGGGCAGAGCAAGGGGCTCAAGTTCCTGAGAGCCAAGGGCTCGTGATCTTCTCCCTGGATAGGCTAATTTCTAAGTGGCCATCCCTTCCTGGCTGAATACAGGGCTCATGTTGTGTGTGTTTTCTCAGGGCAGGTAGAAGGTGCTTATATTTTCAGCATCAGCCAGCACAGCGTTGGGACAGAATGGTGTCACCCCACCCCGCCACTTCTTGCAAGGTTATCTGCAGTCTCAAGAGTGGCAGGGAGTGACCAGACTCAGCTCCCTGGTGATGAGAGAAAGTCTGGGCGGTGTGAAAGAGTGAAAAGCTCGGGCTACAGAATCCTTCCTTCTGATTTTACCTAGGGCAGCATGCCTTTTAATTGGGGGGAGGGGTTGCTCAGGTAATTAATTTATCAATTCTATGTTTACTGAGTAGGCTACACCCTAAGCTAGGTGGTTGAGGGTTTAAAGAGACAAGAATCCAAGAAACAACCTGTGTTAGTGGCTTTTCTCCTCCGTTTGAGGAAAGATGTAGCAAAAGCAACTGTGGGAAGAGGGTTTGATTCTGCTTCACGTTTCAGGGGGCTTTGCCCATCTTGGCAGGGATGGCATAGTGACGAAAGCAGTTCCTGTTGTGCTAGAAGCTTGGAGCTATCATTTTACTTTTCAACATGGTGGATGATAGGAAACAGAGAGAAGGAATGGAGGGCAGGCATTACCTTCAAGGTGTGCTCCTAGTGGCCTAGGCATTATGACCCAAAGGTTCCATACGCTTTCTAAAAGCACCAGGTAGGGACAGGTGTTCAAACACATGAGCCTATGGGATTTGAGAGTAGGGAACATTTAGAAAGTTCACATTTAGGTCATAACATAGCCCAAGTCCATAAGGAAGTTGACATAGAGAAAGCTCGTGACCTCAGTGTGTAGGATCCAACTGCTCATCAGTTCCATTCCTTTCATTTCTTCATCATTTTGTCTATACACCAACCCACATATATTTTTGTCATTGTGTTAAACAGGGCGTTACGATAATATTTAGTCAAGGTTGGCACTGAATTTATGAGCTTCCCTCCTCCCTTCCTTTCCCTTCCCAAATGTTGGCATTATAGGTGTGTGCAACCTCGACCATCCCAAGCCACCTTTTAATACAACTATCCATCCATCTATCCATACTTGCATTCATTTATCCATTCATCCATCCATCCATCCATCCATTCTCCATCCATCATCTACCTCTTCACCCATACATCTACTCAGCCATCCACTCTTCTATCTGTCCATCCATCCATCTCATCCATCCATCCATCTACCTGTATACTCATTCTTTCCTCCCTTCATTATCCATCATCTTCCTTCTTACCAATTTATCAATCCATTTATTCCATTATTCTTTCCTTCCTGCCAGGCAATGCACCTAGTTCTATAACATGTTCCCTTGAGAGAAAGAGGATAAAACTAGTCAACCTCTCCCATCCAGAAAGATGCTCATGGTCTCCTGCAAAAGGAGCTGTTCTGATCCCTAAGTGCCAGTGTGCAAGCCTTCAGTGAGGTGCCTGCTGGGCACTGGCTGAAGGGAGGTGTGGTGAGTAAAGCAGTGGGGGCTGCTGGAGAAGGACCACAGAGCACATCAACAGGTGCTCTTAGCAGGAAGCCTCACTGCTGTGCTGAGACGGAGGCTGTGTGAGCTACAGGAGGCCCTTTGGTGCTCTGGGACTGAGAGCAAGCACCAAACTCAGAGCACTTCATGCCTCCTTGGGGGAACGCTTGCTCAGCCTTCTGGAGCAGAAGCATCTGCTTGTCTGGCTAGGCCAGAGCTGTCTGGAGCTGCCAGGCAGTCAGCAGACAGCCGCAGCCTTCAGAGCCCACAGGCAAGTGGCGCAGAGAGGTGGCAGTGGGGTCATGGGAGAGGCTGTGGCTGTGGCTGTGCAGGCCACAAAGGGGTACTTACAGAGGATCTAGGCCCTGACCTGGCCTGGCGGACTTTAGAGTGGTGGAGGAAGAGAAGTGCGTCTAATGTGGAAAAGCTACAGAAGGGGCCTTTGCAGGCTGAGACTATTCTGAAATAGAAAGAATAGAAAGACACTATTCTGAGCCTGTGGCTGAGGAAGACATCCATATAGTTCTCTCACTGACCTGCTGTGTGATTTGGGGGAAATGGTTTGACCTTTCCAAGTCTCAGTTTCTCTGTTTGTAACATGGGGAAACTGCTGAGGTGCTGCCTCACCTGGGAGCTTTGATGATGAGCCAACATCTCACACATGGCTGTCTCTTCCTGTGCGCTGCTGGTAGCACCTGATCTGCAGAAAGGTTAACCTCACACTCCCTTTAAAGGGAGATCCAAAGACCAGCACAGATGCGTGCTTCACAGCAGAGCAGTGGCTAACTGCTGCATGACACCAAGGAACAGAGAGCAGCTCACATCTGGCTTCTTGACAAACATTCTCTTTTAACTTTCAACCCGGAGCCCATATAGCTCCTCTGAGGTCTTTGCTACCACTCTTTGGTCCTGTGGCTATGCTCGCCAGAGCCTGATATCCCTTGGCACCAGCTCTGATGGGGCCTTGCCTCGTCACAGATGATGGGTCCTACAGTGTACTGTTCTCTAGTCCTTAAGTCCCTCACCCTGATGTCCGTTAACTGTAGCCCATGGCTATTGGAGTAGGTGAGCTACATAAGGGGCTTCTTTCACACTTGATTCTCCACTCTGACCCTTCCCAGATTTCATCACACAGCAGGTGCATAATAAGTGTGCAGGGGGTTAACTGCTTGTGAATGTCTGTGCTGGAGCCATCTGGGGCTGCTGGGGGCTACTGGTCTTGAATCACCCTTGCTGGGTCCTTGAGGGCCTGAGGGGAAGGAGAGAGGAAGCTGAGTCTCAGGAGTCTGAGGGGAGGAAAAGGGGAAGGTATAGGAATGCTCTCTGAAGGAGGAAGTCTCACCGGCTGGAAAAGGGTGGCTGGATTTGGAGCATCAGTGGGACAAGTTGGAAGGGTCCTGGCACAGAACGCAGTGAAGGGATGCCAGGAAGGTGGGCAGGAGCCCGCTGGGTATGTCTTGGATGGTATGTCTGTAGAGAGAGCACCTAGCCGGGCCACTTACTTGCTGTGTGGTTTTGGGCAAATTTTGGCTTGTCCTGTGTGAGCCCCAGTTTTTTTTTTTATCTGCAAAATGGGGGAGAGTGCTAGAGTGCTTGACTCATAGAGTGGCTGGCCCAGCTGAACTGATCAAGAAACAGTCCATTATCACTGTCTGGATCATAAAGTTCTGCCCTTAGGTTGGAGGAAATGGCAGCTCAGGGAGACAGAGAGCTGCCAGGGCAGCATGCGTTTGGAGGACAGTGGCTGGGACTGAGTTTATAATCTCTTAACCCTTCAAAGGCTTCTTGCGTCTTCCCACACTGCTTTTCTCCTTGTTGACTCCTCTACCTTCCCAAGTACCCAGGCTGGCCAAGGGACAGTGGGTGGTTCATGGGATAAGGAGGCTGCGAGCCGCCTAGCCTCTGTGTGTCGGATGGGGTGCAATGGCAAGGACAGAGAGATTCTATTTGCGCCTTGCAGATCAAGTGGAGCCTGGCCAGGCTGCCTGGTGCTGCCCCTGGCCTTGTGCCAACCCTGCCATGACTTTAGCAGGTTTCATCTACTCCAGACCCCCTGTGAACATGTGTACAGTGGCTCCTGCCAGTTTCCAGACTGTGGGCTCCCTGAGCCGGGGTGGGGAAGCCCCAGGCCCCGTTAGCTTTCTGGATTGTTCACCAAGCACAGGGACGCTGCAAGTGTCTCCAGGCTAGGCCTTCCCAGGAACTCCTGGGGAATAAGGCTGAAAATAGCGACCTGGAGGCCTGTCACCCTGGAGTCATCTCTGCCTTCATGGAGACAGGGCTCCCTTACCATGTCCCCTTATCACTTCCAGGAGGTTCCTTCCCAGGAGACTTGACTTGATCATTATCTCTTCAAGGTAGCGCAGAGGGGGAAATCTCAGGACAGTTCCCCTGGACTCAGCTGGTTTCTACTGGCCTTTGCACCTACCTACCGGAAACATGTTTCCCCAGGTATCAGCAGCAACATCCCTGCTGCAAGGGTAGCTCCCAGATCATCCTGTCCTTCCTTCTGTAATATACCTCTAGCTTAGTGGCTTCTGCCTGCCTCACCTCCTCCCCTGTGGCCTCAGAAATGATGTAGACTTATGATAGCGACTTGCAGGGTTCATTTCTGGATAGGAACCCCAGCTGTCTTGTTCACCGAGGTCATCCCAGTGCCTGCCCAGGCCTAGGAATACAGTAAGTGCTCAGTAAGTGCTGATTAAAGGCATGAGCGTGTACCTCCTGTGTGTTCAACCTTGGGGAAGGTACACGTTAGAGAGAGGGAGCAGTGGGGGCATTGATGCCCTCTGGGACAGTCACACCGGTCTCTGGTACCAGTCTTAGTGCAGCTCTTCAGCTCCCCAGCCACCCTCATCCTCCGTGCTATTTATGTTGGAACAGAACAAACACTCATGTGAGCTCCGGGTCTCCTGTTCTCTGCACTTCTAGATAATTATCTATCCCCTATTAAGCCCTTAATTATCCAAGCGGCTAATCAGGCTCCAGAATATAAGGGTTTCCTCATCACAGGATTGGAGGCAGGGGGCAGTCAGCGGCAGGACTTCCCAAAGCTTGGCAAGGTAAGGCCAGTGCCCCCCCCCCCCCCCCGTGTCTCCAGAACTGCCATCTTCTGTATTATCAAGCTGAGGCTGCAGGAAGAGAAGGAACTTATCTGCAGCTGTTTAGCCAGGGGGGGGGGGGGTAGGGCCTGTACAATGTGCCTGACATTCTCATCTCACAGGTAACCCCCGAACACTACTGTCTTCAAACACATAGGGCTTAGGGTAACCAAGTGGGCATCAGAGTCTGGCAGGCCTCTGTGACTCCATCCAGGCACCCAGGGAGAGGGAAGACTAGTTTGAGCTATGGGATCTGAGAGCTCAGCTGGGCCTCAAGGGCCGGGGTGGGTAGTGTGGGATGGTGGGTAGCCTTCTGTGTATGGTTAGTTCCTACTGGTTTTGAGGTCTTTGAGGCTGTGAGCAGCTGCAGTGGGGAGAGAAGCTTGCTGGTGGTGGAGGAGAGGACTGGAAGGAAGCCTTGAGGTGAGTAGATGGTAGGTAGATGGAGGGCAGGGATTGGAAAAGGGAGGCAGAGCTCAGCAAAAGTGCATCCTAAACCAGAATCCAAGTCTTCGGAGAATACAGCATGGCATTCTTGTTCTAAAATGGTGAAAACTCAGCCCAACCAAGCAGTGAATTTTGTGTATCTGCTCTGGCCGGGGAATGGGAAGTCTTCTGGAAGGGCTATCTGCCTACCTGTTGGATGGGTGAGACTGGAGACTTTTCAGAGCTCCTTTGTCCTTGCGCAGAGCTCTGGGGCAGCTTTCAGGGAGCGTCGCCCTGGAGTGTCAGCCATGAACACTTGCCTAGGGCACACACGTGTGGTTCACAGGGGCTGAGGAACTCCTGGGCCCAGATGGTTCTAGAAATGATAGGGACAAGAGTGTGATGGATTTCGCTTTCACTTAGGGACTAAAGGACTGCTTTTCAGACTCTGCCTCTTTTCATCCTCTGGGTCTCACAGTCCTTAGCAGCCCTTCTGACTACTTTGTCATTCTAAACTTTCTCATATCTTGCTCTCTAAACTCTCAAATCCAGAACCAGCAGGACTGTCTACTGGGTAACACTGCAGCAGTGTGCCATAAGTGGGACCTGGATGGGTGAATGGATGAATAAATTAATGAATGTATTAACTAATGGATGAGTGAAGGAATGTATGAACAGATGAGTGGACAGAAAAAATGAACGAATGTGTGAACCAATGTATGAGTGAAGGAATGGATCAACAGAGAAGTGAATGGAAAAATGAATAAATAGACAAATGGCTAGATAAGTAAATATATGAATGAATGGATGGGTGAACAAATGAACATAGATGAATAGATGAATTGGTGAATGAATTAATAAACAAATAAGTAAACAAATACACAAATAAATGAATAGACACAGGCTCATACCTGGGCTGGGAAGGTATGCCCAGGGGAGGTCTGCTTGGGGTCAGGAGAGCCATGGGTTGAGTATGATGAAGTGAGTTCAGATAGCACTCCCCTCTCCAGGTAGACATGGGCCAGCTGCACGGCCCCTTCTTGATCCCTTTCAGTCATAGCTCAAACAACAACTACACACTTGGCCCCTGCTGAGAGAACATCAGGAGTTGGTAAGTTGAGGGCAGTATTCCCGGAGGGCCAGTATTAGAGCATGGCTTTCTTGAGAACAGTGAGGAGTCAAGATAGGAGGCCATTACTCAGCCTGGTATTCTCTGGCTATGAGGCCTCTTACTTTGCTTACTTTGTCAAGACTGTGTCTCAGGGGTCCTCCAGGGGCTGAGTTCAGGTTTTGGGCTCCAGAGGTAAGTGAGGTTGGGCTGAAGTAAGCGAGGGACTTGGTGGCCATGTGCAGAGTGTAGGGAAAACTCCTTGATGCAGATGGGTTGGAATCCCCCTGTGGGTCTATCACAGTGGGCACTGAGCTGCACTGGAACTCATGCAGATCTGCAGCTGACCCTCCTACTGCCCATATGGCATGCTGGCCATCTCTCTCTGCCCATAAGAAAGGGGAATTTTTTTTGGGGGGTACACTCCCTGAAGTGTCCTTGTCCCTCTGTGCAGGTGGAGACATGCTGTGGGTCCTGTGTCTGGTCTTCTGCAGCCTGCTGGCTGGTACTCGAGCTGACCATGGGGCTCTTCTGAGGTTGGGCATGGACATCATGAACCATGGTGAGTGAGCGAGCCCTGGGTTGGGGCCAGGGGACAAGTGGGCAGGTGTTACGTAGTGGTTTCTCAAGTCTGCAGAGCTTGAGCATCTCTGATTTGCAAAGCCAACTTAGAAGCAAGAACTAGCGATCCATTCTACAGAAAGGGAAGTGGAGGCCCAGAGACAAAGAGCCAACGTCCCAAACTCCCTCAGGTTAGATACAGAGACATAAATCCTTTCCCCTTCCAGTCTCTCCTTTACTCTGATGGGAAGGGCTGGTGCCCATGTGTGGGCTGTGGAGGTGACAGGCATGGATCAGTTCCCAGCTCTGACAACTTGCTGTGTGACCCCAGGCAGGTCCTGTGCCCCGTGTTGTTTGTGTACTTGTAAATATAGAGAGAACAAACAGGGAAGAGTGACCAGCTCCTCCCTGGCAGGGTCCAGTTGATATGTGAGAATAATTTCCTCCAGGCATCGAGACTTATTTTTCACCCTGTGCCCAGCTCCATGAAAGAGCTGAGTTCAGGTGTAAGAGGTCAATGGTGGCTCTTTCAGTATTTGCTTTCTCTCTGGAAGTTAGCCAATGGCTCTGTTGGAGGCGCTTCTGACAAGAATATCATCTGAGGTCTGGATACCCCTCCCCCCCCCCAGTCCCGGAAACCAGCTCCTAGAGAGTGCTCACTGTGCTGTCCTTCCAGATCTCCATGCTTGTGTTCCTGTATATGCCTCCTCACCTTTTAGCTAGGTTTCTCACTCCCTTCTCGCTGCCCTTAACCTCTGTGCCTGGTCTATCCTCTGCCCCTTTCCTCTCCTTCCTTCTTCCCTTCCTTCTCTCTCTCCTCACCTAGCCCTGCCTCTATGCTCCTGGCCCCATCCCCCAGTGTCTCATCCTACCCTCTTCCCCCGCTCTACCTCCCTCCTCATTTTGCTCTTGCCATGCCCTCTGTGCTCTGTGTCTCTTCACTGCCAGTGACAATTCCCATTCTTCCTCCAAGGACCTGGTGATATTTGCCACCTCCTCCTGGCAGCTGTCCCCTCCCTACCCAGACTCCTCCTCATGTGGTTCCTGCACTCCTCTTTCATGGCAGTTGTCACTTTGTCACTTCCTACCAGGCAGGGGAAGGTCAGGAGCTGGGCACAGCAGCTATGAGTGGCCAGGATGCCAGAGAAATGGATGAAGGACAGAGAAGCAGTAGAAGCCTGGCTGAGAGGCTCTTGGCACCCTTTCTTTTCCAGAGGTCCAGAGTGCCATGGAGGAGAGCCACATCTTGGAAAAGATGGCTGCTGAGGCTAGCAATCCACAGGCAGGAGGAAAGGCCATTAAAGGCCTCAGCAAGTAAGTGTGCACTTGGTGGCGATGGTGGTAGTGGTTGTTCAGGGAGACACAGAAAGGGCAAGCATGGGAGGAACTTGGTCCAGGCAGGCCTTTTCCCTGCTTTATCCTGGGACTCTTCCATTATGCCTTGAGACCTGTTCTTGGAGTCATTTAGAGGAGAAAGAGGGCTCACTGAGTATACGTGAAATGAAATGGAAAAGCAAATCTTCAAATGGTGGAGCTGGAAAGGTGTTGACAGTCATCCAGTAATGGGAGGAATGGCTCCTTGCAAGCACCATGTTGGCTGGTTGGGGCTGGCTGAACTGATGTTCTGGGGAGGTACAGAGATGCTTTCTGGATTCAGCAGGAATAGGTTAGATTAGGGCAGGTGGAGGTATGTGTGCCTTGTCTTTGTAATCCTGCTTCTCAAATGGTGTTTCTGAACCAGAGGTGGCTGTGTCTCTAGGGGGACAGTTGGCAGTGCCCAGAGACACTTTTGGTTGTCTCAACTTGCAAAGGCAGAGGGCGGTGCTATGGATATGCATGGGTTGAGGTCAGAGCTGGTACTAAGCTCCTAATATCAAAGGTGACACTGTGGAGAAACCCAGATCCAATCCAACTTTCTTAATTTGTTGATGGAGAAATTGAGGACAAAAGAGGCAAAGAGAATAGCTCAAGGTCACATAGAGTCGGCCATGTGTCTCACTTCACACATGAAGGTTTTCTGTACATAGATTGGTCCCTGTCCAAGCCTTTGGCTTACATTTGGATGGCCCTCGTAGGCATGGGGCAGGAGTTTGCTCGGACCTCCCAGTGAGGTGGTGGAGGAGCGTGTTGAGGGCCTGGGTCTTGCCTTCTCAGTTCTCATTATTGTGCATGTCTGTCTCCTCCCAGCATGAAGGTAAAGGATGTCCTGGAACCTGTCATCACGTTGAACTTTGTACCTGGAGTGGGCATCTTCCAGTGTGTGTCCACGGGCATGACCATCACTGGCAAGAGGTTTGTGTGGGAAGGGTGAGGCGGGGGAGGAAACTCTCCCCGTCTCACCCTTCTATGCGCATCCACTGAGTACCGACTTTATTATGCGGGTGCTGGGGTCTGAGGGAGCTGTAGACTTGGGTTCTACACTGATGGGAACCAGGTGAAGCAGAGGCACAGACGGAATCATTGGCAGAAGGAGGAAGGTCTGAGCAATGGGGAAAACGTCAGGGGGGTTCTAGGGAGGGAAGTACAGTGAGCAGTGTTTCACATGTGTTAGAGTTCATCTTAAGAGGGGAAAGGTGGGTTATGTGACTGTGAGCCGGCCCCATCCTGGTGTTTTACCACATGGGGGTAGACCCTGCCCTCTGCCTTCCCAGATGCTGAGGATGTAGGCAAAGAGGGTGGGGCTAGCAGCCCCAGTAGCAGAGATACCAACAGTGCTGCCTGCCTGGCCTTCCAGCTTCACAGGAGGCAACATGGAGATCAATGTGGTCCTGAACATCACAGCCACTGACCGGCTTCTGCAGGATGAGGAGACAGGCACTCCCATGTTCAGGAGCGAGGGCTGCGAGGTCATCCTGGTCAGTGTGAAGACCAATCTGCTTAACAAGTAAGGGGTCCTGTGTCTGGGGAGCATGGTGTTCCTCTCTGCTCCTCCCCCTCATTCCTCTTCCCGAACCACTGAACTCCTATTACTATGTCCCTTTGTGCCCCTTGTCTAACTTGGTATCATGGATGCACTGTTCACCTGCTACCTCATGCCTGTGTCTCAGCAAGGCCATCAGCAAGTTTGTGGACAGCACTCTGCGCAAAGTCCTCCCTGGCTTGGTGAGTGGCCCGAGCAAGCCTCTATCCCTCCTTGATGGGACTGCTGTGGCTGGGGCAGCCAGTGGTCCCTTAGGCAGGGACCTTGATGGGTTGGTAGTGGCTAAGAAGAGTTCAGAGTCTGTGACTGGCTCAGGAGGAAGCAGTGCAATGGCCATCTAATGATGCCTGCCACAAGCACAGGCAAAGGCAACAGTGTGTGTGTGTGTTTGTGTGTGTGTGTGTATGTGTGTGTTCCAGCTTGACAACCCTGCTCTGATGGCCAGTCCCAGGAAATGAATCCTTGGCAGTTTTGTGTGCAGTGCAACCATTTGGATTCTAATCTAGGCTCTGCTGTTGGCAGTCCCAAGATTTGGGCCTCAGTACCTCTGTTCCCTGTCCTCTTCCCCTCCCCCCAGTTCCTGCCCCACCCTTGTCCTGCTGGGGTTTTTAGGATTCCCTGTGGAGTAATGTGGAGTCTCCTTGTGCACATAACCCACTCAGGCTGGGGCCTTCTTTGCTTACAGATGTGTCCAGCCATTGATGCTGTCCTGGTGTATGTGAACAAGAAATGGACCAATTTGACTGGTGAGGACATCCCTCTTCCGGATTTCAGTGCCCATCCCCTCCATTTGCGTGGCTGCTTCCAGCCTGTCTCCAGGATAAGAAGAAGGCTCAGATCATGGTGTCCCTGCACTATCTAGATGAGAAGCCTAAAGCCTCAAGGGGTGCCTGGGTCCTTTCATTTCTCCACCTGAATTCCATGTCAGCCACTCTGCACACAACCCCAGGCCTCACAACCTAATGAGGTGGCCTGCCTGGGCATTGTGAATCCTTTACTGAAGAGGTCTTTTGTCTCCACCATTTGGGGTCTATAGGGTCCCTCAGGGTGGGAGAAAGGAAATCCTAACGGCTGAGCCTGAAGACCCCTTCCTGCTAGCATGTCCTCAGGAGTGTGGTCTGAGAGAAGTCACTTCATTTTCCCCCAGCCACCATTTACTCATGTGTAAACAGCCCATAATTCCAACCTTATATGTATTAGCATTGTTACAAGGGCCCTGGAAAAGGCCCAGACACGGGATCAGCAGAACAACAGGTTACCAAGGTCTAAGCCACTTCTTGGGTCACACAGAGGGGCAGGAAGGCTCAGGAGCAGTAGCTACTTCTGGCTTTTCTAGCTGCTCCTGGGCTGCTGCCCATCTGATCGGAACCTCTTCTCCACAGAGCCCATGCCCGTGGACCAGATGGGCACTGTCAAATATGCCCTGACATCCTCGGCTGCCACCACAGCTAGCCACATCCAGGTGGACTTTAGTGTAAGTGGTGAGGCCCCCCAGGGTGCTGGGTGCAGGGTTGGTGGGCATGATGTGTCTGCTTCTACCTGACAGGTGGCTGGGAACCCCGCTTTCACTTGGGCTGTGGGGCTGGTGGCTTCAGTCTCATTTCCTGCGGGACTATCTATGTCTCTCAGAGAGTGGCAATGCCCTGGTGTTACTTGTGAGAATGATGTGTCAGGGCTCATATCACAGTCTGCACAAGTGGCCCAAGCCAGAGTCAGAGCCACTAAGGTGACCTAAATGCTCTTTGGAGAAACTGCCAGGAAACTGCTAGTGGTTGATGCTTTGGTCCTCTCAAGCCACATACACCCACCTACAATTTGCTCTGCTCTAACCATGTCCTGCTGGCTTGAGGTCTGACCTGAGCTCCAGTGGTTGGAGAACTAAGACTGTCCTGGTCTCATTCTCGTGTGGCTAAGTGTCTCTCCTGTCACACCCCAGCCCATGGTGCAGCTTCAGGGAGGCCAAGTTATTCAGCTTCCCACAAATGGATCTGCACCAGAGTTCCCTGAGGGCTCAGCCCAGAGCTCACAGTTGCTGCTCTCAGCTGCCTTCCTCACGGCTGAGTTGGCCCTTCTGCAGAAGTCCTTGGAAGTGAACCTCAGGGACAAGAGGGTAAGCTGGCACCACATCCCACCTGCTTCTGCTGCTGGAGTGACAGGATCTGCCTGCCTGGTGCGGCTGGGAATGATCCAGGGGTCAGATGCAGGACCGGCTCTGGAGATGTAGGGTTGCTTGAGGTTTCTGTGGCAGCTGTCCGTGCCTGCTACTCACTCCACTGCCTATGTGACCGGTGTCTAACCATCTGCCTATCTGATCATCTATATAATCAACCCCATTTAGTGACCCACCTAAGATCTTTTCTTTAAATTAAAGAAGTGTACATGTGGAGGTCAGAGAACAATGTTCTGAAGTTGGTTCTCTCCTTCCACTGTGGGTTCCAGGGACTGGGATCAGGTCAAGGTTTGTGTGGCAAGAGGTTTTACTCTCTGAGACAACCCACTACTACCTCCCTCTCCCTACATTTCCCATGCCCTGGCAGCCACTGTCTTCCTCTTACTCAAATCATCGCCCACCCACTGTGTCTTCATGACCTGGTTCTAGCCTCCACCTCACACCCTTGTATCTCTTCACACCATCGTCATCACACACGGGTGGATAGGTACACATCTACACCCCCATTACCACACACCTCCAGCCATTGTTTCTGACATTTCCTTGTTCACCCAGCCAGGTACCCACCTGTGCATCATTCCCTCCTCCATTCCTCCATCATACCATCTTACCACCCATCCTCTTCCCATCCACCCGTCTTCTCACCCAGTCTACCCTCTTTCCAGGCATCATCTGGTTTTCACTCGGCTACTCAGCATTCCGTCCTACTCATAATCACCACATAAGTGTCTCCCCGACACTCTCTCCACTCATCTACCCATCTTCCCCCATTCTGTCACTCTCCTGTTTTCCTGTCTCCCCTTCCACTTGCCTACCTGTTTATAAAGTTGCCTTGCCATCTCCTCCATCACACCTGGCCATTCTCCCCTCTGTCTTCCTGCTTTTCCATTCAACATTTTCTCAGCATTTGACCTTAAGCGTCAGGAGCCATGGGTGCCAGGGTGTGTAAATGAAGGTTGAGCACTGGAGGGTCCTCCACTAGTTGACCACAGTGTTGTGTGTGCAGGTGAAGGGAGACTCTGAGGCCCCACCTTCCTAAGGCAGAGAGGTGGATGCTGGGATAACTGGCCTTTACCCAGGGCCCACTTCGACTTTGATTTATAGGTTGGTAAGCTGTCACAAACTACTGAGACACTGGCAGGCTTCATCCCACAGGTGAGTGCCCCAGGCACCTGTGACCACTGCACCTGTGACCCTCCAGGCAAACTGGACCGGCCTGGGAGGCAGCTACTCAATGTTCATACCCTTTGCCCAATATGGAGAGAGCCCTGCCTCCCCATAGAGCACTAGAGACAGCTCTAGTACTGTGTCTGGTCTAGAGACAGTTCAGCCATAGCATCTTGTCAGTCCTGCACCCACCATAGAAAACAGCCAAAATGTTGTGTTTTGCTTCCTTCATTTCCTAAGAGACATAACTTTGCATGTTGGACTCCCAGCAGAAACCAGCCACTCCCTCAGACACCCTTGGGCTGGCTCTGAGAGGTGCCTCATTCTTTGCAGGTAGCTAAGCGTTATCACAAACCAAAGCCTTTGCTGATCAAGGTCAAGATAAGCAAACCCCCCAAGGTTACCATGAAGGCTGGAAAGAGCCTGATACACCTCCATGGCAGCTTGGAGATGTTTGTGGCACGTAGACATGGCAAGCACCCGAAGTCACTCTTCTGCCTGGAGACTGTGAGTGGGGCCCATAGGAAGCCACTCTCACCTTGGGGATGCTTCAGGCTGGGTGGTGCTGGGATTTTAGTTGAGAGTCAAGACACAAATGGAGGAACCTGATGTTACGAATCACCACTTTTTGTATTGTGGTTCATTCCTTCTTTTTCTCCAATCTTCCTCAGCCCCCAAAGACAGTATAGCCTGCTCGGGGAGAACTGTGGAAGCCCAAAGATACCCCACACTCAGCTCTGCCTGAGAGATGTGTGAAGGTTGAACAGTAGCTAATGAAAGGAGGAGCTGATGTTGAGGAGCTTGGGGACACCCTAAGTAGCTGGAGAAGGCCCAGAACAGTCATCCCACGTGCAGGCATTAACCATAGGTCAGGTGCACATGAAAGTTCAAGCTGATCCAGGATAAAGAGAGTGAAAGATCCTGGGCTGTGGAGAGGCTTCTGTGCTCAGTCCCAGGACAGAGCAGGAAGCAGAGGTACCGATGGAGGACCCATGGCCTTCTCTGCTCCCTCCCTCATGCCAGCACTTTGGTCTGGAAATCCACTACTCAGTGCAGGAGAACCGTCTGCAGATGGCCACCTCTCTGGACAGGTAGGAGCTGTGGTAGCCCTGACTCTCTTCCCCAGCCCACAACCTTCTACCTCTCTGTATCATCTACAGCACAGACTGGTGGATAAGTGCCCCTCCAGGCCACTATTACCACAGGCCTCTGTCTACTGTTCTTCTTGTCCATTCTGGTGACACCTCTTGGCTTCCAACTCCAGGTTCTCACTTAGATCCATCTAAGTGAGATCTACATTCCACACTACCAGGTTGCTCTGGTCAGTTAGCCTGCTCTACAACCCTCGATGGCTCCACTCTGCCTGCATGGTCTTATCTTAAACCTTACCTTGACACTCCAAGCCTTTCTCTAACCGCCTTCTGCCCTCATTCTCCCACCATAATCTTTCACAGTGAATTTGGTTTTGGCCTTGGTGCCCCTCCCTTTATAGGCCTTTGTCACTTCTTCCAGGTACCTTGCTTCCACTATCCTGCTTTATTCTTACACTTGGGGTGGGGGTGGGGGAGGACTTGTTACACCTGGTCTTACACTCAGCCACTCACTGATTCCTGTGCTTGTCTCAATAATTCACCTGACTTGAGTTATACCAGGATTCTTCCAATGGCAAGAGGCAGAGTTCGCTTTAGGAAAACTTTTGGCTCAGGCGGCAGAAAGCAGTATGTCTGCTTCAGGCCTGGTGGAACACAAAGTTCTCAAGATTCTGGCTTTCTACTTCCCTTTCTCTGCTGAGCTCTTTGCTGGCTAAATTATCAGGCAAAGGGGACCCCGACAGAAACAGGTACCCTGGTCCAGTGGTTCTCATAGTCACTAAGGCTTAGAGTCTAGTTTGGGTCATATGGGCAAGGCTAGGCCAATTATACTTACCAAGACAGAGACTGCCTGGGTGGCCTGGTCCTGGACTATTGTCTCTGCTGGGGAATGTTTGCCCACATGGCTGGCCAGAAATGTTTGTAGAGATTCAGGGTCTTCTGCTGAGATGGGTGTGAGCATGCAGAATCCAGATGATTGCACATGGCCTATCCTGGTGCCAGCATGTGCTAGTGTCTCCTGGGGATGGGAACGGAAGGATTTCCTTGTATCCTTCAAGGATCTGAGTCTGGCCTGTAAGGTTGTGAATGGAGTTGTGACATGAGCAAGAGCCCAGAGTTGGGAAGAGCAGAGTTCATGAGAAACCATTGAGGCCATTCAGCTGCGAGGACAGAATGGGAGGTAATGAGAGGTGGTCGCTGTCCTATCACAGTTAACAAGCAAGCAGGCTTCAGAAGGGACACCTGTAAGGATGTGCAGCTGAGGAGCCCCTTTCTCGGTGGCTCTGACTGTGCCTTCTCCACCCACCCCTCACAGTTTATTGAGCCTGTCCCGGGAGTCTTCTTCATTTGGCCACTTCAATGTAAGTATCTTAAGATGCCTGGCCATCTGAAGGCAGCACTGAGCCTGCAGGGAAGAGGCCCTACAGTGGAGCCAGAGCAGTGAGAGCAAGGCCACTCACATGCTTTGGGGCTCCTGACACATTGTCTGACCTTGGAGAAGGCCCTTAGCCTTTCAGAGTTCTTGTTCCCTTTCCCAGATAGAACCTGGTCATCTCTACGGGCTAATTCTAAAAGCATGACCATGGTAGTGGCCTGGATGGCCTTGAATGGCCAGCCACAGGGTCCCCATCACAGCACCCAATCCAGCAGATACCAATATGACATCAGCAAATACCCATTTGTGGCTACATGAGCTCTCCTGGAAGCACTGCCATAACTCACATTCACGGGCCCAAGGATCTGGTGGCTGCATGGCCAATCCAAGCTCTGAGTTTTCTGTCAGCTCAGGAGTGTAGGACACATAGCCCTCTCTTGACTCCTGAGTGCCCCCAGTCCTGTGCCCTGCATGTCACCTGATCAGGCCTTAGGAGCAAGCCAGCCCCCAGGCCTGAGGCTGGCTGGACAAGCTATTTGCTGTCCCCAATGTCCTCTTTTGTGTTCTTCAGGCCTAGGTGAGGGGAAACTGAGGAGGGGTGCTGAGCTGTTTTGGGGGGTTTCCCCGTCTGTCTCTTCCAGGAGACGGCATTAACTGGCTTCATCACTGACTGTCTCCAGAAGGCCTACGTCCCTGTGGTGAACGGTGAGGCTTCTCCAAGAATAAGGGTGCAGTTCCCCAAAGGGTGCTTCCACCTGTATGGTCTCAAAGCCATGGAGCAGATGGCCAATGTCGAAACATTGAGGCCAATGTAGGCTTAATGTTACCTTCTTGGAGACAAAAGCTCATCTCATAATTTGGGCTCTGACCCTTGACCTCCCAGAATGAGTGAGATTTTGGCCTGTGATACAAACACAAGGCAGACAGGTGCTCTCTGCCTGTGTAGCCGGCAGACATCATGAATCGATCCTGACACTGATTCCCACCACTCATCTCTGGGCAGCCTTAATTGATTGCCGAGCAGCTGGGCTGAGCTGACTTTTCCTGTATTTATTCCTCAGATGTACTTCATGTTGGGCTTCCGCTCCCAGACCTTCTGGCTCTCAACTACAACCTGGCTGAGCTGGACATAGTGGAGGTGAGGGAGGGGCCGGGGGAGGCCATGTCAATGAACACTTTTAGCCAAACTGGGTGATCAGCAAGAGCTGGCCTCTGGCCAACTAAAGCGAGGTGGTGGGGAAGAACAAAGGGCCATCAGTGTAATCACTCCAGTCCCAGGACAAAGGCCTCAGCCAGGATTGCATAGAAGGACACTTCACCCTCTCGCTCTGTCACTGTGCTCTCTCTATGCCCTTCCCCCCCTTTCTGGGTTTAATTGGGGGTGAGAATGTGAACAGCAACCTCATAGAGCTGTCCTGATTTTCTGAGACAACGAACCTGGCGGCATATATATAGTAAGTGCTCAATAAATACAAATTTCTCATTACATGTTGGGTTTGAGCCTGGAGTGTTAAGTGGACATTCCCTGCCCTCTCTCTACTCTAGGAGGTGGCAGGGTGTGTTCCTTTTTGATAGTTGAGAAAGTTAAGGCTCAGAGGGACAAAGGGAACTTCCAGGTCACAGGGCCTTTGCTTATCTAGTGTTGCTTTCCATCTCCCTGGCCATGGCTGGCTCCATCTGTTCCTGAGCCTGGAAGACTCCTTTTGTCATGCCCTCTTCACCCAGCTCCTTTCTCCCATCAGGATGCCCTGGTGCTGGGCTTGAAGATGGAATGACCTCGTCAAGACTCTGTCAGCTGCCTTCACCTGCCATGGTTCTGAGCTAGCAGAGGAACGCAGATGTGAGCCTGACGGGCTGGGCCCTGCCACCAATGGTTGCTTCCTGTGACTAGGAGAAAGCAAGAGGCCTGTAGGCCTCAGCAATAAACAGGAAGAAGACCCTTACACACCTCAGTGTTTCTGTCTCTTTTTGTAGCCCATGAACGTGTGTTTTTTGGTCCCCTTTGATGGGGCTTAAGGGCTGAGACCAGCTTGAGATCTGAAGGGCAGCTGGCCCAGCCTTGGGGTGCGTCAGGTGAGGGCCAAGCATTTGCTAACCATTACTCTCCATGCTCTCCCTCACCTAGAACCCATGAAAGAGACAACTGGGGTCACCCCTATTCACTGAGCAGTCAGCCCAGGGTGGCATAATTCCTGTCCAGGCCTTCCTGCCTCAGCTCTGTGGCCCAGGACGTCATAACCTTAGAATGTCTCTATTCATGTGAAGCCTGTGCTGCCAGGAGTCCCTCCATGTTACCTTTGTTAGTCCTTACAGTTGAGGAGGTGACTGTCAGCATTCCATAGACAGGGAGACTGAGGCTCAGAGCGGCCTAATTAGCACACCAGGGCACAGCAAGGTACATCAGGACACACCGGCACAACCAGGCACACACCAGGGCACACCAGGGCACACGAGGGCACTAAGACGCGCACAGCTAGCCTGCCTTAGTTTGACTCACTTCTCCGTGTCCTGCCCCATGTGTGTTTGTCGGTCGAGCCATGACACCACAGAAGCCTCACCTGCAGCACAGGTGGCGCCAGCGCCGATCTCCGCAGGTGGTAAAGCTTGTGTGAACAGCATCCTGGGGAGTGCCCGGACAGCATCTGGTGTAGGGAATGCTAGTCCAGGGGGGTTCCGAGGCCTCAAGGGAAGTGAGCAGGTGTCTCTGAGCCAGGGTGTGACTGGGCACCATGGAAAGTGTGAGCATTGGGCCATGGACCGTGGGGTTTGGGATCTGGGGCCTGCATAAGCACCAGAAGGACATGTGCAAGGGAGGCCCATGTATCTGCGGTGTCTGCATCTACCCCGCCCCCACACAACCTAGCCAGAGGGCTCCTGTGCCTCCCGTCTGCTCCCGCTATCACTTTTCTTAGGATCACACACACACACACACACACATACACACACACACACACACACACAATGTATGACCTACTGCTGCTTAGCCGGAGAGATCACGGGGTGGTGGCTGAGTGTCTGTCGGTGTGCACATGGCACACACTTGTGTCTGCATGTGGCAGGTCAAGTCTCTGACGTAGGAGTTGGGTGTGGGTGGGCTTGAGTTTGGCATATGCAGGTCCCTGTGTGTGTGCAGAGGCTGGCCAGGAGGCCAGTGTTTCTCAAGCCTGTGGGGCCTAGCCAGTGGCCCTGCTCCAGCCTGGCACCGATCCACACCACAAAGGAGGAAGGCCCGGATGCCAGGGCCATGTCCTTGTCCTTCACCAACACCTAATCCCATCAGCCGCCATCCCCTGGGCTGTGGAACAATAGCACCCTTGAAGCAGTTCTGGCAGGTCCCCAGGTCTAGTTAATCCAAGGGCGGTGACACTTGACACTTGGGTATGTCGGAGACTCTGCCCACACAGCCACTTACAGCCTTACAGCCACCTACTCAGGTCCAGCGTGCAGCTGGGAAACCAAGGCACAATGCTGTGAGAAGGAAGGCCTGGGGTCTTTTGGGACCCTAGGCACAGTGTAACTTCTGATATATGGCAGCTCCTATACGGCACTCTGTTTTGTTGGTAAAGGTCTGGATGCTTGCTGTGTGGTCAGATACTTCATATTGGCTCTGAGAAGAACATAGACCAAGAAAGGGAGTCCTGCCCTTCAACCCTGCCCCCCAGGATCCATGACAGAAGTCCTCTGCCCCTGAACTCTCTCACCTTGCAAGACCCCCCTAACTTAGCTAATAAAAGGGAGGCTTAGAGAAATGAGGTGACTTCCCTGAGGGCCCACACAATATGTGAGGTTGGATTTGAACTCATGTGAGTCCCAGCCTCTCCCCCGCTCCTCTCTAAGCTCTGAGCATGGGTATATTATGTAAAGAAATTGAGGTGCCAGGTCCCAGAGTAGGCAGGGAGCTGAGCTAGGTCTTCAATGCTGAGCCACAGCTACCAAGCCCAGGGACCTGCCAGGGTAGCCAGCCTGGGAAGGACCCTGGATGTTCCTCAAAGCGGGGTCCCACCTAAACTGCCTCTCCAATCTCTGTTCATTGCTTGCTCAGATGCCTTCCAGGATGTTGCTAACATCAGAGCTTCTTCAGCACCCTTGCCTCCCCCGTTTCCTAATGTTCTTGCCCAGTGCCAGTCTACATTCAGTAGGAACAATCATAGGAGATGAACCCATTGCACATGGAGAAAATGGCTCTGCAAGGCATGTCAGCCACTCAAGACAAACCCTGGTGCCAATACCTGGGGTGGAGGGCTTCTTTAACCTTCTCTGCTCTGACCCCTTCCATGGTTTCCATAACCGCCATCAGGCCTCTGCACCACCTTCCTAAACATGCAAGCAAAAGCCCTATGCCATGAGCCTGCTGGGTGAGGTCTGTGAAAAGTAGGACCAAGAGACTGCATTTTAATGAGTCTCCTCCATAGACACGCCTACTTCCAGACCCTTCATGAGGCGGTGGGGGATGATGCCTGGGCTGCAAGTCTCGAGTGAAGACCTTGGGGTGAGAGCCTAGGCCCATGAGAAGAGAGAGAGAGAGAGAGAGAGAGAGAGAGAGAGAGAGAGAGAGTCAGAAACTAGTAGCATTTTTCTGCCTTCCAAGAGGCTTGGCCAGGCAGGTCGGGATGGTGAGTGTAGAATCAGAGAGCTCAGGCATGTTGCCTTTTTTTTTTTGCCTAGGCTGGCCTCTGATTCACAGCAATCTTTGTGATGTGTTGAATAAGGGTCCTGTAAGGCACTAGCACCTATGTCCTTCTATGAATGGTTCCCTGGATCCCAAAATTCCTTTGTATCTGCAGGTTATTGGCTGGACAGTAACTTGGAGGGTTGAGGCTGGACTATGGCAATCTTGGGCCAGCTGCTTCCCTTTGGTCTGGTCTTGGCTCCTGGTGGAGGACAGTGGTCATCTTTGGTGCGCCATGATTTGAAGGGGAGACCAGGGGACTTGGTGAACACCCAGCTTAAAAGTCCATCCAGCTACACACTTGGAACCCACAGGTCCCCTTTCTGTTTGGATCCCATATTTCACAACACTTCCTGTTCAGAGACATGTGGCCAAGGAACATCTCCCTCATCTCTCCGGAAGACCCTGGCGAAGGCACCATGGAAGGACAGTGACTACCAGAGATGTCACAGGCTTTCAGACAGGAAGGTCCAGGTGACCGAGCTGGGCCCAGAAGTGGGGCCTCATTTGGTATAGAGTTTCAGGAGACTTCTTGGAGGAGCTGATGCTGAGCCAGCTGGGCACAGGATGGTCACGAATTCCAAGGCAGCCTGGGCCACAGAGAGATGTCCTGTCTCAAAAAGATGATTGAAAAAAGCCCTTGGGTGTATAGTGTAGCCTGCCAGGCCACAACTATGTGATTTGCACTGGCCTCCTTGCTGGCCTACCACCACCCTGGGGCTCAGTACTACTCTTTTTGACAAACTCTTTCCCAAGTACCCATCAGACTCCCTTCCATTTCCTCTTTGGGAAATGTTCCCATTCAGGATATCTGACGACCATATGCAGTGCTCCCAGCACCACTTACTTTCTTGTTTTATGGCCTTGGCTGCTGACTGTCCTGTGTGTGTGTGTGTGTGTTATGTGTTTGTGTATATGTGTGTGTTCCCTCCAGAGCTGTGTGCTTACCGGCTGCCATTGCTTTAAATGCAAGTTTGCCGTGTTATAAGTGGACCTGGTAGAAGTGTGAGAAAAGGAAGGACAGCCCGCCATCCCCACTGTTCTCTCCAGGACACGTTAAATGGGAACGTGCTGGCCATCTGTAGGTGGTTAGGTGAATCACGCTGTGAAGATGGATTTCGTCATCCTCTGACATTTTAAATTCATGGCTGCTGAAATGTCAAACGGTGTGTCAGCCCCTGGGAGCATGGTTGCTCTTCTGTCCATAGGGACCCCCTATCTCTGGTAAACAGTGGGCACCCCACAAGTGCCTGCTGTAGGAGGACTGACTGATTGCATAAATGAATGCCTCTGAACCAGCCTCTGAAACCTGCCTGCTCTGTCCTGGGGACCCCAAGCCACGGGAGATAGTTGGAGTTGTTGACTCTTCCCCGAGTAGGCCCCAGTCTCTTTCCCCAGGCTTGGACTTCTCCTGCTAGGCTTGTGCCTGGGTTAGAGATCAAGAGTGTTCAGTTGCTCTTAGAGGCTTCCTTCCCTCCAGGCCTCTTTGGAGGGGGGGATAGTGAGGCAAGATGGACCCTGTTCCATTGGGATGGCTCTTGGGGATCTGAAAGGAGCTACCTGGGGGGTGTCAGAGCCCCACCTGCCACAGCTGGGGAGAGGGGCTAGCTTCTGCAGCCCCTCTTCAGTTTTTCCTGCCCCTGGGCACTGACCCGAGCCCCTGGCTCTCCTTGCAGAAGGAAGGCTTAATTTAGGCCCTCAGGGGAAAAACCACAATTTGCTCCTGACATGACATACTGACGGGTTTCTGGCCGCTGTGCCCCCTTTGTGTAGGTATATAAGGGCTGCCCTGGGCTGCCCTGTGGAGGAGCTGCCAGGAGGCTGGGGACCCACCCACAGAGCAGGAGGAACAGGCTGGTAAGGCGGCCCAGGTGACCTGGCTCCAACCTAATCTCTCCCAGCCCCCAGCACACCCTGTGACTCTTGATGTCCCATCTGAATAACAAACACAGAAGGGGTCACTCTCAGAAGGGACAGAGCCTAGGCATGCCTGGAGGGCAGTAGGAGGGAATTTCCCTGTCTTACAGACATGGGGTTCTGTCTATATAAAGGCTTGACAGAGCTGTTGGGGCTGGAGCCGAAATTGCCCTTGGACAGAGTTCTAGGCTAGCCTCTCTCTCTAAATGGCAGGACCTGACTGACCTCCTACTATGGTCGTATTTCCTTCTGTGAGAGATGCTCAGGTGACAAGGCCCCTCAGGGCCATATTTTGGTAGGCAGGGTCCACAGGCAGCTTTCTTGCTGGGGCCTGTGGTACCCATGGGACACCTTTGTGCCAAGAAGAAGGTGCCTGCTCTAGGTTGACTCAGGCTGTAACTGAGCCTGCAGGTTGGTGAGTGAAGAGTTGTTGGAGCCCATCCTTACACCATGATAGTAGCCCTTCCAGGGCACATGGGAGCTACACCGAGGCCCAAGACACAGAGTTGGCCAGCAAGGATATGTAAACACATTTGCATAAATGCAACTTGTGAGAAGTGCCTCAAAATAAACATCCCACTGGTTGGTAGAATTCTCCAGACAAGGCAAGGGAGAGGCTTCTCCTGGAAGGTGGTGAACCTGATGGCTCAAGAGTCAGCCATGAGGTGGCATGGAGTTCCTACCAACTAGAATAACATGTGCAAACCAGGGTGGGGCAGGATTTAGTATATTTAAGACTCTGTTGGTTTAAGATTAGTGGATAATGGTGAGAAGCCCTGGGCCTCATCCCTGGGTAGCGGGAGCCACTGAGGGACATCTAGTGTGAGGGGATGGTTGGAGATACACCTACAGAGAAATCTGCCCTGTAGATTTGCAGTTATAAACAGCTGTCTGTCCTCTGCCTGCACCCCATTTCCCACTGCAGAGACAATTGCAACAGAGATGGAGAGGAGGGGTGTGTGTCTCAGACCAGCCTCTCCTTCTGAAAGGGCACTTGGAGCCAGCAGGGAAGCAACCTGGAGCCACAGCTCCCTCCCTATTGTCATGGAGGGTCTCACTGAAGCAGACCCTGCCAGGCTTCCAGGGACACATGGTGACTTTCAAGACACAGGGTCTGTCAGTCCTGCTGGTGATCAGCTCTCTGGCCTTGGTTGAGTTCCCTCCAATCTCTGGGCCTCGGTTTTTCCACCTGCGAAAGGGATCTGCTGCAGACATTGGAAGCTGTGCTGGGCAATGCATACTTCCCCTGTGTGGCTGGATAGGGCAGAATTCAAGCTACTCCTGGCTGTGCGGAAAGGAAAGGGCTCCAGAGCAGCAGTGACAGTGATGGAGCGCAGGAGGGGCGGGCTGGTTATGCAGACCGGGTGAAGTCTCTCTTCCTCCCCAGGTGTGCAGCTGACGATGCTGGGTGTGCACACCCTGCTTCTGCTCTGGGGTCTGGCCACTCCGTGCCTGGGGCTGCTTGAGACAGTGGGCACACTTGCTCGGATTGACAAAGATGAGCTGGGCAAAGGTGAGCCAAAGGCAGGTGGGCAGGCCGGGAGGGACTCAACTGTCTGCATGGGAGACATGTTCGAGCTGGGGCCGAATGCTCAACTGACAGTCTGTGAGGACCTTGTGGGTGCCGGCAGCATACGCTTGGGAAGCTTGGGCTTGCTCTCCAGTTCCTTCAGTGGCCACTGCTGCCCTTCCCTCTGAGCAGGGAACTAGGCTGTATAGGATGGCCTGGGGCTGGAGGCAGAGATGGAGAAGGGGCTGGCTGGGTCATATTCCCCCCTCTTGTTTCTGGCATGACCATCTCAGGAACAGTACAGCGTTTCCCACAGTGGGGTCTCTCCATCCTGTCCCCCCACAGTCATAGGGTCAGGCTGTGGACCTCAGGATGGGGTTGCTATGGCATTACCCCATCAAATCCCTGGATCCATTCTCTATTTTGGCCTCAGGGTAGGCCTGGGATCTGGAGCCCACGTTTAACTCAAGGCCTTCACCTTGTATTTGCTCTGACATTGGGCAAGTGCCTGTTCCTTTCCAGTCTCCTGTTTGTCTGGAGATGAAAGATGTTTGGGGAGGGGGTGTTCATTTATTCCTGACACCCCCTGGGTACCACAGGTGGAGCTACTGGGAGAAGGTCCCACCCCTTGAATGTGAAGTGTCAATCCCAGTGAAAAACAGCTCCTAAAGCTCAAAGAAAAGGGTGTCAGCCATGGTCTTGTCCTCAGGGTAGAAGAACAGTTATTGACTGTACCTCTGACCCAACCTTCTCTGCAGCCATCCAGAACTCACTGGTTGGGGGCCCTATTCTACAAAATGTATTGGGAACAGTGACATCAGTGAACCAGGGCCTCCTGGGCACAGGAGGGCTGCTTGGAGGCGGTGGCCTGCTGAGCTACGGGGGTATCTTCAGTCTTGTGCAGGAACTCTCCGGGTGAGTCCTCAGGGCTCTGAAGGGTTCTGTAGGAAGGCTTGTCTCCACTTGCTGCTGGGCAGGGGGGGTGGGGGACAGTGATCACTGGTAGGCAGTGATGGTGGTAGGGAAATGACTGTCACTCAGGGCATGGGGCTGAGACAACTCTAGTTACATGCTGTGTGACCCAGGGAAGGTTGCTTGATTTCTCTGGGCTAACCCAGGTGTCTGTCTGGCTCCTTTCCTCACCTCTTTTGTGTATCTGTTCACAAGACTCTGGCCCTGATGAGGTCCTTCTGGACCCCTCCCCACCTTCAGGGCCTCTAGGGGACACTCACTCTGTACACACCATACATTTTACTGGTTTGTCTTTGTCACCATGGCAGATTATAAGCTCAAGGAGGGGCAGAATTCTCATCTGAGCTGTACATCAGAATGCCCTCAGCATATAAACAAGTTTAGAATGAAAGAAATAAATGGCTAATATTTTTTTAGCAGAATAGTCACCTGTAGGGGTTTCTAAGTGACCCTAAACTCTGTTGGTGAGTTGGTCTACCAAATGCAGAGATCGGACAACTGTCACATCCCTCTACAGGGGGCAGAAGCCCCACCAGGAAGTTTCCCCACTGAGCTCATTCAGTGGTGGAGGGGACCGTGTTTGTGTGTATGGCTGCAGCCCATGCTGCTGGACCATGGCTGGAGTGAATCAGGGCAGTCAGTTAGCGGAGGAGCTCAGGCTTGTAATGGTAGAGGAGATGGGGGCCAGGTCCCCACATAGCTCCCTCATCTACAAAGGAGGCTAGTGACAGCCGACAGCGCTCAGCTTCACCGGGTCACTCTGAGGTAGTCCTGGGCGTTACACATGTGACAGCAGCATTGTGATGTATCCCTGGCCACAGTTGGGTAGCCACAGAGCAGGGGCATGAAGCGTCCTGTGGACACCATGATGTCAGAGCGGCATTTGTCTGCGTGCCTCGGGCCAAATAAAACCACATATGCAGTGAACACTCAATAAATGCTGCCACAGATTCCGCATCTCTTCATACCTCCTCCACTGAATGAACCTCACACGGTCCTTGCTTCAAGGAGCTGCAGAATGTGCCAAAGCCTGGCACGGCAGGGCTGTAAGATGCAGGCTGAGACCCAGGAGGGAGGACTTCCTGGACAAGGGGATGTCTAAAGTCAGGAGAGCCAGGCAGACTCAGCTAGCGGGGAGGATGCTAGGGCAAAGAGAGTCAGGACTGGGTGCTCCAGACAGGAATAGCAAGAATGGGCTGGAAGAACACCCGGCTAAGAAATCCCTTGTGGGCTGTGCTCTAGGTGGAGCTCCAATGTCACAGAGACCAAACTGGGGCTGAGGGTGCTGGGTAGGTAGGGCCT
Organism: Meriones unguiculatus; assembly: GCF_030254825.1. Lineage (NCBI taxonomy): Eukaryota > Metazoa > Chordata > Mammalia > Rodentia > Muridae > Meriones > Meriones unguiculatus. The sequence continues at coordinate 125,050,334 of NC_083352.1, read as the reverse complement.
CTAGCTCTGATGCGGGGTCACATGGCTGAGAGTGAACCTTGCTGGGAATCTGCCAGCTGGGTCCACCCAGGCCCCCGGGTAGAGCGAGCAGTCCACTTCCCTTCCTCTCCAGGCTGAAGATAGAGGAACTAACTCTCCCAAAAGTGTCAGTCAAGCTGCTGCCAGGGGTTGGGGTGCAGCTGAGCCTGCACACCAAGGTTAGCCTGCGCGGCTCTGGGTGAGTGCGCTTCTGGGAACCCCATCCACTGTCCTCCTGTTTCCCCTGCCCCACCTTCCCCAGGGCAAGCCCATCCTGTTTCTCTTGGGCCCCCACTCTATTACCTTCCCCCAGAGGATTCTACCGCATGGATTTTCCCCAGGCTCCCATGGAGCTTGCCAGGCCCTCCCCCACGGCCTGAAGTGGGGAAAGGGGCCATGCAGATGGCTTTGGGAATAGGGCCCCTGCCATCCACAGGGCCCAAGGATGGAGTGGGCATGGCCTGGGTATGAAGATGGGTAAGGTCTGGGAACCAGGCCATGCTCATTTTGGGGGTCTCGCAGTCCCCTTGTGGGCCTCCTACAGCTGGCCGCAGAGGTGAATGTGTCCTCGAAGGTGGCGCTGGGCATGAGCCCACGGGGGACACCCATCCTGGTCCTTAAGCGCTGCAACACGCTCTTGGGGCGCATCAGTGTGATGTCAGGGTGAGTCTCTGGCTTGGAACACACTCACACACATTCAGCATGGGGCGCCTGTCTCCAGCTCTGTCTGAGAGCGTCACACCGCCCTGCAGTCCCCGCTTTCATCCCAGACCTGAGCTCACAACATAGCTACTCCAGACTGATGTCCTTCTCCTGCCCCTGGGGTCCCACTCAGGGCTCCCTGTCTCCCAGAATCTCTGTCCCTACACTCAACATGTAAGAGTCCCAGCTCAATCCTTGACCCGAGTGACCCTCCACTCTGGCCATTCCTCCACGCCGGGACCTCAGTGTCTCCTGTGTGTATCTGCAAGCACCTTCACACTCATCCCTTTCTGTGGGACACCCACTCACCTGCCCATACTAGTGACCGGACTCATTCCAGGGCGAGAGCAGTGCCCACGGAGGGCATGAGCCCTGCCCAAGGTCTCACACACAGATGAGACAGGCATGAAAGTCTCTGACCACTGCACTGCCCTTCCCTGGCCCACTGCTCCTCTGTCTTCCTGGCAACGTTTTCATTCCATTGAGTCTTAGCTCCTTACTTAGCTGGCTTGGTGTTAGCTGCAGGATGGGGTTCTCTGTGAAGGCTTTAGCAAGGGGATGGCAGGTGGGGTCTTCAGGTGCCTTAAACTTTAGCATTTTTCCTGACGCTCCTGTGGTGGTAGGCCCAGGGTATTTGCTGTCTTGGGATGTGGCTCTGTGGGGGTATGACCCTGCATGGTCTCCAGGCAGGCTTGAGCCCAACTACTGACATTGCTCATCCTCGGCCCCTTACTCATTTAGTACTCGTCCATTGTTTATTGCGCCCCAAGCTGAGCAAGACATCGCTGCACGTGCAGTGACTCTTGTCTACGATCGTTGTGTGAGACGGGGGGTCAGACAGTTCCGGAACACAGGCTGCCTAGTTGGCATGTGCGGGCTCCTCTCATCTGGCAGTGGCATTGGGTAGGGTGGGGCTGCCTAGCCAGGGAAGCTAAAATCTTGGGTGTCCCAAGGTAAGGCGGGGCCACAGCTTAAACACAGGTCCTCAAAGTCCCAGCCAACCTCATGAAAGAGACAACCCCGCAGGAGGAGGTGGCTGTGAAGAGACAGGAGAAAGACGGGGCCCCTGGTCCCCCTGCCCCGCCATCCACCATCGTGTCTCTTCTACCCAGGCTGCTGCCCACACCGATCTTCGGGCTTGTAGAACAGACGCTGTGCAAGGTGCTGCCCGGACTGGTGAGTGTGAGCCCTGCCAGGCTGCCAAGGGCAGTTAGCTCTGGCATCCCTAAGACACCGTGAGGAGCGCTGTGTGGGTGGCAGTGGATTGTCACCTGGACTGAAGGGAGCAGTGTGGCCACGGGAGGGGAGCTGACACCTCAGGTGGGCTCAAGGAGGTTCATCCTGACTCTAGGGCTGTGCCTGGCAATCTGGCTCTGTGTGCTGGAAGCGCTTTCAGCCGGAGCTCTCAGCCATAATTCCGGGCAGGGTTGGGGTTGTGTTTTGAGGTCAGTGTTGTGTTGTGGCATCTCTGTGTAGTTCTCGTCTGTGGCCGCCTGATCTGTAGGTTGCACCAGCTGGCCGCCTGCATCCATTCTCCTCCCAGTGTGGGCCTGGAGCTTGGGCATCAGTCTGGCCTCAGCCCTGTCTTTTGTGTCTGCCAATAACTGTGACCTTGACAGGTGGGCCCTTTGTCTCTGACCCCAACTGTGGACTGAGGTCCTGAGCTGGAGCCCTCTTGGTTGGGTAAAGAGCCTGCTTGCTGCACTCACAATGCAGGGTCCAGTGAGTGGCAGGGCAAGGTGTGGTGAGTCTTTGGGATGACAGAGAAGATGAGTTATCTGGGGACTCCTGACCACAGGCCTCTGGCTCAGCACTGGGGTGGCAGGATGGACCTGCAGCCACAGAGGGGAAAGCAGCCGCCTTGGCCTTGCCCCCATGGCCCCTGCAGTTTCTACCGTGCCTCCCCGACAACTGTTAGCACTTCCTAATGGGGCTCTTGTAAGAGACTGGGTGTGATCTGTCTCCACAACCTTCTTTGCTTTGAGCCTCAGCGTCACAGAGCCAGTCATTTTGGAGAGAGGCAGCCATATCCTGCCCCAAGCAGGGTGTGCCCTTATCTTTCTGGTGACCCCGGTCTCCTCCTCTACAGCTGTGCCCAGTGGTGGACAGTGTGCTGAGTGTGGTGAACGAGCTCTTGGGGGCTACTCTGAGTAAGTTGGGGCCCCGCCCCTCCTCTGTGTTCCTTCTGTCTGCCTTCCCTCGCCATTGAGCCATGGAAGGAAGTGGGGGAGGAAGGTTCTCCTCTTCCTCAGGCTGTCTACTTCGGGAAGACTCTTGGAGAAGCCCTAAGGTGGAGACCTAGGAAGAGGTCTTGGGGGGATGTCTGAGGAGGAGCCCAGCTGCCCCAGAGCCTTATGGAGACCTCTGTGCTCAGGGAAGCGTTAGAAGACAGAAAAGGATGTGCTGTGGCCACCCCTCCTTCAGGGAGGCTGTGGGAGGCAGGGAGTCATGGATTAGTTCCAGCAGTCCTGAGAACTGGAGCACAGGCCTTGCCATTCCGTGTGGCCTTGGGCTGTGCACCTCCACCGCTGGGTGAAGTGGGGTGACTGCATCACCCGAATGAGTTCTGGGTAAAGGGTAAGTGTGCAACAGGTGCTCAATGACTGCCGGTGGCGCTGTCCCTGGGGGCTGGGTTGAGGTCTTCCTGTCTGCCCTCTTTCCTGCAGGCCTGGTGCCCCTTGGGCCTCTGGGGTCTGTGGAGTTCACTCTTGCTACATTGCCCCTAATCTCCAACCAGTACATTGAGCTGGATGTGAATGTGAGTGCCCCAAGGCCAGGGCAGCGGGGTTCCTGGTGGAGCCCCAGAGGTGGATGGGAATGCTGGGCAAGGCTGGGAGGCTGAGCAGTCATGGACCCTCCTGTCTCTGCCTCCTGCCCGGTAGCCCATCGTGAAGAGCATAGCTGGTGATGTCATTGATTTCCCCAAGCCACGCCTCCCAATCAAGGTGCCCCCCAAGGAGGACCATACCTCCCAAGTGACTGTCCCACTCTACCTCTTCAGCACCGTGTTTGGGCTCCTGCAGACCAATGGTGCCCTTGACCTAGACATCACTCCTGAGATGGTGAGTGGGACATGGGGACGCTGGGTAGGGACACCTGCTCGCCAGCCTTGGCAGGGCTGCCTCTGAGGTTTCCCATCATCACTCCTAGCCTTGCTTCCAAAAGGAAAGGGCACGGGCCCAGTGGGACCGCATTTCCTAACATTTTAGCCAGAGCTGGCAAGCTTGTGTGACCCCCTGACTTATAAGGCCTGGAAGTGGTTTCAGGAGCGACCACCGCGGTGATGGACAAGAGCTTTTCCGACAGTGTGGTCCAGCAGTAATGAGAGGGGACTGCTCTCAGGCAGCTCGGCTGCACATCCTGAACGTCCTGGACCACCCTTAGCCAAGGGAAGATGCTGGGCAGAGCCTTAGCATCACTTGTGTGAAGTGAGGGCAGCCTTAGCCCGGCCGCTGAGCTGCCGGGTGGACTGTGTGAAGGAAGCTGGGAAGAGCGTGCAGCATGCTCCTGGCACCTAGCACAGTGTCAGCCTCGATTGTCACTAAATAGTGGGAGAGTCTGGAGTGAGCAGAGGAGGGAGGGCACAGTCCCCTGTCTTGCACCTGTCCCCTGGGATTCCTTTCTTCTCCACTAACCTTTTGTTTGCTCTCATGTCCAGATTTCCAGAAATATCCTATTTACAACCACCGACCTGGCATCTTTGGCCCCTGAGGTGAGTGGCCCTCTTAGGGGTTCATTCCACCGGTGTGGCTCCTCCCCCTTGAATCTGAATGGACCCTAGAAATTTCCTCAGGCACCCATAGTTAATACTGAGTCCAAACTTATACCCAAGTGTGGAGTGCTAACACCATATCCTTTTCTGATAGCAAAACTGGCTTAGAAAGGAAAGAACCAGCATGTCTCAGAAACCACCTGAGTCCTGTGGTCATGGCCGCTCCAGCAAGCAGAGAACAGGGGCGTCTTCCCAGACTACAGATTTATAATTACACCATTCTGAATCTCATAGTGACCCCCATCCTTTGAGAAGTGATGGGAATCAGGAGAGTACAGCAGCTTAGAGGACAGAGGCATGGCCTGCAGGACACCTGAATGCTGGGGTTTGAGGGCCGGTGCCCCAAGCCCAGATTCCCGAGTTACCGAATTATCAACCCAGGGGATCATAAGATCCACCCTCAAGGGTTCCTCAGACATGAAGATGTCCCCTGCTCTTAGCCTTCTCTGTCCTGGAGAGGCAAAGGAGAGGGGTCATGGAGGTGGAGATAGTGGACATGATCCACTCGGCAGGCCCAGCTTCCGAGTAATTTAAATGAGACCCGCCACTGCGCAGCTGGGAGAGTTAGAAATCATCTGAAGTTGAAATGATGTTAGGGATCTTAGGGTAGCAGCAGCGCCTGAGAGGGGTTGGATGGAGGGGCAGAGGACCAGGTGGGGTGGTATGGGGAGGGGTGAGGTGGGTGTGGCTGATGAGTTGGTTGTGGAAGACAAGGTCTGTGAGTTTCTGGGCTGAAGGGCAGAGGAGGCTCAGGAGAGGAGGGGGCTGGGTATGGACCCTCAGGAGAACCTCTTGATGGCAGGAGGAAAATGCAAGAGTGGCTGGGTGGCAGAGAAAACCAGGAAGACCCTCGGGGGCAGCAGCGGATGTTCGTTGTTTTATTTTTGATACAGAGCCGAGTGTAGCCCATGTCATCCTTGAACTTGTTATTTAGCCTAGGCTGGCCTTAAATCTTGGTCTTTCCATTTCTCACTCCCGTGTGCTGTGATTTTAGATGTGTTCCCCATGCCCAGCTTGCTTGGGGAAGATCTGGCCTGTGAGTGAGACAAGAGTCTGATTTGGTGGCCCCACGGCTTACATGATGGGGCGAAGTGCCTGCTGTCCTAGCCTGTAATCTCCCTGCCCAGCATGGGACCTAGAAGATGGTCAATGTGTGGACTGGCCACTTCTAATACTGGGCCCCTAAGCTGCCTTCATGCCCTTGCTCTTTTCTTATCTCTCCCAGGCTCTGGGGAAACTGCCTCCTGGCCAGCACCTCCTGCTTTCGCTACGGGTGTCAAAAGCTCCCATGGTCCTGCTGCAGAACAAGAAGGCCACAGTCTCCATCCCAGCCTCTATTCATGTGCTGTCTTCCATCCCTCAAGGAACTCCTGTAGCCCTTTTCCAGCTGAATGGGGTGAGCAGCTGAGGGGTGGTTGGGGAGCCCTACTTTAAACACCAAGACCTCCCACATCATCCCTGAACTAAGCCCAACTCTTTTGCCTGCTTCCCACCAGCCCAGTGGGCCCACTCTGTTTCTTCAAGTCCCGGGAGTTGCTCCTCAGTGGCCTGCCTCTGCTCAGGCACGTCCTGAGGAACCTGCTTCTTGCCTCAGCCTGCTCATCCCAGCATGCCTTGTGCTCTGCCTGCCCTGGCTGTCTCTTCTGCTATCTCCCTAGGCTAACTCCGAGTGTCCCTGGGGAACCTCTAGATTCCCTCAGGAGTTAAACAGAAGGTCCTGGTCTGCAGCTCAAAACACCCACAGCTCCTGACACACAATAGGCCCAGAGCGGCCCATGGCAGGAACAGTCAGAGGCTCTCCAGGAATCTGGGTGACTGGCCCCGTGCCTTGCAGAGTCAGAGAAAACATCTGCTCACTTTTCTTTTCAGGTTATGATTCTAAATGCCCACCTGGTTCCATCCACTACCAAGCTGCACATATCCCTGTCCCTGGAAAGGTAATGTGGAGGCTAGGATGTCTGTCCCTCTCCCTAGACACAAGACTCAGAGACTGGCTAAAACAGGGGTCACTTGGTGTCGGTGAGCTGGGTATTTAGCAGATTTATCTCACCTTAGGGCCTGCAGGGAGGGGACATGGTGGTCACTACAGACCAAGCAGCAGGGCCTCAGAGCAGGTGGCCCTGACTAGCTCCCCTGCAGCTCCCTCTCCTCAGAGACTGGCTCTGGCAGGAGCCTGCCCATGACACAGAGGCTGCATCATAGCCCTGAGGCTGACCACAGGGACATGTGTCTCAGAGTGCTGGCAGATGCTCCTGCCTTCCTCAGATCCCTCATCCCTGTCCCATGTTAAGTGGACATCAAGAGAATCCAAACAGCCAAGATGAAGGTGGAAGACCATTCTCATACTTTTACACTATTGGCCAGGCTCAGGCAATGGGTCTGTAATCCGGGCCTCCCTCTCCAGCTGGTGTTCTGGCCATGGTGAGGTCTGTCTGCCGCCTTCCCCAGTTGTAGAGAATTTCTAAGGTGTCTTTGAGACATACCTGTCCTGAGCCACAGCCCCCAGTATGTCTCTCCCTGCTCCGGTATAACCCTGTGCTTCCATCGCGGCCCTTCTCAACCAGTTCAGCTGCCTGCTCACCTCTGCCTCCTGGTGGCACTTCATGACATGGCACTCCAGAGGTGAAGATAGAGGTTGGCCCGGCCATTAGTGAGCAGCTGCTGGATGCAGACTGATCCATGTGCAGTGTCAGGCTAGGGGAAGGCTGCTCATACACACAGACAGCTGGGAAATTCCTAGGAGGGGTCTGTGATGTCTCAGAAGGGAAGAGAGGGCCTTTCAGTCCATTTCGCAGGGAAGAAAACAGAGACCCTGGGCAAAGGCTGGAGAGAGATGAGCTAGGCCTAAGTCATGTTTCCTGTCTCTGGAAAGGCATGACTGGGGTGGGCTGGGGTGGGTTGGGCCAAACAGATCTCAGCAGGGAGTGAGGAGCGGCCAGAACCTCTCAGCATCTCTCTTCTCTCTGCCAGGCTGAAGGTCCAGCTGGCCTCCTCCTTTTCCCAACCGTTTGATGTAAGTTCTGGGGAGAAGGAGCTTGGCAGAGGGCACAGCATTCGGAAGGGGGGTAGGGGCTGAGTCAAGGTCATGGCTGCCTCTGTGTGGGCCCAGCCCCAGTGAATCAGAGAAGAAAACCAGAGGAAGTGTGCTGGTGTGCATGCTTGTGTGTGCCTGTGTGCATGTGTTTGTGTATGCATTCGTGTGTGCAAGTGACACTAGTCATCTTAGGAAAGCAAGCTAATCCCATGTTTTTCCAAGGTCTTGGACCCTCACAATTGTTAACATCCAAAGGCCCACAAGGTCCAAAGATCTGGAACTTCACACAAAGTCCTGAGTCCGGAAAGTCCTGCTTCTTAGACTTCTGAGGTTCTGAAATCTCAGGGACAGCCTCAGATTCTAGAATGATCTGAGGGCTCCTAAACTGTCCTAGATCCTAAGCTCAGACTTCACAGAGTTCTACTAGAGCTGGGTGCATGTCCTTCTCTCTTTCTCAGGCACACCCACCCTAACCCACAGAATCTCCTAGAAGAGAATATCTTCCAAGAGCTTGGGCTAAGGGTGAAGCCTGCATTAACTTTGATATTACTGGGTTACACAGTCCAATCCAAGGGCCCCGTTATCTGCCAGGAACTGTTTCTTTAGGCTTGCTGGAGGCTTCTGGGCCTCTCGTTTCCTGTGAAGCCCCTCCCACACCATCCTCTGTTGCAGGCATCCCGTCTAGAAGAATGGCTCAGCGACGTGATCCGGGCTGCCTACATGCAGAGGCTCAATGGTAAGGCTGAACTGGAGACTGACTTGCTCCTTGCTCCCTTGCTCTGATGAGAATACTGAGGCCATAGAGATGCCGGTGTTTCATTCATGCAGCAAGGACCAGCACCATCATGCTCTCCTTTGGGCCTCCAAAGCTAACCTCACTCAGGCCCTGCTTAAGCTCCCACTGTCAAGTGGGAAGCAGCCATATCAACCAATGGCTAGACCGGAGATGGCACAGGATGTAGGGACTGATGCCTCTAGATGTGGCTGAAGGGGTACCACAAACATGACATAGAAAAAAGGGCGTTGTCTTGTTTTGTTTGGGTATGGTGGGGTAAGTAGGAATTTGCCAACAAGAAGCTGAGTTCCCACAGGGAACTGTCATCAGGGTCTGAGAAACCCCCGTCTTTGTCTTCAACCGTTTTCTCTTCACAGAACATCTGGAGGTTGGAATACCCCTGCCCAAGATTCTCAACCTCAACTTTGCCAATTCAGCAGTAGACATCATTGAGGTGAGCGTCCCCTCATGCCCCCAGATGACACTTTAGCTTATGTTTGACACCTCTGAGGATCATGCCCTGCCCATCCTCTGGCCTGCCTCTGTATCATTTCTATATAGCTCAGGGAATCACAAACCACTTACCTCAGAAATAGCAAATACATAGCACATGTATATCTACCTTTTCCTTCCTTGCCCATGGCAGACACTGTCAATCAATCACAGAATTTTGTTGAATTAAGTAAGTAAAACATGTCTGACCTGAAGAACGGCCCTCAGATATACTCACAGAATCATAGTTCTTCGGTTCATGGATAGCAAATACTTGTGCTATCCTTCCTTCATCTTGTTCCCATGGCAGGCCTGATTAATAGATTGTGACACTGACCCCTCCCCCTTTTGTCTGACAAAAACCTGTTCAAATCATCATATTTTTGAGTCTTGAGATAGTTCTTTCTGTACTAATTTTTAAAGTGAGGATGAAGGCCAAGGGGATGTCAAGGTTTTTCAGGATGTTATTGGTAAAAATGGCCCTTGAAATTAAGTCTGAGTCAGCAACCTGACCCACGCTAGACTCACTCACCTGCTCACCCCTCATTTAATGCTGAGTCTTAGGTCAAGCAGGCGGCTAATTATGGGATGAGGCAGGCATGTGGGGCTGGGGCTTGGAGACCTAACTGAGAATTCCTGTTCTTACAGAATGCTGTTGTGCTCACTGTGGCCCCGTGAGGCAGTGTGGCTGATGCTCTCCCTGTTCACTGCAGAGTCCTGTTTGTCCGCCTACTCTGCCTCAGTTTCCCTCCCAGTCTCTAGCCTGCACTGGTGACAGTATAAGTGCCCCTTGTCCACTTGGGCCCACCTTACCTCTGTCCCTGTGACTCTGCCTGTTTTTTTGGGGAGGAAGGGTGGTGTTGGGTGTGTGTGTGTGTGTGTGTGTGTGTGTGTGTGTGTGTGTGTGGCCAAGTGGCCACATATCTGCCTCAGAAAGCACATGGTACCTTGGTTCAGTCCCAGCTTCAATAAACTGATCCTTGTGCCTGCTGGCTGGTTTGTTCCCTAGCGACACAGGAACAGCGTTGGCCTTGGCCTCCAATGACCTCTCTCATCCTTAGCAGGAGCTCCTGAGAGGTGAGAGGACCTGGAGCCTGGTTCTTGGAGTGCTGAGTTCCAGCCCATGCACCTGGCCTGAGCAGCCTCTGGTCCTTGTCCTGCCTCCCTGACTCTTCCTTCCCCTCCCTGTCATCCATCCTCCACTCTCCATCAGAACTTGTGTCTCTGAGTTTTGGACACCTCTCAGAAGGGCATAGGAGCTGAATTTTTGAGAGGAGAATAGGATTTTTTCCAGGGAGAAGAGGAGGCTAGAACTCTGTGAAGCAAGGCTGAGTGAGGCTTGCCCAGCCCTGGAGAGACACCCATTGACTCAGGAGAAGACAGGGATGTTCCTAGCACAAGAGAGCGCTGCCAAATTCTCTTGACACACGTGATGGTCAGCTTCATTCACCAGTGTGACAACTCTCTAGGGGACATAGTTGCTATGGATTGCAACTGAGGCAGACATCATGGTGCTGGGAGTGTGTCAGAGGAGACATTCACCCACTGTCAGGAAACAGTGGGAGAATTCCTTCTTCCCCCTTCCTTTCCTGTTCCCTGGGCTTCCTGTCTACAGGAAGACCTGCTCATATCTGGGGTGGGTCTCCCCTTGAGCTCATCACTCAAACAAATCCATGGGAGGTTTTCCTAATCTTTCTGGCATCACCCAATATACATGGCAGGAAGCTGTCCAAATTCCTACTCAGTGGTCCAGGCAGTCTCCTACTGCATCTATAGGGGCTCAGATGCCTGGCCTTGGACTCTGTCTCAGTCCCATGTGTGCTCGTGGACTGTAGCAGGGTGTCTAAGACTGGCTGGTTTACAATGAACAGGAATTTACTGGCTTGCCATTCTAGAGGATAGGATGTCTGAGTTAGAGGGGCTGGTGTCTGCTGGGGTTCTTGCTGTGCCATCCCATAATGCCTGACAAAGCCAAGGACAGGAAAGAGATAAAGAGGTAGAGGAAGGGAGGGAGGAAGAAGGAGGAACAGGAGGAGGGAAAGGGAGAGGAAAAGTGAGAGGAAGAGGGAGAGAGAGAGAGAGAGAAAATCCTTTCTTTAGAAACTGTTCACTGAGGAACCCACCCCTTGCCTGCTGGAGTGGTATGCATCACCCTTGAGATTGGAGGACCCATAAGCCTAACACCCCCGACGGCCCCGTCACTTGGCCTCACCACACAGGGAACACACTCAGATGACAGCAGGTGCTTGTCTGTGGCACAGGGATGTCACAGTTCTCACCCAGGTCACCAGGGGGCTAAGCAGTCAGCCCCGGTCGGGTGCAGGCAAGCGGGCCCGGCACGCATAAGTGAGTATGGACCTGGCTGGGCCTTCAGATGGCTGCTTCTTCCGGGAACTTCTTCCTGAATCAGGCTGGAAGCCCTGCTCCTGCCGTTGGGGTTCTTAGTGTCCCTGTCAAGGCACTCAGTCTAATTCTCATACTTGACTGAGAATCCCCCAAAGTCAGGGACAGAGTGTGCATACCACCCCACCAGGCACCAGCTTCCACAGTGCCCAGACTGGGTAGGGTTTCCATGCTGCTATGGTTTAAGTGGGAAATGTTCCCACAGGGCTCATGTGTTAAATCTTGATCCCCAGCCGGTGGGCATATTGGGAAGTGATTTCATCATGAAGGCACTGGCTTCATGGCTTGGTCTATACAAGGGTACAAAGCTTAACAGGACATAGCAACTGGGTCTCGTTGGAGGCCATTCCTCTCAAGAGTGTATCTTGTTCCTTGCCCCTTCCTTTGCCTTTTCTGATTCCTGCTCCTCATGGGACGAACAGCTTTCCTCTTTCAAGTCCTTCGGCTGCGATGTTCCATCATTCCACAGGCCAAAAGTCAATGGAGCCAGTTGACCGTAGGCCGAGACCTCAGAGCTTCTTTTATTTTCCTCGAGTGTTTTGTCACAGTAATGGAAAAACTGGCACTATACATCCTGTTTTTCCCATTGGATTTCACTTCAGCTTCAATGGTGAGGCCCTGAGAAGGGTCAGACAGATCCTAGGTGGCAGAAGCAGGAAGTTTGTGACTCAAATACGATCCTGGTGACCCTAACCCCAGAGCTGGGCTGCTCATGGTGACATTGTGGCACCGTGCTGCTGTCGTCACACCCTCACTAAGGGCCAAGCACAGTCCATATGCTCTTGCATTCTTATGTTATCAACTTCCTGAATTAGCCTTGCTTTCTAGTCACTGTACAGGAAACTAAGGCCCAGGGAACCTACGAGACAAGCCAAGGCTATACAGAGCAGGATTTGAACTCAGTGTCTCTCCTCTAGGTACAGAACCCAGGCTCTGAACTTCCACTTGTAGGATAGGGGATAGGACATGGTGTGAAAATGACCCCTGTGGACAGACCTGGTGAACTGACCATTCATACAGGAGACAGTGCCAAGGGGAGGCATTCACGGTGGACTGGGGGCTGTTTTCTGTCCCAACAGTGTGACCCAGCACACATGTACACACTTGGATCCCTGCACAGCTGGGTCACCTTCAGGGTGAGCCACCTCCTGGGAGATCTGGACCTCCTTCTGCCATGCTCACGTCACAGCTTGGCTCTAGACAAAGGGCCTTTTGGACTGTAAGTCCAGGTGATCTCCCGGGCGCCGCTGCACTAATCCTTCCAGGAAGGCCAAGGTGGCCCCAGGAGGCAGGCCAGCTTCAGAGCCAGCCTGGCCTCAGCACTGAAGGCGTAAGAGAGTCTGAAGGATGGACAACAGCCGCCCTCAGGTAGCCACCGTGCTTGGACCTCAGCCGGTCACATGGGCTTCTGCTTCCTCGGGTGAGGAAACGGTGATAGATGTGTTTGCTTAGGAAGCACGATTCCTTGGTGCCAGGCAGTAGAAAGTCAGATCTTACAGAATGGAGACCCAGTGACGCAGATGGGAATCATCATCTTCAAATGTCACTCCTAATCTTTTCATGACACAGAGATGCTGACAGAAGCACAGGGAAGAGCAGGTGCGGTCCAAACTGGTGCTCAGAGTAAGGTGAGCAGAAACCATTCCACACAGGGCCATTGCTCTCATTGGAGGAATCATGAGGGCCTGTCAGAGCTTCCTGGGGCTTCATGCATGATCCAGACTTTTCCTACATAATCTTCCACATTCTTCACGGTGCAGAGCCAGACTGAGGCCAGGGAGGGGGAAGTCACTCTGGTTGTGAGGGTGAATGTAAACCCCAGGGTCCCTCTGGTCCTCATGGGGTTTAGAGAGCTCATCTGGGATTTCTTTTTTATGCCCTGTGTGGCTTTGTGGAGCCTGCAAGGGCCCTAGATGGTGAATGATGCTGAGAAAGCCCTGTCCCTAAAAGCACTGTGTGCCAGGTCCCATCTCTAGCTGTGGTCTGCTCCTCACTCTGAAACAGACGAGGCCAGCGCCGAGGACAGAGCTCAGCTGGTTGAGGGCTCGCTAAGATCATGCAGAAAGTCTTGGGTTCAATCCTCAGCACCACATAGGCCACGTATGGGTATGGTGATGACTGACTGCAGGTCTCAGTCAGGTGAGTGCAGGAGGCTCAGAAGTTCAAGGTTAGCCTCAGCTAACCCCCCAAAGGCCCCAAATAAGCCTGACAAGGCAGGGGTTGCTGCCATCTGCCCCACTGAAATAATGTAGACTTGGAGAGCACAGGCTCATGCAGCATGAACCTCAGGTGCAATCTACCTACAGGCCACCTGGAAGAGGCAGTACCCACCTTGGGAGGGGTGAGAACCCAGATGTGCTCACCCGAAGGCCTCTCTGAGATCTCCGAGAGTGTACCCAGATCAGTGTGATAAACCCCAGCTCATGTGACACCATCCGGGGCTGGGCACAAACCACAAACTGTTGTGGTTTTGGGGCTCAATGCTCAAGTTGTAGAGAAAATCTGAATTCCGGTCTCTCATAATTACATGGCCCTTCCCCGTCTGGGTCCCCGCTCACACTGTGGCCACTTTATAAAGCTGACCTGTGACCAGACGCAGCCCATAGCAGAGGCCTGGGCAACGGACCTCTCAGGATTGACTTGCTCGACCCCTCGGGGGTAAGAAGGGTCCCTTCTCTGTCACAGGTCCAGGATGGTAGGGGAGCCATAGGTCTAGTGAGGGGATGAGAAATCCCACCCTGCATGCTCACAGGGAAGCCCTGCCAGCTGTCAAGAGCTCAGATATCAGCAAGTAGGCCCAAATCAGGACATACATATTATGTAAAAGCTGCACCCAGCTTTCCCAGGACTGTGGGCCCTCTGGGACTTTTATCATCTCTGTGGTACTTTTCAGTTGTTTGCTAATGCTGGAAATGCTTCCACTGCTCTCCATTTTTTTTAAATGAAAAGTTCTATCTATCTATCTATCTATCTATCTATCTATCTATCTATCTATCTATCTATCTTAATGCAGAGTTCTTTAGGCATGAGGTCAGGATGAGGTGAGGAAGCTAGAAAAAAAATCTGGAACATAACAGTTTTTAATATTCTGGAGAAATGAGTGTCTCCCAAGCTCTTAGGATGAGATGGGTGAAAGGAGCACATGGAGCTCAGAAGTTTGGTGAAATTCAGGAGTGGTGGGAACAGGTTAAAGAGACGAGAATGTCTAAGTGGAAGGAGCCGACACTAACAATGGAAGCGGCTCATATTCTGAGGCGGACGAATGAGCAGTCTGGGAGGATGAGCATGGCAAGGACATGGAGGCAGCCAACGTTTCCTGGAAGGCGATCAGCTGAGTACAAATCAGGTGTCCCCCCATCTCAGCATGCCCCTCACTTCCTAAGGGTCTGAGGTGACTGTCCTGAAACAAGAGCAACAGCTGCCCTTACTAAGCACCTGTTTCGTGGCTTAGATACCTCACGTTTGTGGCTACAAATTAGAGGTCCAAAAGGCCTAGTCTTTTGCCTAGGGACCAGAATCTAGATGGCTCTGATTTAGAGCCATGGTCTTCAGCATATCGTGTGGACCCCGCTGCACCAAGGGAAGGAAGACTGGAAGTACAGAAGAGCACCCTGACGGATGTGTTGATGAGTGGAAGGATGGATGGATTAATGCATGGTGGATGGATTAATGGATGAATAGATTACAGTGTTTCTCAACCTGTGAGTCTTGACCTCTTTGGCAAACCTCTGTCTCCAAAAAAATATTTACATTGTGATTTATAACAGTAGCAAAACAACAGTTATCAATGGCAAGAAAAATAATTTTATGGTTGGGGGGTCACCACAGCATAAGGAATTAGAGGGTTTCAGCGTTAGGAAGATTAATGGATGGGTGGATTGTCTAGCTGAGTGTCTATCTATTGTCTATCTATCTATCTATCTATCTATCTATCTATCTATCTATCTATCTATCTTAATGCAGAGTTCTTTAGGCATGAGGTCTGGATTGTCTAGCTGCTTAGAAAACAGATAGGAAAACGAATGGGTGGATGGGAAGGTAGATGTGTAGATGGATGAATGGGGTGATAGATGGGAGAGTGGGTAGGTGGTCGGATGGATAGATGGAAGATGAGGGTGGGTGAGTTAGAGGATAGATTGGTGAATTATGTACAGTTTAGCAGCTATTTGGATAATGGATAGACAGGGAAATGGGTAGAATGATGGAAGGATACCTGGATAGGAGGAGAAGAAAGAGTAGAAAAACCAGCGGATGAGTAGGTAGGTGGATGAATAGATATATAGACGTTGGAGAACTACACAGAGTTGCTAGCTGCCAGTGTGCTATTTGTGTTGGATTTCCACCCCTGCCCCCACAGCTCAGTTAGTAAATTCCATCTTGGGTAATAGGTTTCTATGCTCTGGGATCATTTGTTCAATGAGTATTTTTGTCATTAGGTCAAGTTTTACTTGAACAAATTTAAAGCAGTATCAGGAATTCCGAACTATGTCCTGCTGTGGGACGCCTACCAGTTTCCTGTCTCTGGGTCTCAGAATTCTGATATGACTTCTAGGACAAGGGTGCCTATCTCTGCTGGCTGGCCAGGGCTGGATGGATGAATGAAAAGGAGGAATGAAAAGATGGATGATGGAAGGGTGGATCGATGGATGGATGGTATGTGAGTGGATGGGTAAATGGATGGGTAAGAGAACCAATAGGTGGGTAAATGGATAGGATAGACAGACGGGTGGCTGAATAGGTAGGTGGATTGGTGGGTGGGTGGACAGATGGATGCATGCGTAGGTGAGCGGACAGACATCAGGACAGATGGATGAATGGGTGCGTGGATGAAGTATGGATGGATGGGAGTGCAGTCAGAGTGGTGACACTCACTGTCTGGGTAGGTGAGCAGACAGACTCAGGACAGACGGATGAATGGGTGCGTGGATGAATATGGATGGATGGGACTGTGACTAGAGTGGTGACACTCACTGTCTCAGCAGGAAAGCGACATCAGCATGTGGACCGCTTGGTGTGTGGCTGCTCTGTCTGTGGCAGCTGTGTGTGGCCACCAAGGACCAACCACAGTCCTCAGAATCACAAAAGATGTGCTGGGTGATGGTGAGTCTGGCCACCGCTGGGTGACATGGGAGGGGTAGGGGAGGGGAACCCACTCTCAGTACCTGAGGACCCTCCCCATGCTAACAGACCTCATGGTTAGTGGCTCGGTGACCTCTCCCCTTTGGGCTTCAGCTTTCCTTTTCTCTAAGATGTCATTTTCCAGGCGCTGGCTCTTTCTCTCCAGACAGTAGACAGCAGAGATTAAGAACTTGGGCCCCAAAGCCAGCCTTCCTGGGATTCAAACCCTGCTTATACAACCTGAGTCTCAGTTTCCTCATCTGGGAAATGGGTGGAGCCAGACTCACCTCTGAGGACTGGTGTGGGGAGGGCAGACTCATGCGGTCCCTGGGGCACAGAGGTTCAGGTATAGGTGCCTCTGGACCTCAAGTCTTTACTCTGTAGCCTGAGAAATGGCCTGCTGTAGCCCCAGTCCCTGGCCAGGGCTCCAGTGAGGATGCTGCATGATGACTTCCTTGCACGGATCTGAGAGCCTCCCAGCCTTTGGTGTCTTCATTCCACCAAATGGAAGCCATTATTCTGGCCTAGCTGGCTCCCCAGGAATTCATAATTCATGGGAAAGTAGACATTATCAAGCCATGAAGTGAGGGGTGCTCAGGAGGAAGAGGGAGAAAGGAAGCCCACCAAGATTTGGCCCAATTATGTGGGAATCTAGCTACAGGGGTGGCAGTAACACCCAGGACATAAGCTCACTGGATCCTAGTCTGTCTCTTGATCTATCACGGCTTCCCTCCCTCCCCTCCGGGGTTGTGATGGAGGTGGCGGGATGAGCCCCTACAAGTAGGGCGATGCTCTGAGGTGGTGCCTACGGACTGGGAAGGGGAGCTCCCTGGCTGATACCCGTGTCTCTCCACAGCCATCTCAGGCACAATTCAGAAGAGCGATGCCTTCCGCTCCGCCCTGAGGGAGGTGCCCATGGGTAAAGCCCGTGGTGATGGTGGAGGGCCCTTCTTGGGTGGGCTGCTTGGTGGAAGTGGTGGGGGCAGTGGTGGGGGAGGAGGTCTCTTGGGGGGCCTGCTTGGTGGTGGGAGTGGAGGAAGTGGTGGTGACCTGTTGGGTGGGGGGCTGCTGGGTGGTGGTAGCGGTGGTGGGGGGCTGCTGGGTGGTGGTAGCGGTGGTGGGGGGCTGCTGGGTGGTGGTAACAGTGGTGGGGGGCTGCTGGGTGGTGGTAGCGGTGGTGGGGGCCTGCTGGGAGGTGGTAGCCATGGTGGGGGGCTGCTGGGAGGTGGTGGTAGCAGTGGTGGGGGGCTGCTGGGTGGTGATAGTAGCGACAGTGGGGGCCTGCTGGGAGGTGGTGGTAGCCATGGTGGGGGGCTGCTGGGTGGTGTCGGTGGAGGACTGCTGGGGGGTGGTAGCCATGGTGGGGGTCTGCTGGGTGGTGGTGGCCTTTTGGGTGGTGGTAGGCACCACTACGATGACTACAGACGAGCTGAATTCCCCCGAGGTGTCGGTGGTGTCCCCTACAACGACTTTCATGTCCGAGAGCCTCCCCCAAAATACACCAATGGCAGACAGCTTGGTGGCAATTACAAATATGGTCTCATTAAGACGAACGACAACACTGCTCAGCTGGGGGGCAAATACCGCTATGGGGAGATCATGGACTCTGACGGGAGCCTTAGGGACCTACGGCACGAAGACTTCCGCTCTGAAGACCACGCCTACCATCGTGGCGCCGGGCGGTACAGGTCTGCAGCAGACTCACCTGTGGTGGGCAGGCTCCACAGGCGCGAGCTGAGGCCTGGAGAGATCCCAGCTGGTGTGGCCACCGGGGCCCTCGGCCCTGGTGGTCTGCTGGGCACCGGGGGCATACTGGCAAATGAAGGCATCCTGGCAGGCCAAGGGGGCTTGCTCGGAGGAGGTGGTCTTCTTGGAGATGGAGGACTTCTCGGAGGAGGAGGTGTGCTCGGTGTGCTGGGGGAAGGAGGCATCCTGAGCACCGTACAAGGCATTACTGGGTAAGGACCTGAGATCCACTTGCTGACAGATGAGCCACCAGGCCCAGGGGCTATCTGAGGAGACGTCAACACTGGACATCTTGACAGGTCCAAGTTACACAGTTTGCAGTGTTCACATGAAAGAGGTCAGAAGCCTAGACCCAGCTCTGCCTCTTCTATTTGTGTGTGATGTTTGGACATTCTTTTCATCTCTCTGTCTTTCAGTTTTTTGGTTTGTAGAATGACCAGAGTAACTCAATTTCTAAAGAAAAAAAAAAAAAAGCCAAGGATTTAAAAATCACGTGACATTTATAGCATACCATACGCTATACTCTCATAACGAAGTACGTTAGAAATATTATAATTATGACTTATAATTCCAGCCATGCCCAGGTTCCCTGCCACAGTCATTTAACTCAACCAATATACTGAACTCTTAGGATGTGAGGGACACTTGGCCTGGAGACAGACACACCTCAGTTCCCAGGGAGCTTGCTGGCTGGTGGGGTGTGTGGGCTTGGAGAAAGACGCTGGAGCTCAGTCACACAGTCACAAGGGCTGGCAGAAGCTGCTGGCGAACAAGAACGCACAGAATGAGGGTGTCATCAGCCTGGGGCTCGGGCGGGCGGCTTCACACAGGAGTGCGAAGTCTGAGGAGTGTGCAGGGAGGCTCCAGCAGGGGGCAGTGTCTGCAAAAGATTCAAAGGAAAGGAAAGGCACAGACATGCTAATAGATGCCCTGGTGGTGGTGGTGGGGATGCTGGGTCATGTGGATTTCTGCCTTGAATTTCCTTATTCTTTGCCCATGGACCTCAGGTATCTCTGTGGTAGGAGGAGAGAGTGTGGGGAGAAGAGGAGTGAGGCAGGCTGTGTGTGTGTGTGTGTGTGTGTGTGTGTGTGTGTGTGTGTGTGTAAGCGCGTGTGCGTTCTGTGGCAGGGAATGGCAGCAGTCGCCAGCTCACCTCTCCTGCCTGCCTGCAGGCTGCGCATCGTAGAGCTTACCCTTCCGAGGGTATCTGTGAGGCTCCTGCCTGGCGTGGGTGTCTACCTGAGCTTGTACACGCGTGTGGCCATCAACGGAAAGAGGTGTGTTCCCTGACAGAGAGCGTGGGCTCTAATGCTGTGGATGCTGCATCCATCGTGGTGGGAGGAGCTCCAAGTGTCCGAACTCCAAGTCAGCCTGTGGCAGTCTCTTCAGTAGGAAAGGCAGCACAGGGTGGTGCTTAGGATCTGGGCAGCTAGAGGTCGGGATCAGCCTGGGTTCTAATACTTAGACAAGTCTCCCAATGCCCCCGAGTCTTCTTGAGCTCACTTGCCCAGGGTAGCAAGGCCACACTGCTTCTGGCTGGCTGAGGCCACAGGCAGAGCAATTTCCTAGCCACATATTATGTGGACCTTGGAGAGCGGGCCCCATTTCTTCAGGTGGGGTGAGGTCATATCTACAAGCTCAGGAGGGTTACCTAACTTCGTACCAAGCCCTGTTCGTAGACTTTACAATTCTCAGTGGCTGAGCGAAAGGGAGATTTGTCACCGTGCCTTGAAGCAGTGGGATAGCACTTGGTCTGGAGCCCCTAGAACCAGCGCTAAGACTTGAGGTGACAGGTGCCTGACAGGCCAGCCCAAGACTGAGACACCTGACGGTGAGTGATGCTCATGGTCTCATTGGTCACTTGTCCCCGCCAGCCTCATTGGCTTCCTGGATATTGCGGTGGAGGTAAACATCACGGCCAAGGTTCGGCTGACCATGGACCGCACAGGCTACCCTCGGCTGGTCATTGAGCGCTGTGACACCCTCCTGGGAGGCATCAAAGTCAAACTGCTTCGGGGGTGAGTGCGAGGTGGGGAAGGCAGGGCAGGGCTGCAGGGCACGGCCGTCACCCCTCCCAGGAAATCAGATGATCCCTCACCGAGGTGACGAATCCTGAGCCGTTTACACTGCTGCTGTGGCAGTGTCCGGCCTTGGGTTGGTGAGAATTCAAGGGTTGTGCCTTTGAGACCAGGATGTAGGCATCCACTCGCCTTGGAGAGATCTGACCACATTCACACCTCAGTTCCACTGCTCCTTGCTGTGTGACCCCGAACAACTCTGTTGCTCCGTGAGCCCCAGATCCTGCATCTGGGAAAACGGGGTAAATTCTGTCTTTCGGAACTGAGATATAGGGTATAAAGCAGTTGGTACAGCATCTGGCGTGTTGTCAGAGTTTATGAAAATATATCTGAGAGGGCTTATGTGTCTATGAGTGTCCCAACCCCTAGAGAACGTTCTCATGTGGTTACAGTCAATGCACCTCTGATTTGGTGTGTGAAATGACTAAGCCCCTATGCTTTGTCCAGAGAGCTGCATCCCTGGCATCCCCGTGTTGGCCAGCATGTCGTCCCCAGGTCTGGGAGATCTTGGGAGAGGGCGCACTCACACCGGCTCAGGGCACAGAGCCTGTCTGTTTACACTCTCAGTCTTTGGGGGCTCCGGTCCCTGTTCTCTTGTCTTACTAATCCTTTGGTGCCCTCCCTCGCCCCTCTCACGTGGACTCCAGGAGTGAGAGATTCACTGTGCCCCTGCCTCATGCAGCTTCTCTCCAGGGTCCACACATGGATCCTCCCTGGCTTTTACATTCACTTTGTTCACAATGTCAGTGGACAGAGGTGCAGGCAGAGCTGACCATGGCTGCACATTCTAGGTCTCCTTCTGCTTCCTTGCGTCACCCCAGGCAGACACCAGTGTGGCTCTGCAGACACCAGTGTGGCTCCTCAGCCTCCTTGCCCGCATGCAAACTTCTGCTCTAAAGCCTGTAGTACTTTGCTCTTTCCCTTTATTTAGCTGGGGGACTCTTCTGCACCCAAGCCCTGATGTGCCCTTGTCCAACTTCTTAAAGCTGTATGCTGTGCCTGGATGAGCTGGCATTCGTTTGCCCATTCCCCGTTTCATCCTTCCGTTCCTGTGACACGAATAACTGCCTACAGATGCCATTTTACAGGAGGCCTGGTGTATCTCCTCAATTCCCATAAGGGGATGTATGTAGATCAGTGGCACACCGTCTCCAACACACCCACGCATGTGCACCTGTGTGCCCTCATGCACATTCCCAGGGACCCCAGGAGAACCATGACTGGATCAGCCCCCCAACCCCTAAGGTGAATCTGTTTAGGAAGAGGACCGAGGTGCACAGCAAGGTGTCTCAGATGGGTTTTCCTCCAGGATGCTGCGCCACAGCCTGCCAGAGAAGCAGCAGTTGGCTTTTTGTGGGGGAAGGGTCCAGAAACAGTGTGAGGGGTGAACAGGAGCGGTGTTAAGGAGTGAGCCCACTACGGAGGCTTTGTGTCTGTCTGTCTGACTGACTGACTGACTGACTGACTGACTACCTGTGCATCATCTGTGTGTATGTGACCTGTCTCTAGCCTTCATCAGCTGGGATCCAGGCATTGAGGACCTTCTCTGGTCAGGTCTCTGGTCTCCTTCTTGCTCTATTAAATGGCTCCCACCATCCAAGCTTTTCATTTCCACTTACTTGCCTTGAGTGTGAGCCTAATGGCCACATTTTCTTAGCTAGTTTTTCTGTCCCATCCATAAATATCTTTTTTTTGAGCACATGGAATATTCTGGATGTTGTGCTGTAAACTTAGATAAAGAACGAAATTATTTTGTCCCTTGGGAAAACAACAACCCAATAGCCTTGAAGAAGACCACAGAAGTTGGGGGGAAGGTCTAAGCAGCTGAGAATTTGGGATATCCCAGCCTCTCTGACATGACAGTCATGACATCTTTGGTTTGTGAAAAGAAGAAAGGAAGGAAGGAAGGAAGGAAGGAAGGAAGGAAGGAAGGAAGGAAGGAAGGGAAAAGGAAAGAGGAGAGTAGGGAGGAAAGGGAGGAAAAAGAGGGAAAGGAATGAAGGGGAAGAGAAGAGAGGTTAAAGCAAGGATAGAAGGAAGAGGAAGTGAGAAAGGAAAGGAGAAGGGAGAGAAGGAGAGAGGTAGTTATGGAGGGAGGAAAGTTTGCTGTTGGCCAATGTAGGCAGGCCTGAGGGAGAGCCCTCTGTCAAGTGCACTGTCCAGAGCTCAGGGCTCTCAAGGTGTTGGTGTGGATGGGCAGCCCAGAGTCCTCCATGCCCGCGAGTCCGCCCTCACTCTGCCCCTCCCTACCCTGTCCCTCCCTCTGTAGGCTTCTCCCTAATCTGGTGGACAACTTGGTGAACAGAGTGCTGGCCAATGTCCTCCCCGACCTGGTAAGGATGGGATTGTGTGTCTTCAAGGTCAGACAAGTGACCCAGTGGATTCAAAGGGGGCCAGGGCTGCCATGTTCATGTTGGCTGGGACCATTGAGGAGCAAGATGGGAGTCGCAGGCTGAGTACCCACAGCTCTGGACCCCAAGCTGGGGTGCTTTCTTGTTATGTGAAAAGGTCTCATCACCTGCCTAAATTCGCATCATAATGATGGGAGTTAGGAGAGACTCCCCTCCCCTGGGTTGAGGTGGGGACAGGCCCCACAGATAACAGCGAAGCCATCTGAGCCACCTGCTGCTTCTGCCATGGTGCCCATTGCTTCCCAGCTTCCACACCTCCTGAGTTCCCTGCTCTCTCTCTCCACAGCTCTGCCCCATTGTGGACGTGGTTTTGGGTCTTGTCAATGACCAGCTGGGTCTCGTGGACTGTAAGTATTCCCTTTTTGCTGTGTGGCCAATGTCTACTGATAGCTGCTTGGCCTGGCTTCAGGGACACTACAGTGGTTGGGAGGAGGATCTAGGGTAGTGGGCTGTCCTTGTGGTGGGGCTGGAGAGATGGCTCAGAGGTTAAGAGCACTGGCTGCTCTTCCAGAGGTCCTGAGTTCCATTCCTAGCAACCACATGGTGGCTCACAACCATCTATAATGAGATCTGGTGCCTCTTCTGGTGTGCAAACCAACACTGTATACCTACTAAAATAAATCTTAAAAAAAAAAGAAAAGAAAAAGAATAATCAGGGCTCCCACCCTGGCTGTTGTCATTGCCATGGGCAACCTTAGGGCCTGGGAGGTGGGGCCTAGACAACAGAATAC
Source organism: Meriones unguiculatus (assembly GCF_030254825.1). NCBI lineage: Eukaryota > Metazoa > Chordata > Mammalia > Rodentia > Muridae > Meriones > Meriones unguiculatus. The sequence continues at coordinate 125,027,054 of NC_083352.1, read as the reverse complement.
CAGGTGGAAGCCTGGCTCTGCCCTGGCAGCTATGGAATCAGAAAGAGTCCTTACTCTCTAAAAGGAGGCAGTGTAGACACTGAGCAGACCCCAAGGACCAGGCTGCAGTGCCACCACCAGTCCCGGATTTCTGAGAAATTGTTTCCAAAAGCAAGGCAGTCCCGTAGCACTTTCTCTCACGTGGCAGCGCCCGCAGCGTTTCAGCGCTTAACTCCCGCAGCCACATAGCACAGTCTCTGCTGTAGAGCCCATGTCTCTAAAGCACCAGGTAGCTTAAGGAGGATTTTCCAAAATGGGGAAGGAAAGTGCAGCAGGCGATGTGTTTATTACAAGTGGCCAGGGAAGTGTAGATCCAGCGGAGGAGCACACTCTGCACCCTGAAGCGGTCCCTGGTGCACCACTCTGCACAGCTTACAAAGCTTCTCACCACTGCGGTCGCTCTCCCGACTCTGCCACAGAACCTGAGGGGTGACATGAAACACACTTTACAAGGGAGGAAGTGGGCTCCAGAAAGGTGCAGGGGCTTGCCTGTGGTCACACGGCAAGGAGGAGGCAGAGCTGGCTCTTCCTTGAAGCCTCTAGAGGTGTGCTTGGAGGGACCAAAATGTGACCCTCCCCTTTGCCCGCAGCTTTGGTGCCTCTGGGGATACTCGGGAGTGTGCAGTACACTTTCTCCAGCCTCCCACTGGTGACCGGGGAATTCCTCGAGTTGGACCTTAATGTAAGTGATAGACTGGAAACCTTCTCTCTGAAGTTGAGTGTGGGCTTACCATTGGTGTGCACCACACACACAGACACACAGACACACAGACACACAGACACACACATACACACTGGGAACAACATCTGACCAGGACCCTTTGTGGATTAGAGACCTTCCAGGCCTGAGCTGGAAGCATGCTCACACACCATTCGGTGAGCCAGGCATATCCCGAGAGAGAGAGAGAGAGAGAGAGAGAGAGAGAGAGAGAGAGAGAGAGAGAGAGCGCTTCTTGCTGATGAGCTCAGTGCACTCTCGGCACTGCACCGTGAGACTTGTTCTTCTGGCACAGAGAGGTGATTCCTTTATCAGGGTCACACAGCCAGTGATTATATGCTGGTGTTCTGAACCCAGGCATCCCACTGCTGGTGTCTGCAGCTGCTGCTGGGAGCTTGGGTCTGCTGGAGAAACACTGGCCACTAGCAGGCTAGTACGAAGTTAACAACCGGCTCTTAATGATTTTTCCAAAGCTCTGCTTGGCAGTGTTGGCTGCTTTTCAGGGTTTGAGCACTCCCATGGAGGCCGGCGTCAGCCTGGGAAACACAACTACATTGATGTGAAGTTGGGTTGGATCTTGTGAGCTGGGGGTGGGTGGATCCTCCAGCACCCTGAGGATCTGGCACTCACTGTACATGGACACCTGTGCAGGCAGGCCATCCCTGGGCCAAGTGGACTTGATGTTCCTCTGAGGCTTTAACACAGAGATGTAGGTACACACCAGTGTCATGTGGTTGTGCTATAACACGTGCACAGACACAAGTGTCCGTTGGAGAGACATGCTGTCTAGCCTGGGCCTGGTGCTGAGGGTGAAGCAAGGAACTCAACAAAAGCTTTGCTCTAAATTTATGGTCTATCGCAGGAGAAGCCATGCGATTCCTTTAAGTAAACAGGCAGTCACAGACCGAGTGCTGTGACAGTCCCTAAAATAGGGACTAGAATGCACTAGCAAAGTCAATAAGGGCTTCAAAGCGGAAGTAGCCCTTGAACAACAGCTTGTCTAATGAAAGGAATGCAATAGTACATGAGTGGGGGAAAGTGGAGGTGGTAGGGAGGTGGGAGGGTGGCTGAGGTACAGGAGGAAGCTGAGGGCAGAGTAGCTGGCCTCCGAGTCCAGAGAGGTGCCTGGAGTTCTGCACAGGGCATCATCTTTGGAGATGGATGCCCCAATGTGGATGGTGCAGGGACAGGCTCCATTGGCTCACTGTAATGGGCTGAGACATTGGCTCTGTGCCATAGGGTATGCGTGTGGGTGTGGGCGTGACTGTGTGCACTTGTAGTTGTAACTGATCATGAAGCAGGAGCCGCCCTGACCGTCTCCTCTATCAAGTAGAGGATGATCTGTTCGTAAGAGTAGTTTAGAATCGCGGGAGCAATCAAGCGGACTGTCCAGACACCTCCTTCCAGCCTCCTTTTCTTCCCTCCCCCTTTCTATGCTCCTCAGACTCTAGTCGGGGAGGCAGGAGGTGATCTCATCGACTACCCCCTGGGGCGGCCAGCTGTGTTGCCCAGGCCATCGATGCCAGAACTACCCCCCATGGGTGACAACACCAACTCCCAGCTGGCCATCTCAGCCAATTTCTTGGGTTCTGTGCTGGCCATGCTGCAGAAGCAAGGTGCATTGGACATCGACATCACAGATGGCATGGTGAGTCCACCTTGAAGGGCAGTGAGTGGCTGGCCTGGGTCCTTTGTAGCCCATGATTTAGAGGGAGGACTTGGGACGGCTCTGCCTTTTACCCTGTACTCCAGTTAGCACCAAAGATGGTAATCCACCCACCCATTCACTCATCACCCACCCACCCATCCATCCATCCATCCATCCATCCATCCATCCATCCATCCATCCATCCATCCATCCATCCATCCATTCTTCCACCTAAACACCAACCCAACCCATCCATTATCTGTCTATGAGAGCCTCTCACATGTCTCATAGTCATGGTAGTGTTCTGCTTCTTGTCCCAGAAGGAGGCAGTTGCTCTCTGTTCTGTGTGATTTTTTTTTTTAGCCCTTTAGTAAAAGCGTAGCATATTCGCACATAGGCACCTTAACATGAATATTTAGAATTCTTTCAGTTGGTCAACATGCACTCAAAACTAATCAAATGAGGCATGAAAACAAGACACCAGCACCCTGGAGAAGCACTCAGGAGCCACTATCCCCACTCCTCTAAAAGATTTCCTGCCTTTAGAACAGCTACAGGATAGTACAGTCATGCTCATATGTGCTTCACCCAATTTGCTAGACCATATTTTGCCACACACAGTTCATATATATCCCTTCAGATACCTTCCTCCTGATTTACCTGTCCACTCCTCCACTCCTCCACTCACTATTTATCCAGGCACTTCCCACCCAACAATTCACAAACCCATATAATCATCTATCTACCATTCACATTCATCCATCCATCCATCCATCCATCCATCCATCCATCCATCCATCCACACACCAACCCATTCATCTATTATCCACCCAGGCACCCATCCTGGGTGTCCACTCTCTATCTATCTATCTATCTATCTATCTATCTATCTATCTATCTATCTATCTATCGATCTAACCATTCATCCTCCAATGTGTTGGAAAATTTGAGCTTCCAAGACATGGCATTATAATCTATAAATTTCACAACCTCTTCTAAGAATGAGGTATTATGAAATAATGAAAATCTGTAATTCTGGTGAGAAGAAAGTGTCCACTTAGGTCCAGCATAGGTAGCACTCTTGTAGTTTTAAGTGTCCCTTTTGAACATGTGGCTAGGGCCCTACTCTGACAGTGCACTTAATCTACTGTGTTGGTTTCATGTCCCTCTGTCTCTGTCTCTCTCTGTGTGTCTCTATCCTTCTCTCTATCTTCCTCTTTCTATTCCTCTCTCCTTCCCCTTCTCTTTCTCTCTCTGACAAGTGGCACTGCCTTTCATTCTTTATCATTTGCAATTTTAGAAAGTGAGTAGACATGAAGAAGAAATGAATGAAATAACAGAGAGGAGGTCAAACAGATTCTAGGCTGTGCACATGAACTTGCTCAAGATTTCCTGGGTTTTATATTCCACTAGAGAAGCACAGTTTGGGCTCACCTTGAATACAGCAAGCCACATTTGTAGACAGAAAGTCTAAGTGGCTGGCCCCATCCACTCAGCCACGCAACTGCAATGTGACACGCACAATGGCCACCCTGGGGTGTGTTCTTAGAGTGTGGGCTTTCCAAGGGATGTGTCTGCTTCAGGGTGCACTGGACTCTAGGCGGTGTGTTACGGCACTCATCTGTCCCCATCGCCTTAGGACTTACATGACCTTGTCTTTGACCTACAGTTTGAAGAGCTCCCTCCACTGACCACGTCCACACTGGGGGCCTTGATTCCCAAGGTATGTCCTCAATACCAATGGTGTCCTGTCTCTGGCTTCTTTCGTGTCTTGAGGGGAACACTCCATGTCACCGGAACAGATGGTGCTCTGTGGTTTTAAGTGGTGCCTTTTTGGTTAAGAGAAGACAGAAGTCATACTGGACTCTGCAGATACTGATAACCATGAATGGCTTTGCCTCCACATTTGGGTAGGGTTCTAACCTGGCTCCCTGGGGTTCAGGATAGGTGTGGAGGCCAGATGCCAGGGGACACAAGAAGGGCTGAGGATGACAGATCCTGAACCCTGGTGGAGGACCAGCCTGCACAGTCTTGCCCTGGCCTGGCCACTCCTGAGCTGGGTGACAACGTAGTACTGGAATTTGAACTCAAGGCCTTGCATATTCTGGACAAGTACTCTTCCTCTGTGAGGCTCTGGACGTAGTCTCAGCATTTCTGAGTTTATTCTCATTATTTGTAGAAGAAGGCGTGTCCATGTTGTCTAGAGGGACACCCAGGGCTGGGCACACACAGGCACAGGGAAGGTCCTGAGGAGTTGTCAGGTGATTAGAGAAGGGTGTGTCCCAGTCATATTACAGCTGCTGATGACTTCATCTGTCTAAGCTTTTGTTTTTGCATCTGAAAATGAAGGCCCAGAGTGGGCGTTTGGCAGATGTTAACAGCTGAAACTTACAGATTCCCTTTCAAGTGGAGGTGTAAAGGCAGAACAAAGACCTCCCTATTCCCAACTCTAGTTCCTGGCCTGTCCCCTGGCATCAAAGGACTGTATGTGTACGAGGTGCCACAGAGGATGGGGGATACTCATTTACAGCCCCCTGTACTATTCTCCATGTCTTTTCATCTGTCTCAGTTCAGGGGAGGGGAGGGATTGCCAATAAAATTTAGCAAGTGTTCGCTACCGCCCTCGTGTGGTTGCATTTGAATAGCAGAAGCGCCTGTCTAGTTCTGAGCTTCTGTTAACCCCATCGTGGATCTCTGATCCTGGACCACTCCCTGTGCACACTGGCACTGCCTCGAACAGCTCATGAGACTCTCCCACAATCCCCTCTTTCATTGAGAGAAGGAGGGGCTGGGCAATAGGCCTAGAGAGATCACACACAGTGCCAGATGCCATCAACAAGAACACCGGGCTTTAAATGGCTCAAGATGGTCACAGGGGCTGAGGCCTAGACAAGATGGGAAGTGGCTTGAGCCACAGAGAGCAGCTTGACCCAGGCTCTGGTCAAGCTGGTGGCCTCCGGGGACCCTGCTGCTCCGGGGACACAGTTTCAGCTGCCTTGGGGTCTCTGCCTTGCTAAGTTTCAGAGACTGGGATCCCTCTGGGGAATCATTTTGAAAATCTCCATGAAAAGTCAGTTGGTCAAATGCCTGATTAGTTTATACTCACGCCCTTGAGGGCGATTTTGGAAGATGAAGCAAATGGCTGAATTTACTGAATTTGTGTGTGGACCAAGAGTTCATAGAGAAGACTGCCAACCCACTTGTGCCTAGACGAAGACCCACATTCTTAGGCATACTCGCCTTTATCCCAGCCGTGGGCAAATTCTGCTTGAGAAACAGTTGCTTCCCACGCCCTCTGAAAGTGACTAAGGGTTTGTCTAACGTCTGGGGCTGCTTTTCATATTTATAAAGAGTTTTACATGGAATTAACTGGGTATTTAGTAACTGTGACAAAGCAGTCCTTGGGTGAGCTGTCCCTTTAGCAAATTAGCTTTGAGGATTTGATCTGCAGACGCAGGTTCAAGTGTCCACACTGGAGTCCTCAGGGAGCCCAGCCAGTCCCTGCTGGTGAATTCAACCTTAAGATGGCCAGGGGCTGCCTTTATATCCCAGGAAGGGTGTAAAGGGTCCTGCGCCCCCTGCTGGTCACAGACAGTATTCTGTATTCTGTAACATTTGCTTCTGGCCTCTGCTTTTTCCTCAAGTCCAGGACAAAAAAAAAAAAAAAAAAAAAAAAAAAAAAAAAAAAAAAAAGTGCCCCAGACTTTGAATGGTTGAATTAATGAAATTTTGACTGTCACTCAGCCCCTGTTCCAGTGCTTTCAGGAGACCCCCCTTGGCTCTGAGCCAGGTCCTAGGGTCTCCATGTGTCTGTCTTGTCTGTGTTTGGAGGCTGGCTGACAAAAGTCCAGTGCCGATGACCCTGCCCATCCTGTCTGGTGCTGTCTACAGGTGTTCCAGCAATACCCCGAGTCCCGACCACTCACCATCAGGATCCAGGTGCCCAACCCCCCGACGGTGACACTGCAGAAGGACAAGGCGCTGGTGAAGGTGTTTGCCACCTCTGAGGTTGTGGTCTCCCAGCCCAACGATGTGGAGACCACCATCTGCCTCATTGACGTGGTACGTGTTTCAGGGTGAAGTTCCCCCGCCGGGTCTCACGACAGAGCGACGAGGTGTCCTGGGGTTCCCTGTCCCCTTCACAGCCTCACAGCCCTACCAGTGGTGGGCCGTCCAGCTTCAGTGTCAGGGAAGCTGGCTCACACCCAGCCTTTACTACTTCTGGCTGTGTGACTGGGTTAGTGGCTCCCTGTCTCTGGGCCAGGCTTTCCCTCTCCTTGAGGAGTGGCAGCTGGGCATTAGTAAGCTGCTTGGAGCAGCTTTGGGGACAGCATGGAAATCTTGAGGTGTATCAGTCAGTGTTCAGACAGACAACACAGGCAATACTTGCTGGACACTACTGTGACTGTGTGCTGTACCTTCTATTGGGTGCCAAGCAAGAGAGAAACAACACCCACTCCCTTGGGGCCTAGTAAGGGACAAAACACAGACGTTTCACGTTTCCACAATTATTTAGTAACATTTACTTTAGTTGGTAACTGATCACTGGATATTTTTTAGGTCACAAGATGTTTCAATGCACACATACTGCGTGTGGTGACAGAACCACGGCAGTCAGCACACTCATCCACTCACACAAGCCTCACCTCACGACCCACCAGCTCACACCCTCACACACCCTCACACCCTTACACTCTCACACACTCATACACCCTCACACCCTCACACACTCACCTCCCTTCTGCACTGGAAACACTGAACGCTCTCCCTTCCAGTTAACTTGAGGTGTGATAAATTCTGGTGAACCCTCGTCACTTTGCTGTACTATAGAAGATTTCCCAGGGAGTCCTTTAAAATAAAAACCATCCTTCTCCCCTGCTTCCCTCAACCCTCAGGAGGAAGTCAGTCCCCTAAAAATGTCCCCCAAAGTCCTGCAAGCTGTTCTCTTGGTCACGTTTCAGCTCCTTGATGCTCTTTAGAAAAGTGGAGCATGGCCTGACCTCAGGGCCTTTGCTTGGGCTCTCCCTGGATGGCTAAATGGCTTGCTGACAGTTTCTGTTCAAATACCACCTTCTCAGAGGCACCTCTCATCACACAACTCAGCCCTCTCTTCCCAGATCACTCAACCAGAACACTGCCCTCCTGCACTGTGTCTCCCGGTCTTGAAGCTTAATCCTGATATTACAAGATGCATTTGTGAGTTTATTGCTGGGCACAGAGACTGATCCCATTCACTGTTAGATCCTCAGAGTCCAAAACACGCCCAACACAAGTAAACATTTTGCAAAGGAATATATAGTAAGGGACACCCCTTCTTCAGAGTAAGCTTCTGACAGAACTCAGGGCTCTGGTCCCATCTGCTGTTTTCACAGTTCTGTGGCTGAAAGGTAGTTCTCTTGGCTGAAGCCTGACAAGCCACTGTGGCCAGGGTGGTGGGTGAGGGGGCTCGTCCTTTCTGGGCATCACCAGATGAGAGGTGGGAATAGGAGTGTGTGCTCTGCTTACCATGTGAGTTTCCATCAGCAGCCCAGGGATGTTAGCCAGCCAAGGACCCTCCACAGTGACCCGTCCCTGAGATTGTAGTCCTGGCTTTCTGAGCCTACAGCCCTGCTTGGTCTGGCCCAGATCATTCCATCTCAGTCTCAGACTGCTCTCACCTTCTTGTTGTCTGGGTTTCTGTTATAAAATACTTTTCTCCTCCCCACCTCAGGGCCTTTGCATGTGCCCTCCCCTCTAGCCTGGGTGGCTCTCCACCCTTCATCACCTGCTCAAATCCTACACCCTTCAGTCCTCAGCACAAACTCCATTTCCTCAGGATGGCTTCCAGTGCCAGCTTGGATCTCTGCCACAGGCACCGGGGCCCAAGCTCTTCTTTGCCGTCTTACCAACACTGTCCCCTGAGTTTGTCTGAAGCAGAAGTTAGTTTTCATAAGGCTATTTTATTTCATTTTATTTATTAGAGGAAGGTGGTTGGGGACAATGAGAAATTTTCTCTCGACAAAGCTCCTGCTTGAAGAGGGGGAGAGTCTAGACATTTTATGTATGTCTTATGGGGCAGGGCAATTATGATTGGCTGGGGTGCTGTCCAGTTGTATCTTCAAGTGGCTCATTTCCAGCAAGTTTCAGGTCTGCAAGTCCCCTCTCCAAAGGACCTTGGGGGATTTTGTCAACACCCACAATCTTGGGTCTTGGGCATATCTCTGAAAAACATTTACTCAACCCCTATAAAAAGGCTGACTCTTGTGTGAAAGCCACATGTTTTGGGTGGTCTTGGCAGTCTCATGCTTATGAGAAGGCCAGGACTCTTGATGGGGGGTGGCCCTCCATGCTAGGGTGAATGGGGGAACCAACTACTGGGCACTGTGAGCAAGCACTTCATCGGCAGCAGCCTGCGTGATGGCAATGGTGTTTATTTTCCTCCTCTCCCTCCAGGACACAGACCTCTTGGCCTCATTTTCTGTAGAAGGGGATAAACTCATGATTGATGCCAAGCTGGACAAGTAAGAGGGTCCGTGGTGGTGGGTTTCTGCTCCTCAGAGTGCGTCTTTTGTACTGGGACAGCTGGTGTTGGTTCATGCACTGACACCAGGCAGGAATCAAGGTCAGCCGAGTGGCTGTCAGGGCTGGGTTAACCCAAGAGGCTGCACAGGTAACTACGACCCTGTCTGCTGAGACCACCATGGGCCAAAGCTAGGAGCAGAGCCAAGAGAACCTGCTGCTCCGAGAAGTTCTTCAGGACCCGCCATGGTGCTGGTGCTAATATGTTGCTAGACTACTCTGGGTTCTTCATCCATACCTTGTGACCTTCCTTGTGGTCTGTGACATCAGGACCTTCACTCTCTTCTTTTAGAGATGAGAAACCAGGACTGGGAGAGGTGCGTGTGTTAACTCAAGGGCACATAGGGAGGAGTTAGGAGCCAGTGCAGGTCCCGCTGCCTGCTACCCTGAATGCTGAGCACTGTCTGTTGAGTCCAGCAATACCATCTAGTTCTGGAATTGATCACTGACTGGCTGTGTGACGTCAGCCAGCTGACTTCTCTGAGCCTCAGTCTTCTCATCTGAAGATGGGGACAACAGCCTCTACCTCACAAGATCCATGAAAAATACAGCCATCCATTGGGTATCTCTGGTGCAGACACAAGGTTCTAGAAATGTCTTTGTTTAATCTTGACCCAACTATGCAGAAATAAGTGGTACTATCACCCCCATTTCAAGGATAATGAGATTCTACTTTGGACTGTCAGTTCACCCTTAGTTCAGGGTAAATGTTCTTCTTGATGATAAGTGGTTTTGAAGCCCAGCAATGGAAGACTCATGGGTGGTGCTCGTTGGCCACCTAGGACAGTCCCGGGGGCGAAGGAAGGGGAGATGGCCAGCTATGTCTGGTGAGAAGAGCAGCAATGGGGAGATCAAGGATTTCTGGAAAGAAGACAGGGGCTTCCCAGTATGGAGAGTGACAGTTTGTAGACTGTGAAGGCTTTGAGGTGGCGTGGGAAGGAGAGGGCTGGGCCTGGACCCCAGGATGTCCAGCTTGGAGAGTGTTCTCCTTGGGAGGCTGCTGTCTTTCCAGATAGATAACTGAACTTTCCTTTTGAGCAGCCAGAAATGTTCTCTGCCTATTGGGAGAGCCTGTGAGTCCATCAAGGCAGGGCTGTGGGGTGCAGTGAGACAAGGACCCTCTTGATGCAGGGTACGAGCTCACACCCAGGCCTCCCTCCTCAGGGTAGCACGGGAGCAGAGTGTACAGGCTCTGAGGAGAATCCTGTTACCCATCCCTCGCTCTGTGGCTGAGCTGAAAGACCCTGCAGCCTCAGCCTGGGGTCAGGGGTGATATGAGAATCAAGTGAGAGAGAGAAGTCCATGCCCACCCAGAGCACAGGCTACATATCACACATGGTTCTGACTGCTCCATAGGGTCCCTCATTTAGTCCTGACAGACCAGGAAACTGAGGCACAGAGGGGTCAAGTTCCTAAGATCCTACTGCCAGTCTGTGGCAAAGCTATACTTCCTGGTGAACATCTATTAGCATGGTGTCTGGAATATTTTTGGTGCTCAGTGAAGGAAAGTGAGCTGCTCTGACTCCATGGGTGCCGGTGGAAGGGCTTCTGACAGTTGGTAGTGAGTCCTGGGTCACTGTTGCTTTTAACGAGCCACGTTCTTCCTCTGCAGGACCAGCCTCAACCTCAGAACCTCAAATGTGGGCAACTTTGATGTAAGTATTAGGGTTTAGGCACCAGAACAGACCTTTTGGAGAGGCCCACACCCTCTGAGCCTGGCTGAGGCCATCAGGGCTGGGATTTGCAGGACCTGGCATTGCTGCTGTCACCCCCTCTCGGGGATGGAGACCCAGGCTGCAGAGTGAGAAAGGGGTGGGCATGGACTCACAGCTCCTGCTCAGCTGCAACGGCACTGCTTATTTCCTTGCCCCTGGCCTCCTAGCAGCCTTAATCTGATCCTCCTTTTCTCTGTACTGTGAGTAGGTGGGTCAAGGGCCCTGAGGGGCAATCATCTGGACCCTCTGGGGTTCTCTCAAGGCAGCACTAGGCCTTCACCTTGGACCCCAGGCCAGCCAGGGTCCTTCAGAGCTGGCCAAAGCCCTGCCTGAGTTTAGTTCTTCTTCCTCAGGTGTTCATCTTGGAAATGCTGGTTGAGAAGATCTTTGACCTAGCATTTATGCCCGCGATGAATGGTAAGAGTGGGTGCCCGTGCCTCTCTGGGTGTGTGGCTTGGAAAGCTGGGAACTACGGGCTTATAGGGATTGTGTGCAGGCTACACTGCACTCTGGATACTGTACCGTAGCATTTCCCAGGACCCCATCCAAATAGACTGAGGTAACAGTCTGAAGGACAAGATCTCGCTGTGTAATACAAGCTTGTGGTCCTTCCACTTCACTTGCCACTTACATGTTGGGATTACGGGTGTAGGCCACTGTGCCAACGCTAACATTTGTCTTTTCATGTCTCTGATTCCTATGAGAACTGTGTGTACATTTTTGAGACGCAGAATAAGTTTCAGAAGGCGCCACCTACAGAAGGGTCGCCTGAACATCTGAGCATTTAGTGCCTCCTTTTAAACTCTTCCCATTTTTGCACCTTCAGGATCACCCGGACTCCTTAAGCGTCACAGCAATCTAAGAACAGAAATCTAGCAGGGAGAGAGGGAAGTGTCAGGACTGGGTAGGCCAGAGATGGAGACTCTTGACCTGGCTTAGTACTCCTGAGGCGAGTCCATTTAGTTTCCCCAGATGCAATCTGTCACCTTCAAACCAAGAGATCTGACTAGATCTATGCTTCCCAAAGCAGGTTCCACAAAGCAATAGCACCTTAAATGAAGGGTTCTGTGGCCAAGTGAGGCTGGGACAGTGTAGTTACCCCTGTAGGGCAGGCTCCAAGCATCCCAGCTGACAAGTCCAGTTAGTCCCAAACTCCACCTACCCTTTCCTCTACCTTCCTCTTTTCTTTCTTCTTCTAGAACATCAATCAGCAAATATATTTAGTCTCTGACTTTGTTTTTAAAGTTTCATTATTATTATCACTACTACTACTATTATCATGCAGTGTGCATGGGGAGGTGTGTGTGCCACAGTGTGTGTGTGTGTGTGTGTGTGTGTGTGTGTGTGTGTAGGTTAGAGGACAACTGTGTGAAGTTGGCTCTCTCCCTCTTCCTTTATATGAGTTCTGGGGGTTGAACTCATGCCACCAACCTCTGCAGCAATCCCTGCTGAGCCATCCACTCTCCCTCCTTTTTGCCCTGGCATTCTTAAGCCAAACAAACACCCACAGCAGTCACATGTTGGGGTCTACTTGCATCATTCTGTTTCTGCACTTAGCAAATATTTTTCCTCTTCTTTGACACTAGGGACATAGTCCCTAAGGAATTGTCATAGGTAAGTGTAGCAGGTGCAGAAACAGAATTACCATGTCCTTGCTTTTCTGGTGACAGGAGTCAGGAGTGGGGCAGGAGAAGCATCTGCCCAGAGTTAGTGGCCTAAAGTCTAGGAAGCAGTGTAGATGACAAGACATGGAATAGCCACAGGGGAGGCTCAGAACCCACAGGGAGGGGCTGGGGATGTAGCTCAGCTGGTAGAGTGCTTTTCTGTATGCATGCTATCCCAGGTTCAGTCCCCAGCACCATAAGCTGGCCATGGTGGTAAATGAGGCACTTGGAAATGAGGCAGGAGGATCAGAAGTTCAAGGTCATCTTCAGCTACAAAGCAAGTCTGAGGCCAGCCTGGGCTTCTAGGCAGGAACCACAAGGACAAAAGCTGAGAGGCAGAAAAGACAGCTGTGGTCTTGCAAATGCTGATTGCTTTTAGCCAGGCTGTCCCCTTTTGGCCACATGGACCACATCTGACTTGACTCCCCCTACTTTCTTACAGCTATACTGGGTTCTGGAGTTCCTCTGCCCAAAATCCTCAACATTGACTTCAGCAACGCTGACATTGACGTGTTAGAGGTAAGGAGAAATAAAGGCTGGTTTCCTATTCAGCTCCTGCAATCAGTTCTGCCCACTGTGAGACACACACACACACACACACACACACACACACACACACACACACACACACACAGTGAGAGAGAAAGAGAGAGAGAGAGAGTCAGTCAAGATATTCTCCTTCAAAACACAGGACCAGGACTGAGGGAAACAAGGTACAAAGCTGAAAACTCTTGTGCCTGACACTCCCATTTTCCAGCTGGGAAATCTGAGGCTCCAAGCAGTACCAGGTGTGCCAAGTTGAGGTGTGGCATAGTTTACTGAACACCTACTTTGTGCCACACACTATAGGGAGCTGGGAGCAAGTTCAATCCTAGCTCCAACCTGTCTCCCCCAGCCCACCAGAGATCCACACTCCTGAAGTAACTGACAAATTAACTGCACTGATGGCAGGTGACTTGAAATCCAAATTGAGGGGCTTTGATTCCATTGTAAGGACATGTGTGCTCAGCACGTGGCCTGTGAGAAGTGTAGGCAACGTTCAGCCTCAGTATCACGCAGATGAACATTCGAGCCAAAAGTCACCCCACCATACACAGCAGTTCTCATCTTGGTGTTTTGAGGGAGAAATCTCACGACCCAGCATTAGCTATTGTAACCAATGGGCTGGGACCCAGGACAGGACTGGCACAGCTTTCTTGTCCCTGTCATCATTTCACCGTTTGCTGAGCATGTGTCCTGTCTACCACGTCATGAGTTCAGTCACAGCTGCAGCTGGGGGCCCAGCACAATTTCCAGCTGATGTTTGGACCTATTATCATTATGGCACTGTAATGGCAGAGAGTAACACACCGGGAGAAGGACTGAATGTCAGCGGGGCAGACCACTTACCCAAAGTCACTGTGCTGGAGTCTGCAGGGAAATAACATGCACTGACTCCAAACGCTGCCCCTCCGAGGAGCTGTGCCCACCCCAACCCCAAGGCTTTGAAACTGGGTAGGAATGAATTTTTCCTTCCTAAACAACGACTCATGACTATTTTCATGTCAAAATACTTACTACTTTATATAAATGGCTTGTGCTTATTTCTCCTTCATATCCCAGTATGGGAATTGTGTTGATCTCTAAATTAAGCTATGTAATTTATCCAGAGTAATGAGGAACTAGCACAGTACTGTAAGGAAGTGTAAACACTTGTAGGCAAGTTTGAAGATAAGGTCAGCTCTGGGCCTGGCCTTGCAGCCTCAGGTAATGTGGGTATATATAGCCATTTATTTTTATCTTTTTGTTTTGATATAATTTTAAATTTACAGAAAAATTAAAAAAAAAGTAAGACCAGATCATTCAAGAATGCTATTTTCCTAGCTTCCCTTCATCTTGAGGCACCTACTGACCAAAGCCAAGCAGTGAGCACCAGTGCAGGGCTCTATCAGATGCTCTTCGTGTCCTCTGTCCAGCTCAGGGTCTGCTCTGGGATGTCCCACATTGCATTGTGTTGTCCTGTCTCCTGTGTCTTGCCACCACATGGAGCCTCACTGTTTCACTGGCTTCATGACCATGACATTTTCTGTTTGTGGGGAGGGCCTCAGCTTAGACAGAACTGATGCTCCCTTGTGGTGGGGCTAGGGTTGTCTCTCCCACTGTCCCCTGCCAGGACACAGTGTATCCACTTGGCTTCTCCTGAACAGTCCGCTGGTCATCACTACCTGGTTCCTGCCTGGCTTCCCCACCATGAAGACACTGTCTTTCCCTTTGACACACACACATACCTCATGCAGGAACTCACAGACGCCCACATGTCCTGTTTCCCATCTCACCCCCACTTTCTTTGGTTCCTGTCAACAACAGTTATCTCCATGTGTTTGTCTGCTGCTATTTCCTGCATATGTAATTCCTTTTATGATTATTAATAAGAATTGTTATGTAAGAAATAGCCATCTCTCACCTCCCATTACTTATGTGTTTACTCAACCATCTGTAATAAGACAGACTCATTTTATCCTGGGTTATAATCCAATTATTTATTTTGTTGTAGAAAACCCTTCAGTTATGTGTCCTGGATTTGGGAAGGCTGTAAACAGAGGTATAGGCCCTCTTCTCTGATTTGCTTGAAAAGAGAGATGAGGGACAAAAAGGACAGTGTCCCACACCTTACCCAAGATCCTCTGTGCAAGGCAAGATAATGGTTGAGACAGGTGGTCCATAGGCCACCCAACTCTGTTCATCCCAGGAGATGGCAAGCAAGTGGTCAAGGCTGTAGCCAGTGCCACCCACCTGCTCACCTGGTTCTCTCTTCTTCCCTGAAGGACCTTCTGGTGCTGAGCACATGAGTGACAGAAGCAGACGCTATGAGAAGCCAGAATCAGCTTCAGAGAAGACTGGCCTGGACACCGCCTTGGTCTCAAGTCCCTTCAGCCTTCACCACAGGTCCCCTCCAAACCCTCCCACCCTTCTCCCACCCAGCCCTAACCCTGGGAAAGGATGCAGCCACTGCCCATTGGCTAACAATGCCATGCTCAGGACAGCATGGGCACTGAGATCTTGTGTTTTCAATAAAACATTTCACTTTCCCTGCACTTGGGGTGTCTCCATGAAGGACCCTCCTGAAGCCTAGTGTTTCCTTCCCTTCTTGACTGTGCCTTGGGCATTGGCAGTGGAACTATATCTACCTGGAGGATGACACACGAACCACCATGCAGAGTTGCTGGCTGGGGGACAGGGTGGGGATTGAGACTTGGATTCAGCTTTAGTGACTTCCTTCTGAACTCACCTTGGTGCATACCTCTTGCCTCAGTTTCCCCACCACTGCTCAATGCACATGGAAGGCCTGGACCTAGGAGCAACAAATTCAAAGCCATCAGACATCGTGTTACTAAAAGATGGCCATGGCCTACTATTGTGTCATTATGACCAGGTTACCCTGTCCCTTCTGGGTTTTGGTTCCTTTCTCCCCTTCCCCTTCTTTTGCTTTTAAGCTGTGACTTGCTCTGGTACAGACTTGTGGGCAGCTGTATCCCATATTCTCCCAAACTAATACACACACACACACACACACACACACACACACACACAGAGACAGACAGACAGACAGACAGACAGACAGAGACACAGAGACACAGAGACATACAGAGAGAGACAGGTTTCATGTGGCCTTAAAGCTTTATGATCTCCAGAGGAAAGACAGAATATGGACAGTATCATGCTAGCACAAGCCTGCTTCTGCTGGATACTGCCAATATTTCTCAGCTTTTGACAAGATCCAGGGTAGAATCTGGGATGGGATGCAAAATCCAGTGTTTGCTTTATTTCTAAGGTTTCACTTTATCTCTTGGGTTGTTGAGTTGATGGCTCAGGCAACTGATCATGATAGATGATTGAAAGAAGAAGAAAGAAGGGAGGAAGACCAGGTTTTTTTCTCTAGGACTAGGACTGGCTGTACTGTAGCTAACAAGGAAAACTTAAACTGATCACTTTTTTTCCTGAAGTGGCTTTTATCCAAAACTGCAGGGGATTGTAAAAGAAGGCTCTTTGATCTGAGATTAGCTCCTGCTCAGGAGCAGGGTGCTGTTGAGGGCTCCACAGGCTAAAGTAAACTTTGTCCTGCTTATCTTAGAAGACTGATAGTTAGTTAGGCCCTGAGTTTACTAACTTATTTGTGAATCAATATGAAAAAGGAAAGAGGAGAGAAAGTAAGCAATGACAAGTCATGCACATACACTCAAGAGAAATAGGTGGATGAAGTTCAAAACTTTAACTTCAATTTTAACAAATTCCCACAAGCTTACATACAATGATGATGGTGATTTCATTTATCATCTCTGCAGAAACTGCAGCAAGTTCAGGCTGCTGGTTCCATAATATCAGCCCATACATGCACACAGACAAACAATCAGACATATAGACCTGTACATATTTATACACATATTCAATAGATGATACAAAAGGAGCTCCTTGTATATAGACAGACAATTGATGCTCATGTAACATGTGTACAAAAAACAGCCAGGTGGACATATTTACATGCAAGCACATATCTATTAATATATTTACATAGATACAATTCATGATGAAGTGAATTTCAGCGGGCTTCAACCATCCTTTATTGTCTGGCCACAACTTTTATACCTTTTGAGACAGAGCTCTCTACATCAGAAAAGGAATTACCTCATAGTCAAAAGGCTATTAATCACAAAAAGAGATGAATTTGAAAATACAACAGGTTCCATTAAAACTAAACAATTCTTATCTATGTATCTATTACATAAGTACATAATGAGTTCAGAATGACAAAGGTTGACAAAGCCTAAAGGTTAACAGGGTCCAATAGGGTACAATATATGTCTTTTCAATTAGGACTGACTTGGCTACACATTTTCCAGTTATCTCTTAGTTCATAGTGAGTTCAGGAAAATAATTTCTTTTTCTGTCTTACATCCCAAGTTACAAAGTAAATTTAGAATGACAGTGTTTTATTCTATAAGCTGACCAGGTAAAGCATTATAACAAAAACAATTTGTTTTTATTGACATCAAAATTTGTACTTAATTTAGATAGTCCTTGGTAGTATCATTATTTTTTGGGTTCATGAGAAGTTTAAACCAAATTGCTTATATTTATGATGTATACCAGGATTTGTGGTGCCATCTTAAGTGAAAGTTATCTCAAGCCACAAATCTATCTCAAGCCTGTCTCCTAGTGAGGCATCTGGAGGCCCACAAAGGTATTTATTGCAGCCATAAACTTCTAAAATTATTTTAGAAGTTATAAAACAATTTAACTTTTAAAATTGTTTGAATCAAATCAGGAATTCCAATAATCAGGAATTAATTCATCTGAACAGCAGTACATCTTCATAAAAGATCCCATAGGAAGTTTGTTCAGAGTGGGTAAATACCCAGAAAGTAATGGCTCACACTGTGTCACATTTTTTGAGAGATACAGCAGCAATGCAGAAATGATGGGATGTCAGAGGTTGGAAGCAATTCTGGGGTGCATCATAGCACAGACCTTGCAAAATACCAGATCCCTTTCAGAAAGCCCACATGCCTACTGAAGTCTCCAAATCAATGGTTCTTGGCATCTGTCAGAGGCTGGAAGCAATTCTGGAGGGGTGTGTGTGGTATATCCTGGTACAGATCTTGCAAAAAACCAGGTTCCTTCCAGAAGGCCCACATGCCTACTGAACTCCTTTAAGTAGTTGGCTCCTCACAGGACACAGCCAATCTACTCACGTTTCTCTAGAGACAGGGCTTGACCTGCCCAGACCAGGGAGGAAAAGCACACACCAATGACCACACTTTCCTGATGGATAAGAAGAAGCCAGGGAAGCAGTTTGGGGGAGGAGGGACTGACTCCTTCTGTCTCCTTATTGACCTTGTAAAGGTACCTGGCACCTCATGCCTGTGGGTCCAGGACATAGAACAACAGCTCTGAGAACAAGCAGGTTCCCAAAGCAGTCCTCATGGATGTGTCCTTGGCTTGTAATCACAAAGACAATGGCTGCACATTCAAGGGAATCTAGGCACTGGTCCCTGCATCATTCCCAAACTTCTAGAAATACCTGAGGGCAATGATTCATAATCAAAATTAACCACACAGTGTTCTCTAGAGGGTCCCCTGCAAACAGGCAGCTTTGTACTCACCACATCAGGAGTTCATTGAGAGAGAGGAATGTTTGGAGTTAGAATAAGGAGACTCAAGGGGCTGGAGGAATACCTCAGGGGTTAGGAGCACAAACTGAGGGCAGGGCCCAGTGCCCATGCCAAGAAGATCTAACATCCTCACCCTCCTCTGGCCTCGGTGGGCACCTGTACTCATATGCACAATCCTGGTGCACACGCACACACACAAACACACACAGGCTTTTTTTTTTTTGCTTATTAAAAATAGGGGCTGGAGAGGGAGCTCTGCGGTTAAGAGCCCCGTCTATCTTCCAGAGGACCCAGGTTCAATTCCCAGCACCCACGTAGCAATTCATAACTGTCTGTAATTCCAGGACCAGGAGATTTTACAGCTCTTCTGGGCTTTGCCGGCACTGCACATTCGTGGTACAGTTGTACATGCAGGCAAAACACCCGTACACATAAAACAAAACAAGAAAAAAAAACTTTAAATAAATATTTAAAAGGTGCTTAGTTAAAAATGCATTGTATAGATGCATAAAATTGTTATATTCAAATAATTAATGAAAGTATTAAAACAACAAAAAAAGAGGACTCCAACCCCACCTGTGACACTCAAAAAGGTACTTGGCCTTCCTGTAACTCAATTTTTTTCATGTGAAAGATGGTTGTGAAGATATTAAATAAGATTATTTTCCCCATGGGGAGCTTAGCACAGAGGCTGGCACAAAGTAGGTTCTCAACCTATGCCCACTGTGGTTAGAAACAGAGTTAACGAATTCTTTTAAAAGATTATTGTATGTGTGTGGGTGTTTAGCCTGCACACCTACCTGTGCAGTACCCGTGGAGGCCAGAAGAGGGCACTGGTTTCCCTGAACCTGGAGTTACGGAGGGCTGGCAGCTGCCCTGTGGGTGCAGGGGATCCAAACCAGGTTCTCCGGCTTAACTGCTGCACCACTTTTCCAGCCCTAGAGCCGGCAGATCCTAAAGCAGAAGTGATTAGAGCAGCTGAACTGTATTAGGTGCAGCTCTCATCCCTGCAGCAAAAAGCTCAACAGAAATCTCCTAACGGAGGAGGGGTGAGGCTCAGTTTCAGTCCATCGTGATGGGAAGATACAGGGACTGGAGTCCATGCTGGTGGGAGCTGGTGGCCCAATGTTCAGATCTTGGCAGAACAGGAAGCGAAGCTAGACCAGAGCTGGGCTAGAACATTGGAGGGCCCACACCCAGGCTCATCTTATAAATGTCCCACAGCGTCCTCAGATAGTACCTTCCTGGAGATCACATATACATGGGGAGGAACACTTGAGATTGAAACTTCAGATTCAGTCTTCTCTTGGCTCCTGCAGGTGCATGGCCATCTCACAGAGTAAAAAAGACTTAGGTCCCAACTCAGAGACTCCTACCAGCTCCAAATACTCTTGAGGCCCAGAGTGCCTTAGCCAGACTCATCTATGAACTCCTACTAGAAAAAGTTACACAATTCTAATCCACAGTGCATGGAACATTCCTATTTCAAAAAGGAGGACTGGAGGACAGCACGAAAGACTGATCTAGAGCAACACTCAAACCTAGTAGGAAAAAGCATTACATCTCAAAGCTCCATCTCCAGCATTTGGGGCACATGGTGGAACAATCTGTGCTCCAAAAGTCTTGGAGAGCCCAGGCCCTATTGCCCTATTGCAAACATGGCTTCTGTCTTGGCTCTGCTCCCTTCAATGCCTTGGGTTTTCTTTGGTAGTGTTCTCCATTCCTGGCACTTTATTATTCTGTGGGCTCAATTACCCTTTAATATTCTTTTTCACACTTCAGTTCCCCCAGAAGGAAGTCTGACCCTGATATATATTTCCTGGGCTCACAGTCTTTTCTCCAGAATGTTGGCACAAGCCTCCACATCTTCTTGACTCCTCCATTTTGAATGCTTCCTAACCAGCGTGATATGGATGATATCAAGGTCTGCTTGATGAGCCAGCTCAAGAGGTATCCAGGCCCACTTTCGCCACAGCTGCAATCATCCCCGCTTGCCGGAGGAACCTGAAAAAATGCTTGGCTGTGTTATCTTGTTTTAGCAGGGCTCCCTGATGCTGCATGACCATCTTCCTTTCAGAGGAGACATTCCTTCTAGGGGGAATGGGGGAGGCTCACAAGACTCCGGGGATCAGCAGAAGATCATGTCTGAGAAAACTGAAGCCTGGGAGATTTTCCAAGACCCCTCCTCCAGCTCATAAAAGGAGACTCTTGACCAGGAGAGCTACAGAAGGGAGCAGGTTAGACGCTGCCTACAGGCTGTGCAGAAAGCTCCGGCTTGCAGCTTCTGTGAGTCATCATGGGTCTTGGGGTGTATATTTTGGCGACATAGTTCCTTCTGAATCATTCCTTAACCCCTCACCCATACCTTTGCTGGTACCCAGTACAAATTCCACTGGATCACCAATGGCGGTGGGGGCTCAAGATGGGGGGTCTGAGCAGCTAGCTGCATTGCATGGAGAGGGATGTGTGTGCAGGGGAAGAAGCTTGACTTTGTGCATTATTACAAGAGGGGGTGTGTATAACCTGAACCAAATGGGGATTCCAACTAGACCATCTCCCAGCCTTGCCTTCCTCAGCGTGGTTCACGGAGTTAGCCAACACAAGGACCAGCACACCAGACCTTGGCATGGGAGGCTCTAATTGCTAATATGGTCTTGCCGAGGACCAGCCCAGCCGGGGCC
This sequence comes from Meriones unguiculatus, assembly GCF_030254825.1. Lineage (NCBI taxonomy): Eukaryota > Metazoa > Chordata > Mammalia > Rodentia > Muridae > Meriones > Meriones unguiculatus. The sequence goes on along the minus strand of NC_083352.1, from coordinate 125,005,882 downwards.
CCACAACCGCGGGAAAATCAGGCGTTCGGATATTCAGGTTAGACACAGGTAGGCGAATTGATTGACAGTCAGAGACCACACCAAGTAGTGTTTTGAATCTGCTGCGTTTTACTGAAGTCAAGCCAACACTTATATAGTGATTACATAAAGAAGCACCTGAAGTTGACACATTTCCCGGAACATTTACAAAGTTTATTTTTTAACTGAAAGGCGATCTGGTAAAAGGTAGTGTCTACAAAAAATCTTGGCCTAAAAGCCTTTTAAGCAGAGCAAACATAGAACTAGTGACTATTTATGTAGTGTTATTGCTGCTAATTTAGTGAGTAGAGGGCCAGGGGCTGTTAAACTTGTGGTTTGTTTACGTAGTTTATTGTTATTAGCTAGGGGCTGTTAATGGTCCTCCGAGCTAAGTTGGCTAAAGATTTACAATTCTCCCTAGATATAAGCATCAGGAGGAATTCCTCCTGTTTGTCTTGCTAAGGATTTACAATCTTCCTTAGAGATAAGATGCTTGAGCTAGCCTGTCCGTAAAACTCACAGCATATTTTAAAACTTTCTGACCTCCTATGTTTGCCTATCTTCTTTCTGCCTCACCATAAACACCTGTGTAAAGCTCTTACTCTTTTATTACCTACAATGTTTGGATTTTCTACAAGCAATTTCTGATACTGAATCTGACACATTACTTTTCTAAGATTTTATTTCTCTCCTACTCTATTCTTGCTAAAGCTTTTAATAATCTATCAGAAATGTGTTTCCTTGAATAGTTAATTGTGCTGTTCCAAGAGAAACAGCAAGAAGCTCATTAATCCAATTTTGCATCTGAGAAAACAGGATTTTCAGAGCGTGTCTCTTTGGCTTAGATGGCCAGAGGAAACATTTTTTGCCAATGACTTCCAGGAAGCTGATTCCTGTAGGAAACATATCGCCCGTCTGGCAGCATAATTTTATACTTACATAGCACATTTTTGTGCTCATACAGACGATTCTGGAGTTAGTGTGGCATGGTCTAAAATTAGCTAGAATCACCGATCTCTGGGCATGCTGTGAGGAATAATCCAGGTTAGATTAATCTCCATGGGGAGATCCACCTTAATTAGGGTGACATCATTCCATGTGCTGAGGTCTTGGACTGAACCAAAAGGAGAAGTGGGCTGAGCGTGAGCATTCATCAATGTCGCTTCCTGACTGCAGATACAACATGCCCAGCTGCTTCACCTGCTTCACCTGCTTCTTGCCCACCACATTTCCCCAAGTTGTTTTACTCCAGGTATTTTACCATAGCAACAGAAAAGTAACTAATGTAGGGAGAACAGGGGGAGGTTGTCAAATTAACAGCCACGCCCCCAAGTGACAGTGGCTGGTGTCGGAAGAGGTGGCTTTGGTGGTGTAGCAGGGAGTGTCAACAGCAGCAGTGGAGGTGTGCTGGGCAGGGAGATGACAGCAGTGAACTGGATGAGCTGTTCAGATGGTGGTAAACAGCTGTGCTGATGGGGTGGTGGCTTCGCTGGCTGTGTGGTAACAGTGGCTGTGCTCTGGGGAAGGGGGACAAGCAATTGATGGTGAGGTTTCTTCTCTCTCTGTGTGTGTTTCAATGTGGCTTGGTCTGGATGTGGTCATTATCCCCATTATCCAGCAGTCCGTCTGATAAGACTGGCAGTGGGGTACCCTGGGGGACACAGCTCACAAATGCATTGTCTGGAGAGGGGTGAAGAGAGATCCGCTGAAGAGTGGTGAGGGCAGAATGCCAGAGCTCTGCTGGTCTGGAACCTGTTCCCAACGCTCATGCTGTAGGAGCGTTTCTGCTTCTCCACTCCACTCCTGTGGAGTCAGCACCGCTAGCCTGAGGGAGCCCAAGCCCAGACCCCCAGGGCCTCCTTTCCCTCTCATCCTAGGGCCCTGCCTATGCTCTTTTTTCATGTCTCAAAGATGTTTTGTACCAACAAACTCTTTCAGTAATTTATTTTACACACATGTTGTCTTTCTAAAATGATCTCTTCATGCTATATTCAAAAGGTTATAATGCTTTATGAAAACATCTAGTAGATCCCCAAACACTTTTTTAAAAACTAGGTTTTAAGAAGTTAGAATGTTTAACCTTTATGGCAGTGCAGAGTTGTCGGACTTTGAACACACTGTTAAATCCCAACTGTGAGTATGGTAAATGAAGACCACCTGCTTCTATTCTGAATTTTCTTGTTTATTATTCTGCTATCTCTCTTATAAACCAGAAGAAAATTAGACTCATTGTCCTGAATGATGGCAGCAGCCTGCCTCCTTTTCAGGCAAGAAGTGACTTCAGAAGGATAAACTTAGGTTGGGCTTGATATGATCCAGCCTGACCGTGTCCCTGCTTCTACCATAAAGCACAAACATGAGGGATGGAATGTAGAACACTGATCTGGAGCTTAGACAGGGTCCCTGGGAGGTAGGTGAAACTGGAAATCAGGAGCTCATGTCACATCAGGGGTCCCCAAACCAAACCTCCTTGTGGCAATGGAAAACTAGATGATAATGGCATTGTTTTGGGTGCATTCATTTTGCTCTGCTCTTGACTGTGATTGTGATGTGACTAATTGCTTAAATTCTTGCTTTGACTTTCCCTTGAAGATGGATGGCAATCTGAAATCATAAGCCAAAGAAACCCTTTCCTTCCCTAGGATGCTTTTGGTTAGGATGGCGTACCGTATATGACAGAAATGAAGTCAGGGCAAGCAAGGATGGATGCATGATACTTTCTGCAGGCTCCTCACAGAACAAATTAAGGGGAACTATTTCTGGAGTCTGAACACCACAGTGTTCTTCCCCAAGAACTCTTCTTTCAAGTCTGGCTTCTTCTCTCCCACTTTCCCTCTTACACACATTCCTTCTCCCTCTCCATGGAAGGTAGGCAGATCTGTCACAGTCTCAAGTACATGGCTGGGAACACACTCTGAACAAAGGACTGTGAGTGACCCTCTCAGGTTAAGAAGGCCAGTCTTGATGAGACCTGATAGGTTAGGGTCAGATGGATGGGGAGGAGGTCCTCTCCTATCAGAGGACTAGGGAAAGGGCAAATAGCGAAAGAAGAGGGAGGGTGGGCAGGACAGGGAGGAGATGAGGGAGGGAGCTGCTGCAGGGATACAAAGTGAATAAATTATAATAAATAAATAAATAAATTAAAAAGAAGGGCAGCCACATGCATTCTGGTTTGTTTTCAAACAAAGAGGAGCATTGTCACTACAGCTGCTGTTGATCTGTGTTTGTGATAAGAGTTCTGATAACAGCCACTCATGTGCTTCCTGGCAAAGATTCTGGAATGGCCCAGAGTGCTGAGTAACTCTGTTCAGAGAAACTCCTGAGGTTCCTGCTTGGCAACATTCTGAACAGAAAGACGTTTTCTGAGAACATTTATATCACTGACAATGACAGTTGGGCCTCTGATGGGTACTGAGGTCCTACTCCACCTATCAGTAAGTTAAGTCACAGATAAAGGAATGAATGGTGGGGGGCTTCCTCTGATTCCTTTGTGATTAATTATTATTAAAAACTGTATTAATAAATTATATGTACTTCTAATGATAACAATGGAAAGATTGTGCTAATTTTACCTTTTCAGAATTTATTTATTTTGTGCGGGTGGAGGGTATGTGTGTACAGAAACCTGTATGCTATGGCACTCATGTGGGGTCAGAGGACAACTTACAGAACTGGTTTTCTTCTTCTACTATGTGGGTTCTGGGGATTGAACTCACATAGGCAGGCTTGGTGGCAAGTGTCCTTACCTACTGAGCCCAAAGACTGTTTAGATACTGAATATCTTAAGACAAAAGGAGATTAAGAAAAAATTAATCAAGGTTTGTATTTCCCTCCCACACTCCATTTCCTCCTTGTTCCTTCCTTCTATTCGTTCCTACCTAGGGTCTTCCTATGTAGCTCAGGATCACTTCAAACTCTCAGTTCTCCTGTTTTGGCCTTCAGGGTGCTAGGTTTCAGTGTCACCATGCCTGGCTCAAGAGCTCAAGAGGTATGTATGTATGTATGTATGTATGTATGTATGTGTGTGTGTATGTGTGTATGTGTGTATGTGTGTGTGTACATATATGCTGTGTATGTAATATGTGTTTGTATATGTATATGCATGTATAGATGTAATTTCTCTCTCTCCCATATCCTACCCCACAAGACATATATTTTTTGTGCAGGAAAGTCCTTGCCTGTCTGATCTCACCCTTTGTTCTTTTCTGGTGTGTTATTTTATACTAGGTCTGTTGTCTCTTCATTGTTTATTCCTCTAACACAGGAGCTGTCTGTCCCCCTCCAGGACCTCGGCACATGTCTGGATTGCTTATATTTCCTCTCAATAGAGTTATGGTCTCTTGTCTCCTGAAGTTGTCAGTCACTTTCTAAGTGATGTCTCCTCTGACTTCTGTTTCTCAAACACCTCTTCATTACCCTAGCCCTTTCAAGCCTCTGAGTTGTCTTTTTTTCTACTTAGCACCATACATGTGTAGCATCTATTTATTTGGTTCATAATTAAACCAGAATGCCAGCTTTATGAGGATAAAAACTTAAAATCAGTTTAGTTTTCTGGTGTCCCCAGTGCAATGCCTGGCTTCTTCAACAAACTCTAATAAAATTAAGAGAAGAATGACTGAAGGAGAAATAATGAGTGAGCTTGGCCAGGAGCAAGCTTTTTGTGGATGAATGTACATTACTAGGGCTGGAAGGCTGTAGGAGGTAGAGGGCAAAGCATTTCCAGAGAGACAGGAGAGCTGCAGCCTTTGCAACTGTAAAGGACTCTCCTGCTTGTCTTCAATGTGTGCTGGTGACGATGGAGCCTTCAGGTTGTCCATACTCCATCAGACACATTTGTAAATGTAAACAGAAGTCATGGTCCTGTGATGCCCTGGCCTGAAGTCTTCCAAAAATGTTAAAGCTTGTGACTTCGTTCAATGCACGCAGCAACATTTGAGATAACAGCTTAAACAAGTAAGCATCAGGCACTACAGCCAGAATGGCTGCCATGACTCGGTTGGAGCTGCCCACGGATTGGCCATTGGGAATTTAGTATAAGAAGGCATATCTTTAGAAAACTGCCTTAGCAGAATTTACTAAACAGGTCACTCACAACCCATGACCCAAGGGCACTGTGCACACTTGGTCACAAAAGGGAGGTACCAGGCACCCATATCCAGCAGGCTTAATAACTATATTGGAATACTGTATGACAAGGAAAATGAACAGACCATGGCTGTATTCGCAGTATGGATGAACCCTACAAACACAATGTGAAATGAAAAACACTACCCCAAAGGGTATATGCTGTACCCCTCCACCCATGGAACACAAGAGGGCAGGAGAAATGAACCTACGGTGTGAGGTGTCTGAGAAGGAGTTATCCTTAGGGACAGTGAGATTCTGGGAGGGGCTCAAGGAAGACTTCTGCAGGGTGGGGCCAGGCAAGACTGCCAATATTCTGATCCTTGTTTGGAGGCTGGTCTCAAGGAGACTTGGTCTGCCAGGCAAGTTTGCTGTAAGCAAGTGTCACAGTTTGGTAGCTACAGAATAGAAGTGAATTTTCCTCCTTTTCCGGAAGCAGTAGTCTGAGCTCAAGAAGTGGCTGGGTTGACTCACTCAGGCCCACTCTCCTTGAATTGCTGGTGGCCATCTTTTCCCTAAGTCGTCCCTCTATGCCGCTTACTGTGCATGTGTGTGTGGGTTCTGCTTGATGAAGGTGTGATGGCAACTCGGTAGAGGCTGCTGTAGCCACAGAGCACAGGCAGTGCTCCTGAGCCTGTATCTCAGAAGGCCTCACACAGCAGGGCTTGCCTTCTCAGCCCTGACCATCCTCAGCCCCAACTAAGCAAGAGTCTCTCAGGCTTGGAGCCGCCCACTCTGGTGGAGATGTTTTCCTTCCTTCTGCACAATAAGAGGTGAGTAAGCCTATGAATACCCTGAGGCCTGCCAGCCATGCCCAGCCATCTCTACCTGGATCACCTGTGACTGGTTCCAGTGCCCTCAGCAATTTCAAGTATGGGGGCTAGCGTGTCTGGAAGGGACAAATAGGTCTAACTGGGAGGGTCCATCTGAGTCATTGGCTAGGACCCTCACTGTGCCCCTGCTCAGAACCTGTGGCTCCCTGGGCTGCTGCCTCCTCCTGCTCTGACATTTCACCCCTAGGACAGGCACAGGGAGAACCGAGGTAAAATGAAAGGTGACAGAAGGACCCATCTTCATGTTACTTTCCACAGTGCTCTATCATAGTGCACAGCTTTGTTATCCATGGCTAGTAAATCAGGTGCTGAGGACAGGGCCAAGGGGAATTTGTGGCCCTCTGGCAGGAAGAGACACAGTCAGAGTCCTGCAGCTGGCCTATGACAGAGCAGGATCTGCCCTTAAAGGCTCAGTGTGAACTTCAGGTTCAGCCTGGATGCATGTGTGGCCTTGGGGGAGGTGAACTGAGTGCAGTAATTGACATTTGTAGGAAGGTGCTGGGACTGAGCTAGATCCAGCATTCCTTCTGGAATACCACATGCCCTAGGACTGACTGTAATAGGGTCCAGGTCTTAATAGGCCTTGAGACCTTAGCATAACTGACTCCATGATGGAAATGCCACTCAGGCTGCAAAACTCAGCATGTAGACAGTACCACCTGCCAGAACTAAAACAAAAACCTAATCTATCAAAGTCCATAGTTCTGGGAAAGTCTCTGAATGTACTAACCTTGTTTTTAGGCTTCTGTAGTTCTGCTTCTGGCTAACTGTTCTTGTTAACTGAAGTATGTCAACCCAGGACATGGTTTTTGTGCTTAAAAGTCTATCCTGAGAAAGACTTAGGCTGCATTGGGATCCTGGACACCCAGTGTAGTGGCCGGCCAGCTAATAAAGACCTTCTATGGGCTTAAACAAATGTCTAAGCTGTCTTCTCTGGTGAATAATCCACAATGCAAACAGTTCTTAGTGTCTGGAGTCCCCATAGGACTACAGGAGCTGTCACAGGCCTCCACTTTATCACAGAAGCCATGGCATGTCCCTCTGACACTCTTGGTTCTGTCCCAGTATGCCCAAAAGGAAAAGAAAGACAAACTATGTCAAGATTCTTCAAGAGTTTCTATGTTCTCTTAGGAATGTGTGAACAGATTTCTGAGGGGATTCCAAGATGTCTCTGAGGAACAGCAAGATCCTCACAGGACAGAGACAGCTTGCTCTATGCCAGAAACTCTTTCCCAGCATAGAGATCATGTTAGAATTGGGAACAATTTTCTAAATGGTTAGGGTGCTCTAGGGGAGTCAGACCAAGCTGAAAACTCTTTCCAATGCTTTGTAGATGTTCACACAGAGCAGAGACACCCCCATCCTATCCCTAATCACACACACACACACACACACACACACACACACACACAGAGAGAGAGAGAGAGAGAGAGAGAGAGAGAGAGAGAGACATTGACTTACCTATGGGCACACATGCATTCAAGCAAACATGGATTTCTGTAATTTCAGGAAGTCACACTCCTGCCCACGTCACTGGTATGCATGACTTATGATCTCATTCTCCTCAGGTCCCCAGGGCATGGCCCTGCTCGCCTCACCTCTGCTCTGTATTAGAGAAGCAGCCCATCTTCTAACAGCCTATTCAGGTCTCTGGTACATTGGCCCAACCCCCTGTTCCTGACCAGTCCCTTGGACTGGGCCTCTACTACTTAAGTGCCCTTTTTCTCTCTGCTGTCACTTTGGAGACAGGTGAAGGAGACCCACGAATCCTAAGTGGCCAGAGCTGTAACCCAGGTAAGGTCCCAGTAACCCTAACTCCCAAAGCAAGGAGAATATGTAGGTGAGGAGGGACCTGAGTACTGAGGTCCATCCTGCCTTGTCACAGACAAATAGAGTGCCCTGAAATCATTGCCCACAGTATTGCTGGGCAATACCAAGTTTTTTTCTGTGACAATAAAAAATAATGGTTCTGGAAGTGAAAACAAAAGCCAGACAAGCTCTGTTGAAATAAAGATAGAGCTCTCCTCACAAGAAGGGGACAAAACCTGATGTGAGCCACGAGCCAGCTCAGTGCCTGGCCTTACACAGCATCCTTCTCACCATTGTTATTCAGTGGGAACAGGGTGCTTCTTACTATTTTAACACAAGTGCCAGATGTACAAAGTCTTTTGCAGAACTGAGCTCCGGCTGGGGACAGTTGAGTGCAGGAGCCAAGAGCTGTTGATGGGGCAGTTATTAAGTTGAGTCTTTAACAATAATAATGGCTGTATTAGCTCCATTTATCTGTTCAGTTTATAAGTGATCCTTTCCAACTATTTCATCTGCAAGTTTCCTCCGAGAGGACTGAAACATCATCAACTGCATAGTAGCCACGTCTTTGAGCCAATGAGATGTGGTAAAGGAAATCGTGATGATGTGGTACAGTTGTCCAAGGAGCCATGTGTGACTGTCTCCTCTCTCCCTCTCGCCACTTCTTTTTCCCTCTTTCCACTCCATCTTTCCTTCTTTTCTTCCATCTTCTTCCTTTCTTCTCTATCTTTCCTTCTTTTCTTCTTGTCATTTCATGTATTGAACGTCCAGATGCATACAATGAGCATTTATCGGCTTTTTGTATACTTAGTCACATGATTTCAATTCCATAAAGTTTTGCATAAGACTTGTACAAAGTTTAGACATACAATTTTATGCATTTTAGTGATGTACACATATGGTATTGATTATATTAAAAATTATATTAAAAATTGCTTACAAGGTGGTTGTTTGAAATACTAACATAAGTAAACACTACTTGACTTTGTTAAGACTTGATTTCCTGAGTAGTTCAAAGTTGACAAAGTCATAAAAACCATAACCATCTTGATAAAGCAGAAGCCTTTGTATTTCAAGTCTATTGTTTTCAAATGCTCCTAGGACCATAGCAATATTCTTGAGAATTACTTGTTACTTTAGACACAGATAATTTGGTTTCATCCAGATTTGTGCCAGTGCATTGAATCTTGACCTTAGAAACTTTAAGTTTATTTTGAAATACTTTCTACAACGATTTAATTCAGGAAAGTATTTTTATTACATACTTTATTTTTTAGTTTTCTCATCAACACACATCTTAATTCTTTACACTTTCTAAATATATTAACTGGATTTTTAACTTTTTATTTTATTTTATTTTATGTGTATGGGTATTTGCCTCTGTTTGTTTATATGTACCACATGCATGCAGTACCCACAGAGCCAGCAAAGGGACTTAGATCTCCTGAAACTGAAGTTACAGATGGTGGGAAGGCACCCTGTGGGTGCTGGGAACTGAATCCTGGCCCTCTGAGAGAGCAGCCAGTGCACTTATCACCAAACTTCTCTCCATCCCTTCTAATTAGTACTTACCTCAATAATGTTAGTCTTAGGAAAGACTCAGAGAAAAGCCATCTTAGAAATCCCTTTTCTACACATTAGTAATTTATGAAAATACACTTGTTAACAGTCTCAATCTAGACAGTGAATCTAGACAGTGAATCTAGAGCTGAATCTAGACAATGCTTATGATGGGATGGGACATATTAAGGCCACCTGTCTGCCCAGGCAAGCTTGAAGATACCTGTTGAAGCCTTTAAAACCCCCAGCAACAACTTGGCTTTAAAACACCCAATTTTATTCTTTATTCTTTAGTCCCAAGATAATAAAGAAATTCTTGCATGGCAGTGAGACCTTGGTTAGGACAAGGACCTTGAGTAACAGGAAGAATCAACAGGGAGGGGAATGAACAAAAATGTAGAGCCAACAGCCCCAATATATTGATGTTACAAGCAAGATCCAAAACTATGCCCAAAATATTTATGATACTTTACACATATATGTTTTAATTAGGCATGACATGAGGGAGGGGGCTGACCTGGAAACCACTGCTCTCTGTGGCTGTCAGTGGATGTCACTTGAGCCAAACCATCTTTATAAGCCTGTATCTCTGTGTCTAGGCAACCTCTGGATCCCAAACTGTGCTTTGAGATGCTAAAGCCCACAGTTGTGTAAAGCAACATCTGCTCCAGGGGTGCTGACAGTATTGCAAAGGCGGGCTAAGAAGTCACTCCCCACAAACCTCCTCCAGCCCTGCTCACATGTGCCTAGGTTTGTGGGCCTGAGAAAAAGACTGACGAGTGTCGGCAGTAGCAGATATGAAAACCATTAATATCCTTGAGTCGTTTCATTATTTTCTGTTATAACTGCAGGAACAACATGGCTAATATGCAACCCCCACTCTCTCAATGGAGATATTTATTATTGGATAAGTTGAAAATGTGCAAAAATCAAGCAGCCACATGTTTCCCACTTAGTTATTTTAAAGAATTCTAGGAGGAGGGGAAGAGCTGACCATGCCTTCCTGGGTTAGATGCTCATCTTGGTGGCTGAAGCAAGAATGGATTCTAGGGAATTGTTTTAGGTCATTGCTGTATAATGGAAGGTCCTTCTTAGAGTGCCACAAATGGGTCAGAAGCTAGCTTCTCTTACGTGATTCAGGAAACTCCAACTGTGTGGACTGTGGGTGGCCAATGCTTATGTGTACCTCTGCTGAACTGTTAGAGCACCTTCCAAGCCAGTAATGAAATATACTCTCCTGGTGTGATTTTCTATGGGATATGAGGCTGATACCCACTAAGACCCTAATCACAAACTGTGATGTTTGGCTTTCAGTGTCAACTTGCCACAATCTAGACTCATCTGAGGATGGTGTGTCTGTCAAGGAATTACCTAGGTCAGGTTGGCTTGTGAACAAGTCTATAGGGACTGTTAATTGAGGTAGGAGGACCCACCCCAAATGTAGGTGCCAACATTTCATGGGCTGAGCCTTGACCTACATAAGAGTGGGGAAAACTAGCTGAGTACTAAACAGTAACCTGGAAGTAACCGTTTACTCTCTCTGCTCTTGGCTATGGATGTGGTGCTGTAAGTTTCTGCCTTGGCAGAAACAGTAATGAGCCATAAACTTAAATAGTCAGCCAAACAAATCCTTTCACCTCTTTGCTGCTCAAAAGCCTTTATCACCTGCTTGGCCCATGAATTACTTTGGATTTAAAGGGAAAGTCTCAGAGGGCAATTGCCCATAAAGATAAGGACATTCCCTGGAGCAGAAATTATCTTGTGCAAACCAGCTAGGTCACTTCAAGTGACAGCTGGGGAAAAGACTTCTTTGACCAGCTCTCCTGTCAGATCCAGAGCTGAGACAATGCTCAATGAGACCTCAGCTTTGGCCAGGGCTGATCAATTGTGCATACCTCTTGCCTCATGCCCCAAGTCCTAGTTAGCATTAATTGTGAACTTGACTTAGTCTAACATCATCTGGGGGAGAATTCTCAATTGAGTAATTGTCTTTATGAGGTTAGCCTGTGGACATGTCTAGAGGAGAGTTGTCTTGACTGTCAATTGACACAGGAGGCAGTGCCCACTCTGGAGGGCACCATCCCTAGCCATGTGGTCATAGGCTGTACAGACATTAAGCATGATGGCAAGCAATGTTTCTCCATGGGTTCTGTTTTGAATTCCTGCGTAAGTTCCTGACTGGACGTCCATCAGTGGTGTATTGTGAACTGTCAGTGTAAGCCAAATAAATTATCTTCTTCTGAAGTTGCTTTTGATCACAGTATTTTTAACACAGCGAAAAGAAAAGAAACAAAACTAGATCACTTCACTTTTTCCTCTACTTAAATCTAAAGCTGACGTCAGCACACTGAAGGTGACTAGGAAGTCATCACTCCCCTTTGTCTGTTCTCCCCAGTGAACCCCAAATTGCCCCTGTTTCTCACCAGTACTTATCTCTTTATGTGGTGCACACATGACCAAGCCTAGCTCCTGTGGCTGATGGATCCCAGGTTTTGTCCTGTAGCTGTGGTTACAAACTTTGGTGAGCCAATTCAGGAGAAAAGACATCTTCGGGGCTTCCCCCAGCCCAGCAAGTTGACCCCCGATGGGAAGACTTCTTGTATGTTCATATCCTCACTTGTCTGTTTAAACTGTGGTCTCACTTCAGGACCTCAGAGTGGACTAGAAGAAGCGCTGGACCCTTCAGGATCCAGAAAACTTTCACAGAGATGATCTCTAATGGGGTCATTGCTTCAGCCATCGGATTTTCAGCCCCACATCACTGTTACTCCATCCACAGGTGCTTGTAGTAAACATGAAACTCTCGTGGACATTCCTCTTCCTTGGCTGCCTGCTTAGTGGAAGCCAGGTTGTATCTGAAGATCCCAGTTACGAATCAGGTGAGCCACCCCATCTCTCTTGGAAATTCCATCCAAGGAAACCCCCAAAGAGACAAGCTGACATCGTTTAGTGTATCTGACCTAACAGAATAATATAGATCTGCTGGTGTCTCTGGACTTCTGGAGGCAATGTACTCTCCCCCAGAGACCCTTGTCCCTTTTGGACCACATTTAGTATCCAGACCACCTACTTCATGTAAACTATTCTCTTCCCATTATCGATTGTCTCAACATAGACTTCCATTTTTATACCTGCTTCCTAGTTTTAGGTCTTTGTAGCCTTCAACTCTAATGATCTAAGTCTCATGAAACTTTGCCCAAAGAGCAAAAGCCTGAGCTCTGGCAGCTGCAATATCATAGGCTCAGCCACCTGCCACAAAGTGCCAATTAAAGACATGAACAATGGTGAGAAAAGCAGAGAGATGAGGTTTAGTCTCTGAAAAGCAGAGAGACAGAGAGAGACAGAGAGAGACAGAGAGAGACAGAGAGAAATGGAGAGATAGAGTTAATTTTCAGAGGAACAATAAAGAAGTCTGGTGCCCCCCCTTTTTTTAGACTCTGAAATTTACAGTTTAATAGAGTAAGAACTAGGACAAGGGGCACCAGGTCTGCATGATGAAGAGTCATGGTCAAGGTGTGGTCTACTTTGTTCTCCATCCTGGTTCCAAAGAATGTTCTGAAGTTGTTATTGGTGTCATCACTTGAGAAGATTTATCTGATTCTCACAAGACAGTACTTCTGCTCTGGGGTACCCCCCCCCCATGGACAGTTGTCTTTATCTGCAGGGGTTCTGTCTTCTGAGGCTTGCTCTGCCTGGAGTCCAAGATGTCTGCCGGTTAAAGAATGGCCTATGTTTGTGCCTTCACTTTGCAAGAGAAAGAGCTAAGCTTGGTGGGCAGGTGATTGATGTGTCCGGGAAGCAGCAAACAGGAGTGTCCATGCTTTTAACGAAAGCAGTCAGTCCCTAAGTGCTAACTATGCTAACATGAGTAAGAGCTTAAGCAGGTGCTTGGGTAGCACACAGCTCAGACACACAGCTTTTTATGTAATGATCAACCCTCTACAAACAACCTTAGTTTTCCTTTTGAGAAGAATCAGCTCCAGGGTTTGGCCACAGCTGGCCCTGGGTTGAATACCCATTTTCCTGGTCCCAGTGGAAGCCTGTGCCCCAGACCCAGCCATATGTCTTTGTCTCATCAGGCATCGAAAATGGAGATGATGATGGGTTGAACACAGAACTCCTGAATACTGATGGTGACAGTGGAAAACTCCTTGATTCTATGACTGTTACTTTACCTGTAAGTGTGCCTGAGGACATTCAGGACACTGTGGGTGAACTTGATCAACCCGAGATGAATATTCCAGGCTCATTGGACACAAGTGACATTACCAGCCAAGTATCCTCTGCGCAGATGGGTGAAAAGAGTATAAGCAGTCCTGGCCACTGTGGCCACAAGTGCCCTGAGAAGTCTAGCCCTTTGGTGGTGGGTGTCATGAGATTTACAGGCACTGGCTAACTTTATGCTCATCTGGGACATTGTTCTTTCAGGGCTGAGGTGGTGGTTCTGGTCAGTTTGGGGTTGGGTCATCTGGTGATGTGGCTCAATCTGAGCAGTTCTAACAAATGGTCTGACTGATAGTAGGTCGTTGTGGTTGCTGAGGTCCAGGTGATGCTGATCAGTCTTCTGGAAGGTTTGATTAGTCTGGAGCAGGACCAATAAATGTCCACTTGGCTTTAGGTTATCTAATGGTTTTGAAGGAAAGTCAATGGATAGTGAGTTTAGAGTTGAGTTATCTGGGGATTTAGCCGGTTCTGGAGTGGTCTACCTGGGTTTTATTTCATCAACTGACCATGACCAATCTAGACTATTCAGCAGACACAATTAGTTTAGGCTTAGGGTATCTGGCATTTTGGCTCTGGTCCCTCTGGCTCTAGGTGACATAATGGTTATGTCAATTCTGAGGCAAGATCATCTTTGTGTTAGAAAATCAAGGCAGGTGCATTGGAAGGTGCTGCTAGAATGAGTTTTTGAAGGTGAGCTACAGGTTCATCACAGTAAGCAGCCATGATAAGGCCCTGATGTGGGAGAACATTTTGGAGAGAGCTATTATTTTGCTATAAGCAGCCATAATGGAGCACTGAAGAGACAGAGGGCCTTTCCTTTAAATCTGTAGGACAAAAAGTGTTTTCTGACTTATAGGTTTGAAGGGATGAGGTGGGCAAGCTCCATGTCATGTGACCTGGCCTTGCCAGCTTTATGTGCCAGACTCTGGAAATCATTGATAAAAGTGAAGTTATAATTCATAATTTTCTTTTGTCTATATATCAGGAGGTGTAGATGGGCCCACAGCTGTGGGAAGAAGAGAACTGGATGTGCATGAAGTTTGAGGTCCAGCATAGTCTCTCATGAGCTTTGTTTGGAGAGAGCTGTAACCTACCCTAACCACCCTGATCTCCCTGGGGAAGTACTTCCTGAATGTCTTGTTCTCATGGGAATTCTGGTGGATGATGAACTCCATCAGTTCATCACAGTTAATGGGAAGCACTATCAAGACAGCTGGTAACCTCCTTAACCAATAGTTGACAACACCTGTCATCAGCCCAGACATCCTGGCCCAGGAAGGGCTACTGAGCACTGTTATCCTCAACAACCAGAATCTAATCACAGAGAGGGAAGAACTACAAATCCTTCTTCTGGGTGGCAGTGTATCATTTGGTATCAAAGATGAACTCCTGGAGGCAGCAGGGACCAAGGCTCTGGAAGGCCTGGTCTGCAAAGGCTCCCTGGGTGGCCTTTGTGGCCATGGGAGTCTCTCTGGCATGAATGATGTTCTGAAGACCATGGATTCTGAAAAACTTGATAGCTGGTGAGTTTGAACTCTTTAGTAATAAAACTGTTACCTAAATAACTGGTCAGAGAAGGTTCCAGGTACCTGAAAGACATTGGTCTGACTCACTCTTTAGAAAATTGACATCAGGAAGAAGATTCGCTCATTTCTTGATTTGACTTGGTGTTCTGGTGTGGGTTGGTGGTGGAGGGCTTCCCTTATCTGAGGAGTAAGGGACGGGAGATAGGGGGAAGAGGGAAGAAAGGTGGGACTATGAGGAGAGGATAGAGGGGGCTACAATTGGGCTGTAAAGTGAATAAATTAAAAATGTGGTCTCAGTAAAAACAAATTTAAAAATAGTGTCATTCCTTCCCCCTAAAAGTTTGGTATCAAGAGGTCACCAATCTCTTCCAAAGTCAGAGGCACTGCCTAGTGTTTCTCTAACATGGCTCATCCCTTGGGTTTATGTGGGTTTGTCCGAGCCCTGCTATACTATAAGTCACATCAGGAAAGCATATCACAGATGCTCTGACTACTTATCTCTTAGTTATATTTTGTCCCCAGTGAGTAATAGAACCCCCTTGTTCCAAGCTAATCCCATAGTAGTCAGCTGAGGCTTCCAGTAAGGTGTCTGCATTTTGTCTTACCATCTTAATCAACCTAAAAGTCAGTTATGGGCTGATACTCTCCTGATGTAGGATTTGTAGAAATGGGACTCAGAATAGAAATCAAGGTTAGGAGAAGGACCTGGAGGGTATAGGAGGTCCACAAGGAGACCAACAAAGCTAAAAAATCTGGGCTCAGGAGGCCCTGCAGAGACATGCATCAATCATGCATGGAGAGGACCTAGATACCCTGCTCAGATGTAGCCAATGGGCAGTTCAATCTCCATGTGGGTCCTCCAAGTAAGGGAAGCAGGAGCTGCCTTTGTCATGAACTCAGTTGCCTGCTCTTTGATCACTCACCCCTGGTGATGCAGCCTTGCCAGGCCACAGAGGAAGAGGATCCAGACAGTCCTGATGAGACTTGGTAAGGTAGGGTCAGATGGCAGGAAAGAACTCTCCCTTTCACTAGACTAGGGGAAGGGAAAAGGGGGGTGCGGGAGGGAGGGTGAGACAGGGAGGAGATGAGTGAGGCGGCTATAATCGGGATGTAAAATGAATCAATTGTAAAAAAAATAATAAAAAAAAATTAAGGTTAGGAGGAACAGGCATGGGATAGAGGGAATGGAAGCCACTGGAGCCCG
This sequence comes from Meriones unguiculatus, assembly GCF_030254825.1. Taxonomy (NCBI): domain Eukaryota; kingdom Metazoa; phylum Chordata; class Mammalia; order Rodentia; family Muridae; genus Meriones; species Meriones unguiculatus. The sequence goes on along the minus strand of NC_083352.1, from coordinate 124,989,584 downwards.
GATAAAGAGCCAAGGTTACCTAGAAATTGGCTTTTCCACTTCACTTTATTCCTCTTCTGCAGGCTCAATGTCACCCGCTTTGACATTGTCCGCTTGTCATGGACAGTCTCTGCCTCATCCAGTGTTGAACTCAAACTTCAGACCGAGTTGACTATCAACTTCTCAGGGTGAGCAATAGTGAATCTGAGCTGTCCTCTGCAGGCTCATGCTTTGAACTCTAGTGCTGTTTTGGGATCTGTGGAGCCCTTTGGAAGTGGAATCTGTCTGGCTGAATTTTGTCAGAAGCAAGTCTTGGAAGGTCACAGCCTGTTCCCCAGCTCCAGCTGCCTCAGCTTCCTGTCCTGTCATGATGTGAGCAGATGTTCTCCACCGTATGATCCCACTGCCATGCCTTGCCCAGCAGACGAACTAAAATGTCTTAGGAATTGTGAGACCAAAATAACCACTTTCTGCCTTAAGATATTTCTATTGGGCATTTGGTCACAGTTGTGCAAAGTAACTAACACAGTGAGAGAAGTGAGGGGAAGGAAATCCTAGAGATAGAAAGTGGTTTTATTGATGGTGTGTGTGTGTGTGTGTGTGTGTGTGTGTGTGTTTTTCCTCTTTCAACAGACAAGATGGCCTTTGGTTTTTCTTAGCATTTCCCCAAGTATACAGTTTCTTGAGATGACAGTGTTGGCGGAACAAGAATAGAAGTCAACCTTTATGCTATTTATTTATTTATTTATTTATTTATTTATTGGCCATATTCTGAGGCTGTGTTGAAAGAAACTCTGGGAGGAAATTAAAATACAAAAGAAAACAGCCTCCAGTTTTACAATTGAGAGACAGTGGCATTTAAGATTTCAGCTGGCTTCTTTTCAGATCTTTTCCCACTACCATTCTGAGAGGTACTTAATGTTCCACGACACATACACACCACAGTACTTGTGAGCTTACACCACCAGACTGTTCACTGCATCACTCCTTTCAGTAATTCTGTGATTGGTACAAGTAATAAACCTGTCAATTCTCTAGTTATTAGAAGGTCTCATGAGCACAGTTTCTAGCTTGTTATCTGTTTGCTTACTTACTATGCTGAGTGTGGGACCCAGGACCTCACATGTACTAGGCAGGCACTCAGTCACTGAGCTACTTCACCACCCTGGTAATCAACATTGCTAAATGATCTCACAGAGACCTGGTGATGGTAATAAAATGTATCTAACATTCTTGAGTACTTCATACAGTCCAGGCTCTGGGCAGCAGTTCATTTGAGCATTCTTCTCAATCCCCACTGTCGGCTTCTGAGGGAGGGGTAGCCATTATGCCCATTTAACTGAACAACTGATAGAAACTCAGAGAAGTTCAGTCAGATTACACATTAAGATGGGGAGAGAGCCCAGATGGGAAAGTGCCTGTGGCACAAGCTTGAGGACATGAACTCAGATCTGATTCATGAGCTGTGCCTGTCACCCCATTGCTGGTGAGGGCAGAGATAGATGGATCCCTGAAGCTCATTGGCTGGCCAGCCTAACCAAATAGATGAGTTTCAGGTACACACTATCACCACACACACACACACACACACACACACACACACACCATCACAGTACAACCACACACACATACCATCAAACACATATCATCTCTCTTTTCTCTCTCCCTTATTCTCTCTCACACACCATCATCATCATAATATACACACTATAGCACCAGCACACACACAATCACACATGCATACACACACATACATAACATCACATACATACAGACACTGTCACACAGCATCACACAAACTATCCCACATACTCACACCATCACACATGCACAGATACATACCATCACATGCACCGCACACACATATCATACATACACACACACACACACACACACACACCACATTCCACAGGGGTAGGCATACATGTAACTCCAGGAGGAGATAATAACGCTGGTGATGTGCATGAGGTCAGCAGAGCTCCAGGTGGACAGCGCAGGAGTCAGCCTTTAACCACCGCTTTTTGAGTCTTGAGGTATCAATAAGCATTTATTCCAATAAACTATGTCGTTGGCTTTATGTCTACATATAATAAAGACAAATTAGAAGTATACATAGGATATCAGGGATCCTTTTATGAAGTATGTATAACAGTCATCTCTCACCCACACATGCCTCCACCTGCCTGCAAGTTCCAGCGCCACCATTTAGAGAATTCCCAAATGAGCACTCGGCTTCTAACAGCCCTCTCCCTTGTGCCCAGGATGCTCTCATTTCTCAGCGGCTCCACAGTGGATGTGAGCCTCGTGATCCCCTTGGAATTGCAATAGACTGAGCCTGGCCAAGTCTCATTTTCTGTGAAGAACTGCCAGGCAGTGTTCACTAGGATCAAAGTGAAAACAGGGTAGGTACAAACCAGGAGATCTGGGCACCACCCAGGGCATGGTGTGTGATGGTGCCATGCATGAAGTAGATACCAGGCTCCATGGGGTCTGACCAAGATGCCACTAGTGTTTTAATTCTGCTTAATCACTCATGAATACACACACACACACACACACACACATGCACACACACAACCACACATATGTGCGCACACAGCATCACACACTATCAAGCTTCTATCTCAAGGAGCTTGGAATCCCAAGCAGAAGGGGATGTCTTTGGGCCAGTACACACCTCCCTGGCAGCACCCACCCGTGGGGGATATTGGGTGCTCCTGTTTCCCAGCTCTCATGGAAAGGTCCTGGGTAGGAACTCTGTCATGTCATTTTTCATGCTGGGCTGCTATCTCCCAGTGTGCCCGTGTGAGCTCTTTAGCACAGAAGTTACCTTATATTTGGCATCCACTTATCCAGCACATCCTGAGCCAGAAGACACTGTTGTTCCTGAAGACACACTGGGGAACAAGAGCATGGAAGATATGTGAAAGAAAATGAAGGGGACAGAAGGGAAAACTGGTTGGCTGGATGGAAGATAAATCAGTGCATACGTGCATTGGTGGATGGATGGGCATGAGTGGATTTGGGAGTGAATTAAAAAAAGAGTAGATAAGTGACGTATTTAAAAGGCATCAGTGGCCTACCTAAGAGGCCTAAACTAGGTCCACTGGGGATGTCTGAAAGCACACACTTGCTTATTTAACACAGTGGTTCTCATTCTTCTTCGATTTAACAGAGTTCCCCATATTGTGGTGACTCCCCACAACCATAAAATTTTCACTGCTATGTCATAACTCTAATTTTGCTACGGTTATGAATTGTATTATAAAATATCTGATATGCAGGATATCTGGTATCTGGTCCCTGTGATTGTATTGTTTGACCCCCAAAGGGGTCACAAAGGACAGGTTGAGATACACTCACTGATTTAACAACAGAGACATAACCATTACTCAGAGTGTATAGCAGAGTACTTCAAAGTCCTTAGTGGCAATGATCACCGCCAATGTTTCCCTTTCCCTTCTCCAGCATGTTCTTCAAAATGATGGAATCAATGATGAAATGGTCCTTGAACATCTCCTTGCCCAGAATAGTAAGTCTGACAATGTGGTCCTGGCAGACCCTTGGTATGAGTTGTGGAGAAAGCTCTGTAGCTAGTGGGACAGGGGACGACTAACCCATAAGGGCAGAGGCAGGGGACGGCTTCATTCCTGAGCTATGCAGCCTCCCAGAGCTTTTCTCTCATCCTTTGTCAAGGCCCCTGGTCTGTAGAAGGGACAGAGAAAAAAATCAATGGTTGAGAGGTAATTGTGTAGCAGGTGACTTAGACCTGTGTAAGAGGGAGATTGAGACATGTTTAGGATAGACCTTCTCCATCTTATGTGAGAGATTTGTCCTGCCATGTCTTAGATTACAAAGGACCCAACATGTATATTTTGGTTAGGTATGAACAAGCATCTTCTTAGCAAGGCCTCTGATCCTCTCTATTGCAGTTGTGCCCAGTGGTCCGATTCTGGTTCCACATCATCAACCAACAGTTGACCATTCTCAGAAGTAAGTAGAGCTGCTGCCTGTGCACTGTTCTTGTGTCGGCTGCTATACTAGCAACCACATCTACTCCTACACAGCAGCTACAGAGATCCTTTTGAGTTACACCTCAGATCTCCCATTTCCTGGGGGGTCAAGTGCAGACCTCAGGGCATATCTTCAAGATCTTTCCAGGTGCTAAGTCTCCAGTGTTCCCTTCATCCTCCTCTAGAGGAGTGACCAAAGCCACCTCCATATCCCCCACAATTTTGGGGCTACAATGGCTAGTTCTGCAGGACTTCCCCATCCAGCTTTCTATGCCTGGGATATTGCATCACCCTCCAGTGTAATCACCATGTTTGGTGCATCTCAAAGCCTTTGGAACTCTCTCCCAGCAGAGCCCCCTCCTCAGGACTCCTACAGCCTTGGGTGCACCAACCCACTATTCACTGTATTGTGTGGAAATGTTTACTTCCTGACTGTTCCAGTAGCCCAGCACTTCTTGAGGGCAACCTGGTTGCTTTGCCCTTCCATTTGTCTGGCATCCTCGATTGGGCACAGAGTAGAAATCACCCTTAATAAATTCTGTTGGTGTGTGAAATGGAAAGGGAAGGAAGGGATGTTGTGGACATTATCGGGTGGGAAATCAGAAATGTGGAATAGGGGATAAAAAACAGGTAGGAAGACGGCGGTGCTCACGTGTGATCTATTGGTGACTGAGAAGTGATGAATGGGAAAAAGGTCAGTCAGCAGATGTGCAGAACAGTGAAGGGAGGCAAGATGGACACTGACCAAGTCAAGGGGAAAAAAATAAGCTGCCGATATAGGAAAAAAAGGGAAAGAAAAAAAAGGAAAAAAAAAAAAGAGAAAGCAAAGAAGGGAAAGAAAAAATGGGCAGATGAATGGAAAGAGGAGTGGAAGGGTGAAGGCAAGTACTGTAAGAGGGAAGAAAGGAGTCTGGTGGGCCTGGAAAAGGAGAATCTGCTTTGTAGAAGTGGATTGCCATTGCCAGAGTGAGGGCACCACCACCCTGTGCTGGATGATGGTGGGGCTCTGTGTCCTCAGCACATACTCAATCGTTGGGGAATAGCCTCTCTTTTAGCCACACCTGCTCATGACAGGAAGGAATGAGTGAATTTTATGAGCTTCTGTTTCAGTCAGTTGAGTGTCTCATGTCTTCCTTGTCCTTCTCTCCATCAGACATTGCCTCATTAGGGATGCTGGGGAGCAACAACGTGCTCAATACCCCACAACCCTTGCTGTATGAACGCTCTTATCACATGGACTTTAAGGTATGAACAACCAATTTCCCTTGAGGACTCAGAGGACCCAGGTCTCTCCACGTGAGGGCTCCTTGGCTGAGAATGTGCCCAATATATCCTACCAAGAGAGCCAGCCTGAGCTTTGATTTTGAATGACCGTGCAGCCTCAACCACTGTACCCTTACCTCTGAACCCCAGTTTTTTTTTTTTTTTTTGTCTGTCAGGTGTGTGGGGAAGGTGATTTTCATAGCCTCACACAGTTATCACCACCTGGCTCTAGACACATGTTTCCCTGTGTCATAGCATTCTTGGAATTGGTGTCTTCTATTTAACAGTTAGCATAGTTTAACCGGCAAGTTTTAAAATGTGTTACTGGCCCATTGAGTAATGTGTACTTGAATTGATGGTGTTCAGTACCATGAATCTGAACTAACAGTTAGGTGAAAAAGTACCTAGCATACATAGATCATACATATAAACAAAAAAAGAAGGAAAGAAAGAAATAAAAGAAGGAAGGAAAGAAGGAAGGAAGAACCTTCCCCCCCCCCCAAAAAAAAACCACTGGATTATTCTGCTTTGCCCCCAATTAAAAAAAATTAAACAACCAATCAAGCTTATTGCTTGGCATAATCATACACGGAGCCTTCAGGGTGCTGGGGCAGTGGTCCTGGCAGCCTTGGCTATATCCTCTACACTCTAAATATTTCCAGGCTGTGGCATGGCCAGGAACTTGGGGCAGTTCCTGAATTCTTCCACAGACTGGGATCTTGAGGTCAACAGTCTATTGCCTCTCAGCCCTCACCTGTCCAAGGACAGAGCCCAGAGTTTAGAAACAGTATTGTGACAATTCAGTATTTGACCTGGGCAAAGCTACCCCCATCTCTGAGTCTTTTTTCCTTGTCTGTTATCCTTTTTTGCAAAGTTGATGTCAGGTTTACAGGAGACCCAAAGCCTGGCACATAGTAGGTGCATACTGTGAGTTTTCTGCTTTTATTTTGTTTTTCCAGAACAAAAGCTTCCCGGCTTCTTTCGTCAATTGGCTGATTGGAAGTAAGTTTTCTTTCTCATATACATCCCAGAATTCTACAATCCTCTCCCCTGTTCAATGCTGAGCATCCTTTGGAAAGGATTCTGAAAATGGATATGAAACCCTGGAGCCACAGAGCCCATGCCTGGATAAACCTTCCTGAACCTAGGTTCCTGGAAAGCCGGTTTTACAGTATTCCAGTGGAGTTCCTGAGACAGTCCATTCTTGAGAGGTTATGTGTTAGTGTTAGTGGGTCTCTAGGACCCACTGATTTAGGATAAAGAGAAATTCTTGGAGTTGTCTAGTCCTTGGTGGCTGGTGCCTTAAAAGGGTTTCTGAGTAATCATATACTTCAGTTATTAAGGTTTCTATGATTGTGGGATATCTTCCTCAGTGATCAATGAGGTCACCCAGGAACAATGAGGTTCCTGAGATAGCCACTCCACAGCAATTATGATTACAATGACACTCTGAGGCATTCCAATCTGCATTGATTTTTGTTATAAAGGGATTCCCGAAGAAATTTCTTCCATAGAGGTAAGTGCTAGGATGGAGTTCCTGGAATAGCCCACTCCATGGGACAGTCATCCTGAGCTGTGCATTAGTGATGGACTTAAATTGCAGTTCAGCCAATGTATTAATTGCTTTTCTTAATGCTGTGACCAAACAGCTGACAAGAAACCATGGAAGGAAGGAAGGAAGGAAGGAAGGAAGGAAGGAAGGAAGGAAGAGGGTACCAGGCAAGGAGGGCATGGCTACAAGAGAACAGGGGTCATATTACATCTGTAATCAGGAAACATAAGTGGTGCTAGTGTTTCTCTTACTTTGTCCTGAATAAACTCCCGATCCCTGTGGTGCAACGCAGGACACATTCAGGGTGGACCTTCACTGCTCTATTAATTCATCTTAGAAGCTACCTCCTCTATGGACCCAAATGTGGCTCTAGACTTTCCTGTACTAATCATCACAACCACCAACCCTGTGGCCCTCCTGTGAGTCCTGTTCTTTCTTTCTCTGGGCTTTCTTCCCATCTGCAACATAAAACCAGACACACTAAACCTGTTAGAAGAAAAAGTGGGGAAGAGCCTTGAACTCATTGGCACAGGAGACAACTTCCTGAACAGAACACCAACAGCACAGGCTCTAAGATCAACAATCAACAAATGGAACCTCATGAAACTGAAAAGCTTCTGTAAAGCAAAGGACACTGTCATCAAAACAAAATGACAGCCTAAAGACTGGGAAAGAAACTTCTCCAATTCTTTCTCTGACAGAGGGCTAATATCCAGAATATATAAAGAACTCAAGAAGTTAAAAAGCAACTAATCAAATAATCCAATTAAAAAATGGGGTACAGAGCTAAACAGAGAATTCTCAAAAGAGGAATATCGAATGGCAGAGAAACACCTTAGTCATTGGGAAATGCAAGTCAAAATGACCTTGAGATTTTACCTTACACCCACCAGAATGGCTAAGATAAAAAACTCAAGTGACAACACATGCTAGAGAGGATGTGGAGAAAGAGGAACCCCAGTCAATTGCTGGTGGGAATGTAAACTTGTACGACCACTTTGGAAATCAATCTGGTGCTTTCTCAGACAATTAGTTATAGTGCTACCTCAAGATCCAGCTATAGCACTCCTAGGTATATATCCAAAAGATGCTCAAGATACAACAAGGACATTTGCTTAACCGTGTTCATAGCAGCTTTATTTGTAATAGCCAGAACCTGGAAACAACCAAGATGTCCCTCAGTTGAGGAATGGCTACAGAAATTGTGGTACATTTACACAATGGAATACTGCTTAGCAATGAAAAACAAGGAAATCATGAAATTTGCAGACAAATGGTGGGAACTAGAAAAGATCATCCCGAGTGAGCTATCCCAGAAGCAGAAAGACACACATGGTATATACTCACTTACAAGTGGATATTAAATATGTAATGTAGGATAAACATACTAAAATCTGTACACCTAAAGAAGTTAATCAAGAAAGAGGACCATGGGGAAGATGATCAATCCTCATTCAGAAAGGCAAATGGGATGGACATTGGAAGAGGGAGAAAACAGAGAACAGGACAGGAGCCTCTTACAGAGGGCCTCTGAAAGACTCTACCCAGCAGGGTATCAAAGCAGATGTTGAGACTCATATCTAAACTTTGGGCAGAGTGCAGAGAATCTTATGAAGGGGAAGATAGAAAGACCTGGAGGGGACAGGAGCCCCACAAGGAGAGCAGCAGAACCGAAAACTCTAGGCCCAGGGGTCTCTTCTGAGACTGATCTCCAAGCAAGGACCATGTATAGAGATAACCTAGAACCCCTGCACAAATGTAGCCCATGACAGCTCAGTGTCCAAGTGGGTTTGCCTAGTAAGGGGAACAGAGGCTGTTTCTGACATGAACTCAGTGGCTGGCTCTTTGATCACCTCCCCCTGAGGGGGGAGCAGCCTTACCAGGCTACAGAGAAAGACAATGCAGACAGTCCTGATGAGACCTGATAGGCTCAGGTCAGATGGAAATGGAGGAGGACCTCCCCTATCAGTGGACTTGGGGAGGGGTATGGGAGGAGATGAGGGAGGGTAGGATTGGGAGAGGACAAGGGAGGGGGCTACAGCTGAGATACAAAGTGAGTAAACTGTAATTAATAAACATCAATAAATAAATAAATTTAAAAAAAAGGAAAAAAAAAAAAAAAAAAAGGAACTGGCCAGGGCTGTTCAGTTCCCAGATAAGCCATAAGCCTCTAGGGGGAAGCCAGGACACTGCTAGCACACGTTTTTTGGCTTCCAGCCAGATCTGTGGCTGGAGTCAGAATTCCCAGTTTCCAATCCCAGTATGTGCCCTCACTATGCCTCAGTCTCTCCACTGAGGGCAATAAGAGAAACAATTCATTCATTTTTACTCTCACTAGCAGGGTCATTTTTTTTAAACAGTAATGTATATTAATTGTAAAAAGTGGAGATTTCATAATGGCATCTCCATTCAGGTGTTTTGATCATATTGACCCCTTACCCACTGCCCCTTTCTACTTTTACATCACATATGGGGATTTTATATGAATAAAACAGGTTAAACATTTTCTAACAGATAAAAATGTTATTAAGAATGATTTTCATGGGAGAACAGGAAATGTAAAAGTGTTCGTACAGCAGAGGGAATGATCTCCAGAGTGAAGGGACACAGGCAGGATGGAAGGGCACCTTTGTCAACTGTGCTGCCAACAAAGGACTGATATGGAGTATGTAGAAAGGACTAAAATAATCACCCCCCCCAATCTTTCAATTACTAGATGGGCAAAATTATTGGTTTGGATGTCTAAAGTCTGATTCTCTGACTCTGCCCTAAAGATTCTCTGCACTCTGAGGTCCCTGCAAGGAGGGGACAACCTAAGTGTCTGGAGTCTCTTCACCCCCACAGGCTGCCAAAGCTTAGGCTCATTTGAGATAACAGAGCCAGGTCTGGTGAGCAGGTAACGACATTTGCTTTCTTAACCTTCTTTTGTCAGCACCGTCTTTGTAAACTACGTGAGACACCCTGCTGGCCTGAGGAAGACTCCTAAAGCCATACAACTGCTCAAAGAAGGAGAAGTGGAGTCAGAGTCTATGTAGCCCTTGAAGTCTCCAAAGACCAACCATGAAGGCTCAAATGGAGGGCAAGACTTGCCAAGGATCTGCCAGGGGAGGATCATGGGAACCTCTCTGCCATGACATGCATTCTTCCTGCAGGTCACACTTGATGGAACTTTGCTTGTGTGGATCTGTCATGGTGTCCTGAGCAGCATTAATGAAGTGTCATGGTGTGAACAGAAAGTTAAATAAAATAAGTCCTCTCCCCCCGTGTCACTGGTGCTAAGACTGTGGCAGAAACAGGCTCTAGTGTCTCTCTGTTCAGAAAGAGTAAAGGTCGCCTTGGACTCATGCCCTCAAGCTTTCTCCTACCTCCACTTGCCTGCTGAGCGTTGGCCATCCACACAGACGACTTGGGTGCTTGCTATAGATTTGGGCAGAGGCTCCATATGGGAAGAGACTAGTGGTATACCAGCAAAGTGCTTGCTTTGGGCATACCCCCTTCTTTACCTGTGTGGTTCCTGTTGTCACTCCTGCAGTGGGACTTCCATGAACAACACAGGGAGGATGGCGGTAGATGGGAACACACAGTTCCTGGTTAGTTTAGCGCTGGCCCTGCTCTCTGCTCTTCATTCACTCCTCTGCCTTTCTGCCAAGGCTTTCTCTGCAGGAATAATACCTTGATATTGAACCACAGGTATTTTCCTCATCCTCGATGCTATTTTTACTTTAGAGTTCAGCGTGTAACCCTTTCAGGCCTAGTAGGAATGAGTTCTAGAAGGCTTGAAGGGCTGCTAAGGACGAGATGTCCTCTTTCTACCATAGTTACTGAGATACTGGTGGTCATCTCTGCTTTCCCCTTGGGCAAAGTCAGCTTGAAGAGGGTGCAGAAGAAACCAGAGCCCAGTCACAGAGAAAACACGGGCCTGTTATGAATCTATGGCATTTTATGGACCCTCTTTGGTCCTTAAGTCATTTGGGGTTGTATCTTCTACTTTACAAGTAACCCAAGGAGCCTGACAAATGCAATTGACAAACACATTCCAGTTCATTCTGTATAAGTTGGAGTGGAGAATGAGAGAGGAGTGACAGGCAGAGCTGGGTGTGTGTGTGTGTGTGTGTGTGTGTGTGTGTGTGTGTCTCAGAAAGTGAGGTGGCTACATGGGAGGAGCTGTAAAGACAGGAAGATTTGCAGTTGTGACATGTGACATTCTCAGGTGCCCGGAGGAACTGATGCAGAAAGAGTAAGAGGTCATTTCCTGGAGGCTGTCAGCATAGAGAAGATCTTCAAACTCCTTCCCTCCACCATGCCCCGCCCGAGGATGAGCACGTGCTTCAGCTGAAACAGAGGCTCAGATGGGAGTGAAGGCTCACGGGAAGCAGGGTGGAAGATGGAGCCTTTCTGATTTCTGGGTCTCGTCTCCAGCTCCTGTCCATCTAGTCAATCCATCAGTTTAATCAGCAGCTCTCTTTTGCCACTTTTGATCTGGATGACGTTTATTGGTACCCACCAGAAGCTAGCCCCAGATTGATAGCTATGGATATCAAGAGGGCAGAATGAGGGTCAGCCTGAGGAAGTCACAGGATGGCAGAAGAGGAAGCCCAGCACACATTCCTTCAACCAACCATTTCTTAAAAATAAATATTATACCATATACATATATATATGTATACACACACACACACACACACACACACACACACACATATATATATATATATATATATCAGCTAGAATTTACTCAAGTAGCATGACTCCCTGTGGGGATCCATGCAAATGCCATGGCTGGCAGAGTAACAACCCATCTGAGGCAAGAAGGAAATAGCTAGCTGGTGTTGTGTGTTTGACCACAAGCAGTTTGTTTTTGACATAGTTAAGCACAGTACTACTTTGGAAAAAATTTTCTCATGAAAATTATCACAATAAAGCTTAAGACATAACCACATTAAAATGCCTTTGCAAAGCATTTGTGACCTCTTCTACAAGAATGGTTCTATTGACTGAGAAACAATGATCAGGATAAAGATCTAGAGAGGAAGGATCTGGGATAGCATAACACTTATCCCATGTAAAGCCCATGGTCCCTCTTTCATAACAATGAGTCCTGTTGACTGGGAAACAGTGTTCAAGAGTCCAGGAAGAGGCTAGGATAAAACATAACAGTTTTATGGATTTGGGTGAGGCCTAGTCCTACAGATAGCAAAAATCACCAGGTTAAAAACTACATCCATCCTCAGCATTCTGAGCAGACACAGGTCTAGATCTCATCTACTGAAGAGAAAAGCCCATGTGTTTAACATGTCTGGCTTCTCTAGCACTATGAGCATGAAGATCTTGAGCCCTATACAACTCCCTCCTGGAGTGAAAGCCTGGTACCTCGTGTGGTCATGGTGCATTACATGTCTAGACCTGCTCTTCTCATAGACCTGGGACTTTGTCTCCTAATCTCCATTTCTGTTCCCCCTCCCCACCTCTGCCTGATGGCCTCATTTTGTTTTCTGCCCTGGTGACTACCTTACTGTTCTCTGTGTGTCTGAGTGCTGTCATTTTCAGATCCCACCTGTATGCGAGGTCATACAGCATTTGCCTTTCTGTCTGGCTGTTTACCTCTACACAATGACCCTTCCCCATCACTCGGTGCCTCCTCCATGAAGACATGGTGCTAGAGAGGCTAGGGAGCTTCTCTTCAGTAGTGAGCTGACCATTGCCTCAGGAAGGCCTCCACTGCTGGGATTAGAACTTCGAGTCTTCATTGTTGACTCCAACACAACCCTTAGTGTCAAGCAGAAGCTGACAGTTATCAAAATGATCGGAGGTTCCAGCAAGGATGATCATATGGAGGAAGGAACAGATGGCTGCGTAAAGTCAGGTCTGGGAAGGACCTGGGAGCTGATAAGAATGAAGGACAGACTACAGGCCAAATGTTGGAAGTCAGCCAGGAGAACTGAGGAGCTCAACCAAGTGGCTATGCTAAGGGTCACTCACCTCATCTTCCCTTTTGGTGCAGCTAAGCAGGCAGCCAAGGGCAGTAAACTGGCAGGACCCTGTGGAAGACATGAAGAGCCTAGGGACACTGGGGTCCAGCCCTTAGTATCTGCACTTTTTCCACCATTGTCTCTTGCTCCATTTCTTCTTCCTCTTCTTTATTTTCATTGCCTCTTCTCTCTTTTTTCTTCCTTCACCTTCTCCTTTCCTCCCACACATCCTCAACAATTCTTTCTTTCCCTCTACATCACCCACACTCTCTCTGTGTCATTCCTTCACTTTTTCTTTTTCCTTTTTCAACCTCCCCTCCTCTCACAAACATTTATGACTTGCTGTACTTCAGGTGCCATCTCTAGTGACAAAGATGGATAAAGTAGGGCCCTCGGACATCCAGCAGCTCAGAGGAGCCAAAGCCACCAAGAACTCTTTCTAGGCCCAGTTTGAGGCATGTTTGATACCTTACAGCAAATGCTGTAAGCAAATTCCACTGAACAAAAAGCAAATCCCAGTCAAGAGTGGGCAAGATCTTTAGTTCCCACCTTCCAGGACAAGGTCTGAGGGGCTCTATGTAATCCAAATTCAAGACCAAGGCTTAGGGCAATGTTTCAGTTTTGTTTTTTGTTTATTTTTAAGATTTATTTTATGTGGGTCTTTGCTTGCATGACTTTATGTACGCCCTGGGTGTGCAGCTCTCTGAAAAGTTCTCCTGGGACAGAAAGTTACATGAAGTTGTAAGCTGCACTGTGGGTCCTTGGGATGAAATCATAGCTCTCTAAACAGAAATAAGGGCCCTTTTACAGAAGTCAAGTCTCTTTGAGACTTCTTTCCAGACCCATGGGGCAGTGTTTAAGTAAAGTAATACGTCATTTAAAAGTATCAATATTGCTGAAAGTGAAAAATATCATCAGACACTAAGGTTATACAGTTTCATTAATTGCTATATTTAGCTGTGATAAAATGGCAGGTGGTTGATTATTTTTTCTTAGTTTTTCTTACATGAAAAAAACATTCCTCTGGGGGTTTGACTGTGAGAACTAGGGTAAAGTGGATGAATTCTCTTTTTCCTCTCTCTGTCTCTGTCTGTGTTCTGTCCCTCTCTCCCTGTCTCTGTCCCTCTTTCCTTGTCTCCCTCCTTCTGTCATTTTCTAAACATTGCAGCTAGGATGTAGCACAGCAATAAAGAACTTAAAAACGTGTCACAGGACATCGCATTGGTAGTTCAGGGCAGTTTGTGCAGTCCTGTGAGTGGGGTAGGGGGGTGACTTTTCTGTTCTTATGGGTGGGGGACTTCCAGTTAGCAGAGCCCCTAAGCTTCAGCCTGTCCTGGTTTTTGTGTGACCCCAGCCTCACTGCTTGGCTTCTCTTGTCTCAGTAGCTGTTTTCAAACAGAGAGCTGAGTAGTGATTGGGAACAAATACCAGCTCATTGCTAAGTGCTGGGGTTAGTGAGAACAGGAAGCTGCCATGACTGGGATTAGCAGTCATTTTGGTAGTAGGAAGTCCTAGCCGGGGACAGCTAATCCTTAATGCCTCACTGGAGATTTTCAATGAGAAATCTACCCCACGCCCCTTATGGCTCTGCCTCTGTCTGCAACAGCCAAGTACTTTTCCTTAGAGGAGACTTCCTGTACAGAGAGAAGGATGCCTTTCCAGGGTGACTCAGAGCAGTCAGCACAGACCTGGGATGGCCCCTGACAGCCCATCCTCCACCCAACAACAGCCTTACATGTGTGCAATATAATGTAATGGCAGACATCACAGGCCCGCGTTCACAGTGTGCCCACCGTGAGGACAGTCACATGTGTTTCCCACCTGTGTTGTCTCCACAGGGACAGCAGGGAGGTAAGCTGCAGTTCCCAGTCCCACTGCGTGCAGAAGGAAGAAGCCCCATCCCAGGTCATGCAGCCCACAGTGGGAAGAGTGAAGATTTGAACTCAGATCTTCCAAGTCCCGTTGACAGCTTCTGAGCATACCTCTCCAAGGCCCTCCCCACCCTCATGATGTCTCAGATACTTGTCAGGCTTTTATACCAAGTAGACAAAGGCACAAGATGTTCACCCGTGATACAGCTGAGGTAACTCTGGCTAGGCACCAGCAGCAGGTCTGATGTCCCCCAGGCCAAGTCTATGTTCCTGGAGTATGAATACCCTTCTTTTTTTTTTTAACTTATTAAATTACATTTATTACATATTTTCTTTTTGATTGCATATTTTTCAAATAATTAACGTCTCAGTCACTCCCTCCTCAGCTCTCAGTCCCACTCTCCCTCCTGCATCTCCTCTCCTCTACTCCTCAGAATAGAGGAGACCCATCAACCCAGAATCTCCAGGCCATCTATTCACATGAGAACTTAGTTCCTCTTTCTTCCCTGTGGCCTGGTAGGGGGAAGTGATTAAAAAGCAGGCAACATAGTCCATGTCAGAGATATCCTCCACTCCCCTAACTAGTGGGCCCACAAGAAGCCTAAGATGCCCATCTGACTTATCTTCTTGGATATGTTTATCCTGTACTATATAACTAAATTCTGCTTACAAGTGAGTTTATACCATGTGTGTCTTTCTGGGTCTGTGTTACCTCACTCAGGATGATCTTTTCTACTTCCATCCATTTCCCTGCAAATTTCATGATTTTCTTGTTTTTTTTTTTTCACTTTTTTTCCCTTTGTATCCTCCATAAACCCCTTTCTCCTACCCTCCCGATCCCAACTTTTCTCCCCCATCTTCACGCATGTCCCTCCCCCAGTCCACTGATAGTGGAGGTCTTCTTCTCCTTCCTTCTGATCTTAGTCTATCAGATCTCATCAGGAGTGGCTGCATTGTCATCTTCTGTGGACAGGTAAGGCTGCTCCCCCCTCAGAGGGAGGTGATCAAAGAGCAGGCCATTCAGATTATGTCAGAGGCAGGCCTTCCTCCCATTTCTATTTAACCCACGTGGGCACTGAACTGCCATGTGCTACTTCTGAGCAGGGGTTCTAGGTTATCTCCATGAATAGTCCTTGGTTGGAGTATGAGTCTCTGGGAAGTTTCTTGTGTTCACATTTTCTGGTTCTGTTGCTCTCCTTGTGGGGTTCCCATCCTCCCCAGCTCGTACTATTTCCCACATCTTACATAAGATTCCATGAATACCGTTCTTAACAAGATTTCATTATGGCCTTTTACTCTGTGCCCCATAGCTGGAATCAGGATTTTTATGGGTTTGTGTGACATGGTGATAGTCAGGCAGAAAGAGGCTCTGCTCAGAGAAGCCACAGCAAGGCCAGCTCACTCAATCCCAAGGCCATAACAATTTTCTTTGACCATCTCACGTTCAGGACAGTCCCCCAGGGCTTGCTAAAGAGCTGTGACCCAGTTCAGTGCTGTCCCTCAGCCCAAGCTCCACTCCTACCTGTTTCTGTGCTGCTCTGGCTCAACATGGACCAGGGTTTGGTGACCAGTTCAAACAATGGAGCTTGTGGGAAACAGAATGTACAACTCTAGGAACAGTCTGCCCAGCTGGCTGTCTACAGCCTGATGTAGGTGGAAGAACCCGAGGAATGGACATTTACCCCTATACAATCTTGACAGTTGTGGGCCTCTCAGAAACCTGTTTCTTTCACTGAAATTTGAGGCTCTCAAATTAACCTCCTGACAGTTAACAGGCCCATTAAAGAAGTATATCTGACCTGGAAACCAGACAGCAGGAAAACAAGAACTTCTCACTGCATTGCCTACAAGGCCATATGCTGAAACAGCTACTCTTATGCTCAGTAGGGACACAGACCAGGCCTCCTAATTGCAACAAAGCCTTTTTCTGTCTGAAGCTCCTTTCAGGTCACTAGGAAATAGAACAAGGTGGAGCAAGACTGTTCTTGATGGCAAATAAAAGACAGTGGTCATTGCTGCTTACAGGGCTTTTGAGTTTTCATCTAAAATTATAATTTTCTCAGCTTCTGTGGTTTATTCTTAAATCAGGGAAGCTGGATCCCTCCCTTCAGACCACAGTGGTCCTGGCTTGTGAATTCACATACTGTTTACTTTCAATCCAATAGTAACATGTGGGCCACATGGCCACACTATAAACATAGTTGATGTCAAGGTAGGAAGGATGTGAATCAGTGAACCAGCCTTGGGGCTCCATAAAGAAGAAGCACTTCCCATGACAGCAAAGTGGACATGAACCCACTTATTTTCCTCCTTTTATTTTACTGTTGCTGGAATTTTCTCCTTTAAGAAACAATAGCACTTGGGGGTGAGACATTAAATAAAAGCATCTAGGCAGGTGGTTTAAAATATAG
The DNA here is from genome assembly GCF_030254825.1 of Meriones unguiculatus. Taxonomy (NCBI): domain Eukaryota; kingdom Metazoa; phylum Chordata; class Mammalia; order Rodentia; family Muridae; genus Meriones; species Meriones unguiculatus. The sequence continues at coordinate 124,972,526 of NC_083352.1, read as the reverse complement.
ATGCTTGGAGGATCCAAGATGGCAACACCTGTGGTGTGCACACTGTGTTTTGGGGAAAGCTCTGGGATTCTGAGACACTCAGTTCCAGCCTCTCCACCTGGCTTTTCCCATCTTCCTGGGGAAAGGTCCCCAGTTCCAGGGATGTGTGATTCTAGCTTCTGGCTACCCCACTACCTGGATCCAGGGAAACAGTCCCAGCCTCTGAACACAGCTTTACCTGTCTCCCTTGAGGAGACTAGCCAGACCTCAGGAGCATACAGGATCTCAATGCAAAATGTTGGCGGCCAGCCTGCATGATGTCTAGGCAGCTTGTGCTCGGCAACCCCAAAGAGGACCAACCAAGTGAGTGGCCGGGCAGCTGACCCCTGGAGTTCCCCCTGAGAGAGGAGGATTTCAGTGTTCCTTAGGAGACCTACTGGTCCTCTGGATCATACAGGCTAGACACCCCCACACCAGGCCACAGCCTGTGGGTCTCATTGGGTCACAGCCACCTGAGGAGAACTCTGGGCTATTCCTTAAGATCTAGCAGCCAGTCCGCAGCCACACCCACCATACTGAGGAGGACCTTCACCACAGCACAGAGGCTGCGAGCCCATGTTCCCTCCTTTACTGTTGATGGGATTCTCTACAATGAGCAATTTCAACGGTGGTTGGAGAATATTAAATAAAGTCATGTAAGAAGTCAGTTTTAAGTACAGATGTTTGAGTCAGCAAGATGGGGAGGCATCATTTTCGCCCCCTCAAAGCACCTTTCAGTGAGGCTGGCATTGACCAGGAGAGGTGATTATGGCTCCAAGATACAGGAACTGAGGAAGTGTGGTCAGAGCGACCTAAGAGCCATATTCTTCCCTATTTATTGTATGACCAAAGTTGGTGTCTCTCCACAGTTCCCAAATGACCACATCGAGTGGCTTGCTCAGGAGCATAGCAAGGGTGGCTAGAGGGATCTGAGAGCGACAATTGTACTGTACTCACTAGACAACCAGAAGCTGGTGGCTTCTCTGTGCAGTCTCAAATGACGACTGGGCTAGCCTAGGCAAACACTATGAGCCATCCCAACACAACATTCTTCCATCGATTCATTCTGGATCTTCTTCCCAGCCCATAGCAAAATGACCCTTCATTGGCAACCTCAGGTTTGACAACTTTGGGCCTTAGTCTTGGTACAGGGTCCCTCGCTGTCACTCAGGCATCCTGGGTGACCTTTTGGGTGGAATATCTTGGCTAATCTGTATTTTCTTTGGAGTCTCCTTAGAATGTTTTGGGAACGGGGCTTGCTTTTCCTCCTGCCACCACAATATAAGGGCCACTGTAACTCCCACATCCCAGAAGCCTGTGCAGAGAAACAAGGATTTCGTGTGCATCCTTCTCTAAATCAGTGAGTAGGGGCAACCCAGTGTGACACCCATATGAGGGCTGTTGGGAGGCTTTGGGTCAAGAAGCAGAGGGAAGGCGCTGGTTGTGTTGGGGAAGTTTTGTCTCTAACAATCTTGAAGACCTAGATGACACTCTCAGGCTAATGAAAACCTAGATTCGTGTGGCCTGTTGACTGTTCAGATTTTATCCATCAATGACTTGTCTTAGGGTATAAGAAAGGCTTCTTACTGGAGTCTAGATTCAACAGTGACTCAAGTCATAGCTTTTCTCTAAGGATCCCATTGCCCCAAGTCCCTTCCAACAGTGGGGAACCTAGAACTGGTCCAGGGTGAGGGTTTTAGAGTTGGTGTCATGGAAGGTTTGAAGTTTCACGGAAGCAAGAGAACAGATTTGGGTGGCAAAGCAGAGAGCAAACATGTTTCAAGCAGGGAAGGCAGGGAACACAAAGGCCCTGAGCATAATGAGCACAGGCTGGAGTCAGGTTGGCTGTGCATCCCAATCCCTCCACTCCCAGGCTGTGTGTCTATAGGTCTCTGCCTTCCCAACCTTGCCTGCTCATTTTCCTAAGCTGCAACTCTATTTAGTTCTATTTATGAATTATAAATTCAGCATACAGAGTAGTATATTTCACTGCAGCATTTTCCTTCATGGTTAGTTCCTGCTTCTCTCCCTCCCCTAATATCCTTCCCAATCCAAGCCCTTGCTAATCTCTACAACTTTCCTTTTGCTTTCATGTCATGTGTTTCTTACTCTCTTTTCCCCTCTTCTCTTTTTTAATTAAAATTTTCTTTTTTATATTAGTTACAGTTTATTTACTTACCCCTCTTCTCTTAAGATTTCTCCTACTTTATGTTTTTTTTTATAATTTCATGCCAGCTCATATTCAACAATTCAGATATATATATATTTACATAAAATCTATCTGGCTATCAGTCTACTATCCATCAATCATGTCTATCTATCTGTCTATCTATCTAAATTTGAATCTCATTTGCAGAAGAAAGAAAATAGTGCAATTTGTCTTCCTGAACTGGCTAATTTTACTAAGCACAATGACTTTCAGTTCCATCCTTTTTCTGAAATGTCATCATTTCATTTTTCCTTATGAATGAATAAAATGCCAGCGTGCACTTGGCCTCATTTTCTCTATCCACTCCTGAGGGTGGGCATCTCTGATGACTCCATTTCTTACCTACTGTAAACAGAAGCAGATCTGTCTTGTAGGAAGGGAAATGTGAGAGTGACAGGCATTCACCCTGGGTTCTTGTTTTCTCTTCTTCCTCTATGACCCTCCAGGTGCCAGGACCAACGATGTTCCAACTTGGGAGCCTTGTTGTCTTGTGTGGCCTGATCTTTGGCACCACAGAATCACTTTTGGGCAATCTTGGCAGTGCTGTGAATAATTTGAACATTCTGGGTTCTGCGCCAGAGACGATTCTGAATTCTGCCTCTGGAGGTGAGTCAATATAAGCCCCTCAGAAAGCTGGTCTCAGGTTGAGTTTCAGAGGCTGCTGGGAGGAGGCAGTGTTGTTTTTCATACGTGCAGCCATTCAACTCCTGCCTCGCTCACAGTTTAGAGAGAAACAGTGCCACATTATACACCAATAGAAGCTTTCAAGTATAGGCACAGGATAAATTCTTAAAAGTGAGATTTCAAATTGTTAAGAAGTTTGCATTTTAAATTATGGTAACTGTTGAGAAGTGTTCCCCTATCCCATTGTACACACCAATTATATAGACACATTTCCCCAACATAGGGGTTTCAGATTCCTCCTCTGTACAACAGAGATGGTGGCAATGCCACCCTGACTACGTTGATGCAGGGGCTGGATGACACAGTGCAGGGAAACTGACTTTTCTAAAACCTGGAGGTTGGGGGCTCAAGCCCTCGTGTTGCTGGGGACTGACTGATGACTGTTTTTGACAGCTGTCCCTGAGAACCTGAACCTGGATGTGGAGTCACTTCAGAAAACCACCAGCTGGCCATCTGCCAAGGACAACATTCTGGGAGCTTTGAATGGGCTGGACTTTAGCAAATTAAATCTCATTTCATCTCGGAATAACTTATGGTGAGTTGGTGCTTCTTTTCTTCCTGACTACCTGACCACCCAATATCAAGGACAGATGGAGAAGCTCTCGTTCCCCACAGAGCTGAGGAGTCCTGAGGCTCATTACAGCTTGAGCAAGTCTGAGGCAGGGCTACAGGGCCAGTGTGCACAGGTCACACATCTGGGTTCCCACAGTCCAAGTTTAGGCTCAAGTTGAGTGTTCCAATATGTCCTCATCTCCACCTGCATCTTGGTGCTTTAAGCCTTTCTCAAAGAATAACATATTTCTTCTTCAAACATAGCTGGGAGTAAAAGTCCGAGTTCTTTCAAGGGACACAAGTGTAGAATTCTTGACCTCCAGTCCCAAACAGAGGTGTCATGGAGTTATGAGTCACAGAGTCCTGGGTTCAAGTTCTGGCTCTGCTGCATATTGTGTCCCTCCCTCTGTCCACTGCTCCTGAGAGTGTAGAGGCACACATTTCTTCACAGGGTGTGGGGAGGACAAGAGGGCGATGAAGAGAGGTGCCAATATTGCAAAGATATATGACAAGAGGACATCTGTGGGTTTTGGACAGGTTGCGAATCGATGAACTCAAAATCCTGGACTTGCAAGCTAGCCCATCTCCTGATGGCCAAGGCATCAACCTGAAGCTGCCTGTGTCCTTGAAAGCTGCCGTTCATCTGTGAGTATCTGTCACCTGTATTTAGGGGGTGCAGTGCAACATGGCCGTTTTGAGTAGGCACTGAATTCCCAGATACTGTGTGAACTCTGCCCCAGTTTCCTAATCTGTAAAAGAGGAGACCTTCTGAGGCACAAAATACCAGTCTTTAAAGTATCCTAGCAAAGACTGGCCATGTGATGTCTCTTTCAAAAGGATGTTCGATGCAATATAATTTTGTGTATTTGTTGCGTGTGTGCACTTGTGTATATTCAGCTTCACATGAGCACTCACAAGTCTTTGTGGTGTTCATAGGTCAACACCAGGGTTCTGCCTCAATGTGGTGACTGTGCCACATTAGCTTTCTGATAGGCTCTCTCACAGAACCTGGAAATCATTGATTTGGGCTAAGAATGCAGAATAAGAAAAATAGAGTTTTAAGGTGTTTGAATTTGAAATGAGAGACCCAGAAAAATGACCACGAACTTGTGAACAAGAATTTCTAGAGATTGTGGGTGTCCTTCAGAAAGAGCAATTGCCTAGTATGTGTGTGACCCTGCTATCAGTCACCAGCACTGAGAGGCTCTGGTATTTGAAGTCCTCTGAAGCCATGAGCTGTGAGACCTGTGGTTGTTCCTTAAACACTGTATGTCCAGGGTTACTCACACACACAAAAAAAGAGTGTGATTCTCTCACATTTCTGTTGTCATACTATTCAATGGATTAAACCAGGTACAGTACTTTAAATGAAATGACAACTGGAAACTTGCGATACAAAATTTTAGCAATTATTTTGAGTATTAACCTCATACCAAGCAAAAATCTTATATGTATTAAACATGCATGGCCCAGAGAAGTCTAATATAAATGCATAAATTTTGCAGAGAATATGTAACATGTTGACATTAGCTAGACATTCTTGACATTATCCAGGGACACCTTACACTGTATCCACACAGATAGATGAAAACCGTTACAACCTGCAAAGTCTTCTTGACCTTTTTCTGATGTGACTCTTTTTTTTTTTTTTTTCTGCAGGCCTTTAATTGGCCCCGTGGTTGATATTGCTGCTTCCTTGGACCTCATTTCTTCACTCACTGTTCAAATCAATCCTCAGACCAGCCTTCCCATGGTGACCACAGGGAAATGCTCTAGGGGTACAGACAAAATCTCCATTTCCTTGTTGGGCAGGTAAGGCTCATCCATCCCAGCACAGATAGGGCCTCAGGACCCTGGACCATAACTATGTTCCTGTCCCTGGGAAGCAGCATGGTAGAGTACAAAATCAGAGTATCAACTCTGTCAAACTATGAGCTCTGTCACTCTGTAGCTTCATCTCTAGAGGCTGCAGATTGGCTTTTAAACAGTAGAGATGCATATCATCAGCTTCCTGGATGAAGACATGAGAAAATACACATGTTTAGCTGGGAGCCTGGAACATGATAAGGGCTCAAGAACCATAATCTGTGAGTCTCTTCTAGGGATGGTCCTTTCCATTGCTGAAGCAGGAGGATTAACCTCTCCAGCCATAATCTTACATTTATGTGTGGTACCTTTCAGCTGGGTCAATGTGCCTCATGCCTCTGAACATGTTAACACATATCCACCACCAGTGGGGAACACTTGGAAAAGTAGATGCCAGCATGGGCTCTGACAGTTGTGAAGTCATCTCTACAGTCTAGAAAATTCCTGCAGTGAGATCTTGACATCCTAATCTTGTCTTTTTCCTTCACTGACCTCTGCTAATCCTCAAATTCTTTAAATGCAGAATGCTTTAAAAGGCAGGTTTGGCTCAGGCAGGTGTGGGTGAGATGATGCTACCCAGTGTCTGAGAGAGGAAACTTGGTCTTCAAGTCACAGGCTAAGGCTGGGGAGCCTTAGGCAGGAATAGAGGCATGGCCTCTGTTCCAAGCCTTGGTAATCATGGCCTGAGGCCACCCATCCTCCCTCTACCAAAGATATGATTTCACATCATTGACAGGACCACAGTTTTCCCAGCATCCCTAGGGAACTCATGTTGTTTCACTGGGTCTGAATACCCATGTCCAAAAATATTCTCATGATGTGGCTCTGCCTCTAGACACATTGGCTTTTGTTCTCTGCCTCCTGCAAGGGTTTCCCACCACAAGACATTAGCATGGGTGTTCTGTTGATAAAAATGTTTCTCTTTACTTCAACTCAATGGACCTTTTCATCTTCATTGTCTGTGATAAACTACTTCTCTTTTTTGTAAGAGAATATACACCTAACCTTTGAGTACTTGTCTTTGTTGTAATTTGTGTGCATACATATTTTGAGACAGGGTCTCAATGTACAGTTCTGGTTAACTTCAATCTCAGAGATCTTATCTGCTTCTGTCTCCGGAAGGCTGGGAGCAAAGGTGTGTGATACCATTTCGGGTGTCACTATATATTTAATTGGAGCTTTACTTTACTTGTTTTGTGTGGGAAGCAGGAAGGCGTGTGTTTGTGCATGGACACACATGCATATGTGTCACCTGCTTGAAGCTCACCAAGTAGGCTAAGCGGGGTGACTAACTAGTTCCAGGATTCAACACAGTTTTGTCTCCCATATGCAGAGCATTTGCTATCCATGTGGCTTTTTCTTCCATTAAAAAAAAAATGGTCACCAGAGATGGCATTCAGGTCTTTATGCTTACAAGGCAATATTAGGAGGACTGAGTTCTTTACTTGGCTCCCTTCATCATTTTTTTCTAGTGAAAAAACTGCTTTGTAGCAGGTAGGCATTGCTCTATGATCCAGAGAACTATTTGGTGAAAAAACTAGGCTCTCTGTCTTATGGAATATATCACGAGGATTAGACAGATAGAAGAATATTTCATTTATCAGTGAATTAAAAAAAAAAGAAGAAGAAGAGCCCTGCAAGGATCATCATACTTCTCAGGGCACAAGGAGAGCAAACACTCCCTTCGGTGCACACTCAGGATGGGCTGTCCCAGGAGATGACAGCTGGATGAGAGTTGAAGTTGGGAAGAGGCAACCTCAGTGAGACTTGCTTGGGAAGGAGGTTCAAGACTGATTGTTTTTGCCCAGTGCCCCAAGGCTCAGCCAGGTGCTCTGTAAGTAGGGGCTGAGTGAATGATGCAGTGTTAGGGCTGTGATGAGCACCCAGGTACTGAGGAAGCAGCTCTGTAGGCATGAGATGCTTAGATGCTCAGGGATGGCCATATTGATAAGGTGCAGTGGATAACATGCTGTAATGAGACCATAGGTCAGGGTTGCAGGTCACCTGACCTCAAGGACACTTTCTCGTCCATACTGAACTTTTGACCAAGCTTTGTAAGTTCTTCTTCTTTTTTTTTTCCAGACGAATTCCCTTTATCAACACCATTCTGGATGGTGCAACTAACCTCCTTACAGACATGATGTCATCCCTGCTTCAGAATCAAGTAAGTCCCCAGGTTCTGGCACCCAGAGCCAGGCCTGATGTGGGTAGGAGAGGTATGGCTGAAAAGTCAGGAAACTGTTTTCTAGAAGGTGCCAGCTCCTCCTCCTTCTCCTCAGTAGCTGGGCTTCAGAGAGAGGAGGCAGCAATCACAGATGTTGCCTTGAGATGTTTACCACATCCGTGCTCCTTGACTTCCTTAAGCTAAAGCTTTCCTGCAATGGATTCATCTTTATTTAAATGTCTGTGCTTACATAGCTGTGAATGAGATTCTGCAGGAAGCTAGGAAGTGGGTTTCCCCAAAGGTGTCAGCCTTCTGAGAAGCTAAGCAATCCAAGGTTCCTGGTTTTCAGGAGTCTGGACAGTTCTTGGGTCCCAGAAACCAGTCCATCTTTCAGGGGAGGGTTGGCAGTGTGTTGCCAGTGAAGTCTCATCTGTTTTCCTTCTTTGCCCTTTCTCCTTCTCCAACTTTCTCCCTGTCTCTCAGAAATGTCCACTGCTCCAGCACATCCTCAGCCACCTGAATGCAAATATTCTTCAGGGCCTCATCTGTAAGTCGCAGCCTGGGGACTAGAGAGCCTTCCATGGGCCATGAAAACAGCTGTGGGATAGCCCCAGGCAGGGACCTTGCCTCCTGACCCAGGCTGGCCTCTTTCTTCATTTGAACCTTGTCTTCCCATGCTTGACAGAATAGCTGGGGAAACAAAACTGTGCACCAATGGTGTCAAGACCTTGAGGTGGCCCTTCTATGGATGTGTCCCTCTATACAACCCTCCTGTGTCTTGCATGCAGTACCTCCTGGGGTCCTCCCAAGAGTCTGTACAGCACAAGTGAATACAGGTGTACTTGAGGTCTCCCAGGTGACCTGGCGGTATAGAGATAGACAGAGATAACAAGTTGGGTGGGCCTCTGTTTTGTTTACCATGACAAAGATTTATGGTGATCTTGACTTGGTTTCTTTAGCTAATCTGACAGGACAGTTACCAGTAGTCATCTGAATTAGAAGGAGCAGAAAGAGAATGCCATGATGCCATCGGAAGGTATGGGCAGTTACTTTTCTATTGTTATTAGAAAACAGCTTTCAGAAAGAAAATTATAGAAGAAACCATTGAATTTGGGACTCACAGTTCCAGGGGATTAGGACCCATGGCCATCACAGTGAGGAGCATGGCAGCAGGCAGGCCAGCATGGCACTGCAACAGTAGCTGAGAGATTTCTGTTTGAGACCCAATCACTGGGCACAGTGAGCCAACTCCAATTGTTTTTTGAAATCTTAAACCCATCACTACTGACACACTTTCTCCATACAAGTCCACACTTTCCATCTTCCTTAACAGTTTCTGTAAATGGGAACCAAGTATCCAGTATGTGAGCCCATGTGGGTGGTTCTCATCAAACCCCACAGGTAGGCTCTGCACTCCATGCACAGCAGCCTGTGGGAAGGCAGGACTAGGGTAATTTTGCTTTTGTCACAAGACTAGACCTGATCCTGACTCCAGGCTGAACTCTGAACTTGAGTACACCCTGAACCCTGAGCCTGCATCAAGAACCCAGACTGATCCAGGGTCGTTCTCACTAAATGAATTGACCAGGAGTTTTTTACTGAGTCCTAACTTTGTGCACAGACACCTGTCCGTGGCTTGCATATGGACCGTGGCTTCCTGGGTGTGGCCTCTACTCATCATTTTACATGTGCCTTGGCTTCAGAGGAAGGGATCAGAAGGGGTCAGGACAAAATGAGAGAACAAGACCTAAAATCTATAGCTGTCTCTCCCCTCTAGATGGCCTAAGCCATGCTGGGCACAGTAGGACTGAGTGGGCCCAGTCAGTCCAGGCCATTATGGATTTAATCAACCCCCGTGAAAGCCTCCTCTCATGGATGCTGTGACAGCCAGTGTCCTAAAGCCTTGTGATTTCACTTCAGGTTAGTCACCAGTGCTTCCTCTTAATCTCTGTGGCATTTATCTCCGGAAAGTGCTACTGTCATCTACAGAGAGATCACCTAAGAACATCTGAAGAACCCTCCCACACTTCCTTCTTATGTCAGCAGTCTCCACAGCTGTTGTCACCACCCCAGCATTAAAATCCTAACTGCACCCTGGAGTGTGGCTTGCCTCAGTTCTTGCACCAGGAGTTGTTGGCAGGGTGTGGGCTATGTGCAGGGTGAGATTGTACCCGAGTGGCTGAAGCTAGAACTTGAAGGGACTTAGGGACTCACAGTTTTCTCTTATGCACAGAGTTGCAGAAACATTGAGAGAGTGGGCACACAGCCACTATGTGAGTGTGGCAGAACCACAGCCATCAGGCACACATGCACAAGTGTGTTTTGGCACCACCCTGACCAATGACAACCAAGAACACAGACAGACAGGGTCGGGTGGTTGTGGACTTCCCTGCCTGTCTCTTCCTAAGGGGCATCTCAGTCTTTCATGCTCTCCACCCTCACTTAGCCATCACAAAGCACTCAGTTTCTGCACATAACCTCCAGATTACAGGAATGTTAACCTTAAGGGGAGGTGGTCAGAGATCCTGGTGACACCCAATTGACCCTGATCCTCCCATGTCAGAGAAGCTGCAACTAAAGAGGTCTTCCTAATACTTAACACACCCTGATGACCAAAACAGGGACTGAGGCTTATAGAGACAAACTGATTCATCCAGGTCACACAGTGAGCAAAGGTCAGAACCAGGATTATGCTGACCCCCTTCTAACTTCATGTAATTGTGACTTATACCATGAAAACACTAGTCATGCAATTTGGCAACAGGATACTCCAGGCATGAGCTCATTCTTAGGCACCAGACAAAGTTAAGGAACTCTTATACTCTGTGTTGATTAATTAGCACAGGTTCTGTTTCTTTCTTGTAAGAGATATGTCACTTCCCCATAGGCTACGAGGAAGTTCCTTTGGGGCAGAATTGGAGGACAATCCACCTCTTTCAGGAAGCCTCTCAGAAAAGACGTCAATGAAGTGTCCCAAGACAGCCAGTAGCCAATCAGTAGCTCCTGCCCCAATCTTTAGGGCTCAACACCCAGTTCTGCTCTTCTTCAGTTGTTCCAGGGAAAACCTGTTTGAGCCCCTCATTTTCTTCCAGTTCTCCTCCAACATTACAGGTCCTTTTAGAATCCTGCAGCAGAGCAAAAGCTGAGCCTCTGAACTAAATGCTTCAAAGCAAAGGAGCAGTGCATGTGTCAGTGAGGTGACAAGCCAGGCCTAACAACACCGAGAGTCCTTGGTGTTACATAATTGAATAAGGGAGACTGACTTTTGACATAATTGGTTTACTGTAGATGGCCAGACCATAAAAGGTTCTGGTATGGCCATCCAGACTGGTTTCCTAGGAACTGTATCTTTAGTGGGTAGGAAAAGAAAGTGGGAACGCTAGTTCCTCCCTACAGGTGACTCGACATGCATCCAACTAGCTGGCTTTTTTATTCAGGCTTGTACTTCAAACCAATACGCAAAAACCCACTATTTTTTTAATTCTTTGGTCTCTCATTCCTCCCTTCCCATGATCATTTGAAGACCCAATCATGGGTCTTCCGGATTTGACCCATGGAGTCATCTCGCTTTACCTTCCCATAATGGGATCTGAGCACCATTACTATAGTGTTCCCAAGCATTCAAGCAATTTAAAATACACAGCGCAAAGGTGAGAGTCAAAATGAGTTGGGGTCCCATCATGATGCATATAGCGGTAGTGAGCCTAGGAGAATTATTAAACCAGGATTTAAACCATCCTCTGAAATTTTTTCTCTCTACTTTCTCTCCAGGCTTTTTGTCCAGTTGTTGCTCCAACCCAGCAGGCCCCCAAAATAATAGGTAATGTCATGGAGCTCCTGTGACTTAGCATTTCAGCCTGCCAGGTGGGATTAGGATGGAGGGCTCTTCTGTATCTGATTCATGGCTGATAATAGCACCTTCTGGGACTAGGAAAACTGAAATGCCAGCAAAAGGCTGGGCGATGGGGCAGTCCTCAGAAGTGTCTGCTTAGTTGATGTACCTGAAGAGGCAGGGAGCAATCATACCAGCTTCCAGCAAGTCTAGTTTTCAGCTTGCAGTCCATAGCTGATCCCCAAATAGATTCAACCAGGTGAAAATCTGCTGAGAAAAATCTGGACTAGAGACAGAAGTTAAAATTTGTTTGGTAATTAGGAAAAGTGAGGAATCCCAAGACCAAGGGAAAAAGTCATCTGCTGTCCATTTGAGTGGTACCAGATCCAGGTCTCATGACCCTTTGATTTCCTGAAACTCATATGAATTTTAGTTTACAACAGGAAGTATATTAGTATCACCATTGTATTGAGATCCATACTTTAAACAAGGCAGTTAAGAGTTGTCTACAAGACAGCAGAAGTAAACTCATGACATTAAGACCTAGTAAAAGCTATGGCATTTGGGTCAGGTACACACATTAGACAAATGTTCTTAGTATGAGGAGATGCATCTTCAAGTCTATCTCAGAAGACAACCAAAAGGAAATCAAAATCTCAAGCTTATGACTGGATAATAAGCAGTCAGTACTCCACCAACTAACCAAAATTCTCCTGATCAATGTCAAAACTCTGAACTTCTGAAACCTTATAACAGAATCACAAACGTAGCATGGGGGGTGGGGTAGGCGGGGAGAAATCTGAAATAGTTCCCATTTTCCATATGCCTTAAATTATTTTCTATTTTTTATTAATTATACTTTATTCATTTTGTATCCCCCCATAAGCCCCTCCTTCCTCCCCTCCTGATCCCACCCTGCCTCCCCTTTGTGCATGCATGCCAAGTCCACTGATAGGGCAGGTTCTCCTCTCCTTTCTGATCTTAGTCTATCAGTTCACATCAAAGGTGGCTGCATTGTCCTCTACTGTGGCCTTGTAAGGCTGCTCCCCCTTCAGGGGGAGGTGATCAAAGAGCAGGCCAATCAGATTATGTCAGAGGCAGTCCATCTTCCCATTACTATGTAACCCACTTGGACACTAAACTGCCATGGGCTACATCTGTGCAGGGGTTCTAGGTTATCTCCATGAATAGTCCTTGGTTGGAGTATGAGTCTCTGGGAAGTTCCCTGTGTTCAAATTTTCTTGTTCTGTTGCTCTCCTTGTGGAGACCCTGTCCTCTCCAGCTCTTACTATTTCCCAGTTCTTACATAAAATTCCATTCACTCTGCCCAACAGTTGCCCATCAGGCTCAGCTTCTGCTTTGAAAGTCTGTAGGGCAGAGGCTTTCAGAGGCCCTCTGTGGTAGGTTCCTAGTTTGTTTCCTGTGTTCTTCTTCTGGCTTTCAGGAGCCCTCTGTAGAAGGTTCCTAGGTTGTTTTCTGTTTTCTTCTTCTTCTGATGTCCATCCTCTTTGCCTTTCAGGATGGGGATTGACCTTTTTAGTTAGGGTCCTCTCTCTTGCTTAGTTTCTTTAGATGCACAGATTTTAGTGGGTTTGTCCTATGTTGTATGTCTATATGAGTGAGTATATACCGTGTGTGTCTTTTTGCTTCTGGGACAACTCACTCAGGATGATCCTTTCCAGGTCCCACCATTTACCTGCAAATTTTATGATTTCCTTATTTTTCACTGCTGAGTAATATTCCATTGTATAGATGTACAACAATTTCTGCATCCATTCTTCAGTTGAGGGGCTTCTGGGTTGTTTCCAGCTTCTGGCTATTACAAATAAAGCTGCTACAAACATGGTTGAGCAAATGTCCTTTTTGTGTACTTGAGCCTCTTTTGGATATATGCCCAGGAGTGGTATGGCTGGATCTTGAGGAAGCGCTATTCCTAGTTGTCTGAGAAAGCGCCAGATTGATTTCCAGAGTGGTTGTAGAAGTTTACATTCCCACCAGCAGTGGAGGAGTGTTCCCCTTTCTCCACCACCTCGCCAGCATGTGTTGTCACTTGAGTTTTTGATCTTGGCCATTCTGATGGGTGTAAGGTGAAATCTCAGGGTTGTTTTGATTTGCATTTCTCTAATGGCTAATGAGGTTGAGCATTTCTTTAAGTGCTTCTCTGCCATTCGATATTCCTCTGTTGAGAATTCTCTGTTTAGCTCTGTTCCCCATTTTTTAATTGGATTACTTGGTTTGCTGCTTTTCAGCTTCTTTAGTTCTTTATATATACTGGATATGAGTCCTTTGTCAGATAAAGGGTTGGTGATGATTCTTTCCCAATCTGTAGGCAGTCGCTTTGTTTTGATGACTGTGTCCTTTGCTTTACAGAAGCTTTTCAGTTTCATGAGGTCCCATTTATTGACTGTTGCTCTTAAAGCCTGTGCTGTTGGCGTTCTGTTCAGGAAGTTTCCTCCTGTACCAATGAGTTCTAGGGTATTCCCCACTTTTTTTTCTAGCCGATTTAACGTGTCTGGTTTCATGTTGAGGTCTTTAATCCACTTGGAATTCAGTTTGTGCAAGGTGATGAGTGTGGATCTATTTTCATTTTTCTACATGTGGACATCCAGTAGGACCAGCACCATTTGTTGGAGATGCTATCTTTTTTCCATTGTATGGTTTTGGCATCTTTGTCAAAGATCAGGTGTCCATAAGTGTGTGGGTTTATTTCTGGGTCCTCTGTTTGGTTCCATTGATCCACCATTCTGTTTCTATGCCAGTACCATGCAGTTTTTAAAACTGTTGCTCTATAGTACAAATTAAGATCAGGGATGGAGATACCCCCAGAAGATCTTTTATTGTAGAGGATTGTTTTAGCAATTCTGGGTTTCTTGTTATTCCATATGAAGTTGAGAATTTTTCTTTCCAGGTCTGTAAAGAATTGTGTTGGTAATTTGATGGGCATTGCATTGAATCTGTAGATTGCTTTTGGTAAGATGGCCATTTTTACTATCTTAATCCTGCCAAGCCATTAGCATGGGAGATCTTTCCATCTTCTCATATCTTCTTCTAGTTCTTTCTTCAGAGACTTGAAATTTTTTTCATACAAGTCTTTGACTTCCTTGTTTAGGGTTACTCCGAGGTACCTTATGTCATTTGTGGCTATTGTGAAGGGTGTTGTTTTCCTAATTTCTTTCTCAGCCCTTTTGTCTTTTGTATACAGGAGGGCTACTGATTTTTTTGAGTTAATTTTGTATCCGGCCACTTTGCTGAAGGTGTTTATCAGCTGTAGGAGTTCTCTAGTAGAGTTTTTGGGGTCACTCACGTGTACTATCATATCATCTGCAAATAGTGATAATTTGACTTCTTCCTTTACAATTTGTATCCCCTTGATCTCCTTCAACTGTCTTATTGCTCTAGCAAGGACTTCCAGAACTACGTTGAAGAGATATGGAGAGAGTGGGCAGCCTTGTCTTGTCCGTGATTTCAGTGGAATTGCTTTAAGTTTCTCTCCGTTCAGTTTGATGTTGGCTATAGGTTTGCTGTATATCGCCTTTACTATGTTTAGATATGTGCCTTGTATCCCTGATCTTTCCAATACTTTAAACATGAATGGATGTTGGACTTTGTCAAATGCTTTTTCAGCATCTAGGGAGATTATCATGTGGTTTTTTTCTTTCAATTTGTTAATATGGTAGATCACATTGATGGATTTCCGTATATTGAACCACCCCTGCATACCTGGGATGAAGCCTACTTGGTCATGGTGGATGCTATCTTTGATGTGTTCTTGTATTTGGTTTGCGAGTATTTTGTTGAGTATTTTTGCATCAATGTTCATAAGGGAGATTGGCCTGAAGTTCTTTTTTTTGTTGGGTCTTTGTGAGGTTTAGGTACCAAGGTGACTGTGGCTTCATAGAATGAGTTTGGTAATGTTCCTTCTGTTTCGATTTTGTGGAATAGTTTGAAGAGAACTGAAGTTAGCTCTTTTTTGAATGTCTGGTATAATTCTGCGCTGAAACCATAAGGTCCTGGGCTTTTTTTTGGATGGGAGACTTTCGATGACTGCTTCTATTTCCTTGGGGGATATAGGACTATTTAATTGATTTACCTGGTCCTGATTTAGCTTTGGTAAGTGGAATCGATCAAGAAAATTGTCCATTTCATTTAAATTTTCAAATTTTGTTGCGTATAGACTTTTGAAGTAAGTCCTAATGATTGCTTGGATTGCCTCAGTGTCTGTAGTTATGTCCCCCTTTTCATTTCTGATTTTGTTGATTTGGATGGTGTCTCTATGCCTTTTAGTTAGCTTGGCTAAGGGTTTGTCTATCTTGTTGATTTTCTCAAAGAACCAGCTCTTGGTTTCATTGATTCTTTGAATTGTTTTATTTGTTTCTAATTGATTGATTTCAGCCCTGGGTTTGATTATTTCCAACCGCCTGCTCCTTCTTGGTGTGTCTGCTTCTTCTTTTTCTAGGGTTTTTAAGTGAGCCATTAAGTTGCTTGAATGCGCTGTCTCAGATTTCTTCTTGAAGGCACTTAGTGCTATGAACTTTCCTCTTTCATTGTGTCCCACAAGTTTGGGTATGCTGTGTCTTCATTTTCATTGAGTTCTAGGAAGATTTTAATTTCTTTCTTTATTTCTTCCCTGACCCAGCTATCCTTTAGTAGCAAGTTGTTCAGTTTCCATGTGCGTGTAGGATTTTTGCTATTTCTGTTGTTACTGAGGTCCAGCTTTATTCCATGGTGATCAGACAGGATACAAGGGATTATTTCAATCTTCTTGTATCTGTTGAGGTTTGCTTTGTGACCAAGTATGTGGTCTATTTTGGAGAATGTTCCATGAGGTGCTGAGAAGAAGGTACATTCTTTTGTGTTTGGGTGAAAGGTTCTGTAAATGTCTGTTAGGTCCATTTGATTCATGACCTCTGTTAGAGATATTGTTTCTTTGTTTAATTTCTGTTTTGTTGACCTGTCCTTTGTTGAGAGTGGGGTGTTGAAGTCTCCCACTATTAGTGTGTGTGGATTCATGTGTGGTTAAAGTTTTATCTATGTTTCTTTCACAAATGTGGGTGCCCTTGTATTTGGGGCATAGATGTTCAGGATTGTGATGTCTTCTTGGTGGAATTTTCCCTTGATGAGTATGAAGTGTCCTTCCCCATCTCTTTTGATTAATTTTGGTTGAAAGTCTATTTTATCAGATATTAGAATTGCTATTCCTGCTTGCTTCTTGCATCCATTTGCTTGGAAAGCCGTCTTCCATCCCTTTACCCTCAGGTAATGTCTATCTTTATGACTTAGGTGTGTTTCTTGTATACAACAGATTGCTGGGTTTTGTTTACGTATCCATTCTGTTAGTCTGTTTCTTTTTATTGGAGAGTTAACTCCATTGATAATTAGAGAGATTAATGACCAGTGGCTGTTAGATCCTTTTTATTTGATGTTGGCTGTGTCTTACGGTGGTGTGCTTGGTTGCTTTTTGTTTTACTGTAGTGGGGTTATTTATTTCCTGTGTTTTCTTGAATGTATTTAGTTTTCTTGGTTTGTATTTTCCCTTCCAGTGTCTTCTGTAAGGCTGGATTTGTTTGTAGGTATTGTTGAAATTTGTTTTTGTCATTGAATATCTTGTTTTCTCCATCTATGAGGACTGAGAGTTTTGCTGGGTATAGTAGCCTGGGCTGACATCTGTGTTCTCTTAGGGTCTGCATGATATTTGTCCAGGCCCTTCTGGCTTTCATAGTCTCTGTTGAAAAATCAGCTGTGATTCTAATGGGTTTGCCATTATATGTTACTTGGTCTTTTTTCTCTTGCAGCTTTTAGTATTTTTTCTTTGTTCTGTATACTTACGGTTTTGATTATTATGTGGCGGGAGGATTTTCTTTTTTGGTCTAATTTATTGGGTGTTCTATAGGCCTCTTGTATTCTTATTGGCCTCTCTTTTAAGTTGGAGAAATTTTCTTCAATGATTTTGTTGAAAATATTTTCTGGGCCTTGGTGCAGGGAATCTTCTTTTTTGTCTATTCCTATTATTCTTAGGTTTTGTCTTTTTATGTTGTCTTGAATTTCTTGGACGGTCTGTGTCAGGAATTTTTAGATTTAACATTTTCTTTGACAGATACATCTATTTCTTCCATTGTATCTTCCACCCCTGAGATTCTTTCTTCCATTTCTTGTAGCCTATTGGTTATGCTATCCTCTCTAGTTCTTGCTTTCTTCCCTAAGTTATTTCTCTCCACAATTTCTTCCATTTGTTTTTTTTTTAATTTTTCCAATTCTATCCTAAGGTCTTGAGCTATTTTGTTGGTTTCCTTCCCCTGTCTGACTGTATTTTCATGTTTTTCCGTCAGTTCCTTCAGTCTTTTGTTTGAACAATCCACTGTTTCTTTTATTTCATTCAGTGATTTAAGCATTTCCTCTCTAAGGGCCACAGAGTATTTGGCTGCAGCTTCCCGTATTTCTTCACAGATGGCCATAATCTCCTTGTCTTTAATTTCCTCCATTTCTTTACGGATAGCCATGATCTGTTTGTTTTTATCTTCCTCTAATTCTTTTCGTATTTTATTTGTTTTCCTCTGTTTAGGAGATGTTAGGTCATCTCCTTGAATTTCATTTATACTGGGGTGTCTAGGGCTATTTGCCCCTGGATAACTGGGTTCTGGAGATGCCCTATTGCTCTGGCTTTTGTTGTTTGAACTTCTACGCTGTCCTCTACCCATTGGGCTATCTTAGTTGTTTGAATTTAGTTTCTGGTTGTTCCTGGACTCTTGTAGTGGAGAGAATCCCTTTGGCAGGAAGATGGTTTTTCCTGAAGGAAGCCTTCTCAGCTTTTTGGGTATAGTCACTGGATGTCCGGTAATTTTCAGGACTTGCTACAGCTCACCTCAGGCATAGAGACCTGGGTAGTAACTGTGGTCCTGATTAGTCAAGAGGGCTCTCCTCTCACGGGGAGAAGTCCTGGCGACAGTTGCCCTCATTCTAGGTTTCTTGCTATAAATTTAGTGATCAGCTGCTGTAACCTGTGTGTCCCGTGGTTTGGTAGGTTTTGTTAGGGATAACTGGTTGCCCCTTGGAACAGTATCTGGGGGTTGATCTCAGGGTTCCCGGTCTTTTGTAGGTCTGAGGTTGGACCTCTGTGCTCCAGAACCCAAGAGGTAATCTGTGGTGGGTGATTACTGCTCTGGTGTCTTGGGGTACACAGTTCTGTCTGTAAGGAGTAGTTGGTACAAAGCAGGCCTCTGGGCTGGCGGAGCGTGCGCCCACCTTCTAGTCTGCGGGAGCTGAGTTTCCAATCACTCTGTGCTCCTGTTTGGGCTCAGATCTGTGATGGCTGGGTGTACTCACCTTTTTGCGATCTGCAGGCTGCTAGACTTTCCCTAGGTGACCCCAGCAGCACGGTTTCTTCTTTCCCTGTCGGGTACTCTCTGGACAGGGGTTCCCAGTCCCTGTTGTACTGGGACGCGCAGCTTGTCTGTACCGCTGAGCTGGACCATACAGCTCTCCACACACGGCAGGAGCTCAGCTGTAATGGTGGCAGGCAACCGCCGTCCCGGAGACCTTCCAGGGAAAGACTGGATGACCAGCGATCAGACCCGCAACCTTGCTTCCCCGTGGGGTACCCCCGCGACTGGGATTCCCAGCCTCAGGCACCCTTGTGCCCACAGATCAGCCTGGGAAAGTGATGGGGACACGCGGGCTTAAGGCACCTGCCCGGAGACCCAAAGCCCGCGCCACCCGGGATCTCTTCCCGGTTCTGGCTGGGCAGCCGAGAGTGGACCCGACCGATTCCCACGCCGTGGGAGCCTCCCCTCACCTGGGAAACAGGAACGCTGTGGTTTCAGGGCCCAGAGTTGTCTCCTGGCAGCTGCACAGAGAGTGCTGTCCTGCTTCTCAGTCGTGGTGCTCACCCGGAGCCACCATCTTGGCTCCCCCCTACCATGCAGTTTTTAAAACTGTTGCTCTATAGTACAACTTAAGATCAGGGATGGAGATACCTCCAGAAGATCTTTTATTGTTGAGGATTGTTTTAGCAATTCTGGGTTTCTTGTTATTCCATATGAAGTTGAGAATTTTTCTTTCCAGGTCTGTAAATAATTGTGTTGGTAATTTGATGGAAATTGCATTGAATCTGTAGATTGCTTTTGGTAAGATGGCCATTTTTACTATGTTAATCCTGCCAAGCCATGAGCATGGGAGATCTTTCCATCTTCTCATATCTTCTTCTAGTTCTTTCTTCAGAGACTTGAAATTTTTTTCATACAAGTCTTTGACTTCCTTGGTTAGGGTTATTCCGAGGTACCTTATGTCATTTGTGGCTATTGTGAAGGGTGTTGTTTTCCTAATTGCTTTCTCAGCCCTTTTGTCTTTTGTATACAGGAGGGCTACTGATTTTTTTGAGTTAATTTTGTATCCGGCCACTTTGCTGAAGGTGTTTATCAGCTGTAGGAGTTCCCTGGTAGAGTTTTTGGGGTCACTCACATATAGTATCATATCATCTGCAAATAGTGATAATTTGACTTCTTCCTTTCCAATTTATATCTCCTTGATCTCCTTCAACTGTTTTATTGCTCTAGCAAGGACTTCCAGAACTACGTTGAAGAGATATGGAGAGAGTGGGCAGCCTTGTCTTGTCCGTGATTTCAGTGGAATTGCTTTAAGTTTCTCTCCGTTCAGTTTGATATTGGTTATAGGATTGCTGTATATTGCCTTTACTATATTTAGATATGTGCCTTGTATCCCTGATCTTTCCAATACTTTAAACATGAATGGATGTTGGATTTTGTCAAATGCTTTTTCAGCATCTAGGGAGATTATCATGTGGTTTTTTTCTTTCAGTTTGTTAATATGGTGGATCACATTGATGGATTTCCGTATATTGAACCACCCCTGCATACCTGGGATGAAGCCTATTTGGTCATGGTGGATGCTATCTTTGATGTGTTCTTGGATTCTGTTTGCAAATATTTTGTTGAGTATTTTTGCATCAATGTTCATAAGGGAGATTGGCCTGAAGTTCTCTTTTTTGTTGGGTCTTTGTGAGGTTTAGGTACCAAGGTGACTGTGGCTTCATAGAATGAGTTTGGTAATGTTCCTTCTGTTTCGATTTTGTGGAATAGTTTGAAGAGAACTGGAGTTAGCTCTTTTTTGAATGTCTGGTAGAATTCTGCGCTGAAACCATCAGGTCCTGGGCTTTTTTTGGATGGGAGACTTTCGATGACTGCTTCTATTTCCTTGGGGGATATAGGACTATTTAATTGATTTACCTGGTCCTGATTTAGCTTTGGTAAGTGGAATCGATCAAGAAAATTGTCCATTTCATTTAAATTTTCTAATTTTGTTGCGTATAGACATTTGAAGTAGGTCCTAATGATTGTTTTGATTTCCTCAGGGTCTGTAGTTATGTCCCCCTTTTCATTTCTGATTTTGTTAATTGGGGTGGTGTCTCTCTGCCTTTTAGTTACCTTGGCTAAGGGTTTGTCTATCTTGTTGATTTTCTCAAAGAACCAGCTCTTGGTTTCATTGATTCTTTGAATTGTTTTATTTGTTTCTAATTGATTGATTTCAGCCCTGAGTTTGATTATTTGCAGACGTCTACTCCTTTTTGGTGTGTCTGCTTCTTCTTTTTCTAGGGTTTTTAAGTGAGCCATTAAGTTGCTTGAATGCGCTGTCTCAAATTTCTTCTTGAAGGCACTTAGTGCTATGAACTTTCCTCTTAGCACTGCCTTCATTGTGTCCCACAAGTTTGGGTATGTTGTGTCTTCATTTTCATTGAGTTCTAGGAAGATTTTAATTTCTTTCTTTATTTCTTCCCTGACCCAGCTGTCTTTTAGTAGCAAGTTGTTCAATTTCCATGTACGTGTGGGCTTTTTGCTATTTCTGTTGTTATTGAGGTCCAGCTTTATTCCATGGTGATCAGACAGGATACAAGGGATTATTTCAATCTTCTTGTATCTGTTAAGGCTTGCTTTGTGACCAACTATGTGGTCTATTTTGGAGAATGTTCCATGAGGTGCTGAGAAGAAGGTAAATTCTTTTGTGTTTGGGTGTAAGGTTCTGTAAATGTCTGTTAGGTCCATTTGATTCATGACCTCTGTTAGAGATATTGTTTCTTAGTTTAATTTCTGTTTAGTTGACCTGTCCTATGTTGAGAGTAGGGTGTTGAAGTCTCCCACTGTTAGTGTGTGTGTATCTATGTGTGTTTTAAGTTTTATCAATGTTTCTTTCACAAATGTGGGTACCCTTGTATTTGGGGCATAGATGTTCAGGATTGTGATATCGTCTTGGTGGAATTTTCCCTTGATGAGTATGAAGTGTCCTTCCCCATCTCTTTTGATTAATTTTGGTTGAAAGTCTATTTTATCAGATATTAGAATGGCTACTCCTGCTTGCTTCTTGCATCCATTTGTTTGGAAAGCCGTCTTCCATCCCTTTACCCTCAGGTAATGTCTATCTTTGTGACTTAGGTGTGATTCTTGTGTACAACAGATTGCTGGGTTTTGTTTACGCATCCATTCTGTTAGTCTGTTTCTTTTTATTGGAGAATTAAGTCCATTGATATTGAGAGAGATTAATGACCAGTGGCTATTAGATCCTTTGAATTTGATGTTGGCTGTGGTCATACGGTTGTGAGCTTGGTTGCTTTTTGTTTTACTGTAGTGGGGTTATTTATTTCCTGTGTTTTCTTGAATGTAGCTACTTTTCTTGGGTTGTATTTTCTCTTCTAGTGTCTTCTGTAAGGCTGGATTTGTTTGTAGGTATTGTTGAAATTTGTTTTTGTCATTGAATATCTTGTTTTCTCAGTCTATGAGGACTGAGAGTTTTGCTGGGTATAGTAGCCTGGGCTGACATCTGTGTTCTCTTAGGGTCTGCATGATATTTGTCCAGGCCCTTCTGGCTTTCATAGTCTCTGTTGAAAAGTCAGGTGTGATTCTAATGGGTTTGCCATTATATGTTACTTGGCCTTTTTTCTCTTGCAGCTTTTAGTATTTTTTCTTTGTTCTGTATACTTACGGTTTTGATTATTATGTGGCGGGAGGATTTTCTTTTTTGGTCTAATTTATTGGGTGTTCTATAGGCCTCTTGTATTCTTATTGGCCTCTCCTTTAAGTTGGGGAAATTTTCTTCAATGATTTTGTTGAAAATATTTTCTGGGCCTTGGTGCAGGGAATCTTCTTTTTTGTCTATTCCTATTATTCTTAGGTTTTGTCTTTTTATGTTGTCTTGAATTTCTTGGACGGTCTGTGTCAGGAATATTTTAGATTTAACATTTTCTTTGACAGATATATCTATTTCTTCCATTGTATCTTCCACACATGAGATTCTTCCAAATGGAAGAATTTCTTCCATTTCTTGTAGCCTATTGGTTATGCTAACCTCTGTAGTTCCTGCTTTCTTCCCTAAGTTCTTTCTCTCCACAATTTCTTCCATTTGTGTTTTTTTTTTTTCCAATTCTATCTTCAGGTCTTGAGCTATTTTGTTGGTTTCCTTCACCTATCTGACTGTATGTTCATTTTTTTCCATCAATTCCTTCAGCTGTTTGTTTGAAGAATCCACTGTTTCTTTTATTTCATTCAGTGATTTAAGCCTTTCCTCTCTAAAGGCCACAGACTGTTTGACTGCAGCTTCCTCTATTTCTTTTCATATTTTATTTGTTTCCTCTGTTATCTTCTTCATGAGCATAGATGTTAGGTCATCTCCTTGAATTTCAATTATGCTGGGGTGTCTAGGACTATTTGCCCCTGGATAACTGGGTTCTGGAGATGTCATATTGCTCTGGCTTTTGTTGGTTGAACTTTTACGCTGTCCTCTACCCATTGGGCTATCTTAGTTGTTTGAATTTAGTTTCTGGTTGTTCCTGGACTCTTTTAGTTGAGAGAATCCCTCTGGCAGGAAGATGGTTTTTCCTGAAGGAAGCCTTCTCAGCTTTTTGGGTATAGTCATTGAATGGCTGGTGTTTTTCAGGAGTTGCTACAGCTCACCTCAGGCATAGAGACCTGGGTAGTAACTGTGGTCCTGATTAGTCAAGAGGGCTCTCCTCTCACCGCGAGAAGTCCTGGAGATAGCTGCCCTCCTTCTGGGTTTCTTGCTCTAAATTTAGTGATCAGCTGCTGTAACCTGTGTGTCCCACGGTTTGGTCGGTTTTGTTAAAGATAACTGGTTGCCCCTTGGAGCAGTATCTGTGGGTTGATTTCAGGGTTCCCAGTCTTTTGTAGGTCTGAGGTTGGGGCTCTGTGCCCTAGAACCCAAGAGGTAATCTGTGGTGGGTGAGTACTGCTCTCCTGGTAACAGCAGGCTATCTGGGGTACAGCCGTTCCCTGGGTTGGGGCCCTCTTCGGATAGTGGTTCCCAGTCTCTGTTGCCCTGGTGTGTGCAGCTTGTCTGTACTGGTGAGTTGGATGCGCAGCTGCTCAGATGACCCAAGCAGCCCAGTTTCTTCCTTCCCTGTGGTGCCCTCTCCAGACAGGGCTTCCCAGTCTTTTTTGGAGTAGGGCACGTAGCTCGTCTGTACCGGTGAGCTGGGATGTTTTATCTCAAATGCCAGGACTACTTTTAGAATCCAAGCCTGGTGAAGAAGAAGCAATTAATGCAAATATTCTTTGCTGTTAATGTTCTGTGTTGGGTTCTATGGAAGAAGATGAGCAAGCCAGCAGCCATGACAGTAGGCAGATTTACTGAGAGTGCAGGGTCTGATGGATGTAACAGAATAATAGGAGTTCCCTGGGGAAAGTCTCATTGTCATGAGAGTGTAGAACATTTGCAAGTCCATGGGAGGTAGGAGATGTCCTTGTTGCATGGGATGGGGTAGCCTTCTATGAGGAGTGAGCTTGAGTTGGTGTTTCTCTGTGAATCTGCTCTTTGAAGACAGAGTACATATCGAGACAGATAAATCACTAAGAAGGAAATATATACTATGTCAAGAGACCAAAAAAAAAGTGAATGTGAACAGCACAATTAGGTCCTATCCTTTGTTTTGCACAGTTCAACTATGTCATTTTCTACCTCCATGCTATGTCCATATGAAATATGACACAAGGCATGCACTTAGTTTTGAATTTTCTAGTGGTTTTGAGGTGGAGCAACTATACTGGAGGCATAGCTCCATGGGAGACTATTTGCCTTAAAGGATTTGTGCCTGAAGATCCAGGTCCTCACACTGAAACCCAAAAGTAGTTACGATTAAATTAAGTATCAGAAATATATTTTTCTTTCATAATATTGCAACGTCTGTTCAATTCAACATGTTATTGAGAGGTCCAAAGTTTAAAATTAGAGTCTTAGGGCAGCATGATTGAAGTCCTGAGTAGAAGTTTAGATAATGGATTGGGTTAATTAAGACATTTCTGGCCTGCTGCAGGGAGAAATCAGGCTTGACCATAATTTTTGAGATATCATTTCCTGGCAACTTCCCCAGATGGTCCCTAGCTTGTGACCACAGAGCAGCACAGAGCTAGTCTTCCCTAGCAGCAGTTAATCAGCACATTCCAGAAATTATTAATGATCAAATACTCTCCAGACGGCTGGTAAAAAAGTGTTTTATGTTCTTAGAGCCTAAAGTAAACCCCCTACATAAAGGTTGGAGTACCACTTGCGCTTTTTTCCCTTTAAGAACCCTGTTCCCGTAGAGCTGGTCATTGTACCCTCCTGTTGTAACAGAGAACTTGCTGTGATCCAAGCTGGAGCCTGTATCCAATAAACCCTCATGTGTTTTGCATCAGACTCGATTCCTGGTGGTCTTTTGAGGTTTCACCATCTGAGCACAGCAGTTATTACTATAAAACTGAAGACCTTCTATTTTCCTGCTCATGCTTGCATGTCATGTGCATTTCACTCTTCGGGAACATTTCCATTTAGTCATCTGCAGAGCTACAGTCTACTGCTCATCCTGATGTAGATTGACAAAAGGACTCCAACTGAACTCATTTGCTACCATTGGCAAAACTTTGAAGTCTTAGGGCATCCCATTTTATCCCGATTCTCTGCACATGTCAGCATCTATTCCCTGAACACACCAGCATCTATAGTGCACATCTCCAACACCATATGAGCTATGACTCCATATGATAAAGAGAGGAATTTGGTTTAGCCCAGGAAAATGTTTGTCAATGCATGTAAGTGGCCAGTATTAAAATAAGAAATGCCTTTTAGTCAGTAGAGAATGTGGTGATGCTTTGACAATTTGTGTCTTGAAGGGGATCAAGATGAAGGAGAGGACAGTTTTTGGTTATTCAGACAGTGAGAGACTGGGACTGGGTGAGTTCAGCACGTGAACATCATATTGTGGAAAAAAGGCAGAACAGACAAGACTTTCTTTTGGCTTCCAGTTTGCTCAGGAAGAGTATGAGGCATATTGGTTCCTTGAGTTTCATCTCTGGAACCCACAAAAAGCCAAAGGTGCTTTTCTGACATCTCTATAGTGAGATGAGAGAGGTTTGGACAAGAGAATGGAGAATAATCACAAATCTCACAAGCCAGCTACCCCGGAGTGGAAGAAACTACTGTACAAACTCAGCCTCAACAAGGTAGAAGGAGATAACTGACTCCTAAATGGTGTTCTCTTACCTGCAATGCCATGCTGTGGAATGTGTGAATCTATACACACATCAAACACACACACATACACATATACACACACAGGAGTGGAGTGAGGGGACAGAGAGAAAATCATTATAGGAATCAGTCAACATAATTCAATGAAAACTAAATGTAAATTGCCTAAATTCATCAATAAAGAGACATAGAGTGGTTGACTGAATTCTAGAAATAATATACCAAAAAGATATTTCCTTTAAGAAACAAATCTCACCAGTAAAGATACATACAGACTAAGAGTCTAAGGAAGGCTACTACACATTAGCAGAGGAAACATTTCATGAGGTAATGTAACAATTGTAAATATAAGTGTACCAAAATGTGGGAGGGGGCTCCCAAGTTCATAGAAATGGCCACAGAAGTCAGATGATTTTGATCTGAAAACAGGTAGTGACAACCATGTCTTACTTTTTTCTTTAGGCTAGTGGCCCAAAATAAAAATCAACACAGAAACTGCAAAGCTTAACTGCACCATAGATCAAACAAACCAAACAGAATATTATAGAGCATTCCAGGCAACTGAAACCGAGGATACAGTTTTATTTTTTCATAAGTCCATAGAATCTCCTATAAAACAATCGATGTTTCTGACTGTCGTGGTGCATGCCTGTAATTACAGCATTCAGGCAGGCAGAGGTCTGAGTTCCAGGCCAGCCTGACCTACAACGTGAGTCCATGACAGCCACAGCTACATAGAGAAACCCTGTCTTGAAAAACAAAAAGTAAAATAAAATAAGATACAGTAAAACAGATGATATTCTAAGCTACAAAGCTAGTCTTTGAAAGTTTCAGATAATTGAAGCAATTCCTTATATCCTATCACATCATAATTGAGAGAAACTAGAAATCACCAGCCCGAGAAACTACACAAAAACCCAAGAGACTGAATACTGCCTTTTTGAGTGAACAAAGGTCATTGAAGAAATTACTGAGTAAATAAAAATTCCCTAAATCAAATGAAAATGACACAAGTTACCAGAACCCCAGCGACCTCCCATTTTGTCCTTGAATGTTGTGAACAGCATTATGTTCTCTGCGTGAAGATCATTTTTTTCCTTTACCCTGGTGACAACCACATTATTCTGTGTGTACTGGAATGTTTTTAGTTTTCAGATCTCAACTGTAGGCAAGCTCATACACTGTTTGTGTTTCTGCCTAGCTGTTTCTCTACATAACCATATTTCCCCATCACTCAGCTGCTTTGTACAGACATGTTGCTGGAGAGGCTACTGAGCTGACTTCATTGATGAGCTGACTAACGGCCTTGTTGACTGGCCAGGAAGGCCCCCAATTCGGGGACAAGAACTTAGAACCCTAATCATCGACTCCAACACATAACTCAGCAGAAGGACAAGCTGAAGGACCCGTATCAAAAGGATCAAGGTGTCCTTTGGACTCTGCCTCTCCCTGACCTTCCAGGCATATTGGCCTGCATATTGGTGGATCTTGAGGGGAGGATGTGGGAGGCAGAAAGGTCCGGGGGGGGGGTTTGGAGACCTCAGGAATCAAGTGAGTCCAGTGAGAAAGAGAAGGCAGGCTTCATTAAGGAGCTTGTTTAATTGGAGGGTAGGGTGGGACAAACGCTATTTAAATCTTTGTGTGGGGTAGAGCCTTTAGGGTGAGTGTACATCACTGGCAGAAGCTAAGGTGCTGGTAATGCCTCATTTGTATGATGAAGAATTCCTGGTGTGTTCTGGACATGACCTTATAAGAAGAAAGTCATGTAACCTGGCTACCAGGCTACATGACTACCTCAAGTGTGGCCGAGATGGGGGCCCCAAGGATATGTGTACCAGGACATGCAGGGTTAGGGTAAGAGAAGGAGTGGTCTTCATTCCTCCCTCTCTGGAGACTAGATTTTCTGGTTTGGACACAACTTTACTCAACTTTTGCTCTAGATCAGCTCCTCCCAATTTCACAGTGCCATAGCCACACAACAAGAGTTCCAGTGCAGACACTTCAGGAGGAAATGTGCAGGAAGGAGCAGATATGCGAAGAAAGGGAGGTCCACTGTTCACTGCTGCCCCTGGAGGCTGCCTGTTGGAACAGCTGCTCCTTTGCTCAGTTAAAAGTACAGGCACTTCCTTCCCTTCTGAAGAAACCCTCTTCCTGTCTGAACCTTCTTCAACGTCACTGAAAGACATTACATGATAAAGCAGAGTAGTTCTTGGAGACAAATAAAGGATAGTGCTGATTGCCAATGATCTGCTTAAAGGTGTTTGTACTTCTGCAGAGCACACTATGAAGAGCTTCACACAAGCCATACATAGGGTTTGGAGGCTCTGAAATTCACAGTGTGATGAGGCAACCAAACATGAGAATGAGATCATCCATGCATCCTATAGTCCAGATGTTTCTGTCTCTAACATCCTGAGAAGGCCAGACACCAGCATTGGTCAGAGTCCACAATCTTTTTCACCTAAGAGACATCAGTCTTTCTTTTTCGTTCTTACTGTCTATATTGTGTCTGTATGTGCATCATGTTCTTCATCATCATGTGTGTGCAGGCACATGTGTGGCTGGGTAGCTGTGTGGCTGTTGAGGTCAGTGGGTTACTTTCAGGAGTTTTATCTCCATCTACCTCTCTCTGAGCTCTGGAGAGCAAAAAGGGGTATCAGGTTCATGTAGTAAGGACCTCTTGTGCTGCCTCATGTCACTGACAGGAAGAGACATGGGATACCATGAAGAAAACATACATTTTCTGGCTGCAAGGTGAATTTATACCACAGCATCGCTTTAGCTTCTGCCTGATGGGAATAGACTACCCCTCTACCCACATAGCCACTGGGTCTTCACAGAACCTCCGTGTCTGTCTTCATCTGTAAATGTTTCAGTCACAATGATCTGGCAAAGTCCATCAGACAATGAAATCAATAAAAGTGATTTTTCTTTAAAAAAAAGTAAGAAAGTGAAAAAAGTATCATTTCTAGGCCTGTATCTAGAAATACCCTGAGGCAATGGAGTCTCTGAGTTATAAACTCATGTCCCAATTCTCTTAGCTAATTGTATTATTTTATGTTATTATCATTTTTTTAACCAGGAGAGCTGCATTTCTCTCCCTCAGCCCACGGCCATTCTAAAATGTGCTCTCACATAACAACTGCCTCCTGCCCAGTATGTCACATGCCTACACTCTACACATGGCTGATGTCAATGCAGGAGTGATATGAATCATTCAACCAGCCATGCTGGCTCAATATAGAAGAAGCACTTCCCCATGACAGCACCGTGGCCATGGACCCACTTATTTTCCTCCTTTAACTTTTAGTGTTGCTTGAATGTTCTACTCTGAACAATAACAGCCTGGGGGGAGGGCATTAAACAAAGTCATCCTGGAAGGTTGTTTAAAATATAGATGCTCGAGTCAGTGAGATGGTGAGAGCCATCACTATTCCCCCTCACAGCACTCCTCACTGAGCCTGGCTCTACCTAGGAGAGGTGATTAGGGCTCTCAGATACAGGGAAAGGGCATAGGAAGTATGGTCAGAGTGACCTGAGAGCCAGAATTCTATGCTACTCATTTTAGGAACACAAGCTGGTGTTCTTCCCATAGTTTCCAAATAATAAAATGGGGTAGCCTGGGTAAACATGATGTACCTTCCCAACAATACATTCTTCCACTGATACCTTCTGGGTCTTCTTTCTAGCCAATCCTGAACTGATCTCTTCTTGGCAGCCCCATCTTCCACAACTCAGGACCTTAGCCTTGGCAGAAGTTCCTAACAACCCATCAATGTGACTCAAGTGTCCTTGGTGACTCTTAGGTTGGACTATGTTGGCTAGCCTTAGGTATTTTCCTTGGAGTCTCCTTAGACCATCCAGAAAACAGGACTTGCTTCTCATCCTCTGACCACAATATAAGGGACACTGCATCCCAGCATCCCAGGAGATCCTGCAGAGACTAGGATTTCATGTGCATCCTTCTCCAAACCAGTGAGTAGGAGCTCCTCCAAAATGACCCCCTGTAGGAGAGTCTTCAGGAGGCTTTGGTGCAACAAGCAGAACAAAGGCACTTTTTGACTAGAAAAAATTTGACTGTAACAATCTTGAAGACCTAGCTGACACTGTATCAGATTAATAACACCCTAGATTCATGTGAGGTCTGTTGACTGTTCAGGATTTTTCCATCAATGACTAGTCTTAGTGTGAAGAGAAAGCCTTCTTACTGGAGTCTATGCTCAACAGTGACTCAAGTCATAGCTGCTCCCTAAGGACTGTGTTGCCCCAAGCTTGGTGGAGACTCACAGTGGGGAACCTAGAACTGGGGAGGGATCTGGAGCTGATTCTTGGAAGGTGTGAAGCTTCACAGAAGCAAGAGAAGAGATTTAGGTGGCAAAGCAAAGAGGAAATAATTTTCAAGCAGAGAAGTCAGTGAACACAAAGGACCTGAGCATTAAGAGAACAGGCTGGAGTCAGCTTGGCTTTGCAATTTGACCCCTCCACTCCCAGGCTGTGTCTAAAGTTTCTCTGCCTTCCCCACCCTGCCTGCTCTTCTCTTAGGCAGGGTAACTAATTTCTCAGTTATATTTGTATGTATTATGTCTCTGATGTTTAAACTTACCGTGAAAGTTAGGGTTATTTTTTTATCCTGTGGTATTTTTTTATATGCTTACTTCCTGTCTTTTGCCATCTTTTGTCTTATACTTACTTCCAGCCACTTCCTGTCCTTTGCCATCTCCAGCCGTCCTTATCTGGTTGCACCCCTTGCTAATCTCTACCTTTCTTTTACTTTAACGCCATATGCATTCTTTGCTCTCTCTCTCCTCCTCCTCTTCTCTTTCCTTAAGATTTCTTTTTCTCTTTTCACAGTCTTCTGATTTTATGACCCACTCCCACAGTCAGGTAGTGGGAGCCTTTGTATACATCTATGCATGAGTATACCTATACATAACAATCACATATATGCATACACAGTTTGAAGCTCATTTGCACTTGATAGAAAATCGGGTGTTTCACCTTTGTGAATCTGCTTAATTTTGCTAAGCACAATGACTTCCACTTACATCCATTTTCTGTGATGTCAAGGTTTCATTTTTTGTTAACTGAATAAAACTTCATTGTGTGCTAGGCCTCACTGTCCTAGTGCACTGCCCATCCACTCCTGAGGATGGGCATCTCTGCTGGTTCCATTTCTTACCTACTGTGAAGAGAAGCACATCTGTCTTGTAGAAGGTAAGTGTGAGAGTGACAGGCATTCACTGTGGGTTCTTGTTTTTCTTCATCCTCCTATGACCCTCCAGGTCTCAAGGCCAAAGGTGTTCCAACTTGGGAGCCTTGTCTCCTGCGGCCTGCTCACTGGGACCACAGAATCACAACTGGGTAATGTTGAACACAACACTGAGTAACTTGAGCATTCTGATTTCTGTGTCTGGAAGTGAGTCAAGGAATGTGCCACCAGCTAGGTGGTCCCCAGAGTAACCCTAATGAACACTCTGCCTGCAATAGCAGAGGCTGGTGGGAGGGGGCAGTGATGTTCTTTAGGGGTGGCTTATGACGAAATGTGCAGTCCTTCAGTACTGCCTCAATCACTCGTCATTCTAGAAATAAGCTGCACAGTGACATTACATCCTAATAGAGTCATGCCAATATACACACAGAATAAACTCATCAAAGCGAGATTTCAAACTTTTAGGAAGGTTGCATTTCAAATTATAGCAGCCGTTGACAGGTATTCCCTATCCCCTTTCTCTAGCAGTCTGTGGGAGCTTGTTCCCCACAGTGCTCTCTCTCATGGACTAACCTGGACACCTTTAACTGGTTTGCCATTATCAGAGACAGTGGATGTAACTTCTTGTATTTCTCTAACTTTAACTGTCTGCACATTCTTTACATCATTACTACTGTTTTATAGAATTTAACTAAAGTGCTATGTCAAAATTATTAGCATATATGTCTCCTGGATTTTTTTCCCTTTCTTTCTTTCTTTCTTTCTTTCTTTCTTTCTTTCTTTCTTTCTTTCTTTCTTTCTTTCTTTCTTTCTTTCCTTCTTTTTCTTACTGATATGTGTTGACTCCTGAATGAAGCACTTCAGCTCCTCTGGTTGAATATCTACATATCACCCCTCACCCCAAACACACCATCTGATTAATGGCACCTCTGTCCTCTGTTATAGAAGACCTGGTATAACTGAGACACAGATTTTATAGGATAGGAAAGCTCTGTGCATGATGCTTTCAAACCTGGTCAGTGTTTAGGCACCTTTCAAAGATGATGAAAGGACCCCCACCTGCCCCATACACACACCATTCCACAGCTGGGGAACCAAAGCAGAGAGAAAAGGATGTCAGGTTCAAGGTTATTTAGGGAGTTGTATATTGTGGTGTAGCTCTCTAAGCAATGCTAGCTAAGGTAGCTTTGTCTGCATCATTTTAATAAGAGGACCCTGTCCATCTCAGAGCCTGTTTGCCGTATTCTGATTACATTTTGTACTAAAAGGGTTTTTAAAATTTCTTTTTACATCTGAATGTATCTCTGTATATGTCTTCCTCTATGTCTCCAGACAGAAGAAGTGGGTGTCAGATCTTCTGGTGTTACAGATGGTTATGAGCTGTCTAAAAAGGGAGTTGGGACCCGAACTCTAGTCTGCAAGAGCAGCAAACATTCTTAACTGCTGAGCCATCTTGCCAGTCTCAGCACCTCATTGGAAACACAGATCATGTACGGTTATACATACTTGAATGCTTTTCTTAAAAACAAAGAAAGAAACAAAACCCCTAATCCATGTCCATTCATATATATTACAAAGTCTTAAAGGCAGAAGAGAAATATTTTTGTCAGAACTTAATGTACTCAATGTAGAGCAGGGAAGAGACACCTGTTTGCTACTTTGACTGGTTAGAGCAACACATTCCCTCTAAGAGTTTTACTTTTTTTGCTATAATATTTTTTATTTCTTAATTTATTCTCTCAATTGACTGACTAAGTTTCTCAAACTCACATGAGCATCTCATTAAGAGTGAAAGACCCTCACCACGGAAACAGGTAGGACAGTCAACTGTGCTTGGCCAATTGCTTGGGCAATTGATCAGTTGTTTTGTTGATAAATGCTCAATATATATCATTATAATATCAGCCTGGAAATAGTGCATAGACCCAGGTGTGTAGACACATTTCCTAACCTTAAGAGTCTCATTCTCCTTGTCTATACAATGGAGACAGTGGCAATCTCTTTGTTACTGAGTTATTAAGGAGACAGAATAAATAGAAAGGGGAAACTGACTTTTCTGAAACCAGAAGGATAGGAGCCCATTACCTAATGGTGTGGCACACTGACTGATGACTATTTTTTACCGATATCTTTTTACACCTGAACTTGAATATAGGGTCAATTTAGGAAATTACTGATTGGTCAGTAGCAGTAGAAGCTTTGAAGGAATGGATGTTGGCAAATTAAACCCTGTATTACTTCAGACTCTAGGGTGAGTTGGTCCTACGTTACTCTCAGGAAAGGGACTACTGCTCTAGAGGCCAGTTCACCCTCCAAGAGAGAGAGAGAGAGAGAGAGAGAGACAGAGAGAGAGAGACAGAGAGAGAGAGTCATGTCAGCCTCTCATTCCCCACAGAGCCAAAGAGTTCTTTTAATTTTCCAACTGCCTCCCACCTCCAGGTGGATGTAATGTTAATGTCTTCACAGGTAGAAGGCACGTTTTTCAACAGAAAGGCAGAATAGCTAAATCATGGCTAGAAAAATTAATCCTCCTGCCTCAGCAATGTGCAGGAGCATTCCATAGACTCAGTGTGGAGCTTATAGTTTTTGAGCCCTTAGCATGTTCCAGACTCTCAGCTCAACATGTACATTTTCACATGCTTTATCCCAGAAGCTGAGGAGTATGGGTCTCTACTGTTCAAATTCACAGATATGAAAACTGTGGCCTCTAAAGATGAACCTGCAGAATGTCAGAGCTGATAGTGTTGACAGAGTTGATACTTGAGGCTAGTCTGGTTCTATACTCTACCATGCTGCTTCCTAAGGTGTAGGAACAGCTTTAAAGACTCCCTGAGAGCCCAGCTCTGCTGGCATAGACAAGTCTTATGTGCACAACAGGGAAGTGGAGATGTCTCTATGACTTGAGCATTCCCTTATGGCAACCATGGGAAGGCCTCTATGGGCACTGGTTTGTAGTGTGAGTGAAGACATGAGATCCAAGAAAATAATGACATTGACCATGGAGACACTGACAGGCCTGCAGGAAACAAGAGTCACATCAGAAACAGGTCTAGAAAGCTTTGCAGCTTGCTCTGGTTGTAATCTATCTGTGTGAACGCAATGCAAGCTATCTATCGCAATGCCAACAATGTCTAGCTAATGTCAATATATTACCCAGTCTCTACAAAACTTACATGCTTGTTTAGGACTTCTCTGGACCAGCCATGTTTAGCACATGAGAGATTGTTACTTGGGAAGGTAGTAATAATGAAAATAATTGCTAATATTTTGTAACATGAATTACCTGTTGCTGGTTTAATCCATTTAATCATTACAACAGTGATAGAGATAAATGACGCTTTTTTTTTTCAAGAAATCCTGGGCATAGAGAGGTTAAGTAATTAGCCCAGGGTGTCACCACTCATGGCTTCAAAGTTGTTTTGAATTTATACAACAATCCCCTGCTATAGTGCTGATGATAGAAGCCTGGGTCTCACACATAGTTAAGCAAGTGTATCTCTGAGACTTCACATGGCCAGTTTCACTAGAATACTTTAAAGGTTGGTATTGGAAGCTTAAGAGGGTCCCCTCTTTCACAGACTAGGAAGCAGAGGGCAGAACTTGGGCAGTAGCTGGAAATGAAATGCCTGCTTCAATTGGCCCTGTTGTACTACAACCTCAAGTCCAAGTGACATGTACTCACAGAGACAAAGAGATGTCCACAGCCAGGAGCAATTTCATGTTGATGCTGTCACTATCAGAGGTCAGGTCAGCTTGCAAGCCCAGGATGCTGAGGCCATTGATTTTCACCCTGCTCAAAACCCACACGTGCCCCCTTGTCATTCTTCTCTGAAGCGTTGGTACCTCTCCACACACACCCTCTTGTTTTTACTCTGTCCTTTAAATCTCTACTTTTAGGGACAGTGGATTGAAGGAGAGAAACAATAGGCAGCTGAGCCCGAACTTGAACCCAGGACAGTGCGACTGATAATTCCACAGAATCACTCCTTGAATTCTGAATGATATGAGTTCCAGCTTTCCGTACTTGAAGGAACTTGGACTTTTGCTCCCAGTTGTAAAAGTTTGCAGAAGAAAAGAGTTCTTAGAGAAAGGCTTTAAGTACCCAGATGCTTGTGGAGATGAGGACAAATGGAACATTGCCTTGAGCCTGAAATTACAGACTGTGAAAACCCAGACCTGTCAACTGTTCACATTGGACGTGTAGCCAGCCATGCCTTGGACTTACTCAAACTTTAATGAGCCTTGCCTCAGAACTCTTTGGCTCTGTTGGGAATAAGAGACTTACCTGCCTGTCTTTGATGTTGAATGGGCCTCCCAGAGGTGTAGTCCCTTTTCTGAGTGTCATCTTGCTTTAGTCCCCTCAGGCAATCTGCAGGCAGCATCAAAAGCAATAGACAACTGAAGAGGAAGGAGCAAAAGGAGGATGCCATGATGACCCCTGCTGGTATGCATGCAGTTTTAGTTAAATTTTTATTGTCACAAGAAAACAATATGTCCAAGGGAAATTATAAAAGAAAGCATTAAATTTGAGACTCATGACCCCAGAGGCTTAGAGCCCAATGCTGTCATGGTAAGGATCATGGCAGCAGGCAGGCAGGCATGGCACTGGAGTAGTAGCAGAGAGCGTAGGCATTGAGACATCCTTACCAGGAGGAATGTGCTAACTAGCAATGACATGACCTTTGAAATCTTTCAGCCCATCACTAGTGACACACCTCTTCCAGCAAGGCCACACCTCCCAATCCTTCCCAAGCAGTTCTTATAACTGGAGACCAATTATTCAAATAGATGAGCCCATTGTGGCAGTCCTGCTTGCTGGCCCAGCCCCAGCGCCCTGTGCACAGCAGCCTGTCTGGAACTCAGGGCTATTTTCTTCTGTCACAAGACCAGAGAAATTGAGACCTGATCCTGACTCCAGGCTGAACTCTGAACTTGAGTACACCCTGAACCCTGAGCCTGCAAAATGAACCCAGGCTGACCCAGGATCTTTGTTACTAAATGAATTGACCAGGAGTTTTTGACTGAGTCCTAACTTTGTGTGCAGACACCTGTCCATGGCCTGCAAATGTCTTCATTGGCATGTCCTCTACTGAACCTTTTTCTATGTGTTGTGGCCCTAGGGGAAGGGATAAGGATAGTTCAGGGCAAGGAGTAAGAGACCAAGAGCAGAAAGTGTGCAGCTGTCTCTCTCCTCTCCATGTGCTCACTCATGCTATGCACAGTAGGGCTGAGTGGACACAGTGAAGCCAGGCTACCATGGATCTAATCAATGCCCATTGAAATCCTCCTCTCTTTGCACCTGTGACAGCCAGTGTCCTGATGTTCTGTGATTTCATTCTATGTTAGTCCACAGTGACTCACTGTAATCCACTGGCATTTCTCTCTAGAAACTGCTGTCATCATCCACACAAGCCCTGCAGGAACCCCATGTAGGACCCTCCTAGACTCCCTTCTTATCTCAGTAGTCTCCACACCTGTCATCACCAGTCCAGCGATAAAATCCTAAGGGCCTCCTGGTCTGTGGCTTGCCTCAGTCCTTGCAATAAGAGTTGTTATCAGGGTATGGGGTATCTGTGGGGTGAGACTGTAATTGAGTGTTTGAAGTCAGAGCTGGAAAAAGGGCATAGGGCATAACTCACATCTCTTTTTTTATGTATAGAGTTGCAGAAACATTGAGAGAGTGGGCACACAGCCTTGTGTGAATGTGGAAGAACACCAGCCATGCAGGCACACATGTACAAGGGAGCTGGAGGGATCAAGGACATCACAAGAATGTTCTGTTGGCGTCACAGGAATGTCCTGTTGGCACCGCCTTGGTTGACAAGACCCAGGCACACAGACAGACAGGGGAGCGTGGCTGTGGCCTTCCCTGCCTGGATCTTCCTAAGGGACACCTAACTCTCTCATGCTCTCCTTCCTCACTTAACCCTTCCCTTCACACTCAGTTCCTGATAGCATGTCCAGATTATAGGAATGCCAGTCTGCCTGGGGAGATCAGAGATCCTGGTGACACACAAAGATTCTTGATTCCACCCTTGTCATGGAGGCTGCAACTAAAGAGGACTTCTTAATACTTAACACACCCTGATGCCCAAGAAAGAGACTGAAGTTCACAGAGGCAAAGCGATTCATCCTGGTCACATAGTGAGCAAGGGTCAGAACCAGGATTACAGTGGCCCTCACCTAACATTCATGAAGGTCTAGTTTATGCCACCAAAAATGCAATCTCTGAGCTTCTGCACCAGGAGATTCCTAGGCAGGAGCTCCCTCTCCAGCCAAATTAAGGGGCTCTTCTAAAAAAAAATCTAGAATTCCAACTTTCTCCTTTATTTCTTCTTTCTTTTGTTCTTTCTTATTTTCATTTTTAATTTCTTTGTTTATTTTTTATCACTTTATGTTTGATTCCAATCTCCACCTTACTCTTTTCCTAGTTATATAATCACACCATATCCACCTCTCCCACATGAAGACCAAGCTGCACATCTGCTACGTGTGTATATGGGGTCTAGGTACAGCCCATGCATGCTCTTTGGTTGGTGTTCCAGGCTCTGTGAGCCCTGTGGGCCAGGGTAGTTTACTACGTAGATGTTCTTGTGGTGTCCTTGACCCTTGCAGCTACCTCAGTTCTTCCTCCCACACTTCCACAAACTCCCTGAGCTCAGCCTATTGTTTGGCTATGGGTCTTTGAATCTGTTTCGATCAGCTGCTGGATGAAGCCTCTCAGAAAACACCTGTGCTAGGCTCCTGGCTTCAAGCATAGTAGAGAATCATTGCTAGTGTCAGGGGCTGGCAATTTCCCCTTGGGTGGGTCTCAAGTTGGGCCAGTCTTTGGTTTGCCATTCCCTTAATCTCTGTTCCATCTTTATTCCATCACTTCTTATAGGCAAGAGAAATTTTGGGTCAAAGATTTTTATGGGTGAGTTGGTGTCTCCCTCCCTCCACTGGAAGTCCCACCTGGCTACAGGTGGTGGCAAGTTCAACCTCCATATGCCCCACTTCTAGGAGTCTCAGCTAAGGTCACCCCCATAAGCTCTTAGGGAGTTCTTCTGTCCCAGAGATGGCTCCTCCCCCAATGATTTCCATCCTGTCTCCTGATCTTCCTCCCCAAACCCCTGCTCTCCCCACACATGATTGTCCTTTCCCCCATTACACTTCCCAACCCCTCTCCTACCCAGTGTTCTCCCTCCGTCTACTTCAGATGTCTATTTTATTCCCTCTTTTGAATGAGGTTCACTCATCCTTCCCGGGTCTCATTGGGTCTGTACATTGTAGCATGATTATCCTGTATTTTATAGCTAATATACACTCATAAATGAGTACATATCATATTTGTCTTCCTGTGTGTGAGTTACCTCATTCAGGATGATCTTTTCTAGTTCCATCCATTTGCCTGCAAATTGCATGATGTCTTTTGTTTTTAATAGCTGAGTAGTATTCCATTGCGTAAATGTACCACATTTTCTTTATCTGTTCTTCAGTTGAAGGACATCTACGTTGCTTACAGTGTCTGGTGATTACAAAGAAAGGGCTGTGAAGATAGTTGAGCAAGTTTCCTTGTGGTATGGTGCAACGTCATTTGGGTATATGCCCAGGAGTGGTACTCCTGGGTCTTAAAGTAGGTGTATACCCAATTTTTGAAAAAGCACCAGATTGATTTCCAAAGTCATTGTACAAGTTTGCACTCCCATCGGTAATGAAGGCATTTTCCTCTTGTTCCACATCCTTGCCAACATGTGCTGTCCTCTGAGTTTTTTATTTTAGCCATTTTGTTGGTGTAAGATGGAATCTCAGAGTACTTTTGATTTGCATTTCACTGATGAACATTTCTTGAAGTGCTTCTCAGCCATTAGATATCCCTTTGTTGAGAATTCTGTTTGACTCTGTACTCTGTTTATTTAATTGCATTACTTGGTTTGTTGGTGTTTAATTTCTTCAGTTCTTTATATAGTTTGGGTATTAGCCCTCTTCCAGATGTGAGCTGGTGAAGATCTTTTCCCTTTTTGGAGGCTGTTATTTTTTTTTCTGCTGTTCTTGCCTTACACAAACAGCAGATTGTTTCATGATGTCCCATTTATTCCATGTTTATCTTAGTGCCCAAGTTGTTGGTGTTCTGTTCAGAAAGTTGTCTCCTATAGCAATTCATTCAAGGCTATTTTCCACTTTGTTTTCTATTCAATTTAGTGTTTCTCACTTTATGTTGAGGTGTTTTGTCTGCTTGGAATTGAGCTTTGTGCAGGGTGATAAATATAGATTTATTTGCATTTTTCTACATGAAGACATCCAGTCTGACTAGCACAATTTCTTGAAGATGCTTTCTTATTCCACTGTATGATTTTGGCTTCTTTATCAAAAGTCCAGTGTCTGTAGGTGTGTGGGTTTATTTCTGCATCTTCGATTCTATTCTAGTGATCAATATCTATTTTTTTATGACGCTACTATGGGCTTTTTATTACTATTGCTCTGTAATACAGCTTGAAGTCAGGGCTGGTGATACCTCCAGAGGCACTTCTATTGTACAGAGCTGTTTTATTCATACTGTGTTTTTTATTTTTCCATATGAAGTTGAGGATTACTCTTTCAACATTTGTAAAGAATAGTGTTGAAATTTTGATGGGAATTGCATGGAATCTGTAAATTGATTTTGGTAAGATGGTCACATTTAGTAAGTTGATCTTTGCTCATGGAAGATTGTTCCATCATCTGCTATCTTCTTCAATATCTTTCTTCAAAGACTTGAAGTTCTTGTCATACAAGTCTCTTACATGCTTGGTTAGAATCACACCAAGATATTTTATAGAAGTCTTGGCTTTTGTGAAGGATGTCATTTCTTTAATATCATTTTCAGCCTGTTTATCGTTCATATATAGAAGGAGTACTGATTACTATGAGTTAATTTGCTATGCAGCCATTTGGCCGCAATGTTTATCAACTGTAGGATTTCTCCGGTAGAATTTTGGTGGTCACTCATGTATACTATCAAATCACCAGTGAACAGTAATGGTTTACTAGTTTGATTTCTTCCTTTCCAATTTGTATCCCCTTGATCTCCGTTAGTTGTTTCATTGTTTTATCTAGATTGTCAAATACTATGGTTGAATAGATACAGAGAGAGGGGGCAGTCTTCTCTTGTCCCTGATTTATGTATGTGCCTTATGTTCCTGATCTCTTCAAGACTTTTTTTTTTAGATTATACTATTTTCCCAGGGTTTTTTTTTTTTTTTCAATGCAGTTTATTCAGGAACCTTGAACAATCATCTGACCCAGGGGAAAGCCAGCCCACAGCTTAAATAGCCTCTGGGTAGCCAGCCCCAGCATGCCACGTGGGCAATGCAGATAGATCCACATACATGGAAGCAAGCCAGATCCTCAGCTTTAGCCA
The DNA here is from genome assembly GCF_030254825.1 of Meriones unguiculatus. Taxonomy (NCBI): domain Eukaryota; kingdom Metazoa; phylum Chordata; class Mammalia; order Rodentia; family Muridae; genus Meriones; species Meriones unguiculatus. The sequence goes on along the minus strand of NC_083352.1, from coordinate 124,932,090 downwards.
AATGTGGAGTTGTTTGTTACAGAGAGCACTCACCATCGGGAAGGTGGAAGGTGGAAGGTGGAAACCAGCTCCATCTTTAAGGCAGGCATTACGCAGCTCTCTACAGTTCCCCCTTTTTGTTTTAGACGCATCAGGCAAGAGTAGAGGTCTGATCTCTGATATTAGAAATAAATTGGGACTTTGTACTGATGTTCATTTAGGTGTCATCCACCCAAAGAGCATCAGACCCGTCCGATACCTTTTTCTCAGAGGCGGGACCTGGGGCATCAACCCGCATGCAATCAGACATGCTCTTCTCTGGGTCCAAAGCGGCTGACCTTGAGTGCAGTGCTTAGCCTCGCATCCTGAGCATAACATTTTAGCTTTTTATGGTAGCCAACCATGCTTGGGGAGACTGTCCTGCCTCAATGGCTGTAAAGGCCTGAATGGTCATGGCTGCATTACGCTGTTGTGAAACTCTAATCTTGCATATATATCACAGGCAAACCAAGGAGACCAACACCAGAAGGCCTGCTAACGCTCCCATGCCCGCCCATTCCTTCAGATGATTCATGGCTGCAGCAATCCATGATGATAATCCTGTGGCTAGTCCTGCGTCCACTCTGGTAGAATTTACCGTGACAATGGCCACTCTCAGCTGCTCCATCGTAGTATCCAATTCTCCAGTTCAATTACCTAAAATATAGCTAGACAATTGTTTAGACAGATTTGCAGCACAGGGAAAATTCTCATGTTGTATGCTAGTGACTCAAAGTCCAGCATACTTTCATTGACAGCCAAGTTGAGCAATTTGCCATAGGGTATCAATTTGCTCCTGCATGAGGTCAATCCTCTGATTGAACACCATCAAGCCTCCTTTTAGTTGAGCATTAATTCCTTTTTGTACATCTAAGGCATGAGCTACATTGGCTAAAAGGTTATTCAGGGTCTGAGCAGTCTGCACAGTATGACTCCTGGCTAATGCTGCAGTGGTAGCTCTAACAGCCGCCAATGAGATGACAATAACAATGGCGGCTGTAATTCCAAGATCCCTTTTCTGTATGAAGACAGTTATAGCGTGAGGGGCATCAACGGGCACAGGCACCCAGCGAGGCATGCGAGTAACCAGCTAGTAAATTTACTAGCATTCCAGCATTGGGCAAAAAAGCAAGTATCATTACCACAATTACTTGGCTCTATCTGGCTAATAATGAATAGAAATGGGGGATATAAACAAACAGGTGTGGGCTTATAGGAAATATTATGAGAAGCCTTAACCTCCTCATTGGAACATCCTGCATCAGTTCTAGAACTAGCAGTGGTGGTGTCCAAGGTCTGAGTAGGTTCAGGAGACCATTGCCCCCAGGGGCGAGACGTGCTCCATGTAAATTGACTACCTCCATGTTTTCCTCCACTTTTGAAAGTCATTTAAGGTTCTTAAATTATTTTTTCCCTTTTTTTTTAAATTTTTCATCAATTACACTTTATTCATTCTGCATCCCCCCATAAGCCTCTGACATGAACTGACTGGCCTGCTCTTTAGTCACCTCCTCCTGAGGGGGAGCAGCCTTACCAGGCCATAGTAGAGGACAATGCAGCCACTTTTGATGTGAACTGATGGACTAAGATCAGAAAGGAGAGGAGAACCTCCCCTATCAGTGGAATTGGGGAGTGGCATGCATGCAGAGGGAGGAGGGAGGGTGAGATTGGGAGGGGAGGAGGGTGGGGCTTATGGGGGGATGCAGAATGAATAAAGTGTAATTGATGAAAAATTAAAAAAAAAGGGAAAAAATAATTTAAGAATCTTCAACCATGCTTGGGGAGAATGTCCTGCTTCAATGGCTGTAAAGGCCTGAATGATCATGGCTGCATCACACTGTTGTGAGACTCTAATCTTGCATATATACCACAGGCAAACCAAGGAGACCAACACCAGAAGGCCTGCTAACACTCCCATGCCCGCCCATTCCTTCAGATGATTCATGGCTGCAGCAATCCATGTTGATAATCTGTGGCTAGTCCTGCGTCCGCTCCGGTAGAATTTACTGTGACAATGGCCACTCTCAGCTGCTCCATCGTAGTATCGAATTCTCCAGTCCAATTACCTAAAATATAGCTCGACAATTGTTTAGACAGATTTGCAGCACAGGAAAAATTCTCATGTTGTATGCTAGTGACACAAAGTCCCGCATACTTTCATTGACAACCAGGTTGAGCGATTTGCCATAGGGTATCAATTTGCTCCTGCAAGAGGTCAATCCTCTGATTGAACACCATCAAGCTTCCTTTTAGTTGAGAATTAATTCCTTTATGTACAACTAAGGCATGAGCTACATTGGCTAAATGATTATTCAGGGTCTGAGCAGTCTGCCCAGTATGACTCATGGCTAATGCCCTGGTGGTAGCTCCAACAGCCGTCAATGAGATGGTAGTAACAATGGTGGCTGTAGTTCCAAGATCCCTTTTCTGTCTGAAGAGAGTCATAGCGTGAGGGGCATCAATGGGCACAGGTACCCGGTGAGGCATGCGAGTAACCAGGGCATACCAAATTTACTAGCATTCCAGCATTGGGCAAAAAAGCAAGTATCATTACCACAATTACTTGGCTCTATCTGGCTAATAATGAATAAAAATGGGGGATATAGACAAACAGGTGTGGGCTTATAGGAAATATTATGAGAAGCCTTAACCCCTGGTTGGAACATCCTGCGTCAGTTCTAGAACTAGCAGTGGTGGTGTCCGAGGTCTGAGTAGGTTCAGGAGACCATTGCCCCCAGGGGCGAGACGTGCTCCATGCCAATTGACTAACTCCATGTTTTCCTCCAATTTTGAAAGTCATTTAAGGTTCTTAAATTATTTTTTCCCTTTTTTCTTAAATTTTTCATCAATTACACTTTATTCATTCTGCATCCCCTCATAAGCCCCTCCCTCCTCTCCTCCCAATCCCACCCTCCCTCCTCCCTCTGCTTGCTAAAATGATACGCTCAGGATGCGAGGCTAAGCACTGCACTCAGGGTCAGCTGCTTTGGACCCAGAGAAGAGCATGTCTGATTGCATGCGGGTTGATGCCCCAGGTCCCGCCTCTGAGAAAAAGGTATCTGGACGGGTCTGATGCTCTTTGGGTGGATGACACCTAAATGAACATCTGTACAAAGTCCCAATTTATTTCTAATATCAGAGATCAGACCTCTACTCTTGCCTGATGCGTCTAAAACAAAAAGGGGGAACTGTAGAGAGCTGCGTAATGCCGCGCCTTAAAGATGGAGCTGGTTTCCGCCTTCCACCTTCCCGATGGTGAGTGCTCTCTGTCACGAACAACTCCACATTTGGCTAAGGCCGAGGATCTGGCTTGCTTCCATGTATGTGGACCTATCTGCATTGCCCCCGTGGCACGCCTGGGTTGGCTACCCAGAGGCTATTTAAGCTGTGGGCTGGCTTTCCCCGGGGTCCGAGGATTGTTCAATGTTCCTGAATAAACTGCATTGAAAAAAAAATATAAATAAATAAATAAAAACAAACAAACAAACAAAAAAAACACAACATTACAATTTAAAAAAAAAAAGAATCTTCAAGACTTTTAACATGAAGGGGTGTTAAATTTTATCAAAGGTTTCTTTGTTTGTTTGTTTGTTTTTAGCATGTAATGTGCTCATCAAGTTTTTTTTTTCTCCCTTCAGTTTGTTTCTACGGTGATTACGTTGATTCATTTTTGTATTTTGAACCATTCCTGAGTCCTTGGGATAATGATGGTGGAAGATGAGGTTTTTGATGTGTTCTTAGTTTCGGTTTCCGAGGATTTTGTTGAGTATGTTTTCAGCAATATCCATAAGGGAGAGTGGTCTGAAATTCTCTTTCTTTTGATTCTTTGTGTGTTTTAGGTATCAGGGTGACAGTGGCCTTATAGCATGAGTTTGGCAATCCTCTTTCTTTTTCTCTTTTGTGGAATAATTTGAGGTTTATTGGTATTAGCTCTTCTATGAAAGTCTGGTAGAATTTAGTACTAAAACCATGTGGCCCTGGGCTTCTTTGCGGGGGAGGGAGAGAAGTTTAATGACTGCTATTTCTTTAGGGATCCTAGTTATATTTACATTGATTGCCTGTTCTTGATTTATCTTTGGTCAGTGCTAACTATGAAGAAAATTGTCTGTTTTGGTTAGATTTTCCAATTTTGTAGAGTACAGGATTTTGAAAGAACACCTAAAGATTCTTTGAATTTCCTCAGTGTCTGTTGTAATCTGGCCCCTTTCACTTCTGATTTAGTTAATTTGGGCACTGTCTCTCTGCCTTTCAGTTAGTTTGGCTAAGAGTTTGTTTATCTTGTTGATTTTCTCAAAGAACCAGATCTTGGTTTTGTTGATTCTTTGTGTTATTCTCTTTTATTGATTTCAGCTCTGGTTTGATTATCTCCTGCTGTCTACTCCTTTTGTGTGTATTTTCTTTTTTATGTTGTAAATTGCTTCAAAATTGCTAGCATGAGATCTCTCCAATTCTGTATGAAGGCACTTAGTGTTATGAACTTTCCTCTTAGCACCTCTGTCATTGTTTGAATGACCTGTCCATTGGTGTGAAAAGGGTATTGAAGACTACTAATATTTATTTGTGTGGTTTTTGGTGTGAGTTAAGCTTTAGTAATGTTTCTTTTATGAATGTGGGTGTCCTTGCATTTGAAGCATATACGATCAGAATGGAGATGTTATCTTGATGAATTTTTCCTTTGATGGGATGACTTTGATCCATTTTGATGGAAAGTCTATTTTGTTAGATACTAGACTGTCCACTCCAGTTTTCTTCTTGAGTTAATTTGACCTTTCTTTCTTTCTTTCTTTCTTTCTTTCTTTCTTTCTTTCTTTCTTTCTTTCTTTCTTTTTCTTTCTTTCTTTCTCTCTCCCTCCCTTCCTTCCTTCCTTCCTTCCTTCCTTCCTTCCTTCCTTCCTTCCTTCCTTCCTTCTTCCTTCTTTCCTTCCTTCCTTCCTTTGTCCTTCCTTCCTACCTTCCTTCCTTCCTTCCTTCGTTCCTGTTTTCCTTTCTTCCTTCCTTCCTAAGCATAGCTTATGAAGCCTCAAAACCCAGACTCAGCAGCACACTTCCTTCAACAAGGCCATGCCTCCTAATCTTTTCTAATGGTGCCACTCCCTGGTGACTCAGAGTTCAAATCTATGAGTCCATGGGGTCATTGTTATTCTGACTACCACAGCTTCCTTTCTCATTTGTATTCAGTCCAGAACCCTAGTTCAGGGAATGGTTGCTGGGTCCTCTTCTCATATCAGTTCTGATAGCATTTGTCTTTTTATTGGGGTCTATTGATGCTAATATATATGAATGAGCAACGATTGTGGATTCTTGTTATTCTTTGTTGGTGACGTTAATGTGTGTGTGTGTTTGTGAATGCTTTCCTTTTGTTTTTGCTGGTGTGGCATTATTTATTACCTGTGCTGCCTTAGATGTAGTTACATTTCTTGGATTGGATTTTTCCTTCTAGTATCTTCTGTAGGACTGGATTTGTGGATAGATACTGTTTAAACTTTGTTTTGTCTTGGAATATCTTGTTTTCTCCACCTATTGAGAGTTTTGCTTTGTATAGTAATCTAGGTTGGCATTTATGGTCTCTTAGGGGTGGCAAGATACCTCTCCAGGTGTGTCCAGCATTTAAAGTCCCTGTTCAGAAGCTGGGTGTTCTTCTTATAGGCCTGCCTTTATAAGTTACTTGTCCCCTGTCCCTTGCAGCTTTTAAGATTCTCCTTTGTCTGGTAGATTTAGTGTTTTGATTTTTATGTGGTGAGAAGATTTTCTATTCTAGTCTTTTCTAATTGATGTTCTGTATGCTTCCTGAATGATTATAGGCATTTCTATCTTTAGGTTAGAGAAATTTTTCTATGATTTGTAGAAAATATTTTCTGGGCCTTGAAGGTGAGACTCTTTCTTCACCTTCTTTTATTCCTATTATTTCGTATTATTCTGAGGTTAGGGCTTTTTATAGTATCCCATATTTCCTGGATATTTGTGTCAGGATTTATTATTATTATTATTATTATTATTATTATTGCTTTAACATTTTATTTGACTAATGTGTCAGTTTCTTCTATCATATTTTCTATACCTGAGTTTCTCTCTTCCATCTCTCAAACTCTGTTGGTGATTCTTGCATCTGTAGTTCCTGTTTTCTTCCCCAGTGTTAAATCTCCAGGATTCCCCCTTTTCTCATTGATTTCTAAATGTTTTCTCATTGATTCTACTTCCATTTTCAGGTCTTGAACAGTTTTGTAATTTCCTTCATCCATTTTATTTTTTATTTCCTCTTTAAAGACCTCCACCTGTCTGATTGTATTTTTTTTTTAATTTATTCAAGGGGTTTATTAGTTTCTTCTTTCTTGGCCTCTATCATCTTTGTTAAGGTGTATTTAAGGTCATTTTCTTGTACTTCACCTGTTTTCAGATATCCTTGGCCTGCTGTGGTATAATCGGTATGTTCTGTTGGTGCCATATTACCCTGGCTCCAGCCATTTGTGTTCTTTCTCTGGCCTTTAGATATCTGGTTGTCTCTGGTGCTGGGAGGCCTTAGGCAGTGCAGGCCAGTTGCGGGCCAGCAAATGGAGTGCTGGGGAGCTGGTGTGCTTTATACATCTGGTGGTCCCTGATGGCCAAAGGGGGCTGAGAATCCAGGTAGGGCTATGGTTGGTGAGAGGGTACATGCCTGTGGGGTACAGGGCATAGCTCACTGCTGCTGGGCTTGCCCAGGGACAACTGCAGGTGGGTGGCTGAGCTGTTGTGTTTTCACCTGACGATCCCAGGTGGCTGCAGGCCTCTGTGGATGGAGGCTGAACTGTAAGTGTTCTGTGTTGGGTCCTATGGAAGCAGATGAGCAAGATCAGCAGCCATGCCAGGGACTTTAGGCAGGTTAATTGAGGTTTCAGGGTCTGAGGCCTATAACAGGAGAGTAGAGTTCACTGGGGGAAGTCCCATTGTCATCATAGGACAGAACATACGCAAGTCCACAGAGGTAGGACAGGGACTTGTTTATGTTGGAGAAGATCTCTGAGTGGTGATCACAGCTATTGTGTGAAGGGGCAGCTTCCTGTGGGGAGTAGCCTTGAGTTGGTAGTTCTCAATCAACCTTCTTTGTGAAGACAGAGTAAATATCATGATGGATTGTGTCACTGAGAAGAAAGTATACACTGTCACATGAACCATGGAAACTAAATGGGGAGAGCACCATTGAATCCTGTTCCTTGGTTTGCCATCCAGTCAGCTCATCAGTTTAATCGGCAGCTTAATGTGTCTTGTGGCACTTTTGTGGATGCTGTTTATTGGCATCCACTGTAGGCTAGCCCCAAACTGACAGCTATGTTCGTCAACAGGGAAGAATGAGGGTCCTCAACCTGAGGATGTCACAGGCTGGCATAAGAGGAAGCCCAGCACATATTCCTTCAACCAACTATTTCTTAAAAATATTATAATTATCATGTATGTGTATGTATGTGTATATATGTATGTGTGTATATATGCATGTAATTATACATACATTTTATTTATTATTTATTTATTTATTCATTCATTTATTTATTTATTTATAAAAATTACTCAGGTAGCATGACACCCTGTTGTGATTCCTGCAAATGCCATGGCTGGCAGAGTAACTTGCGGGCATGGCAGATATGGGTGTGTTGGCCTGTGCCTGCCTTCCTTGTGTTCTATCTGAGGCAAGAAGGAAATAGCTAGCTGGTATTGGTTCAAACTTCTAAAGTTTGACCAAAAGCAGTTTGTTTTTGACATAGTTAAGCACAGTACTACTTTGGAAAAAAATTTTCTGATGAAAGTTACCACAATAAAGCTTAAGACATAACCACATTAAAATGCCTTTGCAAAGCACATGTGACCTCTTCTACATGAATGGTTCTATTGACTAAGAAAAAGTGATCAGGATAAAGATCTAGAGAGGAATGATCTGGGATAGCATAACACTTATCCCATGTAAAGCCCATCGTCCCTCTTTCATAACAATGAGTCCTGTTGACTGGGAAACAGTGTTCAAGAGTCCAGGAAGAGGCTAGGATAAAAAATAATAGTCTGGGGATTTGGGTGAGGCCTAGTCCTACAGATAGCAAAAATCACTAGGTTAAAAACTACATCCATCCTCAGCATTCCGAGCAGACACAGGGCTAGATCTCATCTACTGAAGAGAAAATCCCATGTGTTTAACATGTCTGGCTTCTCTAGCACTATGAGCATGAAGATCTTGAGCCCTATACAACTCCCTCCTGGAGTGAAAGCCTGGTACCTCGTGTGGTCATGGTGCATTACATGTCTAGATCTGCTCTTCTCATAGACCTGGGACTTTGTCTCCTAATCTCCATTTCTGTTCCCCCTCCCCACCTCTGCCTGATGGCCCCATTTTGTTTTCTGCCCTGGTGACTACCTTACTGTTCTCTGTGTGTCTGAGTGCTGTCATTTTCAGATCCCACCTGTATGCGAGGTCATACAGCATTTGCCTTTCTGTCTGGCTGTTTACCTCTACACAATGACCCTTCCCCATCACTCGGTGCCTCCTCCATGAAGACATGGTGCTAGAGAGGCTAGGGAGCTTCTCTTCAGTAGTGAGCTGACCATTGCCTCAGGAAGGCCTCCACTGCTGGGATTACAACTTCGAGTCTTCATTGTTGACTCCAACACAACCCTTAGTGTCAAGCAGAAGCTGACAGTTATCAAAATGATCGGAAGTTCGAGCACAAGACATATTGGGATGATCATATGGAAGAAGGAACAGATGGCTGCATAAAGTCAGGTCTGGGAAGGACCTGGGAGCTGATAAGAATGACAGACTACAGGCCAAATGTTGGAAGTCAGCCAGGAGAACTGAGGAGCTCAACCAAGTGGCTATGCTAAGGGTCACTCACCTCATCTTCCCTTTTGGTGCAGCTAAGCAGGCAGCCAAGGGCAGTAAACTGGCAGGACCCTGTGGAAGACATGAAGAGCCTAGGGACACTGGGGTCCAGCCCTTAGTATCTGCACTCTTTCCACCATTGTCTCTTGCTCCATTTCTTCTTCCTCTTCTTTATTTTCATTGCCTCTTCTCTCTTTTTTCTTCCTTCACCTTCTCCTTTCCTCCCACACATCCTCAACAATTCTTCCTTTCCCTCTACATCACCCATACTCTCTCTGTGTCATTCCTTCACTTTTTCTTTTTCCTTTTTCAACCTCCCCTCCTCTCACAAACATTTATGACTTGCTGTACTTCAGGTGCCATCTCTAGTGACAAAGATGGATAAAGTAGGGCCCTCGGACATCCAGCAGCTCAGAGGAGCCAAAGCCACCAAGAACTCTTTCTAGGCCCAGTTTGAGGCATGTTTGATACCTTACAGCAAATTCCACTGAACAAAAAGCAAATCCCAGTCAAGAGTGGGCAAGATCTTTAGTTCCCACCTTCCAGGACAAGGTCTGAGGGGCTCTATGTAATCCAGATTCAAGACCAGTCTCTTTGAGACTTCTTTCCAGACCCATGGGGCAGTGTTTAAGTAAAGTAATACGTCATTCAAAAGTATCAATATTGCTGAAAGTGAAAAAATCATCAGACACTAAGGTTATACAGTTTCATTAATTGCTATATTTAGCTGTGATAAAATGGCAGGTGGTTGATTATTTTTTCTTAGTTTTTCTTACATAAAAAAACATTCCTCTGGGGGTTTGACTGTGAGAACTAGGGTAAAGTGGATGAATTCTCTTTTTCCTCTCTCTGTCTCTGTCTGTGTTCTGTCCCTCTCTCCCTGTCTCTGTCCCTCTTTCCTTGTCTCCCTCCTTCTGTCATTTTCTAAACATTGCAGCTAGGATGTAGCACAGCAATAAAGAACTTAAAAACGTGTCACAGGACATCACATTGGTAGTTCAGCGCAGTTTGTGCAGTCCTGTGAGTGGGGTAGGGGGGTGACTTTTCTGTTCTTATGGGTGGGGGACTTCCAGTTAGCAGAACCCTTAGCTTCAGCCTGTCCTGGTTTTTGTGTGACCCCAGCCTCACTGCTTGGCTTCTCTTGTCTCAGTAGCTGTTTTCAAACAGAGAGCTGAGTAGCGATTGGGAACAAATACCAGCTCATTGCTAAGTGCTGGGGTTAGTGAGAACAGGAAGCTGCCATGACTGGGATTAGCAGTCATTTTGGTAGTAGGAAGTCCTAGCCGGGGACAGCTAATCCTTAATGCCTCACTGGAGATTTTCAATGAGAAATCTACCCCACGCCCCTTATGGCTCTGCCTCTGTCTGCAACAGCCAAGTACTTTTCCTTAGAGGAGACTTCCTGTACAGAGAGAAGGATGCCTTTCCAGGGTGACTCAGAGCAGTCAGCACAGACCTGGGATGGCCCCTGACAGCCCATCCTCCACCCAACAACAGCCTTACATGTGTGCAATATAATGTAATGGCAGACATCACAGTCCCGTGTTCACAGTGTGCCCAGCGTGAAGACAGTCACATGTGTTTCCCACCTGTGTTGTCTCCACAGGGACAGCAGGGAGGTAAGCTGCAGTTCCCAGTCCCACTGCGTGCAGAAGGAAGAAGCCCCATCCCAGGTCATGCAGCCCACAGTGAGAAGAGTGAAGATTTGAACTCAGATCTTCCAAGTCCCATTGACAGCTTCTGAGCATACCTCTCCAAGGCCCTCCCCACCCTCATGATGTCTCAGATACTTGTCAGGCTTTTATACCAAGTAGACAAAGGCACAAGATGTTCACCCGTGATGCAGCTGAGGTAACTCTGGCTAGGCACCAGCAGCAGGTCTGATGTCCCCCAGGCCAAGTCTATGTTCCTGGAGTATGAATACCCTTCTTTTTTTTTAACTTATTAAATTACATTTATTACATATTTTCTTTTTGATTGCATATTTTTCAAATAATTAACGTCTCAGTCACTCCCTCCTTAATTCTCAGTCCCACTCTCCCTCCTGCATCTCCTCTCCTCCAGTCCTCAGAATAGAAGAGACCCATCAACCCAGAATCTCCAGGCCATCTATTCACATGAGAACTTAGTTCCTTTTTCTTCCCTGTGGCCTGGTAGGGGGAAGTGATTAAAAAGCAGGCAACATAGTCCATGTCAGAGATATCCTCCACTCCCCTAACTAGTGGGCCCACAAGAAGCCTAAGATGCCCATCTGGCTTATCTTCTTGGGTATGTTTATCCTGTACTATATAACTAAATTCTGCTTATAAGTGAGTTTATACCATGTGTGTCTTTCTGGGTCTGTGTTACATCACTCAGGATGATCTTTTCTACTTCCATCCATTTCCCTGCAAATTTCATGATTTTCTTGTTTTTTTTTTTTCACTTTTTTTCCCTTTGTATCCTCCATAAACCCCTTTCTCCTACCCTCCCGATCCCAACTTTTCTCCCCCATCTTCACGCATGTCCCTCCCCCAGTCCACTGATAGTGGAGGTCCTCTTCTCCTTCCTTCTGATCTTAGTCTATCAGATCTCATCAGAAGTGGCTGCATTGTCATCTTCTGTGGACAGGTAAGGCTGTTCCCCCCTCAGAGGGAGGTGATCAAAGAGCAGGCCATTCAGATTATGTCAGAGGCAGGCCTTCCTCCCATTTCTATTTAACCCACGTGGGCACTGAACTGCCATGTGCTACTTCTGAGCAGGGGTTCTAGGTTATCTCCATGAATAGTCCTTGGTTGGAGTATGAGTCTCTGGGAAGTTTCTTGTGTTCACATTTTCTGGTTCTGTTGCTCTCCTTGTGGGGTTCCTGTCCTCTCCAGCTCTTACTATTTCCCACATCTTACATAAGATTCCATGAATACCGTTCTTAACAAGATTTCATTATGGCCTTTTACTCTGTGCCCCACAGCTGGAATCAGGATTTTGATGGGTTTGTGTGACATGGTGATAGTCAGGCAGAAAGAGGCTCTGCTCAGAGAAGCCACAGCAAGGCCAGCTCACTCAATCCCAAGGCCATAACAATTTTCTTTGACCATCTCACGTTCAGGACAGTCCCCCAGGGCTTGCTAAAGAGCTGTGACCCAGTTCAGTGTTGTCGCTCAGCCCAAGCTCCACTCCTACCTGTTTCTGTGCTGCTCTGGCTCAACATGGACCAGGGTTTGGTGACCAGTTCAAACAATGGAGCTTGTGGGAAACAGAATGTACAACTCTTGGAGCAGTCTGCCCATCTGGCTGTCTACAGCCTGATGTAGGTGGAAGAACCCGAGGAATGGACATTTACCCCTATACAATCTTGACAGTTGTGGGCCTCTCAGAAACCTGTTTCTTTCACTGAAATTTGAGGCTCTCAAATTAACCTCCTGACAGTTAACAGGCCCATTAAAGAAGTATATCTGTTTGGCAGAGTACAGGGAATCATAAGAAAGAAGGGGAGTTAGTCTGATGGGGAAAGGATAGGAGCTCCACAAGGACCAAATATATCTGGGCACAGGGTCTTTTCTGAGACTGACATTCAACCAAGGACCATGTATGGATATAACCTAGAACCTCCACTCAGATGTAGCCTGTGGTAGCTCAGTAACCAATTGGTTTCCCAAAGTGAGGGGAACAGGGACTATTTCTAACAGGAACTCAATGACTGGCTCTTTGGTCTCCCCACCCCCAAAGGGAGGAGCAGTCCTGTTAGGCCACAGAGGAGGGCTTTGCAGCCAGTCCTGAAGATACCTGATAAAACAGGATCAGATGAATGGGGAGGAGGTCCCCCCTATCAGTGGACTTGGAAAGGGGCACGGTGGAGATGAGGGAGGGAGGGAGGGAGGGAGGGAGGGAGGGAGGGACTGGGAGGGAATGAGGGATCAGGACACGGTTGGGATACAGAGTTAATAAAATGTAACTGATAAAAAAAAAAAAAAAAAAAAAAAAAGAAGTATATCTGACCTGGAAACCAGACAGCAGGAAAACAAGAACTTCTCACTGCATTGCCTACGAGGCCATATGCTGAAACAGCAGCTCTTATGCTCAATAGGGACACAGACCAGGCCTCCTAATTGCAACAAAGCCTTTTTCTGTCTGAAGCTCCTTCCAGGTCACTAGGAAATAGTACAAGGTAGAGCAAGACTGTTCTTGATGGCAAATAAAAGACAGTGGTCATTGCTGCTTACAGGGCTTTATCCTCTGCCGTCCATGCAGTGAAGAGCTATGCACATGAGCCACAGGGCTTGGAGGGAGAACTTGTGCTCTAGAGGTCACAGTGGGGTGACTTTACCAAAGTCATCATGAGGTCACTGATGAGGCTTATAGTCCAGCTGCTTCTGTCTCTGACACATTGGCGAGGCCAGAAATGAGCTTAAGTCAGAGTCTACAATCTCTTTGACTTAAGAATCATCAATTTTTTATTTTTATGTATGTCTGTGTGTGGTATTTTCATGTGTGAGTGGAGGTGTGCCTGTTGAGGTCAGAAGATAACTCTCAGAAGTTGTTCCCTCCTTTCAATGTCCCACGGACTCTGGAGAACAAACATGGGACATTAGGCCTTTGTAAAGCAAGTGCCTCTTGGGGTGATTCATCTTGCTGACATACATTTTCTGTCTACAAGATGGCATCTCCATCACAGTATTGCTTTGGATCCTCTCTGATGATAATAAGCCCCATTTCTACCTACCTTGGAGCTGGATCTCCACACACCCCTCTCTGTTTTCATCAGATGGTTTTCAGTTACATTTATCTGGTCAAGTTCACCAGAGAATGAAGCCTATTTTAAGACCATGGATTGCCAAGTGTGGTGGTGCAAACCTGTCATCCCAGTGCCTGGGGAGGCAAATGCAGGCAGATCTCTGTGAGTTCAAAACCAGCCTGTTCTACAAAGCGAGTCCAGGTCAGCCAAGGAATCACAGAGCAACCCTGTCTTGAGAAACCAAGAAACAAAAAACAAAAACAAAACAAAACAACAAAAAAAAAAAAGAACATGGATTCATTTGAGGACCTGGATCTAGCCAATACACAAAGCCAGATGGAGTCTGTGAGTTTTCATCTAAAATTATAATTTTCTCAGCTTCTGTGGTTTATTCTTAAACCAGGGAAGCTGGATCCCTCCCTTCAGACCACAGTGGTCCTGGCTTGTGAATTCACATACCGTTTACTTTCAATCCAATGGTAACATGTGGGCCACATGGCCACACTATAAACATAGTTGATGTCAAGGTAGGAAGGATGTGAATCAGTGAACCAGCCTTGGGGCTCCATAAAGAAGAAGCACTTCCCATGACAGCACAGTGGACACGAACCCACTTATTTTCCTCCTTTTATTTTACTGTTGCTGGAATTTTCTCCTTTAAGAAACAATAGCACTTGGGGGTGAGACATTAAATAAAAGCATCTAGGCAGGTGGTTTAAAATATAGATGCTTGGAGGATCCAAGATGGCAACACATGTGGTGTGCACACTGTGTTTTGGGGAAAGCTCTGGGATTCTGGGACACTTGGTTCCAGCCTCTCCACCTGGCTTTTCCCATCTTCCTGGGGAAAGGTCCCCAGTTCCAGGGATGTGTGATTCCAGCCTCTGGCTACTCCACTCCCTGGATCCAGGGAAACAGTCCCAGCCTCTGAACACAGCTTTACCTGTCTCCCTTGAGGAGACCAGCCAGACCTCAGGAGCATACAGGATCTCAATGCAAAATGGTGGCGGCCAGCCTGCATGATGTCTAGGCAGCTTAAGCTCGGCAACCCAAGAGAGGACCAACCAAGTGAGTGGCCTAGCAGCTGACCCTTGGAGTTTCCCCTGAGAGAGGAGGATTTTGGTGTTCCTGAGGAGACCTACTTGTCTACTGGATCATACAGGCTAGACACCCCCACACCAGGCCACTGCCTGTGGGTCTCATTGGGTCACAGCCACCTGAGGAGAACTGTGGGCTATTCCTTAAGATCTAGCAGCCAGTCCGCAGCCACACCCACCATAGTGAGGAGGACCTTCACCACAGTACAGAGGCTATAGGCCCATGTTTCCTCCTTTACTGTTGATGGGATTCTCTATAATGAGCAATTTCAACGGTGGTTGGAGAATATTAAATAAAGTCATGTAAGAAGCCAGTTTTAAGTACAGATGTTTGAGTCAGCAAGATGGGGAGGCATCATTTTTGCCCCCTCACAGCACATTTCAGTGAGGTTGGCATTGACCAGGAGAGGTGATTATGGCTCCAAGATACAGGAACTGAGGAAGTGTGGTCAGAGCGACCTAAGAGCCATATTCTTCCCTATTTATTGTATGACCAAAGCTGGTGTCTTTCCCACAGTTCCCAAATGATCACATCGGGTGGCTTGCTCAGGAGCATAGCAAGGGTGGCCAGAGGGATCTGAGAGCCACAATTCTACTGTACTCACTGGACAACCAGAAGCTGGTGGCTTCTCTATGCATTCTCAAATGATGACTGGGCTAGCCTAGGCAAACACTATGAGCCATCCCAACACAACATTCTTCCATCGATTCATTCTGGATCTTCTTCCCAGCCCATAGCAAAATGACCCTTCATTGGCAACCTCAGGTTTGACAAATTCTGGCCTTAGTCTTGGCACAGGGTCCCTCGCTGTCACTCAGGCATCCTGGGTGACCTTTTGGGTGGAATATCTTGGCTAATCTTCTGTATTTTCTTTGGAGTCTCCTTAGAATGTTTTGGGAACGGGGCTTGCTTTTCCTCCTGCCACCACAATATAAGGGCCACTGTAACTCCCGCATCCCAGAAGCCTGTGCAGAGAAACAAGGATTTCGTGTGCATCCTTCTCTAAATCAGTGAGTAGGGGCAACCCAGTGTGACACCCATATGAGGGCTGTTGGTTGGCTTTGGGTCAAGAAGCAGAGGGAAGGCGCTGGTTGTGTTGGGGAAGTTTTGTCTCTAACAATCTTGAAGACCTAGATGACACTCTCAGGCTAATGAAAACCTAGATTCGTGTGGCCTGTTGACTGTTCAGATTTTATCCATCAATGACTTGTCTTAGGGTATAAGAAAGGCTTCTTACTGGAGTCTAGATTCAACAGTGACTCAAGTCATAGCTTTTCTCTAAGGATCCCATTGCCCCAAGTCCCTTCCAACAGTGGGGAACCTAGAACTGGTCCAGGGCGAGGGTTTTAGAGTTGGTGTCATGGAAGGTTTGAAGTTTCACGGAAGCAAGAGAACAGATTTGGGTGGCAAAGCAGAGAGCAAACATGTTTCAAGCAGGGAAGGCAGGGAACACAAAGGCCCTGAGCATAATGAGCACAGGCTGGAGTCAGGTTGCCTGTGCATCCCAATCCCTCCACTCCCAGGCTGTGTGTCTATAGGTCTCTGCCTTCCCAACCTTGCCTGCTCATTTTCCTAAGCTGCAACTCTATTTAGTTCTATTTATGAATTATAAATTCAGCATACAGAGTAGTATATTTCACTGCAGCATTTTCCTTCATGGTTAGTTCCTGCTTCTCTCCCTCCCCTAATGTCCTTCCCAATCCAAGCCCTTGCTAATCTCTACAACTTTCCTTTTGCTTTCATGTCATGTGTTTCTTACTCTCTTTTCCCCTCTTCTCTTTTTTAATTAAAATTTTCTTTTTTATATTAGTTACAGTTTATTTACTTTCCCCTCTTCTCTTAAGATTTCTCCTACTTTATGTTTTTTTTTTTATAATTTCATGCCAGCTCATATTCAACAATTCATATATATATATATTTACATAAAATCTATCTGGCTATCAGTCTACTATCCATCAATCATGTCTATCTATCTGTCTATCTATCTAAATTTGAATCTCATTTGCAGAAGACAGAAAATAGTGCAATTTGTCTTCCTGAACTGGCTAATTTTACTAAGCACAATGACTTTCAGTTCCATCCTTTTTCTGAAATGTCATCGTTTCATTTTTCCTTATGAATGAATAAAATGCCAGCGTGCACTTGGCCTCATTTTCTCTATCCACTCCTGAGGGTGGGCATCTCTGATGACTCCATTTCTTACCTACTGTAAACAGAAGCAGATCTGTCTTGTAGGAAGGGAAATGTGAGAGTGACAGGCATTCACCCTGGGTTCTTGTTTTCTCTTCTTCCTCTATGACCCTCCAGGTGCCAGGACCAACGATGTTCCAACTTGGGAGCCTTGTTGTCTTGTGTGGCCTGATCTTTGGCACCACAGAATCACTTTTGGGCAATCTTGGCAGTGCTGTGAATAATTTGAACATTCTGGGTTCTGCGCCAGAGACGATTCTGAATTCTGCCTCTGGAGGTGAGTCAATATAAGCCCCTCAGAAAGCTGGTCTCAGGTTGAGTTTCAGAGGCTGCTGGGAGGAGGCAGTGTTGTTTTTCATACGTGCAGCCATTCAACTCCTGCCTCGCTCACAGTTTAGAGAGAAACAGTGCCACATTATACACCAATAGAAGCTTTCAAGTATAGGCACAGGATAAATTCTTAAAAGTGAGATTTCAAATTGTTAAGAAGTTTGCATTTTAAATTATGGTAACTGTTGAGAAGTGTTCCCCTATCCCATTGTACACACCAATTATATAGACACATTTCCCCAACATAGGGGTTTCAGATTCCTCCTCTGTACAACAGAGATGGTGGCAATGCCACCCTGACTACGTTGATGCAGGGGCTGGATGACACAGTGCAGGGAAACTGACTTTTCTAAAACCTGGAGGTTGGGGGCTCAAGCCCTCGTGTTGCTGGGGACTGACTGATGACTGTTTTTGACAGCTGTCCCTGAGAACCTGAACCTGGATGTGGAGTCACTTCAGAAAACCACCAGCTGGCCATCTGCCAAGGACAACATTCTGGGAGCTTTGAATGGGCTGGACTTTAGCAAATTAAATCTCATTTCATCTCGGAATAACTTATGGTGAGTTGGTGCTTCTTTTCTTCCTGACTACCTGACCACCCAATATCAAGGACAGATGGAGAAGCTCTCGTTCCCCCACAGAGCTGAGGAGTCCTGAGGCTCATTACAGCTTGAGCAAGTCTGAGGCAGGGCTACAGGGCCAGTGTGCACAGGTCACACATCTGGGTTCCCACAGTCCAAGTTTAGGCTCAAGTTGAGTGTTCCAATATGTCCTCATCTCCACCTGCATCTTGGTGCTTTAAGCCTTTCTCAAAGAATAACATATTTCTTCTTCAAACATGGCTGGGAATAAAAGTCCGAGTTCTTTCAAGGGACACAAGTATAGAATTCTTGACCTCCAGTCCCAAACAGAGGTGTCATGGAGTTATGAGTCACAGAGTCCTGGGTTCAAGTTCTGGCTCTGCTGCATATTGTGTCCCTCCCTCTGTCCACTGCTCCTGAGAGTGTAGAGGCACACATTTCTTCACAGGGTGTGGGGAGGACAAGAGGGCGATGAAGAGAGGTGCCAATATTGCAAAGATATATGACAAGAGGACATCTGTGGGTTTTGGACAGGTTGCGAATCGATGAACTCAAAATCCTGGACTTGCAAGCTAGCCCATCTCCTGATGGCCAAGGCATCAACCTGAAGCTGCCTGTGTCCTTGAAAGCTGCCGTTCATCTGTGAGTATCTGTTGCCTGTATTTAGGGGGTGCAGTGCAACATGGCCGTTTTGAGTAGGCACTGAATTCCCAGATACTGTGTGAACTCTGCCCCAGTTTCCTAATCTGTAAAAGAGGAGACCTTCTGAGGCACAAAATACCAGTCTTTAAAGTATCCTAGCAAAGAGTGGCCATGTGAAGTCTCTTTCAAAAGAATGTTCGATGCAATATAATTTCGTGTATTTGTTGCGTGTGTGCACTTGTGTATATACAGCTTCACATGAGCACTCACAAGTCTTTGTGGTGTTCATAGGTCAACACCAGGGTTCTGCCTCAATGTGGTGACTGTGCCACATTAGCTTTCTGATAGGCTCTCTCACAGAACCTGGAAATCATTGATTTGGGCTAAGAATGCAGAATAAGAAAAATAGAGTTTTAAGGTGTTTGAATTTGAAATGAGAGACCCAGAAAAATGACCACGAACTTGTGAACAAGAATTTCTAGAGATTGTGGGTGTCCTTCAGAAAGAGCAATTGCCTAGTATGTGTGTGACCCTGCTATCAGTCACCAGCACTGAGAGGCTCTGGTATTTGAAGTCCTCTGAAGCCATGAGCTGTGAGATCCTGTGGTTGTTCCTTAAACACTGTATGTCCAGGGTTACTCACACACACAAAAAAAGAGTGTGATTCTCTCACATTTCTGTTGTCATACTATTCAATGGATTAAACCAGGTACAGTACTTTAAATGAAATGACAACTGGAAACTTGCGATACAAAATTTTAGCAATTATTTTGAGTATTAACCTCATACCAAGCAAAAATCTTATATGTATTAAACATGCATGGCCCAGAGAAGTCTAATATAAATGCATAAATTTTGCAGAGAATATGTAACATGTTGACATTAGCTAGACATTCTTGACATTATCCAGGGACACCTTACACTGTATCCACACAGATAGATGAAAACCGTTACAACCTGCAAAGTCTTCTTGACCTTTTTCTGATGTGACTCTTTTTTTTTTCTTTTTTCTGCAGGCCTTTAATTGGCCCCGTGGTTGATATTGCTGCTTCCTTGGACCTCATTTCTTCACTCACTGTTCAAATCAATCCTCAGACCGGCCTTCCCATGGTGACCACAGGGAAATGCTCTAGGGGTACAGACAAAATCTCCATTTCCTTGTTGGGCAGGTAAGGCTCATCCATCCCAGCACAGATAGGGCCTCAGGACCCTGGACCATAACTATGTTCCTGTCCCTGGGAAGCAGCATGGTAGAGTACAAAATCAGAGTATCAACTCTGTCAAACTATGAGCTCTGTCACTCTGTAGCTTCATCTCTAGAGGCTGCAGATTGGCTTTTAAACAGTAGAGATGCATATCATCAGCTTCCTGGATGAAGACATGAGAAAATACACATGTTTAGCTGGGAGCCTGGAACATGATAAGGGCTCAAGAACCATAATCTGTGAGTCTCTTCTAGGGATGGTCCTTTCCATTGCTGAAGCAGGAGGATTAACCTCTCCAGCCATAATCTTACATTTATGTGTGGTACCTTTCAGCTGGGTCAATGTGCCTCATGCCTCTGAACATGTTAACACATATCCACCACCAGTGGGGAACACTTGGAAAAGTAGATGCCAGCATGGGCTCTGACAGTTGTGAAGTCATTTCTACAGTCTAGAAAATTCCTGCAGTGAGATCTTGACATCCTAATCTTGTCTTTTTCCTTCACTGACCTCTGCTAATCCTCAAATTCTTTAAATGCAGAATGCTTTAAAAGGCAGGTTTGGCTCAGGCAGGTGTGGGTGAGATGATGCTACCCAGTGTCTGAGAGAGGAAACTTGGTCTTCAAGTCACAGGCTAAGGCTGGGGAGCCTTAGGCAGGAATAGAGGCATGGCCTCTGTTCCAAGCCTTGGTAATCATGGCCTGAGGCCACCCATCCTCCCTCTACCAAAGATATGATTTCACATCATTGACAGGACCACAGTTTTCCCAGCATCCCTAGGGAACTCATGTTGTTTCACTGGGTCTGAATACCCATGTCCAAAAATATTCTCATGATGTGGCTCTGCCTCTAGACACATTGGCTTTTGTTCTCTGCCTCCTGCAAGGGTTTCCCACCACAAGACCTTAGCATGGGTGTTCTGTTGATAAAAATGTTTCTCTTTACTTCAACTCAATGGACCTTTTCATCTTCATTGTCTGTGATAAACTACTTCTCTTTTTTGTAAGAGAATATACACCTAACCTTTGAGTACTTGTCTTTGTTGTAATTTGTGTGCATACATATTTTGACACAGGGTCTCAATGTACAGTTCTGGTTAGCTTCAATCTCAGAGATCTTATCTGCTTCTGTCTCCGGAAGGCTGGGAGCAAAGGTGTGTGATACCATTTCGGGTGTCACTATATATTTAATTGGAGCTTTCCTTTACTTGTTTTGTATGGGAAGCAGGAAGGGGTGTGTTTGTGCATGGACACACATGCATATGTGTCACCTGCTTGAAGCTCACCAAGTAGGCTAAGCGGGGTGACTAACTAGTTCCAGGAATCAACACAGTTTTGTCTCCCATATGCAGAGCATTTGCTATCCATGTGGCTTTTTCTTCCATTAAAAAAAAATGGTCACCAGAGAAGGAATTCAAGTCTTTATGCTTACAAGGCAATATTAGGAGGACTGAGTTCTTTACTTGGCTCCCTTCATCATTTTTTTTCTAGTGAAAAAACTGCTTTGTAACAGGTAGGCATTGCTCTATGATCCAGAGAACTATTTGGTGAAAAAACTAGGCTCTCTGTCTTATGGAATATATCACGAGGATTAGACAGATAGAAGAATATTTCATTTATCAGTGAATTAAAAAAAAAAAGAAGAAGAAGAGCCCTGCAAGGATCATCATACTTCTCAGGGCACAAGGAGAGCAAACACTCCCTTCGGTGCACACTCAGGATGGGCTGTCCCAGGAGATGACAGCTGGATGAGAGTTGAAGTTGGGAAGAGGCAACCTCAGTGAGACTTGCTTGGGAAGGAGGTTCAAGACTGATTGTTTTTGCCCAGTGCCCCAAGGCTCAGCCAGGTGCTCTGTAAGTAGGGGCTGAGTGAATGATGCAGTGTTAGGGCTGTGATGAGCACCCAGGTACTGAGGAAGCAGCTCTGTAGGCATGAGATGCTTAGATGCTCAGGGATGGCCATCTTGATAAGGTGCAGTGGATAACATGCTGTAATGAGACCATAGGTCAGGGTTGCAGGTCACCTGACCTCAAGGACACTTTCTCGTCCATACTGAACTTTTGACCAAACTTTGTAAGTTCTTCTTCTTTTTTTCCAGACGAATTCCCTTTATCAACACCATTCTGGATGGTGCAACTAACCTCCTTACAGACATGATGTCATCCCTGCTTCAGAATCAAGTAAGTCCCCAGGTCCTGGCACCCAGAGCCAGGCCTGATGTGGGTAGGAGAGGTATGGCTGAAAAGTCAGGAAACTGTTTTCTAGAAGGTGCTAGCTCCTCCTCCTTCTCCTCAGTAGCTGGGCTTCAGAGAGAGGAGGCAGCAATCACAGATGTTGCCTTGAGATGTTTACCACATCCGTGCTCCTTGACTTCCTTAAGCTAAAGCTTTCCTGCAATGGATTCATCTTTATTTAAATGTCTGTGCTTACATAGCTGTGAATGAGATTCTGCAGGAAGCTAGGAAGTGGGTTTCCCCAAAGGTGTCAGCCTTCTGAGAAGCTAAGCAATCCAAGGTTCCTGGTTTTCAGGAGTCTGGACAGTTCTTGGGTCCCAGAAACCAGTCCATCTTTCAGGGGAGGGTTGGCAGTGTGTTGCCAGTGAAGTCTCATCTGTTTTCCTTCTTTGCCCTTTCTCCTTCTCCAACTTTCTCCCTGTCTCTCAGATATGTCCACTGCTCCAGCACATCCTCAGCCACCTGAATGCAAATATTCTTCAGGGCCTCATCTGTAAGTCACAGCCTGGCGACTAGAGAGCCTTCCATGGGCCATGAAAACAGCTGTGGGATAGCCCCAGGCAGGGACCTTGCCTCCTGACCCAGGCTGGCCTCTTTCTTCATTTGAACCTTGTCTTCCCATGCTTGACAGAGTAGCTGGGGAAACAAAACTGTGCACCAATGGTGTCAAGACCTCGAGGTGGCCCTTCTATGGCTGTGTCCCTCTATACAGCCCTCCTGTGTCTTGCATGCAGTACCTCCTGGGGTCCTCCCAAGAGTCTGTACAGCACAAGTGAATACAGGTGTACTTGAGGTCTCCCAGGTGACCTGGCGGTATAGAGATAGACAGAGATAACAAGTTGGGTGGGCCTCTGTTTTGTTTACCATGACAAAGACATATGGTGATCTTGACTTGGTTTCTTTAGCTAATCTGACAGGACAGTTACCAGTAGCCATCTGAATTAGAAGGAGCAGAAAGAGAATGCCATGATGCCATCGGAAGGTATGGGCAGTTACTTTTCTATTGTTATTAGAAAACAGCTTTCAGAAAGAAAATTATAGAAGAAACCATTGAATTTGGGACTCACAGTTCCAGGGGATTAGGACCCATGGCCATCACAGTGAGGAGCATGGCAGCAGGCAGGCCAGCATGGCACTGCAACAGTAGCTGAGAGATTTCTGTTTGAGACCCAATCGCTGGGCACAGTGAGCCAACTCCAATTGTTTTTTGAAATCTTAAACCCATCACTACTGACACACTTTCTCCATACAAGTCCACACTTTCCATCTTCCTTAACAGTTTCTGTAAATGGGAACCAAGTATCCAGTATGTGAGCCCATGTGGGTGGTTCTCATCAAACCCCACAGGTAGGCTCTGCACTCCATGCACAGCAGCCTGTGGGAAGGCAGGACTAGGGTAATTTTGCTTTTGTCACAAAACTAGACCTGATCCTGACTCCAGGCTGAACTCTGAACTTGAGTACACCCTGAACCCTGAGCCTGCATCAAGAACCCAGACTGATCCAGGGTCGTTCTCACTAAATGAATTGACCAGGAGTTTTTGACTGAGTCCTAACTTTGTGCACAGACACCTGTCCGTGGCTTGCATATGGACCCTGGCTTCCTGGGTGTGGCCTCTACTCATCATTTTACATGTGCCTTGGCTTCAGAGGAAGGGATCAGAAGGGGTCAGGACAAAATGAGAGAACAAGACCTAAAATCTATAGCTGTCTCTCCCCTCTAGATGGCCTAAGCCATGCTGGGCACAGTAGGACTGATTGGGCCCAGTCAGTCCAGGCCATTATGGATTTAATCAACCCCCATGAAAGCCTCCTCTCATGGCTGCTGTGACAGCCAGTGTCCTAAAGCCTTGTGATTTCACTTCAGGTTAGTCACCAGTGCTTCCTCTTAATCTCTGTGGCATTTATCTCCGGAAAGTGCTACTGTCATCTACAGAGAGATCACCTAAGAACATCTGAAGAACCCTCCCACACTTCCTTCTTATGTCAGCAGTCTCCACAGCTGTTGTCACCACCCCAGCATTAAAATCCTAACTGCACCCTGGAGTGTGGCTTGCCTCAGTTCTTGCACCAGGAGTTGTTGGCAGGGTGTGGGCTATGTGCAGGGTGAGATTGTACCCGAGTGGCTGAAGCTAGAACTTGAAGGGACTTAGGGACTCACAGTTTTCTCTTATGCACAGAGTTGCAGAAACATTGAGAGAGTGGGCACACAGCCACTATGTGAGTGTGGCAGAACCACAGCCATCAGGCACACATGCACAAGTGTGTTTTGGCACCACCCTGACCAATGACAACCAAGAACACAGACAGACAGGGTCGGGTGGTTGTGGACTTCCCTGCCTGTCTCTTCCTAAGGGGCATCTCAGTCTTTCATGCTCTCCACCCTCACTTAGCCATCACAAAGCACTCAGTTTCTGCACATAACCTCCAGATTACAGGAATGTTAACCTTAAGGGGAGGTGGTCAGAGATCCTGGTGACACCCAATTGACCCTGATCCTCCCATGTCAGAGAAGCTGCAACTAAAGAGGTCTTCCTAATACTTAACACACCCTGATGACCAAGACAGGGACTGAGGCTTATAGAGATAAACTGATTCATCCAGGTCACACAGTGAGCAAAGGTCAGAACCAGGATTATGCTGACCCCCTTCTAACTTCATGTAATTGCGACTTATACCATGAAAACACTAGTCATGCAATTCGGCAACAGGATACTCCAGGCATGAGCTCATTCTTAGGCACCAGACAAAGTTAAGGAACTCTTATACTCTGTGTTGATTAATTAGCACAGGTTCTGTTTCTTTCTTGTAAGAGATATGTCACTTCCCCATAGGCTACGAGGAAGTTCCTTTGGGGCAGAATTGGAGGACAATCCACCTCTTTCAGGAAGCCTCTCAGAAAAGACGTCAATGAAGTGTCCCAAGACAGCCAGTAGCCAATCAGTAGCTCCTGCCCCAATCTTTAGGGCTCAACACCCAGTTCTGCTCTTCTTCAGTTGTTCCAGGGAAAACCTGTTTGAGCCCCTCATTTTCTTCCAGTTCTCCTCCAACATTACAGGTCCTTTTAGAATCCTGCAGCAGAGCAAAAGCTGAGCCTCTGAACTAAATGCTTCAAAGCAAAGGAGCAGTGCATGTGTCAGTGAGGTGACAAGCCAGGGCCTAACAACACCGAGAGTCCTTGGTGTTACATAATTGAATAAGGGAGACTGACTTTTGACATAATTGGTTTACTGTAGATGGCCAGACCATAAAAGGTTCTGGTATGGCCATCCAGACTGGTTTCCTAGGAACTGTATCTTTAGTGGGTAGGAAAAGAAAGTGGGAACGCTAGTTCCTCCCTACAGGTGACTCGACATGCATCCAACTAGCTGGCTTTTTTATTCAGGCTTGTACTTCAAACCAATACGCAAAAACCCACTATTTTTTTAATTCTTTGGTCTCTCATTCCTCCCTTCCCATGATCATTTGAAGACCCAATCATGGGTCTTCCGGATTTGACCCATGGAGTCATCTCGCTTTACCTTCCCATAATGGGATCTGAGCACCATTACTATAGTGTTCCCAAGCATTCAAGCAATTTAAAATACACAGCGCAAAGGTGAGAGTCAAAATGAGTTGGGGTCCCATCATGATGCATATAGCGGTAGTGAGCCTAGGAGAATTATTAAACCAGGATTTAAACCATCCTCTGACATTTTTTCTCTCTACTGTCTCTCCAGGCTTTTTGTCCAGTTGTTGCTCCAACCCAGCAGGTCCCCAAAATAATAGGTAATGTCAGGGAGCTCCTGTGACTTGGCATTTCAGCCTGCCAGGTGGGATTAGGATGGAGGGCTCTTCTGTATCTGATTCATGGCTGATAATAGCACCTTCTGGGACTAGGAAAACTGAAATGCCAGCAAAAGGCTGGGCGATGGGGCAGTCCTCAGAAGTGTCTGCTTAGTTGATCCACCTGAAGAGGCAGGCAGCAATCATACCAGCTTCCAGCAAGTCTAGTTTTCAGCTTGCAGTCCATAGCTGATCCCCAAATAGATTCAACCAGGTGAAAATCTGCTGAGAAAAATCTGGACTAGAGACAGAAGTTAAAATTTGTTTGGTAATTAGGAAAAGTGAGGAATCCCAAGACCAAGGGAAAAAGTCATCTGCTGTCCATTTGAGTGGTACCAGATCCAGGTCTCATGACCCTTTGATTTCCTGAAACTCATATGAATTTTAGTTTACAAAAGGAAGTATATTAGTATCACCATTGTATTGAGATCCATACTTTAAACAAGGCAGTTAAGAGTTGTCTACAAGACAGCAGAAGTAAACTCATGCCATTAAGACCTAGTAAAAGCTATGGCATTTGGGTCAGGTACACACATTAGACAAATGTTCTTAGTATGAGGAGATGCATCTTCAAGTCTATCTCAGAAGACAACCAAAAGGAAATCAAAATCTCAAGCTTATGACTGGATAATAAGCAGTCAGTACTCCACCAACTAACCAAAATTCTCCTGATCAATGTCAAAACTCTGAACTTCTGAAACCTTATAACAGAATCACAACCGTAGCATGGGGGGTGGGGTAGGCGGGGAGAAATCTGAAATAGTTCCCATTTTCCATATGCCTTAAATTATTTTCTATTTTTTATTAATTACACTTTATTCATTTTGTATCCCCCCATAAGCCCCTCCTTCCTCCCCTCCTGATCCCACCCTGCCTCCCCTTTGTGCATGCATGCCACTCGCCAAGTCCACTGATAGGGCAGGTTCTCCTCTCCTTTCTGATCTTAGTCTATCAGTTCACATCAAAGGTGGCTGCATTGTCCTCTACTGTGGCCTTGTAAGGCTGCTCCCCCTTCAGGGGGAGGTGATCAAAGAGCAGGCCAATCAGATTATGTCAGAGGCAGTCCCTCTTCACATTACTATGTAACCCACTTGGACACTAAACTGCCATGGGCTACATCTGTGCAGGGGTTCTAGGTTATCTCCATGAATAGTCCTTGGTTGGAGTATGAGTCTCTGGGAAGTTCCCTGTGTTCAAATTTTCTTGTTCTGTTGCTCTCCTTGTGGAGACCCTGCCCTCTCCAGCTCTTACTATTTCCCAGTTCTTACATAAAATTCCATTCACTCTGCCCAACAGTTGCCCATCAGGCTCAGCTTCTGCTTTGAAAGTCTGTAGGGCAGAGGCTTTCAGAGGCCCTCTGTGGTAGGTTCCTAGTTTGTTTCCTGTGTTCTTCTTCTGGCTTTCAGGAGCCCTCTGTAGAAGGTTCCTAGGTTGTTTTCTGTTTTCTTCTTCTGATGTCCATCCTCTTTGCCTTTCAGGATGGGGATTGACCTTTTTAGTTAGGGTCCTCTCTCTTGCTTAGTTTCTTTAGATGCACAGATTTTAGTGGGTTTGTCCTATGTTGTATGTCTATATGAGTGAGTATATACCGTGTGTGTCTTTTTGCTTCTGGGACAACTCACTCAGGATGATCCTTTCCAGGTCCCACCATTTACCTGCAAATGTCAAGATTTCCTTATTTTTCATTGCTGAGTAATATTCCATTGTATAGATGTACAACAATTTCTGCATCCATTCTTCAGTTGAGGGGCTTCTGGGTTGTTTCCAGCTTCTGGCTATTACAAATAAAGCTGCTACAAACATGGTTGAGCAAATGTCCTTTTTGTGTACTTGAGCCTCTTTTGGATATATGCCCAGGAGTGGTATGGCTGGATCTTGAGGAAGCGCTATTCCTAGTTGTCTGAGAAAGCGCCAGATTGATTTCCAGAGTGGTTGTAGAAGTTTACATTCCCACCAGCAGTGGAGGAGTGTTCCCCTTTCTCCACAACCTCTCCAGCATGTGTTGTCACTTGAGTTTTTGATCTTGGCCATTCTCATGGGTGTAAGGTGAAATCTCAGGGTTGTTGTGATTTGCATTTCTCTAATGGCTAATGAGGTTGAGCATTTCTTTAAGTGCTTCTCTGCCATTCGATATTCCTCTGTTGAGAATTCTCTGTTTAGCTCTGTTCCCCATTTTTTAATTGGATTACTTGGTTTGCTGCTTTTCAGCTTCTTTAGTTCTTTATATATACTGGATATGAGTCCTTTGTCAGATAAAGGGTTGGTGATGATTCTTTCCCAATCTGTAGGCGGTCGCTTTGTTTTGATGACTGTGTCCTTTGCTTTACAGAAGCTTTTCAGTTTCATGAGGTCCCATTTATTGACTGTTGCTCTTAAAGCCTGTGCTGTTGGCGTTCTGTTCAGGAAGTTTCCTCCTGTACCAATGAGTTCTAGGGTATTCCCCACTTTTTTTTCTAGCCGATTTAACGTGTCTGGTTTTATGTTGAGGTCTTTAATCCACTTGGAATTCAGTTTTGTGCAGGGTGATGAGTGTGGATCTATTTTCATTTTTCTACATGTGGACATCAAGTAGGACCAGCACCATTTGTTGAAGATGCTATCTTTTTTCCATTGTATGGTTTTGGCATCTTTGTCAAAGATCAGGTGTCCATAAGTGTGTGGGTTTATTTCTGGGTCCTCTGTTCGGTTCCATTGATCCACCATTCTGTTTCTATGCCAGTACCATGCAGTTTTTTAAAACTGTTGCTCTATAGTACAAATTAAGATCAGGGATGGAGATGCCTCCAGAAGATCTTTTATTGTAGAGGATTGTTTTAGCAATTCTGGGTTTCTTGTTATTCCATATGAAGTTGAGAATTTTCCTTTCCAGGTCTGTAAAGAATTGTGTTGGTAATTTGATGGGCATTGCATTGAATCTGTAGATTGCTTTTGGTAAGATGGCCATTTTTACTATGTTAATCCTGCCAAGCCATTAGCATGGGAGATCTTTCCATCTTTTCATATCTTCTTCTAGTTCTTTCTTCAGAGACTTGAAATTTTTTTCATACAAGTCTTTGACTTCCTTGGTTAGGGTTACTCCGAGGTACCTTATGTCATTTGTGGCTATTGTGAAGGGTGTTGTTTTCCTAATTTCTTTCTCAGCCCTTTTGTCTTTTGTATACAGGAGGGCTACTGATTTTTTTGAGTTAATTTTGTATCCGGCCACTTTGCTGAAGGTGTTTATCAGCTGTAGGAGTTCTCTGGTAGAGTTTTTGGGGTCACTCACGTATACTATCATATCATCTGCAAATTGTGATAATTTGACTTCTTCCTTTCCAATTTGTATCCCCTTGATCTCCTTCAACTGTCTTATTGCTCTAGCAAGGACTTCCAGAACTACGTTGAAGAGATATGGAGAGAGTGGGCAGCCTTGTCTTGTCCGTGATTTCAGTGGAATTGCTTTAAGTTTCTCTCCGTTCAGTTTGATGTTGGCTATAGGCTTGCTGTATATCGCCTTTACTATGTTTAGATATGTGCCTTGTATCCCTGATCTTTCCAATACTTTAAACATGAATAGATGTTGGACTTTTCAAATGCTTTTTCAGCATCTAGGGAGATTATCATGTGGTTTTTTTCTTTCAATTTTTTAATATGGTGGATCACATTGATGGATTTCCGTATATTGAACCACCCCTGCATACCTGGGATGAAGCCTACTTGGTCATGGTGGATGCTATCTTTGATGTGTTCTTGTATTTGGTTTGCGAGTATTTTGTTGAGTATTTTTGCATCAATGTTCATAAGGGAGATTGGCCTGAAGTTCTTTTTTTTGTTGGGTCTTTGTGAGGTTTAGGTACCAAGGTGACTGTGGCTTCATAGAATGAGTTTGGTAATGTTCCTTCTGTTTCGATTTTGTGGAATAGTTTGAAGAGAACTGAAGTTAGCTCTTTTTTGAATGTCTGGTATAAGTCTGCGCTGAAACCATAAGGTCCTGGGCTTTTTTTTGGATGGGAGACTTTCGATGACTGCTTCTATTTCCTTGGGGGATATAGGACTATTAAATTGATTTACCTGGTCCTGATTTAGCTTTGGTAAGTGGAATCGATCAAGAAAATTGTCCATTTCATTTAAATTTTCAAATTTTGTTGCGTATAGACTTTTGAAGTAAGTCCTAATGATTGCTTGGATTTCCTCAGTGTCTGTAGTTATGTCCCCCTTTTCATTTCTGATTTTGTTGATTTGGATGGTGTCTCTATGCCTTTTAGTTAGCTTGGCTAAGGGTTTGTCTATCTTGTTGATTTTCTCAAAGAACCAGCTCTTGGTTTCATTGATTCTTTGAATTGTTTTATTTGTTTCTAATTGATTGATTTCAGCCCTGGGTTTGATTATTTCCAACCGCCTGCTCCTTGTTGGTGTGTCTGCTTCTTCTTTTTCTAGGGTTTTTAAGTGAGCCATTAAGTTGCTTGAATGCGCTGTCTCAGATTTCTTCTTGAAGGCACTTAGTGCTATGAACTTTCCTCTTTCATTGTGTCCCACAAGTTTGGGTATGCTGTGTCTTCATTTTCATTGAGTTCTAGGAAGATTTTAATTTCTTTCTTTATTTCTTCCCTGACCCAGCTATCCTTTAGTAGCAAGTTGTTCAGTTTCCATGTGCGTGTAGGATTTTTGCTATTTCTGTTGTTACTGAGGTCCAGCTTTATTCCATGGTGATCAGACAGGATACAAGGGATTATTTCAATCTTCTTGTATCTGTTGAGGTTTGCTTTGTGACCAACTATGTGGTCTATTTTGGAGAATGTTCCATGAGGTGCTGAGAAGAAGGTAAATTCTTTTGTGTTTGGGTGAAAGGTTCTGTAAATGTCTGTTAGGTCCATTTGATTCATGACCTCTGTTAGAGATATTGTTTCTTTGTTTAATTTCTGTTTTGTTGACCTGTCCTTTGTTGAGAGTGGGGTGTTGAAGTCTCCCACTATTAGTGTGTGTGGATTCATGTGTGGTTAAAGTTTTATCTATGTTTCTTTCACAAATGTGGGTGCCCTTGTATTTGGGGCATAGATGTTCAGGATTGTGATGTCTTCTTGGTGGAATTTTCCCTTGATGAGTATGAAGTGTCCTTCCCCATCTCTTTTGATTAATTTTGGTTGAAAGTTTATTTTATCAGATATTAGAATTGCTACTCCTGCTTGCTTCTTGCATCCATTTGCTTGGAAAGCCGTCTTCCATCCCTTTACCCTCAGGTAATGTCTATCTTTATGACTTAGGTGTGTTTCTAGTATACAACAGATTGCTGGGTTCTGTTTACCTTTCCATTCTGTTAGTCTGTTTCTTTTTATTGGAGAGTTAACTCCATTGATAATTAGAGAGATTAATGACCAGTGGCTGTTAGATCCTTTTTATTTGATGTTGGCTGTGTCTTATGGTGGTGTGCTTGGTTGCTTTTTGTTTTACTGTAGTGGGGTTATTTATTTCCTGTGTTTTCTTGAATGTATTTAGTTTTCTTGGTTTGTATTTTCCCTTCCAGTGTCTTCTGTAAGGCTGGATTTGTTTGTAGGTATTGTTGAAATTTGTTTTTGTCATTGAATATCTTGTTTTCTCCATCTATGAGGACTGAGAGTTTTGCTGGGTATAGTAGCCTGGGCTGACATCTGTGTTCTCTTAGGGTCTGCATGATATTTGTCCAGGCCCTTCTGGCTTTCATAGTCTCTGTTGAAAAATCAGCTGTGATTCTAATGGGTTTGCCATTATATGTTACTTGGTCTTTTTTCTCTTGCAGCTTTTAGTATTTTTTCTTTGTTCTGTATACTTACGGTTTTGATTATTATGTGGCGGGAGGATTTTCTTTTTTGGTCTAATTTATTGGGTGTTCTATAGGCCTCTTGTATTCTTATTGGCCTCTCTTTTAAGTTGGAGAAATTTTCTTCAATGATTTTGTTGAAAATATTTTCTGGGCCTTGGTGCAGGGAATCTTCTTTTTTGTCTATTCCTATTATTCTTAGGTTTTGTCTTTTTATGTTGTCTTGAATTTCTTGGACGGTCTGTGTCAGGAATTTTTAGATTTAAAATTTTCTTTGACAGATACATCTATTTCTTCCATTGTATCTTCCACCCCTGAGATTCTTTCTTCCATTTCTTGTAGCCTATTGGTTATGCTAACCTCTGTAGTTCTTGCTTTCTTCCCTAAGTTCTTTCTCTCCACAATTTCATCCATTTGTTTTTTTTTTTTAATTTTTCCAATTCTATCCTAAGGTCTTGAGCTATTTTGTTGGTTTCCTTCCCCTGTCTGACTGTATTTTCATGTTTTTCCGTCAGTTCCTTCAGTCTTTTGTTTGAACAATCCACTGTTTCTTTTATTTCATTCAGTGATTTAAGCATTTCCTCTCTAAGGGCCACAGACTATTTGGCTGCAGCTTCCCGTATTTCTTCACAGATGGCCATAATCTCCTTGTCTTTAATTTCCTCCATTTCTTTACGGATAGCCATGATCTGTTTGTTTTTATCTTCCTCTAATTCTTTTCGTATTTTATTTGTTTTCCTCTGTTTAGGAGATGTTAGGTCATCTCCTTGAATTTCATTTATACTGGGGTGTCTAGGGCTATTTGCCCCTGGATAACTGGGTTCTGGAGATGCCCTATTGCTCTGGCTTTTGTTGGTTGAACTTCTACGCTTTCCTCTACCCATTGGGCTATCTTAGTTGTTTGAATTTAGTTCCTGGTTGTTCCTGGACTCTTGTAGTGGAGAGAATCCCTTTGGCAGGAAGATGGTTTTTCCTGAAAGAAGCCTTCTCAGCTTTTTGGGTATAGTCACTGGATGTCCAGTAATTTTCAGGACTTGCTACAGCTCACCTCAGGCATAGAGACCTGGGTGGTAACTGCGGTCCTGATTAGTCAAGAGGGCTCTCCTCTCACCGCGAGAAGTCCTGGAGATAGCTGCCCTCCTTCTGGGTTTCTTGCTATAAATTTAGTGATCAGCTGCTGTAACCTGTGTGTCCCATGGTTTGGTTGGTTTTGTTCAAGATAACTGGTTGCCCCTTGGAGCAGTATATGTGCGTTGATTTCAGGGTTCCCAGTCTTTTGTAGGTCTGAGGTTGGGGCTCTGTGCCCTAGAACCCAAGAGGTAATCTGTGGTGGGTGAGTACTGCTCTCCTGGTAACAGCAGGCTATCTGGGGTACAGCCGTTCCCTGGGTTGGGGCCCTCTTCGGATAGTGGTTCCCAGTCCCTGTTGCCCTGGTGTGTGCAGCTTGTCTGTACTGGTGAGTTGGGTGCGCAGCTGCTCAGATGACCCAAGCAGCCCAGTTTCTTCCTTCCCTGTGGTGCCCTCTCCAGACAGGGCTTCCCAGTCTTTTTTGGAGTAGGGCACGTAGCTCGTCTGTACTGGTGAGCTGGGATGTTTTATCTCAAATGCCAGGACTACTTTTAGAGTCCAAGCCTGGTGAAGAAGAAGCAATTAATGCAAATATTCTTTGCTGTTAATGTTCTGTGTTGGGTTCTATGGAAGAAGATGAGCAAGCCAGCAGCCATGACAGTAGGCAGATTTACTGAGAGTGCAGGGTCTGATGGATGTAACAGAATAATAGGAGTTCTCTGGGGAAAGTCTCATTGTCATGAGAGTGTAGAACATTTGCAAGTCCATGGGAGGTAGGAGATGGCCTTGTTGCATGGGATGGGGTAGCCTTCTATGAGGAGTGAGCTTGAGTTGGTGTTTCTCTGTGAATCTGCTCTTTGAAGACAGAGTACATATCGAGACAGATAAATCACTAAGAAGGAAATATATACTATGTCAAGAGACCAAAAAAAAAGTGAATGTGAACAGCACAATTAGGTCCTATCCTTTGTTTTGCACAGTTCAACTATGTCATTTTCTACCTCCATGCTATGTCCATATGAAATATGACACAAGGCATGCACTTAGTTTTGAATTTTCTAGTGGTTTTGAGGTGGAGCAACTATACTGGAGGCATAGCTCCATGGGAGACTATTTGCCTTAAAGGATTTGTGCCTGAAGATCCAGGTCCTCACACTGAAACCCAAAAGTAGTTACGATTAAATTAAGTATCAGAAATATATTTTTCTTTCATAATATTGCAACGTCTGTTCAATTCAACATGTTATTGAGAGGTCCAAAGTTTAAAATTAGAGTCTTAGGGCAGCATGATTGAAGTCCTGAGTAGAAGTTTAGATAATGGATTGGGTTAATTAAGACATTTCTGGCCTGCTGCAGGGAGAAATCAGGCTTGACCATAATTTTTGAGATATCATTTCCTGGCAACTTCCCCAGATGGTCCCTAGCTTGTGACCACAGAGCAGCACAGAGCTAGTCTTCCCTAGCAGCAGTTAATCAGCACATTCCAGAAATTATTAATGATCAAATACTCTCCAGACGGCTGGTAAAAAAGTGTTTTATGTTCTTAGAGCCTAAAGTAAACCCCCTACATAAAGGTTGGAGCACCACTTGCGATTTTTTCCCTTTAAGAACCCTGTTCCCGTAGAGCTGGTCATTGTACCCTCCTGTTGTAACAGAGAACTTGCTGTGATCCAAGCTGGAGCCTGTATCCAATAAACCCTCATGTGTTTTGCATCAGACTCGATTCCTGGTGGTCTTTTGAGGTTTCACCATCTGAGCACAGCAGTTATTACTATAAAACTGAAGACCTTCTATTTTCCTGCTCATGCTTGCATGTCATGTGCATTTCACTCTTCGGGAACATTTCCATTTAGTCATCTGCAGAGCTACAGTCTACTGCTCATCCTGATGTAGATTGACAAAAGGACTCCAACTGAACTCATTTGCTACCATTGGCAAAACTTTGAAGTCTTAGGGCATCCCATTTTATCCCTATTCCCTGCACATGTCAGCATCTATTCCCTGAACACACCAGCATCTATAGTGCACATCTCCAACACCATATGAGCTATGACTCCATATGATAAAGAGAGGAATTTGGTTTAGCCCAGGAAAATGTTTGTCAATGCATGTAAGTGGCCAGTATTAAAATAAGAAATGCCTTTTAGTCAGTAGAGAATGTGGTGATGCTTTGACAATTTGTGTCTTGAAGGGGATCAAGATGAAGGAGAGGACAGTTTTTGGTTATTCAGACAGTGAGAGACTGGGACTGGGTGAGTTCAGCACGTGAACATCATATTGTGGAAAAAAGGCAGAACAGACAAGACTTTCTTTTGGCTTCCAGTTTGCTCAGGAAGAGTATGAGGCATATTGGTTCCTTGAGTTTCATCTCTGGAACCCACAAAAAGCCAAAGGTGCTTTTCTGACATCTCTATAGTGAGATGAGAGAGGTTTGGACAAGAGAATGGAGAATAATCACAAATCTCACAAGCCAGCTACCCCGGAGTGGAAGAAACTACTGTACAAACTCAGCCTCAACAAGGTAGAAGGAGATAACTGACTCCTAAATGGTGTTCTCTTACCTGCAATGCCATGCTGTGGAATGTGTGAATCTATACACACATCAAACACACACACATACACATATACACACACAGGAGTGGAGTGGGGGGACAGAGGGAAAATCATTATAGGAATCAGTCAACATAATTCAATGAAAACTAAATGTAAATTGCCTAAATTCATCAATAAAGAGACATAGAGTGGTTGACTGAATTCTAGAAATAATATACCAAAAAGATATTTCCTTTAAGAAACAAATCTCACCAGTAAAGATACATACAGACTAAGAGTCTAAGGAAGGCTACTACACATTAGCAGAGGAAACATTTCATGAGGTAATGTAACAATTGTAAATATAAGTGTACCAAATTGTGGGAGGGGGCTCCCAAGTTCATAGAAATGGCCACAGAAGTCAGATGATTTTGATCTGAAAACAGGTAGTGACAACCATGTCTTACTTTTTTCTTTAGGCTAGTGGCACAAATTAAAAATCAACACAGAAACTGCAAAGCTTAACTGCACCATAAATCAAACAAACCAAACAGACTATTATAGAGCATTCCAGGCAACTGAAACCGAGGATACAGTTTTTTTTTTCATAAGTCCATAGAATCTCCTATAAAACAATCGATGTTTCTGACTGTGGTGGTGCATGCCTGTAATTATAGCATTCAGGCAGGCAGAGGTCTGAGTTCCAGGCCAGCCTGACCTACAACGTGAGTCCATGACAGCCACAGCTACATAGAGAAACCCTGTCTTGAAAAACAAAAAGTAAAATAAAATAAGATAAAGTAAAACAGATGATATTCTAGGCTACAAAGCTAGTCTTTGAAAGTTTCAGATAATTGAAGCAATTCCTTATATCCTATCACATCATAATTGAGAGAAACTAGAAATCACCAGCCCGAGAAACTACACAAAACCCAAGAGACTGAATACTGCCTTTTTGAGTGAACAAAGGTCATTGAAGAAATTACTGAGTAAATAAAAATTCCCTAAATCAAATGAAAATGACACAAGTTACCAGAACCCCAGCGACCTCCCATTTTGTCCTTGAATGTTGTGAACAGCATTATGTTCTCTGCGTGAAGATCATTTTTTTCCTTTACCCTGGTGACAACCACATTATTCTGTGTGTACTGGAATGTTTTTAGTTTTCAGATCTCAACTGTAGGCAAGCTCATACACTGTTTGTGTTTCTGCCTAGCTGTTTCTCTACATAACCATATTTCCCCATCACTCAGCTGCTTTGTACAGACATGTTGCTGGAGAGGCTACTGAGCTGACTTCATTGATGAGCTGACTAACGGCCTTGTTGACTGGCCAGGAAGGCCCCCAATTCGGGGACAAGAACTTAGAACCCTAATCATCGACTCCAACACATAACTCAGCAGAAGGACAAGCTGAAGGACCCGTATCAAAAGGATCAAGGTGTCCTTTGGACTCTGCCTCCCCCTGACCTTCCAGGCATATTGGCCTGCATATTGGTGGATCTTGAGGGGAGGATGTGGGAGGCAGAAAGGTCCTGGGGTGATGGAGACCTCAGGAATCAAGTGAGTCCAGTGAGAAAGAGAAGGCAGGCTTCATTGAGGAGCTTGTTTAATTGGAGGGTAGGGTGGGACAAACACTATTTAAATCTTTGTGTGGGGTAGAGCCTTTAGGGTGAGTGTACATCACTGGCAGAAGCTAAGGTGCTGGTAATGCCTCATTTGTATGATGAAGAATTCCTGGTGTGTTCTGGACATGACCTTATAAGAAGAAAGTCATGTAACCTGGCTACCAGGCTACATGACTACCTCAAGTGTGGCCGAGATGGGGGCCCCAAGGATATGTGTACCAGGACATGCAGGGTTAGGGTAAGAGAAGGAGTGGTCTTCATTCCTCCCTCTCTGGAGACTAGATTTTCTGGTTTGGACACAACTTTACTCAACTTTTGCTCTAGATCAGCTCCTCCCAATTTCACAGTGCCATAGCCACACAACAAGAGTTCCAGTGCAGACACTTCAGGAGGAAATGTGCAGGAAGGAGCAGATATGTGCAGAAAGGGAGGTCCACTGTTCACTGCTGCCCCTGGAGGCTGCCTGTTGGAACAGCTGCTCCTTTGCTCAGTTAAAAGTACAGGCACTTCCTTCCCTTCTGAAGAAACCCTCTTCCTGTCTGAACCTTCTTCAAAGTCACTGAAAGACATTACATGATAAAGCAGAGTAGTTCTTGGAGACAAATAAAGGATAGTGCTGATTGCCAATGGTCTGCTTAAAGGTGTTTGTACTTCTGCAGAGCACACTATGAAGAGCTTCACACAAGCCATACATAGGGTTTGGAGGCTCTGAAATTCACAGTGCAATGAGCCAACCAAACATGAGAATGAGATCATCCATGCATCCTATAGTCCAGATGTTTCTGTCTCTAACATCCTGAGAAGGCCAGACACCAGCATTGGTCAGAGTCCACAATCTTTTTCACCTAAGAGACATCAGTCTTTCTTTTTCGTTCTTACTGTCTATATTGTGTCTGTATGTGCATCATGTTCTTCATCATCATGTGTGTGCAGGCACATGTGTGGCTGGGTAGCTGTGTGGCTGTTGAGGTCAGTGGGTTACTTTCAGGAGTTTTATCTCCATCTACCTCTCTCTGAACTCTGGAGAGCAAAAAGGGGTATCAGGCTCATGTAGTAAGGACCTCTTGTGCTGCCTCATGTCACTGACAGGAAGAGACATGGGATACCATGAAGAAAACATACATTTTCTGGCTGCAAGGTGAATTTATACCACAGCATCGCTTTAGCTTCTGCCTGATGGGAATAGACTACCCCTCTACCCACATAGCCACTGGGTCTTCACAGAACCTCCGTGTCTGTCTTCATCTGTAAATGTTTCAGTCACAATGATCTGGCAAAGTCCATCAGACAATGAAACCAATAAAAGTGATTTTTCTTTAAAAAAAGTAAGAAAGTGAAAAAATTATCATTTCTAGGCCTGTATCTAGAAATACCCTGAAGCAATGGAGTCTCTGAGTTATAAACTCATGTCCCAATTCTCTTAGCTAATTGTATTATTTTATGTTATTATCATTTTTTTAACCAGGAGAGCTGCATTTCTCCCCCTCAGCCCACGGCCATTCTAAAATGTGCTCTCACATAACAACTGCCTCCTGCCCAGTATGTCACATGCCTACACTCTACACATGGCTGATGTCAATGCAGGAGTGATATGAATCATTCAACCAGCCATGCTGGCTCAATATAGAAGAAGCACTTCCCCATGACAGCACCGTGGCCATGGACCCACTTATTTTCCTCCTTTAACTTTTAGTGTTGCTTGAATGTTCTACTCTGAACAATAACAGCCTGGGGGGGGCATTAAACAAAGTCATCCTGGAAGGTTGTTTAAAATATAGATGCTCGAGTCAGTGAGATGGTGAGAGCCATCACTATTCCCCCTCACAGCACTCCTCACTGAGCCTGGTCTACCTAGGAGAGGTGATTAGGGCTCTCAGATACAGGGAAAGGGCATAGGAAGTATGGTCAGAGTGACCTGAGAGCCAGAATTCTATGCTACTCATTTTAGGAACACAAGCTGGTGTTCTTCCCATAGTTTCCAAATAATAAAATGGGGTAGCCTGGGTAAACATGATGCACCTTCCCAACAATACATTCTTCCACTGATACCTTCTGGGTCTTCTTTCTAGCCAATACTGAACTGATCTATTCTTGGCAGCCTCTTCATCCACAACTCAGGACCTTAGTCTTGGCAGAAGTTCCTAACAACCCATCAATGTGACTCAAGTGTCCTGGGTGACTCTTAGGTTGGACTATGTTGGCTAGCCTTAGGTATTTTCCTTGGAGTCTCCTTAGACCATCCAGAAAACAGGACTTGCTTCTCATCCTCTGACCACAATATAAGGGACACTGCATCCCAGCATCCCAGGAGATCCTGCAGAGACTAGGATTTCATGTGCATCCTTCTCCAAACCAGTGAGTAGGAGCTCCTCCAAAATGACCCCCTGTAGGAGAGTCTTCAGGAGGCTTTGGTGCAACAAGCAGAACAAAGGCACTTTTTGACTAGAAAAAATTTGACTTTAACAATCTTGAAGACCTAGCTGACACTGTATCAGATTAATAACACCCTAGATTCATGTGAGGTCTGTTGACTGTTCAGGATTTTATCCATCAATAACTAGTCTTAGTGTGAAGAGAAAGCCTTCTTACTGGAGTCTATGCTCAACAGTGACTCAAGTCATAGCTGCTCCCTAAGGACTGTGTTGCCCCAAGCTTGGTGGAGACTCACAGTGGGGAACCTAGAACTGGGGAGGGATCTGGAGCTGATTCTTGGAAGGTGTGAAGCTTCACAGAAGCAAGAGAAGAGATTTAGGTGGCAAAGCAAAGAGGAAATAAGTTTCAAGCAGAGAAGTCAGTAAACACAAAGGACCTGAGCATTAAGAGAACAGGCTGGAGTCAGCTTGGCTTTGCAATTTGACCCCTCCACTCCTAGGCTGTGTTTAAAGTTTCTCTGCCTTCCCCACCCTGCCTGCTCTTCTCTTAGGCAGGGTAACTAAGTTCTCAGTTATATTTGTATGTATTATGTCTCTGATGTTTAAACTTACCGTGAAAGTTAGGGTTATTTTTTTATCCTGTGGTATTTTTTTATATGCTTACTTCCTGTCTTTTGCCATCTTTTGTCTTATACTTACTTCCAGCCACTTCCTGTCCTTTGCCATCTCCAGCAGTCCTTATCTGGTTGCACCCCTTGGTAATCTCTACCTTTCTTTTACTTTAACGCCATATGCATTCTTTGCTCTCTCTCTCCTCCTCCTCTTCTCTTTCCTTAAGATTTCTTCTTCTCTTTTCACAGTCTTCTGATTTTATGACCCACTCCCACAGCCAGGTAGTGGGAGCCTTTGTATACATCTATGCATGAGCATACCTATACATAACAATCACATATATGCATACACAGTTTGAAGCTCATTTGCACTTGATAGAAAATAGGGTGTTTCACCTTTGTGAATCTGCTTAATTTTGCTAAGCACAATGACTTCCACTTCCATCCATTTTCTGTGATGTCAAGGTTTCATTTTTTGTTAACTGAATAAAACTTCATTGTGTGCTAGGCCTCACTGTCCTAGTGCACTGCCCATCCACTCCTGAGGATGGGCATCTCTGCTGGTTCCATTTCTTACCTACTGTGAAGAGAAGCACATCTGTCTTGTAGAAGGTAAGTGTGAGAGTGACAGGCGTTCACTGTGGGTTCTTGTTTTTCTTCATCCTCCTATGACCCTCCAGGTCTCAAGACCAAAGGTGTTCCAACTCGGGAGCCTTGTCTCCTGCGGCCTGCTCACTGGGACCACAGAATCACAGCTGGGTAACATGAACAAAACCCTGAGTAACTTGAGCATTCTGATTTCTGTGTCTGGAAGTGAGTCAAGGAATGTGCCACCAGCTAGGTGGTCCCCAGAGTAACCCTAATGAACACTCTGCCTGCAATAGCAGAGGCTGGTGGGAGGGGGCAGTGATGTTCTTTAGGGGTGGCTTATGACGAAATGTGCAGTCCTTCAGTACTGCCTCAATCACTCGTCATTCTAGAAATAAGCTGCACAGTGACATTACATCCTAATAGAGTCATGCCAATATACACACAGAATAAACTCATCAAAGCGAGATTTCAAACTTTTAGGAAGTTTGCATTTCAAATTATAGCAGCCATTGACAGGTATTCCCTATCCCCTTTCTCTAGCAGTCTGTGGGAGCTTGTTCCCCACAATGCTCTCTCTCATGGACTAACCTGGACACCTTTAACTGGTTTGCCATTATCAGAGACAGTGGATGTAACTTCTTGTATTTCTCTAACTTTAACTGTCTGCACATTCTTTAAGTCATTACTACTGTTTTATAGAATTTAACTAAAGTGCTATGTCAAAATTATTAGCATATATGTCTGCTGGATTTTTTCTTTTCCTTTCTTTCTTTCTTTCTTTCTTTCTTTCTTTCTTTCTTTCTTTCTTTCTTTCTTCTTTCTTTCTTTCTTTCTTTCTTTCTTTCTTTCTTTCTGTCTTTCTTTCTTTCTGTCTTTCTTTCTTTCTTTCTGTCTTTGTTTCTTTGTTTCTATCTTTCTTTCTTTCTTTCTTTCTTTCTGTCTTTGTTTCTATCTTTCTTTCTTTCTTTCTTTCTTTCTTTCTTTCTTTCTTTCTTTCTTTCTTTTCTTTTTCTTACTGATATGTGTTGACTCCTGAATGAAGCACTTCAGCTCCTCTGGTTGAATATCTACATATCACCCCTCACCCCAAACACACCATCTGATTAATGGCACCTCTGTCCTCTGTTATAGAAGACCTGGTATAACTGAGATGCAGCTTTTATAGGATAGGAAAGCTCTGTGCATGATGCTTTCAAACCTGGTCAGTGTTTAGGCACCTTTCAAAGATGATGAAAGGACCCCCACCTGCCCCATACACACACCATTCCACAGCTGGGGAACCAAAGCAGAGAGAAAAGGATGTCAGGTTCAAGGTTATTTAAGGAGTTGTATATTGTGGTGTAGCTCTCTAAGCAATGCTAGCTAAGGTAGCTTTGTCTGTATCATTTTAATAAGAGGACCCTGTCCATCTCAGAGCCTGTTTGCCGTATTCTGATTACATTTTGTACTAAAAGGGTTTTTAAAATTTCTTTTTACATCTGAATGTATCTCTGTATATGTCTTCCTCTATGTCTCCAAACAGAAGAAGTGGGTGTCAGATCTTCTGGTGTTACAGATGGTTATGAGCTGTCTAAAAAGGGAGCTGGGACCCGAACTCTAGTCTGCAAGAGCAGCAAACATTCTTAACTGCTGAGCCATCTTGCCAGTCTCAGCACCTCATTGGAAACACAGATCATGTACAGTTATACATACTTCAATGCTTTTCTTTAAAACAAAGAAACAAACAAAACCCCTAATCCATGTCCATTCATATATATTACAAAGTCTTAAAGGCAGAAGAGAAATATTTTTGTCAGAACTTTTTTTTTTTTCAATGCAGTTTATTCAGGAACATTGAACAATCCTCGGACCCCGAGGAAAGCCAGCCCACAGCTTAAATAGCCTCTGGGTAGCCAACCCAGGCGTGCCACGGGGGCAATGCAGATAGGTCCACATACATGGAAGCAAGCCAGATCCTCGGCCTTAGCCAAATGTGGAGTTGTTTGTGACAGAGAGCACTCACCATCGGGAAAGTGGAAGGCGGAAACCAGCTCCATCTTTAAGGCATAGCATTCCGCAGCTCTCTACAGTTCCCCCTTTTTGTTTTAGACGCATCAGGCAAGAGTAGAGGTCTGATCTCTGATATTAGAAATAAATTGGGACTTTGTACAGATGTTCATTTAGGTGTCATCCACCCAAAGAGCAGTCTGATACCTTTTTCTCAGAGGCGGGACCTGGCTGCATTGTCCTCTACTGTGGCCTTGTAAGGCTGCTCCCCCTTCAGGGGGAGGTGATCAAAGAGCAGGCCAATCAGATTATGTCAGAGGCAGTCCCTCTTCACATTACTATGTAACCCAATTGGACTCTGAACTGTCCTGGGCTACATCTGTGCAGGGGTTCTAGGTTATCTCCATGAATAGTCCTTGGTTGGAGTATGAGTCTCTGGGAAGTTCCCTATGTTCAAATTTACTTGTTCTGTTGCTCTCCTTGTGGAGACCCTGTCCTCTCCAGCTCTTACTATTTCCCAGTTCTTACCTAAAATTCCGTTCTCCTGCCCAACAGTTGCCCATCCGGCTCAGCATCTGCTTTGATAGTCTGAAGGGCAGAGGCCTCTGAAAGGCCCTCTGTGGTAGGTTCCTAGGTTGTTTCCTGTTTTCTTCTTCTTCTGATGTCCATCTTCTTTGCCTTTCTGGATGGGGATTGGACGTTTTATTTAGGGTCCTCTCTCTTGCTTAGTTTCTTTAGATGCACAGGTTTTAGTGGGTTTGTCCTATGTTGTATGTCTATATGAGTGAGTATATACCATGTGTGTCTTTTTGCTTCTGGGACAACTCACTCAGGATGATCCTTTCCAGATCCCACCATTTACCTGCAAATTTCATGATTTCCTTATTTTTCATTGCTGAGTAATATTCCATTGTGTAGATGTACCACAATTTCTGCATCCATTCTTCAGTTGAGGGGCTTCTGGGTTGTTTCCAGCTTCTGGCTATTACAAATAAAGCTGCTACAAACATGGTTGAGCAAATGTCCTTTTTGTGTACTTGAGCCTCTTTTGGATATATGCCCAGGAGTGGTATGGCTGGATCTTGAGGAAGCGCTATTCCTAGTTGTCTGAGAAAGCGCCAGATTGATTTCCAGAGTGGTTGTACAAGTTTACATTCCCACCAGCAGTGGAGAAGGGTTCCCCTTTCTCCACAACCTCTCCAGCATGTGTTGTCACTTGAGTTTTTGATCTTGGCCATTCTCATGGGTGTAAGGTGAAATCTCAGGGTTGTTTTGATTTGCATTTCCCTAATGGCTAGTGAGGTTGAGCATTTCTTTAAGTGCTTCTCTGCCATTCGGTATTCCTCTACAGAGAATTCTCTGTTTAGCTCTGTTCCCCATTT
This sequence comes from Meriones unguiculatus, assembly GCF_030254825.1. Lineage (NCBI taxonomy): Eukaryota > Metazoa > Chordata > Mammalia > Rodentia > Muridae > Meriones > Meriones unguiculatus. Next base: position 124,888,476 of record NC_083352.1, on the reverse strand, counting down.
TTTAAGTGGATTACTTGGTTTGCTGCTTTTCAGCTTCTTTAGTTCTTTATATATACTGGATATGAGTCCTCTGTCAGATAAAGGGTTGGTGAAGATTCTTTCCCAATCTGTAGGCGGTCGCTTTGTTTTGATGACGGTGTCCTTTGCTTTACAGAAGCTTTTCAGTTTCATGAGGTCCCATTTATTGGTTGTTGCTCTTAGAGCCTGTGCTGTTGGTGTTCTGTTCAGGAAGTTTCCTCCTGTACCAATGAGTTCTAGGGTATTTCCCACTTTTTTTTCAAGCCGATTTAATGTGTCTGGTTTTATGTTGAGGTCTTTGATCCACTTGGACTTCAGTTTTGTGCAGGGTGACAAGTATGGATCTATTTTCATTTTTCTACATGTAGACATCCAGTTAGACCAGCACCATTTGTTGAAGATGCTATCTTTTTTCCATTGTATGGTTTTGGCGTCTTTGTCAAAGATCAGGTGTCCATAAGTGTGTGGGTTTATTTCTGGGTCCTCTGTTCGGTTCCATTGATCCACCATTCTGTTTCTATGCCAGTACCATGCAGTTTTTAAAACTGTTGCTCTATAGTACAACTTAAGATCAGGGATGGAGATACCTCCAGAAGATCTTTTATTGTAGAGGATTGTTTTAGCAATTCTGGGTTTCTTGTTATTCCAGATGAAGTTGAGAATTTTCCTTTCCAGGTCTGTAAAGAATTGTGTTGGTAATTTGATGGGCATTGCATTGAATCTGTAGATTGCTTTTGGTAAGATGGCCATTTTTACTATGTTAATCCTACCAAGCCATGAGCATGGGAGATCTTTCCATCTTCTCATATCTTCTTCTAATTCTTTCTTCAGAGATTTGAAATTTTTTTCATACAAGTCTTTGACTTCCTTGGTTAGGGTTACTCCGAGGTACCTTATGTCATTTGTGGCTATTGTGAAGGGTGTTGTTTCCTTAATTTCTTTCTCAGCCCTTTTGTCTTTTGTATACAGGAGGGCTACTGATTTTTTTTAGTTAATTTTGTATCCTGCCACTTTGCTGAAGGTGTTTATCAGCTGTAGGAGTTCCCTGGTAGAGTTTTTGGGGTCACTCACGTATACTATCATATCATCTGCAAATAGTGATAATTTGACTTCTTCCTTTCCAATTTGTATCCCCTTGATCTCCTTCAACTGTCTTATTGCTCTAGCAAGGACTTCCAACACTATGTTGAAGAGATATGGAGAGAGTGGGCAGCCTTGTCTTGTCCCTGATTTCAGTGGGATTGCTTTAAGTTTCTCTCCATTTAGTTTGATGTTGGCTATAGGCTTGCTGTATATCGCCTTTACTATGTTTAGATATGTGCCTTGTATCCCTGATCTCTCCAATACTTTGAACATGAATGGATGTTGGATTTTGTCAAAGGCTTTTTCAGCATCTAGGGAGATTATCATGTGGTTTTTTTCTTTCAGTTTGTTAATATGGTGGATCACATTGATGGATTTCCGTATATTGAACCACCCCTGCATACCTGGGATGAAGCCTACTTGGTCATAGTGGATAATATCTTTGATGTGTTATGGATTCAGTTTGCAAGCATTTTATTAAGTATTTTTGCATCAATGTTCATAAGGGAGATTGGCCGGAAATTCTCTTTCTTTGTTGAGTCTTTGTGAGGTTTAGGTACCAAGGTGACTGTGGCTTCATAGAATGAATTTGGTAATATTCCTTCTGTTTCTATTTTGTGGAATAGTTTGAAGAGAATTGATGTTAGCTCTTCTTTGAAGGTCTGGTAGAATTCTGCGCTGAAGCCATCTGGTCCTGGGCTTTTTTTGGATGGGAGACGTTTGATGACCGCTTCTATTTCTTTGGTGGATATAGGTTTATTTAGTTGATTTACCTGGTCCTGGTTCAGCTTTGGTAAGTCAAATCGATCAAGAAAATTGTCCATTTCTTTTAGATTTTCAAATTTTGTGGCATATAGACTTCTGAAGTAAGGCCTGATGATTGTTTGGATTTCCTCAGTGTCTGTAGTTATATCCCCCTTTTCATTTCTGATTTTGTTGATTTGGGTGGTGTCTCTCTGCCTTTTAGTTAGCTTGGCTAAGGGTTTGTCGATCTTGTTGATTTTCTCAAAGAACCAGCTCTTGGTTTCATTGATTCTTTGAATTGTTTTATTTGTTTCCAATTGATTGATTTCAGCCCTGAGTTTGATTATTTCCAGCCGTCTACTCCTTCTTGGTGTGTCTGCTTCTTCTTTTTCTAGGGATTTTAAGCGAGCCATTAGGGTGCTTGAATGAGCTGTCTCGAATTTCTTCTTGAAGGCACTTAGTGCTATGAACTTTCCTCTTAGCACTGCTTTCATTGTGTCCCACAAGTTCGGGTATGTTGTGTCTTCATTTTCATTGATTTCTAGAAAGACTTTAATTTCTTTCTTTATTTCTTCCCTGACCCAGCTGTCATTTAGTAACAAGTTGTTCAGTTTCCATGTGTGTGTAGGCTTTTTGTTATTTCTGTTATTGTTGAGGTCCAGCTTTATTCCATGGTGATCAGACAAGATACATGGGATTATTTCAATCTTCTTGTATCTGATGAGGCTCGCTTTGTGACCCACTATGTGATCTATTTTGGAGAAGGTTCCATGAGGTGCTGAGAAGAAGGTAAATTCTTTTGTGTTTGGGTGTAAAGTTCTGTAAATGTCTGTTAGGTCCATTTGATTCATGACCTCTGTCAGAGACATTGTTTCTTTGTTTAATTTCTGTTTGGTTGACCTGTCCTTTGTTGAGAGTGGGGTGTTGAAGTCTCCCACTATTAATGTGTGTGGATCTATATGTGCTTTAAATTTTATCAATGTTTCTTTCACAAATGTGGGTGCCCTTGTATTTGGGGCATAGATGTTCAGGATTGTGATGTCTTCCTGGTGGAATTTTCCCTTGATGAGTATGAAGTGTCCTTCCCCATCTCTTTTGATTAATTTTGGTTGAAAGTCTATTTTATCAGATATTAGAATGGCTACTCCTGCTTGCTTCTTGGGTCCGTTTGCTTGGAAAGTCGTCTTCCAACCCTTTACCCTCAGGTAATGTCTATCTTTGTGTCTTAGGTGTGTTTCTTGTATGCAACAGATTGCTGGGTTTTGTTTACGTATCCATTCTGTTAATCTGTGTCTTTTTATTGGAGAGTTGAGTCCATTGATGTTGAGAGAGATTAATGACCAGTGGCTGTTAGATCTCTTGATTTTGATGTTGGCTGTGGTCATCAGGTTGTGTGCTTGGTTGCTTTTTGTTTTACTGAAGTGAGGTTATTTATTTCCTGTGTTTTCTAGAATGTAGCTAGCTTTCTTGGGTTGTATTTTCCCTTCCAGTGTCTTCTGTAATGCTGGATTTGTTTGTAGGTATTGTTGAAATTTGTTTTTGTCATTGAATATCTTGTTTTCTCCATCTATGAGGACTGAGAGTTTTGCTGGTTATAGTAGCCTGGGCTGACATCTGTGTTCTCTTAGGGTCTGCATGATATTTGTCCAGGCCCTTCTGGCTTTCATAGTCTCTGTTGAAAAGTCAGGTGTGATTCTAATGGGTTTGCCACTATATGTTACTTGGCCTTTTTCCCTTGCAGCTTTTAGTATTTTTTCTTTGTTCTGTATACTTACTGTTTTGATTATTATGTGGCGTGAGGATTTTCTTTTCTAGTCAAATTTGTTTGGTGTTCTGTAGGCCTCGTGTATTCTAATTGGCCTCTCCTTTAGCTTGGGGAAATTTTCTTCAATGATTTTGTTGAAAATATTTTCTGGGCCTTGGAGAAAGGAGTCTTCTTTTTCCTCTATACCTATTATTCTTAGGTTTTGTCTTTTCATATTGTCTTGCATTTCTTGGACGGTCTGTGTCAGGAATTTTTCGAATTTAACATTTTCTTTGACAGATACATCGATTTCTTCCATTGTATCTTCTACACCTGAGATTCTTTCTTCCATCTCTTTTAGTCTGTTGGTTATGCTTACCTCTGTAGTTCCTGTTTTCTTCCCTAGATTCTTCCTTTCCATTATTTCTTCCATTTGTGTTTTCTTTAATTTTTCCAATTCTATCTTCAGGTCTTGAGTTGTTTTGTTTACTTCCTTCACCTGTCTGATTGTACTTTCCTGTTTTTCTTTTAGTTCCTTCAACTCTGTTTCCATCATTTCATTCAGTGTTTTAAGCATTTCCTTTCTAAAGGCCATAAACTGTTTGGCTGCAGCTTCCTCTATTTCTTTATGGATGGCAATATTCTATTTGAGTTTATCTTCCTCTATGTCTTTACGAATCTTATTTGTTTCCTCTGCTATCATCTTCATGAGCATACTTGTTAGGTCATCTTCTTGGATTTCAGTTATGGTGGGGTGTCCAGGGCTACTTGCCCCTGGGTAACTGGGTTCTGGAGATGCCATATTGCTCTGTCTTTTGTTGCTTGAGCTTTTACGCTGGCCTCTACCCATTGTGTTATCTTAGGAGTTTGGGGTTATTTTCTGGTGGTTCCTGGGGATCCTGTGGTGGAGAGAATCCCCTTTGCAGAAAGCTGTTTTTTCCTGAAGGATGTCTTCTCAGCTTTTTGGGTATAGTCCCTGGTTGGCTGGTGTTTTTTCAGGAGTTGCTCACCTCAGGGATATAGACCTGAGTGGTAACTGTGGTCTTTGTTAGTCGAGAGGGTTCTCCTCTCACCCAGCGAAGTCCTGAGGGCAGCTGCCCTGTTTCTGGGTTTCTTGTTGCAAATTTAATGATCAGCTGCTGTGACCCAGTTGGACATCAGGCGCGCCTCAACTGTTTGTGCTTGTGTCTGGAGCACAGCTGAGTGTTGGCGCCTCGGCCCCACTAGACTGCTAGACTTTTTCTAGGGAAGGATTGGGTGATTTAGATCAGTACAGTTTCCTTCCTTCCCCGTGGATTCTCTGGAGACACGGACTCCTAGTGTCTTTTTTTGCCCTGGTGCACACTGCTCAGTGTCCGCCAGCTGGCTGGCCACAGAAATTTGCCTGTGCCTGGAGCACAGTTGTGTGATGGCGGCTCAGTCTCTGCCAGCTGTCTGGTGGGCAGAAACTGCCTGTGTCTGCCTTTGCGGCTTTTGGGAGCCCGAGTGGCTCCCTAAGCTGGGTAATTTTCCGGGGACCTTTTCAGGTTGGGGGTGAGCTGAGTGCTCTGAGATCAGACCCGCCGTTTCTATCTCCGGCGGCGAATCAGGCGCGCAGGCAGGCAGGGCTCTGTGCCGGAACCTGGGTCCCCAGCTCTGGCTCCGGGCTGGCTCCTGGGGTGCCCGTGGAACCCGCCCGAGTCTTTTCCAGGGGATGTCTGGGTGACCTAAGGCTGGTCCCAATCGTTTCCTGTACCCTGGGGTTATCTCTTGACTGAAAATTCCAGTCTCTGATAGTGTGGTGCCCAAGGTTCAGTCTGGGACCATGACCAGAGACACTGGCTTGTGGCTCTGGGCTGGGGCTGGGGCTGGCGGCTGGTAGCCAAGCGTCTGGCGGAACCGGGATCTCTTCCGCGGTTTAGCCGGGTGAGTTAAAAGCTGATTGAATCTCCCACTGTGGGGTATCCTCTCACCTGGGAAACACAATGACTGTGTTTTATGGCCGAGAGTTCTGATTGCTGTTCACTGTGCTGATCCTGCTGTGCTGCTGCTCAGAATGAGAGTCCTCCCGGCGCCGCCATCTTGCCCCTCCCCCCTTGTCAGAACTTAATGTACTCAATGTAGAGCAGGGAAGAGACACCTGTTTGCTACTTTGACTGGTTAGAGCAACACATTCCCTCTAAGAGTTTTACTTTTTTTGCTATAATATTTTTTATTTCTTACTTTATTCTCTCAATTGACTGACTAAGTTTCTCAAACTCACATGAGCATCTCATTAAGAGTGAAAGACCCTCACCACGGAAACAGGTAGGACAGTCAACTGTGCTTGGCCAATTGCTTGGGCAATTGATCAGTTGTTTTGTTGATAAATGCTCAATATATATCATTATAATATCAGCCTGGAAACAGTGCATAGACCCAGGTGTGTAGACACATTTCCTAACCTTAAGAGTCTCATTCTCCTTGTCTATACAATGGAGACAGTGGCAATCTCTTTGTCACCGAGTTATTAAGGAGACAGAATAAATAGAAAGGGGAAACTGACTTTTCTGAAACCAGAAGGATAGGAGCCCATTACCTAATGGTGTGGCACACTGACTGATGACTATTTTTTACCGATATCTTTTTACACCTGAACTTGAATATAGGGTCAATTTAGGAAATTACTGATTGGTCAGTAGCAGTAGAAGCTTTGAAGGAATGGATGTTGGCAAATTAAACCCTGTATTACTTCAGACTCTAGGGTGAGTTGGTCCTACGTTACTCTCAGGAAAGGGACTACTGCTCTAGAGGCCAGTTCACCCTCCGAGAGAGAGAGAGAGAGAGAGAGACAGAGAGAGACAGAGAGAGACAGAGAGAGACAGAGAGAGACAGAGAGAGTCATGTCAGCCTCTCATTCCCCACAGAGCCAAAGAGTTCTTTTAATTTTCCAACTGCCTCCCACCTCCAGGTGGAAGTAATGTTAATGTCTTCACAGGTAGAAGGCACGTTGTTCAACAGAAAGGCAGAATAGCTAAATCATGGCTAGAAAAATTAATCCTCCTGCCTCAGCAATGTGCAGGAGCATTCCATAGACTCAGTGTGGAGCTTATAGTTTTTGAGCCCTTAGCATGTTCCAGACTCTCAGCTCAACATGTACACTTTCACATGCCTTTATCCCAGAAGCTGAGGAGTATGGGTCTCTACTGTTCAAATTCACAGATATGAAAACTGTGGCCTCTAAAGATGAACCTGCAGAATGTCAGAGCTGATAGTGTTGACAGAGTTGATACTTGAGGCTAGTCTGGTTCTATACTCTACCATGCTGCTTCCTAAGGTGTAGGAACAGCTTTAAAGACTCCCTGAGAGCCCAGCTCTGCTGGCATAGACAAGTCTTATGTGCACAACAGGGAAGTGGAGATGTCTCTATGACTTGAGCATTCCCTTATGGCAACCATGGGAAGGCCTCTATGGGCACTGGTTTGTAGTGTGAGTGAAGACATGAGATCCAAGAAAATAATGACATTGACCATGGAGACACTGACAGGCCTGCAGGAAACAAGAGTCACATCAGAAACAGGTCTAGAAAGCTTTGCAGCTTGCTCTGGTTGTAATCTATCTGTGTGAACGCAATGCAAGCTATCTATCGCAATGCCAACAATGTCTAGCTAATGTCAATATATTACCCAGTCTCTACAAAACTTACATGCTTGTTTAGGACTTCTCTGGACCAGCCATGTTTAGCACATGAGAGATTGTTACTTGGGAAGGTAGTAATAATGAAAATAATTGCTAATATTTTGTAACATGAATTACCTGTTGCTGGTTTAATCCATTTAATCATTACAACAGTGATAAAGATAAATGACGCTTTTTTTTTTTCAAGAAATCCTGGGCATAGAGAGGTTAAGTAATTAGCCCAGGGTGTCACCACTCATGGCTTCAAAGTTGTTTCGAATTTATACAACAATCCCCTGCCACAGTGCTGATGATAGAAGCCTGGGTCTCACACATAGTTAAGCAAGTGTATCTCTGAGACTTCACATGGCCAGTTTCACTAGAATACTTTAAAGGTTGGTATTGGAAGCTTAAGAGGGTCCCCTCTTTCACAGACTAGGAAGCAGAGGGCAGAACTTGGGCAGTAGCTGGAAATGAAATGCCTGCTTCAATTGGCCCTGTTGTACTACAACCTCAAGTCCAAGTGACATGTACTCACAGAGACACAGAGATGTCCACAGCCAGGAGCAATTTCATGTTGATGCTGTCACTATCAGAGGTCAGGTCAGCTTGCAAGCCCAGGATGCTGAGGCCATTGATTTTCACCCTGCTCAAAACCCACACGTGCCCCCTTGTCATTCTTCTCTGAAGCGTTGGTACCTCTCCACACACACCCTCTTGTTCTTACTCTGTCCTTTAAATCTCTACCCTTAGGGACAGTGGATTGAAGGAGAGAAACAATAGGCAGCTGAGCCCGAACTTGAACCCAGGACAGTGCGACTGATAATTCCATGGAATCACTCCTTGAATTCTGAATGATATGAGTTCCAGCTTTCCATACTTGAAGGAACTTGGACTTTTGCTCCCAGTTGTAAAAGTTTGCAGAAGAAAAGAGTTCTTAGAGAAAGGCTTTAAGTACCCAGATGCTTGTGGAGATGAGGACAAATGGAACATTGCCTTGAGCCTGAAATTACAGACTGTGAAAACCCAGACCTGTCAACTGTTCACATTGGACGTGTAGCCAGCCATGCCTTGGACTTACTCAAACTTTAATGAGCCTTGCCTCAGAACTCTTTGGCTCTGTTGGGAATAAGAGACTTACCTGCCTGTCTTTGATGTTGAATGGGCCTCCCAGAGGTGTAGTCCCTTTTCTGAGTGTCATCTTGCTTTAGTCCCCTCAGGCAATCTGCAGGCAGCATCAAAAGCAATAGACAACTGAAGAGGAAGGAGCAAAAGGAGGATGCCATGATGACCCCTGCTGGTATGCATGCAGTTTTAGTTAAATTTTTATTGTCACAAGAAAACAATATGTCCAAGGGAAATTGTAAAGGAAAGCATTAAATTTGAGACTCATGACCCCAGAGGCTTAGAGCCCAATGCTGTCATGGTAAGGATCATGGCAGCAGGCAGGCAGACATGGCTCTGGAGTAGTAGCAGAGAGCGTAGGTGTTGAGACATCCTTACCAGGAGGAATGTGCTAACTAGCGATGACATGACCTTTGAAATCTTTCAGCCCATCACTAGTGACACACCTCTTCCAGCAAGGCCACACCTCCCAATCCTTCCCAAACAGTTCTTATAACTGGAGACCAATTATTCAAATAGATGAGCCCATTGTGGCAGTTCTGCTTCATGGCCCAGCCCCAGCGCCCTGTGCACAGCAGCCTGTCTGGAACTCAGGGCTATTTTCTTCTGTCTCAAGACCAGAGAAATTGAGACCTGATCCTGACTCCAGGCTGAACTCTGAACTTGAGTACACCCTGAACCCTGAGCCTGCAAAATGAACCCAGGCTGACCCAGGATCTTTCTTTGTTACTAAATGAATTGACCAGGAGTTTTTGACTGAGTCCTAACTTTGTGTGCAGACACCTGTCCATGGCCTGCAAATGTCTTCATTGGCATGTCCTCTACTGAATCTTTCTCTATGTGTTGTGGCCCTAGGGGAAGGGATAAGGATAGTTCAGGGCAAGGAGTAAGAGAACAAGAGCAGAAATGTGCAGCTGTCTCTCTCCTCTCCATGTGCTCACTCATGCTGTGCACAGTAGGGCTGAGTGGACACAGTGAAGCCAGGCTACCATGGATCTAAGCAATGCCTATTGAAATCCTCCTCTCTTTGCACCTGTGACAGCCAGTGTCCTGATGTTCTGTGATTTCATTCTATGTTAGTCCACAGTGACTCACTGTAATCCACTGGCATTTCTCTCTAGAAACTGCTGTCATCATCCACACAAGCCCTGCAGGAACCCCATGCAGGACCGTCCCAGACTCCCTTCTTATCTCAGTAGTCTCCACACCTGTCATCACCAGCCCAGAGATAAAATCCTAAGGGCCTCCTGGTGTGTGGCTTGCCTCAGTCCTTGCAATAAGAGTTGTTATCAGGGTATGGGGTATCTGTGGGGTGAGACTGTAATTGAGTGTTTGAAGTCAGAGCTGGAAAAAGGGCATAGGGCATAACTCACATCTCTTTTTTATGTATAGAGTTGCAGAAACATTGAGAGAGTGGGCACACAGCCTTGTGTGAATGTGGAAGAACACCAGCCATGCAGGCACACATGTACAAGGGAGCTGGAGGGATCAAGGACATCACAAGAATGTTCTGTTGGCATTACAGGAATGTCCTGTTGGCACCGCCTTGGCTGACAAGACCCAGGCACACAGACAGACAGGGGAGCGTGGCTGTGGCCTTCCCTGCCTGGATCTTCCTAAGGGACACCTCACTCTCTCATGCTCTCCTTCCTCAGTTAACCCTTCCCTTCACACTCAGTTCCTGATAGCATGTCCAGATTATAGGAATGCCAGTCTGCCTGGGGAGATCAGAGATCCTGGTGACACACAAAGATTCTTGATTCCACCCTTGTCATGGCTGCAACTAAAGAGGTCTTCTTAATACTTAACACACCCTGATGCCCAAGAAAGAGACTGAAGTTCACAGAGGCAAAGCGATTCATCCTGGTCACATAGTGAGCAAGGGTCAGAACCAGGATTACAGTGGCCCTCACCTAACATTCATGAAGGTCTAGTTTATGCCACCAAAAATGCAATCTCTGAGCTTCTGCACCAGGAGATTCCTAGGCAGGAACTCCCTCTCCAGCCAAATTAAGGGTCTGTTTTAAAAAAAATCTAGAATTCTAACTTTCTCTTTCTTTCTTTCTTCTTTCTTTTTTTCTTTCTTATTTTCATTTTTAATTTCTTTGTTTATTTTTTATCACTTTATGTTTGATTCCAATCTCCACCTTACTCTTTTCCTAGTTATATAATCACACCATATCCACCTCTCCCACATGAAGACCAAGCTGCACATCTGCTACGTGTGTATATGGGGTCTAGGTACAGCCCATGCATGCTCTTTGGTTGGTCTTTCAGGCTCTGTGAGCCCTGTGGGCCAGGGTAGTTTACTATGTAGATGTTCTTGTGGTGTCCTTGACCCTTGCAGCTACCTCAGTTCTTCCTCCCACACTTCCACAAACTCCCTGAGCTCAGCCTATTGTTTGGCTATGGGTCTCTAAATCTGTTTCGATCAGCTGCTGGATGAAGCCTCTCGGAAAACACCTGTGCTAGGCTCCTGGCTTCAAGCATAGTAGAGAATCATTGCTAGTGTCAGGGGCTGGCAATTTCCCCTGGGGTGGGTCTCAAGTTGGGCCAGTCTTTGGTTTGCCATTCCCTTAATCTCTGTTCCATCTTTATTCCATCACTTCTTATAGGCAAGAGAAATTTTGGGTCAAAGATTTTATGGGTGAGTTGGTGTCTCCCTCCCTCCACTGGAAGTCCCACCTGGCTACAGGTGGTGGCAAGTTCAAGCTCCATTTGCCCCACTTCTAGGAGTCTCAGCTAAGGTCACCTCCATAAGCTCTTAGGAGGTGCTTCTGTCCCAGAGATGGCTCCTCCCCCAATGATTTCCATCCTGTCTCCTGATCTTCCTCCCCAAACCCCCTGCTCTCCCCACACATGATCCTCCTTCCCCCATTACATTTCCCAACCCCTCTCCGACCCAGTGTTCTCCCACCGTCTAACTCAGATGTCGATTTTATTCCCTCTTTTGAATGAGTTTCACTCGTCCTTCCCGGGTCTCTTTGGGTCTGTACATTGTAGCATGATTATCCTGTATTTTATAGCTAATATACACTCATAAGTGAGTACATATCATATTTGTCTTCCTGTGTCTGGGTTACCTCATTCAGGATGATCTTTTCCAGTTCCATCCATTTGCTTGCAAATTGCATGATGTCTTTTTTGTTTAATAGCTGAGTAATATTCCATTGCGTAAATGTACCATATTTTCTTTTTTTGTTCTTCAGTTGAAGGACATCTAGGTTGCTTACAGTGTCTGGTGATTACAAAGAAAGGGCTGTGAACATAGTTGAGCAAGTTTCCTTGTGGTATTGTGCAACATCATTTGGGTATATGCCCAGGAGCGGTACACCTGGGTCTTGAAGTAGCTGTATACCCAATTTTTGAAAAAGCACTAAAGAAATTTGCACTCCCATCAGTAATGAAGGCACTTTCCTCTTGTTCCACATCCTTGCCAACATGTGCTGTCCTCTGAGTTTTTTATTTTAGCCATTTTGTTGGTGTAAGATGGAATCTCAGAGTACTTTTGATTTGCATTTCACTGATGAACATTTCTTGAAGTGCTTCTCAGCCATTAGATATCCCTCTGTTGAGGATTCTGTTTGACTCTGTACTCTGTTTATTTAATTGCATTACTTGGTTTGTTGGTGTTTAATCTCTTCAGTTCTTTATATAGTTTGGGTATTAGCCCTCTTCCAGATTGAGCTGGTGAAGATCTTTTCCCTTTCTGGAGGCTGTTATTTTTTTTTTCTGCTGTTCTTTGCCTTACACAAACAGCAGACTGTTTCATGATGTCCCATTTATTACATGTTAATCTTAATGCCCAAGTTGTTGGTGTTCTGTTCAAAAAGTTGTCTCCTATAGAAATTCATTCAAGGCTATTTTCCACTTTGTTTTCTATTCAATTTAGTATTTCTCACTTTATGTTGAGGTGTTTTGTCTGCTTGGAATTGAGTTTTGTGCACGGTGATAAATATGGATTTATTTGCATTTTTCAACATGAAGACATCCAGTCTGACTAGCACAATTTCTTATTCCACTGTATGAGTTTGGCTTCTTTATCAAAAGTCCAGTGTCTGTAGGTGTGTGGGTTTATTTCTGCATCTTCGATTCTATTCTAGTGATCAATATCTCTTCTTTTATGATGCTACTATGGAGGTTTTATTACTATTGCTCTGTAGTACAGCTTGAAGTCAGAGCTGGTGATACCTCCAGAGGCACTTCTATTGTACAGAGCTGTTTTATTCATACTGTGTTTTTTAATTTTTCATATGAAGTTGAAGATTACTCTTTCAACATTTGTGAAGAATAGTGTTGAAATTTTGATGGGAATTGCATGGAATCTGTAAATTGATTTTGGTAAGATGGTCACATTTAGTAAGTTGATCTTTGCTCATGGAAGATTGTTCCATCATCTGATATCTTCTTCAATATCTTTCTTCACAGACTTGAAGTTCTTGTCATACTCTCACATGCTTGGTTAGAATCACACCAAGATATTTTATAGAAGTCTTGGCTTCTGTGAAGGATGTTGTTTCTTTAATATCTTTTTCAGCCTGTTTATTGTTCATGTATAGAAGGAGTACTGATTACTCTGAGTTAATTTGCTATGCAGCTGTTTTGCTGCAATGTTTATCAACTGTAGGATTTCTCTGGTAGAATTTTGGTAATCACTCATGTATACTATCAAATCACCAGTGAATAGTAATGGTTTACTAGTTTGACTTCTTCCTTTCCAATTCGTATTGCCTTGATCTCCTTTAGTTGTTTCATTGCTTCATCTAGAATGTCAAATACTATGGTTGAATAGATACAGAGAGAGGGGGCAGTCTTGTCTTGTCCCTGATTTAGGTATGTGCCTTATGTTCCTGATCTCTTCAAGACGTTTAACAAGAAGGGGTGTTAGATTTTATCAAAGGTTTGTTTGTTTGTTTGTTTGTTTTTAGCATATAATGTGGTCATCAAGTTTTTTTTTTTCTCCCTTCAGTTTGTTTCTATGGTGATTATGTTGATTCATCTTTGTATTTTGAACCATTCCAGAGTCCTTGGGATAATGATGGTGAAAGATGAGGTTTTTGATGTGTTCTTAGCTTCGGTTTGCGAGGATTTTGTTGAGTATTTTTTTCAGCAATATTCATAAGGGAGAGTGGTCTGAAATTCTCTTTCTTTGTTGAGTATTTGTGTGTTTTAGGTATCAGGGTGACAGTGGCCTTATAGCATGAATTTGGCAATCCTCTTTCTTTTTCTCTTTTGTGGAATAATTTGAGGTTTATTGGTATTAGCTCTTCTGTGAAAGTCTGGTAGAATTTAGCACTAAAACTCTGTGGCCCTGGGCTTCTTTGGGAGGGAGGGAGAGAAGTTTAATGACTGCTATTTCTTTAGGGACCCTAGTTATATTTAAATTGTTTGCTTGTTCTTGATTTAACTTTGGTCAGTGCTAGCCATGAAGAAAATTGTCTGTTTTGGTTAGATTTTCCAATTTTGTAGAGTACAGGATTTTGAAAGAAGACCTGAAGATTCTTTGAATTTCCTCAGTGTCTGTTGTAATCTGGCCCCTTTCACTTCTGATTTAGTTAATTTGGGCACTGTCTCTGCTTTTAGTTAGTTTGGCTAAGAGTTTGTTTATCTTGTTGATTTTCTCAAAGAACCAGATCTTGGTTTTGTTGATTCTTTGTGTTATTCTTTTATTGATTTCAGCCCTGAGTTTGATTCTCTCCTGCCGTCTACTCCTCTTGTGTGTATTTTCTTTTTTATGTTGTACATTGCTTCAAAATTGCTAGCATGAGATCTCTCCAATTCTGTATGAAGGCACTTAGTGTTATGAACTTTCCTCTTAGCACCTCTGTCATTGTTTGAATGACCTGTCCATTGGTGTGTAAAGGGTATTGAAAACTACTAATATTTATTTGTGTGGTTTTAGGTGTGACTTAAGCTTTAGTAATGTTTCTTTTATGAATGTGGGTGTCTTTGCCTTTGAAGCATATATGATCAGAATGGAGATGTTATCTTGGTGAATTTTTCCTTTGATGGGATGACTTTGATCCATTTTGATGGAAAGTCTATTTTGTTAGATACTAGACTGTCCACTCCAGCTTTCTTCTTGAGTCAATTTGACCTTTCTTTCTTTCCTTCTTTCTTTCTTTCTTTCTTTCTTTCTTTCTTTCTTTCTTTCTTTCTTTCCTTCTTTCCTTCTTTCTTTCTCTCTTTCTCCCTTTCTTCCTTCCGTCCTTCCTTCCTTCTTTTCTTCCTTCCTTCCTTCTTTCCTTCCTTCCTCCCTTGCTTCCTTCCTTCTTTCCTTTCTTCCTTTCTAAGCATAACTTATGAAACCTCAAACCCCAGACTCAGCAGCACACTTCCTTCAACAAGGCCATGCCTCCTAATCTTTTCTAATGGTGCCACTCCTTGGCAACTCAGAGTTCAAATCTATGAGTACATGGAGTCATTGTTATTCTGACTACCACAGCTCCCTTTCTCATTTGTATTCAGTCCAGAACCCTAGTTCAGGGAATGGTTGCTGGGTCCTCTTCTCATATCAGTTCTGATAGCATTTGTCCATTTATTGGGGAATTGAGTCTATTGATGTTAATGCATATGAATGAGCAACGATTGTGGATTCTTGTTTTCTGATGTTGGTGATGTTAATGTGTGTGTGTTTGTGAATGCTTTCCTTTTTTTTTTTTTTTTCTTTGCTGGTGTGGCATTATTTATTACCTCTGCTACCTTAGATGTAGTTACATTTCTCGGATTGGAGTTTTCCTTCTAGTATCTTCTGTAGGACTGGATTTGTGGATAGAGATTGTTTAAACTTTGTTTTGTCTTGGAATATCTTGTTTTCTCCACCTATTGAGAGTTTTGCTTTGTATAGTAATCTAGGTTGGCATTTATGGTCTCTTGGGGTCTCTCTCCAGGTGTGTCTAGCATTTAAAGTCCCTGTTCAGAAGCTGGGTGTTCTTGTTATAGGTCTGCCTTTATAAGTTACTTTTCCCCTGTCCCTTGCAGCTTTTAAGATTCTCCTTTGTCCTGTAGATTTAGTGTTTTGATTTTTATGTGGTGAGAAGATTTTCTATTCTAGTCTTTTCTAATTGATGTTCTGTATGCTTCCTGAATGATTATAGGCATTTCTATCTTTAGGTTAGAGAAATTTTTCTATGATTTGTAGAAAATATTTTCTGGGCCTTGAAGGTGAGACTCTTTCTTCACCTTCTTTTATTCCTATTATTTCGTATTATTCTGAGGTTAGGGCTTTTTATAGTATCCCATATTTCCTGGATATTTGTGTCAGGATTTATTATTATTATTATTATTATTATTATTATTATTATTGCTTTAACATTTTATTTGACTAATGTGTCAGTTTCTTCTATCATATTTTCTATACCTGAGTTTCTCTCTTCCATCTCTCAAACTCTGTTTGTGATTCTTACATCTGTAGTTCCTGTTCTCTTCCCCAGTGTTAAATCTTCAGGATTCCCCCTTTTGTGTTTTCTCATTGATTCTACTTCCATTTTCAGGTCTTGAACAGTTTTATTAATTTCCTTCATCTGTTTTATTATTTGTTTCCTCTTTAAAGGCCTCCACCTGTCTGATTGTATTTTTTTTTTAATTTATTCAAGGGGTTTATTAGTTTCTTCTTTCTTGGCCTCTATCATCTTTGTTAAGGTGTATTTAAGGTCATTTTCTTGTGCTTCACCTGTTTTCAGATATCCTGGGTCTGCTGTGGTATTATAGGTATGTTCTGTTGGTGCCATACTACCCTGGCCCCCAGCTATTTGTGTTCTTACTCTGGCCTTTAGATATCTTGTTGTCTCTGGTTCTGGGAGGCCTTAGGTAGGGTAGACCAGTTGCGGGGAAGCAAATGGAGTGCTGGGGAGCTGGTGTGCTTTATACATCTGGTGGTCCCTGATGGCCAAAGGGGGCTGAGAATCCAGGTAGGGCTATGGTTGGTGAGAGGGTACATGCCTGTGGGGTACAGGGCATAGCTCACTGCTGCTGGGCTTGCCCAGGGACAGCCAGCAGGTGTGTGGATGAGCTGTTGTGTTTTCACCTGACGATCCCAGGTGGCTGCAGGCCTCTGTGGATGGAGGCTGAACTGTAAGTGTTCTGTGTTGGGTCCTATGGAATCACATGAGCAAGATCAGCAGCCATGCCAGGGACTTTAGGCAGGTTAATTGAGGTTTCAGGGTCTGAGGCCTGTAACAGGAGAGTAGAGTTCACTGGGGGAAGTCCCATTGTCATCACAGGACAGAATACATGCAAGTCCACAGAGGTAGGACAGGGACTTGTTTATGTTGGAGAAGATCTCTGAGTGGTGATCACAGCTATTGTGTGAAGGGGCAGCTTCCTGTGGGGAGTAGCCTTGAGTTGGTAGTTCTCAATCAACCTTCTTTGTGAAGACAGAGTAAATATCATGATGGATTGTGTCACTGAGAAGAAAGTATACACTGTCACATGAACCATGGAAACTAAATGGGGAGAGTACCATTGAATCCTGTTCCTTGGTTTGCCATCCAGTCAGCTCATCAGTTTAATCGGCAGCTTAAAGTGTCTTGTGGCACTTTTGTGGATGCTGTTTATTGGCATCCACTGTAGGCTAACCCCAAACTGACAGTTATGTTCATCAACAGGGAAGAATGAGAGTCCTCAACCTGAGGAAGTCACAGGCTGGCATAAGAGGAAGCCCAGCACACATTCTTTCAACCAACTATTACTTAAAAATAAATATTATAATTATCATGTATATGTATGTATGTGTATATATGTATGTGTGTGTGTATATAAGCATGTATTTATACATACATTTTATTTATTTATTTATTCATTCATTTATTTATTTATTTATAAAATTTACTCAAGTAGCATGACTCCCTGTTGTGATCCCTGCAAATGCCATGGCTGGCAGAGTAACTTGCGGGCATGGCAGATATGGGTTTGTTGGCCTGTGCCTGCCTTCCTTGTGTTCCATCTGAGGAAAAAAGGAAATAGCTAGCTGGCATTGGTTCAAACTTCTAAAGTTTGACCTCAAGCACTTTGTTTTTGACATAGTTAAGCACAGTCCTACTTTGGAAAATAATTTTCTCATGAAAGTCATCACAATAAAGTTTAAGACATAACCACATTAAAATGCCTTTGCAAAGCACTTGTGACCTCTTCTACAAGAATGGTTCTATTGACTGAGAAACAATGATCAGGATAAAGATCTAGAGAGGAAGGATCCGGGATAGCATAACACTTATCCCATGTAAAGCCCATGGTCCCTCTTTCATAACAATGAGTCCTGTTGACTGGGAAACAGTGTTCAAGAGTCCAGGAAGAGGCTAGGATAAAACATAACAGTTTTATGGATTTGTGTGAGGCCTAGTCCTACAGATAGCAAAAATCACCAGGTTAAAAACTACATCCATCCTCAGCATTCTGAGCAGACACAGGGCTAGATCTCATCTACTGAAGAGAAAAGCCCATGTGTTTAACATGTCTGGCTTCTCTAGCACTATGAGCATGAAGATCTTGAGCCCTATACAACTCCCTCCTGGAGTGAAAGCCTGGTACCTCGTGTGGTCATGGTGCATTACATGTCTAGACCTGCTCTTCTCATAGACCTGGGACTTTGTCTCCTAATCTCCATTTCTGTTCCCCCTCCCCACCTCTGCCTGATGGCCCCATTTTGTTTTCTGCCCTGGTGACTACCTTACTGTTCTCTGTGTGTCTGAGTGCTGTCATTTTCAGATCCCACCTGTATGCGAGGTCATACAGCATTTGCCTTTCTGTCTGGCTGTTTACCTCTACACAATGACCCTTCCCCATCACTCGGTGCCTCCTCCATGAAGACATGATGCTAGAGTGGCTAGGGAGCTTCTCTTCAGTAGTGAGCTGACCATTGCCTCAGGAAGGCCTCCACTGCTGGGATTAGAACTTCGAATCTTCATCCTTGATCCCAACACAACCCTTAGTGTCAAGCAGAAGCTGACAGTTATCAAAATGATCGGAGGTTCCAGCACAAGACATATTGAGATGAACACATGGAGGAAGGAACAGATAGAAGCATAAAGGCAGGTCAACTGCCCCAGGAAGGACCTGGAACCTGATACAGAATGAAGGACAGACTACAGGCCAAATGCTGAGAGTTAGACAGTAGACCTGAGGAGCTCAACCAACTGTCCATGCTAAGGGTCACTCACCTCATCTTCCCTTTTGGAGCAGCTAGGCAGACAGCCAAGGGTAATAAACTGGCAGGACCCTGTGGAAGACATGAAGAGCCTAGGGACACTGGGGTCCAGCTCTTAGTATTTGCAGTCTTTCCACCATTGTCTCATGCTCCATTTCTTCTTCCTCTACTTTTTTTTCATTGCCTCTTCTCTCTTTTTTCTTCCTTCACCTTCTCCATTCTTCACACACATCCTCAACAAGCCTTTCTTTCCCTCTACATCACCCATATTTTCTCTTTGTCATCCCCTCACTTTTTCTTTTCCTTTTTTTCATCCTTTCCTCCTCTCACAATCGCTTATGACTTGCTATACTTCAGGTGCCATCTCTAGTGACAAAGATGGATAAAGTAGGGCCTTCGGACATCCAGCAGCTCAGAGGAGCCAAACCTACCAAGAACTCTTTCCAGGCCCAGTGGGTCTTGTTTGATAGCTTTCAGCAAATGCTCCAGGAACATTCCCCTGAACAAAAATCAAATCCCAGTCAAGAATGGGCAAGACCGTTGGTTAGTTCCCTCCTTCCAGAAAAGGGTTCTATGTGACCGAGATTCAAGACCAGGGCTTAGAGGAATGTTTTGGTTTGGGTTTAGGTTTGGGTTTGTTTTTTAAGATCTATTTATTTTATGTGTCTTTGCTTGCATGACATGTGTGTGCAGTTCCCTGAAAAGTTCAGGGGAGGTCTTTGCATCCGCTGGGACAGAAAGTTATGGGATGTTGTAAGCTACCTTGTGGGTCCTGGGAATCAAAACATGGTGCTCTAAACAAAAGTAAAGGCCCTTTTACAGCAGTCAAGTCTCTTTGAGACTCCATTCCAGCCTCATTGGGGAAGTGTTTAAATAAAGTCATATGTCAACCAAAAGTAGCAATATTGCTGAAAGGGAAATAAAAACATCATCAGACACCAAGATTATAGAATTTCACTAATTGCTATATTTAGCTGTGATGACAGGTGGTTGATTTTTAACTTCATTTTTTTTTCATTTTCTTTTTAAACTTTTTAAAAATTTATTACAATTTATTCACTTTGTATCCCAGCTGTAGCCTCTTCCCTTGTCTCCTTCCAATGCTGTCCTCCCATGCGACTTCCCCAGTCCCCTGAAAGGGGAGGTCCTTCTCCCTTTCCATCTGACCCTAGCCTAGCAGGTCTTATAAGGACTGTCTGCACTGTCTCCCTCTGTGACCCGGTAAGGCTGCCCCCCACCGGGGGGAGGTGATCAAAGAGCCAGCCACTGAGTTCATGCCAGAGACAGCCCCTGTTCTTCTTAATAGGGAGCCCCTTTGGAGACTGAGCTGCCAAGGGCCACATCTGTGCAGCGGTTCTAGGCAAGATATGCTCAAGTATACAAGGACATTTGCTCAACCTCGTCCATAATAGCTTTATAGCTGTAATAGCCAGAATCTGAAAACAACCCAGATGTCCCTCAACTCAGGAATGGAAACAGAAATTGTGGTACATTTACACAATGGAATACTACTCAGCAATTAAAAACAAGGAAATCATGAAACGTGCAGGCAACTGGTGGGAACTAGAAAAATCATCCTGAGTGAGGTATCCCAGAAGCTGAAAGAAGTGGTATATACTCACATCTAAGTGGATATTAGACATAAAATACAGGATAATCATACTAAAATTTGTATACCTAAAGAAGCTAAGGAAGAAGGAGGACCATGGGTAAGATGATCAATCCTCACTCAGAAAGGCAAATGGGATGGACATTGGAGGAGGAAGAAAACAGTGAATAGGACAGAAGCCTACCACAGAGGGTCTCTGAAAGACTCTACCCTGCAGGGTATTAATGCAGATTCTGAGACCCATAGCTAAACTTTGGGTAGAGTAGAGGGAATCTTATAAAGAATGGATGATAGGAAGACCTGGAGGGGACAGGAGCTCCACAAGGAGAGCAACAGAACCAAAAAATCTGGGCCTAGAGGTCTTTTCTGACATTGATACTCCAACTCCGTTTTTTTTTATTTAAAAACTTAGGCAAAGAGGATGGACATCAGAAGAAGAAGAAAATAGGAAACAACCTAGAAACCTGCTACAAAGGGCCTCTGAAAGCCAGAAGAAGAAATCAGGAAACAAACTAGGAAAATACCACAGAGGGCCTCTGAAAGCCTCTGCCCTGCAGATTATCAAAGCAGATGCTGAGCCTGATGGCCAACTGTCGGGCAGAGTGAATGGAATTTTATGTAAGAAGTGGGAAATAGTAGGAGCTGGAGAGGACAGGAACTCCACAAGGAGAGCAACAGAACAAGAAAACTTGAACACAGGGAACTTCCCAGAGACTCATACTTCAACCAAGGACTATTCATGGAGATAACCGAGAACCCCTGCACAGATGTAGCCCATGGCAGGTCAGTGTCCAAGTGGGTTACCTAGTAATGGGAAGAGGGACTTCCTCTGACATAATCTGATTGGCCTGCCCTTTGATCACACACACCCCGGTAGGGGGAGCAGCCCTAGAGGCCACAGAAGAGGACAATGTAGCCACTTTTGAGGAGAACTGATAGACTAAGATCAGAAAGGAGAGGAGAACCTCACCTATCAGTGGACGTGGGGAGGGGCATGCATGCAGAAACGGGAGGGAGGGTGGAATCGGGAGGGGAGGAGGGTAGGGCTTATGGGGGATACAAAATTAATAAAGTGTAATTAATAAAAAAAAACTTTCCCTTAAGGGTTTGACTGTGAGAACTAGGGTAAAGTGGATAAGTTCTCTTCTGTCTCTGTCTCTGTCTGTGCCTCTGTCCCTCTCTCCCTGTCTCTGTCTCTCTTTTCTTGTCTCCTTCCTTCTGTCCTTTATAAAACCTAAACATTGCAGCTGGGATATAGCACAGCAATACAGAACTTACAGAGGTGTCAAAGGACATTGCATTGGTGGGTGGTAGTTCAGGACAGTTTGTGCAGTCTTGAGAGCGGGGTCTGGGAGATGACTCCTCTGTTCTGATGGGTGGGGGACTTACAGGGAGGAGAGCCCCTAAGCTTCAGCTGGGCCTGGTTTTTGTGTGACCCTAGCCTCATTGTTTGGCTTCTCTGGTCTCAGTAGCTGTTTTCAAACAGAGAGCTGAATAGCGATTGGGAACAAATACCAGCTCATTGCTTAAGTGCTGTGGTTAGTGAGAACAGGAAGCTGCCATGACTGGGATTAGCAGTCATTTTGGGAGTAGGAAGTCCTAGCCTGGGAAAGCTAATCCTTAATGCCTCACTGGAGATTGTCAATGAGAAATCTACCCCATGGGCCTTATGGTCCTGCCTCTGTCTGCAACAGCCAAGTACTTTCTGTTAGAGGAGCCTTCCTGTACAGAGAGAAGGATGCCTTTCCAGGGTGACTCAGAGCAGTCAGCAGAGAACTGGGATGGCCTCTGACAAACCAATCTCCACCCAACAACAGCCTTACATGTGTGCAATGTAATGTAATGGCAGACATCATCCTGTGTTCACAGTGTGCTCAGCATGAGGACAGTCACATGTGTTTCCCACCTGTGTTTTCTCCACAGGGACAGCAGGGAGGTAAGCTGCAGTTCCCAGTCCCACTACATGCAGAAGGAAGAAGCCCCATCCCAGGTCATGCAGCTAGCAATGGGAAGGGTGAAGATTTGAACTCAGATCTTCCAAGTACCATTAACAGGTTCTGAGCATACCTCTCCAAGGCTCTCCCCACCCTCATGATGTCTCAGATACTTGTCAGGCTTTTATACCAAGTAGACAAAGGCACAAAATGTTCACCAGTCATGCAGCTGAGGCAACTGTGGCTAGGCACCAGCAGCAGGTCTGATGTCCCCAGGCAAAGTCTATGTTCCTGGGGTGTGAATACCCTTCTTAACAAGATTTCATTATGGCCTTATGCTCTGTGCCCCATAGCTGGAATCAGGATTTTTATGGGTTTGTGTAACATGGTGACAGTCAGGCAGAAAGAGGCTCTGCTCAGAGAAGCCACAGCAATACCAGCTCACTGGATCATAAGACCATAACATTTGCTTTGACCATCTCACGTTCAGGACAGTCCCCCAGGGCTTGCTAAAGAGCTGTAGCCCAGCTCAGTGCTGTCGCTCAGCCCAAGCTCCACTCCTACCTGTTTCTGTGCTGCTCTGGCTCAACATGGACCAGGGTTTGGTGACCAGTTCAAACAATGGAGCCTGTGGGAAACAGAATGTACAACACCAGGAGCCGTCTGCCCAGCTGGCTGTCTGCAGCCTGATGTAGGTGGAAGAACCCAAGGAATGGACATTACCCCTGTCTGATCTTGACACTTGTGGACCTCTCAGAAACCTGTTTCTTCCACTGAAATTTGAGGCTCTCAAATTAACCTCCTGACAGGCTCATTAAAGAAGTGTATCTAACCTGAAAACCAGACAGCAGGAAAAGAAGAACTTTTCACTGCTTTGCCTAAGAGGCCATATGCTGAAACATATGCTCAGTAGGGACACAGACCAGGCCTCCTCATTGCAACAAAGCCTTTTTCTGTCTGAAGCTCCTTCCAGGACACTGGGAAATAGAACAAGGTGGAGCAAGACTGTTCCTGATGGCAAATAAAAGACAGTGGTCATTGCTGCTTACAGGGCTTTATCCTCTGCTGTCCATGCAGTGAAGAGCTGTGCAAATGAGCCACAGGGCTTGGAGGGAGAGCTTGTGCTCTAGAGGTCACAGTGGGGTGACCTTACCAAAGTGATCATGAGGTCATGATGAGGCTTATAGTCCAGCTGCTTCTGTCTCTCACACACTGGGGAGGCCAGAAACCAGCTTAAGTCAGAGTCTACAATCCCTTTGACTTAAGGATCATAAAATTTTTATTTTTATGTGTGTCTGTGTGTGGTATTTTTATGTGTGAGTGCAGGTGTACCTGTTGGGGTCAGAAGATAACTATCAGAAGTTGTTCCCTCCTTTCAATGTCCCACGGACTCTGGAGAACAAACATGGGACATTAGGCTTTTGTCAAGCAAGTGCCTCTTGGGCTGATTAATCTTGCTGACATAAATTTTCTGTCTACAAGGTGGCATCTCCATCACAGTATTGCTTTGGCTCCTCTCTGATGACAATAAACCATACCTCTACCTATCTTGGAGTTGGATCTCCACACACCCTTCTGTGTCTTCATCAGATGGTTTTCAGTTACATTTATCTGGTCAAGTTACATTTATCTGGTCAAGTTCACCAGAGAAAGAAGCCAATTTTAAAACCATGGATTGCCAAGTGTGGTGGTGCAAACCTGTCATCCCAGTGCCTGGGGAGGCAAATGCAGGCAGATCTCTCTGAGTTCAAAGCCAGCCTGTTCTACAGAGTGAGCCCATGTAAGCCAAGGCATCACAGAGAAACCCTGTATTGAGAAACCCAAGGAAAAAAAGAACATGAACTCATTTGAGGACCTGGATCCAGTCAATACCCAAAGTCAGATGGAGTTTGTGAGTTTTCATCTAAAATTGTAATTCTTCCTAGCTTCTGTGGTTTATTCTTAAACCAGGAAGCTGTATCCCTTCCTTCAGATCACAGCTATCCTGGCATGTGAATTCACATACCGTTTACTTTCAATCCAATGGTAACATGTGGGTCACATGGCCACACTATAAACATAATTGATGTCAAGGTAGGAAGGATGTGAATCAGTGAACCAGCCTTGGGGCTCCATAAAGAAGAAGCACTTCCCATGACAGCACAGTGGACACGAACCCACTTATTTTCCTCCTTTTATTTTACTGTTGCTGGAATTTTTTATTTTAAGAAACAATAGCACTTGGGGGTGAGGCATTAAACAATAGCATCTAGGCAGGTGGTTTAAAATACAGATGCTTCGAGGATCCAAGATGGCAGCACGTGTGGTGTGCACACGGTTTTTTGGGGAAAGCTCTGGGATTCTGGGACACTCGGTTCCAGCCTCTCCACCTGGCTTTTCCCATCTTCCCGAGGAAAGATCCCCAGCTCCAGGTATGTGTGATTCCAGCCTCTGGCTACTCCACTCCCTGGATCCAGGGAAACAGTCGCAGCCTCTGAACACAGCTTTACCTGTCTCCCTTGAGGAGACCAGCCAGACCTCAGGAGCATACAGGATCTCAATGCAAAATGGTGGCGGCCAGCCTGCATGATGTCTAGGCAGCTTAAGCTCGGCAACCCAAGAGAGGACCAACCAAGTGAGTGGCCGGGCAGCTTGCGCTTGGAGTTCCCCCTGAGAGAGGAGGATTTCAGTGTTCCTTAGGAGACCTACTGGTCCTCTGGATCATACAGGCTAGACACCCCCACACCAGGCCACAGCCTGTGGGTCTCCTTGGGACACAGCCACCTGAGGAGAACTGTGGGCTATTCCTTAAGATCTAGCAGCCAGTCCGCAGCCACACCCACCATAGTGAGGAGGACCTTCACCACAGCACAGAAGCTATAGGCCCATGTTCCCTCCTTTACTGTTGATGGGATTCTCTACAATGAGCAATTACAACCGGGGTTGGAGAATATTAAATAAAGTCATGTAAGAAGCCAGTTTTAAGTACAGATGTTTGAGTCAGCAAGATGGGGAGGCATCATTTTTTCCCCCTCACAGCACCTTTCAGTGAGGCTGGCTTTGACCAGGAGCGGTGATTATGGAATTAAGATACAGGAGCAGAGGAAGTGTGGTCAGAGTGAACTAAGAGCCATATTCTTCCCTATTTATTGTATGACCAAAGCTGGTGTCTTTCCCACAGTTCCCAAATGATCACATCGGGTGGCTTGCTCAGGAGCATAGGAAGGGTGGCCAGAGGGATCTGAGAGCCACAATTCTACTGTACTCACTGGACAACCAGAAGCTGGTGGCTTCTCTGTGCATTCTCAAATGATGACTGGGCTAGCCTAGACAAACACTATGAGCCATCCCAACACAACATTCCTCCATCGATTCATTCTGGATCTTCTTCCCAGCCCATAGCAAAATGACCCTTTGTTGGCATCCTCAGGTTTGACAACTTCGGGCCTTAGTCTTGGCACAGGGTCCCTCGCTGTCACTCAGGCATCCTGGGTGGCCTTTTGGCTGGAATATCTTGGCTAATCTTCTGTGTTTTCTTTGGAGTCTCCTTAGAATGTTTTGGGAACAGGGCTTGCTTTTCCTCCTGCCACCACAATATAAGGGCCACTGTAACTCCCACATCCCAGAAGCCTGTGCAGAGAAACAAGGATTCCGTGTGCATCCTTCTCTAAATCAGTGAGTAGGGGCAACCCAGTGTGATACCCATATGAGGGCTGTTGGGAGGCTTTGGGTCAAGAAGCAGAGGGAAGGCGCTGGTTGTGTTGGGTAACTTTTGTCTCTAACAATCTTGAAGACCTAGATGACACTCTCAGGCTAATGAAAACCTAGATTCGTGTGGCCTGTTGACTGTTCAGATTTTATCCATCAATGACTTGTCTTAGGGTATAAGAAAGGCTTCTTACTGGAGTCTAGATTCAACAGTGACTCAAGTCATAGCTTTTCTCTAAGGATCCCATTGCCCCAATCCCCTTCCAACAGGGGGGAACCTAGAACTGGTCCAGGGCGAGGGATTTAGAGTTGGTGTCATGGAAGGTTTGAAGTTTCACGGAAGCAAGAGAACAGATTTGGGTGGCAAAGCAGAGAGCAAACATGTTTCAAGCAGGGAAGGCAGGGAACACAAAGGCCCTGAGCATAATGAGCATAGGCTGGAGTCAGGTTGGCTTTGCATCCCAATCCCTCCACTCCCAGGCTGTGTGTCTATAGGTCTCTGCCTTCCCAACCTTGCCTGCTCATTTTCCTAAGCTGCAACTCTATTTAGTTCTATTTATGAATTTAAATTCAGCATACAGAGTCGTATATTTCACTGCAGCATTTTCCTACATGGTTAGTTCCTGCTTCTCTCCCTCCCCTAATGTCCTTCCCAATCCAAGCCCTTGCTAATCTCTACAACTTTCCTTTTGCTTTCATGTCATGTGTTTCTTACTCTCTTTTCCCCTCTTCTCTTTTTTATTCAAATTTTTAATTTTTCATATTAGTTACAGTTTATTTACTTTCCCCTCTTCTCTTAAGATTTCTCCTACTTCATGGTTTTTTAAATTTCATGCCAAGTCAATTCAAAAATTCATATATATATTTATATAAAATCTATCTGGCTATCAGTCTACTATCTATCTAGCATATCTATCTATTTGTCTATCTAAATTTAAATCTCATTTGCAGAAGACAGAAAATAGTGCAATTTGTCTTCTTGAATCTGAATAATTTTACTAAGCACAATGACTTTCAGTTCCATCCTTTTTCTGAAATGTCATCATTTCATTTTTCCTTATGAATGAATAAAATGCCAGCGTGCACTTGGCCTCATCTTCTCTATCCACTCCTGAGGGTGGGCATCTCTGATGGCTCCATTTCTTACCTACTGTAAACAGAAGCAGATCTGTCTTGTAGGAAGGGAAATGTGAGAGTGACAGGCATTCACCCTGGGTTCTTGTTTTCTCTTCTTCCTCTATGACCCTCCAGGTGCCAGGACCAACGATGTTCCAACTTGGGAGCCTTGTTGTCTTGTGTGGTCTGATCTTTGGCACCTCAGGATCACTTTTGAGTAATCTTGGCAGTGCCGTGAATAATTTGAACATTCTGGGTTCTCTGCCAGAGATGATTCTGAACTCTGTCTCTGGAGGTGAGTCAATACAAGCCCCTCAGAAAGCTGGTCTCAGGTGAAACTCCAATAAACACTCTGTGTGCAATTTCAGAGGCTGCTGGGATGAGGCAGTGTTGTTTTTCATATGTGCAGCCATTCAATTCCTGCCTTGCTCACTTGTCAGTTTAGAGATAAACAGTGCCACATTATACACCAATAGAAGCTTTCAAGTATAGGCACAGGATAAATTCTTAAAAGTGAGATTTCAAATTGTTAAGAAGTTTGCATTTTAAATTATGGTAACTGTTGAGAAGTGTTCCCCTATCCCAGTGCACATACCAGCTATAGAGACACATTTCCCCAACATAGGGGTTTCAGATTCCTACTCTGTACCACAGAGATGGTGGCAATGCCACCCTGACTGTGTTGATGCAGGGGCTGGATGACACAGTGCAGGGAAACTGACTTTTCTAAAATCTGGAGGATGGGGGCTCAAGCCCTCATGTTGCTGGGGACCGATTGGTGACTGTTTTTGACAGCTTTCCCTGAGAACCTGAACCTGGATGTGGAGTCACTTCAGAAAACCACCAGCTGGCCATCTGCCAAGGACAACATTCTGGGAGCTTTGAATGGGCTGGACTTTAGCAAATTAAATCCTATTTCATCTCAGAATAAATTAGGGTGAGTTGGTGCTTCTTTGCTTCCTGACTATCTGACCATCCAATATCAAGGACAGATGGGGAAGCTCTTGTTCCCCCACAGAGATGAGGAGTCCTGAGGCTCATTACAGCTTGAGCAAGTATGAGGCAGGGCTACAGGGCCAGTGTGCACAGGTCACACATCTAGGTTTCCACAGTCCAAGTTTAGGCTCAAGTTGAGTGTTCCAATATGTCCTCATCTCCACCTGCATCTTGATGCTTTAAGCCTTTCTCAAAGAATAACATATTTCTTCTTCAAACATAGCTGGGAGTAAAAGTCCAAGTTCTTTCAAGGGACACAAGTGTAGATTTCTTGACCTCCAGTCCCAAACAGAGGCATCATGGAGTTATGAGTCACAGAGTCCTGAGTTCAAGTTTTGGCTCTGCTGCTTATTGTGTCCCTCCCTCTGTCCACTGCTTCTGAGAGTATAGAAGCACACATTTCTTCACAGGGTGTAGGGAGGACAAGAGGGCGATGAAGAGAGCTGCCAATGTTGCAAAGATATATGACAAGAGGACATCTGTGGGTTTTGGACAGGTTGCGAATCGATGAACTCAAAATCCTGGACTTGCAAGCTAGCCCATCTCCTGATGGCCAAGGCATCAACCTGAAGCTGCCTGTGTCCTTGAAAGCTGCTGTGGATCTGTGAGTATCTGTCACCTGTATTTAGGGGGTGCAGTGCAACATGACCGTTTTGAGTAGGCACTGAATTCCCAGATACTGTGTGAACTCTGCCCCAGTTTCCTAATCTGTAAAAGAGGAGACCTTCTGAGGCACAAAATACCAGTCTTTAAAGTATCCTAGCGAAGACTGGCCATGTCAAGTCTCTTTCAAAAGAATGTTCGATGCAATATAATTTCGTGTATTTGTTGCGTGTGTGCACTTGTGTATATACAGCTTCACATGAGCACTCACAAGTCTTTGTGCTGTTCATAGGTCAACACCAGGGTTCTGCCTCAATGTGGTGACTGTGCCACATTAGCTTTCTGATAGGCTCTCTCACAGAACCTGGAAATCATTGATTTGGGCTAAGAATGCAGAATAAGGAAAATAGAGTTTTAAGGTGTTTGAATTTGAAATGAAAGACCCAGAAAAATGACCAAGAACTTGTAAACAAGAATTTCTAGAGATGTGGGTGTCATTCAGAAAGAGCAATTGCCTAGTATGTGTGTGACCCTGCTATCAGCACTGAGGGGTTGTGTTTGAAGTCCTCTGAAGCCATGAGCTGTGAGATCCTACCGTCGTTACTTAAACGCTGTATTCCAGGGTTTCTCACACACACACACAAAAGAGTGTGATTCTCTCACATTTCTGTTGTACTCCTAATTAATGGATTAAACCAGGTATAGTACTTTAAATGAATGACAACTGGAAAGTTGCATTATATAATGTTAGCAATTATTTTCAGTATTAGCCTCATACCAAGCAAAATCTTATATGTATTAAACATGCATGGCTCAGAAAACTCTAATGTAAATGTGTAAATTCTGCAGAGAATTTGTAACATGTTGACATTATTTAGACATTCTTGACATTATCCAGAAACACCTTACACTGTGTCCACACAGATAGATGAAAACCGTTACAACCTGCAAAGCCTTCTAGACTTTTTTCTGGTGTGACTCTTTTTTTCTGCAGGCCTATCGGCTCCACTCTTGACATTGCTCTTTCCATGGATCTCATTTCTTCACTCACTGTTCAATCCAATCCTGAGACCGGTGTTTCCATGGTGAACATAGAGCAATGCTCTATGGGTACAGACAAAATCTCCATTTCCTTGTTGGGCAGGTAAGTCTCATCCATCCCAGCACAGATAGGACCTCAGGACCCCGGACCATGATCATATTCCTGCACCCTTGGGAAGCAGCATGGTGGAGTACAAAATCAGAGTATCAACTCTGTCAAACTATGAGCTCTGTCACTCTGCAGCTTCATCTTTAGAGGCTGCAGATTGGTATTTAAACAGTAGAGATCCATATCATCAGCTTCCTGGATGAAGACATGAGAAAATACACATGTTTACTTGAGAGCCTGGAACATGATAAGGGCTCAAGAACCATAATCTCTGAGTCTCTTCTAGGGATGGTCCTTTCCATTGCTGAAGCAGGAGGATTAACCTCTCCAGCCATAATCTTACATTTATGTGTGGTACCTTTCAGCTGGGTCAATGTGCCTCATGCCTCTGAAGATGTTAACACATATCCACCACCAGTGGGGAACACTTGGAAAAGTAGATGCCAGCATAGGCTCTGACATTTGTGAAGTCGTCTCTACACTCTAGAAAATTCCTGCAGTGAGATCTTGACATCCTAATCTTGTCTTTTTCCTTCACTTACCTCTGCTAATCCTCAAAATCTGTGTCTTTAAATGCAGAATGATTTAAAAGGCAGGTTTGTCTCAGGCAGGTGTGGGTGAGATGATGCTACCCAGTGTCTGAGAGAGGAAACATGGTCTTCAAGTCACTGGCTAAGGCTGGGGAGCCTTAGGCAGGAATAGAGGCATGGCCTCTGTTCCAAGCCTTGATAATCATGGCCTGAGGCCACCCATCCTCCCTCTACCAAAGATATCATTTCACATCATTGGCAAGACCACAGTTTTCCCAGCATCCCTAGGGAACTCATGTTGTTTCACTGGGTCTGAATACCCATGTCCAAAAATATTCTCATGATGTGGCTCTGCCTCTAGACACATTGGCTTTTGTTCTCTGCCTCCTGCAAGGGTTTCCCACCACAAGACCTTAGCATGGATGTTCTGTTGATAAAAATGTTTCTCCTTACTTCAACTCAATGGACCTTTTCATCTTGATGGTCTGTGATAAATTACTTCTCTTTTTCTTAAGAGAATATACACCTAACCTTTGAGTACTTGTCTTTGTTGTCATTTGTGTGAATACATATTTTGAGACAGGGTCTCAATGTACAGTTCTGGTTAGCTTCAATCTCAGAGATCTTATCTGCTTCTGTCTCCTGAAGGCTGGGACCAAAAGTAGGTGATACCATATTGGGTGTCACTATATATTTAATTGGAGCTTTCCTTTACTTGTTTTGTGTGGGGAGCAGGAAGGGGTGTATTTGTACATGGGCACACATACATGTGTGTCACCTGCTTGAAGCTCACCAAGTAGGCTAAGCTGGGCGACTAACTAGTTCCAAGAATCAACACAGTTTTGTCCCCCAAATGCTGACCATGTGGCTTTTTCTTCCATTTAAAAAATTAAATGGTGACTAGAGATGGAATTCAGGTCCTTATGCTTACAAGGCAAATATTAGGAGGACTGAATTCTTTACTTGGCTCCCTTCATCATTATTTTTAGTGAAAAATCTGCTTTGTAATGGTAGGCATTGCTCTATGCTCCAGAGAACCATTTGGTGAAAACACTAGGCTCTCTGTCTTCTGGAACATATCATGAGGATTAGAGAGGTAGAAGAGTATTTCATTCATCAGTGAATTAAAAAAAATGAAGAGCCTTATAGAGATCATCATACTTCTCAGAGCACAGGAGAGCAAACCTTCCCTTTGGTGCACACTCAGATAGGCTGCCCCAGGAGATGACAGCTGAATGAGAGTTGAAGGTGGGAGGAGGCAACCTCAGTGAGACTTGTTTGGGGAGGAGGTTCAAGACTGATTGTTTTTGCCCAGTGCCCCAAGGCTCAGCCAGGTGCTCTGTAAGTAGGGGCTGAGTGAATGATGCAGTGTTAGGGCTGTGATGAGCACCCAGGTACTGAGGAAGCAGCTCTGTAGGCATGATCTCATGCTTAGATGCTCAGGGATGGCCATCCTGATAAGGTGCAGTGGATAACATGCTGTAATGAGACCATAGGTCAGGGTTGCAGGTCACCTGACCTCAAGGGCACTTTATCGTCCATACTGAACTTTTGACAAGCTTTTTAAGTACTTTTTTTTTCAGACAAATTTCCCTTACCCATACCATTCTGGATGGTGCAACTAGCCACCTGATAGACATGCTGTCATCCCTGCTTGAGAACCAAGTAAGTAAGTCCCCAGGTCCTTGCACCCAGAGCCAGGCCTGATGTGGGCAGAAGAAGTATGGCTGAAAAGTCAGGAAACTGTTTTCTAGGAGGTGCCAGCTCCTCCTCCTCCTCAGTAGCTGGGCTTCAGAGAGAGGAGGCAGCAATCACAGATGTTGCCTTGAGATGTTTACCACATCCGTGCTCCTTGACTTCCTTAAGCTAAAGCTTTCCTGCAATCGGTTCATCTCTATTTAAATGGCTGTGCTTACATAGCTGTGAATGAGATTCTGCAGGAAACTAGGAAGTGGGCTTCCCCAAAGGCGTCAGGCTTCTGAGAAGCTAACCAATCCAAGGTTCCTGGTTTTCAGGAGTCTGGACAGTTCTTGGGTCCCAGAAACCAGTTCATCTTTCAGGGGAGGGTTGGCAGTGTGTTGCCAGTGAAGTCTCATCTGTTTTCCTTCTTTGCCCTTTCTCCTTCTCCAACTTTCTCCCTGTCTCTCAGATATGTCCACTGGTCGAGTATATCCTCAGCCTCCTGAATGCAAATATTCTTCAGGACCTCATCTGTAAGTCACAGCCTGGGGACTAGAGAGCCTTCCATGGGCCATGAAAACAGCTGTGGGATAGCCCCAGGCAGGGACCTTGCCTCCTGACCCAGGCTGGCCTCTTTCTTCATTTGAACCTTGTCTTCCCATGCTTGACAGAGTAGCTGGGGAAACAAAACTGTGCACCAATGGTGTCAAGACCTCGAGGTGGCCCTTCTATGGATGTGTCCCTCTATACAGCCCTCCTGTGTCTTGCATGCAGTACCTCCTGGGGTCCTCCCAAGAGTCTGTACAGCACAAGTGAATACTGGTGTACTTGAGGTCTCCCAGGTGACCTGGCGGTGTAGAGATAGACAGAGATAACAAGTTGGGTGGGCCTCTGTTTTGTTTACCATGACAAAGACATATGGTGATCTTGACTTGGTTTCTTTAGCTAATCAACTGACAGGACAGTCATCAGTAGCCATATGAAGAAGGAGCAGAATGAGGATGCCATGATGCTGCCAGAAGGTATGGGCAGTTACTTTTCTATTGTTATTAGAAAACAGCTTTCAGAAAGAAAATTATAGAAGAAAGCATTGAATTCGGGACTCACAGTTCCAGGGGATTAGGACCCATGGCCATCACAGTGAGGAGCATGGAACTGCAACAGGAGCTGAGAGATTTCTGTGTTGAGACCCAATCGCCAGGCACACTGAGCCAACTCCAATTGTTTTTTGAAATCTTAAACGCATCACTACTTACACATTTTCTCCATACAAGTCCACAATTTCTATCTTCCCTAACAGTTTCTGTAAAAGGGAACCAAGTATCCAGTATGTGAGCCCATGTGGGTGGTTCTCATCAAACCCCACAGGTAGGCTCTGCACTCCATGCACGGCAGCCTGTGGGAAGGAAGGACTAGGGTAATTTTGCTTCTGTCACAAGACTAGACCTGATTCTGACTCCAGGCTGAACTCTGAACTTGAGTACACCCTGAAACCTGAGCCTGCATCATGAACCCAGACTGATTTAGGGTCTTTCTCACTAAATGAATTGACCAGGAGCTTTTTACTGAGTCCCAACTTTGTGCACAGACACCTGTCCATGGCCTGCATATGGACCCTGGCTTCATGGGTGTGGCCTCTACTCATCATTTTCCATGTGCCTTGACTTCAGAGGAAGGGATCAGAAGGGGTCAGGACAAAGTGAGAGAAAAAGACCCAAAATCTATAGTTGTCTCTCCCCTCTAGATGTCCTAAGCCATGCTGGGCACAGTAGGACTCAGTGGGCCCAGTCAGGCCAGGCCATCATGGATCTAATCAACCCCCGTGAAAGCCTCCTCTCAGGGCTGCTGTGACAGCCAGTGTCCTAAAGCCTTGTGATTTCATTTCAGGTTAGTCACCAGTGCTTCCTCTTAATCTCTGTGGCATTTATCTCCAGAAAGCGCTACTGTCATCTACAGAGAGATCACCTAAGAACATCTGAAGAACCCTCCCACACTTCCTTCTTATGTCAGCAGACTCCACAGCTGTTGTCACCACCCCAGCATTAAAATCCTAACTGCACCCTGGAGTGTGGCTTGCCTCAGTTCTTGCACCAGGAGTTGTTGGCAGGGTGTGGGCTATGTGCAGGGTGAGATTGCACCCGAGTGGCTGAAGCCAGAGCTTGAAGGGACTTAGGGACTCACAGTTTTCTCTTATGCACAGAGTTGCAGAAACATTGAGAGAGTGGGCACACATTGCCCACTGTGTGAGTGTGACAGAACCACAGCCATCAACTACACATACACAAATATGTATTGGCACCACCCTGACCAATGATAACCAGGAAAACAGACAGACAGGCTCAGGTGGCTGTGGCCTTCCCTGCCTGTCTCTTCCTCAGGGGCATCTCAATCTTTTATGCTCTCCACCCTCACTTAGCCCACACAAAGCACTCAGTTTTTGCATATCACCTCCAGGTTACAGAAATGTTAACCTCACGGGGAGGTGGTCAGAGATCCTGGTGGCACCCAATCGATCCTGATCCACCCATTTCAGAGAGGCTGCAGCTAAAGAGGTCTTCTTAATACTTAACACACCCTGATGCCCAAGACAGGGACTGAAGCTTATAGAGGCAAACTGATACATCCAGGCCACACAGTGAGCAAAGGTCAGAACCAGGATTACGCTGACCCCTTCTAACTTCATGTAATTGTGGCTTATACCATGTAAACACTACTCGTGCACTTTGTCAACAGGAGACTCCAGGCATGAGCTCATTCTTAGGTACCAGACAAAATTAAGGGACTCTTATACTCTGTGTTGGTTAATTAGCACAGGTTCTGTTTCTTTCTTGTAAGAGATATGTCACTTCTTCATACGTTATGAGGAAGTTCCTTTGGGGCAGAATTGGAGGACAGTCCATTTCTTTTAGGAAGCCTCTCAGAAAATCTGTCAGTGAAGTGGCCCAAGATGGCCAGTAGCCAATCAGTAGCTCCTGCCCCAGGCCTTAGGTCTCAACACCCAGTCCTGCTCTTCTTCAGTTGTTCCACGGGAAAGCTGTTTCAGCCCCTCATTTTATTCCAGTCTTCCTCCAACATTAGAGGTCCTTTAGAATCCTGCAGCAGAGCAAAAGCCGAGCCTCTGAACTAAAAGCTTCAAAGCAAAGGAGCAGTGCATATGTCAGTGTGGTGACAAGGCAGGGCATAAGAACATTGAGAATCTTTGCTGTTATATGCTTGTGTAAGGGAAACTGACTTTTGAAGTAACATGTTCACTTTAGACACCCAGACCATAAAAGGTTCCGGTCTGGCCATCTGGACTGGTTTCCTAGGAACTATATATCTCTAGTGGTCAGGAAAAGACAGTGGGAAGGCTAGTTCCTCCCTACAGGTGACTGGACATGTAACAATCTGGCTGGCTTTTTTTCAGGTTTGTACTTTAAACGAATACGCAAAAAAAAAAAAAAAATCCACTAATTTTTAGTTCGGTGGTCTCTCATTCCCACCTTCCTATGATCATTTGAAGACCCAATCCTTGGTTTTCCAGATTCAACCCATGGAGTCCCCTAGATTTACCTTTCCACAATGGGATCTGAGCACCATTACTGTATTGCTCCCAAGCATTCAGGCAATTTAAAATACACAGCCCAAATGTAAAAATCAAAATGAGTAGCAGTCCCATCAGGGTGCATTTAGGGGCAGTAAGCCCAGGAGAATTATTATTATTATTTTAATTTTTAATTTTTATTTTTATTAATTACACTTTATTCACTTTGTATCTCCCCCCATAAACCCCACCCTCCTCGCCTCCCTATTCCACCCTCCCATCCCCTTCTTCACACATGCCCCTCCCCACTGATAGGGGAGGTCCTCCTCTCCTTCCAAGAAAGGTATTCTTTTTTTTTTTTCTCTCAATACAGTTTATTCAGGAACCTTGAACAATCATCTGACCCAGGGGAAAGTCAGCCCACAGCTTAAATAGCCTCTGGGTAGCCAACCCCAGCGTGCCATGTGTGCAATGCAGATAGGTCCACATACATGGAAGCAAGCCAGATCCTCAGCCTTAGCCAAATGTGGAGTTGTTTGTGACAGAGAGTACTCACCATCAGGGAGGTGGAAGGCAGAAACCAGCTCCATCTTTAGGGCTCAGCATTACGCAGCTCTCTACAGTTCCCCCTTTTTGTTTTAGATGCATCAGGCAAGAGTAGAGGTCTGATCTCTGATATTAAAAATAAATTGTGACTTTGTACCGATGTTCATTTAGGTGTCATCCACCCAAAGAGCATCAGACCCGTCCAATGCCTTTTTCTCAGAGGCGGGACCTGGGGCATCAACCCACATGCAATCAGACTTGCTCTTCTCTGGGTCGAAAGCAGCTGACCCTGAGTGCAGTGCTTATGCTCGCATCCTGAGCATAACATTTTAGCTTTTTATGGTAGCCAACCATGCTTGGGGAGACTGTCCTGCTTCAATGGCTGTAAAGGCCTGAATGGTCATGGCTGCATTACGCTCTTGTGAGACTCTAATCTTGCATATACACCACAGGCAAACCAAGGAGACCAACACCAGAAGGCCTGCTAATGCTCCCATGCCCGCCCATTCCTTCAGATGATTCATGTCTGCAGCAATCCATGGTGATAATCCTGTGGCTAGTCCTGCGTCCACTCTGGTAGAATTTACTGTGATAATGGTCACTCTCAGCTGCTCCATCGTAGTATCAAATTCTCCAGTCCAATTACCTAAAATATAGCTAGACAATTGTTTAGACAGATTTGCAGCACAGGAAAAATTCTCATGTTGTATGCTAGTGACACAAAGTCCAGCATACTTTCATTGACAGCCAGGTTGAACGATTTGCCATAGGGTATCAATTTGCTCCTGCACGAGGTCAATCCTCTGATTGAACACCATCAAGCCTCCTTTTAGTTGAGCATTAATTCCTTTTTGTACATCTAAGGCATGAGCTACATTGGCTAAAACATTATTCAGGGTCTGACCAGTCTGCACAGTATGACTCATGGCTAATGCCACGGTGGTAGCTCCAACAGCCGCCAATGAGATGACAGTAACAATGGCGGCTGTAATTCCAAGATCCCTTTTCTGTCTGAAGAGAGTCATAGCGTGAGGAGCATCAACGGGCACAGGCACCCAGCGAGGCATGCGAGTAACCAGGGCATACCTAAATTCACTAGCATTCCAGCATTGGGCAAAAAAGCAAGTATCATTACCACAATTACTTGGCTCTATCTGGCTAATAATGAATAAAAATGGGGGATATAGACAAACAGGTATGGGCTTATAGGAAATATTTTGAGAAGCCTTAACCCCCTGGTTGGAACATCTTGCATCAGTTCTAGAACTAGCAGTGGTGGTGTCCGAGGTCTGAGTAGGTTCAGGAGACCATTGCCCCCAGGGGCGAGACGTGCTCCATGCCAATTGATTAACTCCATGTTTTCCTCCACTTTTGAAAGTCATTTAAGGTTCTTAAATCATTTTTCCCCCTTTTTTTTAATTTTTCATCAATTACACTTTATTCATTCTGCATCCCCTCATAAGCCCCTCCCTCCTCCCCTCCCAATCCCACCCTCTCTCCTCCCTCTGCATGCATGCCACTCCCCAAGTCCACTGATAGGTGAGGTTCTCCTCTCCTTTCTGATCTTAGTCCATCAGTTCACATCAAAAGTGGCTGCATTGTCCTCTACTATGGCCTGGTAAGGCTGCTCCTCCACAGGGGGAGGTGATCAAAGAGCAGGCCAGATGCCCCTCAACTGAAGAATGGATGCAGAAATTGTGGTACATCTACACAATGGAATATTACTCAGCAATGAAAAATAAGGAAATCATGAAATTTGCAGGAGAATTATTAAACCAGGATTTAAACCATCCTCTGAAATCTTTTCTCGCTAGCATCTCTGCAGGCTTCTTGTCTAGTTGTTGCTCCAAACTAGCAGGTCCCCAAAATAATAGCTAATGTTAGGGAGCTCCTTTTGACTTAGCATTTCAGCCTGCCAGGTGGGAATAGGATGGAGGGCTCTTCTGTATCTGATTCAGTGCTGACAATAGCACCTTCTGGGACTAGGAAAACTGAAATACCAGCAAAAGGCTGGGTGATGGGGCAGTCCTCAGAAGTGTCTGCTTAGTTGATCCACCTGAAGAGGCAGGCAGCAATCATATCAGCTTCCAGCAAGTCCAGTTTTCAGCTTGCAGTCCATAGCTGATCCCCAAATAGATTCAACCAGGTGAAAACCTGCTGAGAAAAATCCAGAAAAGAGACAGAAGTTAAAATTTGTTTGGTAATTAGGAAAAGTGAGGAATCCCAAGACCAAGGGAAAAAGTCATCTACTGTCCATTTGAGTCATGCCAGATCCAGGTCTCATGACTTTTTGATTTCCTGAAAATCATAGGAATTTTAGTTTCCAAAAGGAGGTGTATTTTTATCGCCATTGTATTGATATCCATATTTTAGAAAAGGCAGTTAAGAGTTGTCTACAAGACAGCAGAAGTAAACTCATGCCATTAAGACCTAGCTATGCATTTGGATCAGGTATTCACATTAGGCAAATGTTCTTAGTATGAGGAGATGCACCTTTAAGTCTATCTCAGAAGACAACCAAAAGGAAATCAAAATCTCAAGCTTATGATTGGATAATAAGCATTCAGTGCTCCATCAGCTTACCAGAATTCTACTGATCAATGTCAAAACTCTGAACTTCTGAAATCTTACAACATAAGCACAACCATAGCTTCGGGGAAGAAATCTGAAATAGTTCCCAGTTTCCATACGCCTTAAATTATTTTCTTATATCATTATAACTTACATTCATATACCTTAAAACACCTACTTAGACCCTCCAATCTTTCTTGCATTACCAACTTTGAAACATTTTTCTAGACCCTCAACTTTTTAGAAACTCATAACTTAATATCTCAATATCTTAATATCATAACTTAGTATCTCAATATCTCCTACCTTAATAACATCATAACTTTTCTATCCTCAGACCTTACATTTGTCCAGTTATTCACTGTAAGACACAGGCAATTAATATGAAGCCTGTTAGCACGGCAAACCTGTTTGCTTTAATAAATAAAAGACCTAGTACCTAGTAGTCCCAAATAGCTAATGAACTGACCAATGAATTACCAGTGGATCTAATTGTCTGCTCTTTATGTGCAAAGCTACCATCAGCTTAGTTTAGGAATCAATGTGATCAGAGAACTTAGAAGGAAAAATTATAAGATAATTAAAATTACCAATCTGTGCATCAATCAAAATGACAGAGATGACTAATCAGTCCATCACCTAGGCAGTTATAACTGGCTCCTGTGGTCTCATGGCATCATGAGCAGATGTGGTTCAGCCATCAGGCACAGAAGATGGATGATTGTTTCTGTGGAAAAAAAGAACATGAGAGATTGACCTCACCTCGTCTTCAGCAATGTGAAACAATGATTCTCCATGTGTTGCCAGCTTTGTCCACAGTTTAGGCTGGTTTCTACCGGTGGGACAGTTGGGGCATTCTTGCCCAGTGTTTCTCATACCACAATCCAGGGTTGAAGTCATCTGTTGTTGTGCCCAAATCTTCTAGGAGACCTTGGGGCAGTTAATGCCAGGATTTTGGGACTCTCTGTCATAATAAGCTTACATATGTTAAACTGCCATATTCATCAGATCTCTGACAAGCTTGAGGGCCAGCATATGAATTACTCTTTGTCTATCTTTAGTTATCTACTCTAAATTATGTCCTATAAAACAGAATCCTATAATCTCTAATTCTGGCATATTCCTTAGATGTATGTTTTAGGACCATATCTATTTTGAGTAGATCTACATAGGTAAACTTCATAGTTACCCATCCTAGGCTTATCCTTGAAAACATAAACAAAGACTAACTTAAGCTCAATCTTGTAACCAACTTCAGTCATTAGCATGATTTTAAATATATTTCTGAGCTAAAATCAAAGCAAAACTTTCTATTAGATACAGTTCATAGAGGGGCTTGCAAATCTTGCTGACTCTACCACACTGCATTAAGACTGAACAGGAAAAAGCTTAAAGGACAAAAGTTTAACTTAGCACTGAACTGAAAACTGAACATAGCTGGCCACCCTCAACAAAGATGGCAGGAAAACCACAGGTCCACCATTATCTCTGACCCAACATGGCAGCTAGCCACATGTTGCTGCAGGGAAAACATAGCCAGGTGTCACTCACTCCCATGGCGTAGCAAGCACTGTGGAACATTTACAGTTTCCTGTAACCAAATGTTCTAATATTGTAATCAAATAAGTTTTATAACCAACTGCATGACAGAACAGTATAGAACAATTTTAAACTGTATTGGAACTATTCTGGCCATATCAAACTTATCAGCCAGAAAGAAACAGCTTTAACCTTTTCATTCAGGACCTGGCAGTCAGGCATATATTTCATACAATGGTTAACAATGACTTGAATACAACCCTGTATAACCCTGGGCTAACATGGAGCTGCAGTCTTCTTCCCCCTTCAAAGAGCATAAGAAAACATTTTGCATTGAAGAATAACCAACATTATAAATGAAGAACAACATATTTTACAGTTATTTCTCAAATCATATTTGCAGGTATGAGAAACCAAAGCAAATACAGTTCATATGCCCTCTGGTTTTCTATACATATTCTGATCTTCCATAACATTCTATATATCCTCAGGTTAGCTTTTCCTTGCTCTGTTCTTCTGGTTTAACCTGACATTTCTACTTTAGACAAGATATTCTTTTCTTTTCCTTATCCCACTCTCTTGCTTTATCTCAGACAATATAAAAATTTTCATCAAATCTTTACTACATTATTCAGTGGGTTTTTACCAACCTGACATGTTGAACTGTAAAAACTTCAATTTTCTCAATGGGCTCAAAGAGTATGGCTTGAATTCATTTGGAAAAAATAATAAAATAAAAACCAAAGTCTTTTGTCTTCCCCCAAAGGGTGGAGAAACTGTTCTAATTTCTTTATTAGACTTCTCCAAAACCTGTTTTTTCAATATCAAAATAAAGTACCCTTTTTAGGAGTGAAGTTAAAAAGCATAACCATAATTTTAAAAGTCAAAACCAAATTTTACCAGTGCAAACAATCCAATCTCTAAAATCAATACTAACTTAAAATGAGTCTTGTCTTCTTATTCTAAAAGGAAATAGGATGATAAACAGAATTTATTATAACTAAGAGGTCCTCTAAATTTTGCTTTCATTAATTCTGCCCCACACCACGTGGCTGTTTCAAGATGGCAAAGTCACATCACATTGCATGGCATACCACATGTTTGCTATTTAAAAACATCTGAGCTTCTATATAACTTACAAGCACATATGCACACCTATATGTTCTAAACAAGAGTTTGAATTTAACCTATAAACCTATCCAATAACTGTTAATCTATAACCAAGACATACAGAGCATATTAACCATTTAAGATCAGTCAGAGATAAAGATGTAATGGCCATATGCACATTTAAACCGACAGACACAACTTTTTATACTCCATCCAGACATAATTTCAAGCATTTTGTCCAACCAGCCTGGTGAGCTCTCTCTGCCCACCCTGCTCTTGGCTGTTCTCCATCTGTCCCACCCTGAGGCATGTTCCCAACAATGACCAAAGGTACCCCAGCTTAAAGCCCTGGGAGCATGGGGCAGACAAAATCACCATGTTACACACCTGTTTGGTTTCTGCCTATTGAGACTATCATAAGCAAATAAACCCACAAAAGAACAACTTAAGAAAACAATGTACCTGTACAATGAGCATAAAAAGAAAGGCAGAGGAAGGAGAAACCAAAGGGATAGTGGCCCGTCCCTCTGTGGGCCCTCAACCCTGCTCCACAGGGGTGTCCTGCCCCCCAAATTGGGCTCTACCCAATTACACCAGAGCCTGGAATAGATGGTTACTGCTGCCACCAGATTGAAGGTGTGCTTGGCTGTGGCCTCTAGCTAGCCAGGAGCAGTCCCAGACAATTTCATTCCTGGCCCCACTCTCACAATCCCAACAACAGAGCATCAGCCCATTCTATGGAAGTGGGATGCATGGAGGGGGAATGGCACATGTAGAAGGGTAGGGAGAAATGAGGAGTGATTATAGGATGTTTGTCCTAAAGTGTCTGTCACAATCTCACAGATCGATATAAACAAAGGTTCACAAACACAAGGAACAAAATAGACATACAAATGCATGCAAAGTATCCACTCCATGACTGGAAACAGAAAACA
Source organism: Meriones unguiculatus (assembly GCF_030254825.1). Taxonomy (NCBI): domain Eukaryota; kingdom Metazoa; phylum Chordata; class Mammalia; order Rodentia; family Muridae; genus Meriones; species Meriones unguiculatus. The sequence continues at coordinate 124,846,453 of NC_083352.1, read as the reverse complement.
AAACCAGGCACTTGACTTTAGCTCATGGTGAGGAAGGGAAAAGCAGAGACAGGTAAACACTAAGAATAAAGCAGAAAGACAGAGGCAGACTGAGTGGCCGTGTAGCCATATCACAACTGAAGCTCCTACCCATGGACATTCAGATTCCTGCTCTGGTTTCCCTGCCACAGAAGCTCCAGATCAATGGGTGGTTCTAAACCACCTCCTGATGGCAAGACTCTACCTGAGTGCCTGCCAAAATACTGATGAAGCCAGAAATGTTTTTTTTATTTCGGCAGCTGTGATGGCTGGGCTTGTCTACCTCCAATCACGTCTTGCCACCTTCACAGATATGGACACCTCGAGGTTTTCTGGAATAGAGGACAGAAAGTAGATGCACACACCAACACTGCACAGAGACACTTGGACACTTACCAGCCAGCATGAGATCCTCTGGGTCAGGCTCCTGGAGTCTTGGGCATACCGGGATGAGACCACAAATATTATACCCAATTTGTGAGACCCCCAAAGACCACCAGGAATTGACTGCTCTGCAAAACATGAGGGTTTATTGGATGCAAGCTCGAGCCTGGGTCACAAGCTCCCTGAAGAAACAGAGAGATATGCAGCCAGTTGGTCTAGGGGAACAAGGTTCTTAAAGGGCAAAACCACAAGCAGGGAGGTATATGCCATGGCATTACATGATTGGGTAAGGGAAATTGACTTTTGAAATGATTGGTTTAGTTTAGGCTTCAAGGACATAAATAGTTCTGACCTGGCCATCTGGGTGGGTTGACAAAAGATGGTATCTCTTTAAGTGGATCTGGCCATGCCATCTGGGCCAGTTTCCCCAGCAACTGTATGTCTAGTGGGCAGGAAAAGAATGGAGTAAGGCTAGTTCCTACCCACAGGTGGCTGGACACGTCTTCACCTGGCTGGCCTTCATTCAGGCTTGTGCTTTAAGCTTTAATCCAATAACTCAAAAAAACAATTTTTAATTTTTTGGTCTCTCAAGGAATGTTAACCCCCTCATGGGCAGTTTCGAGGATCCTGGTGACACCCAATCGATCCTGATCCACCCATGTCAGAGAGGCTGCAACTAAAGAGGTCTTCCTAATACTTAATACACCCTGATGCCCAAGAAAGGGACTGAAGCTTATAGAGGCAAACTGATTCATCCAGGTCACACAGTGAGCAAAGGTCAGAACCAGGATTATGCTGACCCCCTTCTAACTTCATGTAATTGTGGCTTATACCATGAAACACTACTCATGCACTTTGTCAACAGGAGACTCCAGACATGAGCTCATTCTTAGGCACCAGACAAAATTAAGGGACTCTTATACTCTGTGTTGATTAATTAGCACGATTTCTGTTTCTTCCTTATAAGAGATATGTCACTTCCCCCAGGCTATGAGGAAGTTCCTTTGGGGCAGAACTGGAAGACAATCCACCTCTTTCAAGAAGGCTCTCAGAAAAGATGTCAATGAAGTGTCCCAAGACAGCCAGTAGCTAATCAGTAGCTCCTGCCTCAGTCCTTAGGGCTCAATACCCAGGCTTGCTCTTCTTCAGTTTTTCTAGGGAAAAGCTGGTTGTGCCACCCACATTCTTCCAGTTCTCCTCCAACATTAGAGATCCTTTTAGAATCCTGCAGCAGAGCAAAAGCTGAGCCTCTGAACTAAATGCTTCAAAGCAAAGGAGCAGTCCTTGTGTCACCGTGGTGACAAGCCAGGGCATAAGAACATTAAGAGTGATGAACTGTGACCTTTAGTATCACTGTAAGTATCACTACTTCCTTCACTCATCTGGAGTGGTGTAGTTAAGCCAATGTTCTGGATTCTAAGTCCAACACAATGAGTTCACAGACAAGACACTCTGTGTTCCCGGATGTTTGGTTCTATTCTAGCCAAAAATAATGAATGGAGAAATTCAGAGCCCACTGCATCACATAGAGTTCTTGGTATTTTAGAAATAAAAACAAGGGTTTGTGAGAGCAGATGGTGGGAATTGTCAAGTTGACAGAAGGCTCTTTGATGATGAGCAGTTCTTAATTAGCCATAAAAGACAGCATAAAAGAAGCTGTTCTGGGACAGGTAGAGAAAAAAATATGGATAAGGAGCGTGTTACGCATGAATGAGTTTTCTCTTCTCAGGAAAGAAAGCAGGCAAAATGGCTGGTGCATAGAGAAAGCTCCCTGAGACAGAACATTTATTTTCAAGAGTGATATGGGAGGTTCTCTAAGATGTGCTGGGTCCTGTATTCATTTGTGACTTGTCAGTGCTGATTACACTCCTCTACAATGTCACAATCTGAAATTTTTAAAATGACACATCAGAACTTGAAACATAACTTAACCAATAAACTGCTAGCTATGAAAATCTAATGACTTGAGTTTGTTTCCCAAAACTCCGATCTGAAATCCAGACTTGGTGGTCTATATTTGTAATTCCAGTGCTGTGAAATGGAGTTGGGAGAGCCCCTGGGGCCAACAAACAGGCTAGTCTTGCCTAGTCAGTGAGTCATGGGCCAAATGAGAGACACTATCTCAAAATTAAGGTGTATGGAGTCTAAGTACCAATACCTGCTGTAGTAAACTAAAAGTGGTGTTGAACTAAATAACGTTATTAGCCTGAAGATTATCCCAGTGGCATTGTTTAATCCACCATCACAATTAATAAGACACAGACACTAGTTTTAATTTCCTTATTTACCTTACATTTCACCTGTGCTGTCTCAACTTTACCATCCACCTCCCAGCACCCATCCAATGTCATCTTCCTTATCCAATGTATTTTCCATCCATAATTTTATAAATACTTGCTTGTATTCTTCTTCTGGGCCTTTCCATGTTATTATTGGTGTCCTTCTTCCTGGTTCACACGGTTCCTTCTCCACAGTAACACACTGTAGGGTCCTTCTTCCCCTTCTCCTCCTGTCCTTCTGTCTTCTTCCCATGAGTCTCCTGTTCCCAGAGCCTGTTCCCAGTAACCTTAGCTACACCAACCAAACTCTGTTCTGTCCATGTTTTAGGCTTTTTAAGCAACCAATCATGAATGTTTTAGGCTATGTATCTGGGAATTAACCAGATCTTGAGGGCCAGTAATTAGCATCAAAATACAAGCATCACACCAACCCCCAACAAACTCGCAAGACTGACCATCTGTATCTATATGCACATTCATGCCTGCACACCTTACACACACACACACACATCAAACACCATGTACCAATCCATCCATTCATTGTCTTCAATGGTTTCCTTTTCTTCATAAACTTCATTCCTGTTTGACTACTTGCAATCTCCTTTGCTTCATTTTACTTCTCACACTGGAATGTGGGCATCTTCAGAGACAAGATTTATGCTATTCAAAGTTTTACCTCAAATGCCAGGACTACTTTTAGAATCCAAGCCTGGTGAAGAAGAAGCAATTAATGCAAATATTCTTTGCTGTTAATGTTCTGTGTTGGGTTTTATGGAAGAAGATGAGCAAGCCCAGCGGCCATGACAGTAGGCAGATTTACTGAGATTGCAGGGTCTGATGGATGTAACAGAATAGTAGGAGTTCTCTGGGGAAAGCCCCATTGTCATGAGAGTGTAGAACATTTGCAAGTCTACGGGAGGTAGGAGATGGCCTTGTTGCATGGGATGGGGTAGCCTTCTATGAGGAGTGAGCTTGAGTTGGTGTTTCTCTGTGAATCTGCTCTTTGAAGACAGAGTACATATCATGACAGATAAATCACTAAGAAGGAAATATATACTATGTCAAGAGACAAAAAAAGTGAATGTGAACAGAACAATTAAGTCCTATCCTTTGTTTTGCACAGTTCAACTATGTCATTTTCTACCTCCATGCTATGTCCATATGAAATATGACACAAGGCATGCACTTAGTTTTGAATTTTCTAGTGGTTTTGAGGTGGAGCAACTATACTGGAGGCATAGCTCCATGGGAGACTATTTGCCTTAAAGGATTTGTGCCTGAAGATCCAGGTCCTCACACTGAAACCCAAAAGTAGTTACGATTAAATTAAGTATCAGAAATATATTTTTCTTTCATAATATTGCAACGTCTGTTCAATTCAACATGTTATTGAGAGGTCCAAAGTTTAAAATTAGAGTCTTAGGGCAGCATGATTGAAGTCCTGAGTAGAAGTTTAGATAATGGATTGGGTTAATTAAGACATTTCTGGCCTGCTGCAGGGAGAAATCAGGCTTGACCATAATTTTTGAGATATCATTTCCTGGCAACTTCCCCAGATGGTCCCTAGCTTGTGACCACAGAGCAGCACAGAGCTAGTCTTCCCTAGCAGCAGTTAATCAGCACATTCCAGAAATTATTAATGATCAAATACTCTCCAGACGGCTGGTAAAAAAGTGTTTTATGTTCTTAGAGCCTAAAGTAAACCCCCTACATAAAGGTTGGAGCACCACTTGCGATTTTTTTCCCTTTAAAAACCCTGTTCCCCTAGAGGTGGTCATTGTACCCTCCTGTTGTAACAGAGAGACTGCTGTGATCCAGGCTGGAGCCTGTATCCAATAAACCCTCATGTGTTTTGCATCAGACTCGATTCCTGGTGGTCTTTTGAGGTTTCATCATCTTAGCACAGCAGTTATTATTATAAAACTGAAGACCTTCTATTTTCCTGCTCATGCTTGCATGTCATGTGCATTTCACTCTTCGAGAATATTTCCATTTAGTCATCTGCAGAGCTACAGTCTACCTGCTCATTCTGATGTAGATTGACAAAAGGACTCCAACTGAACTCATTTGCTACCATTGGCAAAACTTCGAAAGTCTAAGGGCATCTCATTTTATCCCTATTCCCTGCACATGTCAGCATCTATTCCCTGAACACACCAGCATCTATAGTGGACATCTCCAACACCATATGAGCTATGACTCCATATGATAAAGAGAGGAATTTGGTTTAGCCCAAGAAAATGTTTGTCAATGCATATAAGTGGCCAGTATTAAAATAAGAAATGCCTTTTAGTCAGTAGAGAATGTGGTGATGCTTTGACAATTTGTGTCTTGAAGGGGATCAAGATGAAGGAGAGGACAGTTTTTGGTTATTCAGACAGTGAGAGACTGGGACTGGGTGAGTTCAGCACGTGAACATCATATTGTGGAAAAAAGGCAGAACAGACAAGACTTTCTTTTGGCTTCCAGTTTGCTCAGGAAGGGTATGAGGCATATTGGTTCCCTGAGTTTCATCTGTGAAACCCACAAAAAGCCAATGGTGCTTTTCTGACATCTCTACAGTGAGATGAGAGAGGTTTGGATAAGAGAATGGAGAATAATCACAAATCTCACAAGCCAGCTTCCCTGCAGTGGAAGAAACTACAGTACAAACTCGGCCTCAACAAGGTGGAAGGAGATAACTGACTCCTAAATGATGTTCTCATACCTGCAATGCCATGCTGTGGAATGTGTGAATCTATACACACATCAAACACACACACATACACATACACACATAGGAGTGGAGTGGGGGGACAGAGAGAAAATCATGATAGGAACCAGTCAACATAATTCAATGAAAACTAAATGTAAATTGCCTAAATTCATCAATAAAGAGACATAGAGTGGTTGACTGAATTCTAGAAATAATATACCAAAAAGATATTTCCTTTAAGAAACAAATCTTACCAGTAAAGATACATACAGACTAAGAGTCTAAGGAAGGCTACTACACATTAGCAGAGGAAACATTTCATGAGGTAATGTAACAATTGTAAATATAAGTGTACCAAATTGTGGGAGGGGGCTCCCAAGTTCATAGAAATGGCCACAGAAGTCAGATGATTTTGATCTGAAAAGAGGGACTGACAACCATGTCTTACTTTTTTCTTTAGGCTAGTGGCCCAGATTAAAAATCAACACAGAAACTGCAAAGCTTAACTGCACCATAGATCAAACAAACCAAACAGACTGTTGTAGAACATTCCAGGCAACTGAAACCGAGGATACAGTTTTTTTTCATAAGTCCATAGAATCTCCTATAAAACAGGCGATGTTTCTGACTGTGGTGGTGCATGCCAGTAAATACAGCATTCAGGCAGGCAGAGGTCTGAGTTCCAGGCCAGCCTGACCTACAAAGTGAGTCCCTGACAGCCATGGCTACCTAGAGAAACCCTGTCTTGAAAAACAAAAAGTAAAATAAAATAAGATAAAATAAAACAGATGATATTCTAGGCTACAAAGCTAGTCTTTGAAAGTTTCAGATAATTGAAGTAATTCCTTATATCCTATCACATCATAATTGAGAGGAACTAGAAATCACCAGCCTGAGAAACTACACAAAAACCCAAGAGACTGAATACTGCCTTTTTGAGTGAACAAAGGTCATTGAGGAAATTAATGAGTAAATAAAAATTCCATAAATCAAATGAAAGTGACACGACAACTTACCAGAGCCCCAGCGACCTCCCATCTTGTCCTTGAATGTTGTGAACAGCATCATGTTCTCTGCGTGAAGATCATGTTTTTCCTTTACTCTGGTGACAACCACGTTATTCTGTGTGTTCTGGAATGTTTTTAGTTTTCAGATCTCACCTGTAGGCAAGCTCATACACTGTTTGTGTTTCTGCCTAGCTGTTTCTCTCTACATAACCACATTTCCCCATCACTCAGCTGCTTTGTACAGACATGTTGCTGGAGAGGCTACTGAGCTGACTTCATTGATGAGCTGACTAACGGCCTTGTTGACTGGCCAGGAAGGCCCCCAATTCGGGGACAAGAACTTAGAACCCTAATCATCGACTCCAACACATAACTCAGCAGAAGGACAAGCTGAAGGACCCGTATCAAAAGGATCAAGGTGTCCTTTGGACTCTGCCTCCCCCTGACCTTCCAGGCATATTGGCCTGCATATTGGTGGATCTTGAGGGGAGGATGTGGGAGACAGAAAGATCCTGGGGTGATGGAGACCTCAGGAACCAAGTGAGTCCAATGAGAAAGAGAAGGCAGGCTTCATTGAGGAGCTTGTTTAATTGGAGGGTAGGGTGGGACAAAAACTATTTAAATCTTTGTGTGGGGTAGAGCCTTTAGGGTGAGTGTACATCACTGGCAGAAGCTAAGGTGCTGGTAATGCCTCATTTGCATGAGGAAGAATTCCTAGTGTGTCTGGACATGACCTTATAAGAAGAAAGTCATGTAACCTGGCTACCAGGATACATGACTACCTCAAGTGTGACTGAGATGGGGGCCCCAAGGATATGTGTACCAGGACATGCAGGGTTAGGGTAAGAGAAAGAGTGGTCTTCATTCCTCCCTCTCTGGAGACTAGATTTTCTGGGTTGGACACAATTTTACTCATCTTTTGCTCTAGATCAGCTCCTCCCAATTTCACAGTGCCATAGCCACACAACAAGGGTTCCAGTGCAGACACTTCAGGAGGAAATGTGCAGGAAGGAGCAGATATGTGCAGAAAGGGAGGTCCACTGCTCACTGCTGCCCCTGGAGGCTGCCTGTTGGAACAGCTGCTCCTTTGCTCAGTTAAAAGTACAGGCACTTCCTTCCCTTCTGAAGAAACCCTCTTCCTGTCTGAACCTTCTTCAAGGTCACTGAAAGACATTACATGATGAAGCAGAATACTTCTTGGAGACAAATAAAGGATAGTGCTGATTGCCAATGGTCTGCTTAAAGGTGTTTGTACTTCTGCAGAGCATACTATGAAGAGCTGCACACATGAGCCTTACATAGGGTTTGGAGGCTCTGAAATTCACAGTGCAATGAGCCAACCAAACATGAGAATGAGATCATCCATGCATCATATAGTCCAGGTGTTTCTGTCCCTGACATCCTGAGAAAGCCAGACACCAGCATTGGTCAGAGTCCACAATCTTTTTGACCTAAGGAAACATCAGTCTTTCTTTTTCATTCTTACTGTCTATATTGTGTCTGTATGTGCATCATGTTCTTCATCATCATGTGTGTGCAGGCACATGTGTGGCTGGGTAGCTGTGTGGCTGTTGAGGTCAGTGGGTTACTTTCAGGAGTTTTATCTCCATCTACCTCTCTCTGAGCTCTGGAGATTAAACAGGGTTCATCAGGCTCATGTAGTAACGACCTCTTGTGCTGCCTCCTCTCACTGACACAGGAAGACACATGGGATACCATGAAGAAAACATACATTTTCTGGTTGCAAGGTGAATTTATACCACAGCATCGCTTTAGCTTCTGCCTGACAGGAATAGACTACCCCTCTACCCACATAGCCACTGGGTCTTCACAGGACCTCTGTGTCTGTCTTCATCTGTAAATGTTGTAAATAATCTGGCAACGTCCACCAGACAATGAAACCAACAAGAGTGATTTTTCTTTAAAAAAGTAAGAAAGTGAAAAAAAGTATCATTTCCAGGCCTGTATCTAGAAATACCCTGAGGCAATGGAGTCTCTGAGTTATAAACTCATGTCCCAATTCTCTTAGCTAATTGTTTTATTTTGTTATTATTATTTTTTTAACCAGGAGAGCTGCATTTCTCTCCCTCAGCCTATGGCCATTCTAAAATGTGCTCTCATGTAACAACTGCCTCCTGCCCAGTGGGTCACATGGCTACACTATACACATGGCTGATGTCAATGCAGGAGTGATGTGAATCATTCAACCATCCATGCTGGCTCCATAAAGAAGAAACACTCCCCCATGACAGCACCGTGGCCATGGACCCACTTATTTTCCTCCTTTAACTTTTAGTGTTGCTGGAATGTTCTACTCTGAGCAATAACAGCCTGGGGGGAAGGCATTAAACAAAGTCATCCTGGAAGGTAGTTTAAAATATAGATGCTCGAGTCAGTGAGATGGTTAGAGACATCACTATTCCCCCTCACAGCACTCCTCACTGAGCCTGGCTCTACCTAGGAGAGGGTAGATTAGGGCTCTCAGATACAGGGAAAGTGCATAGGAAGTATGGTCAGAGTGACTGAGAGCCAGAATTCAATGCTACTCATTTTAGGAACACAAGCTTGTGTTCTCCCCATAGTTTCCAAATAATAAAATGGGGTAGCCTGGGTAAACATGATGCACCTTCCCAACAATACATTCTTCCACTGATACCTTTTGGGTCTTCTTTCTAGCCAATACTGAACTGATCTATTCTTGGCAGCCTCATCTTCCACAACTCAGGACCTTAGTCTTGGCAGAAGTTCCTATCAACCCATCACTGTGACTCAAGTGTCCTGGGTGACTCTTAGGTTGGAATATGTTGGCTAGCCTTAGGTATTTTCCTTGGAGTCTCCTTAGAACATCCAGAAAACAGGACTTGCTTCTCATCCTCTGACCACAATATAAGGGACACTGCATCCCAGCTTCCCAGGAGATCCTGCAGAGACTAGGATTTCATGTGCATCCTTCTCCAAACCAGTGAGTAGGAACTCCTCCAAAGTCACTCCCCAGGAGTCTTCAGGAGGCTTTGGTGCAACGAGCAGGGCAAGGGCACTCTTTGTAGTAGAAAAATTTGACTTTAACAATCTTGAAGACCTAGCTGACACTGTATCAGATTAATAACACCCTAGATTCATGTGAGGTCTGTTGACTGTTCAGGATTTTTCCATCAATGACTAGTCTTAGTGTGAAGAGAAAGCCTTCTTACTGGAGTCTATGCTCAACAGTGACTCAAGTCATAGCTGCTCCCTAAGGACTGTGTTGCCCCAAGCTTGGTGGAGACTCACAGTGGGGAACCTAGAACTGGGGAGGGATCTGGAGCTGATTCTTGGAAGGTGTGAAGCTTCACAGAAGCAAGAGAAGAGATTTAGGTGGCAAAGCAAAGAGAAAATAAGTTTCAAGCAGAGAAGTCAGTGAACACAAAGGACCTGAGCATTAAGAGAACAGGCTGGAGTCAGCTTGGCTTTGCAATTTGACCCCTCCACTCCCAGGTTGTGTCTAAAGTTTCTCTGCCTTCCCCACCCTGCCTGCTCTTCTCTTAGGCAGGGTAACTAATTTCTCAGTTATATTTGTATGTATTATGTCTCTGATGTTTAAACTCACTGTGAAAATTAGTTATTTTTTATCCTGTGGTATTTTTTTTATATACTTACTTTCTGTCTTTTGCCATCTCCAGCCACTTCCTGTCCTTTGCCATCTCCAGCAGTCCTTATTTGTTTCCACCCCTTGCTAATCTCTACCTTTCTTTTACTTTACCGCCATATGCATTCTTTGCTCTCTCTCTCCTCCTCCTCTTCTCTTTCCTTAAGATTTCTTCTTCTCTTTTCACGGTCTTCTGATTTTATGACCCACTCCCACAGTCAGGTAATGGGAGCCTGTGTATACATCTATGATTGAATTTATGTATACATAACAATCACATATATACATACACAGTTTGAAGCTCATTTGCACTTGATAGAAAATAGGGTGTTTCACCTTTGTGAATCTGCTTAATTTTGCTAAGCACAATGACTTCCACTTCCATCCATTTTCTGTGATGTCAAGGTTTCATTTTTTGTTAACTGAATAAAACTTCATTGTGCCTAGGCCTCACTGTCCTAGTGCACTGCCCATCCACTCCTGAGGATGGGCATCTCTGCTGGTTCCATTTCTTACCTACTGTGAAGAGAAGCACATCTGTCTTGTAGAAGGTAAGTGTGAGAGTGACAGGCGTTCACTGTGGGTTCTTGTTTTTCTTCATCCTCCTATGACCCTCCAGGTCTCAAGGCCACAGGTGTTCCAACTTGGGAGCCTTGTCTCCTGCGGCCTGCTCACTGGGACCACAGAATCACAACTGGGTAACATTGAACACAACCCTGAGTAACTTGAGCATTCTGATTTCTGTGTCTGGAAGTGAGTCAAGGATTGTGCCACCAGCTAGGTGGTCCCCAAGTAACCCTAATGAACACTCTGCCTGCAATAGCAGAGGCTGTTGGGAGGGGGCAGTGATGTTTTTTAGGGGTGGCTTATGACAAAATGTGCAGTCCTTCAGTATTGCCTCAATCACTCCTCATTTTAGAAATAAGCTGCTCAGTGACATTACATCCTAATAGAGTCATGCCAATATACACACAGAATAAACTCATCAAAGCGAGATTTCAAACTTTTAGGAAGTTTGCATTTCAAATTATAGTAGCCGTTGACAGGTATTCCCTATCCCCTTTCTCTAGCAGTCTGTGGGAGCTTGTTCCCCACAGTGCTCTCTCTCATGGACTAACCTGGACACCTTTAACTGGTTTGCCATTATCAGAGACAGTGGATGTAACTTCTTGTATTTCTCTAACTTTAACTGTCTGCACATTCTTTACGTCATTACTACTGTTTTATAGAATTTAACTAAAGTGCTATGTCAAAATTATTAGCATATATGTCTGCTGGATTTTTTCTTTTCCTTCCTTTCTTTCTTTCTTTCTTTCTTTCTTTCTTTCTTTCTTTCTTTCTTTCTTTCTTTCTTTTCTTTTTCTTACTGATATGTGTTGACTCCTGAATGAAGCACTTCAGCTCCTCTGGTTGAATATCTACATATCACCCCTCACCCCAAACACACCATCTGATTAATGGCACCTCTGTCCTCTGTTATAGAAGACCTGGTATAACTGAGACGCAGCTTTTATAGGATAGGAAAGCTCTGTGCATGATGCTTTCAAACCTGGTCAGTGTTTACGCACCTTTCAAAGATGATGAAAGGACCCCCACAACTGCCCCATACACACACCATTCCACAGCTGGGGAACCAAAGCAGACAGAAAAGGATGTCAGGTTCAAGGTTATTTAGGGAGTTCTATATTGAGGAGTAGCTCTCTAAGCAATACTAGCTAAGTTAGCTTTCTCTGCATCATTTTAATAAGAGGACCCTGTCCATCTCAGAGCCTGTTTGCCGTATTCTGATTACATTTTGTACTAAAAGGGTTTTTAAAATTTCTTTTTACATCTGAATGTATCTCTGTATATGTCTTCCTTTATGTCTCCAGACAGAAGAAGTGGGTGTCAGATCTTCTGGTGTTACAGTTGGTTATGAGCTGTCTAAAAAGGGAGCTGGGACCCGAACTCTAGTCTGCAAGAGCAGCAAACATTCTTAACTGCTGAGCCATCTTGCCAGTCTCAGCACCTCATTGGAAACAAAGATTATGTACAGTTATACATACTTGAATGCTTTTCTTAAAAACAAAGAAACAAACAAAAACCCTAATCCATGTCCATTCATATATATTACAAAGTCTTAAAGGCAGAAGAGAAATATTTTTGTCAGAACTTAATGTACTCAATGTAGAGCAGGGAAGAGCACCTGTTTGCTACTTTGACTGGTTAGAGCAACATTTTCCCTCTGCGAGTTTTACTGTTTTTGCTATAATATTTTTTTTTCTTACTTTATTCTCTCAATTGACTGACTAAGTTTCTCAAACTCACATGAGCATCTCATTAAGAGTGACAGACCTTCACCATGGAAACAGGTAGGACAGTCAACTGTGCCTGGCCAATTGATCAGTTGTTTTGTTGATAAATGCTCAATATATATCACTATAATGTCAGTGGACATTAGAGTGGAAACAGTGCGTGGACCCAGCTGTGTAGACACATTTCCTAACCTTAAGAGTCTCATTCTCCTTGTCTATACAGTGGAGACAGTGGCAATCTCTCTGTTACCAAGTTGTTAAAGAGAAAGAATAAACAGAAAGGGGAAACTGACTTTTCTGAAACCAGAAGGATGGGAGCCCATTACCTAATGGTGTGGCACACTGACTGATGACTATTTTTTACCAATATCTTTTTACAACTGAACTTGAATATGGGGTCAATTTAGGAAATTACTGATTGGTCAGTAGCAGTAGAAGCCTTGAAGGAATGGATGTTGGCAAATTAAACCCTGTATTACTTCAGACTCTAGGGTGAGTTGGTCCTACATTACTCTCAGAAAAGGGTCTACTGCTCTAGGGGCCAGTTCACCATCCGAGAGAGAGAGAGAGAGAGAGAGAGAGTCAGGGCAGCCTCTCATTCCCCACAGAGCCAAAGAGTTCTTTTAATTTTCCAACTGCCTCCCACCTCCAGGTGGATGTAATGTTAATGTCTTCACAGATAGAAGGCACATTGTTCAACTGAAAGGCAGGATAGCTAAATCATGGCTAGAAAAATTAATCCTCCTGCCTCAGCAATGTGCAGGAGCATTCCATAGACTCAGTGTGGAGCTTATAGTTTTTGAGCCCTTAGCATGTTCCAGACTCTCAGCTCAACATGTATATATATTTTTTTCAATGCAGTTTATTCAGGAACGTTGAACAATCATCTGACCCTAGGGAAAGCCAGCCCACAGCTTAAATAGCCTCTGGGTAGCCAACCCCAGAATGCCACGTGGGCAATGCAGATAGGTCCACATACATGGAAGCAAGCCAGATCCTCAGCCTTAGCGAAATTTGGAGTTGTTTGTGACAGAGAGCACTCACCATCGGGAAGGTGGAAGGCGGAAAGCTCTACCTTTAAGGCGGGCATTACGCAGCTCTCTACAGTTCCCCCTTTTTGTTTTAGATGCATGAGGCAAGAGTAGAGGTCTCATCTCTGATATTAGAAATAAATTGGGACTTTGTACCAATGTTCATTTAGGTGTCATCCACCCAAAGAGCATCAGACCCGTCCGATGCCTTTTTCTCAGAGGCGGGACCAGGGGCATCAACCCGCATGCAATCAGACATGCTCTTCTCTGTGTTGAAAGCAGCTGACCCTGAGTGCAGTGCTTATGCTCGCATCCTGAGCATAACATTTTAGCTTTTTATGGTAGCCAACCATGCTTGGGGAGACTGTCCTGCTTCAATGGCTGTAAAGGCCTGAATGGTCATGGCTGCATTACGCTGTTGTGAGACTCTAATCTTGCATATACACCACAGGCAAACCAAGGAGACCAACACCAGAAGGCCTGCTAACGCTCCCATGCCCGCCCATTCCTACAGATGATTCATGGCTACAGCAATCCATGATGATAATCCTGTGGCTAGTCCTGCGTCCACTCTGGTAGAATTTACCGTGACAATGGCCACTCTCAGCTGCTCCATCATAGTATCAAATTCTCCAGTCCAATAACCTAAAATATAGCTAGACAATTGTTTAGACAGATTTGCAGCACATGAAAAATTCTCATGTTGAATGCTAGTGACTCAAAGTCCAGCATACTTTCATTGACAACCAAGTTGAGAAATTTGCCATAGGGTATCAATTTGCTCCTGCATGAGGTCAATCCTCTGATTGAACACCATCAAGCCTCCTTTTAGTTGAGCATTAATTCCTTTTTGTACATCTAAGGCATGAGCTACATTGGCTAAAACATTATTCAGGGTCTGACCAGTCTGCACAGTATGACTCATGGCTAATGCCACGGTGGTAGCTCCAACAGCCGCCAATGAGATGGCAGTAACAATAGTGGCTGTAGTTCCAAGATCCCTTTTCTGTCTGAAGAGAGTCATAGCGTGAGGAGCATCAATGGGCACAGACACCCAGCGAGGCCTGCAAGTAACCAGGGCATACCTAAATTCAGTAGCATTCCAGTATTGGGCAAAAAAGCAAGTATCATTACCACAATTACTTGGCTCTATCTGGCTAATAATGAATAAAAATGGGGGATATAGACAAACAGGTGTGGGCTTATAGGAAATATTATGAGAAGCCTTAACCCCTCGTTGGAACATCCTGCATCAGTTCTAGAACTAGCAGTGGTGGTGTCCGAGGTCTGAGTAGGTTCAGGAGACCATTGCCCCCAGGGGCGAGACGTGCTCCATGCCAATTGACTGACTCCATGTTTTCCTCCAATTTTGAAAGTCATTTAAGGTTCTTAAATTATTTTTTCCCTTTTTTCTTAAATTTTTCATCAATTACACTTTATTCATTCTGCATCCCCCCTTAAGCCCCTCCCTCCTCTCCTCCCAATCCCACCCTCCCTGGAGGGTGCTGGAGAGGATTTGGAGAAACAGCAACTTTCCTTCATTGCTGGTGGGAATGTAAACTGGTACAACCACTTTGGAAATCAATTTGGCACTTTCTCAGACAATTAGGAATAGTGCTACCTCAAGATCCAGCTATACCACTCCTAGGATTATATTCAAAAGACGCTCAAGTATACAATAAGGACCTTTGCTCAACCATGTTCATAGCAGCTTTATTTATAATAGCCAGAATCTGGAAACAACACAGATGTCCCTCAATGGAGGAATGGATACAGAAATTGTGGTACATTTACACAATGGGATACTACTCGGCTATTAAAAACAAGGAAATCATGAAATTTTCAGGCAAATGGTGGGAACTAGAAAAGATCGTCCTGAGTGAGGTATCCCAGAAGCAGAAAGACACACATGGTATATACTCACTTATAAGTGGATATTACACATATAATATAGGATGATAATACTAAAATCTGTATACCTAAAGAAGTTAATCAAGAAGTAGGACCCTGGGTAAGATGCTCTATCTTCATTCAGAAAGGCAAATGGGATAGACATCAGAAGGTGAAAATAAGGACCAAGACAGGAGCCTACCACAGAGGGCCACTGAAAAGACTCTATCCTGCAGGGTATCAAAGCAGATGCTGAGACTCATAGCCAAACTTGGGCAGTGTGCAGGGAATCTTATGAAAAAAAAGAGGGAGATAGAACGACCTGGAAGGGTATGGAGCTCCACAAGGAGAAAAACAGAACCAAAAAAATCTGGGCCTGGGGATATTTTCTGAGACTGATACTTCAACAAAGGACCATTCATGGAGATAACCCCCTGCACAGAGGTAGCCTATGGCAGCTCAGTCTGCAAATGGGCCTCCTAGTAAGGGGGGCAGAATCTGTCTCTGACATGAACTCAGTGGCTGGCTCTTTGATTACCTTCCCCTGAGGGGGATGCAGCCTGACCAGGCCACAGAGGAAGACTATGAAAGACAGTCCTGATGAGATCTGATAGACTAGGGTCAGATGGAAAGGGAGGAGGTCCTCCCCTATCAGTGGACTGGGGAAGGGGCATGGGAGGAGATAAGGGAGAGTAGAATTGGGAGGGGACAAGGGTTGGCCTACAGCTGGGATATAAAGTGAATAAATTGTAATAAATAAAAAATATTAAAAAATTACTACCAGAAAAACAGAAAAAAAGAATAACAACTGCTCAACTAAAAGATAAATCAATAATAAATATTAATAACCCACAGCATTGATATTAGCTCTTCTATGAAAGTCCAGTAGAATTCTGCACTAAAACCATGTGGCCCTGGGATTTTTTTTGTGGGGGGAGGGAGAGACATGTAATCACTGTTTCTATTTCTTTAGAGGTTCTCGGTACATTTAAATTGTTTGCCTGTTCTTGATTTAACTTTGGTCAGTGCTAGCTATGAAGAAAATTGTCTGTTTTGGTTAGATTTTCCAATTTTGTAGAGTACAGGATTTTGAAAGAAGACCTGAAGATTCTTTGAATTTCCTCAGTGTCTGTTGTAATCTGGCCCCTTTCACTTCTGATTTAGTTAATTTGGGCACTGTCTCTCTGCCTTTTAGTTAGTTTGGCTAAGAGTTTGTTTATCTTGTTGATTTTCTCAAAGAACCAGATCTTGGTTTTGTTGATTTCAGCCTGAGTTTGATTATCTCTTGCCATCTACTCCTCTTGGGTGTGTTTGCTTCTTTTTATTCTAGAGGTTTTAGGTGTGAGATCTCTCCAATTTCTTGTGAAGGCACTTAGTGTTATGAACCTTCCTGCTAGCACTACTTTCATCATTTTGATTATTTGTCCATCTGTGTGAAAAGGGTATTGAAGTCTACTAATATTAATTTGTGTGGTTTTATGTGTGAGTTAAGTGTCAGTAATGTTTCTTTTATGAATGTGGACATCCTTGCATTTGAAGCATATATGTTCAGAATTGAGATGTTACCTTGGTGAATTTTTTTTTTCTCTGATGGGTATTATTTTGATTAATTTTGATGGAAAGTCTAATTTGTTAAATACTAGAATGGCCACCCCAGCTTTCTTCTTGGGTCAATTTGCTTGGAAAAACCAACCATTTTCCAGCCCTTTACTCCAAGGTAATGTCTATTTCTGTTGCTGAGGTTTTTGTTTTCTTGTTTGCAGCAGAATGATGTATCCTGTGTCTTTCCTGTTTTCTTTCTTCCTCTTTCCTTCTTTCTTTTCTTCTTTCTTTCTTTCCTTCCTTCCTTCCTTCCTTCCTTCCTTCCTTCCTTCCTTCCTTCCTTCCTTCCTTCTTGAGAAGAAAGGGGTTATTTTGGTTCACAGTTCCAAGGTATGATTCAGCATGGTGGAGGAGTCATGGTAGCAGGAGCTGGAGGCAGCTGTCCAGATTACATCCACAGATAGGTAGAAGAAAGAATGGCAGTGCTCAGCTCCCATCCTAGTTAACTCTTGTATTGGTGTGAAGAGACACTATGACCAAGGCAAGTCTTATAAAGAAAAAGATTTAATTGGGCACTTGCTTACAGTTTTAGAGGCTTAGTCCATTATCATCATGGCAAGGAGCAGAGCTTCCAAAGCCTCAGTGACACACTTCTTTCAACAGGGCCACACTCCTAATCTTTTCAAATTTTACCACTCCTTAGCAAACAAGCATTGAAATCTATGAGTCCATGGGGCCATTGTTATTCAAATCACCACAGCTCCATTTCTCATTTGTATTTGGTCCATAACTCTAGCTCATGGAACAGTTGCTGGATCCTCTTTTCACATCAGTTCTGATAACCTGTGTCTTTTTATTGGGGAATTGAGTCTATTGATGCTAATACACATGAATGTCGAACGATTGTCAATTCCTGTTATTTTGATGTTGGCAGTGTTAGTGTGTGTGTTTGTGAGTGCTCTCTTTTTGTTTTTGCTGGTGTGGCATTATTTATTACCTGTGTTATCTTAGATGTAGTTACCTTTCTTGGGTTGGACTTTTCCCTCTAGTATCTTCTGTAGGACTGGATTTGTGGATAGATATTGTTTAAATTTTGTTTTGTCTTGGAATATCTTGTTTTCTCCACATATTGAGAGTTTTGCTGTGTATAGTAGTCTAGGTTGGCATTTGTTGTCTCTTAGAGGCAGCAAGATACCTATTCAGGCACTTCTAGCATTTAACATCCCTGTTGAGAGTGTGGTGTTATTCTAATAGGTCTGCCTTTGTAAGTTACTTGGCCCTTTTCCCTTGTGGCTTTTAATATTCTTTCTTTGTTCCATAGATTTAGTATTTTGTTTTTTATGTGGCGAGAGGATTTTCTTTTCTAGTCAAGTCTAATTGGTATTCTGTATATTTCTTGCATGTTTATAGGCATTTCTTTATTTAGTTTGGAGGAGTTTTTTCTATGACTTTGTTAAAAATATTATCTGGTCCTTGAAGGTGAGACTCTTCCTTCACCTCCTTTTATTCCTATTATTCTTAGGCTTTTGATAGTATCCTATATTTCCTGGATGTTTTGTGTCAGGATCTATTGTTATTATTTTTTGCTTTAACATTTTACTTAACTTATGAGTCAGTTTCTTCTATCATATTTTCTACACCTGAGATTCTCTCTTCCATCTCCTGAATTCTGTTGGTGATTCTTGCATCTGCAGTTCCTGTTCTCCTCCCCAACGAAAATTCCCCCTCGTTTGTGTTTTCTTATTGAGTCTACTTCCATTTTCAGGTCTTGAACAGTTTTATTAACTTCCTTCATCTGTTTTGTTGAGTTTTTATGTATTTCTTCAAGGAATTTATTTGTGTCCTCTTTAAAGGCCTCAACCTATTTGATTGTATTTTTTTATTTATTCAAAAAAAATATTAGTTTCTTCTTTCTTGGCCTCTATCATCTTTGTTAAGTTGGATTTAAGGTAATTTTCTTGTGCTTCACCTGTTTTCAGATATCCTGGGCCTGCTGTGGTATGATAGGTGGGTTCTGTTGGTGCCATATTACCCTGGCTCCAGCCATTTGTGTTCTTACTTTGGCCTTTAGATATCTGGTTGTCTCTGGTGCTGGGAGGTCTTAGGCAGTGCAGGCCAGTTGTGGACCAGCAAATGGAGTGCTGGGGAGCTGGTGTGCTTTATACATCTGGTGGTCCCTGATGGCCAAAGGGGGCTGAGAATCCAGGTAGGGCTATGGTTGGTGAGAGGGTACATGCCTGTGGGGTACAGGGCATAGCTCACTGCTGCTGGGCTTGCCCAGGGACAGCCAGCAGGTGGGTGGATGAGCTGTTGTGTTTTCACCTGATGATCCCAAGTGGCTGCAGGCCTCTGTGGATGGAGGCACTGTAAGTGTTCTGTGTTGGGTCCTATGGAAGCAGATGAGCAAGATCAGCAGCCATGCCAGGGACTTTAGGCAGGTTAATTGAGGTTTCAGGGTCTGAGGCCTATAACAGGAGAGTAGAGTTCACTGGGGGAAGTCCCATTGTCATCACAGGACAGAACATACACAAGTCCACAGAGGTAGGACAGGGACTTGTTTATGTTGGAGAAGATCTCTGAGTGGTGATCACAGCTATTGTGTGAAGGGGCAGCTTCCTGTGGGGAGTAGCCTTGAGTTGGTAGTTCTCAATCAACCTTCTTTGTGAAGACAGAGTAAACATCATGAGGGATTGTGTCACTGAGAAGAAAGTATACACTGTACATGAACCATGGAAACTAAATGGGAAAAGCACTATTGAATCCAGTTCCTTGATTTGCACTGCTCCGTTATGTCATTTTCTACCTCTAAGCTACCCAAGTAAAATATGACACAAAGTATGAATGTGATTTTTTAATTTTCTAGTGCTTTTTAAGTGGAACGACGATGCTGGGATCATAGTTCAGTAGAAGACTATGTGTCTAAAAAATCTGAGGCCCAAGATCCAAGTACTGACATTCATATCCCGAAATAGTTACAAACCCAAGCAAAATCGAGATTCAGAAATACATTTTTCTTTCAAAATACTGCAAAGTCTGATCAATTTAACAAGTTATTATTGTAAAGCCCAATCCCTTGTGTTTTCTTGGTCAGGCTTGCATTGCATGTGTATTTCATTCTTAAAGGAACATTTGCATGTAGTCATTTACAGAGCTACCACCTCTGCTCATCCTGATATATATGGACAGAGAGACTGTAACTAAATTCATTTGCTACCATTGGCCAAACTTGAAAGGATCTCACTTCATTCTTATTCCTTACACCTACCAGCATCCACCACGAACATACCCAGTAATATGAGCTGTGACTCCATATGAAAGAGGCATGAATTTGGTTTAGCCCAGCGAGAGTTTTATTAATGTGAATGAGTTGCCAGTATTAAAATAAGAAATACAGTATGGTCAGTAGAGAATCTGGTGATGCTTTGAATATTTATGTCTTGGAGGAGACCAAGATTAAGGAGAGGACAGTTCTTTTTTATTTTTTTATTTTATTAAATTTTTATTTTTAATATTAGTTACAGATTGTTAACTTTGTATCCCAGCTGTATCCCACTCCCTCATCCCCTCCCAATCCTACCCTCCCTCCCGCATTTCCTCCCTGCCCCTTTCCAAGCCCACTGATAGGGGAGGACCTCCTCCCCTTTCATCTGACCCTGGTTTATCAGGTCTCTTCAGGACTGGCTGCAAAGTCCTTGAGAGAGGACATGAAAGGGCTTGAAAGGGTTAGACTAACTTTGTAACCTATATGTCTTCTAAAGCCTATAGGTTTGAGTTTTAGGTCCAGGTTAAGCTAAAGCCTCTTAGTACCTTTCCAGAGAGTAAAGAAATGTGACCCTATCTGTGAGGACAAATATAAAAAAGGGGCAAGCAAGCAATGACCTTCACTCAGCAAAAGAACGACCAGACCCTTGTCCTTGAGATAGCGTTTCTTAGCAACAAACCTAGACTTCTTCTGAGTAGCTTCTGACCTCCAGCCAAGAGCCCGCAGCCCTAATCTTCAAGGATGAGCTAACCACCCCCACCTTCAATTGCAGCTACATCCACACTTGGCAGGACTGGCCAAGCTTGAGCACCTAAGACTAATCAATTATCTTACTTTATAGCTTCCTCATCCAATCCTAAATTGCCAAAACTAGAACTTCAAATCTCCCGCAATTTTTCTTTTAAAAACCTAAAGGCCTTTGTCTACCGGTGCCACTCTTTGCTGACCAGCAGGGGTGACCCTGTTGTACAATGGTTAATAAACCTCTTGCTTTTGCAACGAGTCTTGGTCTAGGGGAGTTTCTGGGAAGGGCACGATTGAACTCCTGAGCTGTGAGACCCCAGGTCTTACATAACAAAGCAGCTTGCCAAGCAAGTAGCTCTCCACAGAACAGATACTTGCTCGTTGCTTAAGTGAAGGGGTCAGCGGGATTGGGAAGCTGTTATGACTGGGATTAGCACTCATTTTCTGTGTGGAAAGTTCTAGTCTGGGACTGCTAATCCTTAATGCTTCTCTGGAGATTTTTAATGGCCCTGCCTTTGTCCCCAACATCCTAGTACTTTCCATTAGAGAAGACTTCTTGTACACAGAGAAGGAAGCTCTTTCCAAGGTGGTTTAGGACAGGCACCACAGACCTGGGATGGCCTCTGACAGAGCAACCTCCCCTAACAAGTAATGAAATTGCAGACATCACAGTCCTGTGTCCACAGCCTTCCCAGTGTGAGGACAGTCACATGTGCTTCCCACCTGTGTTGTCTCCACAGGGACAGTAGGGAGGTGAGCTGCAGTTCCCAGTCCCACTGCGTGCAGCAGGAAGAAGCCCTATCCCAGGTCATGCAGCTAGCAGTGGGAAGAGTGAGGATTTGAACCCATGTCCTCCCTGTCCTTTTTACAGGCTCTGACCAGACCCCTCCAAATTCCCTCACCACCCTTATGATGCTCTAGACACTTCCCTGACCATCATGTCAAGAATATCCAGGTACAAGTTGTTAACCTATGTAGTAGCAATACACCTGAGGTCACCACCTCCAACTGTCGCCCTCATCCAGGCTGTGTTTCTGAGTTGTGAAAACCTCTCTTAACAAGATTTCAGTATGAACCTTGGCTCTGTGCCCTATAGCTGGGAACAGGGTTTTCATGGATTTGTGGAACATGATGTCATGTAGCCATAAAGACGGTGAAGGAACACTAGCCCACTTGAGTATGTGGATCTAGCAGGCTTTGCCCTTCTCCTGCCTTGCTAAAAACTGTTAGACTACATTCCTAAAGCTAGCCCCCAAAGTCCATTCCCTTATTTGGCCTATTCCTTCTCCTGAGGCTGACTAGCAAGGTCCAGCTATCAAAGTATTATAGCCCAGCATTCAGCCTCTCCTCTGGCTCACCTAATTAACATACCCTATTAAAGCTTATCCTAACACAGGGTTTCTCCCTTTATCTTTTTAAACCTCCATTTGCTTATGGGCCATTTGCCTATGGGTCTGTTTCCTCTCTATCCAGAGACAGTTCTTTGCTCCATTTTGGGACAAATGTCCCTTTATTCTCTCCTTTCTTTCCTTCCCTTCTCCCCCTTCCTCTGCTTCCTGTCTTTGTGTCTTATTCCCTGCCCTCTGTCCCTCCAGGGCAAATCTCCTTGGTCTTGGGGGACCTGAGCCGATACAATTCCTTTGAGAGGATCTGCATACAGAAGCAAGCCATGGCAAGGCCCCAGCAGGCTCTGACAGCCTGACTACCAAGAATTACAAAGTCATCATGTCCACAGCTATGGTGACCTCATGTTGAGTACAGGCCCTCAGGGCTTCCTGGGTAGCAGTGGTCCATCTCTGTGCTGTCCCAGAGCCCAAGGCCCAGCCCCCACCTGTTTCTATGCTGTTCTGGATTGACATGTGCTTGACAGGGCTTGGTGACCAGTTCAAACATCGGTCCTGTGGAAAACTGGATGTACAATCACAGGGACAGTCTTGCCAGCTGGATACAGCCTGATGACAGTGCAAGGACTCAAGCACTGAGTTTCAACCCCTGTGTGTCCTTGGCAGTTGTGAACCTCTCAAAAACTTGTTTCTTCCACTGGAATATGAGGCTCTCTCTCAAAGTAATCTGCTGACAATCACCAAGCTCAATAAAGAAGTGTATCTAACCTGAAGGCCAGGCAGGAGGCAAATGACCGAATCTACCCTCAGAGAGGAGGTGCACTGTTCATGGTTCACACAGGTGGCTGCCTTCTGGAACAGCTGCTCCCATGCTCAGTTGCAACATAGGCCCCCTTTTTTCATCTCACCAGAGCCCCTTCTTAAATGTTGTTTTTATTTCCTCAGAAGAGGGTCTGAGATGAGAGACATACCCAAGCTTTGTGAATACATAACGTGGCTGAGCTCAGAGCATTTCTGTCTCTGTTCTATCCATCCCTAGACATGGAAGCTTCTACCCTCTGTACAATCTAATCTTCTTTAAGCCTGGACCTTGGAGACTTCAACTTCCAGCCTCCCTCTTCTAACCTAGGCCTAGAATGTTTTCAGCCTCTGAGACTTACTGCCCACCCTTTCTAACTCTTTCTGAACTCTGGCTGGATGGTTCAATTCAGCTGTTCTGGCTCAAACTCCTCTCCAAGATGAATGATTAAATTTGGATTCTTTCAGCTTCTGATTGAATTGCTCTGTTTGGGAAAAAAAAATGCCTCTTAACTCCATTAACTTCACTTCACTGACTGCACTAGCTGAATGGAACGGAACAGAACTTCATGAACTCAACTGCGTTCAACTGAACTGCACAAAACCCAACTTCTCTCCCTCCCTGCACTGCTCTTAAGTAGCCTCTCCTTCCTGTCTGGTCTTAGGAGAGTTGGGCATATCCTAACTCTGACTCATTCTGTCAAAGCTTTCTCTGATTCCTCTCTTTGTCTGCTCCTTAATTAGATGTCATTGTTTTGGATTAAAGGTGTATGCTCTGAGTGTGTTTATATTCCAGCCAGATCACAGAGACTTAAGTCTTTGGATGTGATCCCTGGCCAGAGCAGTCATGCTGCTGAATTAAAACCTACTCCTTCTGTCCTAACCCTCCCTTCAAGGTCACTGGGTTAAAACAAGATGAAGTAGGACAGCTCCTAGTGGCAAATAAAGGAGATCCATCATTGCTAATTGTCTACTTATAGAGGCTAATACTTCTGCAGTCCATACTGTGAAGAGCTGTGCACATTAGCCACAGGGGTGGGGAGTAGAGTTGAGGTTCTGGAATTCAGAGAGGGGTGAGCTCGCCAAACTTAAGATGGAAGTCACCTACAAGTCTAGAGTTCAGCCGTTTCTGTCCATGATGTTTTGGGCACCCATATTTCAGCTATGGTCGGAGTTCACATTTATCTGACCTAAGAAAAACCAGTCTTTTATTTTTGTTTTTATCTCTTTATTGTGTTTGTATGTGGGTGAAGTTAGAGTGCAAGTATACATAAGGCCATGTGTCTTTTGACGTCAGAGGATAACTTTCAGGAGTTATTCTCTCCTTCCACCTTTTTGTGGGCTCTGGAGGGCAAACTGGGGTCTTTGGGGCCATGAAGCAAGTGGACACGAACTCACTTATTTTCCTCTTAGTTTTACTGGAATTTTTCTACTCTAAGAAATAATGGCGGCGGGGGAGGGGGCGACTGGAGGGAAGAGGCTGGGAAGGGGTAGGGGGGTCATCCGGTCTCCTGGTTCTGTCTGGAGGTCAGGAGCAGAGGACAGGACGCTCGCACATTCTAGCTGGCGAGGGGGCGGGCGGACTCGCCCTGTCGCTGACCGCGCTGCCCCGGTCGGTTCCTCCCGCCTGGCCGCAGGTGCCCTCAGCGAGTCGCGCGGTGTGTCCTGCCCAGGGTCCCCGCGGCCGCCCAGCGCCCTCAAGAGGCCGCCTCTCCTTGCCCGGGTCCTCGCGCCCGGCACAGTCCTTCTCGGGCGGGCGTCTCTGCACCTCGGTGCCGGTGGCAGTGCCCTGGGACTGGGATGGATGCGCCGGGAAGAGGAAGCCAAGCCGGGCACTGAGTCCCCGCGCACTGTGCCGCGCGCGGAGTGGGCGCTTGCGCGCAGTAGGCTCTCGCTCTTCCGATCAGCGGAGAAAGTGGGGAAACCGCGGAACGAGTTCAAAGACAGTGCCAGAACCTCTTCAACCACGAAGGAGGAAGCGTAATGAGAATGTGGGGAGGGAAGAAGAAATGTTCCGGGTCCACAAAGACCCAGAGCTCACTGGGTATTGAGCAAGGGGCTCAAGCGGCCTTCCGAGGCGAGAGCGGTGCTGTGACACGGACAGCGTCTCCAGCGGGGTAGCCGGGGCAGCCGCTCTCGGAGGCAGAGGCTCCGGGGCGCTGTGGGTTTGTGTTTCCCCGTGAGGGCTTACAGCAGGCAAAGCCGCTCTTTCCCAATGAAAGAAAAACACATCTTTCTGGATTTATGCTGGAGAAATGCCCCCTCGGATCTAGCACAAAGTGGCCTTTGATTAAACAGCATACCGCCCCTGTGAGCCACGTTCGGCATTTTCCGGCCCTTTTGGGCCCTCACCGGTGTCTGCAGAAGGTGACGGGAAAGGCTTCGCGAGACCAGAAGGCATCGACGAGAGGGCGGACCCCCCTCCCAATGCACAAAGACGCATCAGAAGCTACTGCACAG
Organism: Meriones unguiculatus; assembly: GCF_030254825.1. Taxonomy (NCBI): domain Eukaryota; kingdom Metazoa; phylum Chordata; class Mammalia; order Rodentia; family Muridae; genus Meriones; species Meriones unguiculatus. Next base: position 124,821,081 of record NC_083352.1, on the reverse strand, counting down.
GTCAGTCCTGTTCCGGATTTGCTTCGGATCACGGGGAACCCGCTTCTGGGGCGTGGTGGACCGACACGGAACAGATGCCCTTCCGGAGGGGGAGCCTGAGGGCACGTTTTTGCGCAGGCGCTTTGCGCAGGAGGACCACCCCTTCTCTGTGAGCTTCCTCCGCTGCACCAGACCCCTGCACGTCCGAGTGGAGCAGAGGAACCGCAACTTCAGCTTCCATGCCCACGACCCTTGCGCGTGTCACTCCTCCACTGTCACTGGGCTGCTCGAACACTGAAGATCCCGGCTCTTGCACGGTTTTCGAACCTTTGCTTACGATATCACTGAATAGGACTTTTCCCCGCAGTGATCCGCAGTAGCAGGGGATTGATGGGCTCCCTCTACAATCCGTGTTACAGGACTTTTTTTTTTTTTTAAGTATCATTGTAAACAAAAAGTCAGGGTTCGCTGGTTAGAAAGAGAACCTGTCCCCCAAAAGGCATTACCTAGTCAGCTCTCATTTGCATCACAGAGTGCGCGTGCACAGAAGCACAGTCAACCGCCAGGATTCCCACCCAGAACGTGAGTTTAGTTGCTAGCCTCTGTCCCGTGGGATCTGCCGTTAATCAGACGAACAACAGGATGATTTCACAGTCCAGTAGAGCTGTGAAAACAGCCAGGCAGTGGGCAGTTTGATTTTAAGCGACCGTGACAACCGAGCAAGGCAACTCTGGGGCATTTGCTTTGAGAATTTGTTAATGTTGGGTGGGTTATTTCAACAGTGTGACTAATGTTTGAAATAATTCTTTTCTAAGAATTTTTCTTGCAAAACTAGTGACGTTTTTAGTTACTATAAATAAGTAAATAAAAGACAGCCTTCCTTTTAGAGAAAAAAAAAGTGCAATTTTTCTGGCCACAGGGCATTGGGCAGGGTCAGTGTGGTTTGTAGCCAGTCTCCCTTTCTCCTCAAAGAAAAACTCTCAAGTAAACCAAGCTTTATAAGATCGTCATTAAAACTTCAGACTTAAAGGTGAGCAGCAGAGGCCTGTTTAAAAGTGTGACGCAAGCTGTGGGATTGCTTCCTAAGCCGACCTGTGCGGTCCACACATTGCTTCATCAGAGTTGGACTTTTTCCTGTGCCCTGGAGTCTGTGAACCTGGAGGGAAATGAGGGTGGAAGATGCCCAGACACATCAGATAATAGTTACCTCACTGGCTGCTGGAGTTCAGTTGTGTTAAACTGTGAGTAATCATTTGGACGGTGGTAGTAATCTCTTTGTTGTAAGCTCGCAGCTGAATTACTAAAGTACAATTTATATTATACAGTTTCAGCGCAGTTAACTCTTAACAGAAAACCTGAAGTCTAAGCTGCAAGTTTAAAAGGTACAGTACAGCCATGATGCCTACAAATAACTTCACTTGGACCTTTCTGTCACTTAGAAGAGAAACGCAGCTTGAGCGAACACTTCGGGAAGTGTTGACTCCTCGTGCTGCTTCTGCATGTTGGACTGCATTCTCAGGTCTGTCCTAGACATCTGCACGGCAGGAGCCAAGCCCCCTCTCGTGTCTGTTACTGTTCAGTGTAACCGCTGCCTAGCGCCCCTCCATACCTGTTGCTTCAGGAGGCGGTTTATATCCCTGTGGCTATTGCCAGGGCCACAGAAAAGAAATTCTATATCTGTATGCAACACTAACTCTTTGAGAGCCGGCATACATTTCTGCTTGCTGTGCCTTGTTCTGGATGCTTTTTTATACTAATAAAGTATGTTTGGTGTTCTTGTCAAAAGAAAGGGAAGGAAGGAAGGAAGGAGGGAAGGGAAGGGAAGGGAAGGGAAGGGAAGGGAAGGGAAGGGAAGGGAAGGGAAGGGAAGGGAAGGGAAGGGAAGGGAAGGGAAGGGAAGGGAAGGGAAGGAAAGGAGGGAGGAAGGAAGAAGGAAAAGGATGGCATTTGGGGGAAGGACATTAAACAAAGTCACCTAGGAAGATAGTTTTAAATAACGAAGCTTGAGTCAGTGAGATGGTAAGGGATGTCATTATTGCCCCTCACAGCACCTCTTACTGAGGCTGGCTCTGCCCAGGAGGGGTGATTAGGGCTCTCAGATACAGGGCAGGTACACAGGTCGGGTGAGCAAAGCAATCTGAAAGCCATATTCTACCTTACTTATTGTATGACCATAAGCTGGCGTCCTTCCCAGTTTCTACATGATAAAATGGGAGATCCTAGGCAAACACTAACAATGTCCCAACAGAACGTTCTTTCATTGATTCATTCTGGGTCTTCTTCCCAACAAACACTAAAATGGCCTTTTCTTAGCAGGCTCAGGGTCCAATGCTCAAGCCTTAGTCTTGGCAGAAGTTCCTCTCCACACATCATTGCCACCCACCCTTCTTGCGAGACTTTTTGGCTAGAGCATCTTGGCTAACCTTAGGTATTTGGTTTTTTGGAATCTCCTTAGACTGTTCTGTAACTGTGGCTTGCCTCTCATCGTCTGACCACAATATAAGTCCCCCATCATCCCTGGAGACTATTCAGAGAAACAAGGATTTCCTGTGCATTATTCTCCAAACCAGTGAGCAGGGGCTGCCCTGACATGACCCCCATACGAGGGTCTTTAGGAGGCTTTAAGGAAAGAAGCAGAGGGAAGGTATTGTTTGTGTGTGTCAGGGAAGTTTTGACTCTATCAAATTTGAAGACAAATGATCATTGTGTCAGACTTACAACAGCCTAGACTCATGTGGGTTCTGTTGACTGTCCAGGTTTTAGCATCAATGACTTGTCTTATTGTATAGCGAAAGGCTTCATACTGGAGTCTAAGTTCAACACAAGTCATACCTGCACCCTAAAGATTGTGTTGGCCCAAGCTTGGTGGAGACGGACAGTGGGGAACCTAGAACTGGCCTCTGGGGAGGGGCTTGGAACTACCATCAAGGAACGCTTGAAGTTTCACTAAAGTAGGAGAACAGACTTAGGTGGCAAAGTGAAGCGGAACCATGTTTCCAGCAGAGAACGCAGTGAACACAAGGGCCCTGAGGAGAAAGAGGACAGGCTGGAGTCAGTTGACTTTCTAAGCCCCTGTCCCTCTGCTCCCCGGGCTGTGGTTCTAAAAGTTCCCTTCCCTTCCCGACCTTGACCTCTCATCTCTAGAACAAGTCAGCTTTGTTCACTTTGTTATAATTGTGTTGTTTTTATTAGTTTTAAATTAACTATACAAAATAGTGGGCTTGCTATGGTCTTTTTATACATACTTAGTTCTTATCCCTCTCCCTTCTCTGCTGTCCTTCCCCGTCCCTACCCTCTGCTAATCTTTACCGCCTTCCTTCTACTTTCACATCACATGCATTTTCTGCTCTCTCTTTCTCCTGTTCTCTTCCCTTAAGATCTCTTCTGTCCTTTTTTGTTTCATTATGGCACACAGATGCACACATGCAAATACACATAAATCCAAACTTAAATATTTCTTGCACATAACAGAATATAGGGTATTTTTGCTTTCTGAATTTGGCTAATTTTTCAAAAACACAATGACCTGCAGCTCCAACCATTTTCATATATATATATATATTACTATTGGGGCATAACATTCTATTGTGCACTTGGCCTCACTTTCTTTATCCACTCCTGAGGGTGAGCATCTCTGCTGTCTGCATTTCTTATGTTGTGAACAGAAGTGCTTCTGTCTTGTAGGAAGACAAGTGTGAGAGTGACAGGTCTTCACTGTGGGTCCCTGCTTCCTCTTCTTTCACCTATGATCACCTGGGTGTCAGGACCAAAGATGTTCCAACTTGGAAGCCTTGTTGTCTTGGACAGCCTGATCACTGGGACCTCAGAACCGCTTTTTTGTAATATGGGCAGTAATGTGCATAATTTGGACATTCTGAATTCTTTCTCTGGAAGTCAGAGTCAGTAAAGTTGCTATGAGCCAGCTTGCCGCAGGAGTCACCCTAATGAACACTCTGTCTGCAATATCAGAGCCTGCCGGGAGGGGGCAGTGCTGTCCTTATGTGGGGGTCACTGAGGACTATGCAGCCATTCATTTCCTGCCTCACTCACTTATCTTTTTAGAAATAAACTGTCCTATGACATTACATCCTTACAGGGTCTTGCCAATATATGCACAGGATAAATTCTTTAAAGAAAAATTTCAAAATTTTAGGAAGTTTGCATTTTAAATCGCGGTAGCTATTGAGGGTACTCCCCTATCCACTTTCTCTAGCAGTCTGTGTGGCCTGTCTCCCAACCCTTTGCATGCAGTAACTTTTAACTGGTTTGCCATTATCTGAGATAAGAAAATGAAACTCAGTTCACTTTTCATTTCTCTAATTCTAACTGTTCTCACATCTTAATACCTTTATTACTGGATTACATAATTTAACTAAAGTGTTGTGTCAAACGATTAGCATCTATTTCTGTAGTTTGTTTTCCTTTTCTTATTGATCTGTGTTGAGTGTCTAGAAACGAAGGACATCAGCCCACTCCGGTTATACGTTCTTGAACTATCCACATTCCTATTTAATGGCACCTCTGTTCTCTGCTGTAGAAGAATGGATGCCTGGCAGTCCTTACAGGAAGATGTAAGCCCATGCATGCTGCCTTCAAACCTTGTCAAGGTTTGGGCATCTTCCCAAGGTGAAGAAGGAACCATCTTCTCGTTTCACAGATGGGAGAATCAGAGTGGAGAGAAAATGGTACCAAGTTCAAGGTTGCCCAGGAAATTGTACGGTGAGTTGTAGCTAGCTAAGCAATGCCAGCTAAGTTGACCTTGTCAGCATCAATATAATAGGCAAAGCCTGTCCACAGTTGCAATTTTTGGATGACATTTCCTTGATTAAAAGTGTTTTTAATAGTTTGCTTTTATTTCTGTGTATGTATCTCTGTGTGTATGTCTGTGTGTGTCCCCAGAAGCCAGAAGAGGGTGTCAGATCCTAGGATTTATAGATGGCTATGAGCCTTCCAACAAAGTACTTGGAACTGAACTCTAGTGTCCCCCTCCCCCAAAGGAGCAGCAAGCACTGTTAACTGCTGTGCCGCCATCTCTCCAGTATCACCACTATACTGAAAACACAGATGGTACGTGGTCATACATGAATGCTTTTCTTAATGAAACAACTCATGTTCATATATATGTGTGTGTGTGTGTGTGTGTGTGTGTGTGTGTGAGAGAGAGAGAGAGATATGGTATCATTTTGGGAACCCTAATTGCTGCTGTAGCTGTGATAAAGTGGGAGGTATTTTTTTCTACTTCTGTGTTTCTTATAATCAAAACCTTCCTAGCAGGTAGGTTAAGCATAAGAACTAGGGTAAAGTGGATAAATTCTCACCCAACCTGGCTCTGGCTCTGTCATTCCTGCCCTATAGCTCCCACTTGCTCCCTGTTTCACACACACGAAAAACAAACAAACAAACAAAAACTTTGCAGGTATTGTGGAATATCACAATAGGGAACTTGCCCAAGTGCAAAATGACATTATATAGTGAGTGTTGGTCCAAGCCTGTGACTGTTACTCTGGGAGGAAGTTCTGTCCTGTGGGGAAGGGAAATCCAGGAAGCAGAGCATTTAAGCTGTATCCCAGCCTAGTTCCTGTAGGCCCTCCGCCCCACTGCTGGCCTCTCTGGTCTCAGTAGCCTTTTTTAAACAGGGAGCTGAATTGTGTCTGGGAACAAATACCAGCTCATTGCTTAAGTGCTGGGGACGGTGGAACCAGAAAACTGACACGACTGGGGATTTAGTATATGTTGGGGATAGAATGGCCTAGCCTGAGACACATACTTTTTAATGTGTCACTGGAGATTTTCAATGAGAAATTCATTGCAGTATACTTATGGTCCCACCATTGCCCCTGATAGACAAGCACATTATCTTCCAGGAGACTTCTGATATACAGATAGGAACTCAGAGCATCCAGCAAACCTGGGATGACCTCTGTCAGGCCAGCCTCTGCCCCCAAACTGCCTTTTATGTGTACAATGCAATGTAATGGCAAACATTACTGTCACCAGTGTCCACAGCCTGTCCTGCGTGAGGATAGTCACATGTGCTTCACAAATGTTTCTCTGCAGATGAATAGCCCAGAGGGAGGCTGCAGTTCCCAGTCCCACTTCATGGAGAAAGATAAAGCCCTATCTCCTGTCATGCAGTGAGAAGAGTGAAGATTTGAACCCATGTTCTCCAATTCCTGGTGCCAGGCTCTGACCAGATCCCACCAAGTCCCTTCACCAGCAACATAATGCACCAGACGCTTCTCTGTCCATCATGGACATGTCCATCATGTCCATCATGTCCATCATGGAAGATGTTAGTTAACCTATGTAGCAGCTAAGGCAACAGAAGCCACCAACTGTAACATCCCCAGACTATGGTCCTGGGGTGTGAAAACCCCCCTTGACGAGATCTCAACAGGGCCCTTATCTCTGTGACCCCTATCAGTGAGCAGGATTTTCATGAGTTTGTGCAACATGGTGGCAGGCAGCCAGTGAGAGGGTCACAAACAGAAGCAAACCATGGCAAGACCCCAGCAGGCTCTGACAGCATCATCATGTCCATGGCTATGGTGACCTCATGCTGAGTACAGGCCCTCGGGGCTTCCTAGGTAGCAGTGGTCCATCTCTGTGCTGTCTCACAGCCCAACACCCAGATCCCACCCGTTTCTGTGCTGTTCTGGCTTGACATGAACCCAGGGCTTGGTGACCAGTTAAAAAATGTGCCCCATGGGAAATGTGCCCCTGGGGATGCACAAGCCTAGGGGAAGTGCTGGCCTGCCAGCTGTTCACACCCTGATGTAGGTAGAAAGGCCAAGGCACTAGATTTCTACTCCCTCGTGTCCTTGGCAGCTGTGTGACTCTCAGAAACCTGTTCCTTCCACTGGAAAATGAGGCTCTCAAACCTGCCTCCTGATAAGTACGAAGCCCAATCAAGTGTATGATGGGAATGTAACCTGGAGGTCGGAGAGCAGGCAAACGATTGCATTTGCCCTCAGGAAAACCCCATACTTCTCACTGCTATCCTTCTCACTGCCTGCTGGAGCAGCTGCTCCCTCTCTCAGTGGGAGCTTAGATTCTGGGTTCTCAGCTCATCAAAGCCTCTTCCTATCTGAACCCCTTTAAAGATCACTAGTAGATAGAAACAGAAGCAGGACAGTTCCAGATGGTATATAAAGGTCAGCGGCCACTGCCAGTTGTCTGATTATAGAGGTTTGTGCCCTACAGTCCACATGTGAAGGGCTGTGCGCATGAGCCACAGGGTTTAGAGGTAGTGCTTGGACTCTCAAATTCAGAGGAGAGTGAGCTCACCATATGTGATAAGGCCGCCTGTCAGTCCCATAGTCAAGCTGTTTCTGTCACAGACAAGCTGGGGAGGTCAGAAACCAGCTTTGCTCAGAGTCCACAATATAGATGGCCTAAGAAACATCTGTATACTGCTTATATTTTTATATTGTGTGTATGATGTTCACATGTGAGTGCAGGGGTGTGTGTGTGTGACTGTGTGCCTGCTAAGGTCAGAGGGTAAACCTCCAGAGTGGGTTCTCTCTAAAACAGTTCCATGGGCTATGCTGAGAAAGCATAGGTCATTAGGCCTGTGAAACAAGTGTCTCTTCCATTGACCGATCTCACTGACTCAATGAGAGCTATGAGCTAGCATGAACAAAACATACATTTTCTGGCTGCAAGGTGGAGTGTAGGTCACGGCATCACTTCAGTTTCTCCCTGAATCACTTCAGTTTCTCCATGATGGAAATAAACTACTGCTCTACCCACATAGGAGGTGGGTCTCTACGGAAACCCCTTGTCTGTCTTTATTCATAAATTCTTTTTTTTTTTCCATGTCTTTTATTTATTTATTTATTTATTTATTTTCAATGCAGTTTATTCAGGAACATTGAACAATCCTCGGACCCCGGGGAAAGCCAGCCCACAGCTTAAATAGCCTCTGGGTAGCCAACCCAGGCGTGCCACGGGGGCAATGCAGATAGGTCCACATACATGGAAGCAAGCCAGATCCTCGGCCTTAGCCAAATGTGGAGTTGTTCGTGACAGAGAGCACTCACCATCGGGAAGGTGGAAGGCGGAAACCAGCTCCATCTTTAAGGCATAGCATTCCGCAGCTCTCTACAGTTCCCCCTTTTTGTTTTAGACGCATCAGGCAAGAGTAGAGGTCTGATCTCTGATATTAGAAATAAATTGGGACTTTGTACAGATGTTCATTTAGGTGTCATCCACCCAAAGAGCATCAGACCCGTCCAATACCTTTTTCTCAGAGGCGGGACCTGGGGCATCAATCCGCATGCAATCAGACATGCTCTTCTCTGGGTCCAAAGCGGCTGACCCTGAGTGCAGTGCTTAGCCTCGCATCCTGAGCGTATCATTTTAGCTTTTTATGGTATCCAGCCATGCTTGGGGAGAATGTCCTGCTTCAATGGCTGTAAAGGCCTGAATGATCATGGCTGCATCACACTGTTGTGAGACTCTAATCTTGCATATATACCACAGGCAAACCAAGGAGACCAACACCAGAAGGCCTGCTGACTCTCCCATGCCCGCCCATTCCTTCAGATGATTCATGGCTGCAGCAATCCATGTTGATAATCCTGTGGCTAGTCCTGCGTCCACTCCGGTAGAATTTACTGTGACAATGGCCACTCTCAGCTGCTCCATCGTAGTATCGAATTCTCCAGTCCAATTACCTAAAATATAGCTCGACAATTGTTTAGACAGATTTGCAGCGCAGGAAAAATTCTCATGTTGTATGCTAGTGACACAAAGTCCCGCATACTTTCATTGACAGCCAGGTTGAACGATTTGCCATAGGGTATCAATTTGCTCCTGCAAGAGGTCAATCCTCTGATTGAACACCATCAAGCTTCCTTTTAGTTGAGCATTAATTCCTTTATGTACAACTAAGGCATGAGCTACATTGGCTAAATGATTATTCAGGGTTTGAGCAGTCTGCCCAGTATGACTCATGGCTAATGCCCTGGTGGTAGCTCCAACAGCCGTCAATGAGATGGTAGTAACAATGGTGGCTGTAGTTCCAAGATCCCTTTTCTGTCTGAAGAGAGTCATAGCGTGAGGGGCATCAATGGGCATAGGCACCCAGTGAGGCATGCGAGTAACCAGGGCATACCTAACTTTACTAGCATTCCAGCATTGGGCAAAAAAGCAAGTATCATTACCACAATTACTTGGCTCTATCTGGCTAATAATGAATAAAAATGGGGGATATAGACAAACAGGTGTGGGCTTATAGGAAATATTATGAGAAGCCTTAACCCCTCGTTGGAACATCCTGCGTCAGTTCTAGAACTAGCAGTGGTGGTGTCCGAGGTCTGAGTAGGTTCAGGAGACCATTGCCCCCAGGGGCGAGACGTGCTCCATGCCAATTGACTAACTCCATGTTTTCCTCCAATTTTGAAAGTCATTTAAGGTTCTTAAATTACTTTTTTCCCTTTTTTCTTAAATTTTTCATCAATTACACTTTATTCATTCTGCTTCCCCCCATAAGCCCCTCCCTCCTCCCATCCCAATCCCACCCTCCCTCCTCCCTCTGCTTGCATGCCACTCCCCAAGTCCACTAATAGGGGAGGTTCTCCTCTCCTTTCTGATCTTAGTCTGTCAGTTCACATCAAAAGTGGCTGCATTGTCCTCTACTATGGCCTGGTAAGGCTGCTCCCCCCCAGAGGGAGGTGATCAAAGAGCAGGCCAATCAGATTATGTCAGAGGCAGTCCCTCTTCACATTACTATGTAACCCAATTGGACTCTGAACTGCCCTGGGCTACATCTGTGCAGGGGTTCTAGGTTATCTCCATGAATAGTCCTTGGTTGGAGTATGAGTCTCTGGGAAGTTCCCTATGTTCAAATTTTCTTGTTCTGTTGCTCTCCTTGTGGAGACCCTGTCCTCTCCAGCTCTTACTATTTCCCAGTTCTTACCTAAAATTCCGTTCACCTGCCCAACAGTTGCCCATCCGGCTCAGCATCTGCTTTGATAGTCTGAAGGGCAGAGGCTTTCAGAGGCCCTCTGTGGCAGGTTCCTAGGTTGTTTCCTGTTTTCTTCTTCTTCTGATGTCCATCCTCTTTGCCTTTCTGGATGGGGTTTGGACGTTTTAGTTAGGGTCCTCTCTCTTGCTTAGTTTCTTTAGATGCACAGGTTTTAGTGGATTTGTCCTATGTTGTATGTCTATATGAGTGAGTATATACCATGTGTGTCTTTTTGCTTCTGAGACAACTCACTCAGGATGATCCTTTCCAGATCCCACCATTTACCTGCAAATTTCATGATTTCCTTATTTTTCATTGCTGAGTAATATTCCATTGTGTAGATGTACCACAATTTCTGCATCCATTCTTCAGTTGAGGGGCATCTGGGTTGTTTCCAGCTTCTGGCTATTACAAATAAAGCTGCTATAAACATGGTTGAGCAAATGTCCTTTTTGTGTACTTGAGCCTCTTTTGGATATATGCCCAGGAGTGGTATGGCTGGATCTTGAGGAAGCGCTATTCCTAGTTGTCTGAGAAAGCGCCAGATTGATTTCCAGAGTGGTTGTACAAGTTTACATTCCCACCAGCAGTGGAGAAGGGTTCCCCTTTCTCCACAACCTCTCCAGCATGTGTTGTCACTTGAGTTTTTGATTTTGGCCATTCTCATGGGTGTAAGGTGAAATCTCAGGGTTGTTTTGATTTGCATTTCCCTAATGGCTAATGAGGTTGAGCATTTCTTTAAGTGCTTCTCTGCCATTCGGTATTCCTCTACAGAGAATTCTCTGTTTAGCTCTGTTCCCCATTTTTTAAGTGGATTACTTGGTTTGCTGCTTTTCAGCTTCTTTAGTTCTTTATATATACTGGATATGAGTCCTCTGTCAGATAAAGGGTTGGTGAAGATTCTTTCCCAATCTGTAGGTGGTCGCTTTGTTTTGATGACGGTGTCCTTTGCTTTACAGAAGCTTTTCAGTTTCATGAGGTCCCATTTATTGGTTGTTGCTCTTAGAGCCTGTGCTGTTGGTGTTCTGTTCAGGAAGTTTCCCCCTGTACCAATGAGTTCTAGGGTATTTCCCACTTTTTTTTCAAGCCGATTTAATGTGTCTGGTTTTATGTTGAGGTCTTTGATCCACTTGGACTTCAGTTTTGTGCAGGGTGACAAGTATGGATCTATTTTCATTTTTCTACATGTAGACATCCAGTTGGACCAGCACCATTTGTTGAAGATGCTATCTTTTTTCCATTGTATGGTTTTGGCGTCTTTGTCAAAGATCAGGTGTCCATAAGTGTGTGGGTTTATTTCTGGGTCCTCTGTTCGGTTCCATTGATCCACCATTCTGTTTCTATGCCAGTACCATGCAGTTTTTAGAACTGTTGCTCTATAGTACAACTTAAGATCAGGGATGGAGATACCTCCAGAAGATCTTTTATTGTAGAGGATTGTTTTAGCAATTCTGGGTTTCTTGTTATTCCATATGAAGTTGAGAATTTTCCTTTCCAGGTCTGTAAAGAATTGTGTTGGTAATTTGAAGGGCATTGCATTGAATCTGTAGATTGCTTTTGGTAAGATGGCCATTTTTACTATGTTAATCCTACCAAGCCATGAGCATGGGAGATCTTTCCATCTTCTCATATCTTCTTCTAATTCTTTCTTCAGAGATTTGAAATTTTTTTCATACAAGTCTTTGACTTCCTTGGTTAGGGTTACTCCGAGGTACCTTATGTCATTTGTGGCTATTGTGAAGGGTGTTGTTTCCTTAATTTCTTTCTCAGCCCTTTTGTCTTTTGTATACAGGAGGGCTACTGATTTTTTTGAGTTAATTTTGTATCCTGCCACTTTGCTGAAGGTGTTTATCAGCTGTAGGAGTTCCCTGGTAGAGTTTTTGGGGTCAGTCACGTATACTATCATATCATCTGCAAATAGTGATAATTTGACTTCTTCCTTTCCAATTTGTATCCCCTTGATCTCCTTCAACTGTCTTATTGCTCTAGCAAGGACTTCCAACACTATGTTGAAGAGATATGGAGAGAGTGGGCAGCCTTGTCTTGTCCCTGATTTCAGTGGGATTGCTTTAAGTTTCTCTCCATTCAGTTTGATGTTGGCTATAGGCTTGCTGTATATCGCCTTTACTATGTTTAGATATGTGCCTTGTATCCCTGATCTCTCCAGTACTTTGAACATGAATGGATGTTGGATTTTGTCAAAGGCTTTTTCAGCATCTAGGGAGATTATCATGTGGTTTTTTTCATTCAGTTTGTTAATATGGTGGATCACATTGATGGATTTCCGTATATTGAACCACCTCTGCATACCTGGGATGAAGCCTACTTGGTCATAGTGGATAATATCTTTGATGTGTTCTTGGATTCGGTTTGCAAGTATTTTATTAAGTATTTTTGCATCAATGTTCATAAGGGAGATTGGCCGGAAATTCTCTTTCTTTGTTGAGTCTTTGTGAGGTTTAGGTACCAAGGTGACTGTGGCTTCATAGAATGAATTTGGTAATATTCCTTCTGTTTCTATTTTGTGGAATAGTTTGAAGAGAATTGGTGTTAGCTCTTCTTTGAAGGCCTGGTAGAATTCTGCGCTGAAGCCATCTGGTCCTGGGCTTTTTTTGGATGGGAGACTTTTGATGACCGCTTCTATTTCTTTGGGGGATATAGGTCTATTTAGTTGATTTACCTGGTCCTGGTTCAGCTTTGGTAAGTCAAATCGATCAAGAAAATTGTCCATTTCATTTAGATTTTCAAATTTTGTGGCATATAGACTTTTGAAGTAAGTCCTAATGATTGTTTGGATTTCCTCAGTGTCTGTAGTTATATCCCCCTTTTCATTTCTGATTTTGTTGATTTGGGTGGTGTCTCTCTGCCTTTTAGTTAGCCTGGCTAAGGGTTTGTCGATCTTGTTGATTTTCTCAAAGAACCAGCTCTTGGTTTCATTGATTCTTTGAATTGTTTTATTTGTTTCCAATTGATTGATTTCAGCCCTGAGTTTGATTATTTCCAGCCGTCTACTCCTTCTTGGTGTGTCTGCTTCTTCTTTTTCTAGGGTTTTTAAGTGAGCCATTAGGGTGCTTGAATGAGCTGTCTCAAATTTCTTTTTGAAGGCACTTAGTGCTATGAACTTTCCTCTTAGCACTGCTTTCATTGTGTCCCACAAGTTCGGGTATGTTGTGTCTTCATTTTCATTGATTTCTAGAAAGACTTTAATTTCTTTCTTTATTTCTTCCCTGACCCAGCTGTCATTTAGTAACAAGTTGTTCAGTTTCCATGTGTGTGTAGGCTTTTTGTTATTTCTGTTATTGTTGAGGTCCAGCTTTATTCCATGGTGATCAGACAAGATACATGGGATTATTTCAATCTTCTTGTATTTGTTGAGGCTTGCTTTGTGACCCACTATGTGGTCTATTTTGGAGAAGGTTCCATGAGGTGCTGAGAAGAAGGTAAATTCTTTTGTGTTTGGGTGTAAAGTTCTGTAAATGTCTGTTAGGTCCATTTGATTCATGACCTCTGTCAGAGACATTGTTTCTTTGTTTAATTTCTGTTTGGTTGACCTGTCCTTTGTTGAGAGTGGGGTGTTGAAGTCTCCCACTATTAATGTGTGTGGATCTATATGTGCTTTAAATTTTATCAATGTTTCTTTCACAAATGTGGGTGCCCTTGTATTTGGGGCATATATGTTCAGGATTGTGATGTCTTCCTGGTGGAATTTTCCCTTGATGAGTATGAAGTGTCCTTCCCCATCTCTTTTGATTAATTTTGGTTGAAAGTCTATTTTATCAGATATTAGAATGGCTACTCCTGCTTGCTTCTTGGGTCCGTTTGCTTGGAAAGTCGTCTTCCAACCCTTTACCCTCAGGTAATGTCTATCTTTGTGTCTTAGGTGTGTTTCTTGTATGCAACAGATTGCTGGGTTTTGTTTACGTATCCATTCTGTTAATCTGTGTCTTTTTATTGGAGAGTTGAGTCCATTGATGTTGAGAGAGATTAATGACCAGTGGCTGTTAGATCTCTTGATTTTGATGTTGGCTGTGGTCATCAGGTTGTGTGCTTGGTTGCTTTTTGTTTTACTGAAGTGAGGTTATTTATTTCCTGTGTTTTCTTGAATGTAGCTAGCTTTCTTGGGTTGTATTTTCCCTTCCAGTGTCTTCTGTAATGCTGGATTTGTTTGTAGGTATTGTTGAAATTTGTTTTTGTCATTGAATATCTTGTTTTCTCCATCTATGAGGACTGAGAGTTTTGCTGGGTATAGTAGCCTGGGCTGACATCTGTGTTCTCTTAGGGTCTGCATGATATCTGTCCAGGCCCTTCTGGCTTTCATAGTCTCTGTTGAAAAGTCAGGTGTGATTCTAATGGGTTTGCCATTATATGTTACTTGGCCTTTTTCCCTTGCAGCTTTTAGTATTTTTTCTTTGTTCTGTATACTTACTGTTTTGATTATTATGTGGCGGGAGGATTTTCTTTTCTGGTCAAATTTGCTGGGTGTTCTGTAGGCCTCATGTATTCTAATTGGCCTCTCCTTTAGCTTGGGGAAATTTTCTTCAATGATTTTGTTGAAAATATTTTCTGGGCCTTGGAGAAGGGAGTCTTCTTTTTCCTCTATACCTATTATTCTTAGGTTTTGTCTTTTCATATTGTCTTGCATTTCTTGGACGGTCTGTGTCAGGAATTTTTCAGATTTAACATTTTCTTTGACAGATACATCGATTTCTTCCATTGTATCTTCTACACCTGAGATTCTTTCTTCCATCTCTTGTAGTCTGTTGGTTATGCTTACCTCTGTAGTTCCTGTTTTCTTCCCTAGATTCTTCCTTTCCATTATTTCTTCCATTTGTGTTTTCTTTAATTTTTCCAATTCTATCTTCAGGTCTTGAGTTGTTTTGTTTACTTCCTTCACCTGTCTGATTGTACTTTCCTGTTTTTCTTTTAGTTCCTTCAACTCTGTTTCTTTCATTTCATTCAGTGTTTTAAGCATTTCCTTTCTAAAGGCCATAAACTGTTTGGCTGCAGCTTCCTCTATTTCTTTACGGATGGCAATATTCTGTTTCAGTTTATCTTCCTCTATGTCTTTACGAATCTTATTTGTTTCCTCTGTTATCATCTTCATGAGCATACTTGTTAGGTCATCTTCTTGGATTTCAGTTATGGTGGGGTGTCCAGGGCTACTTGCCCCTGGGTAACTGGGTTCTGGAGATGCCATATTGCTCTGTCTTTTGTTGCTTGAGCTTTTACGCTGGCCTCTACCCATTGTGTTATCTTAGGAGTTTGGGGTTATTTTCTGGTGGTTCCTGGGGATCCTGTGGTGGAGAGAATCCCCTTTGCAGAAAGCTGGATTTTCCTGAAGGATGTCTTCTCAGCTTTTTGGGTATAGTCCCTGGATGTCTGGTGTTTTTTCAGGAGTTGCTCACCTCAAGGATATAGACCTGAGTGGTAACTGTGGTCTTTGTTAGTCGAGAGGGTTCTCCTCTCACCCAGGGAAGTCCTGAGGGCAGCTGCCCTGTTTCTGGGTTTCTTGTTGCAAATTTAATGATCAGCTGCTGTGACCCAGTTGGACATCAGGCGCGCCTCAACTGTTTGTGCTTGTGTCTGGAGCACAGCTGAGTGCTGGCGCCTCGGCCCCACTAGACTACTAGACTTTTTCTAGGGAAGGATTGGGTGATTTAGATCAGTACAGTTTCCTTCCTTCCCCGTGGATTCTCTGGAGACACGGACTCCTAGTGTCTTTTTTTTTGCCCTGGTGCACAGTGCTCAGTGTCCGCCAGCTGGCTGGCCACAGAAATTTGCCTGTGCCTGGAGCACAGCTGTGTGATGGCGGCTCAGTCTCTGCCAGCTGTCTGGTGCGCAGAAACTGCCTGTGTCTGCCTTTGTGGCTTTTGGGAGTCTGAGTGGCTCCCTAAGCTGGGTAATTTTCCGGGGACCTTTTCAGGTTGGGGGTGAGCTGAGTGCTCTGAGATCAGACCCGCCGTTTCTATCTCTGGCGGCGAATCAGGCGCGCAGGCAGGCAGGGCTCTGTGCCGGAACCTGGGTCCCCAGCTCTGGCTCCGGGCTGGCTCCTGGGGTGCCCGTGGAACCCGCCCGAGTCTTTTCCAGGGGATGTCTGGGTGACCTAAGGCCGGTCCCAATCGTTTCCTGTACCCTGGGGTTATCTCTCGACTGAAAATTCCAGTCTCTGATAGTGTGGTGCCCAAGGTTCAGTCTGGGACCGTGACCAGAGACACTGGCTTGTGGCTCTGGGCTGGGGCTGGGGCTGGCGGCCGGCAGCCAAGCGTCTGGCGGAACCGGGATCTCTTCCGCGGTTTAGCCGGGTGAGTTAAAAGCTGGTTGAATCCCCCACCGTGGGGTATCCTCTCACCTGGGAAACACAATGTCTGTGTTTTATGGCCGAGAGTTCTGATTGCTGTTCACTGTGCTGATCCTGCTGTGCTGCTGCTCAGAATGAGAGTCCTCCCGGCACCGCCATCTTGCCCCTCCTATTCATAAATTCTTTAGTTACTGTTACATAGCAAAATCCATCAGAGAATGAAGTCAATATTAAGAACAAGGAATAAAGGCTATCATTTCAGGACCGGAATCAAGCTGTACCCAAAGCCAGCTTGAGTCTGTGAGTTTCACCTGAAATTCTATTTTTTCCTAGTGTCTTTGGTTTATCCTCTAAAACCAAGGAAGTGGATTTCTCCCTCCAAGGCCAAAGCCATCCCACCTTAGGCATTCATACATCTTCTACCTCCTGTGCAACAGCAACACGTGGAACACACAGCCACACTATAGTCATGGCCACTATCAAGCTAGAAATGATGCAAATCATTTTTCCAGCCATGCAGAAATGCTAATCCTTGACAGCACAGTGGTCGTGAACATACAAATTTTCCTCCTTTTATTTTTACTGCTGCTGAAGTTTTCTGCTCTGGGTAAGAACTGTGTATGGTGCATTAAACAAATCTGCTTTTGAAGGAAGCTGCTTTTGAATACCGGTGTGTGAGCCTGTGAGATGGGGGAAGTTATTGTGATTGACCTATCACAGCAGCCATCCAGAGGTTGGCTCTGGCTGGAGAGCATGAGGGCATTCAGATGTAGACAAGGAGCATAGGAAGGATGGGCAGAACAACATTAAGATCACATGACCAGGAGCATGTGTTTTTACCTCTGAGTTTCCAAATGAAGAAATAGGCTAGCCTAGGCAAACACTATGATCTTTTCCAACAGAACATTCTCTCATTCATTCATTTGGAGTCTTCTCTTAGTCACACTGAACCAACCACTTTCTGGAAGCCTCAAAATGCACAGCTCTGAGCCTTACTCTTGACAAATGGTCATCTCCATTCTTCACAGCCATTCAAGTGATTTTTTTAATTCTTTATTAATTACACTTTATTCACTTTGTATACCCCCTGTGGTTCCCTCTCTCCTCCCGTCCCAATCCCTTCCTTCCTCCACCCTCTGCATGCATACCCCTCCCCAAGTCCACTGATAGGGGAGGTCTTCTTTTCTTTCCTTCTGACCCTAGTCTGTTAGGTCTCATCAGGAGTGGTAATGCTGCTTCCCCCTCAGGGGCAGGTAATTAAAGAGCAGGCCAATCAGTTCATCTCAGAGACAGTCCCTGTTCCTATTACAATGGAACCCACTTGGATACTGAACTGACATGGGCCACATTTGTGCAGGGGTCTTAGGTTATCTCCATGCATAGGCCTTGGTTGGAGTATCAGTCTCAGGAAAGACCCCTGTGCGCAGATTTTTTGGTTCTATTGCTCTCCTTGTGGAGTTCCTGTCCTCTCCAGATCTTACTTACTGTTTCCCACTTCTTTCACAAGGTTCCCTGCACTCTGCCCAAAGGTTGCCCATAAGTCTCAGCATCTGCATTGATAGTCTGCAGGGCAGAGCCTTTCAGAGGTCCTCTATGTCAGGCTCCTGACTTGTTCCCTCTTTTCTCCTCCTTCTGATGTCCATCCTCTTTGCCTTTCTGGATAGGAATTGAACATTTTAGCAAGAGTCCTCCCTCTTGATTAGTTTCTTTAGGTGTACAGATTTTAGTAGGTGATTTTTAATTCACTGCTTAGGTGACCTTTAATTCGGAAAATGTAGGCCAACCTTAGGTGTTTTCTTTGGAATCATTTTATAACATCCTGAAATCGGGACATGCTTCTCATCCCATGACCACAATATATAGAAGCCACTGTCACACCAGCTCTCCAGGAGCCCATGCAGAGAAGCAAGGATTTTGTGTGTATTATTCTCTAAACCTGTAAGTAGGGGTTTCCCCAATATGACCCCTACTTGAAGGTCTTCAGAAGGCTTTGGGGCAAGAAGCACTGGGAAGGAGCTGTTTGTCTTATTTTTTGATTCTAACAAATTTGAAGACATAGATGATACTGTGTCAGACCAACAACAGTCTAGGTTTATGTGGGGTCCGTTGATTTTTCAGAGATCATTCGTAAATGACATGTCTTAATGTACAGAGAATGGCTTCATACTAAAGTCTAGGCTTAACAGTGATGTAAGCCGTGGCTATTCTTTAATGACGGTGTTGCTCCATGGAGCCAGGTAGGGGAAGCCTTAAACTGGTCTCTGGGAAGTGCCTGGTAGCTCACTTCATGGAAGGTGTGAATTTTCATTGAAGCAAGAAAACAGCAGTTTTATGTGTCAAAGAGTAGAGGAAATAAGTTTTAAGCAGGGAAGGAAGTGAACACAAGGGACCTGAGCATAAAGAGCACAGCTTGGCTTTGCAAGTCCAACCCCTCCACTCCCAGGCAGTGTCTAAAGTTTCTCTACCCTCCCCACCCTGCCTGCTCTTCTTTAGGACCAGTCAACTGTTTTTCCTCGGTTGTATTTGTATGTAGTTATGTCTGTTGTTCTTAAATTCACTACAATAAGTAGTGGGTTTGCTGTGGCATTTTTCTGCTTGCTTAGCACCAATGCCTCTCTGTCCCCTGCTCTTCCCCATAACCACTCCTTGCTAATCTCTGCCTCCTTCCTTGTACTTTCATGTCATATGTGTTCTTTGCTCTCCCTTTCCCCCTCTCCTATTTTCTTAAAATTTTCTTCTCCTCCTCCCATTATCTCCTTATTGTATGATCTGACACACATTCACCCATGCAAATGTATATATACAAATTTATATGTCATTTGTACAAAATAGGGTATTTTGCCTTTCTGAATCTGGATAACTTTGATTGCCACAATGACTTCAATTTCCATTCTTTTCCGTGGAACATCATGATTTCATTTTTTGTTACAACTGAAAAAGTTCTATTGTGTAGTTGGCCTTTCTCTATCTACTCCTGAGGATGGGCATCTCTGCTGACTCCATTTCTTACCTACTGTGAACAGAAGCACATCTGTCCTGTAGGAAGGTAAGTGACAGTGACAGGCATTCAACCGTGGGTTTTTGTTTTCTCTTCTTCCTCCTATGACCCTCCAGGTGCCAGGACCAAAGGTATTCCAGCTTGGGAGCCTTGTTGTCTTGTGTGGCCTGCTCATTGGGATCTCAGAATCACAACTGGGTAATATTGATAGTGCTGGGAATAGCTTGGGCATACTGAATTCTGTCTCTGGAAGTGAGTCAAGGAAGGTGTCACCAGCTAGCTGGTCCCTGAATTGACCCTAATGAACACTCGGCATTCAATAGCAGAGGCTGCTGGAAAGGGGCACTGTAATTCTTTATTGGTGGCTATGGAGAAATGTGCAGTCCCTACCTTAATCATTTATCATTTTAGAAATAAGCAGTTTATCCTAATAGAGTCATGCCAATATACACACAGGATAAATTCTTCAAAATGAGATTTCAGAATTTTAAAAGGTATGCACACCTTTTAGCTGTTGAGAAGTATTCCCTATTCCCTTTCTCTAGCAGTCTGGGGAAGCTTGTTTCCCACAGTGCTCCCTCGCATGCACACCTTTATCAGAGATGAGAGATGTAACTTTGAATTTCTCTAATTTTAACCACTTTTATTTTCATACATTTACTACTGGTTTACAGATTTGAACTAAAATGTTGTGTCAACATTGTTAGCATATATTGTCATAGTTTTTTTTGTTTGTTTGTTTCTTATTGACCTGTGCTGACTGGCTGGAAATGAAGAGCATCAACCCACCTGACTTAGATGTCTATAGATCCCCCAACATCTATTTAATTGAACCTCTGTTTCTGCTACAGAAGAACTGACAGTTTTTATTGGAATGCTAAAACTCTTTGAATGCTGCCTTCAAACATTGTCAATGGTTAGGCAACTTTCAAAGGTAAAGAAAGCAGCCATCCCGTGATTTCTCAGATGGTGGAACAACACAGAGGAAAAAAGGTGACAGGTTCCAGATTACCTATGGAGTTGTATAGTAAGATAAAGCTTTCTAAGTAATGCTAGCTAAGGAGGCCTTGTTGGCATCATCATAATAGGTAGGTCCTTTGTGCCACAGAGCCCACTTGCAGATTTATAAATTCATGCATGATATGAAAACTGTTTTTTATATTTTTTTATTTATGAGTATGTCAGTTTGTGTCCCTAGAAGCCAAAAGACAGTACCAGATCCTCTGGACTCAGAGAAGTTTATGAGCCATTCAACGTGGGTGCTGGGAACTGAATGCTGGTTCTTTGCAAGAGCAGCCATCACTCTGAACTGCTGAGCCATTTGTGCATTGAAAGCACAAATAGTATATGGTCATACATGATGCTTTGCTTAATAAACTTTCAAGTCTTTATGTATATTTATTTGTGTATTATGTAAATATGTACATACATATGTATGTATTATAACAAACAGCCTTAATAGAAGATGTGAAACCTTTTCAACAGTACTTAAAGATACTCAGAGTACATAACAGGACAACAGTATAACATAAACAAAGGCTAGTCTTCACAGCTGTATGGTTTTACCAGCAAAAGCTGAGGGTGCACTGAAACACTACTGTAAAAATGGAACCATAACACCAAGGTTGTAAGCAAACACCCTTTACACCAGAGAAATGGAACAGGTTACAAAAGGTGGAGAAATTACAAGGCAAAACTGCTTTACAATCAACATTATAAAGCATCATTTTAAGCCACGGATTCTTTCTAAAGTAAGGTCTTTGATATTTCCAACATTGTTGATTCACTTTGTATTATCCCTGAGGTTATCATTTCTTTGGTTCACAGGAGAGAGATTTTCTACACATGCATCCTTAATATATCACACATACCTTCTGGCACAAGTCATTTATTCTATCCATTCCATCCTTATTCTCTAAATCTTCTCTTAAAACAATCAAAAGTCAGTTTTCCCTGGGCAAAAATCCAAGCTGAGATTTTGGGAGTCCTACTTGCCATTCTCATAGGTTGGAGCAATATTTTCCTTCTATGTTTTTTTTTTCTTTGTTACAGATTTTTCCATCTTTTTGTTTGTTCTCTCAACCGCTTGGCTAAGTTCCTCACACTAACCTGAGCATCTCATTAGGAGGGGTGGATCCTTAGGTCACCATGAACCAGGTAACACAGTCAAATTCAGGTGCTTGGCAAACTGATCACTTGTTTTGTTCATAAGTGCTCAGTATAAATTAGTACAAAGTCAACCTGGAAACAATGCATGGACCCACGGTGTAGACACATTTCCTCACCTTAGGAGTCCCTGGTTTCTCTTCTGTACAGTGGAGACAGTGGCACTTCTGCTGCAGTCAGTTGTTGCAGAGACTGAATGAAACAACACAGGGAAACTGGCTTCTCTGGAACCAGAAAGAAGGGAGCCAAATCTCTCAGGTGTGGGGCACTGACTGATGACTGTTTTTGGCAGATGCCTCACATAACTGGAACCTAAACCTGAACATCGATGCAGTTCTGCTTAAGGAAACCATCACCTGGGCAGCAGGCAAGAATAAGAGTATAGGATCTTTGAACGCACTGGATATTGGTATATTATACCTCTTGTCATCTCAGAATGATTTAGAGTGAGTTGGTGCTTCTTTGCTTAAAGAAAAATGACTATATCCCTGGGGAGGCCAGGGCTAGGTACAGTCCTGCAGCAGAACAACAGGCAAGCCAGCAAACAAAACATACAAAGGGAAGGAACACTGTCTGTATTGGTGTGGGAACAACTCAGGGCATGGGAACATCTAGACTGGTGAACTCTGACCTTTAGCATCACAATGTGTATCACTCCTTCCTTCATTCATCTGTGATGAATTAAGACTCATCAAGATGTCAGCATCCTTCTACATTTGAAGGCCATGACAATGGAGAATACAGACAAAGCTCTTTGTATTCTAGGAGATTTTGTACTATTCTAACCAATGAGAATAAATGGATAAATTAAGAGCCAACAACAGCATAGATAGTGGTTGGAATTTTAAGAATACAAAACAGGTAGTAATAAAGAAGTGATGTGGGAACTGGCAAGTTAACAAAAGATGGAAGGCTGTTTGAGGTTGAGAACTTCCAGATGAACCATATATGACAGCACAGATGGAGTTGTTCTAGACACAGATGAAGGCTGAGCATGTGGGAAGGGCTTGAGGCAGGCAGTAGCGAGATTTCTTTTTAAGCAGAGAAACCAGGAGAAGTGGCTGTCATAGAATGGGCTAAATTAGTGGGGATATATTTTACAAGAACGACTCCAGAAGCTAATCTATGAGGAAAACACTGTTCATCTCATGGGTTGTGTATTCATTTGTGGCTTCTCTGTGCTGATTATCCTGTTCTCAGGGGTCACAATTTGAAATGCCTTGAAATGACACATCTGAGCTGGG
Source organism: Meriones unguiculatus (assembly GCF_030254825.1). Lineage (NCBI taxonomy): Eukaryota > Metazoa > Chordata > Mammalia > Rodentia > Muridae > Meriones > Meriones unguiculatus. The sequence continues at coordinate 124,798,426 of NC_083352.1, read as the reverse complement.
ACACGACATAAGCCCACAAAGTGCTTGTCATGCAAGCCTGGGGGTGAAGATTGAATCCTCAGAGCTCTCATCAGAAACCTAGGCATGATAGTGTGCACCAGTAATTCCACAGGTGGGCAGTGGAGCTAGGAGGATTTCTGGGGCTTACTGGCCAGCCAGTGTTGCCTAGTTGGTGAGTCTAGGGCCAAGTGAGAGACACTATCTCAAAATTAAGGAGGATGGGAAGATGGTACCAACACCCAAGGCTGATCTCCAGTCTCTAGTGCCACGCTCTGGCACTCAGAATTAAACATAGTTTAAAAACCTAAATGCAATTGTCTCATATATATTTTTCTTTGCTAATATTGCAAAAAATGTTCAATTCAATATCTCACCAATATGAAATTTTTTTTTCAATGCAGTTTATTCAGGAACCTTGAACAATAATCTGACCCTGGGGAAAGCCAGCCCACAGCTTAAATAGCCTCTGGGTAGCCAACCCCGGCATGCCACGTGGGCAATGCAGATAGGTCCACATACTTGGAAGCAAGCCAGATCCTCAGCATGAGAATTTTACCAATATGAAATTTTAATGACACGTAATTCATTTTATTTTCCTATTTGGGCTTAATTCTCATCTGCATTTCTTGCTTGGCACAGATTTCCATTTGGTCATCTGAAGAACTACCATCTGCTGTTCATCTTGATCAGTATGGACAGGGAGACTCTAACTGAACTGATTTGCTACCAGTGACAAAACTTGGAAAAGCTTGATGCATCTCATTTTATCCTACCTCTTCACATACACCAGCACACACCATGTGAGCTGTGGGACCATGTGATAGACAAGCCACATATGAAATTCATTTAGCCAAACGAGAGTTTTATCAATGTCAAAAAGTTTCCTGGACTTAAAAGTAAGAAATACAGCGTGGTCAGTAGGGAGTTCGAGGATGTTTTGCATATTTGTGTCTTGATGCAGGACAAGATTTGGAAGAGGTCACTTCTTGGTTAGGCAGACAGTGACAAACATTACCCAAGGCTGGATGGGGTCAGCACCATGGACAGTGGACACCAGCACCAAAGGCAAAGAGGCAGAAAAAGTCAGCAGTAGTATGAAGCTGATTGATTCTTGAGTTCAATCCTGGAACCCAGTTATTCTGGCTGACATCTGTGACACCAGCATTTCTGCAATGAAATGAGAAAGTGGAAGAGACCACAGAACTGCTCTCAAAGCTCAGACTATCCAATGCAGAATGGCAGAAAACTCAGAAGAGACACTACCTCAGCAAAGTGGAAGAAGATAGAACTGACAACAAAAAGTGTTTTTAACATGGACAAATGTGCTAAGCCATACCCAAACACACACACACACACACACACACACACACACAAATACACACCTACATAGAGAGAGGTGGTATGGAAGGAAGGACAGATGGAGCTTATTTTTATAAGAGTAAATTAACATAGGTCAAAGAAACTTTAAATGTAAATAGCATTAACTAATCAATGAAAAGATGCAGACTGGTTGGTTGGGTAAGAAAAAATACACCATGTTCTTAAAAACAAACAATCTCTTGCTAGTAAAACAGCTAACAGGCTATAATTAAAAGGATCGAATTCAAACTTTCAGGTGAATGGAAGCCAAAAATAGATGGCATAATGTTTTGATTTTCACAATAAATATTTCATGATTAATTTAGTTATCAAAGGTGCATATGTTCACTACATATGAACAGGGAAAAAATTCACAAGGAAATATAACAACTATAAACATAAGTGCACCAAACATGGGGAATCCCAATTTTACTGTAATACAAGCGACAAGAAGAGGTCAAACAAACTCTGATACATTAACATACACTGACATCAACATGTTACTTTTATCTTTAAAGAGGTCACCAAAAGAAAAAAAAATCAACAAAGAAATGGCACAGCTCTGCCACACCATAGATCAGATAGAATAAATAGATACCAGTAGAACATTCCAATCAATTGAAACACAGTGTACATTCTTCTCACACTTCAAAAGCATTGTCTTTTAAACAGACAATGTTCTAGGCAACAAGACAAGTCTTTATAAGATAATTGAACTAATTTCATCCATCCTATCAGATCAAAATGGAGAGAAACTTGAAGTCAACTGCAAGAGAAATTACACAAACACTGAAGATGAAGAGTGCATTCTTGAGTGACCAATGATCAGTGAAAGAATCAAAGAAGAAATTAAAATGATCGTATAATCAAATAAAAACAATATGGTACGGCACAGAAACCAAGTGGCCACAATTTTTGGTCATACCTGATCACCACCATTTTGTTCTCTGTGTTTTAGGGTGGTTTCATTTTCAGATGTAGCTGTCACATCAAAGAGAATTTGTCATTTTGCTGCCTGTTTCTTTTTAGTCAACAATGCTTACCCATATCTCAGCTCCTCCTCCCTGAAGACGTGGTGCTGGAGAGAATACTGAGTTTTCCTTCAGTGATGAGCTCACTACTGGGCCTTAGTGACTGTTCCAGAAGGCACCCATTCTGGGACAAGAACGTAAAACCTTCATCATTGACTTCATCACAGCACTGACCATCAAGTAGATGCTGAAAGACAATTACCAAGAGGATCAAAGAGTCCAGTGAAAGACATATTGGAATGAACAAATAAAAGAGGGAAGAGATGTATGTTGGCTATTCACTTCATCTCAAATGGCAGGAAAGCCTTCCTGAACATGGACTCCCTTTGTGATTTTGTATACTTTGTAAGCTTTACATTCTTTCCAGAAAAGTGTTCAGGCCCCCACCTAAGGAGCTCCAGCAGCCAGGACAGGCTCGTGTACCCCTTCTTCAGCTCTTCAGCTTCCCTGGGAGCTGCCCACTTGTGGTTCCTGAGAGGGTGCTCAAGTCTTCAGCCTGCGCTGCTGGCCTCTCTAAACCTCTGCATAGCAACACCTCAGAACCTCAGAGAAGATGAGGATATATCTCCACACTCCCGGGACCTGTGATCAGATGCCTGGGGAAACTGAGAAGCTGAAGGAAAAAGCAGCAGCACCTGAAGCCTCAGTTGTGGCTGCTGCTGACACAGAACTCAGGTGGTGAGAGGTGAGTCAAACTGGAGCTAATGAAGGAGCTCCAGAGCCATCTCTGTGGTAACAACATAAAACTACCTGTTCCCCTGAGGCAGGGAGCTTTACATGGTCTATCCCTGTCAGCCAGGAACCAGGACCAGGACCAGGAATCTGGCCCCTGAGTATAAGTTCACAGTTGATTTGGGGAAAGTAGTTTTGTTTATAGTTTAGAATTCAAGTATAAACCCCTTAAGGCATGAGTCAATAGGTCCCTTCCCCACACCTCTCTACTTGTCATAATGGCATTTCCAGCCTCTGTATTTCTCCAAAAGACTATCTCCTACATTTTAATAATACTCTTTCTGAATTATGTTAATTGAGGTGAAAAGTCTGAAAAAAAAAAAAAAAACACCAAAACTAAGCAGGAGAACCTCCCAATCCCTGAACAGCAAAACCCATCAAACTCAGGCTCAGGATTTGAAATCCCACCAATCCTAAACCAGAATATCTCTTCCCTAGAAAGCCCCACTCCCTAAAAAGTCTTGTATAAAGGCTGTGTCTGCTCAGTGCCCTGCTGTCTTTTTCTGGGAGCAGAGGCAACCACTCCTGGATTCCTCCCTCCATTGCCTGGGTTCTCCAATGGATCTCTTTTATGAGATTTGCTGCCTGATGTAATGCTCTCCTTGCAGGAAGCAATGAAGACAAGAAGCAAATAAGGGGCAGGGCTGAGGCTCATGAACTCCTGAGCTCAGCTGGGATACCCTCTCCTGGGAGTTGCAATGCCTCTTCTGAGGAGGTCTCCTCTCAGAGCTGTACGTTTTCTGGGCTCCCATGTCTCAGGATGCCCTTTTCGTGGGACACTGTCCCATCTCAGAGCTGTTGGTTCCTGGGCTCCTGTGTCTCAGATGCACTTCCATTGGGATACCTTCCCAACCAAGCAGCAAGGCCAACAATGCACGCATAAAGGCAGGTCCAGTGACCCAGGAAGAACCTGGAAGCTAGTACAGGACAAACAGATTACAGGTCAAATCCTGGGAGTCAGCCAGGAGCACGCATTAGCTCAATCAACTGGCCATAGCTATGGGTTGCCTAGCACATGCTCCTTGTGGCCACTAGCTAAGTCATAAGGGTAATACAATTGCTGACCCTGTGTAGAACACAGAGAACTAAGACAGTGGGGTTTGCCTTTCTTATCTGTACTCTCAGGCACATCTGTCCCCACACCCATGGTCTCCTGCTCCATTTCTCCTTACTCTTCTTCCCCATTTTCATTAGCTCTTTGTCCTTTTTCTTTCTTTACTCCCACCACCCTCCCTATCATTCTTCCCTCTTTACATTGCCTCTTCTCTCTCCTCATTACACAGCCTTTTCTTTTCTTCCACCCTTCTTTTTTCCCACCACACTTGTCCCGAACTGTAGTTCCAGTGCTAGCCCTATTGATAAAGATGTTAAAGCAAGACACTCTGACAACCAGCAGCTCAGAGCAGCCAGACCCAGAAACAGATCTCTCTAGGTTCAGTTTCAGATTTGTTTGAATGCTTTCAGCAAACAAACAAACAAACAAAAAACCATTCCCCTAAACAAGGAGGTGAAAATCCCAGTCAAAAGTGAGCAAGAACCTTGGTTAATTCTCATTTTCCTGACCAGGGCTGAAGGGCTCGATATAACCATTCATACTGAATTTTAGTGCAATGTGTTGTTTGTTGTTATGAAGTGTAAATTATTTTATAGTAAGTGTCTCTAATTGCATGAGTTTATATGGATCATGTCTGCCTAAGTCCCTGAAAAGGTCACAAGTTATAGCAGCTATGAGCTGCTATATTTAGCAGCTCACATTTAGGTCCTGTACACCAAATCCTGACACTTTGCACAATAGTAAAATCTTTTTTGCAGTTGAGAATTCTCTCTAGGCTCAAGAGGTACACTTTTAAAAATGAAAAACCCTCCCCTCCAAAATGCCAACATTGATAAAATTTTCATTAAAAATATTCAGGAACTATGGTCACACAGTTTCACTAATGGCTGCTTTTAAACATGATAAAATGGCAGATGCTTCAACATATTATTTCTACTTTTGTCTTATTAAAAACAAACATCTCAGTAGCTGGTTAATGTGTGAGAACTAGGGAGAAGTGGGCAAATTCTCTCACTCTGGTTCTCGCTCGATCTACAGCTCCTTCTCTCTAGCTCTGATTCACTCACTGATGCTCCTCTTCCCCACCACTCCCCCCTCAAAAAAAAAACCCACAAAACTTTGCAGGTATTGTGGAACTGTGTACTAAAGAACTTGCCCAAGTGCAAAAAACATGGCATTTAGTGGTTGTTGTCCCAAACCTGTGTCTGTTACACTGGGAGGAAGGACTGGGTTCTGCTTCTGTCCTAAAGGGTAAGATAAGTATAAAAAGCAGAGCATGTAAGCTGCAGTTCTGCCTGGTTCCTGGAGGACCCCAGTCCCATGCTGGGCCTCTTTGGTCTCAACAGCCTCTTCCAAACATGGAGCTGAATTGTATTTGGGAGCAGATACCAGCTCACTGCTTAAATGCTGGGGAAAGTAGGGCCAGGAAGCTGTCATGACTATGGATTAGTACAAGTTGGGAATAGAATGTTCTCTCCTGGGACAGATAATCCTTAATGCCTCACTGGAGAATTTTAATGAGAAATGAATCACACAACCTGTTTGGCCCCAACTTTGACAATGACAGACAAGTACTTTACATTCCAGATTACTTCTTAAACACAGAGAGGGATTCTCTTTCCAAGTTGAATCAGCAGTAGAAGAGAGCTGGGATGGCTGTTGACAGCCCAACCTCTTCCCAACAAGAGCCCTCCAAGTGTGCTGTGTCAGACATTATTGTCATCAGTGTCCACAGCCTTCCCCGTGTGAGGACATTCACATGTGTTTCCCACATGTTTTGCCTTCAGGTGAATAAAGGGAGGCAATCTGCAGTGCACCGTACCATTTTCTCTCAGAGAACAGTAATATCCTCCTACGGTGATCATGTGCCACCCACACCCATGAGGGGGGGAGCAGGAGGCCAGTCTGAATTATGAGACTTGGTAACTTTTTTCTCTGACTCTATTTCATCCTCATTATCTAGAGCTTTTTTTTTTTTTTTGCTCTCATATTGCACAAATTTGTTTGAGCTCCTTTATGAACATTTGAAATAACCTTAGAAGTACTTTTGTTCTGCCTGTTTCGCTCCTCTAATTTTTCCGAGTAACTCTTTAGTTTTAAAAAATAAAGGGCTTAGGGAGTTTTATCCTAATTCTTTGTGTCTTATAAAACTATTTAAGGAAACTAATAAATCCCACCTACTAGTTCCCTGCCTTGACATTACCTTAGTCAGTTACTTTGCCCGTGCTCCTGTGATCTGTGTAACTTGCCTCAGCTGGTCCTCCATTTCAGGTTCCTGGGGTTATGGCTCCATCTGTCACCGGCCAGCAGTGACACCTGAATACCACTTGAGAGAGGGCTGGGAGTGAGAAAGATCAAGGCGACACAAAGAACACCAAGTCTACATGCTGATCGAAGTGTCAGGTTAATGGACATCAGGTTAACACTTAAATAAGCAGAAAAGTATAAGCAGTTTCTCACGCAGGAGCTTTACTTGGTCAAAACACAGGAGAGCTCACTCAAGGTTACACAGAGGCTGCTGTCTGGTTACCATGGGAGCAAGGAATTTACTATCTAGTTCTCAAGGTCAAAGCCCTCTGCTGAAGAATTGTCAGGGTCAGTCTATGAGAGACTTGACTTTAGATTATAGCCAAAGCCAAGAAGCCGAATTTCACTGCTCAGATGCACATTCCAAATTGCCATTAACTCCAAAAAGGCTGCCACAGACTCTTACGCTCTACATTGGTTTAATTAGCATGAAAGTCAGTATCTTTCTTGTGTGGATAATTTCACTCCACCTATAGGGCACAAAACCCATGAGAATGTTGGTTAGGGGCACAGTTTAAGGACAACCCACATCGTTCAGGAAGTCTCTGTGTGGAGATGCTTACACCTCAGGGACAGTAACTGTTGGCCTAGTCCTTGGTGTCTGGCCAAACTTCCTGTGTTTAAAATCTGCAATGCCCTCCATGTGTTCAGATGTTTAAACACTGACCCTTTTCCTGATAGCACTGGGTTGGAGGCTGTGGAACTGTTCACACAGGGAAACCTAGGGAGAGGGGCTTTCTGGGCACCAGCCTTGACAGCAATATGTTCATTGACTCCACTGCCTGCTCCCTGATCTGTCAAGACAGGACCCAGGCATGACACACCTGGTACCATGCTGACTCTGCATCTATAACCATCATACACTCTCTGCCGTGACTGACAGAATCACCTTAAACTGAAACAGAGGAAATTACTCCTATAGTAGGTTGTTTCTGTTAAGTATTTGATGCCATCGAATAAAGATGTGGAAAGTATGCAGTTTAGTGAAAAACAGTGGCTATATTGAAAGTGTGGACAAGGCAGGTGCACACAATATGGCGGTAAATGTTAAGGAGATGAGCAACTTAAAAAAAAAAAAAACCTTCACATTTTGCCCTGCGAAAATAAAAAGGTGTTCTTTTGGGTATCAAAGGATCCAGGTACAAAATGGAAAATCCTCTTGAAACACTTGCATTTGAAAAGATATTACCAGGTGCTGTGTTGCAGCAGCAAAGCACCAGGGCTGCATTTTCAGGTTCTGCCATGTAGTCATTTGGAACCCAGAGTCATGCTTGTTTGGTGTGGCTGAGCCCTAACACACACCTTTAATCCAAGAACTTTCTGTTTATTGCAAACAGGTGATAATGGTGTGGCTCAGCCAGCCCTAGCACACACCTTTATTCCAAGAGCTTTTTGTGCTAGTGTCCTCTTTATTATTTATCTTGTTTGGGTCTCTGAGTTGTAGTATGGTTATCCTGCATTATGTAAAATCCACTTATAAACGAATACATACCATGTGTCTCTTTCTGCTTCTGGGTTACTTCACTCAGGATGATCTTTTTAGTTCCATCCATTTGCCTGCAATTTTCATGATTTCCTTGTTTTTGATAGCTGAGTAGTATTCCATTGTGTAAATGTGCCACAACTTCTGTATCCATTCTTCCATTGAAGGACATCTACATTGTTTCCAGATTATGGCTATTATGAATAAAGCTGCTATGAACATAGTTGAGCAAATGGTTTTTGTTGAATGGTGGAGAATCTTTTGGGTATATGCCCAGGAGGAGGATAGCTGGATCTTGGGGTAGAAATATTCCCAATTTTCTGAGAAAGTGCCAGATTGATTTCCAAAGTGTTTGTACAATCTGCACTCCCAGCAGCAATAGAGAAGGGTTCCTTTTCTCCTCACCCTCTTCAGCATGTGTTGTCCCTTGAGTTTCTGATCTTAGCCATTCTGATGGGTAGAAGATGGAATCTCAGTGTCATTTGGACTTACATTTCCCAATGACTAAGAACTTTGAGCATTTCTTTAAGTCCTTCTTGGCTTTTCAGTATTCCTCTCTTGAGAATTCTGTTTAGCTCTGTACCCCATTTTTAATTGGGTTATTTGGTTTGTTGGTGTTTAATTTCCTGAGCTCTTTACATATTTTAGATATTAGCCTTTTGTCACATGTAGAGTTGGTGAAGATCTTTTCCCAATCTACAGGTTGCCATTTATTCTATTGACAGTATCTTTTGCCTTACAACTGCCTTACCTCAACATCATGAGGTCCCACTCATTAACTGTTGATCTTAGAGCCTGAGCTGTTGGTGATCTGTTCAGTAAGTTGTCTCATGTGACAACTTCAAGCCTCTTCTCCACTTTCTCTTTTAATAGATTGAGTGTTTCTGGTTTTATGTTAAGGTCTTTGATCCACTTGCATTTGAACTTGGTGCAGGGTGACAGATGTGGATCTATTTGCATTTTTCTAGATGTCGACATCCAGTTAGATCTGTACCACTCACTGAAGATGCTTTCTTTATTCTGTTGTATGGTTTTGGCTTCTTTGTGAAAAATCAAGTGTCCATAGGTGTGTGAGTTGATTTCTGAGTCTTCAATTCACTTCCATTGATCCATCACTCTGTATCTAAGCCAATACCATGCAGTTTTATTATTACTGCTCTGCAGTACAGCTTGAAATCAGGAATGGAGAGACCTCCAGAAGACTTTTTATCATATAGGATTGTTTTAGATATTCTGGGTTTTTAGTTGAATGAATGGTTCATTCAAACTCTGTAAAGAATTGTGTTGGAATTTTGATGAGGATTGCATTGAATCTGTAGATTACATCTGATAAGAGGTCCAATTTTACTATGTTAATCTTACTGATTAATGAGCATGGGAGATCTTTCCATCTTCTGATATCTTCTTTGGTTTCTTTCTTCAGAGACTTGAAGTTCTTGTTATACAAGTCTTTGATTTTCTTGATTAGAGTTACCACTAAACATTATATATTGTTTGTGGCTATTGTGAAGGCTGTTGTTTCCCAATTACTTTCTCATTCCATTTATTATTTTTATACAGTAGGGCTATGGATTTTTTGAGTTAACTTGATATCCAGCCACATTGCTGAAGCTGTCCTATGGTAGAATTTTTGGGGGGTCACTTAGGTATACTATCATATCATCTGCAAAGAGCAATATTTTGATTTTTTTTCCTTCCCAATTTGTATCCCTTTGATCACCTTTAGTGACCTTTTTACTCTGGCTAGGACTTCAAGTACCATATTGAAGAGATACGGAGAGGCTAGACAGCCTTATCTTGTCTTGATTTTAGTGGAATTGCTTTAAGTGAGAAGGAATATTTTTCTAGGAATAAGTAAGCTAGGCAAGGGTTTTGGCTTTTTCATTCCCAGATCTACCTGTGACTTCATACAGCACTTGTCTTCCTGCCTGGCTACTTCTTTCTAGACAACAACCATTCCCCATCACTCAAATCCTCCTCCTCCATGAGTACATAGTAGTGGAGAGGTTAGAGAACTACCCTGCAGTGATGAGCTGACTACTGGGCTTCATTGACTGTTCTGGAAAACCCCCATGCAAGGGACAAGAACATGAAAACTTCATCATTGTTTCCAACACCACATTCAGCGTCAACTACAAGCTGACAGTACCAAATGGATCAGGAGATCAAGTGCTAGAATACTGGAAAGAACAAATTGAGAAAGGAACAGATGGATGCATAATGGCAGGTCCACTGCCCCAGGAAGGACATAGAACTGATGTAAGACAAAGGACAGATTACAGGCCAAAATCTGGGAGTCAGCCAAGAGCAGAGGAGTTCAACCAACTGGCCAGAGTTGTGGTTTACATACCATATCCTCCTTGCTGCCAGCAGCTAAGAAATCACCCAAGCATAATAAACATACCTAGCCCTGTGTGAGACAAGGAGAGTGTGCTCAAGACTGCAGTATCTGCAGTCTCAGGACACAGGTGTTTCTACCCTCATTCATTGTGTCTTGCTCCATTTTCTTCCTCTTCTTCCCACTTTTCATTAGCTCCTCTCTGTTTTTCTTTCTTTACTCTGTCTTTTCCTTCATCACACCATTCTCTCATTCCTTCCCTCCCTCTCTTCATGTTCCTTCCTTTCTTATCACCTTGCCTTTTCTTTTCTTCTACCCTTCTTTCTTCATACAAACACTCGCTCCCAACAGTAGCTCAGTTTCCAGCTCTCAAAAAATATATATATAGAAAAGGCGACACAGTCCTCCAGGAGCTCAGAGGATCCAGACCCACCAAGACCTCTTTCTAGGCCCAATTTCTGGTTTCTTTGAAAGCTTTCTTCAAATGCTCAAGGATCATTTCACCGAACAAGAAGCAGAAAATCACAGTCAAAAGTGGATAAGACCTTTTTAAGTACTCACCTTTTAGCTATCCCTTCTTGAGGAGCTCCTTGTAACTCAGATTCAAGACCACAGCTTAGAACAATGTTTTGTTTTTATTTTTAAGATTAATTTATTTTATGTTTAAGTGTCTGTACATGCGTGGGTTTATGTGCAGCATGTGTGTGCAGGTACCTGAGGGGTCAGAGGAGGTCTTTGAAGCCTGAGGGATAGGAAGTTACAGGCATCTCTGGGCAACCATTTTGGAACAGGAAGTCAAATTGTGGTCTTCTGCACTGTAATAAAGCCTCTTTATTATTGACTCATCTCTCCAGCACCAAGGGCTGTTTTCTAGGTATGTAAATAATGTCACCAAAAAGTGTCCACATTGTTGAAAGTAAAATAAAATATCTTCAGACACTAAGATTATACAGTTTCATTAATTGCTACTTGTAGTTGTGACAAAATGAAGGTGCTAAAAAATATATTTTCTATTTCTGTCTTTCTTATAATCAAGACCTTCACATCAGATGGGTTAACTGTGAGAACTAAGGTAGAGTGAATGAATTCTCCCAAACTCTGATTCTGGCTCTATCACTCTCATTGTATATCTCCTTCTTTGTAGCTCTCCCTCCCTCCCTCACCCTTTCTCCCTCTTTCTCAAAAAGAAAAATAAAAAGAAACAAAAAACAAAAAAAAAATTGGCAGGTGTTGTACAATTTCACAATTGATAACTTTCCTTGAATTTATTCTGTGTTGGACCAAGCTTGTGTCCGTTTTTTTGGCAGGGAATTCTGGGGGCTGCTTCTCTCTTTCTAGGTGAGGGAAAACACAAAAGAAGAGCCTCTAAGCTGCAGCCCTGCCTGGCTCCTGAATAAACAATAAAAAACTGTTGGTGGGTCTGGATCATCTGAGCTTCTGGCAGACTGTATTGCCTTGCCTGGTTCCTGGTTCCTCAGCCTCACTGCTGGGCCACTCTGGGCTAAGTAGCCTTTTCCAAACAGGAAGCTGAGTTGTGTTTGTGAACAAACACCAGCTCATTGCTTAAGTGCTGGGGACAGTGGAACCAGGAAGCTGTCATGACTTCAGATTAGCACATGTTGGGGATAGAATGTTCTGGCCTAAAACACGTAATCCATAATGTCCCATTGGAGACATTTAATAAGAAATTCATCCCACAACCTTCATGGCCCCACTTTTGACCCTAGCTGAGCAGTACTTTACATTCCAGGTGACTTCCCATACACAGAGAGTCATTCTCTTTCCAAGGCAACTCAGAGCAGTCAGCACAGACTTGGGATGGCCTTTGTCAGCCCAACCTCTGCCCCAAAACCTCCTATTATGTGTGCAATGTAATGTAATGGTGGGCATTACTGTCGCCAGTGTCCACAGCTACACCATAATCATGGCCAACATCGAGGAAAGAAGGATGTCAATCATTCAACCAGCCATGTTGGCTCCCTGAAGAAGCAACACAAACCTTTGACAGCACAGTGGCCATGAACATGCTTATTTTCTTTCTTTTACTTTGATGGTCACTAGAATTTTGTGTTCTGTGTAATAGCTCAGTGGGGAACATAAAACAAATATATCTAGGAAGATTGTTTTGAACACAGGTCATGAGTCAGCTAGAGGGGCAAGTTGTTGTGATTGACCATCACAACACACACTCACAGAGGCTGGCTGGGCCAGCAGTGGCCATGAGGGCATTCAGATGCAGAGGAGGGGCATGGGAGAACAGTTGTGTTCTCCCTCCTGCATGACCATAACCGTGTTTCCAAATGCTGAAATGGGCTAGAGTAGGCACCATGACCTGTAACCACCAGGACATTCTTTCATTCATTCCTTTCCAGTCTTTGTCCTGTTCACAGGGAAATACTTTTGTCGCAGGCACAAAATCCACAAATTTGTTGGGCAGAGTGCATGGAATCTTATGAAAACAGCGGTGAATAGTAAGATCTGAAGAGGACAGGAACTCCACAAGGGGAGCAACAGAACCAAAAAATTTGAACACAAGGAACTTCCCAGAGACTCATACTCCAACCAAGTACCACACATGGAGATAACCTAGAACCCCTGCACAGATATAGCCCATGGCAGTTCATTGTCCAAGTGGGTTCCATAGTAATGGGAAGAGGGACTATCTCTGACATAAACTGATTAGCCTGCTCTTTGATCACCTCTTCCTGAGGGGGGAGCAGCCTTACAAGGCCACAGAGGAAGATGATGCAGCCACTCCTGATGAGACCTAACAGACTAGGATCAGAAGGAAGGAGAGGGAGACCTCCCCTATCAGTGGACTTGGGGAAGGGCATGCCTAAAGTAGGGGGAGAAAAGGTGGGATTAGGAGGGGAGGAGGAGAGGTTTAGGGGGGATACTAAGTGAATAGAGTGTAATTAATAAAAGTTTAAAAAAATCCACAAATCTTGCCTTTATAATTGACACAAGTTTACCACCTCTCATTGTTCAACCATCCTGGGTGACCTTTAGGTAGGAGTGAGTTGGCTGACCTTAGGTATTTTCTTTGGACTCTTTAGAACATCAGGAACCAAGACATGTTTCTCATTCTGTGTCCACAATCTATAAAAGCCACTGTCGCCCAGTACCCAGTAGCCGTGCAGAGAAAGAAGGACTTCTTGTGCATCAATCTCCAAACCTGTAAGCAGGTGCCCCCCCCCATGTAAACCCCCATCTAAGGGTCTTCAGGAGACTTTGGGGCAAGAAGCACAGGGAAGGTGCTGTTCGTCTTAGGAAAGGTTTTGACTCTAACAGACTAGCAGGCATAGATGTTACTATGTCAGACTAACAACAATCTAGGTTCATGTGGGGTCCATTGACTGTTCAGATTTTATTCATTAATGACTTGTCTTAGTGTATAGAGAAAGGCTTGTTACTGGAGTCTAGGTTCAACAGTGACACAGTCATAGCTGTCCTGTGAGGACTGTGTTGCTCCAAGCTTGGTGGAGCCAGGTATGGGAAGCCTTGCAGTGCCTCTAGGAAGCCGTAGGCAGCTGGCTTCATGGAAGGTTACAAGTTTCACAGAAGTGAGAGAATGGATTTTAGGTGGTAAAGCAAAGAGAAAACATGTTTCAGGCAAAGAAGGCAGTGAACACTGGGACCTGAGCCTAAAGTCAGCTTAGCTTTCCAAGTCTGACCCTCCACTCCCAGGCTGTATGTCTATAGTTTTTCTACCTTCCCAAACTACCTGCTCATCTCTACAACGAGTCAACTGTTCTCCCTCAACTGTATTTGTATATAGTTATGTCTGGTAGTTTTGAATTCACTATAAAAGTAGAGGGTTTGCTTTGGCATCTTCCTACACTCTTACACATACCCCTTGCTGCCCCCCCGCTGTCCTTCCCCACACCCATCCCTTTTCTTTACCTCCTTCCTTCTACTTTCATGTCATATGCATTCTTTGCTCTCCTCTTCCCTCTTTTCTAATTTCTTAAAATTTCTGCTTCTCCTCCCATTGTCTCCTCATTTTATTATCTGAAACACATTCACCCATTCAAATGTATATATACGAATTTATATATCATTTGCACAAGACAGAAAATGGGTTATTTTGCCTTTCTGAATCTAGTGAATTTTGATTGCCACAACAACTTTCATTTCCATCTTTTCCTTGAAATGTCATGTTTTATTTTTTGTTAAAACTGAGTAGAATTCTATTGTGCACTTGGCCTTCTTTATCCACTCCTGAGGGTGTGTGTCCCTGCTTACTCCATTTCTTTCCTACTGTGAACAGAAGCACATTTGTCTTATAAGAAGGTAAGTGAGATAGTGACAGGCATTCACTATGGGTTCTAACAGAAGCACATTTGTCTTATAAGAAGGTAAGTGAGATAGTGACAGGCATTCACTATGGGTTCTTGTTTGTTCTTTTTCCTCCTATGACCTTCCAGGTGCCAGGATCAAAGATGTTCCAACTTGGGAGCCTGGTTGTCTTGTGTGGCCTGCTCATTGGGACCTCAGAATCACTTATGGGTAATATTGATAGTGCCAGGAATAATGTGGACATTCCGAATTCTTTCTCTGGAAGTGAGTCAAGGAAGGTGTTACCAGGTAGGTGGTCCCTGAATTAAACCTGATGAACATTCTGCCTGCAATGGCAGAGGCTGCTGGAAAGGGGCATTGTTATTCTTTATGGGTGGCTTATGGAGAAATGTGCAGTCCTCAGGACCTGAATCATCACGTATCATTTTAGAAATAAGCAATGCAATGGCATTATGTCCTAATAGAGTCATGGCAATACACACACAGGATAAATTCTTCAAAATGACATTTCAGGATTTCAAATGGTATGCACACCTCAACCAATGGTAGTTGTTGACAAGTATTCCCTATCTTCTCTTTCTTTAGCACTCTGTAGGAGCTTGTTCCCCACAGTGCTCCCTTGAATGCACTAACCTAGACACCTTTAACTGATTTGCCATTATCAGTGATAGAGGATGTAACTTTTTTCACTTTGCATTTCTCTAAATTTAACCATGCTTTTATTTTCATACATTTGCTACTGGTTTACAGAATTTAACTAAAGTCAAAATTATTTGATTAATTTTTTAACAAAAATTTTAACTAATGTCAAAATTATTAACATATGTTGTAGTAGATTTTTTTTCTTTTTCTTATTGGCCTGTGCTGACTGGCTGAAAATGAAGGGCCTCAACCCACCTGACTTAGATGTCTACAGATATCCCAATGTCTATGTAATTGAACCTCTGTTTCTGCTATAGTAGAGCAGGACAAACTGACAAATGGATTTTATTGGAACACTAAAGCTCTGTGAATGCTGTCTTCAAACCGTGTCAATGGTTAGGCAACTTTCAAAGGTGAAGAAAGGAGCCATCCCATGATTTCTCATCTGGCGGAACAAACCAGAAGAAAAAAGGTGTCAGGTTCCAGGTTACCTATGGCGTTGTATGGTGAGATGAAGCTTCCTAGGCAGTGTTAGCTAGGTGCCTTGTGGGCATCATTAAAATAGGTAGATCCTTTGTGCCACAGAGCCCACTTGCAGGTTTGTAAACACATGCATTTTATTAAAAATGTTTTTCCCCTGGACTCATAGATAATCATGAGCCATTCAACACCGGTGCTAGTTCTGTGCAAGAGCAGCCAGCACTCTGAACTGCCGAGCCACCTCACCAGTCTCACCACTGCATTGAAAGCACAAATTGTGTATGGTCATACATGAATGCTTTGCTTAATAAACTTTCAAGTGCAAGGTATATTTTTGGATGTAGTATTTATGTATGTACATACATATGTATGTATTATAACAAACAGCCTTAATAGAAGATGTGAAACCTTTTCAACAGTACTTAAAGATACTCAATACAGAACAGGCCATCAGTCTAACAAAAACAAAGGCTAGTCTTCACAGGTGTTTGGTTTTAGCAGCAAAAGCTGAGGGTGCACTGAAACACCACTGTAAAAACGGAACCACACATAGACAACACCCTTTACAGCAGAGAAATGGAACAGGTTACAAAAGGTGGAGAAATTACAAGGCAAAACTGTTTTACAATCAACATTATAAAGCATCATTTTAAGCCACAGATTCTTTCCAAAATAAGGTCTTTGATATTTCCAACATTGTTGATCACTTTGTGTTATCTGGAGTTTAAAATTTCTTTGGTTCACAGTAGAGAGATTTTCTACACATGCATCCTTAATATATCACACATACCATCTGGCACAAGTCATTTATTCTATTCGTTCCATCTTTATTCTCTAAATCTTCTCAAAAACAAACAAACCAAAAGTCAACTTTCTCTGTGCATGAATCCAAGCTGACATTTTGGGACCCCTACTCACAATTCTCACTCTTTGGAACAATATTCTCTCTCTCTCTCTCTCTCTCTCTCTCTCTCTCTCTCTCTCTCTCTGTTTTTTCTTTGTTGTAGATTTTTTTCATCTCTTAGTTTATTCTCCCAACTGTTTGGCTAAGTTCCGCACACTAACCTGAGCATCTCATTAGGAGGGGCGGATCCTTAGGTCACCATGAATCAGGTAACACAGTCAAATTCAGGTGCTTGGCAAACTGATCACTTGTTTTGTTCATAAGCTCTCAGTACAAATTAGTACAGAGTCAGCCTGGAAACAATGCATGGACCCATGGTATAGACACATTTCCTCACCTTTGGAGTCCCTGGTTCCTCTTCTGTACAGTGGAGACAGTGGCACTTCTGCTACAGTCAGTTGTTGCAGAGACTGAATGAAACAACACAGGGAAACTGGCTTCTCTGGAACCAGAAAGAAGGGAGCCAAATCCCTCAGGTGTGGGGCACTGACTGATGACTGTTCCTGGCAGGTACCTTGCAGGACCTGAAAAAGATCATGGAGTTGCTTAACGATATCATCAATTGGTCATCAGAGAAGAACGATATTCTAGGATCTTTCAATGCACTGGACATCTTTTCATCTCAGAATAGTTTAGGGTGAGTTGGTGCTTCTTTGCTGACAGAAAAGTGACTATCTCCCTGGGGAGACCAGTTCAGGTCAAAGACAGATAGTTAAGCCTTCCATCCCCCACTACACACAGAATGCTGAGGAGTCCTGAGGCAAGGTCCATTATTGCTTCAGACAGTCTGAGGCAGGGCGAAAGGGCCAGGGTGCACAGTTCACACATCTGGGTTCCCACAGTCTGTAATCTCAGGCTCCACGTGGACATTCCATTTGTCCTCAACTCCACCTGCATCTTAGTAGCTAAAACCTCTCTATAAGAATAATACATTTCTTCCTCAAATATAGCTGGAATAAAAGTCCAAGTTCCTTCACAGGACAGGAAGCTGCTAGTCATACTTTCAGTCCCAAGGAGTAAATTTATGGAGTTGTGAGTCACACAGTCCTGGGTTCAGGTTCTATCTCTGGAGATTATTGTGTACCTCCCTCAGTCCACAGCTTCTGAGAGTGTGGAGGCTCACAGTTCTGAACAGGATGTAGTGAGCACATGAGGGTAGCAAGGGAAAGTGAAAATACTGCAAGGAGAAATAACAGGAGGGCACATGTGGGTTTTGGGCAGGATGCAAATCAATGATCTCAGATTCTGAGACATGCAAGTTGATTGGTCTCCCGATGGTGAAGTCATCAGACTGAATGTCCTTGTGACTGTGAAAGTCTCTGTGTCTGGGTGAGTATCTGTCACTTGTATTCAGGGGCTGCAGTGCACCATAGCCATTTTTTTTTTTTTTTTTTTTTTTGTAAACTTTAATCACTGGCTTCCTTCCACTATTTTTTTTTTCAATGCAGTTTATTCAGGAACATTGAACAATCCTCGGACCCCGGGGAAAGCCAGCCCACAGCTTAAATAGCCTCTGGGTAGCCAACCCAGGCGTGCCACGGGGGCAATGCACATAGGTCCACATACATGGAAGCAAGCCAGATCCTCGGCCTTAGCCAAATGTGGAGTTGTTCATGACAGAGAGCACTCACCATCGGGAAGGTGGAAGGCGGAAACCAGCTCCATCTTTAAGGCATAGCATTCCGCAGCTCTCTACAGTTCCCCCTTTTTGTTTTAGACGCATCAGGCAAGAGTAGAGGTCTGATCTCTGATATTAGAAATAAATTGGGACTTTGTACAGATGTTCATTTAGGTGTCATCCACCCAAAGAGCATCAGACCCGTCCGATACCTTTTTCTCAGAGGCGGGACCTGGGGCATCAACCCGCATGCAATCAAACATGCTCTTCTCTGGGTCCAAAGCGGCTGACCCTGAGTGCAGTGCTTAGCCTCGCATCCTGAGCATATCATTTTAGCTTTTTATGGTATCCAACCATGCTTGGGGAGAATGTCCTGCTTCAATGGCTGTAAAGGCCTGAATGATCATGGCTGCATTACACTGTTGTGAGACTCTAATCTTGCATATATACCACAGGCAAACCAAGGAGACCAACACCAGAAGGCCTGCTAACACTCCCATGCCCGCCCATTCCTTCAGATGATTCATGGCTGCAGCAATCCATGTTGATAATCCTGTGGCTAGTCCTGCGTCCACTCCGGTAGAATTTACTGTGACAATGGCCACTCTCAGCTGCTCCATCGTAGTATCAAATTCTCCAGTCCAATTACCTAAAATACAGCTCGACAATTGTTTAGACAGATTTGCAGCACAGGAAAAATTCTCATGTTGTATGCTAGTGACACAAAGTCCAGCATACTTTCATTGACAGCCAGGTTGAGCGAGTTGCCATAGGGTATCAATTTGCTCCTGCAAGAGGTCAATCCTCTGATTGAACACCATCAAGCTTCCTTTTAGTTGAGTATTAATTCCTTTATGTACAACTAAGGCATGAGCTACATTGGCTAAATGATTATTCAGGGTCTGAGCAGTCTGCCCAGTATGACTCATGGCTAATGCCCTGGTGGTAGCTCCAACAGCCGTCAATGAGATGGTAGTAACAATGGTGGCTGTAGTTCCAAGATCCCTTTTCTGTCTGAAGAGAGTCATAGCGTGAGGGGCATCAATGGGCACAGGCACCCAGTGAGGCATGCGAGTAACCAGGGCATACCTAACTTTACTAGCATTCCAGCATTGGGCAAAAAAGCAAGTATCATCACCACAATTACATAGCCATTTTGAATAAGCACTAATCTGCCCTGCTATCTCCTGGAATATAACAGGAGGATGAGACAGGCAGAGGAGTATTTGGTTCATAAGTCTGTTCAAAAAATAAAGATCCTTACACAGACCATCATACTTGGCAGGGCAAAAGGAAAGCAAACACTCCCTTCAGTGCACACTCAGGGTGGGCTGCCCCAGGAGGTGACAGCTGGATGAGAGTTGAAGGTGGGAGGAGGCAACCTCAGGGAGACTTGCTTTTGAAGGGAGTTCAAGGCTGGATAGTATTGCCCACTTCCCCGGAGCTCAGCCTGGTGCTCTGTAAATGAGTCTGAGTGAATGCAGTGTCAGGGCTCTGATGAGCACCCAGGCACTGAAGTATCTACTGAGGCGTCAGATGCTCAGATGCTCAGATACTCAGATACTCAGGGACAGTCTATCCCATCAAGCAGAGATGAGACCACCAGAGGACTCCTTGAGCCATGCTGAAGTCTTAACCAAGCTTTCTAAGTCCCTTTATTTGTAGGCAAAACCGTGTGAATAGCAGTGATATGAAAGCTATACCTCGCTCTAGGAGCAAGAGACAGTCCTCACTGAAGGGAAACCAGGTGAGTTTCCAGTTCTTGACATGCAGAGCCAAGACTGGGGTTTGAGGAAGGGCACTGGAGAGGATTCTGCAGGTGTGGCTGTGTGTTCAGGACACTGATTCCTCTGAGGTGCCATTTTCTATCTGAGAGATGTGTGGACTCTTCCCTCCTCCTCTTCCTCCTGTCCTCCTTTTCCTTCTTTTCTTCTTCTTCCTCTTCCTCTTTAGTAGCTGGACTGCAGAGACACAGATGCTTCCTTGAGCTCTTTACCATCCATGTGCCAGCTCTACACTTTAAAATAAGGTTTCCTTGTAATGAACTCACTTTTATGTAAATGACTGCGCTTAAGCACCAGTGAATGAGAATCTGTAGAAAACTGGGAATTGGGCCTTCACAAAGGTTTCAGCTTTCTAGGAGCTCAAAGTTTCTGGGTTCAAAGTTTTAGGAGTCTGGGGTGTAGGGTTCTGGATGCTAGCTCTCCAGGTCCTGTACTTCAGACATCCTGAGGTCGAGGGTTTCGGCTCCTGGAATAGTTCTGACTCAGGCTGCTGCAAATCCATAGTTCCAGATTGCTAAGCTGAACTATTTCCAGATCCCGGAAATGGGCCCTTCTGTCTCAGGAGAGTAGGCAGTGTGTTGCCAGCAAAGTCTCATCTGTTGTTTTTGTTGTTGTTGTTGTTGTTTCTGTCTCCCACCACCTTCTTCTCTTCCCTTCTCTGTTTCTCAGAGACCTGGATTAGAAGAGCTTTTTTCTGACATATTGATAATACATATCCAATTGGACATCCTTTGTAAGTTACAGCATGGGGGATGGTGTTCCTTTCATGGGTCAAGACAACAGCTGTGGGAATGCTCCAAGCAAGACACCTTGCATCCTCACAAATGTGGGTCTTTTGTTTCTCCTTTCTTCACTGGGTGGGAGAGCTCATTTGAACATTTTGCTCTCCTTAAGGACATGATAGCTGGGCCACAGAAATGAGCCAGGAGAGGTATCAGTCCCTGGAGGTGGCCCTTCTATGGATACGTCCCTTCAAACAGTCCTTCTCTGTTTGAATGAACTAATTAATTGAATCCTCACAAGGGTTTGTACTGTCAGGCACTGCCATTGCCCACTTTCTGTTGAAATGTACTATGCTTGAGATCACACGGGTGTCAGAGTGACAGGCTCGAAGAACGTAGCGTGTTGGGTGAGCCTCTGTTAAATATCCCATGAGAAAGACTGAAACCTGTTTTTATTTGTTTCCTTCAGATGTAGTAGAGACAGGACGTCATGTAGAGGGATTACCTCAACCTGAACTGGAAGGAACA
Organism: Meriones unguiculatus; assembly: GCF_030254825.1. Classification (NCBI taxonomy): domain Eukaryota; kingdom Metazoa; phylum Chordata; class Mammalia; order Rodentia; family Muridae; genus Meriones; species Meriones unguiculatus. The sequence goes on along the minus strand of NC_083352.1, from coordinate 124,777,145 downwards.
GAAGAAGGAGTCGTAGAGTGATATCCCCAGATGATATGAGATGTGCTTTAGGTACTTTTCTACTACAACAACAAAACAACATGACCACAGCAAGGTGTAAAAGAGAGCATTCAATATTGTTCTCAGGATTCCAGACGGTTAGAGAGCATAAACGTCATGGTGAGGAGCATGATGGCAGGCAGACAGGCATGGGACGGCAGCAGTAGCTGAGAGCGAACATCTTGAGACACAACTACCAGACAGCATGGCCTTTTGCAACCTCAGAGCCCACCTTAGTGACACACCTCCACCAATGAAGCCACACCTCCTAATCCTTCCCAAAGTACTTTTCTAACTGTCGATCAAACAGTCTAATATATGAGCCTGTAGGCCTTGTGCACAACAGCCTGTCAGGAATCCAGGGTTGACTTCTTCTGCTTCTGTCATAGGACTAGAGAACCTGAGATGAATTTTGGCTCCAGGCTCAACTCTGATTTGAATACACCCTGAACCTTGAGCTTGCATCAGGAACCTAGACAGAACCATGATCTTTGTTACTCAAAGATTTTACTGGGAGTTATTGACTGAGCTCTGATTTTGTACACAGACACTTATCCACAGTCTGAACCCTCATCCTGGCTTGGGGATGGCCTCCACTCTACCTTTTCCCATCTGCTGCTGCTCCACAAGACAGGATGTGGAAGGGTTGGGATCAGGTGCCAGGAAAAGGCTGACTAAATATCCACAGCTGTTTCTGTCCTCTTTATGGCCAAAGCCATGCTGGGCATGGTAGAAACAAGTGGACACAGTGAGGCCAGGCTACTGTGGATCTTCTCAATCTCCAGGGAATGCCAGCTTCCGATGCTGCTGTGACAGCCAATGTCCTGACGGTCTGTGTTCTCATTACAGGTTGGTCCCCAGTGGCTTACTCCATGTGGCCCTTCTCTCCTGAAGGTGCCACCATCATCCATGCAATGCCTTCCTGAGCCTACTGAAGGACCTTCTCAGAATCTCTTCTTCTCTGTAGTCTACACACCTGTTATCGCCACACCAGCATTAAAATTCTAACTGCCTCAATCCTGGAAGTATGAGTTGTTGCTATGTGTGAGGTGAGATTGTAACTGAGTGGATGAAGCGTAACCAGAGCTGGGAGTGACATTAAGGCATGGGTTACAACATCCTTTTATGCACAGAATTGTGGAAGCATAAAGAGAGCAGGCACACAGCCATGGCATGACTATGGCAGAACCTCAACCATCCATCTACATATGTACAAAGTGTGTGTTGGCACATGGAGTGTGCCAGCCAGGCAGTGAAGGGGTTATGCTGGGAAACAACCTCTCTCAGAGCTTTGCCATGTCTCAACTGTCCTGAGGAGGGGGTACACAATGAGGGCCCCCCTGTTCAACAAGTCTGGGGGACAGAGACATGCTCAGGAGGCTGTGGCATTTCCTGCTGTCTCTTCCTCAGGGAGTGGGGGCATAGATCATTTGTTCTAATTTCAGCAAAGCCTCTTAGTGTGTGAACTTCCTTCAAGGTCACTGAAAGGTTGCAAAAGATGGAGCAGAACAGGTCCAGGTGGTAAAGAACAGTAGTCGCTCCCATTTGTTCATGTTTCTGCGGTCTGCACTGTGGAGAGCTGTGCACATGGCCACAGGGTTCGCAGGTAGAGCCTGTCTTCTAAACTTCAGAGTGGAGTGAGTGCACCAAATGTGAGATGGTGATCCATCATTCCTATACTCAAGCTCTTCCTATCCTTGACATCTTGATAAGGACAGACACCAGCTTTGGTCAGAGTCCACCATCTATTTGGCCTAAGAAACATCTGTATGTTACTTGTATTTTTATTCTGTGTTTGTGTATTGTGTTCATGTGTGGGTGCAGGGGCATGTGTGCCCGTGGACCTGTTCATTTCAGAGGATAAATTTCAAAAGTTGCCTCCGTTCCTCCAGCTTCATGGGCTTTGCCAAACAAACATGGGTTATTGGGGTTATTATGCCTGTGACAAGTACCTCTCTTACTAGAGCTCAAGAAGTGACATGGGCTAGTGTGAAGAAGACATACATTTTCTGGCTGAAGAGTGGAGTCTTGAGTACAGGATTGCTTTAGCTGCTACCTCGTGACAATCAATTGCTCTCTACCCAAATAGGATGTGCGTCTCCACAGAAACCCTTGTCTGTCTTCATCTTTAAATTCTTCAGTTATAATTAACTGCCAAAATCCATCAGAGAATAAGGCCAATTTTAAGAACAGGAAATAAAGAGCATCATTTCAGGACCTGGATCCAGCAATACCCTAAACCAGATGAAATCTTTGATTTTTCACTTGAAATTCTAATTCTCCCTAGCTTCTTTAGTTTATCCTCTAAAGCCAAAGGAGCTGGATTCCTCCCCCTCATCCCACAGCTATCCTGGCTTGTGCAGTCATAAGTCACCTACCTGTGCAATAGCAACATGCAGATCAACCACAGCATAATCATGGCCAATATCAGGTAGGAAGTATGTGAATTATTCAACTAGCCATGCTGGCTCCTTAAAGAAGAAACACTAACCCTTGACAGCACCGTGGCCATGAACCCCTTATTTTCCTCTTTTTATTTTTACTGTTGCTGGAATTTTCTGCTCTGTGTAACAGCCCGTGTGGGATACATTAAACAAACTATCTAGGAAGCTAGTTTTGAATACCGGTGCTTGAGTCAACGAGATGGGGCAAGCTGGTGTGATTGACCCATCAGAGCACATACAGAGCTTGGCTCTGCCAGAAGAGATCATGAGGGCACTCAGATGCAGACAAGGAGCACAGGAAGAATGGGCAGAACAATATTAAGACAACAATTCTAGCCTTCTTATTGCATGATCAGAAGCAGATGTCTTTACCTCTGAGTTCCCAAGTCATGAAATGGGCTAACCTAGGCAAAATCACTTTGACCTTTCCCACCAGAATGTTCTTCCATTTATCCATACTTTGGATCTTCTACCCAGATCACACTGAATCTACCACCTCTTGGCAGCATCAAGATCCACAGTTCTGGGGCTTAGTTATATATATACTTTGCATCCGAATCTCAGCTTCCTCTCCTCCCAGTCCTGCCAGCTCACATCACCTCTAGCACCCCCACCCCCATCCTTCAGTCCTTTTTTTCTCCTCAGAAGGTGATGCTTCCCGTGGAAATCAACCAGCTTTGGCATATCAAATCACACTAGTACTAGGGGCATCTTCTCCTATTGTGCCTAGGCAAGACAGCCCAATTAGGAGAAAAGGATCCAAAGGTAGGCAACATAGACAGAGCCATCCCCTGCTCCCCCTGCTCCTGCTCCTGCTCCTGCTCCTGCTCCTGCTCCTGCTCCTGCTCCTGCTCCTCCCTCCTGCTCCTCCTTCTCCTCCTGCTCCTTCTGCTGCTCCTGCTTCTGCTTCTGCTCCTGCTCCATTAGGAGTCCCACATAAAGACTTCACAACTCTTACATATGTGCTGAGGACCTAGGTCCATCCAATGCATGCACTCTGGTTGGCTGTTCAGTCTCCGTGAGCCCCTGTGGGCCCAGGTTAGTTGATTCTGTATGTTTTCTTGTGGTGACCTTGACTTCTCTGGTTCCTTCAATCCTTCCCATCTCTCTTCCATATTTTTCCTCAAGCTTTGTTTAGTGTTTGGCTATGGGTCTCTGCATCTGTTTTCATCAGTTGCTTGGGGAAGCCTCTCAGATGACTGTTATGCTCCTGTTTGCAAGTAAAGCAGAATGCCATTAATAGTGTCAGGACCCTCTCTCATGGCAAGAGTCTCAAGCTAGACCAGTCATTAGTTGGTCTTTCCCTCATTTTGGCTCTATTGGTTGTCCATAATGTCAGCAGTCCTCCAACAAAGCAGGCAGAACTGTGGGCTAGAAATGAAGCAGGGGGTATTGGGGGCAGTTGTCGGGTGTGCTTTCAGGAGAGTCAGTAGGCAGGGGCTTGTGGGGAGGAGGGCCTTACCAGGTTTTCTTGGTGCCAGCAGGCCACCAGAAAAGCAAGCAGAGTTGTAGAGAAGAAAATGGAGCACAGGATATGGGGTGCAGTTTACCACTGCTTTCAAGTGATTCCATTTTTTTCAAAAACTTCCCAGCAGATGGTTTATGTGTGAGAATTGGGATAAAGTGAATAAATTGTCACTCTGTCTCTGGCTACATTACTCTATAGATCTCCTCCATTACACTTGTTCCCTCTTTCTCAAAAAAAAAAAAAAGTACTTTATCTGCAATAGAGAACTTGCCCAAGTGCAAAACAACACTGCATTTGGCAGGTGTTGGTCCAAGCCTGTGTCTGTCATATTGGGAAGGTCTGGTTTATAGGTTTAGATGCTGTTTGTAGCTGTAGGGGAAGCTTCTGTCTTTGTGAGTAAGGGAAATCTAGGAGTCAGAGCATTAAAGCTGCATCGAAATCTAGTCCTTGTATGAGCCTCAGCCCAACTCCTGGGACTCTACAGTCTCAATAGCCTTTTCCAAAAAGGGAGCTGAGTTGTGTTTGTGAACAAATACCAGCTCATTACTTAAGGACTGATGACAATGGGACCAGGAAGCTGTCATGACTAGGGATTAGCACATGTTAGAGATAGAATATCAGAGCCTTGGAAAGGTAATCCTTAATGGCTTGGTGGAGATTTTCAAAAAAAGATTCATCTCATGACTCTTATGGCCCAGTCTTTGTCCCTGACAGCCTTTGTCCCTGAACAGATGGCTTCCAGTACACAGAGATGGATTCTTTTTCCAAGGAGAATCAGAGCAGCCAGCACATACTTGGGGTGGCCTCTGGCAGCCCAACTTCTCCCCAACAGGAGCTCTTTATGTATGCTAGTAATGTAATGGCAGACATCACTGTCACGTGTCTCCTTAGCCTGCCTAGTGTGAGGACAGTCCTATATTTCTCACGTGTTTTATCTGCACATGGACAGCAGAGGTAAGCTACAGTTTCCAGTCCCACCTTCACGGAGAAGGATGAGGCCCCATCCTACATCATGCAGCCAGCAACGGAAAGAGTGAGGATCTGAACCCATGTCTTCCCAGTTCCAGTAACAGGCTCTGACCAGACCATCTGGCAAAAAAAAACTGTCCCCCTGCATGAGGCAGTTTCCAGCTGACAAAGATCATGTGCCATCTCACGAGTCTGTTATCAGCTGTGAATAAACTAAAAGCATTCTCACATCCTACACTTGGGATTACAACAAAAACATATTTATCTAACATAACTGAGTTTTTAAAGAAACCAAAACTTCCACTCAGCAGTCCACATGAAGAGTTGTGCACATGAGCCACAGGATTTGGAAGTAGAGTCTGTCCTCTAAAATTCAGAGTGTGGTGAGCTCACCAAATGGGAGGTAGCAGTCATCAGTCTTATAGCTGATTCTGTCCCTGACTCCTGGGTAGGACAGACACCAGCTTTTGTCAGAGTCCACAATATATAAGGCCTAAGAGGCATCTGTATACTACTTATATTTTTATTCTGTGTTCATGTGTGTATGATATGTGTGACCATGTGCCTGTGAAAGACAGAGCATAACTTTCAAGAGTTGGTTCCATCCTTGTATCTTCCCATGTCTCTGCTGAGCAAATATGGGTCATCAGGCCTGTGAAACAAGTGTCTCTCTTGTTGACCTATCTCACTGAGTCAAGAAGAGACATGGGCTTGCATGAAGAAAACATGCATTTTCTGATTGCCAGGTGGAGTCTACATCACAGGATTGCTTTAGCCTCTCTCTGATGGCAATAAACTACCTCTCCAACTACAGAGAAAGTGGGTCTCCATGTAACACCCTTGTCTGTCTTCATCCTTAGATTTCTCAGTTGCTATTGTGTGCCAAAGTCCGTCAAAAACTAAAGCCAATGTTGAAAACATAAAATAAAATCAATAATTTTAGGACCTGGATCCAACTATACCCCAAACCAGATAGTCTAAGTTTTCACCTTAAATCCTAACTCTCCCTATCTTCTTTTTGGTTTATCCTCTAAAGCCATGGAAACTGGATTCCTCCCTCTCAGCACACAGACACCCTGAATTGTGCATTCATACATGGTCTACCTCCTGTGAAATGGCAACATGTAAATTCACACAACCATACTATAATCATAGCCAACATCATGGTGGGAAAGCTGTCAATCATCAACAAGCCGTGTTGGCTCCATAAAGAAACACTAACCCTTGACAGCACAGTGGCCATGAACCCACTTATTTTCCTTTTTTATCTTTACTGTTACTGAAATTTTCTGCTCTGTGCAATAGCCTTGTAGGGTGCATAAAACAAAATTATCTAGGCAGCTGGTTTTAACTACAGGTGAGTCAGTGACATGGAGAGGTTGTTGTGACTGGCCAATCACAGCACACACTTATAGAGGCTGGCTCTTCCAGGAGAGATCATGAGGGCATTCAGATGCAGAGAGGAGGCAGAAAATGGATGGGCAGGTGATATAACAGCCATAGTTCTATCCTACTTATTACATGACCATAAGCAAGTGCCTTTACCCCTGAGTTTCCAAATGATGAAGTGGGGTAGCCAAGGCAAATATTATGACCTTTCCTACTATGAAATTCTCCCATTAATCAATTCTGGGTCTTCTTTTCAGCTCACATGGAATCAACCACTTTTTGGAAACCTCAAGATCCACAATTCTGGGCCTTAGTCTTGACACAAGGTCATCACCATCTGTCATTGCCATTCAAGCATCCTGGTTGATGTTTAGGTTGGATAACCTTAGGTATTTTCTTTGGAGTCTTCTTAGAAAGAACATCCTGAAACCAGGACTTGCTTCTCATTCTGTGACCACAATATAAGGACCACTGTCACCCCAGCATTTCAAGAGACCAACCATGCAGAGATGGACCAAGGAATTTTTGTGCATCATTCTCCAAACCAGTGTGTAGGCGTTCTCCCAATGTGACTCTCCATATATGACTGTCTTCGGGAGGCTTTGGGACAAGAAGCAGAGGGAAGGTGCTGTTTGTGCCAGGGAAGTTTTGACTCTAACAGATTTGAAGATGTAGATGATACTGTGTCAGCCTGATGACGATCTAGATTCGGGTGAATTCTGTTGAGATTTTATTCAATAATGAATCTTACTAGAGTCTAGGCTCAACAGTGACAGAAGCCATCGCATTTGTTAAGAACAGTGTTGCCCTCTGCTTGGTGGAGACAGACAGTGGGGAACTTAGAACCGGTGTCTGTGAAGGGGTCTGGAGCTGACATCGTGACAGGTGTGAATTGTCACCGAAGTAAAAGAATAGATTTAGGTGGCAAAACAGAGAGGAAACATGTCTCAAGGAGAGAAGGCAGAGAACACAGGGAGCTGAGCATGAAGAGCACAGGCTGGAGTCAGCTTGGCTGTGCAATCTGAACCTTCCACTCCCAGGCTGCGTGTCTACAGTTTCTTGCCTGCTCATCTCTACAACAAGTCAACTGTTATCCTTCAGTTATATTTGTATGTGGTTACATCTGTTAGTTTTAAATTCACTATGAGAAGTAGTGAGTTTGTTGTGGCATCTTCCTACATACGTAGGTCCTTCATCCTTAGTTTCTCTCCATCCTCTACCATCCCTCCCTCTTCCTACCTCTTCCTAATCCATACCTCCTTCCTTTCACTTTCATGCCATACGCATTCTCTGCTCTCTATTTCCTTCTCTTCTGTTTCCTTTAAATTCTTGTTCTCTTCTCATGCTCTCCTTAGTTTATGACCTCACACGCATTCAACACAAATATGTATATTAAAATTTTTATATATACTATATGTATATGTTATATATATGTATTTATTGTACATATATTATATGTTATAGGTAGATGTGTATGCATATATTGTATGTATACATACATATGTGTATATATATATATAAATTTAAATCTCATTTGTATAAGACAGAAATTGGGATTTTCTCAATTAGGATAATACTGTTAAGGACAATGATTTCCAGTTCTATCCTTTTCCTTTTTCATATGGTTAAATTAAATTCCATTGAGCACTTGGCCTCACTTTCTCTATCCACTCCTGAAAGTGGACATCTCTGCTGGATCAATTTCTTATCTATTCTGAACAAAAGCATCTGTCTTGTAGAAAGGTAAGTGTGAGAGTGACAGGTGTTAAGTTGGGTTCTTGTTTTCTCTTCTTCCTCCTATGACCATCCAGGTGTCAGGAGCAAGGATGTTCCAACCTGGGAGCCTTGTTGACAAGTATTCCCTTATCCTCTTTCCCACAGTGCTCCCTTTCAAGCACTAACCTTGTCTTGTGAAGCCTGCTCATTGTGACCTCAGAGTCTCTTTTAGGTGATATGGTAAGTGCCCTGGATAATCTGGACATTCTCATTCTATCTATGAAGATCAAGCCAGCTGGTCCAAGGATTAACCCTAAAAACATCATGCCTGTAATAGCAGAAAGCTGCTGTAAGGGGGCAGTGTTGTCCTTTATGGATGGCTCACTAAGAAATATGCAGCCATTCAAGTCTTGCCTCACTCACTTATCTTTTTTAGAAATTAACAATGTTACATTATAACCTGTATACAGTCTTGACAATATATGTACAAAACAAATTCTTCACAGTGAGATTTCAGATTTTTAAGAAGAATGCAGATGTTAAACAATGGTAGCTGTTGACAAGTATCCTGGCCCTCTCCCACAGTGCTCCCTTTTCAAGCACTGACCTGGCCACCTTAACTGGTTTGTGATTTTCACAGATGAGAGGATGTAACTTTCTTTACTTTGCATTTGTCTAATGCTAGCCATCCTCTCTTTTTTTCATATCTTCACTACTGGCTTACATAATTTAACTAAACTGTTGTTTCAAAATTATTAGCATATATAGTTGAAGGGTTTTGTTTTTTATTCTTTCTTATTTCTTTTTTTATTCTTTTTGTTTTTTATTCTTTCTTATTTCTTATTGATCTGTGTTGACTACTATAAATGAGAGACATCACCCATCTGATTTATATGTCTATAAACTACCCACCGTCTATTTAATGGCACCTCTATTCTCTGTTAAAGAAGAACTGCACCAACTGACAAGCAGTTTTTTAAATTAAATTTTTATTTTTATATTAATTCCAGTTTATTCATTCTGTATCCCAGCTGTAACCCCATTCCACATTCCCTCCCAATCTCACCCTCCCCCCCCTCATCTCCTCCCATGCCCCTCTCCAAGTCCACTGATAGGGGAGGTCCTCCTCCCCTTCTATCTGATCCTAGCTTATCAGGTCTCATCAGGACATGTTGCATTGTCCTCCTCTGTGGCCTGGCAAGGCTGCTCCTCCATCAGGGGGTGTGATGATCAAAGAGCCAGCCACTGAGTTCATCAGAGACAGTCCCTGTTCCCCTTACTAGGAAACCCACTTGGATGCTGAGCTGTCATGGGCTACATCTGAGCAGGGGTTCTAGGTTATCTCCATGCATGGTCCTTGATTGGAATGTCAGTCTCAGAAAAGAGCCCTATGTCCAGATTTTTTGGTTCTGTTTCTCTCCTTGTGGAGCTCCAGTCCTCTCCAGGTCTTACTATCTCCCCTTTATTTCCTAAGATTAGCTGCACTCTGCCCAAAGTTTGATTATGAATCTCAGCATCTGCTTTAATACACTGATGGGTTGAGTCTTTCAGAGACCCTTTGTGGTGACAAGCAGATTTTACAGAAACATGAAAGCTCTTTACACGCTGTCTTTAAACCTTGTCAATGTTTAAACAATTTTCAAAGAAGAAAGGAGCTCACAACTCCAGCTGCTTTCCCAGAGGCCACACTGGCACCAGGGATACCAAGCCATGACAGTTCTAGAGACCCCAGAGGCAACATTGGAACCTAAAACTCTAGAAGTCACACAGGCCACAAAAATGATGTTGGAGACACCCTACTAAACTTGAAGACTCGCTAGTCACCAGAACTCCAATCCAGGGAGGCCAGAAGGCCAGAGAAGAAAAAAAAACCAACAGGAAAAAAAAAACATCCAAAAAATACCCATCTAATAAGATAAACTCAGAAATCAGCACATAAGCCTATAATAACCCCATACAGAAATGACCATAGGAAATCATAAAAACACAATCAGCAACATCCAAGCCAATATGGCTCCACCAGAACTCAGTTATCCTACTACAACAAGCCTTGGGTTTTCCCAACACAGCTGAAGGACAAGTACTTGACAGTAAAACCTCAAAATAATTAAAACATTAAAATGAATATGATAGACATTTGTAAAGAGGAAATTAATAAACCCCTTAAAGAAATCCAGGAAAACACAAACAAGTGAAGGAAATGAGTAAAACTGTTCAAGAGCTGAAAATGGAAATAGAAGCAATAAAGAAAACACAAACTGAGGGAATCTAGGAGATGGAAACACTGGGGAAGCAAACAGGAATTACAGATGCAAGTATCACAAACAGAATATAAAGAAGGAAGAAAGAATCTCAAGCATAGAAAAAAAAACAGAAGAAATTAATATATCAGTCAAAGAAATGTTAAATCTAAAAAGTTCCTGACATAAAACATCCAGGAAATCTGGGACAGTATGAAAAGACCAAACTTAACAATAATAGAAATAGAATAAAAAGACTCCCAGCTCCAAGGCCCAAAAATTATTTTCAACAAAATCATAAAAATTCTCTAACCTAAAAAAGAGATGCCTATAAATGTACAAGAAGCTGACAGAACACCAAGTAGATTGGACCAAAAAAGAGAGTCCTCCCACCACATAATAACCAAAACACTAGATGTACAGAACCAAAAAATATAAAAAGACTATTAAAAGCTGCAAAAGAAAAAAGCCAAGTAACATATAGAGGAAGACATATTAGAATTACACTTGACTTCTCAGTGGATACTCTAATAGCCAGAAGGACCTGGGCACTTGTATTGCAGACTCTAAGAGACCACAGACACCAACTCAGACTACTATACTCAGCAAAATTTTCAGTCATCATAGAAGCAAAAAACAAGACATTCCATGACAAAACCAATTTTAAACAATATCTATCCACAAATCAAGCCCTACGGAAGATACTAGAAGGAAAACTCCAAACAAGGAGGTTAACTAACACCCAAGAAAATACAGGAAATAAATAATGTCACATCATTAAAATTAAAATAAAAGAAACACACACACTACTACCACCACCATCAAAACAATAGGAATTAATAGTCATTGATCATTAAAAAAATCTCTCAACATCAACAGAATGGATGCAAAAACAGGACACTTCATTCTGCTGCATACAAGAAACACACTTCAACATCACATAGACATTACCTCAGAAGTAAAGGGCTGGAAAAAAGATTCTCCAAGCAAATAGACCCAAGAAGCAAGCTGGCGCAACCATTCTAATATCTAACAAATGGACATTTAACCAAAATTAGTCAAAAGAGATAGGAAAGGTCACTTAATACTCACCCAAATATGGCTGCCCACAGCCGCACTTAGATACCACCTGAGGGAAGAGCTGGGAGAGAGAGAGAGAACAAGGCGACACGAAGAAGGACCAAGTCATTGATCAAGGTGATTTATTGAAGGGAGAGCCAGCTATATAAAAGCAGGAGAGAACAAGGAACTTTCTTTATTGTAACATCCATCTGCGTCAGCTGGCGGCTTCTCCGAGGATTCACTCGAGGTTGCAAGGAACCAGCTATCTGGCTCCCAGGTAGCACGGAGCTTGCTTTTATCTTGTTCCGAGGAACTGTGCAGAGCTCGTCTATCTTGTTCCCAGGAACAGAGCTCCCTAATGCAAGGCTTGTCAAGGTCAGTCTTTCAGAAGCTAACTGACTGCCAAAGTCAGAAGGCAAAACTTTATTTACCAGAGACCACTACTCAAGCTCAGCACCAGATACGCACTCCATTTTGGCTAATTCAAAATCCACTGTGGCTGCCACACCCAAAGAAAAATCCACCAAGATGATATCTCAGTTTTTAATATCTCTACCCCAAATTCAAGAACAACCACATTCATTAAAAAAAAAATTACTAAAGCTTAAATCACACATTGAACCCTATACATTAATAATGGGAGACTTCAGTACCCCACTTTCACCAATGGACAGGTTATCCAAACAGAAACTAAAGAGACCCCAGCTCATCTATTCACACAAGTACTGAATTCGTCTTCCTCCCCTGTGGCCTGGTAGGGCAGTCCCATCAGGGGGAAGTGATTAAAAAGCAGGCAACAAAGTCAGAGATGTCCTCCACTCTCCTAACTAGTGGGCTGACATGAAGCCCATCAGGCTTATCTTGGGGTCTGCACATTGTAATATGTCTATCCTGTACTGTATAACTAAAATCTGCTTATAAGTGAGTACATAGCATGTGTGTCTTTCCAGGTCTGGGATACCTCACTCAGTATGATCTTTTCTAGTTCCCATCCACTTGCCTGCAAATTTCATGATTTCATTTTTTTTAATAGCTGAGTAGTATTCCATTGTGTAAATGTACCACAATTTCTTTATCCATTCTTCGGTTGAAGGACATTGAGGTTGTTTCCAGTTTCTGATTATTACAAATAAAGCTGCTATAAACATGATTGAGCAAATGTCCTTTGTTGTATGGTAGAGCATCTTTCCAGTGTATACCCAGGAGTGGTATAGCTGGATGTTGAGGTATGGCTATTCTAAGTTTTCTGAGATAGCACCAGACTGATATCCAAAGTGGTTGTACAAGTTTGTGCTCTCACTATCAATGGAGGAGTGTTCCCCTTTCTTCATATCCTTGCTAGTATGTGTTGTCACTTGAGGTTTTGATCTTCGCCATTCTGAGAAGTGTAAGATTGAATCTCAGAGTCATTTTGATTTGCAATTCCTTGATGACTAAGGATGTTGAGCATTTCTTTAAGTGTTTTTCCACCATTCAAGATTTCCCTGTTATGAATTCTGTTTAGCTCTGTATCCTATTTTTAATAGGATTATTTGGTTTGCTGGCATTTAAATTTTGAGTTCTTTATGTATTCTGGATATTAGCCCTTTGTCCAATATGGGATTGGTAAAGATCTTTTTCCCAATCTGTAGTTTGCTGCTTCATTCTATTGACAGTGTCCTTTGCTTTACAGAAGATTTTCAGTTTCATGAGGTCCCATTTATTAATTGTAAATATTAGAGCCTGAACTGTTGCTATTCTGTTCAGGAAGTTGTCTCCTGTACCAATGAGTTCAAGGCTCTTACCCCCTTTCTCCTCTAGCAGATTTAATGTGCCTGGTTTTATGTTGAGGTCTTGATCCACTTTGACTTGAATTTTTGTGAAGGACTATACATATGGATCTATTTGCATTTTTCTACATGTAGACATCCAGTTAGACCAGCACCACTTGTTAAAGAGGCTGGGGTTTTTGTTTTGTTTTGTTTTGTTTTTCCTTGTATGGGTTTTGGCTCCTTTGTCAAAACTCAGGTATGCATAGGTGTGTGAGTTTATTTCTGGGTCTTCAATTTGATTCCATTGATCAACCAGCCTATTTTTTGCCAGTACCATGCAGTTTTTATTACTATTGCTTTGTAGTATAGCTTGAGATCAGGTATGGAGATACCTCCAGAAGTCTATTATTGTATAGGGTTGTTCTAGCTCTTCTGGGTTTTGTTTTGTTTTGTTTTTCCATATGAAATTTAGAATTATTCTTTCAAGATCTGTGAAAAACTGTATTGGAATTTTGATGGGGATTGCATTGAATCTGTAGATTGCCTTTGGGAAGATGGCCATTTTTACCATGTTAACCTTACTGATCCATGAGCATGGGAGATCTTTCTATCTTCTCATATCTTCTTCAATTTATTTCTTCAGAAGCTTGAAGTTTTTGTCATACGTTCTTTGACTTCCTTGGTTAGAGTTATCCATAGATAGTTTATATTATTTGTGGCTTTTGTAAAGGGCATGGTTTCCCTAATTTCTTTCTCAGCCCATTTTTCATTTGTATACAGGAGGGATACTGATTCTTTTAATTTAATTTTGTATCCAGCCACTTTGCTGAAGGAGTTTATCAGTTTCAGGAGTTCCTTGGTGAAATTTTTGGGGTCGCTTATGTATACTATCATATCATCTGTGAACAACGATACTTTAACTTCTTCATTTCTGATTTGGAATACAGCTTTTTAAACAGCCCTGTGTCTTGCATGCACTACTTCAGTGGATCCTCATGAAAATCTGAACAGGGAAACAGAGTTTTTACCCACTTTCAGATGAGCAGTGACATACTTGAAGTCACACAGATGTCAGAGGGATGGGCTGGAGGGAGGTAAGAAGTTGAATGGGCTTCTGTTTAGTTTCTCATGACAAAGACTGAGGCTCGTTTGATTTGGTTCCTTAAGCTGATATGCAGACAGAAAAGTTATTAGTCTCCATCTGGAGAAGAAGGAACAGAAGGAGGAATGCCATGACACCCCCGATGGTATGTGTAGCGTTACTTTTCTTAGTTACTTTTCTATTACTATGACAACACTACATGACCAAGACAAGGTATTTAAAAAAAAAAAAAGCATTAAGATTGGTCTTAGGGTTAGAGCCCATGACCATCATGGTGACGAGCATGGCAGCAGGCAAGCAGGCATGGCATATCAAGAGTAGCTGAGAGCTTACATCTTGAGACACAACTACCAAACAGGGTGGGCTTGACAATGACAAGCTCCTATCAAAAACTCTGAAGAAACTAGAAACTGAAGCAACATACCTCAATATACCTCAGCATGCTACAAGCCTATACTCAGTATTACACTAAATGAGGAAAAACTAGAATCATTTCCTCTAAAATCAGGAATGAGGCAAGGGTGACCCCTTATACTCAATATAGTGTTGAAAGCCTTAGCGAAGCAATAAGAGGGGAAAAATTAAGAATACAATTAGCTCTAGTTGGTTGTGGTAATTGAGCCATGAGACTGGCCAAGTCTACGCTGTACCAAGTTTATCTATGATGTGTTGAACTTTGGCCAGGGATCCAGTTCCTTTGAAATCTTTGGGTTAGAAAAACATTTAACCATCCTACCTTTCCAAAGAAGACGTCATTGCCGACACAGCATGTGCAGGTGCCCCTACAATGAGCAAGTATGTGACAGAGAGATAGATGGAAGAGAGGGAAGCAGAACAGTTTGTGCATTATGAAGAAAATGAAACTGAAGACACAGAGGTGGTAGGGAACAGCCTGTTGTGAGTAGCTTGTGCTGTCACCTGAGGCCATGTTGGAATCCTGGCCCATGCTGCCTCTGAGTGCTATGTCAGGAGAGTAGTGCCTCTCCTTGCCTGGGCAGCACAGTAGAGCTGGCCCTAGTGGCAAGGCTAAGGGTGAGCCATCCTTGAGAGTGGAAGAATGGGAGTGCTAGCCCTGCCCCTCTCCTATGCAAAGTGGGAGAGCTGGCCTTGGTAGCATGGGTATAGGAGAGCTGGCAAGCAGATCAACTCAGCTAGAACCCAGGGCCGGATCCCGGGCTTTGGGTTGCCCCACCCCAACATCTATCCTATCTATGAACTGCTGGAGCATGTGAAGGAATCAGTGCTGCAGAACCAAAGCTGCAGGGCCTCCATGACACAGGGCAACAACAGAATATCTGAGAGGAGTCCTGGTGAGGATCCAGTATTGAAAGTGTAGCAGAAGCCAGAGGCCTCGAACCAGACCGATGACTCATTGCAGTGAGCATTTGCAAACGAAACTGTTTGGACAAAAGGGTGACCCACTGTGGGACACACTGCAGCTCAAATGGTGACTTCTCGGTTTTGTTTTATTTTGTTTGTTTTTTGTTGTTGGTTTGGTTTTCTTTGTGAGGGGACATTGCCAGGGCAATGGGAGGGCCCATACGGAGGGAAGGGGAGATGAATGAGATTTGGGTGCATGATATGAAATTCATAATTAATCAATTTTTAAAAGTTTTTTTAATCATAAAAGTTGTACAGAAGCACAAAAGAGCCTGAACAGTGAAAGAGTCCTAAGCAAAAACAGAAATGCTGAAGCTATCCCAGTGCTTGATCTCAAATTATACAACAAATTCATGATAAAACAGTGTGGAGTTGGCACAAAAGACCAAGAGAAGAGCGCAAACAAACTCACACTTACAGCCTCCTAATCTCCGACAAAAGCTGTCAAAATTATACATTAGGAAAGCAGCAAACAAACAAAACAAAAAGAGGGAGAGAAACACATATAGGAGAAAAAACGTTATCAATAGTCAAAATTTTATCAAAAAATCTTTATCAAATAGTGCTGGAAACATTGAATATCCACGTGTAGAAGAATGAAGCTAGATGCCCTTCTCCTACCCTGCACAAAAATCTATTTGAAGCAGATCAAATACCTTAAAGTAAGGGCCTGAAACTAAAGCAACGCATGGACAAACATTTCAAGATGCAGGTCGAGACGATTTTGTGCAGGAATTACAAATGAGATTCCACCATCTCCTCCCCAACAACCCTCCCTGCTGCTCCCACTGCACTTTTCCCACATTGGACATTGGTAGTTACTTCATTCATTATTTCTTTCATTTTATTCTGATACC
The DNA here is from genome assembly GCF_030254825.1 of Meriones unguiculatus. Classification (NCBI taxonomy): domain Eukaryota; kingdom Metazoa; phylum Chordata; class Mammalia; order Rodentia; family Muridae; genus Meriones; species Meriones unguiculatus. The sequence goes on along the minus strand of NC_083352.1, from coordinate 124,760,728 downwards.
CTCACTAGCCACTAGGAGGTAGAGTGTCTCTTTCCAGAACCAGGTCTGGTGCCTGCAACATGCTTGGCTCATAAGAGAGACAGAGACAGAGAGAGAGAGGGAGGAAGGGAGGACCAGATGGTTCAGTTGGTAAAAGGCTTGCAGCACAAGCGTGAGAACCCTGGAACCCACAGAGAGGCCAGGCATGGTGGTGTGTCCCACAGCCCTAGCACAGGGAAGCACAGGGAGCAATAGAATCCTTGATGGTTGCTGGCCAGCCAGTCTTGCTGAATCAGTGACAGGGCTACAGGATGAGCGAGACTCTGACTCAAAAAACACAGTAGGGAGGTGTTGAAGACACTCCAGATCAATCTCTGGCCTTCTCAAGCACATAAGTAGATGTACACGGAAGTATATGTGCACCTACACACACACACACACACACACACACACACACACACCTCAGAGAGGCAGGGAGAAAGGCAGAATAAGCCAATTTTATCCTAGTCAAACTGCTTGAAAGCCAACTTTCCTAGGAAAGTAAAATCTTTAGCATTGCATCAAAGGGCAGCCTTAGGGAGTCAAGAATAATTCTGGTACCAGGAGCCACATTTTAAATGAAGCGTGTTTTTGAAAGATAAACTGAAGTGGCCATCATATTTTCAAAGTGCCATCCATGATTTAAGGTTAAAAAAAAATGATTAAGGTAAAAAATCTGGTGCTTAAGAAAGCTACTTGGAATCTGGAAAAGTTTGCCCGTGTGAGGTCTGCTGTTTCCCAGGTGTGCCAGCCTCTGAAGAAGCTAGCATCCTGGGACGTTCTGGAGAAGAGAGTCCAGCAGTCTGGCCAGGCATGGCTGGAAGCTTAATCCAGTTTCTCTGCCTCCCAGTCTCATTCAGGTAGCACGGGGTGGAACAAAGGGGCAGGCTAGATGCAAGGAGGGAGAAGCTGGACACAGCAGCACCTCCTCTCATCCCACATCATCTTTTCTTAGAGCAACCAGAATGCAATGTTTCAATGATCAGCCAACCTGTGGTCTTCCCATGGATCCTAGGTCAAACCATGCTCCCAGAGAAGTCTTTCCCCAACATCATCCCTGGACCTGTCTCCTCCCTGCCTGTCCCCTGTCTATCTATGTGAACCTCAGCTTACTCATCAGAGAGATGCTGATAAGGATGAAGGAGATGAAAGTCTGTGAGCACACTCCCTTCCATGCTCATCCGCCTCTGACATCTGTACTGTGGTCCTCTGTTCCATCAGCCATGGGGCAGAGACAGAAGCTGAACCTTGGCTTTGTAACTGTGAGATGCATGATCTCAGCTGCATGTCATTCTACATCCAGCTAGGTCCAAAAGTAGCAGCCACCCTGAACACAACCCTCTCTTCTCTCCAATTATGTGCCTGTCAAATGCGGAGGTCTGGGAGACCACACTCTCCACAGTATCATATCATGAGACTCTGTGGCCCTGAAACTACAGTTAAAAGAAGATAGGACAGTCGGCATCCCAGCCACCACCTCAAGGCCCTATGCAATGACACATAAGAGCCAGAGCAGTTTTTGTCCCTCAGTAGTTAGTGCCCACCCTGCTCCAGTTTTCTTGACAAAAATAATAAAAATTTCAGCTACTTACATAAGACCAGGAAGGGCAGAAAAGTACACTAGAAGGTAATTGATATTCTGCAAACATCCTCCAGGGGAGCATGAACTCTGAGAAAGGACCTCAAACAGTACAATGCCAACACCCCAAACTAAAGCTCTCAATATGATCTCTTGCAAAGCCAGAGTGCTCAGTCCCAGAGTGAGCTAGTGCTTCTGTGAGAGCTGTCTCTGTTACCTGAGCTGGTCCATGCCCCATGGTGTCAAGGAGAGCACACAGCCAGTAGCAGCTCCTTTGAAGAAAGCTAGGGAGATGGCTCAGTCAGCAAAGTGCATTTGTTAGAACTTGAGGACCTGAATGCAGATCACCAGTACCCACATAAAAGCCAAGTGCTTCGGAGAGGGCTGTGGGGAAAAAATGGTAGGTCTCTGAAAGCTCACAGCCTAGCCAACCTAGCAGAATTGATGAGCACCACGTTCTCATGAGAAAGCCTGTCTCAAAAAGGTGGAGAGTGACTGAGGAAAACACCCAAGGTCCACCTCTGGCCTCCACACTCACATATACACGTGTATGTACACACAGAGAGACAAATACAGACACTACACGAGCCTTCATATGCGCACAAGGCAGCTGAGATGAGAGGTCAGAGAGGGCAAAAGGACCCTGCTAGGCCTACAGGGGAGGGTCATAAAGTTTCTTGTCTGCTCTGTGTGGTAGCAAAACTTCAAACAGAGGTGTGGCATGGTCTGATTGATTCAGATGACTGCTTGGACAATTGTGCAGGGACAAATTGGTAAGTGACAGGAGAGAGACTGAGAGAATCTTTGCAGTGATGCAAGGCGGGTGACTTTGAGGTAGTAAGACTCTGGAAGTGTGGGCAGGACCTCCTGACAGAATCTCCTCAGGGATGGATAGAGCGAGCTGACAGAGGAGTCAAAGGCAGCTGGAAGGCTGGAACTGAAACTTCTGGGTAAACTAGGTAACACTTTTGAGACAATGAAGGTGGGATGTGATATGAGTTCTCTGACCCACACACATATTAGGGCTCCAAGGAGATCCTGGTGCTTCTGCTTCAAGTGCTCTCTGCTCCTCCTCTGAATCCTACCCCTAAAGAAGCAGTCCATCCATTCTTCCACCATCCACCCATCCATCATCCACCTACCTACCCACTCATCCCTCCAAGCATCTTTAGTTGCTCTATGGCAAGTGTGATAAGTGCTGTAGACTCAAGACTAATTAGATGCCCTTTCCTCATAACTTAGGGAAGGTACAGAGACCATGCATTGTTACGGCTTTACCTTAAATAGTCCCCAAAGCTTATATGCTGAAGGCTTGGTCCCTGGTGCCACAGTGTAGAGATCCTAGCAGGTAACTGAATCAGGTGGGCCATCACCTCATTAATGGATGGAGCCTTTTAAGGACTCATAATTACTAGGTTTCAAAAAAGGGTGTGGTGGCTTGAATAAGAATGCCACCCATAGGTTCATATGCCTGAATGCTTAGTCACTAGAAAGTGTCACTATTTGAAAGGATTAAAAAGATTGAGATGTGACTTTGTTGCAAGAAGGGTGTCACTGGGAGGGGGGGTTGAGGTTTCAAAAGCCCATGCCAAGCCCAGAGTGTCTCTATGTGTGTCTCTCTCTCCTCTGTCTCTGTCTCTGTCTCTGTCTCTCTCTCTCTCTCTCTGCCCACCTGCCTGCCTGCCTACAAATCAGGATGTAAATCTCTCAGCTTCTCCAGCACTTGCTTGCATACCTCCATGCCCCCCCATGCTGAAAATGGACTAAACCTCTGAAACTGTAAGCAAGCCTTCAGCTAGTGTCTTTTTCATAAAAGTTGCCTTGGTCATGGTGTCTCTTCACAACAATACAACAGTGACTAAAACAAAGGGGTTTGTTATAAAAATGAGCTTCCTAGCTTCCATCTGGTAAGAATCTTTGCTATGTGCTCCCCACCCCCAAAATAGAGCACCCTATTGTAGGTCCCAAGGCAAACAGGCCAAGCAGTCAGGGACTGAGAGCTCAGGAAACAGAAGCAATAAATGCCATGCCTTTTGTGCATCTTAGGTAACTTGCCACTGTGACTTAAACTGAGTACCAGAGACACCTTCACCCATCTGCTCAGTTACTCACTCAAAATTTACTGGCACTTAATTTCATTCGTACTTTCAGAAAAGCATGTGTGTTGGTCCAGATTAAAGTTCATCTTCCCCTCAAGAAAGTACTAGCCCAAGCCTCTTTCACAAACGGTGTTGAGGAAGCTAGATTTCCACATGTAGAAACTAAGTTTGTGGTAGCTAAGTATGGGCATGTGTGGTAGCATATGCCCATAATACCAGCACCTGGGAGGCAGAGATAGGTAGATCTCAGTGATTTCAAGGTCTACCTAGTCTACAAGACCAGTGAGTTCCAGAACCACCAGAGCTACACAATAGAGAGACTGTGTCTCAAAAAGAATTTTTAAAAATTACAAAACAATAAAACAAAAAGAATGAAACTGGATCCTTACCTCTCACCCTGTAAAAAAAAAAAAAAATCAATTTAAAAATTGATCAAATACTTCAACGCGAGACCCAAAACTTTGAAGCTGACAGAGAAAAACACGAGGAAAACACTTCAAAATATACATATAATTAAAGACTTCCTGAAAAGGACACTGTTAGCATAGGAGCTAATCCCCATAACTGAAAAATAGGATGATTTAAGATTAAAAAGCTTTAGCACAGCAAAGGAAAGCATCACCAGAGCAAAGACACAACCCATGGAATCAGAAGAAAATCTTTTTCAGATGGAGAATTAATATCTAGAACTTGCAAATAACTAAAAAACTAAACATCAAAAAAAATCCAATCAATAGATAAGCTAATGAACTGAAAAGAGGGACTACCAGCAGCACTTTGCGCCAGTTCCCAGGCCCCAACTCTACCTGTGATTACAAAGGTGGCAGCTATCAAGGGCTACCAGAGATCTCCAAGCCTGCTAACACCAAGGACAACCAGATGACTAAAGAAAAACATAAGAACACTCTCATCAAAACTGAGGGCAATATGTCACCACCGGGACAAGCTCCCACAGACCAGAAAGACACAAATGCTATGTAGTACACTCACTTTTAAGAGGATATTAGCCATATATTACAGGGTAACCATGCTACGATTCACAGACCCAAAGAAGCTAAGTAACAAGGAGAGCCCAAGCGAGAATGCTTGGATATCGCTCAGAAGGAAAAATAGAACAGACAGCGGAAGTGGGTGCCGAGGGAACAGAAAGAGAAGGTGTGCTGGGGGAAACGAGAAATCAGACTTTGGGGGAGCGGGGGAGGGAGAGGAAGGACAGGGGTCTTGCAGAGAGAGGAGAAACCAAGGTGGGGGTGTCTCTGAGACAAGCTGAAGACCTGTGACAGGGTAGGCTCCTGGGAGGATGTGGGAATGACTCTGGCTAAGACTCCTAGTAGCAGGGGTCATGGAGACTGAGGAGGCCACCTTATAGTTCAATGGGACTTCTAGTGGAGGGAGGGGAACACCAAACCTACAAAACTCTGACCCCAAATTTACCCTGTCTACAAGATTTGCATAAAGTTAGAGCAGAGGCTGAGGGAATATCCAACCTATGCCTGACTCAAGGTGAGACCTACCCCACGGGAGAGAGCCAGCCTCTCACACTATTGATGATACTCTGCCATGCTTGCCATCGGGAGCCTAGCATAGTTGTCCTCTGAAAGGCTTCACCCAGCAGTGGATCAAAACAGATGCTGAGACTCACAGCCAAACGTTAGGTGGAGTGCAGGGATCCTTGTGGAAAAGTGAAAGGAAGGATAGAAGGATCCAAAAGGGACAAGAGCTCCACAAGAAGGCTGGGGGGGGGAATATGGACACTGAAGCACCAGCCAAGGGCCATGAACGGACTGAACCGAGGCCCTCTATATAAATGTAACTGATGGGCAGCTTAGTTCTCACATGGGTACCTTAGTAAGGAGAGCAGGGTCCTCTACATGTGACGTGGCCATTGCCCTCATGAACTCACAGCAGCTGTACTTACCTGCATGAAGATCAAATCAGCTAAAATTCCAACACAGAGAATGGAGAGGTTCGAGACGCTCTGTCCTTAGCTGAGTTTCTTTAAATGGCCTCTAAAAGAAGGGGAGTCCTTTTTCTTTGGGGATGTGGCTGCTGGTAGGCTGCACATGTTCTAATGGATGGTCCCACACTCATGTGCTATGAGCTAACTGGACTCAATGGATTATAAAAAAAAACAAACTTGCTATTGTGATGGGGATGTGCTGAGGCCTGGAAGAAGCTGGGAGTGAGGGGTGGATACAAACAAAATATGCTATATATATGTGTGTGTATGAAATTTTCAAAGGATAAACAAAATTATAGTAAAAAATAAAATTAAAAGATATCAAGTGCTGGAGAGAACATTAAGACCCCATTTACACTGCTGATTATAAATTCATCATATGGAAAATAATATAAGAGGTGCCTCAAAAATTAAACCACCTTATGATCTGGCAATTCTACTTCTGGGTATACAGGGGAAATAAAATTCAACATCAGAGAGACACCTGTCCTCCTCTGATCACCGAGGCAGTGGTCAGGGACTGCAGTGTTCATCAGTGGGTCAGTGGAATATCATTAAGCCTCTGCAAAGAAGAAAAGGTTGCCATTTCTGATGAACAAACCGGGAGGCTATTACTCTGTGCGAAACAAGACAGATGGTCAAAGACAAACACGGTGTGATTTCACACAGTGGAAGTAGGCTCTAAAAAAAAAGGTAAAAAGCAGAAAAACAGAGTAGAACAGGGGGAGACCAGTGAGGAGATGGGGTTCAAGTGATACAACCTTGCAGTTAGGAGATTAACAAATTCTGGAAAGCTCTCTCCCCCGAAAAGAAAAGGGAGTAAGAAGGTTCTATTCCAACCGAACAGTGCTGGGTTGGTCATCCTCCCTCACTGAGGAGTTACCAATGTGTAGCTTGTGCCCAAGCTCAGGGAGAGGACTCCTGCTGGATGACCCAACAGAAGCTGTGGTGAGCGTCTCCAAGCAACCAAGCCTGCCTCTGCAGCCCTGGCCTCTTGCATCTGCCGGCCATGTGAGCCAGCCCTGGGAGTAGCTGCCAGAGCCATTTGCACCACCTCCCACAGCATGCTGGGGGCCGCAGTGGAGCCACCCGCCTGAAGACAGCCGTAAAGCCATCCATCTGGGTGGCCATACTCACAGCCAGCTTGCCTGGGCCCAGCCGGACCCTTACTGACACCTGCAGGTTCAGGTGCCAGCAGCTGGGATGCATCTACTCTGGAGGTTTCTGATCCTCCTCTTGGTACTGCTAGCCTTGCCCGTGGCCCTGCCGGAGCAGCCTTGGCCTGGACTGACCAAGGCCCACAAGGATGGCCGGTCCACCCTAGCTAGAAGTGAGCCTACCCCTGGGCTTGGCCTGCTGCCCCTGGGGTGTGGGGAGGGCACAGCCAAGCCACCTTGGGTCAGCCTCTTATTTATCTTTTTCCCTTAGACCTAAAGTACAAAAAAATTGAGACTGGGTTAAATTTTTCCAATTCCTAGCACATGAACTCTTGTATCGTTTTCTATTTCTCCCTTATCCTCATTCCCATTCCCTGACCATCTTGGCAGGAACTGTCATGTGCTTAGCTTGTGTATGTGCCTTTAACCCAGCACTTGGGAGTCAGAAACAGGTAAATCTCTGAGTTTGGGGCCTACTTGGTTTGATATCATGAGGCTCTGTCTCAAGACAACAGAAGCAATGAGCCATGTCTGCATCCTTTGCAGGAGGTGTTGGTATAACCCCGACCCATCACTCATCCTGCTTTTCACTCCCCACTTTATACTGCTGCTTTATACCTTTATACTGCTGGCATCTCGGTTGTCTTGACTAGTGCAGAGAAGCCCGTGCGTTTTGTTACCTCCGTCTGACAGGGTGCTCTCCGCCCTCTCGGGGCTGTCGCATAGGCTGTATCTTCCCATTGCTGTAAGCAACACATCCTTGGATGTGTCCCCATTAGAACAATTGGGAGAATTCCTTTAGGATAGACATATCCAAAACAGATGGAAGCTCAGTTTAATTGAAACTGTTGGGCTCCTCTTTAAATGGGTGCACTGGCATGCACTCACTCGAGTTGTAAGAGGACATACCTGTCTGCCCCTTCTCCTTACTCCCTACCACCTCTACCAACCAGCCATAGGGAGATGTACCAGATGGGGTGAGACTGGAGCAGTGACAGAAGAGCCTAAACAACAGACAGTTACTGTTTTTACATAGTCTGACAGCAGGGAGCTCAAGTGTAAGGTGCTGACAGCTTTACTGTCAGGGGAGGGACCTCTCTTGCTGGCTGTGGATGGCTCTCTCTCACAGACTTTCAGAGAAGAACAAACCTGATATCTTCTTCTTACAAAGACACCAGCCCAATCGGATTAGAGCTGACCCTATGACCTCATTTAACTGTATTTACTTCCTTGAAGCACTGTCTGAAATACAGTTGTGCGTAGGTACCCATGAGGATTGGTCCCAGGTTCCCCCCTGAATCCTAGAACCTTTGGATGTGCCAACCCTTTACATAAAACAGTCCAGTGTCTGCACAGAACTGGTGCAAATGCTTCCTCATACTTGAAACCATCGCTAGATTATTCATAAGACCTAGGACAATGCAAGTGACTTGTAAATAACTGACATATCACATTCAGTGAATAATGGCAAAAAATGGGCTGGACATGTTCAGAACACAGTTAATTTTTTCCCAAGTATTTCCAATCTACAGTTGATTGAATGCAGATAGAACAGAGGTGGGCTGTGCTCCTCCCAAACAGGAATAACTTCAGATTCATCAATATATCAGTATATAGTTTGTGTTTGGAGTCTTCTTTATGGTGGAAGAGAAAGATTTATTGTAAATATATAAGGGCATAGCCAGAGGCAAAGACAGGGACCTCTTGGAGAGTCTAGAGAGGGCGTGACCAGACTGAGCTGTCCCACATGGAGAGACCTGGCGCGGGGGGGGGGGGGGGAGGGGATGGGGTGTGCGGAAAGAAGAGAGGAGAGAAAACAGCCAGGTGCAGCAGCCAGGAGGCCCAAGATCTTGTCACATCTCGGAATTACTCTAGCTGTCTTTTTCAACAGTGTTCTAGTTTTACCTTCCGCACTAAGGGTATTAATCCACACAGTGGACATTTATCTCTATGTGCATCTGTGCATGGAAAGTAAAGACCCAGCCTCATTCCTGCCCACATGAGTCAATTTCCCAGCACATCTAATAAAGGACTACATTCCCAACACAAGGACTCACCTGCTTACAGACCTGTCTCTGTAACATGATCCTTTAGTTGTTGCTCCTTTGTGGAAGACTGCTTCTTCTGACAAACATTTTATTCTTCCATGCGAATTTTCCAGTGTGTTGAGTTCCTCTGAAAGACTCCATCTGGACATCTGATTTCACTCACACTGAATCTGACTCCATAGTTGGAGGAAATGAATGCTTTCATAATGGGAGACTCTGCCCATAAGCTTAGCATGTTGTTAATCAGATTTTACTCTATCCCCTATAAAAATCTTATAAGTTTTGAGCATTGTTTCTCAAGTTGATTCCTTAAAAATGTATAATTTTTACTGCAGAGTAAATTATTTTTTTAATTATATTCCTAGTTGGTGTTTTTGGTACAACTGAGAGAGATCTTCAGCCATAGTTTCCGCTTAGGGAGCTTCTTAATGTGGACCTGTTTCTTCTCTGTGGGAGACAAGAAGACAGGCGTAAATGCTCAACAGAAAAGGGATACACTGGGCTTGCCCCAGCCTGCTGCGTCTGTAGCTCCACTCTTACGCAGGAATATGCACATCCTCATCCCATCTCGATTTCCAGTTATTGCACAGGGCCTCCTGAAGCACAATGCCGAAGGCCGGATCCAGAGCATGCGCCTCCTGGACCGTCTGAACGTCTCAGGGACAGTGGCTCCAGGGATGGTGGGCTGGCTGATTGGTGGCATGAACTTCCAACAGCAGCAAGAGATCAGGTGAGACCTCAAATCCTATTCCTGGGGGCCCTCTAGGGACTTCCGGGTCAAGGGCAGAACTGGGAAAACAGAGAGCAAGGATTGGGAAAATGGAAGACATTCAGACTTAGGAAAAACAAGCCACAAAGCCAAAGATGAAGACAAGCTGGAGGCCACTGTTGGGAGCCATTGTGGGGGAGGAGGTTGCACATCAGGGAAGCTGGCAACAGCAGCTGCACTTAAAGCCCACTTTTGCCGCCAACGTTGGGGAACGTGTTTGGCCATTCTAAACTCACCTGTAAAATGCAGGCACAGAACAGAGCCTGAATAAACACCTAGGCCACCAAGCAGGACCAGGGCTACAACCAGACACTCGACTCTCCATTCGAGTCGGGCACAGCTTGCGGCTGTGCATAAGCAGTGGGCCCTCGCCAGGTAAACAGTCACAGTGGTGGTCCTGCCCGCAGGAGATCAGTGGACTTTGACAGTCCTGAACGGAACGTCTGTGAACCCTCAGTAGCCAGGATTTCCACGGCAAACCTAGGTACATCGTAACCACACCCACTAAGACTGCTACTCTGAACCTTCCACCTCCCAAGTCTGCATTCTGCAGCCCATTGTTCTGCCTGCTCTGCACCTTCTCTTGACCTGAACTTTTCATTCCTCTTCATCTGAATGAGCCACAAGAGTCACTAGCAGAGTTTTCCTATGAAAAAAAAAAAATGCAGCCAAAAATCACCTCTTTTTAGTCATTTCTTTAATAAGTGTTATAATTCTCACCAAATATCTACTGTGCATTAATCACACTGAGAATAGAGCTATGAGCAAGACCTGTGAACCTTTACCTTTGGGGAGCTTGCATCCCAGTGAGACAGGCCTCGGAGAGTAATAACTAATTTCAGGTGAAAGAGCATGCCATGAAAACAAATTCAGGAAATGGGTGGGCTGATCAGGACCCGTCCAAGAGATCACATGACGTGAAGAGAAGAGGACATGTGATGTGAGGGATGTGAGAGAGAAGTCTGGGAAGGAGAGGATGTGGGTGCAAAGGCCCAGAGGTAAAAAAGAGATTGGTGTGTTTGAAGACTACCAGATATATCCCCATGTCCGGCTGAGCAAAGGGTCGGCAGCAAACATAGGGGAACCAATGCCACAAGGCAAGTGTGTATAGGCCATGCAGGTCTTGGGGGACATGACGTACAATTGTATCTTATTCCAAGAGAGGAACCAGGGAATAAGGGGGAGTATGAAGGCTACCCAGGCTGCCTCATGGACAACAGTCTAAAGAGAGGTCAAGGTCACAGCAGGGAACCCAGGAAGGAACTGAAGCATCTTCAGAAAGAGGCAGCGTGAGAAACAGAGGTAGTCAAACTTGGGATGTATATTGCAAGTGGGCCAAGTGATTTTCAGATAGTAAATTGAGAGTAGAGTGTGGGGAAGGCAAGGGGCTTCCCTGTGGACTCCCAGACAGCTGATAGGGCTGTCCATTAAGACTGTCCTCGGTCCGAGAAGAGGCTCGAGGTCCTAGGATGGATGCTGTCAACATCTGGCCCTGGACTGCATAATCCACAGCTGTAAGGAATGCTTCAGGGGCCTTTTGACAGCTGGGACCCAGGCTGTCAGAACATTCACACCAGGCTCTGGTGCCCAGCCTTACCACCTGGCTCTCCTTGCAGACAAGGCTAGCCTTGTTTCTGAGTTGCCTTCCCTGATCCCTGTGGGGCCTCTGCTTTCTCCACTTGTAGCATCAACATCACCAATGTGCAGCTGGACTGTGATGGGATCCAAATGGCTTTCCCCAAAGAGTGGTTCTCTGCAAACATCACACTTGAATTTGACATTGAATTCAGACTGTGAGTCCCACCCAAAAGAGCAGAGTCTTTGTAGTTCTGTTCCTCCTTCTTGGGAACCTGGGTGCTAGGGGTGAGGCAAGGCTGGGAGACTAGGCAATCCAGACCTTTCATGACCCCAACCTGAACTCAAATTGTGACCCCTGCACTAATTCACCACCACCCTAAGAGACCCTAGGATGAGTCACTATTCTCTGTACCTTGCTTGCTTCTGCTGCAGCAGAGATGACACTCATGGGTCATTCATTCATTCAACCCCATGTTGTATCAGCAACTGGGTCCTATGAAAGAAAGAGGGAAGCCACTCCAACTCCTCTCTCCCTCTGCTCACTCCCCTCCTGCTCAGACTCCTTGTAGGGGAGCCAGGAGCTGTAGACAGGTAGAAAAGCTCTTAAAACAGTGGCTTACTCTCAATTTCTGAATTTCCAGACTCCTAAACTGATCTCCTTAAGCAACTTTCAAAAGTCACGCTAAGTCTGGGAGTGAGCTGTGGGCATGGGTTCAGTGGCAGAGCCTGCACTTAACATGCCCAGGCTTTATGTTCTATCTCTAGTACCAGAAAAATAAAAATAAGCATAGAAGGTCACTGTGGTCAGTGGCCGCATCCTCCTTACTAAGCTAGGGTTTAGCGGATGTGGGTTGTCGGGAGGACAGTGAATAGTGCCTGGATTCTCCACTCTTCTTGCTGGCTGCCCCCACCTCTTTCCACTTGGTCCCTCCTGCCTCCTCCTCTCGCACCACAGGCCCTTCAATTCAAATATCATCAAAACGCGTGCCCGCATGGGCCTCACTGCAGAGTCCTGGCTGGAGAAAGACGAGTTTGGCCGGAGGGAGCTGGTGATGGGCACGTGTCGCATGGAGCCCAGCAGTGATTGTGCGCCCATGTCTGCTGAGTAAGGCCTTCCGCTCTCCCCGGGGCAGCCCCTGACTCATGAGCAGTTATGGCCTCATAGCCCCACACATCCTCATGAGTCAGAAGCAGACTCCATTCCTTCTCCAGCGCTTGCTCCTCCTGTGCTCCGCCCCCCAGGAGCCCCCCTTCCTCCCTGTGTTCCCTGACTCTTCACCCCATTCTCCAGCCACCACAGAAATAACATTCTAATTCGGAGCTCTGCTCTTTCCCCTAAGTTCCTGCTAAAATCCTATAAGGCGGGGGGGGGGCAAATTCAGAAATGCCTCTTGAGCCCCTCTGTCCTCACCCTCTGCCTGGTTCTGTGTCCATTTATCCTCATCTTTACAGCCCCACCATGCCTGCACATGGTGATCTTTCTTCTAGAATGCCTTCCTGACCTTTTCAAGCACCTCATGAAGATAGTCCCAAGTATTTTCCCAAGAATCGCCTAGTGCCAGGCAACCTGCCTAATGCTAGAGACACCAGGGTGAACAGGACAGAAACAAGAATTGCATGGAGCTCTGGGGCCTGGCCGGCCAACTGTCCAGCTCAGTATACCACTGTGAGGGGTGTGCTGGTTTCTCTCTGTAATCTGCATGCTGAACCATGACACCCTTCATGAGTGCCCGCCCGTGTGAGCATCGGGTGTGTGGTAAATGCTTGGACTGTAGCAGACTTTGATGATGGAGAAGAAGACCATAAACTCTAGTGCTCTCCCTCCACAGTCCTGCTAAGAGTCAGCATTTACTCTCCTGTACTGACCCTGGCCATGTGCCATCACCTTTCTGGGTCCCCACGGACTACGGCTGACAAGAATACCACCAAGTGAGGTAGAGGGCCAAGTGAGGATTTGAGAATGCTCAGCACACACCTCCCAGCATAGTGTATAGCGTGGAACAGTTTGTCCTGTCCTGAATTCCCACCTCTCCTCCTAGGACACTCTCACCCAAGATGAAACATTTTCTCCACAACCTCAGAGAAAGCCTGGGGAAAGTGATCCCAAACCTGGTAGAAAGTCAGGTAAGTTTAAGGAAACCATGCGCCCTGTGGACATCTCTCAGTCTGTGGATCAAAGCACATGTGTGGGTGGTTTAGCAGAAAACGTGTAACCCTCTGCTAACCCTGGGCTTTGGGATCTGACAATAGAGCTCGCTTGCCATAGGGAAGGGACAGCCACCCTAAGTGTCTGTGTCCTCGTGTGTAGCACAGGCACAGATGAAATCCCCACCTCATAGAGTTGTGGAGCTTCGGGAAGCAAGCATGGGGGTGCTGCCCATGGCTCCTAGTGGTTGGCTGGGTCCTGCTAGAATCCAATGGTGCTGGTATCCCCTGCCTCAGAGACCTCCATTCCTTCCTATCCCTGGATGACCCTCTGTCTGTGCTGGGGGCCTAGGTATGTCCTCTGATTGGTGAGATCCTCCGGCAGCTGGATGTGAAGCTGTTGAAAGGCCTCGTGGGTGAGTGTTGGGGTCTATCCTGGGAGGCCTCCTTGGGATTGGTAAATATTGAGGGAGGAGCCACAGCTCTCATGTGCTGTGAGAACATGTTATAGGTACTCTATTGACTGCCCCCCCAAGAGAGTGAGAAGAGTTGAAGGGACCCCAGCCAACCAGGTTGAACCCTACCAAGCCACCAGACCAGAGATTCTAGCTTCCCCCAAAAGCTCTCCAAATCCAGCAAGGAGAGAAGTCCTATCTAAACTCAAGACAACCCCTGCTCCAGGAACAGTTGGACTGCTTCAGCCCTTGCCCTGGTGGAACTCACAGCCTTGGCAATGGGGGGCCAGGAAGTCATCCATCAAGGGGATATCATTCTGAATGAGTGATGGGAATGGTCCTGGCCCCAGCCCTTGGAGAACGTATGGGGAAGCATTCTCTTCTCTGTTGACCTGGGGAGGAGAAGGGTCACCTAGCAACCAAGGCTCCCCTTCTTCTTTCAGAACAAGTGGCTACTCATAATCTTGGTCAACTCTGAATCAGCCAGACCTCTGGCACCAGGCTCAAGGCGCCTCCTGCCGCCTGCCGTTGGTCAGAAGGAGGTACTTCCAGTTGAGACCTTAAGTCTCTCTCAATGTAGGGCTTCTACTATCCCCTGGAAGCATGATCCCCAGGTCCCAAGACATTCTGTCCTTTCCAACAATAAACTCTAACTCTGAAGGATACACCAACCCAAGACCCCTACACCCCAACACACACCCCAACCATGACACCCTCCACACCTGCCTCAAGCTTTAGGGTAAATATCCCTGGTTTCTCATGAGCCCAGCAATGGTGGGGAATGCCTACTCTAGCCTGTTGTTTGCAGCCAGGAACCTTGCTCAAAGCAAGGAGAAACCAGAAGTATCTTACTCCTTACTTGCTCATCTATGTTTAGTGAGCACCTACTGTGTGCCAAGTCTGTTGCTGGGCTCCCAGAGGATACAGAGAAAGCCTAATAGAGCAGGAATGCAAAAGAGACCCAGGATCAGCTCTATAGAGGCATGACTCCTTAAGCAACCAGTGTCCCCATCCCCAATGCTAGCGACAGCGTAGCGGGCAAGCTCAGCAAAGAGTTGGGGTAAATTGAGTGGATGGCTCCTGGCTTGAAGACAACACTGTGTCTTAGACAAAGGCCATCACCATTTGGGGTCTGTCACCTGAAATGTGGGAATAAAAATTCTGCACGATGCATGGCATGGGGAAACCACACCAACACCTCAGGAAACTGGTAACATTCAGTCAAGCTGAGCTTTGCCTAGTCCTGTGGGAGGATCCCCACAACCTGTCAAAAGACAAGAGTGTCATGGCAGCAATGCCCACAGTAGCCCTAAAGCAGCAACGTTCCCAAATGCCTCCAGAGGGTGGACAGGCAGGCAGGAAGGCAGGAGGGTCACACACTGAGCCGACAATGGTGATGAAAATGACCCTCCATTTCACACAGCCATGGGAGCGAATCTTCCAAAGAGTGAACTATCAGAAGAGCCCAACCTGAAGAGCATGTGTTACAGATCCAGTGACACAGAGGTCAAAAATACCAAAGCTAGTGCATACTCCTAGGGGTCAGGGTAACCACGGCAGGGCGAGGCTCAGCAACAGGGAGGGACTCCTAGAGAACTGGTGACAGTTTATTTCTTGACCTCGGTACTGGCTATGGGGAAGAGTGCTCAGTCTGTGGGAAACTCGTGTAGCTATTTGCATATGTACCTTTTTCTGAGACATGATGTCTCTTTAACCCTTTTTAAAATAAAATATTTAGCATGCAACACGAGTGTGTGGAGTGTATGAAAACCCACTTGCAAAATGTTTTCCATAACAAACGGAAAACATTTATTCAAGGCTATTGAATTCATTGGTTAACTATTGGTCTGCTGGCTACTCAATGACTGAATGTTGATTCCCACCCTAATCCATCAAGGGTTGAGGATAAATATCATGCATGTGTTAGTAACAGTAGCATGGGCTAGAGAGATGGCTCCATGTTTAAGTGTGCTTACTGCTTTTCCAGAGGTCCCAATTTCCCATCCCAGCACCCATGTTGGGTGGCCCACAACTGCCTGAAATTCAAGCTCCAGGAGAATCCAGCGCCCTCTTCCGGCTTCCATGGGCATTCAACATGGTATACATACACATACACATAAATAAAAATAAATCTTAAAAATAAACACATAATAGTAGCACATATTATAAGCACTTGAAAAGTTTCAGCACCTCATTAAATGCCTCACAGCGACTCTGTGGGATACAAAGCTGCCACCCAGTTTACATATGAGGGTTCTGAAAGAAAAGTCACACAGTGAGGAAATGGCCGTGTCAGCCCTGTTAACCCCATCAATCTCACACAGGCAGCCGTATCCCAAAGCTAACACTCTTAATTGTGAACCCCCACCCCAAATTCCCCCCTCCCTACCTCCCTTCTAAGGCCCCCTCCAACCTTCTCTCCCACCCAAGGGGAATATGATGAAATGCAGGTTCAGGTGAATTGCCAAGCTCAAACAAGGAAGTATCAACAGCTCAGAGATGAGAAGAGAACCAGAGAACTTCTTGTCTCCATCTTTCAATTCAAACTCCCTAATCCGAAATGCTTCACCGGGGATTTGCAACCCTAAACGCCATGTTCCTGTACATTCCACTTGATAGCCTTTGGCTTACAGGGTTTTTCTTGCCTTTGAGTCAAAGAGCAAACACAGGAGGGCTAGGCCACAAGGCTGCCTGCCTCCTTGGGGGACAGCTTTTGTCTGCATTCCTTCTGGCACCTTCTGGGTTGTCTCAAGGACTCCATCAAGACGCCTTCTTGGTCTTCTCCAATTCCATCTTCGTATTAAGGTTCACAGAGCTAGAGGCTCATCACACTTGCCCCCAGAGGAGGTTGTTTAAATGTGGTCCCCTCTGATGCTCTTGGAGTCCACAGTGATGTGTGGTTAAAACAGAAAATTATCCCCAAATAGCCAGAACTTTTGTCCAGGCCCTCCTTCTGGGCGCCTTAAACATTCCCTGCCCTTTGGTGTCTAGGCAGCCTCTGAATCAGGTATGTAGCTGGGGCTACACCATTTTCCCCCAAACTTTAGCCTCTCATAGCCTTGGAAGGTGGTTAACTCGATGATGTATGTAATGTAACCTGACTGAAGGAGGAGAAGACTTGAAAAGGTTCTGGAGATTTCCCTCATGGTTCCTATAGTTAACAGTGGTGTGCCTCGCACTTTATAGTCCACTAAGGAAGTAGGCTTTAGCCTGAGTTATTACCACAGTTGTTGTTTTTTATGAGTGAAAAGAAAGAGAAGGAGAAAGAGCAAGATGCAGGGTGATGCATCCTTCCCAGAGTCATTCAACTTCTGGTGAGCCCTGCCAGGTTGGGAACTCTGAGCCTACTGACACCATGGCTCATGGGAGGCCTCCAGAGAACATGGCCAGTTCTTTTAGAACTAAACGCTCTGCAAACTTGTCCTTGAAAGGAATTGAAGTGACACAGCCCTAAATGATGATAGCCTGTTGTCATTTCTCTTCAGTTAAGATTACTTCAGGCAGATTAGGGACTTCTCTGAACCTCAGTTTCCCTCAAAGGATTGTGACAAGAGGTAGAGTTTCCAGTGTCTCCTAAAAGGGTTTTGCTACTGTTTGTTCTTGATGATGGAAAGATCAGTCTCAAGGCAAGGAGAGTTTGCCTGTGGCTAACACTGCTTGAGAAGATTAATTAGATCCATTTTCTCACCAAACTTAGACCCACCCACCTCCCTCCCCTCCCACCTCTCCCAAGTCCCACTGCCCTCTGGAGTTTCTAAGCCCATCTGAAAGCCTACTCAAATTCACCTGCCCTGTATCCAAGTTGTAGAAAAGGAGCCTGGGAAAAGCTGTAATTTGTAAGAAGAAACTCACCTCTGCTCTTTAAACATGGAACCGGTATGGGTTGGGGTTGTAGCTCATTCTGAAGCTTCCAGCAAATCATGCCTTTCTGTGCTTGGTTAATTTAAAAAACAAAACGAAGCTGTGGTTCACACACGCCACCAGTACAGGCTCCTGAACACAATCACTCTCTGGGAAGAAGAGGGAAAAACACCCCAGCACAATGGGCCTCATCAGTGTGATCTGTGAGGGAAAGCTGGGTCAGGAACATTAGCTGGGTGTCCTACTGCTGGGTGCCTGCTCAGGAGTGTCCCCGCTGGGGCACCAAGCATGCAACCCATGGAGGAGCAATTCCAGCAGAAGTAGACATAGGCAGTTAAGTTTCTTAAGTCTGGGGTTTGGGCCCAGCTAGTGAGAGCAGGTGGGTGGGTACCGATGGCAATATGGATGGGGAGTGTTTCTGATTCGAATACCCTGGCCCCTATTATGATGGTCACACAAAGCCATACTAGGTTAGAATTCATACAAGTTCACACTGAAAGAAGAGACTTTACTGAAGAAGAGCTTTACTGAATGATACTTTGGTGTGTTTGCTTGTTCTGGGACTTTTTAAACTCAGGGCAGAGAGTCAAAAACAAACATCTAAGGGTGTGAGAGAGTTCCCACCCTCAAGTCTAGACAATTCCCTATATTGGAGTAGGGATGGGAGGAATCCCAGAGAAACTGAAGAGAATGCACAACTCCAGTGGGTCCAAAACACATCACACACTCCCTCTAAGACAGAACTCAGCATAGATGAACTCAGGAAGCCCCACAGACCTGCTAAGTGGGGAACAGAGAATGCCTATGCCCACACCCCTGACAGGGCCAAGACAACAAATGACCCAAGGAGAGATGGTGAACCAGAGGACTTAGGTGGGAACACGCAGCTGGGCTAACAGCCTCCCATAGTCATGCCTGAGACAGTAAATGCTAAACACCAAATCTGAGGAAGCCAGGTGGGCCGTGATGTCCCTGTTTTTTGTTTCGGTGGTTTTGTTTTTTTGTTTTTGCTTTGCTTTGTTTTGTTTTGTTTTGTTTTTTCAGGACAAGCCTCCTCTGAGACCCTTCATACCCTGGAACAGGAATGAGACCTCAGAGGGAAAGGAAGACATTTCTGTGACTGGGTAAAATGCCTTCATAGTCAGCAGGTGGTAGGTAAAGAATGCACGGAAGCCTACAAGCAAGATACACACCAGCTCCCCAAATATGCTTTCCCCATAGCCCTGAGGTGTGCGAGGCTGTCTCCATCTTACACAGGAGGAAAGAGCTTCTATAACTGGAGTGGCCTGCTGAGGTCAGCATACAGCTAGGACCTGCCCTGTTTTCTGCCATAACCCATACCCACCTCCAGGTTTCAACAATTTCCATTAATTGAATACACATTCCCAGCTCTTTTCCAGACCTTATCCACCTCTCTTTACCCAAAGCAGGAACCTGTGCAGAGGAAGACCTACTCTCAGACCATGCACAGGGGCATGCCTATAATCTTGGCACTCAGAAGTCTGAGGCAGGAGGATAAGCTCAAGGCGAACCTGGGCTTCATAGTGACTTCAAGGCAAACCCATGCTGTACAGCATAGCCTGGCCGTTCTTACAATTCAAGACCTCGGCCTATACCTGACTCAGTTTTTCCCTCTGTGAAATAGCCCTCATGTGCCTAAGTGGTGGGGAACAGTGCTTCACTACTTTATTTAAGGAAAGGATATGAGTAAGGGGAGATGCCAGGAGGCTACAGGATCTCCCTCAAGCCTAGCAACCCAGAAAGATGTTTCCAGAACACAGAGTGGGAAGTATAGCATGGGGAATCAAACTGGGGAGCAAGTGTGGGGAATGTTCAAGCCCTGGTTTCTCATAGTGGAAACCCAAACCCCAATTTGCCAGGATAAATGGACCTGGCACAGGCTACAGCCTGGCAAGTCATACCTTGCATTGTTTCCTTGTTGTTATTATCCAATGAGTTGACTTCTAACTCTGCCATTTCCTTTCTGGACCATTTGTGCTAACTGGGACTGTTTCCTCCTCTGAATCAAAACAGCAGTGACATTTCTATCTCAAGGTCTTATGAGGACCTACAGGCACATGCCTGCCATGTATGATGGGTTTGGGAAACGAAATACCCACCTGTACCCACACACAAATGAAATTGAGGGGTAGCTCAAGTTAGGGAGGGCAAATGTAGTCTGACTCCTAACATTGTGGGGACAAGTTTGCCAAGTGCAGAAAGAAAGAATGGGACCAGGGAACGAGAGGCCACAAGAGATGAGAGCAAGGCAAAGGTTCCTGAGGGTTCTGACTGGACCTTCTCTTCACCACTAAAAATCTGATCCTCCAGCTGTTTGGGTCTTTCTCCAACCTTTGCCTTGTGCATGAAACCATGAAGTCTTGAGTAAGCCTCCATCTCAAATTTTCTTGTTTAATTTGTGGACCAAACAGCTTAACTGACTCACTTGTTAATGTGATTGACAATTATTTACTTTGGAGGGCCCTGAAAGACACTTCCACATTGCAGAAACTGGAATTATCACAAAGCTCATCGTCTGATATCAGGTTTCCCAATTTCCATTCTTTAAAAGAGGTTGGCTCTTCTCTGGCAGAAGTAGGTAGGAGAGGAGCCCAGGACAGCCACCAAGACCTTGAGACTCAGGTGAGACCTGATCCTTCCTCTTCTCCACAGATGCTCTGGGTACAGGAGGCCAAGCCCCTCACTGGTGATAGCAGATTGCACTGTCACTAACTGGGACCTTACGAAAAAAACAAGGCTGGCTGTGGCCAGGGGCAGGGACTGGCCATTCACTCATCTTTCCTAAAGGGACAACATTGATGTAGCAGTGAGCTCTCCATCTGCCCTAAGTAAAACTAGGGAAGAAATTTTAACAAGGTCACCGTCACAGGTTGAGCTGCTGTCTGTGGTCATGTGACCTTTGGTGCTATGTGGCTCCTGATGGGATCCACAAACCATCATGGCCTGACCACAGACCAAAGAGCTACCCCATAGCAGAGGTGATGGCTGAGCAGTTCAGATCTTCAGCCTCTGCCATGTTGGAGTCTCTTCATCTGCACTGAAGAGAGCACATCTGAGGATGTGGTGACCATGAAGTTGGTGACCGAATGCATCAGCCTGGGGCCTGGGACAGACTCCTATGGCATTGTTAGCTATTGTTGCTAGTTATCAGCTGCTGGAGTTCTGGGGAGGAAATAGTGACAATCCCAGCCGTGGGGACAAGGCAGGCAGTGCAGAGAATCCTCTGATCTCCATAGACAGTGGACTTGTCATTCTGTCTGCAGACACCGAGAGACATGTTTCTAGTTGGGAGCCTCGTTGTCCTCTGTGGGCTGCTGACCCAGAGTACAGCCCAGCTGGCAGGTGTGCCCGTGCCCTTGGGCCAGGATGTGCCCTTGGGCCAGGACGTGCCCTTGCCACTGCCTCCAAATCCCACACAACATCTTGCTGGAAGCTTCACAAATGGTGAGTCTATGACAGTCTCTTTCAGGATATATGCACGCGTGTATCTGTGTTTACACATGTGTGTTCTAGTTTACCAAACATCCCAATACCAGGAAGGGGAGCATGAGAGAGGAAGAGGGGTAAGGACCTGAAGTTGGCAGATATGACCCCTAAGGCCTTTTTCCCCTTTGCAGCTGTCAGCGGTGGCCTGAAGTCTAAAGGACTGCTGAGTATTTTGGAAAATCTTCCACTCCTGAATATTTTAAAGTCTGGAGGAGACACTTCTCATGGCCTGGTTGGGGGCCTGGTTGGGGGCCTGCTTGAAAAACTGACATCACTCCCTCTCCTGAATGACATCCTCGAGTGAGTTGCCAGCTATGCAGAGGGAGAGGGGTGGGCTGAGCATGGATGGAGCCAGGACTCCTCCCTGAGCGGGGGCCTTTGCCACCCACTGCCATCACCCACTGCCACCTGGGGAAGGTGAGCAGTCACTAGGCCACACCCTCCTCATCTGTGTCACCTGAGCCTGAGGCCTGATGCACTGCTTCCCATGGACCACTCAGAGAGGGCTTCTTAGGCACAAAGCCACAATGGGGAGATTGTTGCTGCGACTGGATACCCGGGCCTGAGTTCTTAGAGAGAGACTGGACCAAAGCCGTTGCCAAGACTCCAGGGAAGGGGAAATACCTGGCCCCGTGGACAGCTTAGAGGAGGCTTCTTCTCACACTTTTGCATCCCTTCCAACTTCTGCTCTTTAATCGCTGTGATAAGTACTGCTACTGCTGGTTATGATAGAGCAAGTGGTTTCTGCCCTAAGTCCTCTGAATAGTTTATTCTAGTTGTCCATGCATCTTCTGTGTGAGCACTGACATTCCGTCCGTCTGCCCATCCATCCACCCATCCATCCATCCATCCATCCATCCATCCATCTTTCCTTCATTTCATCTAACTGCTTCCTCTTCTACACCCTTCTATATGTCCAACTACCCATCTCTCCCCCTAATCTACAGAACTATCCACTTGCTTTAGAAGGTTCTGCCCTGTCATGCACAATCTCCTTCCTCAAATACCTTCTAGACCTGAGTTGGATAGAGGATCTTGTATATTAGGATTCAATTCAGGCAGAAATTAAGGAAGACAGATGTGCCTGAAAGATTGTTTCCCTGTCTTCCTCATCTCAGGTGGCTAGATCTCCCTTCAAGATGGGAAAATTTGTGTGAAAAATGGTTTCCAGGTTGAAAACTTGAGACACTGAGTTTTATCCTCTTATGTTGCCCCCTGAACAGCATAAAAATCACTGACCCCCAGCTGCTGGAACTTGGCCTCGTGCAGAGCCCTGATGGCCATCGTCTCTACGTCACCATCCCTCTGGGCTTGAAACTCAAAGTGAAAACGTGAGTAGGCCCCAAGGGGGTGAGTAAATGGCTGGCCACAAAGGAGGAGCATGGTGGCTATGGGGAGCTGCAAGGGCCTGGGTCTCAAGCCTTGCCACATTTGCTGTGATGTTGAGCAAACTCGGCCATGAGGGAAACTCTCTTGACCTCTCTGAACCTTGCTCTCTCCTACTTGGGAGATGAGAACAACTATGAAAAAGACAGGGTAAGGTGAGGCTGGCACTCTTAATAATAAGAAACCCTCCCCTTGAAG
This sequence comes from Meriones unguiculatus, assembly GCF_030254825.1. Lineage (NCBI taxonomy): Eukaryota > Metazoa > Chordata > Mammalia > Rodentia > Muridae > Meriones > Meriones unguiculatus. The sequence goes on along the minus strand of NC_083352.1, from coordinate 124,737,968 downwards.
TGAAGGGAAGGGACGGATGCTAACAGACTAGCTCTCCTTTTCTGTCAGGCCCGTGGTCGGAAGTCTTTTGGAACTGGCTGTGAAGCTGAACATCACTGTAGAAGTCTTAGCCGTGAGAGACAATCAGGGGAGGGTTCATCTGGTGCTTGGTGACTGCACCCACTCCCCTGGTAGCCTGCAAATCATCTTGCTCAATGGGTGAGTCCAAAGGGCTAACTTCTCCCACCCAGAGACAGCAGTGTGGAATGATGGGACAGTGGGTGGATAGATGAGTAAGAGAATGGAAAGGAAGATGTGGAGAAGGATGGGTAGGTAGATTGATGTATGTGTGTTTGCTGAGTGAAGGGGAAAATATACAGTCATGGACAGATGGATAAGTAAATGAATACATAAATGCTCACTTATCCCTTCTTTGACAGAATGGCCAATTGCATTTAATGTTATGAAAAATCAACAGTGTACACATTGTGGTTTTTAATGATATTAATACTTTTTGTCTGTTTTACCAACTTCATGGACCTTCACAGATATTTTATCTAAAATTTTCTTATCTATTACAAAGAGACAAATGTCGTTACAATGAATTGCTCAAAAAGTAAGCTAGATAGTGTTAAAGAACATTATTCTGTTTATTATACTGTCATATTTACAATAGAATAGCCAATTTTATAATAGATTAGGTTAAAAAATAATTTAAATTTAATCCCCACCTACTACAGGCTATGTGAACTTCACTTGTATTTATCCAGTTGTTTCATCTTCTTTATTTACAATATGAAACTGCATTGAAAATATTGACAGAATTCCTTAGAGGTAAACAGATGCAGAGCCCATTTGGATTGCTTGTTACAGTTGTCTGTCACGTGGGAAGGCCCCGTCATACATAGTGTACAAGGCCTGTGCACACCATGGCTCACATTTACCAATCACATACATTGGGTTTTGTGTGCATCATTTCACTGAGTCCCCATGGCAACTCCATTTCTGCTTCTGCCTCTGGGGTAGCCAACCCTTTGCACTCCAAGGTGGGATAGAGGGAGGGAAGCTCAGTTAGGGAGGGTGGGCAAGGTGGGCACAGTGCAGGGCCTTGGTCGGCAGTGAGTGCTCCTAAAGAACACACACACCCAGGAACAGCTGCGGAGAACTGGTTCAGTTTATTGGGCAGGAGGGAGGTGTTTGAGCCCCTGGGAAAGTGGGCAGCGTCTCTGGGGCAAGGTTTGTGTAGCTATGCACTATTGGCCAGGCAGGGGTGTTGGAAGATACTTCATCTACACACTCAGGGACTTCAGGGATGGGCTGGGGGGGGAGCCTTATAAGGGCAAACGAGGAGTGAAGTCTGATAATTGTCAGGTCAGTGAATTCTTACTAGGGTTGATGGTGGAGCAGCTGACTTTCTGGTGTTGAGAGGAGAGAGGGAACCTCCTGCTGTCCTCATCTGAGGTATTCAAGGTTGAAGCTCTCCTCAACCCTTCTTCTGTTAGTGCTGAGCCAGTATGGTCCCACAGACACCTACACACTAAGCCCTGTTCTGCATTCATGGATTCCATACAGTTTTGTGTATCTGTTATGTCTCTGAAAGTGCTCGCTTGTTCTTACACTCGTCTGTATGTGCACAGATGGGGCAGGTATAACTCTCTTCATCTAGGTTCCTTGCTGTTCATCTGCCATGCACAGGGGTGGGGAAGGTCTGGTCTCAGTTTGTGGTGCCAAGACTGAGTGGCTGCTGAACTTCTCCAGCCCAACCCTAAACCTCTGGGTCACATCCATGCCTTTCCTCTTCCAGAGACACTCCCCTTCAAAGTCTTGTAGACAGCCTCATAGAGATACTGACTAAAGTCCTTCCTGACCTCATCCAGGGCAAGGTAAGGGATCATAAGTGTCAATTCCCTGCCCCATGGGTCTTAAAGCTTCTCTGGCTGAAAGAGGGTCCTGGAGTGAACTAAACTGCACTACCCTCTATGAGAAATGAAATCTACCCATTAGTCCATCTGTCCTGTGATCCACCTATCTGTGATATTTCTTTCCATCCCCCCACCCCCCCATAAACACTGGCTGATTACTCTGGACTGTAGAAAGTAACCATGAACATTTCACCTTGGGCATGTTGCCTGTTCAAGGATCTCCTTCCAGGAGGTCCTGTATCTAACTCCTCTCTCTGGCCTGGGTCAGGTGTGTCCTCTGATCAATGGGATTCTCAGCCAGTTGGATGTCACCCTGGTGCATGACATTGTTGGTAAGTGCTGCTTCCAAGTCCTCTCCCCCTCCAAGGAAGCATCAGTTTCGCACAAGGAGTTTTGTCCCTACACATGTGACAGCGGGGCTTCACTGACCTCATCCCTTCCTCCTTGGGTATATCTTTGTTCCCGTGAATGGTCCAGATGAATCTGAGATAAAGCCTGCCTCCTCCTCTCAGCCTGACCTGACAACAGCTGAGTTGTCTGGAGGAAGCTCAGTCTTCCCCACATGCCTGGGTGTGGTAAGCATGCCTGGTGATCTTACTGGACTCCTTCACCACCAGATCATGACTCTAATCCAGCTTTTGTATTTGTTTTGTTGTCCAGAATTACTGATCCATGGAGTAGAGTTCGTCATCAAAATCTAGGCTTCCCAGGGAGGAGGACCTGCCTTGGTTGAGCCAGTGAGTACTGCTCCACATTCCTTGGTATTTGAGGATTGGCCATTGTTCTTCTAGAAGGAAGCAGGGATCTAGGGACAATGTCATCAGTATTAGTCAGCTTCCCATTACTCTAAGGGAACAACCTTATAAAGAGAAAAGGGGTTCTTTTGACCAATTGTTCCACTGCTTTGGGACAGGTGTTGGAGTGCAGGAAGCCATTCATTCAGTAGCCAAGAAGCAAATGAGAGACAGGTAGAATTCCATAGAACACTCTAAAGGCATGCTCTAGTCACCTAAACACCATCTGCTCCCTACCTCACTCCTCAGCACTGCCACCATGAGGACCACACCATTAACAGCTGGGCCCTTAGGGGAACATCTAAGATTCAAGCTCTATCAATATCTAAAAAGATACAAGCATCCGAATGGACACACTCAGAAATACACACAAAGGTCCACAGAAAAGCTGACAGGATGGAGAGATGCAGGTACCAGCAACACAACTGCAAAGAGAAACACGCATTGTCATGGATACATGCACACATCATCATCATCATTATCATCATCACCATCATCATCATTGATAAACACACACGTCATGGATACACACACACCCCACACACACACACGCCAGATACATATGTGATACAAGTGCATGCAACCTCACACCACTATATATGTACATGTGCAAACATATACAGACTCAGTACAGTCAAGTTCACCCAGGTACAAAGATACATGTCCAAACACATGCACAAAGAGCCAAGCTCTTTATTGCTGAGCTCCCATCCTTGGGTCTCAGCATGCCTTCTTCCCTCAGAGGGCCAGTCTGAGGATGGGATGGTACCAGTGAGAGTCATTGACTTCAAGTCTCCTCTCCTGATCAAATACTTCTTCCAACAGAATCGTTTCTTGCTGTTCAGTCTACTGCTTCTTGCACAGCTTGCACAGCTCAGAGAAGGCGGCCCATTGTTCTGGAAAATGATATCCCTGCCTTCTCCCCATGGAACCTGATCTCCTCCTTTCCCATCATGCATGATTAATCCCATGATCATCACTAAATAAAATAGCTCGTCATCTGCACTAATGTCTTGTGTTCTTCACCATTATTTAACTTAAGGCTTTACAGGCTAGAAAAAGGCTGAGGCCGTACCCTAGACTCTAGGGCCTAGACCCTCACATCCCAGTTCTGAATGGTCTTGATCAGCTGAGGGCTGGAGTTCAGCTGTGTATAAATGAGGCTGGCTGCCCTGCTGCTCTTGGGTGCTGTGGATAAGCACTCAGGCACTGATGTTCACACACAGGGTGCTACATAAGTGAGGCACCTGACAGTAGCTATGCTCCAGAGCTGGGCTTGCAAGCAGAGTATGTGAGGACGTACGTGTCTCAGTTCTACATCTCAGGCTGGCAACTGTGGAAAGGTGCACCAAGCATAGTGGCCTGGATGGTGGCCACTCTGTGTGGAGATGTTTTGGAGGCCATGAAGGACACACCTGGAAAGCTAAAGGACACTGTCCTTTCTGTTCTTTTCTGTTCTTTCAGCAACAGAAGGGCAGAAATGACAAAGAGAAAGAATAGGAGGAAAGGCACTGGGGTCCAAAGCTTGTGAAAAGCAATGAAGAAGCTAACTGGAGTCGTCATGTTATGTTTTGGCTTCTTTTTCTTGGGGGTGGGGGGGAACCTGATCTTTGAGGAAGCAAGAAGAGAAGGAGAAAAGTTGATATTGTATAGAATAGATTCTGGTTTTTCAGGGTACCCTGCTCTCAGGACATCATCAGTATACGGGGTGACTAGAACTGTCCTGTTCCTGGGCTTGTTGAAGGTCAAAACCCACCTGTGGATGGCATGCTGCAGAGATGTGAGGCTTCCTTCAGAAGCATATTACAGGCAGCCCTTTCCCACAAGGAGATAAAGAAAAAAAATGAGCGCAAGAAAAGAGTCTCTGGAAGACTCTGGGAATCTTGGCAAAAATAAAATAAATGGATAGATAGATAGATAGATAGATAGATAGATAGATAGATAGATGGATGGATGGATGGATGGATGGATGGATAGATAGATAGATAGATAGATAGATAGATAGATAGATAGATAGATAGATAGATAGATAGATAGATAGGCAGTCTAGTGGACACCCAAACAGGGAAAGGGACAGAGAGACTCCAAGGCATCTTTCCCAGAGAAACGGCAGCATGTGGCCTGCTCATTGGGTCCCTGAACAGCCCACTTTTGTGACCCTGACTCCAAGTTCACAGACTTCTCTCATGTTTGCTGAAAAGCAATCAGAAGTGGTTGCTTAGTACCAGCTACCTGAGGTGGAGGTAACACTTAAGACAAACAATGCACAACGATAAGCTTTCAGAGGACGATCTGGGACACGGGATGTAGGCTTTGAAAACATTCAGGAGGCCATCCATGCATATGGCAGGGTTCTTGAGGTTCAGAACAGCCTGAGGAGGACCTGTGCTCTCACCTCTGCTAACTTGAAAGTTCTGTGAGAGCAAGTGGTATAGACTAAGGAGAGGGTTGTGAGAGAAGATGGTGGCAGTTCATTGCTCTGGGCTCAGTTCTGGTACTAAGCTCCAGAAGGTCAATCTGAACCAGAAGCAATTTACTATTAACTAACTTACTTACTACTTACTAACTTGTTAACTTACTGACTTACTTATTAACTAAGGCTGGAAACTACCTGGGTCCAGTGGGTCCCACTGGCCTTGAGTGTTGCAGAACTATCAGTATATCAGGGCTCATGTCTGAATCCTGGACCACATCTGGTTGCTCAGTCCATTCTGGTGAGGTAGCTCTTTGATTGTGGAACCTACTGGACCCTAGAGATCCTGGCTGGGCCATTCTTGTATGGGCCGATTCCTTTTGGAGATGGAGTTCTGTTGAATCTGTCCATTTGTACTGGTGGGGCTTCATCCAAGTGAAGGCAGTTCAGGTCACAGCATTAGTGTAAGATGTATGGTCGTCCCCAGCACCCAGTAACAAGCAAAGAGCTGTCATTTGAAGATATGTGTATGGAAGTCACCTCAGGAAGCTTACCTGACCAACAGCCTAGAAACTGAGCACCCCAGGGGCAGTGTCCTGTTGCCCCAGGCACCAATCAACATAGGCAAAGGCTATGGACACCTGCAGTGTCATTGGGCCAGCAACTCCAAAGTCTTAAAGTCAACATATGGTCTATGGCTTGTTAAATGTCATCCAAAGCCTGCTGCTGCAAAAGGCCCCATTCAAAGTGGGGGGTTTTATAAGCCACCTTGATTAGGGGAACCCCCCAAAAAAAAGTGTGTAATAGAGAATATGTAGTCCTTAGTTCTCAAAACCTGTAGTCATATCATCTGGCTTGCTTCCAAGTGCCATTTCCTGCTGAACCATCTCTTCAGCCCAAGCCCATATTAGTGGATATCACCATAGACAAAAAACATTTGTTTGACTATTTTGGGGGGTATGCTTTTGGCTTCTTGTCCATGTGACCCCCTAGGAAATGCGCCTACTGGACTTCACCTAGATTATAGTTTAGTTAAGGACTGAAGTCAGTCTGGTCTTCAGGGTACCCTACTCTCAGGACGCCATCAGTATACCAGGAACTTTCCTGTTTCTGGGCTTATTGAAAGTCAAACCATCCACAGTTGGCATGCTGCAGAGATGTGAGGCTCCCATCAGAAGCATATTACAGGCAGTAACAGGTGGGCATATATCCCTTTCTCACAAGGAGGTGGAGAAAATGGCACTAACTAAGCCAATAATAGCATATCCATGTCTAGCAGGGGTGCAACTGTCTCCATGACACTCATGGCATCTGCCATGCCAGGCCCAAAGGCATCTAGTTTGTTGTAGCCCACTGCCAGCCTCCATGCCCTGGAAACCTTGTGAACTAGTGACAAGCTTGTTTCTGACACTCCTGCCTCAGTAAGTCCTGGACAACCAAAGGAAGTATGTCCCATCCCTCCAACATAGCTTTTGCTGACTAACGCACCAGGGCTTGGCTGGCAGCCGAGTGGGTCACACATCCTCCTGTGTGAGCAGGCATATTCTCTCGGGGGCTGGTGTTGTTCTCCTCCACAAGCAGGCACCGTGTCAGTGCTGTGATGCACTCAGCAGCAGAAACCATGGTCACCAGCGCTCTAGCCCCAGAGGCCTCGCCCACAGTGCATAGGCACCATGGGCAGAAAAACATTCTGAGTCAGCAAATTATCCCCAAACTACCTGATGTCACCAGTTTCCATTGTCTCCTAAGGAGACCAGAAAATCTTGTCATGGAAGCAACAATACGCAAAAGCCACAGGAAAGTCTATGTCCTGCTTGAGCCCCTTTTTATCTTAACAGGGAATGAGGCCACTGGTCACTTGGTCCCATTCCTGAGAGCACCATTCAGCCTAAGGCATGTATTTACAATGGTCCTTACCAAAGAAGCACCAATCAGGCTGTGGTGTGGGGCTTCTCTGACCTTTTGCCCATATCAGCTCTTTCACTGTCAAATTTCTCCCTTAGGAAATGATCTGATTTTAAGTCTCATTAAGACTGTAAGTCGTTCATCAATGCATGAAAACAGGTCTCACTACAAGGGCTCAAGCAACCCAGATCAGGGAGGGCTTCCTTCAGGCCCCTCTGCTGCTCTGGGCATTCTCTGGGATGTGATGAGAGTTCATGCTCACCACATTACATCTGTAAGCCAAAGGATGGGCAGCACCTCAGTCAGCCCATCACCCACTCCCCCACGGCTAACCCTACCTTGAGGCAATGACCTACCATGGCTTCTTTCCTGGGTAACCCTGCTTACTGTGCCGGACTGAAGAGCAGAACAGCACATACTGGTCACCAACCCCCAGAGCAGAATTTAATCACTTCTGTCCATGGCTGGGTAGCATGCACAAGGCTTTGTTCTAACCCTCTAGCACCATACACACGCAACAAAAACTGTAGGACAACTTTTGTTTTAGACTATGTATTTCCGTGTGATCTCAAACTCACAGAGACCCACCTGCCTCTGCAGCTCGAGTGCTGGGATGAAAGGGGTGTGCCATCACACCTGGCAAACTTAAATCAAGTTCTGCCTGAGTGTTCTGTAGCAGTGTCCTCTCAGCGCATCACTTTGATTAGCTACAGCTCCCGGGTCTGCGGTGAGTGGATGTTGGTGTTTTCCCAGGAAGAAGCAGAAACAATAAAAATAACCCAAGGGAACTGGACACTCTCCAGCATACTCTAAAGGGAGCCTTCAGGCTGAAAGGGAAGCTGATGATGAGCAGAAGCTACAAATGGAGATGAAGACCACCTTACAGATGAGTACAGAGGTAAAAATAAAAGGTGGTAGGGCCAAGAGGTAGCCCAGTAGGTAAGGTGCTTGACCCGCACACCTGCCTGGCATTGCACTGAAGTTTGTTCTCCAGGATATACACACAAACACACATACTTACACATACATACACATACATGCACCATACTCATAAACACACACATACACATACACACACACACATACATACATAACCCTATACCAAGCCTGGCATGATTGCACATACTTGTACTCCCAGCAGTGAAGAAGCAGAGATGGATCTCTGAGACTTTAGGCCTAGACCTTCTTGGCAAATATTACATCAATGAGATACTTTCTCTCTCAAAAAAATAATGTGGATAACTTCTGAGGGATAATAGCCAATAGCCAAGGCCGCCTTCTGGCCTCCACACACATGAGTACTCACATAAACACATGTGCACATATACGAACATACATTCACAAACACAGAAGATGGTGTAAACATATTTCTGCCTGTAACTCTTTCCTCCTCCTAAAAGTAGAGAGACCATTTAGAGGAACAATGGTATAAATGTAGGTAATGAAGGGGCCAAACTCCCCCCGATCCCCAGAAGCCAGGATCTGAAGGTCATGTAAGGCTTCAATGTGCACAGTTTACTCTGCACCCTCAAGAAGGAGCTGATGGACACACTAGTCCCACTCCAGGCCTGAGATGAACTTACCCTTCACGCATGTCGCCTCACTGTCCAGCAAGGATTCCACCTCATCCCCTCGGGTATGGAGACTCCGATGCCTGAAGTTACAGAGCTTGAGAGCAGTGGGTCTATCAGACGCCAGCATTCAGACTCCACCCCTCAGGCCCTGAAAACTCTTAGGCTTCTGACAAGCCCGGTGCTTTAAAAAACAGACAATAACAAAAAAGGGGGGGTCTGTAGCACAGGCTGACCTCAGAACTCCCTATGTAAGCAAGGTGACTGTGAACTTCTGGTCCTCCTGCTTCCACTTTCCAAATGCTGGGATTATGCTAGGCAAGCACTCTACCAACTAAGTTATGGACGTGCCCAGCCTACTTTCTGCAATAAACTTATTTTGACTGTGATTAGTGTCCAGCTGGGTACAAGATTAAATACACACATCAGTTTCCTTATATTAATTGTTGGTCCCTAATATAGGGCTGTAGATTTATCAATAAAAACATAGGAGATGAGAGTGTGGCTCAATAGCAGAGTATGTGCTGAGCAGGCCCAAGGCCCTGGGCTCCATCCTCTATACTGGAAATGAAAGCCGAGCCACACCTGCCCTCGGACTCTGGGCTCAGTGATTCACCATGGGTGAATTAACAGGGGCTTGGGCAGCATGGTTTGAAAGGCGGTAGGGTGGTGACAGCGCAGCCATGGTGGCTTTCCATGCCACCCCAATAAGAGGACTATGAGATTCTCCACAGCACTGGCACAGCCTCCAGTGGCCCCTACCAGAAGAGCCAGAGAAAGAACACCAGCAAGATACTGGTTTGGAAAGAGCTTGACTACGGCTTCATGACAGAAGCTGAGAAATGTGATGGTTTCTGGAGTGAATTTGCTCCCTGAGCCGAAGCATCCAAGCATCACCCATTACTATGATACCGTCATCCACGGAAACGTTACTTGCATTAATTACTTTCCCAATGCTGTGATAGAATGCCATGACCAAAATCAACTCACAGGAAGAGTCTTCTTTTGGTTTATGGTTGCAGAATGAGAGTCCATGATGGTAGGGAAGGCACAGCAGCAGACAGCTGGAGCAGCTGGCTGATTACATTTCTTTCAGCATGCAGGAACAAAGAGAATGAATCAAGTGAGAAGAAGCTACAGAATCTCAAAGCCCACGTCCAGTGATGCACTTCCCTCAGCAAGGGTCCCTCTTAGAGGTCCAGAACCTCCTTAAGCAGCGCCACCAACCAAGGCCACGTGTCTGGGTACATGAGCCTATGGGGAACACTTTCATTCAAACAACCATGTCCTTTTACAATGTAGTGGAGTGTTGTGAGGGTATTGACCTGACTAGTCTAATAAAAGGTCCAAAGCCAATATGTATATGAGGAGTTTGTTCTTGGGGTGATGACTCGGTTCACACTAGTCCTGAAAAAAAGGTCACAAAGGAAGCTGCTTGCACTGTGCCACACCACGATCTGAAACCAGTCAACGTCTTCCTGGATGACAAGCAAAACAGCAAGCTTGGGGTCTACTCTGGGTTAGCCAGAATATTCGACCAAGATATGAATTTTGAACATCTGTTAGCAGAAGGCCTTATTGTGTCTTCTGTGTTATGTTATTGTGAGAATTCAGCTATCTGGTCCCTGGGTTGTTCAATGTATCCATTATGTGCATTAATGCCTCCAATTATACCTTTTAACCAGAAAGAACGTGAAGAGAAAGTCTGGAGTCAGATCCAGGTGAACTCCAGGCTGTGGCTCTGACCAGGTGATTGACATTACTACGGTGATATTAAACAGAAAGGGTTGCCATGGACCATCTGCTGAAAAAAAACTCTTGAGAACTGTTTGACAGCTCAGTTGGCAGCAGAAGAACAAGAGGAAATCTCGAGGGGATGGCTCTTAGGACCCCCTGTTGTGTTGCAGGCTTCCATCCCAGGCTGAGGGACCTAAAACTGGAGGAAAAGTAGTTGTAGAAGCAAGAACCAGCCAACAAAGCCAAAGGAAGAAACCTAGAACAGAAGAAACACGAACAGCACATTCAAGAGTGACCAGACATGTTTCTTAATGTTTAATTATGTATATGGAATGTACGCATTTGTATACATAAGGGCAAGGGCCTGCAGAGGCCAGAAAACAATGTCTGTCTGCCTGGAGCCAGAGTTACATGAGGATGCAAGCTACCAACTTGATGGGTGCTGGGAACTATACCCAGGTCCCTTGCCAGAGGAGCATGCACCCTTAGTTGCTAAGCCATCTCTCCTGCCCCAGTCCACAGGTCCTTGACCCTTCCTCCTCAATAGTTCATTTTGCTGTGAAAAGTAGAGAATATGATGAGGAATGAAAGTGCAGACAGTGTGCTCACTTCTAATCTAAGTACAAGGACCAAAGAGCCACTTGGCGCCCAGCTGCACAATCAGGCAGTCAGATATTGGAGGAAAACACAGCAGAGAGAGAGAGAGAGAGAGAGAGAGATACAGAGACAGGGCCAGAGAGGTGGTATATTAGTCCAGATTTGTGAGAGGAACCAAACCAATCGATGAAATGATGCATATGAAGAGGAGTTATCAGACTGCCTTACATGGCCTGGGCTGAGTAGTTCTAACAATGGCCCTCTCCACACTGGAGAGGCTGAGGACCCAGGCCCTGCTCACTCCATGACTGGATGCCTCCGCAGTCCCAATCTGGCATACAAGAACTGGAGGACACTCAAAGTGCTGCGGGTCCTCAGGCACCTCAGAAGGCTAAAGAGGCCGTGTTACGATGGCAGTGGTGGGCGGCAGAAGTAACAACAGCAGAATGGGCCACAGGAAGGTAGAGACCGCAGACAAGCCAAACACAGCCCAGCTTTTCGTCTAGGATCTATGCGTGTCTGGTGATTGGCTGATGAGCCTCCCACCCTGAGAGAGCGGCTCAGTGGTTTTGAGTGCTTGCTCTCAGTCCTAACAGGCTGGAGTTCAGGTCCCAGCACCCACACCGGGCAGCTCCCAAACCTCTGTAACTTCAGCTCCTAGAGCTCTGGTGCTGTTATGCCAGGTTCACGGGACCCTCAGAGACCACCAGGAGACAACTCGATGCAATTGCAAGAGAGCTTTATTACAAGAGCGATTAAACTCGGGACCCAAGTCTCACTGATGCAGCAGTAGAGTGGGACCCCGAGCTCTGAGTGAGCAGGATTTTTAAAGAGAAAGTCTGTGAGCAGGGGGTTTCCATGACAGCAAGCAGGGGGGCACAAGTCTTGGCATTACAGAATTGGGTGAGGTTTAGCAGGGTGGGGTGACCTTTTCTGAGGTACATAATCACAATGGCTAAGGCATATAATCACAATGGCTATTTTTCTAAACCACATCTGAAACATTGGGGAGAATTTTCCCACCCAATTCTCAACCAATTCCCATTGATTATTGCCAGGGAGTTTGTCTCTATTTTCTATGAAGCATTTATTCTCTTATATTTCCTGGAGGCTGTTGCTAGGAGAGTTAACTTTTTTTTCTGCCAGGTGTACATTCTGTGATATTTCCTGGTACCTGAATTCAGTTCCCAGTCAAAATCTTTATTTCAAAATGGAGTTATATTCTGGCTAACTTAAACTCTTCAGTGCCATCTTCTGGTCACTGTGGGAATTCAAACACACACATGTGCATACGCTCACACAGACACATGTAAATAGAAGCATAAATGAAATAATATGTAAACATGCATGTTCATGTGATTATGAGTGTCACATGTGTGCGTGTGTCAGAGAAAAGCACAGGGTGTCAGAAATGCTGGAAATAGAGTTATAGGGCAGGTTCCAGGATCCAAACCCGGGTCCTCTACAAGAGCCAGAAACACTCTTAGCCAGTAAGCAAACCCTCCAGATAATAACCTATCTCACAAAATAAATCTTTATCAGAAGTGGCAGGCGTGGTGTAGGAAATCAAAGGGCAAGCAAACATGAGGAGGCCTTCTCCATCTCTCAGCACGTTGGCGAGAAGAAAGACAGAGTGTGGATGTCTCTCTGTCCTGCCGCCTCACCCTGGAACCCCCCTTCTCACTGTAAAAGCTTGTCCCCGCCTAAGGGACCTGGCACATGTCCGATGCCCCCATTGAGTGCATGCTATTATTATCCAATGAGTTGACGTCTAACTTTGGCCTGTCCTCTCTGGATCATTTGTCCTAACTGGACCTCAGTTTTCTCCTCTGTAAACAAGTAGCCTCCCTGCCAAGAACCAGGTGAGGACCTACGCACATGCATGCACACACGCACACACCTACACACACATGTGTGCAGAATTGAGAGATCGATCAGAGCTGGGAAGGCCACGTGTAGTGTATGAGCAAAATATCACCAAATAGAGAAAAAGAATAAGGCCAGGGAAGGATGTGGATGAGAGCTAAGAATGGAGTTCCTGACAAGGCGACCCACATATTCCAAACCTGATCTTCCTGCCACGATGGGCATGGATGCCATGCCTAAGCCTCATGCATGCGACCATGAAGTCCTTAATAACCTGCCATCTCAAGTTTGCTTGTGTAGCTTGTGGACCAAACAGCTGACTCACCTGTTGGCGTGATTGGCAATGGTTCACTTTGTAGAACCCTGACACTGGCAGATTGCAGAATTCGGAATTACCTGGAAGCACATCATCTAATCTCGTGTTTCCTGACTCCTGCTCTATAAAAGATGCTGTTGCCTCCTAAGCAGAAGCAGGTAGGAGAGGAGCCCAGGACAACCACTGAGACCTTGAGACTCAGGTAAGACCTGACTCTTCCTCTGCTCTACCGATGCCCCGGGTATCAGGACGACAGGCCCCCTGTTGCTGCCAGATGGTGCCACCACTCACTCGGGACCTAAAAACAACAACATCAAAACACTACCAGCTTATCAAGGGCAAGGATTGGCCATTTCCTAAAGAGGGCGACATTGATGGAGCACTCTCTCCATCTGACCTAAGTAAAAGCTCTAGAGAAGAAATTTTAACAAGGTCACCGTCACAGGTTGAGCTGCTGTCTGTGGTCATGTGACCTTTGGCGCTATGTGGCTCCTGATGGAATCCACAAACCATCATGGCCTGACCACAGACCAAAGAGCTACCCCATAGCAGAGGTGATGGCCGAGCAGTTCAGATCTTCAGCTTCTGCCATGTTGGAGTGTCTTCATCCGCACTGAAGAGAAGGGATGGGGGCAAAGGGCCAGGCCACCACAGTCACATCCCCAGCCCCAGAGGAAATCTGATGCTCACCTCCTTAAACAGAGGCTTCTGGACCAGGCAGGCCTGGCTTCAGATCCTCTCACAGCTGCAACCTGTGACCTTGGGGCAAAGTGCCTAGAGTCACCAGGCCTCTGTCCCACTGTGCAGGAGGGGTTGTCTGTGTCCACGTCTGAGGATGTGGTGACCATGAAGTTGGTGACCGAATGCATCAGCCTGGGGCCTGGGACAGACTCCTATGGCAATGTTAGCTATTGTTGCTAGTTATCAGCTGCTGGAGTTCTGGGGAGGAAATAGTGACAATCCCAGCCGTGGGGACAAGGCAGGCAGTGCAGAGAATCCTCTGATCTCCATAGACAGTGGACTTGTCGTTCTGTCTGCAGACACCAAGAGACATGTTTCTAGTCGGGAGCCTCATTGTCCTCTGTGGGCTGCTGACCCAGAGCACAGCCCAGCTGGCAGGCCTGCCCATGCCCCTAACCTATGACCTGCCCATGTCCATGGGTCATTGCCGGTCCTTGTATCTGAGCCAGAGCCTGCCCTATGGAGTGACTCCAGTCGTGTCCACGTATCCTACGGACCATCTAGCTAGAAATTTCAGACATGGTGAGTCTCTACAGTCTCTTTGGGGGTGGGGGGTGCACGTGTGTGTGTGTATGTGTGTGTGTGTGTGTGTGTGTGTGTGTGTGTGTGTACATGTTTCCACACATCTGCTCTAGTCTATTCAGCTTCCCAATAGGAAGGAAATCATCAGAGAAGGAGGATCTAAGGCTGGAGAGCAGTTCTCTGTGACCCTTTAATACAGTTCCTCATGTTGTGGTGACGCCCACCACCATAAAATTCTCCTTGTTGTCACCTCATAACTGTCACTTTGCTACTATTATAAATCATAATGTAAATATCTGTGTTTTCTGATAGTCTTAGGCGACCTCTGTGAAAGGGTTGTTCAAGCTCCAAAAGGGGTCATGACCGACGGGTTGAAAAACTCTGCTGCAGAGTTAGTAACTGTGACCCCTGAGAGTCTCTGCTTTGCAGCTTTCAGCCAAGGCCTGCTGTCTGGGGGGCTTCTGGGCTTTCTGGAACACATGCCGCTCCTGAACTATGTGAGACCTGTAGGAAGCAATGCTGGTGGCCTGGTCGGGGCGCTTGGAAAAGTGATTTCATCAATCCCTCTCCTGAACAACATCCTTGAGTGAGTAGTAATTTGGTCCCTGCCAGTGACTGAAGACTTGCTCGCCCCAAGCATCAGCCCTGCAGAGGGAGAGGGAGGGGCAGAGCGTGGACGGAGCCAGGACTCCTCCCAGGCCCCCTCCACGCTGGCAGGAACACCGGCCCTTTGCACTTGCAGTCATCTCCAGTCCTAAGGCATGTCCTGGACCCCAACAGCAGCTGTTCTCCCTGTGTCAAGCCTTCCACGGCAGCGCCACGATCCCCAGTTCCCAGATGGGAAGAGTGAGGCACAGAGATGTGCCTGTGCTCCCATAGCTAGGGTGATGCAGAGTCAGGAATCTAACTCAGAGAAGCCCTGAGCGGGGGCCTTTGCCACCCACTGCCATCACCCACTGCCACCTGGGGAAGGTGAGCAGTCACTAGGCCACACCCTCCTCATCTGTGTCACCTGAGCCTGAGGCCTGATGTGCTGCTTCCCATGGACCACTCAGAGAGGGCTTCTTAGGCACAAAGCCACAATAGGGAGATTGTTGCTGCGACCGGATACCCAGGCCTGAGTCCCGGAGAGAGACTGGACCAAAGCCGTTGCCAAGA
This sequence comes from Meriones unguiculatus, assembly GCF_030254825.1. Classification (NCBI taxonomy): domain Eukaryota; kingdom Metazoa; phylum Chordata; class Mammalia; order Rodentia; family Muridae; genus Meriones; species Meriones unguiculatus. The sequence goes on along the minus strand of NC_083352.1, from coordinate 124,722,447 downwards.
CTCCCAGCCTCCCAGGTCTTTGCTTTCTGACCTAGAGACAGTCAGACAGACTTCAGTTTAATTTCTGTAAGAACTGTCTGCCCTGGATGACCCGAGGTCAGGCGCCCAGTCTCTCCCTGGCTTGATTTCTCCCCCTGTGAGACGGAGAGAAAGACTGTGGAGACCAGGGAAGGGGAAATACCTGGCACCATAGACAGCTTAGAGGAGGCTTCCTCCCACCCTTTTGCATTCCTTCCAACTTCCTGCCCCTTGAAGGCCATGACAGGTTGATTAATTTCCATCATTACTCTTATACAGGATTTATTCCTGCCAGTGTATCTTCTCTGCCTGTGCTAACAGTCCGTCTTCCATGTACCCACTCTTCCTTCCTTTCATCCACCCTCCCACATAATCGATTACTCATCTTCCTTCCTACTTAAAGTCAGTCTCTTTCTTTGAAGAGCAAACAACCAGCTCCTTTCCTCAAATATCTTTTAGACTTGAGGCAAGCAGAGGACCAGGTATGTTGGGATCTGATCTGGAAGGAAGCTGGAAATGATAGGCATATGGTTCAGAACACAGAGCGGTTCTGACTGCAAGGGCACCCTCCTGTCTTCCTCACCTCAGATGGCCAGCTCTCCCTCAGAGATGAGTAAATTTAGGTAAAGGTGGTTCCCTGGCTTGAGGCTTAACATGCTCACGTTTCTCCCTGACCAGCATAAGAGTCACTAATCCCCAGCTGCTGGAAATCGGTCTTACGCAGAGCTATGACTTCCACCGCCTCTATGTCACCATCCCTCTGGGCTTTGAACTCAGAGTGAACACGTGAGTAGGTCCCAAGGCAGGTGGTGGTGGAAGGCCCCCAAGGGCAGAGCCTGGTGGCTATGGAGAGCTGCAGAGCTCTGACCCTTGAACTTTGCCTATTTGATGATGTCTAGAACAAACTGAGATCATGTGGAAAACACATTTGACCTCTTTGAGCCTTGGTTTCCCCTAACGGGAACAGCTCAATCCCACTGTGCCAAAATGGAGTAAGGTGAAGCCGACACTCCTGCCAAGAAGAAACCCTCCAACTGGGAGTGGGAGAGGCCAGACAGCAATAGAGCAGTCTCTGCCTTCTCTGCCAGACTGGTGGTCGGAAGTCTGCTGGAGCTGGCTGTGAAGCTGGATGTCACTGCGGAGGTTTATGCCGTGAGAGACATGCATGGGAGGAGCCGTCTGGTCATCGGCGACTGTGTTCACTCTCCTGGCAGCTTGCGCATCCACCTGCTTAATAGGTAAAGCCAAAGGACAGGCTTCTCTGCCCAGAGAGAGCAGGATAAACTGATGGAACAAATGGAAGGTGAATGAATAAGAGGACAGGAAGAAAGATGTATTTGGGGAGGAACCACGGATGGACAGTTGGGTAGATGAAAGGGTGGATGGAGGGATGGTAAGATGTTCAGTGGGCAGAGAGACAGATGTATAGGCAGGTGTATGAATAAATAAGGAAACAGATGAATAAATGCTCTCTTAATCCTTTATTAAATCAAGAGGAACAATTTCAAGTTGGATAGGCAATACAGGAAATGGTTTAAGATCATATTCTGATGAGGAGAGGAGAGCCAGAGAGCCTCTGACATGAACCTGGCCAGTGTTCCTCCAATTTGATCTTACCTTCCTTGTCTACAACACAAAACTATGTGAGATTATTAATGGAATCCTACTAAGTGGTATTAGATGCAGAGCCTATTTGGATTGCTTGTTTCAGTTGCCTGTCACATGGGAAGGCCCAGTCAGTCACAGGTAGTGTATAGGACCTGTCCACACCATGACTTGCATTTACTAAGCCTGTATATTGGGCTTTGCATGTATTATTTCATCAAGTCTCCATGACAACTACATACTAAGTACCCTCCATGCATGTGTGGGTTCCACATTCTTGTCCCTGAGTGTACCCAGTGGCTGCAGAACTTCTCCAGCCCAACCCCAAGCCTCTGATGATGATAGCACATCCATGCCTTTTCTCTTCCAGACTTGGTCCTCTTCAAAGCCTTATAGACAGCCTCACAGACATCTTGACTAATGTCATTCCTGGCCTGGTACAGGGTGTGGTAAGAGATCAAAATGACATTCCCCTGCTCCATGGGTCTTAGAGATTCTTGGGCTGAGCTACTCTGTATGAGAACTATCCATCATCCGTCGATCCATCTGTCCTGTGACCCAGCTGCCTGGGTTACTTATTTCCTCCAAACACATTGGTTGGCTTCTTCTGGGCTGTGGAGTGTATTCCTGAATTCAGTCTACCATGAGCATGCTGCCTGTTCAAGGGTCTCCTTCCAGGAGGTCCCACACCTAACGCCCCTCTCTGCCCTGGGTCAGGTGTGTCCTCTGGTCAATGGAATTCTCAGCCTCTTGGATGTCACCCTGACACATGACGTTGCTGGTAAGTGCTGTCTCCAAGTCCTCCACCCCCTCTGAGGAAGCATCAGTTTCCCACAAGTTTTGTCCCCACACGCCATGGAACAACCAGGTCTCGGTAGCCACACCCCTCTCCGATTGGGATGTCTTTGTCCCCTTGAATGATCCAGAGAGTTTGAGGTAATGTCTGCCCCTCCTGAGCCTGGCCTGAGAGCGGCCGCGCTGGCTGGAGGGGAACCCAGTGCTTACCGACATGTCTGGGCATGGGGAGCATGGCTGGTGTTCCAGAGCCTCGGGAAGCACCCAGGTTCCCCTTGGACTCCTTCACCTCCAGATCATAACTCTAGTCATTTTTGTTCTAGACTTGCTGTTGCATGGAGTGCAATTTGTCATTAAGGCCTAAGCCTTCCGAGAAAGGGCCTGTCTCTGCTGAGCTGGTAAATGCTGTTCCCACTCCCCAGAATTTGTGGACCAGCTGTCATCCACTAGGGCAGGGAAGCAAGGATCTTGACACAACAGCATCCACAGCAGCTCTCCCAGCAGCACCATCCTGGGTGCAAGGCCTTTAATACATGGGAGGAAAATGCTAGTTCCAAGTTACAGCAATACCCAAGGAAAGAGACAAACACGAGCACAGACACACAGAGATGCATGGAATCCACAGAATAACTGACGGGTGTGCCGATGGGCTGCAACCACACACAGCTTCAAAGAGAAATACATGTGGTAGTGGTGGGTACACACTCAAGCACATAGACATGAGAGTCAAACACTCGTCCATGGGGGCACACAGACACACACTCAAACACATGCACAAGAAGCCACAGAGACAGAGCCTTGGGTCTCAGCATGCCCCTGTCCCTCAGAGGACCAGTGGATGATAGCACAGTACCAGTGAGAGTCACTGACCTCAGTCTCTGTCCTGATTGAACTCTTCTCCCAACAGAACTGGTTCTTGCTGCTCTGTCCACTCCCTCTTGCCCAGCTCCCCACGGTTCACATGTCCTGACAGATGGCATGACCCACCTTCTCAAGGAACCCCTTCCTCAGGCTTGAAGACTATACTGTGTTCACAACCCAATAAAACGGCTCTTCTGCACTGGGGTCTTATGTTCCTCCCATAGCTTGAGAAGCCCTGAGAGCCAGAGAGCCAGAGAGCCCTGGCTAGGTGGTCAAGGCCATACAAGGGCTGGACCTCACATCACGGGACTGAGCGGCCTCAAACAGTTGAGGGCTGGGGTTCAGGCGCCTGCCCTGCTGTCCTCACAAAGTGTACACGAGGAAGCTGGGAGCTCAGTAGGTAAGAACTTGGGCATAGATGTTCATACCCACAGTATTACCACACAAAAAGTGAAGCATCCGATGGGAGAGCTGTCCAGCAGATGGGCATAGAAGGAGGGTGTGTGAAGACCTATGTGGCTCCAGTCTGCATCGAGGCTGGGGACCCATGGTGTCTTAACCAACATTTATATTGCTGTGATGAAACACCATGACCAGGGCCTGGAGAGATGGCTCCATGGTTAAGAGCATGTGTTGCTCTGGCAAAGGACGTGGGTTTGATGCCTGGAACCCACATGATGACCCACAACCATTTATAACTCCAGTTCCAGGAGTCCCAGTGCCTCTTTCTGTTCTGGGAGTACAAGGCTCACACATGGTATACATACGTACATACAAGCAAACACTCTCTCTCACACACACACACAAATAAATAATAATAAAAAAAAACCTAAAGTTTAAAAAATATGACCAAAAGCAATGAGGGAAGCAAAGGGTTTCTTTCAAACCTCACGGCTTACAAATCCATCACTGAAGAAAGCCAGGGAAGGAAGGAACCTGGAAGCAGGAGCTGAAGCAGAAGGCAGGAAGGAACCAAAATCTCTCAGTTGTGGGCTCCTGTAAAATAAAAAATAAGTTAAATCCTTTCTTATTCCAAGAGGGAAAAACCAAGGCATAGCCACAGTCACACCAACACAAAACCAAAGTCCACTAGTGTAAAGCTCAGCGTCAGACTTCTGGGACTCACTTATGCACTTCTGGTCTCCAGAGGGCTTGCCACAGGACAGAGGGTGCCTCTCTGAGGCTCAGGAAAGAGCCACGTCATGGCTGCCGATATCCTTGGTAGTCATCCCATGTATGGTACTGGCATCTTCAAAACAGTGTCTCCACAGCCACTTGGCTGCACCTTCACCAATAGCCCCTCCCAGACTGATTCTCTCAGGGACTCAAGTCATGCCAAAACAGTGCCAAATCTAAACTGTTCTCCTAAATCCCTTTACGCCTTCAAAACCAGCACCACCTGGGAAACTCTTACACATACCAAGTTTGGCTGCCAGCACAATAGACAGCCTTGGCCCCCTCTGGACCATAGTTTCTGTGAGATGTCCCTGAGGGAATTCTTTACGGAAGATTCTGCCTCGATGCTGCTGGTCAGGTCTTAATCATCACTGATTTCTCAGCTGCAGTGACCAGCATTGATTGTCCCATCAAAGCAAAGGTTTTACCTTAGTGGTCCCGCTCTCTTATTAATCACAGTCAATTCTTCAGCCCCAGCTAAGCAGACCACAGATTCTATTTTTTTATTAATTACACTTTATTAATTTTGTATCCCCCCATAAGCCTCTCCCTCCTCCCCTCCGGATCCCACCCTCCCTCCCATTTCTGCATGCATGCCCCTCCCCAAGTCCACTGATAGGGGAGGTTCTCCTCTCCTTTCTGATCTTAGTCTATCAGTTCTCGTCAAAAGTGGCTGTATTGTCCTCTTCTGTGGCCTGGTAGGGCTGCTCCCCCCTCAGGGGGAGGTGATCAAAGAGCAGGCCAATCAGATTATGTCAGAGGCAGTCCCTCTTCCCATTACTAGGTAACCTACCTGGACACCGACCTGCCATGGGCTACATCTGCGCAGGGGTTCCAGGTCATTTCCATGAATAGTCCTTGGTTGGAGTATGAGTCTCTGGAAAGTTCCCTGTGTTCAAATTTTCTTGTTCTGTTGCTCTCCTTGTGGAGACCCCATCCTCTCCAGCTCCCACTATTTCCCACTTCCTACACAAAATTCCATTCACTCTACCCAAGAGTTGGCCATCAGGCTCAGCATCTGCTTTGATAGTCTGCAGGGCAGAGGCTTTCAGAGGCCCTCTGTGGTATGTTCCTAGTTTGTTTCCTGATTTCTTCTTCTGGCTTTCAGAGGCCCCCTGTAGCAGGTTTCTAGGTTGTTTCCTATTTTCTTCTTCCTCTGATGTCCATCCTCCCTGCCCCTCAGGATGGGGATCGAAAACTCTAGCCAGGGTCTTCTCTCCTGCTCGGCCTCTCTAGATGCACAGATTCCGGTGGGTCCGTCCTACATTGCCTGTCTATATGAGTGAGCGTATACCGTGTGTGTCTTTTTGCTTCTGGGACAACTCACTCAGGATGATCCTTTCCAGGTCCCACAATTTACCTGCAAATTTCATGATTTCCTTGTTTTTCATTGCTGAGTAGTATTCCATTGTGTAGATGTACCACAATTTCTGCATCCATTCTTCAGTTGAGGGGCATCTGGGTTGTTTCCAGCTTCTGGCTATTACAAATAAAGCTGCTACAAACATGGTTGAGCAAATGTCCTTTTTGTGTACTTGAGCCTCTTTTGGATATATGCTTAGGAGTGGTTTGGCTGGATCTTGAGGAAGCGCTATTCCTAGTTGTCTGAGAAAGCATCAGATTGCTTTCCAGAGTGGTTGTACAAGTTTACATTCCCACCAGCAGTGGAGAAGGGTTCCCCTTTCTCCACAACCTCTCCAGCATGTGTTGTCACTTGAGTTTTTGATCTTGGATATTCTCATGGGTGTAAGGTGAAATCTCAGGGTTGTTTTGATTTACATTTCCCTAATGGCTAATGAGGTTGAGCATTTCTTTAAGTGCTTCTCTGCCATTCGATATTCCTCTGTTGAGAATTCTCTGTTTAGCTCTGTTCCCCATTTTTTAAGTGGATTACTTGGTTTGCTGCTTTTCAGCTTGTTTAGTTCTTTATATATACTGGATATTAGTCCACTGTCAGATAAAGGGTTGGTGAAGATTCTTTCCCAATCTGTAGGCAGTCATTTTGTTTTGATGACAGTGTCCTTTGCTTTACAGAAGCTTTTCAGTTTCATTTATTGATTGTTGTTCTTAGAGCCTGTGCTGTTGGTGTTCTGTTCAGGAAGTTTTCTCCTGTACCAATGAGTTCTAGGGTATTCCCCACTTTTTTTTCTAGCCGATTTAATGTGTCTGGTTTTATGTTGAGGTCTTTGATCCACTTGGACTTCAGTTTTGTGCAGAGTGATAAGTATGGGTCTATTTTCATTTTTCTACATGTAGACATCCAGTTGGACCAGCACCATTTGTTGAAGATGCTATCTTTTTTCCATGTATGGTTTTGGCATCTTTGTCAAAGATCAGGTGTCCGTAAGTGTGTGGGTTTATTTCTGGGTCCTCTGTTCGGTTCCATTGATCCACCATTCTGTTTCTATGCCAGTACCATGCAGTTTTTAAAAATGTTGCTCTATAGTACAACTTAAGATCAGGGATAGAGATACCTCCAGAAGATCTTTTATTGTAGAGGATTGTTTTAGCAATTCTGGGTTTCTTGTTATTCCATATGAAGTTGAGAATTTTTCTTTCCAGGTCTGTAAAGAATTGTGTTGGTAATTTGATGGGAATTGCATTGAATCTGTAGATTGCTTTTGGTAAAATGGCCATTTTTACTATGTTAATCCTGCCAAGCCATGAGCATGGGACATCTTTCCATCTTCTCATATCTTCTTCTAATTCTTTCTTCAGAGACTTGAAGTTTTTTTCATACAAGTCTTTGACTTCCTTAGTTAGGGTTACTCCGAGGTACCTTATGTCATTTGTGGCTATTGTGAAGGGTGTTGTTTCCCTAATTTCTTTCTCAGCCCTTTTGTCTTTTGTATACAGGAGGGCTACTGATTTTTTTGAGTTAATTTTGTATCCGGCCACTTTGCTGAAGGTGTTTATCAGCTGTAGGAGTTCCCTGGTGGAGTTTTTGGGGTCACTCACGTATACTATCATATCATCTGCAAATAGTGATAATTTGACTTCTTCTTTTCCAATCTGTATCCCCTTGATCTCCTTCAACTGTCTTATTGCTATAGCAAGGACTTCCAGCACTATGTTGAAAAGATATGGGGAGAGTGGGCAGCCTTGCCTTGTCCCTGATTTTAGTGGGATTGCTTTAAGTTTCTCTCCGTTCAGTTTGATGTTGGCTATAGGCTTGCTGTATATTGCCTTTACTATGTTTAGATATGTGCCTTGTATCCCTGATCTCTCCAATACTTTAAACATGAATGGATGTTAGACTTTGTCAAATGCTTTTTCAGCATCTAGGGAGATTATCATATGTTTTTTTTCTTTCAGTTTGTTAATATGGTAGATCACATTGATGGATTTCCATATATTGAACCACCCCTGCATACCTGGGATGAAGCCTACTTGGTCATAATGGATAATATCTTTGATGTGTTCTTGGATTCGGTTTGCAAGTATTTTGTTAAGTATTTTTGCATCAATGTTCATAAGGGAGATTGGCCTGAAATTCTCTTTCTTTGTTTAGTCTTTGTGAGGTTTAGGTACCAGGGTGACTGTGGCTTCATAGAATGAGTTTGGTAATGTTCCTTCTGTTTCGATTTTGTGGAATAGTTTGAAGAGAATTGGTGTTAGCTCTTCTTTGAAGGTCTGGTAGAATTCTGCGCTGAAGCCATCTGGTCCTGGGCTTTTTTTGGATGGGAGACTTTTGATGACCGCTTCTATTTCTTTGGGAGATATAGGACTATTTAGTTGATTTACCTGGTCCTGGTTCAGCTTTGGTAAGTCAAATCGATCAAGAAAATTGTCCATTTCTTTTAGATTTTCAAATTTTGTGGCATATAGACTTCTGAAGTAAGTCCTGATGATTGTTTGGATTTCCTCAGTGTCTGTAGTTATATCCCCCTTTTCATTTCTGATTTTGTTGATTTGGGTGGTGTCTCTCTGCCTTTTAGTTAGCTTGGCTAAGGGTTTGTCGATCTTGTTGATTTTCTCAAAGAACCAGCTCTTGGTTTCATTGATTCTTTGAGTTGTTTTATTTGTTTCCAATTGATTGATTTCAGCCCTGAGTTTGATTATTTCCAGCCGTCTGCTCCTTCTTGGTGTGTCTGCTTCTTGTTTTTCTAGGGTTTTTAAGTGAGCCATTAAGTTGCTTGCATGAGCTGTCTCAAATTTCTTCTTGAAGGCACTTAGTGCTATGAACTTTCCTCTTAGCACTGCTTTCATTGTGTCCCACAAGTTTGGGTATGTTGTGTCTTCATTTTCATTGATTTCTAGAAAGACTTTAATTTCTTTCTTTATTTCTTCCCTGACCCAGGTGTCATTTAGTAACAAGTTGTTCAGTTTCCATGTGTGTGTAGGCTTTTTGCTATTTCTGTTATTGTTGAGGTCAAGCTTTATTCCATGGTGATCAGACAAGATACAAGGGATTATTTCAACCATCTTGTATCTGTTGAGGCTTGCTTTGTGACCAACTATATGGTCTATTTTGGAGAAGGTTCCATGAGGTGCTGAGAAGAAGGTAAATTCTTTTGTGTTTGGGTGTAAAGTTCTGTAAATGTCTGTTAGGTCCATTTGATTCATGACCTCTGTCAGAGACATTGTTTCTTTGTTTAATTTCTGTTTTGTTGACCTGTCCTTTGTTGAGAGTGGGGTGTTGAAGTCTCCCACTATTAATATGTGGGGATCTATATGTGGTTTAAATTTTATCAATGTTTCTTTAACAAATGTGGGTGCTCTTGTATTTGGAGCATAGATGTTCAGGATTGTGATGTCTTCCTGGTGGAATTTTCCTTTGATGAGTATGTAGTGTCCTTCCCCATCTCTTTTTATTAATTTTGGTTGAAAGTCTATTTTATCAGATATTAGAATGGCTACTCCTGCTTGCTTCTTGGGTCCGTTTGCTTGGAAAGTCGTCTTCCAACCCTTTACCCTCAGGTAATGTCTATCTTTGTGTCTTAGGTGTGTTTCTTGTATGCAACAGATTGCTGGGTTTTGTTTATGTATCCATTCTGTTAATCTATGTCTTTTTATTGGAGAGTTGAGTCCATTGATGTTGAGAGAGATTAATGACCAGTGGCTGTTAGATCCCTTGATTTTGATGTTGGCTGTGGTCATCAGGTTGTGCTTTTTGTTTTACTGTAGTAAGGCTATTTATTTCCTGTGTTTTCTTGAAAGAAGCTATTTTTTGGGGGGTTGTATTTTCCCTTCCAATGTCTTCTGTAATGCTGGATTTGTTTGTAGGTATTGTTGAAATTTGTTTTTGTCATTGAATATCTTGTTTTCTCCGTCTATGAGGACTGAGAGTTTTACAGGGTATAGTAACCTGGGCTGACATCTGTGTTCTCTTAGGGTCTGCATGATATCCATCCAGGCCCTTCTGGCTTTCATAGTCTCTGTTGAAAAGTCAGGTGTGATTCTAATGGGTTTGCCACTATATGTTACTTGGCCTTTTTCCCTTGCAGCTTTTAGTATTTTTTCTTTGTTCTGTATACTTACTGTTTTGATTATTATGTGGCGGGAGGATTTTCTTTTCTGGTCAAATCTGTTGGGTGTTCTGTAGGCTTCATGTATTCTTATTGGCCTCTCCTTTAGCTTGGGGAAATTTTCTTCAATGATTTTGTTGAAAATATTTTCTGGGCCTTGGAGAAGGGAGTCTTCTTTTTCCTCTATACCTATTGTTCTTAGGTTTTGTCTTTTCATATTGTCTTGGATTTCTTGGACAGTCTGTGTCAGGAATTTTTTGAATTTATCATTTTCTTTGACAGATACATCGATTTCTTCCATTGTATCTTCTACACCTGAGATTCTTTCTTCCATCTCTTGTAGTCTGTTGGTTATGCTTACCTCTGTAGTTCCTGTTTTCTTCCCTAGATTCTTCCACTCCATTATTTCCTCCATTTGTGTTTTCTTTAATTTTTCCAATTCTATCTTCCGGTCTTGAGTTGTTTTGTTTACTTCCTTCACCTGTCTGATTGTACTTTCCTGTTTTTCTTTTAGTTCCTTCAACTCTGTTTCTTTTATTTCATTCAGTGCTTTAAGCATTTCCTTTCTAAAGGCCATATACTGTTTGGCTGCAGCTTCCTCTATTTCTTTACGGATGGCAATATTCTGTTTCAGTTTATCTTCCTCTATGTCTTTACATATCTTATTTGTTTCCTCTATTATCATCTTCATGAGCATAGTTGTTAGGTCATCTTCCTGAATTTCAGTTATGCTGGGGTGTCCAGGGCTACTTGCCCCTGGGTAACTGGGTTCTGGAGATGCCATATTGCTCTGTCTTTTGTTGCTTGAGCTTTTACGCTGGCCTCTACCCATTGTGCTATCTTAGGTGTTTGGGGTTATTTTCTGGTGGTTCCTGGGGATCCTGTGGTGGAGAGAATCCCCTTTGCAGAAAGCTGGTTTTTCCTGAAGGATGTCTTCTCAGCTTTTTGGGTATAGTCCCTGGATGGCTGGAGTTTTTTCAGGAGTTGCTGTTGCTCACCTCAGGGATAGAGACCTGAGTGGTAACTGTGGTCTTTGTTAGTCGAGAGGGTTCTCCTCTCACCCAGGGAAGTCCTGAGGGCAGCTGCCCTGTTTCTGGGTTTCTTGCTGTAAATTTAATGATCAGCTGCTGTGACCCAGTTGGACATCTGTCGCACAGCAACTGTTTGTGCCTGTGTCTGGAGCACAGCTGAGTGATGGCAGCTCGGCCCCGCCGTCTTTGCTAGACTTTTTCCAGGGAAGGATTGGGTACTGTACTGATTTAAGTCAGTACAGTTTCCTTCCTTCCCTGTGGATTTTCTGGAGACAGGGACTCTCAGTCTCTCTCTCTCTCTCTCTCTCTCTCTCTCTCTCTCTCTCTCTCTCTCTCTCTTTTTTTTTTTTTTTTTTTTTTTTTTTTTTTTTTTTTTTTTGCCCTGGTGCGCACTGCTCAGTCTCCGTCCGCTGGCTGGCTGCAGAAACTGCCTGTGTCTGGAGCACAGCTGAGTGATGGCAGCTCAGTCTCCACCTTTCCGGCCTTTGGGAACCAGGGTGTTTGCCTAAACTGGGTAATTTTCCCGAGACTTTTTCGGGGTGGGGGTGTCGGCTGAGTGCTCTGAGATCAGACCAGCCGTTTTCCTCCCTGTGTGTTTGCACTGGACAGTGAAACTCATTCGCTGGTGCCCTGGTGCCCACAGTTCTATCTCAGGCGGTGAATCAGGCGCGCAGGCAGGCAGGGCTCTGTGCCGGAGCCTGGATCCCCGGCTCTGGCTCCGGGCTGGCTCCTGGGGCGCCTGTGGAACCCGAGTCTTTTCCAGGGGATGTCTGGGTGACCTGAGGTCGATCCCAATCATTTCCTGCACCGTGGGGTTATCTCTCGACTGAAAATTCCAGTCTCTGATAGTGTGGTGCGCACGGTTCAGTCTGGGACTGTGACCAGAGACACTGGCTTGTGGCTCTGGGCTGGGGCTGGGGCTGGGGCTGGCAGCCGGCAGCCAAGCGTCTGGGAACCGGGATCTCTTCCGCGGTTTAGCCGGTTTAGCCGGGTGAGTTAAAAACTGATTGAATCCCCCACCGTGGGGTATCCTCTCACCTGGGAAACACAATGACTGTGTTTTATGGCCGCGAGTTCTGATTGCTGGTCACTGTGTTGATCCTGCTGCTGCTGCTCAGAATGAGAGTCCTCCTGGCCCACAGATTCTTAATACAATATACCACATGGTCCCAATAGCGTCCTTAGGGAACTCTCACTTCCCTCTGGACCTTCACAAGCCAGGCCTCCATCATCTGCATGGCTCTTAACATTTTTATCTTCCAAGATCCCACAGAACAGCCCACAGACATCTGAGCACTCAATGGCTTTTCCATTCCAAAGCTAAAATGCCACACATGCCTCCTGAAAACATGTGTCCAGCTCTGTCACAGCAATACCCCGTGACCTGGTATTAATTCTGACTTAGTTAGGGTTTCTAGTGCTGTGATAAAACACCATGACCAAAGCAACTTGAAAAAGAAAAAACTGATTTCAGTTACGGCAGCAATCTGGAGGCAGCAGAAACTGAAGCAAAGGCCCAGCCTTGTAGACCCCATGAAGGCGTGACTGAGGAGCAGTAAGACACAAAGAGGGTATTATACACATCACCAGACTCAGGAGTCTCATCAGAGGAAGAGTGAAAAGGCAGACACAGACAATTTAAGCAGACGCTCCCAGTGAGAAGCTGAAGTATTGTGACAGGCAGCTTTCTGTCAGTGGAACAAAATGCCTGAGGAAATCAACTTAAGGAGGAAAGGAGTTATTTTGTCTCTTGATTTGAGAGTTTTCAGTTCATGCTTCACTGACTCCTTGTGCTTTCAGGCTGTCACAAGACAGACCACCATGGCTCACTTCCTAACAACTGGGAAAGAAGAAGAAAGGAAGTCAGAGTCCCAGCGTTCCCTACAAGCTCACCCTCCCAATGACCTAGCTCTCTCCTATTAGGCCCCACCTCCCCGGTTCCACTGCCTCTTCAGAACTCCAGAGACTGGAGAACAAGCGAGCTTTGGAGGACAGCAGGTGTGCACACAACAAGGCAGGGGGCTTCCCCAAAAACCTGACATGGAGAGGAACCAGAAGCTTTCATTGGCCTGCTCATCACACACATCCCTCTTCCCTAGAAGTGAGTCACCAAGGAAGAGAGAATCAAGCTCGCTCTCTGGAAGGGAGCAGCTGAACATCTGTGGACGAGGCTAAAAGCTGTCCTCCCTCTCCCTTCCGACAGTCCCTGGGCATGGCCTTGAACCAGTGGCCAGAGGCTCAGGTGTGCAGTATCCTCCTAAGCCTCCTTTTCACCTAAATTCTTCTTTCTTTGAAATGAAAATGACTGTGCTGCAGGGTTTGGGTCGTGTGTTGTTGTTTTCTTGTTTACTCAGTGGCAATGTCCCTTTCCACTCTGTCCAAACCAGGTGAAAGCAGAATTGCTCTAGTGGGCTGTGAAAGGTTCTCCAGCCGTCCACATCTCTCCATCTGCTGTGTCTCCCCTATACGAGGCCTGTGTGGGGCAAGCTCAGGGGGGGGGTCCAGACAAAGCATGAAGTGAGGGAGAAAGCCTTTTCATCATCTTATCTTAAAATGTAAACTTGCTGACATGGCCTCTCACTCATATCTAGTTTGCAGTCACCTTCCATTAAGACAGTTTGCTTCTGAGGGTTTATTGACTTAATCCCATTGGGCTGGGTAGGTGGCTCAGTGGGTAGAGGCATTTGTCACTGAGCCTGAAGACCAGAGTGCTGGGGTCAAACCCAGGTCCTTATTTCTTTTTACAAGCACTGTATAGAATAATCCATCTCCTCAGCATGTAGGTATCTTGAAATAAAAAGCGGGGAGCATCTAGAGGAATATGTGAGGTAAATAAAGGAGATGGCGGGGCCTCACCAGACTCCTAAGACTTCCTAAAGCCAACAATCAGGCATCAGCATGTAGTTGTCTCTACAACCACAAGAGGGAGCAAGTGTACATGCTATTCCCCACTGTAGGCCAAAGAAAATTTTTACAGTGTGTATGTGTGTGTGTGTGTGTGTGTGTGTGTGTGTTCACATATGTTCCACAGAGTACATGTGTATGTCCCAATACAGCTTCCTAGTGTCAGTTCTCTCTTCTTCCACCGTGGGGGTCCTAGTGAGTCCATGGGTTCTCATTCTACTCTCCTCCTAGAATGGAGTGAGCAGACAGCAAAGTGTACAAACATGAGATACTTTCTTGTTAATTCAAGGGGTATTACGATGGTAAAAATACATCTTAAGACGCATTACCCTGAGGGCTTGAAATGAACCGAGTTTGAACTCTTCTCATCGCTGATGAGAGGTCACCGCTCTGAAAATGATACAGTTCAACGCTCTCAAGGCATCAGATGCCAGTCAGAGCCTTGGCCTGCCAGGCAGAAGCCTTGGGTACCACCACCTCTGAGGGATCCACCCAAAGACGTTAAAGGTTACCAGCGGGCCCAGGTGTCCCCCTGCTCTTTTCCCAGCCTGCTTCTGTGGAGCTCTGGCTGCCAGAGCAGCAGGGAGCAGTCCCTGATAGGTTGTCTCCGCCGATTACATAAGCAATCCAAGTCAGATTAAAAGAATTAAAAGGGCAGGTTTATTTGGGAACTGGACTCCTGGGCGAGTTCACCAGCCTCAGAGGACAAGACCAGAGGAAATCACATGCCCAGACTATGGCCGTCAGGGTTCTTAAGGATTGTAGGCGAAGAAAAATGAGGTGTCTGCCACACGCTGGACTTGGGCCCAGATATGGCCATCTGGAGCAGGGGCTTAGGTATCTGGCATCTTCAGGCGAGGAGGATGAGGACAACTGTCAGGCATTCCGGAACCAGGCCTCTGAGGCTCTCCTCGGAGGGTGCAGGGTTGGGGAGAGAGAATGGGATTTACCGGATCTTGTCGGGGAGGAGGGACAAGTGGAGATTCCAACAGAACGGTTTCCCCTGTGACTTCCTTGTCCCCCAGGCTTGAGTTGCAAGCCCACCCACCACAGCACCCTTGACTCCATTTCAGGCAGGAAGCCCAGCACCTGGGACCTCTTCCAGCCCATCACAGCTGATCAAAGTCGGGTCACCGGTCATGGCAGGAAAAGTGCCTTTATCCACGGATCCGTCTCAAGTCCAGGAGACCTGTACAGAGCAGGCACTGTGCACTCGACTGTCCTGCAAGAGTCCACCTCCATGGTGGTGGAGACTCGGTGCCTCTTGAGCCAGAGCTTTGTGAGCGCAGAGTCCAGGACTCAGGTGCCCATCAGTCTCCACAGTTTACGCTGCTTGCTGAATACAAAACCTCATGCTCTCCAGACACTTTTTTTATTAAAGTATTTACTTTACTTCCTGATGGCAGCTTCCCCCTTCCACCTCTCCTCCCAGTCCCTCCCTCTCACTCCCCTCCCCTCCCTCGTGCCCCTTCCCTTTCTCCTCAGAGAAGGGAAGGCTTCCCATGGATTTCAGCCCACCTTGGCATATCAAGATGCAGTAAGACTTGGCACATCTTTTCCTATTGAGGCTGGGCAAGGCAGCCTGGTGAGGGGAAAGGGATCCAAAGGCTGGCAACAGAGTCAGACACAGCCCTGCTCCAGTTGTTAGGGGATCCACATGAGACCCAAGCTGCACATCTGTTACATGTGTGTAGGGAGCCTAGGTCCCTCCCACGCATGCTCTTTGGTTAGTGGTCCAGATTCTGTGACCCCCTATGGGTCCAGGCTAGTTGATTTTGTAGGTTTTCTTGTGGTATCCTTGACCTCTCTGGTTCCTTCAGTTCTTCCTCTCTCTCTCTCTCTCTCTCTCTCTCTCTCTCTCTCTCTCTCTCTTCCACAAAATTCCCTGAGCTCCACCTAATGTTTGGCTGTGGGTCTCTGCATCTGTTTCCATCAGCTGCTGGATGAAGCCCCTCAGAAGACAGTTATGCTAGGCTCCTGTCTGCAAGCATAGCAGAGTATCATTAATAGTGTCAGGGGTTGGCTCTCTTTCATGGGGTGGGACTCAAGTTGGACCAGTCATTTGTTGGGCATCCCCTCAATTTCTGCTCCATCTTTCTCCCTGTGCCTCTTATAGGCAGGACAAATTTTTGGTTGAAGGTTTTGTGGGTGGGTTGATGTCCCCATGCCTCCTTTGGAAGTCTTGCCTGGTTACAGGAAGTGGCCATTGAAGGCTCCATCCTCCCTGTTGCTAGAAGTCTTAGATAGGGTCACCTTCTTAGATTCCTGGGAGTTTCCCTTGTCCAGATGCTTTTTAAACTGGGTCTCTAACACAGGCTGGCTTCAAATAAACTCCCTATGTAACCTGGGACGACCTGGACTTTCTGGTCCCCCTGCCTCCACCTCCTCACTGCTGGGATACAGGAATCCCAGCACATCCATTACGTGATGCAGCAGCTTGAACCCGAGGCTTCGCTCATGCTAGACAAGTGCTCTGCCCCACCCACCCCCCAGCTGTGCCCTCAGCACCACCTCCAAGGTGAATTTAGTTTTTGAACACTGATGATGCCCAGCTGGGTACTGTAAATGCACCCATCATTCTCACAGTCAGCATGTCATCCCGTATAGCTGCTTACTCCCTGTCTTAGGTTCCCAGGAACCTGGAGCAGAGACCACAGAGGAGTGCTGCTTACTTAAGAGTTGCCTAGCTTTGTGAGTGTGCTGTGCCAAAACAGGCACAGGCACAGTTGTGACTTTCCACAGCACTGAAACGTATTGAATAAGAATAATTTTACGAGCCGCATCGGTTTTGCTGGCTGTTCGCCAAATACTCGTGATTTCCCATTCTGTTCCTCATGGTTGGTGCAGAACAGGTGCTGCGTTTATGTACAGCAAAATGTGGGATTATCCTGCCTCTGTATTGCATTCAAAGTAGAGCCAATGTTGATCTGAAAACCGGAGTCACTCAGGGCAAGGCACAACCAGAAGCCATTGTCTTACAATAGAAGCTTGGAGCATTTCTTTGAACGTTGGGCCACTGGCAAACTCTGAGTCTTTTATTGCAATCTCAATTACTAATATTAACTCTTGGATTATGCTTACATTGTAATTAAATTATGTCTGCGTTTGTGTATATGTGGAAGTTACAGAATGGCTTTGAAAAGATTAAAGGGCAACAGAGGTCAAATAGTTCAGAGAAGTTTAACGAGAGATTGAGGCAGAGAGTTGGTGCAAACTCAGAGAGAGTCACTCCAAGTGGTTAGGTAAGACACTGCTGAACCAGTTGGAAAGCTGCTGGAGGCCACAGAGCCAACGCAGGCTTGAGTCAGCAGGATCGTGGGGCTGTGAAAGTGAAAGTCAGGGCTGGGTCCTGATGGATGGATGGGTGTCAGGGGAACCCCCCCAACACACACACACACACACACACACAAGCCTTACAGTCAGCAGGGAAACATCCTCTAGAGGTGATGAATTAAGCTAAGTCACTCTCATCTTTGCAGGCACTGGGCCAAAACCTCCAAGGTCTGACCTCATGATTTATTCTTCTTACAAACTTAAGTATAGTAAAACTTTGGGAAGGGGTTTACACATGACAATTATAACAACAAAGCTTTAGGCACAGGTACCTAGAATTCCCCTAGGAAGGTAGCAGAGTGCATATGAACTTTCCAATAAGAATGAGCACTATTGATGGTAAACAGAGCTCAGGGCTGGGGCCTAGAAGAAGGATCTGTGATGTATGTGGATAGATTTGTTGGAGGATCAAAGTACATGGGCTCTACGAAAGGATGGGTTCTATTCACTGAGAGACAAAGCTCGGGATTAGGGCCTAAACAAGCTCAGGATATTGGGAGGGATTTAAGTGGAGGCTGGCCCCTAATAGAATTGCAAAGGATCATCAGGTTGTCTGATCACTTTCTCTCTGGCATTCCAAGTGACCAGGTGTCATTAATTCCTTCCTTTGAAGAAAACAGGCCTGCTTGACAATCCTGGTTTCTCCAACGTTTGCTCTAAGCTGTGCTTCCTACAGATGGGTCAACGGGTAGTTAGGAAGGGGGTGCTGAGTGGTAGATAGGAGGGTGGAAGGGTGGGTGGGTGGATAACTGAGTTAAGCACTGGGGACCAAGCTGTGCTGAAGCCCTGGGGCAAGTCAGAAGTTCTCTGCCTGGTGGTGGCTTGTTGCACCCATCAAATAACCGATGACAGGTCAGGCCTGGCATCACTGTCGTCACAGTTAGACACTCTTCTCTTCACAGGGTCCAGGCGAGACTGTCGTGCCCCTCAGTCGTCTACTGTGTTCAAGTCCCCCAGCCCAGCTTTTCTGCTGTGATTTTAATCTGCTGCTGGGCTCACGTGTTCCCCTCTACCTTGATAAGTCTATAGACGGCATCCTTCTCTTTTTAAGAATAGTATCCGTTATTCTGTGCCTCGCGGTTGGTTCAGAACAGGTGTTCTGTTTGTGTACACTGCACTTCAGGGTTATTCTGCCCCCGTGTTTGCATTCAAAATAGAGTCAATTGTTGATTTGAAAAAAATGGACTCACTCAGGGCAAGGCACAGCCAGAAGCCATTGTCTTACCATAACGAGAAACTTGGAGCATCACACAACCTGATAACCCTCACATTACCCCTGAACCCCTAGGTAGGTAACATAAGAAAAAATGATAATTTTCTTTTTTCAATACTGAAACTTTGTTCTCTGCTTTAGTAAATTACCCAGCACTCCTCTCTAAATGAGTAACTAGTGTTGGTAGGAATGCTGAGTCAAAAGTTATCATTATCAGACCAGCCTTGGGAATCACCCTGTATGTGACAGAAAGACAAGGCATGACATTGGGAGTCCTCACCTAAAATGCATGAGTTAAACTCTATCACTCAGGGTGCTTGCAAATTTCAGCAGCTGCAGTTGGGTGAAGAACCAGCCTGCCTCCAACTTGGGCTTAAAAGACACCTTATAGTAAAGACAAACTGGGTTCATTCCTGTTTATGATTAAACCTGTTTCTCAAGAATTGAGCTGTGCCCCACCTTAACTACAAATTGCTCTGTACTTCCTGTTCCAGGAATGGCAATCATGCCTTTGTTTCAAAAAGTTGCTTATAGCCACCTTTCAACCCTGTCAGGAGGAACTAACTTTTCACACTTATGTTCTGCTCCCATGACCCCATCCATTTTGCCCACCAATAAAAGTCTTGTCTTCCTCACCTCCAATGCTTCCTCACCACCTAAGGGGGAGGCAGCCTGTGTATATGGATAAGAAAGCTTGCTTTAATTAATTAATGATGACATGGATCGGAGGTCTTTCTCCTCCCACCTTACTCTGAGGCTTAGAGATGTCACCTGCATACCTCATCCCACGTGGCACAGAAGCAGTGAAAACATGAGCTACCCAGAAAGGATAAAGACCCACTGAAAACAAGTGGTGGGCACAAGGGTAATACAAGGTTCTGTCACCCCAACTCACCGCACCTCAAAACACAGGCCGATTCTATTGTTCTGGCCACTTGTGCCTTCTGAAGACAGAAAAAAAAAAAAAAAGACTGTGAAGTCCTCAATCCAAAAAGTCGTAAAAAAGACTGACACATGAGTGTTCTCAAATGCTTCCTTGTCATAGATATAACCATCTTCTGGTGTTTGCTGACACCTCTCAGGATGAATAAGACTGCAAGAATTCAAGAATGTGTTCTCTAGGATTAAACTCTCCTCCCTTTCCCTCTTTCTCTCTTCCTCCCTTTTCCCCTCTCCTTTTCCCTCTCCCTCCCCCTCTCCCTCTTGTCTCTCCATCCACTTCTTCTCCCTCCTGAGTTTCCACAGCCTCAAGAATATCCTGAGGATAAGGTCACTTGCAGTATGAACTGTGAAGTCTTTCAAATTCTCTACAAACAAGAAAGAACAATATCTTAATGACACACAGCTTGGGCCCTGGAACCTTGGCTAGGCATGGCCAGGGAATGCAGAAAGGACAGACACATTACAGTGAAGCTAGGACCAGGTGGGGTTCTGCTACCACCGCAAACGGGAAGCTCTGTGTATTTATTAGGTACAGCATGGGGAGATGGGGAGGCTGGGGGGACAGGGGGTTGGGGTTAACTAGTGTTTGGTTTCAGGCATCCCTAGGTCCCTACCTAGGGACACAAGCTGTGGCTGGCTACCCTGACTTCTACCTTGAATTCTCTAGCCCAGGAGCAGGATTTCCCCCAGAGGCCCTTCACTGTGTAATCCAGACATTTTGGCTTCCTCTCCTCTCTCTCTCTCCTCACCTCTCTCTTTATGTATCTCTTCTCCTCTTCTCCTTCTCCCTCTCTCTCCTCTCTCTGCATGCCTCTTTCCCTCTCCCCCCTCTCCTCCCTCCCTCCCTCCCTCCATCCCACCCTTCCTCCCTCAGTCTCTCCCTCCCTCCATCCTACCTTTCCTCCCTCCCTCCCCTGCATGTCTGCTGAGAGCTGCTTCCAATAAACCTGAATTTCTATACTATAATTTAGTCTTGCAATTAACTCATTCCAACTTTTCAATGTGTCAATCATGTAGTTCACAGGAGGTCTCTGTGGGGAGCAGGCTCAGACTGTAACAGCGAGAGGAGGAAGCTGCAGCTGCCAGTCTTCACACACACTGTTCAGTAGTCCATAAATGCTCATACTCAGACACACACACACACACACACCAAAAAACCTTTGCCATTCCTCTTGAGCCTGGGTGACAGCTCTGCCAATTTACCATGGGTCAATTGGCCTTGAAGTCCTCAACACAGCAATGCTAATGTCAAAATACACATACCCAAGGACTTCACCCACTCAGGGCTTCCTCGGCTCCTTGCATAGTAACTTCTCAAAAGCACAAGTCAGTCTCACTTATAATCCCCCCATCCATTGTAATGTTACTTTATGTTCTGGTCTGCTTCGTTATATTTTTACACTGTTTTATAGTCACATAGACACAATGATAATAATCTTATACTGTATTCATATATTTTCCTTATTGGCTACCTTCTTAGACTTTGTTCCTTTGTTTTGTGTCATATTCTTAGAACAACATCATCAGTCTTCACCAAAAAAAAAAAAAAAAGTCTTGGAAGATGATGAAAACAGCTGTCTCACAGAACCAAATGGCCCTTGATATTCTGACAGCACAAGGAGACACAGCTCTGTGTGCATCTGCCTGACCACGGGGCAAATTGTGCCCTTGGTCCTCCACAGTTCGCATGCCTATAAATCTGTGCCTGGTTCTGCAGAGGGTTTTGACGACTGGTTTGCATCATGGTTGCCAGGCATCTATCTCATGATAGAAGAAAGTATAAGCCATGCAGCTTTGATTCAGTCTCGGGATCTGGCAAAACTATCTGCTAATGCTTTATTGTATATATATGGTTTGGTGTCTCCCCTCACACAGACAGACGTCAAGAGAAAGCAAGACAGCAACGGAGCAGGCTTAATGAACACCTAAGTGCACGAGGCCCTGACAAGACCCTGACTCCTTTCCCAGTCACAAGCTTTCAGTCTTCTGGGAATACGACAAACAAGACCACACTTTGCTTACCATAGGAACGTGTGTCTTGATTTCCTTATGCAACCCCTGGGATCGATGGTTTGACCGGATCAGCTGTAATCCTATCTGGTGTACCTTGGGAACTAACCTATGACCTCATTTACCAAAAAGGAAAAGGTAGAAAGGGCCTGGGAAAGTGGCTCAGTGGTTAGGAGCACTTGAGGCTCTTGCAAAGGACCTCCAGCTGGTCCCCAGCACCCTCGTGATGGCTCACACCAGCTCTAACCTCAGTTCTGGGGAATCTGACACCCACTTCTGGCCCCCTCAGGTACCAGACACACAGAGAGACAGGCAAACACTCACATATAAAAAGTAAAAATAAACAAGTGTTTTTTTTTAATAGTGGAAAAGCTCTTCAGAAACCCTTCAAACAACGTAACTTGAGAAGTCATGAAAACAGTGACTGAATTGAGCACAGTTCTCTCAGGAAAAGCCTGTGTGCTCACACTTGGCTGTTCTGTGCCTTTCCTAAGAGCTCCCATCCCCACGCTGTACACACACCATGTTAAAGCTGTTTTCTGCTGAAGTCCATCCCTGCTTCCTACTGACTCGTCCTGAAATTCTTTCCCGGGGCACAGGCAAGAATCTGGCCTCACCTGAGTAGAGCTCTGTGAAAAAATAAAACCTGTGGAGTGAGCTGTGGATCTGGTTCCGCCTTGGACATGCCAACATGGGACTCTCCGGGGAGTTTCCGGGCTTTCAGCACCAGGCTGGGACAGCCAAAGCTCCTGGCTTCGTGTCTGATCAGTGGCCCAGTTGCTCCTGTGCTTGCATAACATACACAACACCCCGGGTTCAATTCCCAGCGCTGCGTAAACTCAGTACAGTGACCCAGCTCCCGGGAGGTAGAGGCAGGAGGCTTAGAAGATGAGGTCATCCTTGGCTCTATAGGGGATCCAAGCTCAGCCTGGGCTCCATGAAGCTTTGTCTCAAAAAATAAATGTATAAATAAATCCCAACCCTCCACAACTGTACACAATTTGAACTAAATGTGTAGTGGGCACACACCCACGCAACTGCTAGACTGTCATTAGCGGCGCGCGCTGCTCGCCGGCTCACAGTTGTATCTACCCGTCCTGTCCTTCGCACGTGTTTATACCTGTAGAGGCTGGAAGAGAACATGCGATCACCTGGAGCTGGAGTCACTGGTAGTTGTGAGTGTTGGTGCTGGGAAGGGATCCAGGTCATCTGCGAAAGCAGCCAGTACTCTTAACCCCTGAGACGTCTCTCCAGCCGATATTTTCAGGGTAAATTTTATACATAATGAAATGTACAAAAAGTGCAGCTGCGCACTGCTCCGTATGGGTGTGCGGGGTATGATACGTGCGCGTGGTGTGCACACACATGTATGTGAAGGTGTGTGTGGTGGTTTGAATAAGAATGGCTCCCACAGGCTCAGATATTTGAATGTGTAGTCACCCAGTGAGTAGCACAACTTAAAAAGATTAAAAGGATTAAGAGGCTTGGCTTTGTCAGAGGAAGTGTGTCACGGGGGAAGGGGGTAGGCGTTGAGACAGGCCCAGAATCTTTCTCTCGGCCTACAGAGCAGGCTGTAGCTCATAGCCACTTCTCCGGCATCATGTTTGCCCGCTGCCATGTTCCTTGCCCCATGCTCTCCGCCATGATGATAATGAACTAAACCTCTAAAATTGTAAGCAAGGTCCCAGTGGTTTGTTTCATGAGAATGAGCTTGATCATGGCGTCTCTTTGTGGCAACAGAATGGTGACTAAGACAGCAGACAGCATGTCTGTGGAAACCAGAGGAGAAACCAGAGGAGAATGCTGAGTGTCTCCCAGTCTGCCATGTTCCTTTGAGACCTGCATCTAAGATGGCAACCAGGAGCACCAGCCATCCTCCTGTGTCCACCCCTCCCCTTCTCCCTCCCACATCTCTAGAGTTATAGGTCCTCACACTCAGCCTTTGATATTGATTCTGGAGACGTGAGCTCAGATCCTCGGCTTATACAGCCTGTGCTCTTACCTTCTAAGCCATCTCTCCAGCCTCTGTGCATCCATCATGTCTATTCTTGTTTTTCTTAAACATTTTAAGAGTTCAGAGACATCTCGCCACATTCAGCCCACACTCTTTGAGCCCCCTTTGTGTGGCAAATCAACGTATCTTCTTAGTGCTAACACACCTTAGTGGGGGAAAGAAGCGTTACTGTGATTTGTCCACCGTGTGGCAATGTGCTTAGGGGACAGAGTGGATACGAGTTGACTTTGTCACGTGCCTACCACTGGTGGGACAAGGAAGGGCGGACAATCACACATAAACATTGTAAGAGATCATTGTAAGAGAAGCCCACCAAACAGGAAAAAGTGCAGGAAGGCAATCTTTACAGCCCTTTAAGGAGGGGATTGCCAAGGAGGGGTCTAAATAATGGAGGAGACCAGGTCACCTCTCACTTTGACAGTGAACCTCAGTCTCCCGAATTCTGTCACAATAGTGTTACCTTCTGCACAGGGTCTGGAGAGGATTAATTTGAGTGTGATGTTTGTCCCTGTGAGATTAAATGGGCAGCAAGTGTAGGCGCTGTCCCAGTTGCTCTACTGCAACTGTGCATGCTGTAACATACATCCTTGATCCTACCGAGTGGGGCTCTGGGTGCTGGAGATGCCAGGAATCCCGTGGTATCCTCCTCATGAAGTTCACAGTCCAGGTGGTAAGACAGTGACAGAACAGGTACCTGGAGCTTCAAGGAGACTTGCTAGAAAGGACCTTGGTGACATTTTGGTGGGATGTGAGTGCCTAGGTTTCAAGAACATGGAGACACCTATGCTGAGCTCTCTCTCTCTCTGCCCATCTCTGTTCCCTTCCCATCCAATCTCTCCTCTGTCTCTCTGCCTGTCTGTGTTCCCTCCCCATCCAATCTCTCCTTCTCTGTCTCTCTCTGCCTCTGTCTGATTCTTTCTCTCTAGGTGTATCTCTCTCTCTGTTTCCCTCATCCTTTTAGCTTTCCTCTCTCTTTCTCTCTGTCTGTGTGTGTGTGTTTGTGTGTCTCTCTGTCTCTGTCTGTCCATGTTTCTTTCTGTCTGTCTGTCCCTGTCTCTGTCTCTCTGTGTCTCTCTGATAGGGTCTTATGTACCTCAAGTTAGCCTCAGACTCCCTATACAGTTGAAGATGACCTTGAACTTCTGATCCTCCTTCCTCTGGTTCAAATTCAGGCATGTTAGGCAAGTGTTCTACCGACTGAGCTACACCCCCCAGCCCTTAAGCTGACAAATGGGACATCTCCATACTGGTGAGGGCAAGAGTGCATTTCAAATGAGAAAACAGCTCCATAAGAGCAAAGGAAAATTAACTGCATGATGGCACACGGGAGAATTAGTCACATCAGTGTAGGGGAAACATGGAAAATTGAAGACTGGGCTAACCTCGCGGAGGACTTGAATACTAAGTCAGGAGCCAAACCTTCCTCTGAGGGTCACAAGAAGTCAGTGGCATGCTTTCTTGTAAAGATGGCATTAGCACACCCACAAGACCTGACATTATCAGGTGCTAGTGAGGGAATGGGCTGACAGAACCTTGTATGCTGCGGGTGAAAATACGCGGTGGTGCAGCCGCTTTAGAAAAGGCTCTGGAGGCTTCTTATAAAGCTAATCAAACCCTCAGCCCCATGACTCAATCTCAGCCCAGGAGAAATGAAAACATATTCACAAGTTGACTTGCATAAAACATTTATAGACAGTATGTCCACAACTTGAAACTGCCTGGGGGGGTGGGCGCTTGAATGAAGAGCGAATGACCACACTTTGCCACAATCATACAATGGGAAACTGTGCCCCCGTCAAAAGGATCGGCTGCAGCCCAAATGGATCAAAACGTTATCAGAGATAAGACATGAGTGAGCATGACTGAGATGTGCTTGAAGCCATCAAGAAGATCTATGGCGGAAAAAAGTTAGATCCTAACCCAGCAGTGGGAGCTCCAGGGTACTGGCTGGGAAGGGTCACAAGGAACCTCTCTTGGGTGATGGAGACATTCTGAATCTTGACGAGGGGAGTTGGGCATATGCCTTTGTCAATGCCTTGCAAGCAACACTTTACATTAGGTTTTTCTGTGTGGCACTTAACTAACGATGTTCTTCACCATAATGATAAATATCGACCGTGATGTCATGAGAGTGGCAGCCATGAGCATTACACAGACTTCACGGTCCCCAGGACTGTTTTACAGCTTCCAGAAAGTTCTCTTGTCTAAGGATCAGTACCAGCTATGTCAGGCACTGTTGCAATCTCCCCAAGGGCTTATTCCCACCACACTTTATGTCTGTGGGCCTCCTTTGGTCTCTGGGGAGCTTTGACAAAGGCAACTAATCTTTCGAGCTGACGCCACACATAATCTGTACTGTGAGTTTAAGCCCTCCTTGTCACCATTTGCTTTGAGACCCAAGGGTGGTGTTGAATTCCACAGCAGGTGTCTGTCTTTGATTTCCCTGACTCCAACTCAGCAGGGTAGCTGAGGTGACTAATATCAGATGAACCCAGATATTGAACAAAGAAAGCTATATGGTGGCCCCTCTAAGCTTAAACCAGACTGTTAACAAATATTGAACTCCGGGCTCTAAAACATCACCAGGGTATCGAGGGAAAGGGCACAGATATCGGCAACTTTTTTTTTTTAAATACCTCAACCAGTACCATAGGCAGACGTGTGAAGAATAAAGCAAGTACAGTTTCCATGGCGACCCAGCAGCGCCTGTTGGAAAATGCCTACAGTAAGTCACTAGGGTCAGGCAGGAGGGCTCTGGTTACAGTGACAAGAAATCAATTTGACAGGCTGGGTGGAAGTCAGAAAGCCTCAGAAGAATAAATGAGGAGACCTCAGGGAAGGCCTGAACACCAGAAGTAGAGAGGAGAGGTAGCCAGACTCTCCATTTGTGGGAGACTGGGGGGTGGGGGCAAAGATGGAACAAAGAATGACCAGAAGTCAGGTCTACTCTGCAGAGAAATGGAACAGTCTCTGTCAGGAGCAGCAGACACACATGAAGAGGGGTGGGGGATGAGAGAGGGCACACCAGAGGAAGCACGGCAGGACCAAGGTCCATCCCTCACTTTTCAGTGGTGAACTTGGCTTGCCTTTGTCTAGGGGCCAAACTACTGGTTGCCTCTTTCTCCTGGATGACCTGGTGACCAAATGAGTAAATGTTAGCACAGGAACCCAACCCTGTGAAGGGAACCAGGAGGGAGGTTCCCCTGTGCGCCCTGTTGGCCCCCAGGAGGTCAGACCAAGCAAACACCAGGATATTCAAAGCCCTGGTAGGACCCAGGCCGCAGAGCAGGTGCAGAGGTGAGAGAACCCGCTTCGCTTGGTCCCAGAGGCTCGGCTGCTGGACACAGGCACCCCAAGGTGAGAGCCTGCAATCCGGGTTTTACGTGTGTGGGATGGGCTCAAAGCATTGCTGATGCTGGATATCTTGAGGAGGGTTTTCTAGAATCGGTGTTGCTGTGGCACTGTGGCACTGTCAGGTGCCATCCTGGCACCATCGAGTGGCAATAAGCAAGTGATTTCATTCCTCCTTTCTCAGTCCTTGTGATGATAACTGAGAGAAGCTAGGCATGATGTTCCTGCGTTTCCAACATATCTCCAATTATTCACTTAACTCCCCCTGTGGAGAAGAGAGAGCAAGGGCCCAGAGCATGGCTAAGGGGGTGGGTGCCTGCTTAGCCTGGCTTCTGCATCCAATGTGTGGAGGAGGGGTTGGTCACCAGAGGCCAATAGCATACTCACCTTTGCACTGACGCTTTAAAAAGCCGTTCCCTATCTCTCTCTCTAACAAGGGCTCACCAAGGCCCAATCCACACATGTCTAGGCACCTGTATGGGGCTGCACAGATGAAAACCACAGAAACAAAGGACGTGGCACCATCACAACTAAATACCCACTACACCCAGTTATCACCAGCATCGCCGTCACTATAACTCTCCTGTAACTTCCTGTGGATGGAAAGTGACCCTCTCCACTTTAGGAAATGGGGCACAATTTCCAGCCAGGAGTAGGACCCTGAACTTATTCGAGTTTCCCAATGTGACTTCATGGACCAAAATGCATGTTGACAATTAAGAATCTCAGCAGTTGGTAGGTGGGGGTTGTCCAAGGTGTTTGCGGGCAGGAAAGGATGGTAGCTAAACACAGGTGTCCAGCAGACGCTGGCAGAAGGACCAGAGTGCAAGCACTGGAGTCATGCGGACTTCAGGTCAAATCCTGACTTCCTTTCCTAGTTGCTATGTGACCTTGAATAAGTCACCACCCTGAGGTCTTTACCTGTGTGCTGTGGGTTATAACTGAACTAGCAGGCTCAGGCCCAGCCTGTGGCTGCTGAGCATTCAGAAACGGCAAGGCCAGTCTGCTCTGCACACTGGGCACCCCACTACCCTCTGTGAATAATCAACCCCCAAAGTTGGTTGTAAATCCAGATATATTAAAATTGAAAAGTGAGGGGTGTGTGTGTGTGTGTGTGTATGTGTGTGTGTGTGTTGGGTGTAGGGTGTAGAGACCATCCAATTTTCAGCAGGACTAAAACCTCATAGACAGTGCCATGATGGCCTCTTTAGTTGCTTCCTTGTTCCTGTCCTCACACTGAGAATATGGACTACTGTGGCTTTACATCTCACCCAAAAAACCTTAGTCCAGAAGAACAAGTCCCCTGCTGTATCCAAGGCATACAGAACTCTGTTCACTCATCTGCTGGCTAGGCAGCTCAGGTCTTGGCTGTGGCTCTCTCCTCTCTCTCTCTCTCTCTCTCTCTCTCTCTCTCTCTCTCTCACACACACACACACAGAGAGAGAGAGAGAGAGACAGAGACAGAGAGAGAGAGAGAGAGATTTCCAAAGAAACAGAAATTCCAGAGAGATGCTGGGGGTGACCTCCTAAGCCCACACAGTGAAGTCTCAGGCTCAGCTGCCTCCCTGGGCCTGCCCTGGGCCACTGGTGGGTCCTTTGCTGTCCTGAGCTGGAGCAGAGCAGAAGAAGCTGCCCTGAGAGCCATCCCCACCACGGCCAAGCCTGGGGAGATGAGAAGGACCCATCTGCTCAGAAACACCCTCATCTCAGAGACGCCCCCCCCAACTCCTAGGCCCCCAAAACACACAGCCACACCTGTGGGCTTCCAGACACCGAGTTTTTCCTTCTTCCAGCCAGGGACGTGTACGGCAATCTCAGTGAGTGTGGTAACAGTGTCAGATGCTCAGGCAAAGAGTCCCTTGGGGTTGCAGAGGTGACTCAGAAACTTAGAAGACTTGCAGAAGGCTAAGGCTGTTTGGTGGTTGGCAACCATGGGTAACTCCAATTCCAAAGAATCTAGTGCCATCTTTTGGCCTGCACAGGCTCAGGCACATGGGTGTGGCTGGTGAGCCTGCAGGCAAACCACTCATACACATAAAACAAAATAAATAAATCTTAAAAAAAAAAAATTTAAAAAGAAAACACCTGATCCCAGGCCCTGCTCTAAGCCAACAACACTTAGAGCCTTTCAAGCCCATCCCCCAGGGGTGCTGCTCAGTCAAGGTTAGACAGAGCTGTGTGTCCAGAGGTCTGCCAGGCCCAGGCTGTAGCACACAGAGAGGAGGGGAAACACTTATCTCAGACCACATAATCAGGTGGGGTGGCCTGCTTTATCCAGGTGCCAAAACCTCGCTCTCCATGAGACCTCAGCTCTGTCCAGGCCTCTGCGGTGGCACCTAAAGACAGAAAGAAAGGACAGAAGAAGAGAAGAGAGTGGTAGAGAGAGAGACAGGGGTAGGGAGATAGGACAGGACAATTGACTATGAGAAAGAAAGGAAGAGAACTAAGGAGACAGAAGGAAAGAGGCAGAGGCTTGGAGAAGAGAGAGAGCACTCTGAAGAGACCTGGAGCTCAAGGCAGAACAGCAGTCCTCAAGGCACGACTCAGAATCAGACAAGTGTCCCACCCAAGGGAGGTTCTGGTATAGACTGCAGCATCCCAGGATGAGCCAAGGACCCCTGCTATCTACCTTATGCTTGCCACAGAGTTCAGACAAGCCCCCAGGCTCACTGTCTCATCCCTGTGGGGCCTCACATGGAATTCCTCCCTCCCCCATACCGACTTCTCAGTTAAACATCTCTGATCTGGCCTCTCAGTGCCTGTGTTCTCCAGAGGCCTCGACAGGGATCCTGGGGACAGTCACACCCTAGAAGGGTGCCAACCTCTGTCAGCACCGATCTTCTGCTGTGTGCTCCTTCTGTCCTCACACAGCCTGTGGGTCCCACACTCTCAGGCTCTGACAACAGTCCCCATGCCAACCTCCGTGCTAGCATGCCACGCTTGACCTGAACTCCATACAGCTGACGCAGGCGTCATGTTGTCCTGGGTCCTGTCCTTAAAGCACCTGGTCTCTAGCCTCCTCCGATCACATGCTGCCAGTGGAGGAAAAGGCACAGCATCACCATTGCCTGCCGTAAACTCTACAAGGCCACTCAGCACCTGCCAGGACCTGACTGGGAGCCAGCCCCATCAGGGCAGAGCCCTGGTCCTCATTTCCAGGCAGAGCTGGAACTGAGCCTAGTTTAGCCATGGTTTTTTTGCATTCAGTTTAGTCTATTCCTGCCCTACAAAAGAGGGATTATGCCCCAGGAAGGTTCCAGAACCGGGATTTCCGGGCTGATGTGACTGTGCTTTTGTTGCACTTATCAGTGGTGGGGTGGCAAAGTCTCCAGCTAACTTGGAGTACGCAGACAAAGGCCCTGGGAAAAGGAGACCTTCCTGCATAGCCTTGACCCCTGCCAACCTCCTTCTACTCGTTTTCAAGTTGTATAGTGTGGTGGTTTGCTGATGAAAAAAACAAAAAGCTTTGTGTAAATCTTAGAATCTCCAAGGAGATCATAAAAGGAACCTGGGATCACGTCACCAAAAAGAAAAGAAAAAGCAGCCAGATGTTATTGCAGGGGTCGTATCCTTCCGGAACACTCCCTCGGTGAATTTCACTTGCCTCACTCTCTGAGTGTTGTTTAGTGACCGCTGCCTGGTGGCTCGGGACCGAATAAATCCCGTTACTGGACATTTACATCAGCTCTGCTTTGGGCACAGTACACATGACACACTGCAGCTAGCATCCTAACAATTCTCTTCCCAAACTACTGGGCAATTCCTTCAGCAGAGCGCCCCAGCCACACGCACCTGCCAACCATGAACCAAGGGCTGAACCTGTCTCGGAATACACGGCGGGTGCTTCAGTCCTACCTCTTCTGAATTTCTGCTGAGCTCCCTCCATGATGGACAGGCTTATACAAAGCAACCTGACCAAGGGTATCTATCACAGAACTTGCATCTTTTGTTTGCATCTGGGGAGACTGAGGCCGGATATAGGAACCAACTTATTCAAAATCAAGCCAATGGAGGCCATGGCAAACTCTGAGTCATTTAGAGGTTCTTCTTTCCATTTTGTAGTGTCTTTAGGATTTTACCAGGACAGTCTTCAACAGGGAGGGGGCAGGAGGCAGAAGTGAAAGGCCTCTCTGTGTTGCTCATGGCAGACATTGCTTAATCAATTGTCACATCTTTTTCTGCTGGACCCAGACCCCTGAGGACATCAACAGCCATGACTGGTCTTGGCACAATCGTGAATCCTCACTGATGCCAAGAACAGCCTAGAGCAGTTTGAAGTCTTGCTTTTCTTCCCTTATCTCTTCTGGCAAGCGCGCTGGTTTCCCCCTGACCAACCTGCCACGCCATGCCTTCCCACACCCTCTGCAACCATAGCTTTCTCCAGAAAGGCTGTCCACATTTGCTGGACAAAGCGGCAGAGCAAGTGACAAAGTGGGGAAGAGCTGGTCTAGTTTCTGGCGCCTGCTTTGGGGCTGTGGGAACTCAGGCATGTCACAGCTCTTCTCCTAGACCCTGATTCATCTAGAAAAGGGGGGAGTACCAAACTGCTGTTTTCTCCTCCCTGGGACTGCTTGATGGTCAGTAGAGCAGAGGTTGATGGTCTTTTCCACTCCACCTCTTGCTGTACCTGGGCAACCAGCTTTGACATGGCATGGCCTCTCTCCTCAGCCCTAACCTAACCCAGTCTGCCTTGGATGACTGGTGTCTGTCCTCATTCTCACCATCTGAGAATGGAGTAGGTGGAGGAGAGAGAAGAATGTGCGCCCCAACTGTGGCAAGGCGCCCCAGCTTTCTGCGGGCAGAATGTGATTAGCACTGGGCCTCGGCAGCACTTTGTGGAAGTGTGTGGGGTTTTTTTTATTTTTATTTATTTATTACGATTTGTTCACTTTGTATCCCAGCTGTAGCCCCCTCCCTTGTCTCCTCCCAATCTCACCCTCCCTCCCTCTTCTCCTCCCATGCCTCTTCCCCAGTCCACTGATAGGGGAGGACCTCCCCACCCTCCATCTGACCCTAGCCTATCAGGTCTCATCAGGTCTGTCTGCATTGTCTTCCTCTGTGGGCTAGTACTGCTGCCCACCCCCCTCAGGTAGAGATGATCAAAGGGCCAGCCACTGAATTCATGTCAGAGACAGCCCCTGTTCTCCTTACTGGAGAGCCCATTTGGAGACTGAGCTGCCACGGGCTACACCTGTGCAGGGGTTCTAGGTTATCTCCATGCATGGCCCTTGGTTGGAGTATCAGTCTCAGAAAAGACCCCTGTGCCCAGATTTTTTGGTTCTGTTTCTCTCCTTGTGGAGCTCCTCTCCCCTCCAGGTCTTTCTATCTCCCCCTTCTTTTCTTTAAACCTCTCTGCTGAGCTCCCCAAGCTGCCTCCAGTCCAAGGCAGAGCTCCCTGCTATCCACTCTCCCCACTGGACCATCCAGCCCTCCCTGGCCCCCTCAGTCACTGCCTTATTGGTGTCACCGCATCTCCTCCCCAAACCATGATCTCTGGCAAGCAAGAACTCAGTTCTGCTGTGTCCACACCAGCTTGGACACCATCCACAGCAGTGATGTCACAAATACGTATGCAGCTCCTTGGCATGTACAGAACTCAGCCCATGTGAATCACACTCCAGTAACTCCTCCAGCTCCCAGGTGGTCTTGGGAGAGCCTTCTCCCTCTAGGCCTCCTCTTCTTTCCTGGGAGACCACAGCTGCCCCTTAAGAAATGCCTTCACAGAGATGGATGTAGTGGTCATGCTTGTAATCCCAGCACCTGGGAGGCAGAGGAGGAAAATGGAGAATTCAAGACTAGCCTGGAGGACATAAGAAAACCATCTCCAAAAATAGAAAGGGGGAAGGGAGGTGGGATGAGGGAAGGAGTATAAGATAGGAATGGGGGGAGGGGTGCCATCACAACTATGCTCTTCCCCCTCCGATTGCCCTTATTACCACTAGTTGAATCAGGACCCCTGCATAGCAGAACTGAGAGCTGTGTATTTGCCATCCACCACCACCCTACCGTCACCTCCCACGTGCCTATACTGTGGCCTGCCCATCTCCTTGTTGCATAGCATCTGTGGAGTTGCAGGGCCTAGCACACGTGAGTTTTCAGGTCTGCTTCCAGCAAATTCTGGTGTGAACACCTACCAGCGTATAGCCAGAAGCACCCTGCTCTAGCAAAGGCCTCTCCAAGGACAGAAACTGCACCTTGGAAGAGGAGGAGGAGTCAGGCCTGGGAGAAGGCACAGCATGTGCAAAGGCCCTGAGGTGGGCATGAAAGGAAAACAGGGCAACCTGGTGAGAAATGAGGGCTCAGATGAGCAGGTAGCCGTGCTGGGTCTTACAGAGCTTGGTTCTCATGCAAGAGCACTGCAGGCTTTGCAAGTTTTACAAAGCACAGGGCCAAGGGCTGCTGGGTAGAAGTGGGTTTTTGGTAAGAGGGGCATAAAGGTGAAGACACAGACAGGACAAGGGAGGACGTTTTAAGAATGGAGGAAGGGAGGCTGCAGGAAGATGGCTCTGTGCATGAAGTTGCTGCTGGCCAGGTATTCAGACCTGAGTTTGGATCCACCACCCACACAAAAGCCTGGGCAGCAGCATGTGTGTGATCCCAGCTCTAGCTAGGACCAGAACCAGGTGGGCTCTGGGGACTCACTGGCCAGCCAGTATTATTGAATCAGTGAGGGCCAGGTTCAATGAGTCTCAACAATAAGATGGACCTGGGGGCTAGAGAGGTGGTTCAGAAGTTAGAGCATTTGCTGCTCTTCCAGAGGACCTGAGTTTGGTTCCCAGCACCCACACCAGATGACTCACAACTGCCTCCAACTACACATCCAAGGGATCCTCTTCTGCCCTCTGCTGGCACCTCCACACACATGGCATAGACTCACGCAGACACAGACACAGCAATAAAAACTATAATGATGATGATGATGATAATAATAATAATAATAATAATGAAATGCAAAGTCATAAAGGGCATAGCACCAGAGTAGACACCTGACATTAACCTCTGGTGTCTGCATGTGTGTGCACAGATGCACTTGAGCGCACACACACGCACACATACACATATACACACACCGAATAAATACATAACTTTTAAAAGCACAGAGGACTAAGGAGTAATGGAGGGACAGAAGACAGGTGACACCCCCAGTCACAGGGTACATACCTTGGGAATATAGTATGGGCTTTGAGGACTCACAGGAAGGTACGCTGACAGGAACCAGGCTGGGCAGATAGTCCCTTCTGGACTGGGCCTTGAAGGTAGCTAGCGAGGGTAGCTCTGTAACGGTGGTAGAATCGCCATTCAGGAAATAGTGATCCAGCCATTTCTCTCCAGAAGGGAGCAGAGGCCACAATTCACAGCACAGGAGAGGGTGAAAGTCAGGTCTTAAACTCCAAGGTTTCCTTCTGGCCAGGACCACAGAGGAGCTTTGGGGGTTTTACTTAACTTTAAATTTTTATTTTATTTTATGTATACGGGTGTTTTGCCTGCATGTGAGTCTGTGAACCAAGTGCTTGGATAGTGTACAGAGAGGCCAGAGGAGGGTGTCGGCTCTTCCAAAAGTGCAGTTACGAACAGTAACTGCCATGTGGATGCTGGGAATCAAACTCGGGTTCTCTGTAAGAGCAGCCAGTTCTCTTAACCACTGAGTTACCTCCCCAGGCCCACAAAAGATCTTTTGTAAGGTGTGAGGAGTCCAGGGAAGGTAATGCACACAAGGATGTGAGGATCTGAGAGAGATGAGACCAGAGGAAGAGGTGCAGGGCAGGGCCACATGGGGCCAGGTACACAACCCAAGGTTTGGTGATGCCTGTTCAACCCTGACTAGGCTGAGCCAACAGGCAGGAAGCAGGAAGCTGGAACAGATATGGGCATTGGCCTTGGCACCAGTTCCACCACTCCACAGTGGGACATTGTCCCTGGGCAGCAGGCATGGAAGCTGAGGAACCAAACAGGGGAGTGCGTTTCTCTGCGCATGTGCCTGAGACATTGGTAGGGTCCTTCCAGGGAGCCCTCCTGGCTCAGGAATAGCTTGCTTTGGATACTCAGGACCTATTGTATGTTCCAGACACAGCAGGATGCAAACCACACTTCCCTCCATGACCAGCCAGGGACTGTGTGACCTCAGGGACAATGCCCCTCTCTCATCAGACTACAAAGGAAAACAAGACTCTACCATGGATTCCCTAGCCTTAATCTATAGTTTACCACTTTCAGATCAATGCCAAGACGTGTGTCCAAGTGGGTCCAAAGATCACATTGTTATCCCTGCTGACCCTAACATTAACCAGGGGTAACCAGGACAGTGTGGTTTGGAGTGTGTGGCCTACATTAGGGGAGTGGGCTCACATCCCCTCTCTGACATTCTGGTTCTGTGACCTTGAGCAAATCACTGAGCCTCTGGTGCTCCTGGGAAAATCAGGGCTGTTAATTCCCCTCTGTTGCTGTGTGGCTAAGTGAAATCAGCCTGTGTCCAGGTGGGGTTAACAGGGTCCCCCCGGCCAGTTCACACTTGAACCTTGGTCCATCGCTCATTATTCTTCCACTCCACAAACACTCACTACATTCTGCAGTGTGGACAAGGCAGAGGGGTGCACTGGTCATGAAATGGCCGAGAGAACGCCTGTGACGGGGGTGTATGGCCCACGCCTCAGCTGATACTCTCACCGGCCTGGTGGACAGCACCGCCATATACCAAGAGGGTTATGGAGATGTGAAGCGCCTTGCCCAGGGAAGCACAGCAGAGACGTGGCGGAGGCGGGATTCAAACCCACTCTCTTAAAGGAATCAGTGAGCGGAGATGTGGGATCCTTGCTGCACAGGCAAGGCTGAGGCCATGCCTCCCTCCTTTCCGGGAGGCTGCCCTGACTAAACCATCTAATCGCCTCTCTGTAAGCCTCATCTTGTTGTAAGCAGGAATGACAGCCCCAAATGCACTGCTACTGACCAGTCCTCTGAGTAGGCCCAGTGTCCCCATTATGTACCCCCTAAGACAGAGGAGCTCGAGTGTGCCCCTTTCACATATGAAAACGGAGTCCCAAGTCTGTCTGTTGAAGAGGTGAAGCCAGGACTTGAACCTGCTCTGTCCCCTAACACACATGCTATGTCGACCCGGCTGTAGATATGTCCCCAGATGGCTTCGAAGCCAGAGCCCTGACTTTTCTGTTTGCTGACTGTAGAGGCTGGCTCCTCCTCACTGCTGTCAGGATGACTGGCTGGCCATGGGGTCATGAGGTCATGAGGATGATGCCCACCAACCTAACTGATGGAAAACACGAGGTGACGTGTGCCATGTCGGAGATGTTCATTCACCGTGACTGCTACTCTGCCCGCGGTGGTTCTGTAGAGGCACGGAGATCTTTGCACCCACGGAGAAGCACTGGGGGAGCACAGAATGTTAAACACACAAGGTTTACACACGAGGTTGACCCTTCAGGGGAAGGAATATGTAGCCCGTTGCCCACCCAAAAGGCTGGGAGAGGACGTGTTTACTAGCCTGGTGACCTCTTGCTCTATCTTGTGGCTGGGGACTTTTCCAGCACCAGGCCCTCCCCAAGACCGTGACGGTAAAATTGTTTTTCTCAGCCCATCTACAGAACCTATCTTCATGGACTTTATAAGCGTGTCGGTGTAGTCACATCTGATCTGTACTTAGCTTACTTTGTTTCTCAAAAAGACTTGTTATGTACGCTTTGTTGTGACTGTGACAATGAGTTAATAATCACAAGAAAAAGTTTTCACCAAATTGTGCTGTGCTTAATTAAATATGCCTAAAATCAACCACTCAGGGTCAGACTCCAGAAGTTTGAACCAACACCAGCTACTGAGTCATGCTGAACCGAACTGCCTTCTTGCTCAGGATGCAGGAATCCCCTTGTAAGGCTTGCTGTGGGCCTGAGCCACCTTCCTGACATGCGCCCCAGAGTCCCTTCTTGCCCCTTCAGCCAGCTTGAACCCTCCTTTCTCCAACCCTCAGGAAGCTGGAGTTCTTAGACTGCTTTCCAGGAAGGGCTTTGGTTCACCAAGAGCTACAAATATTTACCTTGGAGACCTCAGCCCAGTCTGAGATCTTGGCCCACATGCTCAGGGTGGCTGCCCAAGTCAGGATTGCAGGATATAAGACTGGGTCTCCGGACCCGACTCCCGGAAGAGGAGCAGGCAGACCAGGACTCCAGCACATCCAGGTAAAATGTGGGGAGGGGCTAGAAGCCTGGGCAGGGTCTTCACAAGGATACCTGCTGAGGGCAGCCCACCTGCTGAGGGGAAATTGAGCCTAATAATGCCCCTGACAGCGGCGGCTCCTGGGGCCAAACAGAGAGGCAGAGAGGTGATGGTGCTCTCATCCAAATGCCATGAACAAAGATGGAGGCATAAGGCATGTTAGTCTTTCCCAGTCCTCAGTCCAGGAGCTTCAACCCACTCTGCATACACTGGCCGTGCAACCTGTGTGTACTGAGCTGTTGCTGGGGACAAAGAGAAGCATTGGTCACATCAGCCCTCAAAGAACTCCCAGGTGATCATTGTAGGCTTAGTGTACTTAAGAAAGGCCCAGGACCACAGAGAGAGAGTCAGGGAAGGCTTCCTGGAAGAGATGGCATGTGGGAATGCAAGGCTGAGTGAGCGCTGAAGAAGAACAAAGGCATGCATGATGAGGGAAGGAGCTGAGGACCAAATGGTAGATGAAGACAGGCTGAGATCTGGGGGAGAGAGTATCTCCCAGGAGAGACAATGCTACAGGTACAGGGTTCAGAACCCCTCTGATCAGGAGGCTGAGCAGTGGGCAGGAGAACTGGGCAGACAGGCCCAAAGTGTTCGGAAGACAATAACACAGTTTGAGGGTATGGTTGCCTTGTCAACAGACCCAGGCCGTGAGCTCTGCCCTCTGGCTTGGATGGTGGCGTGGTTTCCTCTGATGCTGGGAGCAGCAGCCACATCCTCGTTGTCACACTCAATAGCATGCATGAGCACCACCAGGCCACAGGTGCACTTACCCTCCTGATTACCCTCCTGAATGCTAACGTCATCTCCCGTCAGCCAGCCGTTCAAGAGGTTCCAAAGGGGCAAGTCATTCGCCAGTTACTGAGATGGCCTTAAAAGACCATCATGGAGCCCATCTGACTCCCAGGCCCATGTGTCCCCTTCTCCCTCAGGCTGCTGACGCTGGGGCGTGGGGATCCTCTGGCTTCCCGGGATCTCCAGAAGGCTCAGGCTCCAGTTTGTCACTGAACAGTTATGCAGGAAGCCCCACTGTGTGCCTGGTGCTGTGCTGGGTGTAGGGACACAGTCAGGAGCAGGCAACAAAGTCCCGCCTCCCAGACTCACAGCCGCTCTGATTTGACTCCAGCGTCTCATGGCAGCCCACAGCAGACATATCCCCCAGTGTCACATTCGTCTCTGTCACATTCTGAGGCAGGCAAGGGCACAAGTCCCTTTTCTCCAAACAAGACAGTCTGTGGGGATCTGAAGGTGCTGCCTCTGCCCTGTGGAGGGTGGCAGCTGGTCAAGAGACCAGACACCCCAACACCACAGCACTTCTCCCAGGAAGTACCCACGGCTAGGAGAGGAAGCAGGACAAAACAGCTGTTTGGACCTCTGCTAGTGGGTTTTCTGTAAGGAAATTGCTAATGTCTCCCAAGTTCTTCCTGTGAGAAAGACAGCATGCTGAATGATTTTCTAGATACTGTTAATCCCAGAGACTCCATCATGCGCACTTGCCAGAGGAGAACTTGAAGCACAGACGTATTTGTGCCTCGGTTCATTACTCAGGGATGTACAACTAAGCCTTGGCTCTCAACCACTGCCCTGAATGCCTTTCCTGGACACTGTCCCCCAGGCCACAGGCATTCCGTGCCTCCCATGGCCCCTCTGTCTAGCTAGCAGGACCCTTTGTGCTTACCCCAGGCCCTGCTACCGGCCACCTGCTTCCCATCAACACCCAGGAAGATGGCCATCCCATGGATTTTCACCCTCCTCTATGGTTTGCTGGGAGCCACACTGGTCCAAGCTGACCCCCAGCCCCCTGCAGTGCTCAACCTCGGCCCAGAAGTCATCAGGGAGCGTAAGTCATGACCCCACCCCCAACTCAGGTCTCACCACCATCAGCAAGGGGCAGATGGAGCAGTCCTCCAATAAAGGAAAAGAGTTCCTCATCAGAGAAGTGTATCAGGCATGGATAGAGCCCAGGGCTTCCATGAGACAAGCAGTGACTGGGGTAGGAAGATCTGGGATATTATGATCTCAAGAACCCGTGATGCCAAGATGCCCTCAAATGCTATTACTCAAAAACAAACCGCTACTGGGCAGAGTCTAGTGGCCTCAGTTCCACACAAGGGTTTGTTACTCCAGCTCCATGGCCTTAGGCCAGGCTCTGGGCCTCTGGAAGCACATGGGAAGACCCTCCTTCCTGGGCCTACAGGAACACCCAACACTATAGGAACTGAGGAGGGTCATAGGAACTCTAGGTAGACTTCTCCCCAGCTCTTCTCTGGCATGGGGCACAGTCCTGTGTGCGGGAGGACACTTGGCGGTGCCTTCCACCCAGGCATTAACACGTCTTCTATGGTGATATGGCAATTACCTGGTGGACAAGCACTGTTCCAAAGGCTGGGGAAGCAGATGGCCTGAGGCCCGAGCTGTGGCTCCCAAGCACGTGGCATTTGAGCTTGGGGAGAGCAGTGATGGTGGAAGTCTGCAGCCAAGGAGTTATTATCAGTGGTAGTTTGGGAGGAGATTCCCAGGATCCCTTGCAGGAAAGTCAGTGGGCCCACCCAAGCAAGTGACTACTGAGGGCCAGGAACCACTAGGCAACTGTATTCGATAGCTCGGTCGGAAGACAAATTCTAAACCCTAATCTTAGAGAGTGTTGCTGCATGTAAAGGACCACAATGTGGCATCAGAGGAAGGAGGATGTGGCTAAGGGGGGGGGGGGGGGAGGACTCACTCTAAAGGGCACCCAGGGACAGAACACACTCAGAGTCAGAGACCCCTCCCCAGGCCTCCAGGGACTGGCTGTGGCTAACTGTTGGGTGGAGGGAAGCCCGCTGGTTTGTGCTAGGCTAGCATTGACCTGCTGCTGGCAAGCAGAAGCTGCAAAGTACACGCCTGCCCTGAGCTGATGACATCCTCCGGATGGTGCCCCTGCAGGGACGAGGTGCTTTATCTCCCAGGGGACCATCTCTGGATGGCCCTGGGATGCTTGCCAGGGGCCCTCGGAACTTACTCTCGGCCTTCAGGAGCCCTGCTGACTGGCAGCTCAGTGTCACCTGGGCAGTATCGCCACAGGGGCTGATAAGCCGCACGCTTCAGGGACTTGCCACTCCACATCCCTCGAAAGCCTGTACTGATAAGGTTGAAGAATGCCAGCTGGCAAAGAAAACTGTAATGGGTCCAGCCCCATTAGCACAGAGGAGGCAAAAGCTTGACAGGAATGCCACGAGGACTCTGAAACAGTGAGCCCGGCACGGCTGCAGCACACTGCTGCGGCTCTGGCCTCTGGGGAAAAGCCAGCAAGGGCCAGCCAGCCCCAGGGCTCCCACTGCCATTTCTTCCTTCCTCTGCTCCACACCTAAGCAGGCTGGACAACAGGGCAAACAGTGTGGGTGCCAGAAGAGCTTTAGCAAGAGTATGTTGGTGGCAAAACTGTCCCCAGTGGGATGTTCAGCTCAAAAAGCTGTTAGCACTGGCTAGGGAGAGGACACAGTACAGAGTCCCAGCAGTGACAGGCAACATTCTGAGTGTGATGGTTTCCACTGTCTCCAGCCTCACTGCTCACAAGAAAATAGCCCACGCAGGGACAATGCCCTCTAGAGCACATCGACACAGTGGAGATGATTGGGGTGAAGAGGAGGACCTCTCACCTAATGTCAGGTCCAAGGAGTCCAGAGTGGTGGCCATCCTGGTGCCACTGCCAGGCTACTTTCCCTGCCCCTCCTCTTGACCTCTGCCCCCTGGATCTGTCTGCAGACCTGGCCCAGGCACTGGAGAAGCACCATGCGACTGCCATCCTCCAGCAGTTGCCACTGCTCAGTGCCATGCGAGACAGGTCTGGGAACATCCCCATGCTGGAAAGCCTAATGCGCACGATTCTGAGATTCATCATTTGGTGAGTGGGCCCGAGAGCCCTGGGAGCCATCTTTTCCCCACACCTCTGACCAAGTACGCAGCTTGCTCAGTTGTCAGGCAGCAAACAGTAGTGAAGATGGACCAGATTAAGTGCCTCTTTGGAAAAGCCCCCAGAATGGCTAGTGGTGACCATATGGCAGTGTCACTAGTACTCTAGGAGGGCAGCCACGTAGGAAGATGGCCCTGGATGAGAGAGTGACAGGACCAGGAGGTGCTCCCTAGTGGAGGTCATGGCTCTTCCAGGGATACCAAGAAACGGACATTCCAGGCAAAGGGACCAGTGGGGCCAAACCATGGAGGGGCAGGAGTCACTCGGAATGATTGCATTTCAAACCCCCACAGTAAAGAGTGACAGGACAGTAGGTCAGGTCACAGAGGGGCTGAGTGTCAGCCCAACAGGCTGAGGCTAAAAGCCAAGGAACCTGCAGAGAGGCAAGCAAGGGTGTAGGGGTGAGACAGAAGTAGGACCATGATGGAGAGGGTTAGTAAACTGGATTTGGGGTCCAGGCTCTGGTCAGCTGCAGGGAAGTCAGGAGAGAGGATAGGATCCGGCTTGGGTGTAACACTCATCTGACTGAGATTTGCATCTCCCTTCTACCCTGTCCAGGATGAAGGTCACCTCTGCTAACATCCTCCAGCTGGTCGTGGAGCCTTCGACCTATGACCAGGAGCTGGTGGTCAGAATCCCCCTGGACATGGTGGCTGGATTAAACACGTGAGTGTCCCCTGAATCAGATGCAGCTAACCTAGCTGTCTTACCTACTCGCTCTCCTCCTTCCACACAGATATCTAGAAATGAATCCCAAAGTTAGAGTAGCAAGCGCAAAGGCCCCGAGGCAGGAATGGACTTGCCTTGCTCAAAAAGAGACAAAGAGAAGGGAAGGAGCAGGGATGGTTAGAGGTGAGGTCAGGAAGCTGCTAAGGCCTGACAGTGCGGGGCCTTATGGGCCAAGATGAGAACTTGGCTTTCATGGAGTATGAGAGGACCAAGAGCAACAGAAGGTCTGGGCCGAGAAAGAGCTGGGGGGGGGGGGGGGAACAGTGTGGGGCAGAGTGGTGGCAGGATGCCACACGGAAGGACCTGAAACAACTCTAGAGAAGACCGTGAGGGCTTAGGCCCAGGTTTGGGACTGGTGAGCAGAGGAGTGAACAGTTATGTGTTGGATGAAGGCAGAAACAACAGGGATTCCTGGTGAGTTGGATATGGAGAGAGAGAGAGAGAGAAAGAGAGAGAGAGAGAGAGAGAGATATGACTTCAGGATCTGCTCCCACATCAATCTGGGAGGAACAGCCAGCAGCCAAGATGACAAGGTTTGAAAGAGGCAAGCCAGAGAACAATGTGGGATGCACTGCTCTCGTGCCTGATGAACTCAGTGGCCACCTGAGTGGGGCACAGTGTGTGCCTTGGAATCCCATGGCATCCACAAGGGGTGAGATCAGGAGAGAACACCAGGACTCTAGATGTTGGCATGGGGAGGAGGCAATGAGGAGAACCAGCCAAAATGATAGCGAGGGACAGACACCCAGCTGTGGCTCCCACTCGGGCTTCAGGAGCAGTCACTTACTGCTGCTGTCCCCACAGGCCACTAATCAAGAGCATAGTGGAGTTCCAAATGAACACTGAGATCCAAGCCCTCATCCGGGTGGAGAAGAGCAAGAGTGGCCCCGCCCGCCTGAACCTCAGTGACTGCTCCAGCAGCGAGAACACCCTAAGCCTCAGCCTGCTTCGCAAGTGAGTGCTGGGCTCCATCATGCTGGTAGGAGAAGCAGGCGGGGGCCTTGCCCACTGCACACATGGACAGCACTGGAAGGACAGACATGTGCCCCTCCTGACTCTAGATCTGGGGCTCCTCCCAGGGAATCCGGATGCCAAAGGCAGTTCTGGATAACAAAGATGAAGGCAGCAAGGGTGGCATGATACTGGGGCTAGAGGGTGAATACAGAAGTGGGTGCAGGGGTGGGTATAGGGGGTGGGGTGGGCAGACGCCTGCAGACAGAGCGGCACCTCCATCTAGGGCTCTCAGACCACCCAAGCAGACCTAGGTGGGCCCAAAGCAAGCTTACCTTCTTCCTTGACTGTCTGGGTGGTGTTAGACAAGTCGCCTTCCCATGTCTCACTTTCCCAGTCCAGACAAGGCTGCTAAGAACATCTCCCAGGCAGCAAGAATGACCCACTCATAAGAGCGCAAGGTCACCTCCCAGGGGACCTGCCAGCTCTTAGCATCCTAATGTCAGCACAGATATATAAAGACAATAGCCAGGCTGATGTCTTCCCTTAGCCACAGTCTCTGCTAACACCGCGGTGAACTTGAGTGAGCTCCTTCCTCCCAGGATCCCATCACCTCGCTAAAGCAGGGACAAGCCTCTCTTCCTAATCTCTCACTCTCCTCTGCCAAAGGCTCTCCTTCGTGGTGAACTCCTTGGCAAATAATGTCATGAATCTCCTGCTGCCAACGCTGCCCCAAATAGTGAAAAACCACGTGAGTAAAATCAGGCCCCTGGCCTGTGGAGATGGCACCCCCTGTAGGACTAAGGTGGAACTGCAAGCTGGTGCCAAATGAGTCTTGTCTCCTTGGGTGGGATCTTTCCGGGACTAAGCAATTTCCTTCAGCAAAGCAAAGAACCAGTGAGCCAATGAATTGAACCACTGACCCAGCGGGATCCTCAAGGTCACAGTAACAGAACAGCCAAAAATTCAGGAGGCCTTAATCCGTCGTGCGCTGGTCAAGAGTTTACCACTTGTCTCTGCAAGGGTTGAGGGGAAGGACCCCTACGTGTAGTTTTTGCTGACTTCGCCGGCAGGCTGGCCTGAGTCTACTAGAGTGACGTCATGAGGCAGAACTGGGAGAAGGGGCACAGCTGTGTGTCCCCGTGTAGTATCGCCACCAGAGAGACATAGACAGCAACTCAAGAGCAAAGACAGTAGAGGATGCAGAGCCGAACACCTAGGAAGGGATGGGCCTCTGTCTTTACTAAGTGTATTTTAATATGCTTCTTTATGTAAGTATGCATCTTTTAATTTTAAAACCAAGCTAGAAATCCCTGAACACCCAGCATTTTGTCCTGAAGTACACTGGTAAGTAGGCTGCGGCACGGCCCTGCTCAGCTGTCCGGGTGTGGTTTGTAGGCCCTGCAGCCCACCAGATCCAGCTACGTTTATTTCGGAGTTAGTAAACGCAGGCTCAGCGGTGGCGAGTGGGGGTGGGGTGCTGGGCTAGAACCCAGAGTTTTACACCTGCTAAGCAAGACTTCAACAACAGAAAGCCCCATGCCACCCGGTGGCTCTCATTTTATACGCACGCAATATACCACAAGTAACATGAAATGTTGTAAGTGGATTCACCCATATTTTGATTTCTGTCATTAATTTAAAATGCATTATCCAGGGCAGTGGTGGTTCACACCTTTAATCCCAACACTTGGGAGGTAGAGGCAGGCGGATCTTTGAGTTCAAGGCGAGCCTAGTCTACAGATGGAGTTCCAGGACAGCCAGGGCTATACAAAGAAACCCTGTCTCAAACTATCAAAAAAACCTAAGGGCTAAGGATGTACCTCAGAGATAGTGCACTTGCTTAGCATGCACGAAGCCAAGCACCACAGGGGGGGGGGGAAGAAGAAGAAATCTCAAATGATATTTTATTTTGTTGTAAAGATCTAGTTTGTTCTTAATCTTATGTATATGGGTGTGTGTGAGGGAGGGAGTATATTCTACACGTGTGGGTGCCCATGAGGCCGGGAGTGTCTGACCTCTGGAGCTGGGGTTTCCGGCAGGTTTGAGCTTCCTGGAGTGGATGCTGTGAATCTAACTTGGGTCCTCTGGAAGAGTAATTTACACTCTAGCTGCTGAACCATGTCTCCAGCCCCTGAATCCTATATTTCACAGG
This sequence comes from Meriones unguiculatus, assembly GCF_030254825.1. Taxonomy (NCBI): domain Eukaryota; kingdom Metazoa; phylum Chordata; class Mammalia; order Rodentia; family Muridae; genus Meriones; species Meriones unguiculatus. Next base: position 124,677,724 of record NC_083352.1, on the reverse strand, counting down.
GTTAATTTAAGAAACAATATTGACTAGTCTGCAATAGGCTTGTAATTCCAGCTCCTTGGTAGGCTAAGAGAGGAGGATCACAGTTTAAGGCTTGCCTGCGGTACAGAGAAAGTTCAAGGCTAGCCTGGGCAACTTGGCAAGATCTTTCACTAAAATAAAAAGTAAGCCAAAAGGGCTGCAGATGTAGCTCAGTGATAGAGCACTTGCTTAGCATGTGTGAAGCATGGGATCAATCATCAGGAAGGGAGGGAGGGAGGGAGGAAGGAAGGAAGGAAGGAAGGAAGGAAGGAAGGAAGGAAGGAAGCTTCCTGGTTCTTCTTGGAAAAGGGAAGGTCGAGAGAGAGGTAGGAAATGGGAAAATAAATAGACATATGTAACATAGTCAAGCCAATGGTTTATTGTTATTAGAACTTTAAACCTCTGAACATTAGCTGAGGTTCATACCCAGAATGGTGTTTTTAAAGGGATATAGAAAGAAATTGCTTTGTTAAATGATCTTTTTTTACTGCCATGAGCATGCTGTGTTAGAAAAATAGACAAAGACATACATGTCTTTCCACAATGTCAGAATTTGCTGAATAACAATAAATGCACAGGTTCAGGGATTTCAATGGCAGCAATTTGTCAGACCTTGGCCATCTGGCACAGGAGAATGCAAGTTCTTTTATTCTAATTTTTTTTTTTTTTTTTTTAGAAAAAGGCATAGCCTGTTCTCTACACTTATATAAGAATGTTGAGGGTGTGAGAGCAAGGGTATGTAGCCCAGGCTAGCCTTGAATTCCTGATCCTCCTGCCTCCATATCCCAAGGGTGGAGATTACAGGCCAATATGATCAGAAGATATATTTAAGAACTTTATTTTTCTGTTTAAATATAGAGTTTCTTGGAGTAGGGCGCAGATGCAAATATTTTCAAAATTTTACCCGGAATCATACTTGAATTAAAAAATAAAAATTTCCCAGCAGAAGAAATGGCATGAACCTGGAATTCTGAACTAATTCCAAGCTAGGGATTTGCTGAGTGACTTAAGGTGGGGTGTAGTGGCCACAGTCGGAGTCACAGGATAAAAAGGAAGGCACCAAGCGCGTTTGAGAAAGGAGCTCACTGGGAAATAAAGAACACGGCGGCTCTCGTCCAGGCTGTGAAAACGTGAATGTGTTACCCAACCCCAGATTCAGAAGCAGCAGGTCTGGTGGGATCCTTGTGTCCCAGACTCCGATGTGTGGCCGGGGTTGGAGGAAGTGAAGGCGGGGGTATTGTGTGAGGATGTGGGAGCTGCCCCTCTCTCCACCTGTTCCTCCCCATCTCTGGATCATGGGTTAGAAAAGACGACGGAAGCAGGGAACCACTGCTCCCAAGAAAGCGCACTGCCCTCACACAAGAATATTGGAGGGGGTGTCCAGCTAGCCAGTCCTTCCATTACAGCAGCTAAACATTAGCTGAAAGTTCTGTGGGGCCTATAGACAGCAAGGCAAATGTTGAGCACTCCCACCACCCCGTTTCAGCAGAACCGATAAATCCACACTGCTGACGAGGTCACGTGGCTGGGCTACAAGGGCGGAGCGTTTAGTAGCACCCTTGGCCTCTGCCCACTAGACGTCAGTCTGGCTCTTCTGCCACATCATAACTAGTGGGCCCATGTCGAGAGGGACTGTCGCTGTTGGGCAGAGAACTCCGTGGTGGCATGAGGATGTGTTGGGGCCAGAAACTCGCCAAAGAAACAGACAAAGAGGAGGCAGACAAACCTGTGAATCCTCAGCTCCACAGATGAACGTTTGACTAGGTGGGGCACGGCCGTGAGACTAGGGTTGTGGGAAACCAGGGCCAGGAAGCTGGGGAAGGAACTGCCTGTTCACTGATAGCCCTGAATTTGTGCTACTGCAGCTGTGCCCTGTGATCCACCAAGCCTTCGAAGACATGTATGAAGCCTTCCTGAAGCTGGCAACAGGTAGGGGCTCTGTTGTCTCCATGGCCTTTCCCTTGACTCCAGGCTTGGCCTGAAGGCCCCACCTTTACCCAGCAGAGACCACGCCCCCCTCGGGCCTGATCAGCACCTTCTGTCAGGCACAAGTGAACCCACACCTGCTAAGCCCTGCCCAGACATGTAGCTCCAACTTCATGAGCACCTAATGTGCACAAAACAGCGGTTCTCAACCTTCCTAAAGCTTCTCCCCTTTACCACAGTCCCTTGTGTTGTGGTGGCCCCTAACCTTAAAGTTATTCTCATTGCTACTTCATAACTGTAATTCTGTTACTGTTATGAATTGTGATGTAAATATCTGTGTTTTACAATGATGTCAAGTGACCCCAAGGGGTCGTGACCCACAGGTTAAGAACAACTGTTCTATGTACATCTTAGATACCCAGGTGGAGCCTGGTTAAAGCCAAGTTCTGCTGCTGACTTGCTGCTTGACTTTGGGGGAGTCACTCTACCTCCTTGTCCTCAGGTTCCTCATCCATAAGATGAGGCTTTCTACCTCCCAACCTCAAAGGATTGTGGTCAGCACTTAAAGGTTTCAGGAAAGTTCTGGGCATATAAGAGATATTCTGCCTGACACAGAGTTGCTTTAAAATAATTGCATTGCATGCTGGATGGATGGATGGATGGATGGATGGATGGATGGATGGGTGGATGGATGGATGGATGGGTGGGTGGATGGATGGATGGATGGATAGGTGGGTGGATGGATGGATGGATAGGTGGGTGGATAGATGGATGGATGGATGGATGGATGGATGGATGGATGGATAGGTGGGTGGATGGATGGATGGATGGATGGATGGATGGATAGGTGGATGGATGGATGGATGGATGGATGGATGGATGGATGGATGGGTGGATGGGTGGGTGGATGGATGGATGGATGGGTGGATGGATGGGTGGGTGGGTGGGTGGGTGGGTGGGTGGATGGGTGGATGGATGGGTGGGTGGATGGATGGGTGGATGGATGGGTGGATGGATGAATGGATGGTAGACTACTATGTGATACTGAGAGGAGGGAACAAGAGCAGAGGTGAGTGGTGTGCCCAGAATGGATGTCATTTCTCCTCCCTGAAACTAGCAAAGAGAAGATATGGGCTTCTTCACTCAACCTTGGAAATCAGTCCTGCTCAACCCTCTCAGAGTAGAGCTCAACAAAGGGGAAGAAACCCTACCATGTGCTGATTTAGGATCTAAAGAGGCACATCAAAGGACAGCCAGAATAGGACAAGGAGAACAGGACAAATCACTAAGCCCCTGGGGCATATGAGGGCTAAATCCAGAGATGGGCATTTTATAGGCACCATTTCACTTCCTCAATGGCCCAACTGCACATAAGAGAAACCTGAGACGCATGGCATATGCCACCTCTGAACTCACAGAGAAGATTCATGTTAGGGAGGGCTAAAACCTCATCTTCCTGACCCCAGGTGTGTGGGGGGAGGGAGGGAGAAAAAGAGAGAGATCATAGGCTAGAAGATACTAATTACATGGGAGTTCCCAGTCTGTCTATCCAGCTGCTCTGATCTCAGTGACAGAGACTGAAGCAGAGCAGGGACAGGCCCACGCACCCCCATTCCCCACCCAACAGCTGGGCAGATGGGGTGTTTCCCCCACCATCAGGCTGGGAAAACCAAGGCAAACACAGATGATGGGTGAACTAATGGGTGCACACCTGAGTTCAATGCCCAGACCCCACCTGCCTTGGGGAATGGGTTAGAGGGAGGTGGAGGTGGCACAGGTTATAAACAGCATTTCAGGTTTGCCATAGGAATGGCAGTGTTCCAGCTGGACACGTAGAAGTCTAGTTCTGCGCTGGTATTTTGAGTGGTCCATGTAATGACTGCCCTGGTCACCGCCAACAGCATCATTTTCCCGATTGTAGCAGGTCCCTAGCTGGTAGCAGTAGAGAACTACCCCACCCAATCCCACCCTCCACCCTCACAGACTTTCTTCTTGCCCTGAGCAGCACCCACTCCCCTCAGCCCGGGAGCCTTGGAATTTAGCCTTCTGTCTCCTGCTATCCAAGACAGTAATATTCGGCTCAACCTGAAGGTGAGTTCCAGACCTCAGAGCAAACTGGGGACATTAGAGAACAGCTACTCTTCTTCTGTGACCACACAGGGCCCAAAACCTACACACCATCAGGGCACATGGCTGATGATGTCATACGCTAAGCATCCTGTGATATACAGCAGGTAGAACTTCATCTCTCCCTGGGGTCCTGGCCTTGGACCTTGACCCTTTGTGTGCCTGGGTGCCTGGGTATTTCTCTCAAGTAAGCTCCTGTCAAACTTCAAACTTCTAATGGCATTGCAACATGAACTCAGGACAGAGGCATCCTCAAGAATCATACAGCTAACTTTCCAGGATCCATGACTAGCTGTGTAGCTCTGGGCAAGTTTTTTTGTTTGTTTGTTTTTTGTTTGTTTGTTTGTTTTTTGTTGTTCGTTTGTTTGTTTGTTTGTTTGTTTCCATGCTTCCTTCTGTCTTTCTGCTTCACATTTAATGAGATGGTATTTCCTATGCTGCCCAGACTGGCCCAGCTCAGCTCAAATGATCCCCTGTTCCATCTCCAGAGCACCTGGGATTGTGGGTGCATGCTACCCAAGCCTAGCTTGTAACCAAAGGGAGGGAAGGGGAAGCAACGGAGGGAGGAAGGGTAAAGGTAATCTAAGACACTCTAGAGGGAGGCTGCCAGGTACTGATAAAGACACTGCATTCATCAATCAAAGCTTCCTGACACAAATACAAAGATGGGAAGCGGACAGAACGGTGTCTGTCTTAGTCTATTTTGTGTTGCCAGAGCACAGTACCTGTGGGGGAGGGGGAGAGCAAGGGCAGCCAGGATTGAGCTTATTTTCACAATGGCCCCCTCCCACCTACAGTAGCGAGGCCACTCCTCTAACAGCGCTAACCACTGATCAAGGCCCAGTCACCTCCTGAAGGATCCACCTTGAGAGGTTGAGACCTTGTTGCACTGGGATGAGGTTTCTTCCATCACGGAAATTTTGGGAGACACCTACCCCCTCCATCCTCCACCATCTCCCTAACCCCCGTCCATCCCCGACCCCACTCAGCACAGTTGCTCCCTTCCAGGCAGTTATGGGATACAGTGGAGCGTCGAAGTCCTCAAAACACCCCCTGCTCTGTGTCTCCCCAGGCAAGGCTTCTGGACTCAAAGGCTAGGGTGACCAATTGGTTCAACAGCTCTGTGGCTTCCCTGATGGAGACCACCCCAGACGGCCTTCCTTTCAGCCTGGTCATAAGGCAGGACCTGGTGAATGCCATTGTGACCACCATGGTCCCCAAGGAGGAGCTTGTGATCCTGCTCAAATTCGTGGTAAGCCCCACTGTGGGCAGAGGGTGACTCACCTCCACAGCATCTGCCCGCTGAAAGGAGACCTGAGGTAGGAACTCCCAGTGGTGATCTGCTCTGCCCTCCTTTCAGAGAGATCCTGATTCTGCTGCTCAATGCTAGACCCCAAAGCTTCCCTTAACAGCCAACCTGGGCCCTATTTCTGCCTTCGGGACCAGATATACCTGTTTCCTCCTCTAAATATCCTGGGGGAGCTCAAGGGCCTTCTGGATACTGAGGAACCCAGGGATGGTGCCTGCACCCCCAAAGGCATCACTAACTGATCAGGGTCCGAATTTCTCCTGAGCCTAGATGTCAACACATACTCTGATCCTATTACTGCAGCGTGATTAATATGACTGACTCTCTAGAGTCCTCTCCCTCTCTCTCGCTCTCTCCCTCTCTCCCTCTCCCTCTCTCCCTCTCTCCTTCTCTTCCTCTCTCCCTCTCTCCCTCTCTTCCTCTCTCCCTCTCTTGCTCTCTTCCTCTCTCCCTCTCTTCCTCTCTCCCTCTCTCCTTCTCTTCCTCTCTCCCTCTCTCCTTCTCTTCCTCTCTCCCTCTCCCCAGGTCCCTGATGTGGCCCGCCAGCTACAGATGAACATCAAGGAGATCAACGCAGAGGTGGGTCTGTTGGCCACCTGTAGCTTGCTGGGTGCTTGCTGACTCAGCTCATGGGTCTCTGCTGTGGAGAAGAGATGTGGGCTCTCTTCTTTCCCACCAGGGGTCCCAGGCCCCCTGGACGCCCAGTGACTTCTTCAGTCTAGTAGAGAAGCTTGAAACTGATGATGACCTGGGTGACAGCCTATTGCAAGTGCAGTGACAATGGACTGGCCCTGGGTGATGAAAGCAATGCTAAGCCCCTGCTGCAGGCTAGGAAACCAGAGCGTATCTATGAAGGGAGGTGGCGCTGGGAAGCACAGAGCTGGGACACAGAGAAACACCACAGGGGTCATAAGGGCCTGTGCACCGTGACCACGCATGTGGGTCTGATGTCTTTCCAGGCAGCAGACAAGCTGGGGCCCACGCAGATCTTGAAGATCTTCACCCGTACCAGCCCCCAGATTATGCTGGACGAGGGTGGTGCCACGGCAGCCCAAAATGTTGTCCTGGAAGTGTTCCCCACCAATACAGATGTCCGGCCCTTCTTTTCCCTTGGCATTGTGAGTTCAAGAGTCTGTGGTCGGGGACGAAGGCTGGGGTCTCCCTGTTAGTGTTATGGACTGGGGTATCTCCCGGTAGCTGGAAGAGGAGAGGGAGTGATGGACCAAGAGTTAAGAACTTGGGGGGGGGGGGCATCAGCCAGTCACTAACCGCTGGCAGCCCCTAGGGATAGAGGGACCATAACTCCCATCAAGGCAGCTACAGTCCATTCTGGGCATTTTCCAGGAACAGGCAACATCCAGCAGCTGAGAGACAGGGACACCCCGCCCCTGAGTATGGGCAGTGTAGAGGAGCAACCATATGCACTCCAGAGGGCAGAGAAGACTGGAGAAGCGCGGGCTCATGGACGGGCTCTCGGTAGTGAGGCCAGCCAGGCTTACCCAGAGGCAGCACAGGGTACCTGCTGTAAGTAGGAGGAGTTGACGTCCCCTTACAGCAGGGTCCCTACGTGCAGCTCTACACCCCACAATTTCAGGGGTGCCTTTCATAGACTATAGAGTTACCCAGAGAGTCCATCTTGATGCTCTGGCCTCGCACTGACAGACAGTGGGAGCCTACTTCCCACACCAGCCTCACTCCCTGATGACCCCTCCCGCAGGGAAAATTGGTTCTCTAGGGTACACTATAATGGAGTCCAGCACTCGGCCCTCGGGGTCAAGCTGATGCAAGTCTAGAGCCCTGGATGTCAAGCCCTAGTTAGCCTCTGAGCTTTGCAATCACACTAACAGTGCTTAGGCCCTACCAGAGCTGCTGACCCTCTTTGTCTCCTCCCCATGCTCCAAAGGGCTGACAGGATCCCCTCAAGGGGGAATGGCACAGTTCCAGTGAGCTTGAACCGTGAGCCGCCAGTACATGTTGGCTGTGTTGGCAGTGTCATTCTCCAGGCCTAAACTGTCACCTGTGAAACAGGGGTTAGGGCATGGGAAGTGAGGCCCAGAGAGGTCAAACTTTTTCCCAAGGTCACGGAGCCAGTAGCCAAGATTACCTTGACAGCAGAACTTTCCCGTATAATCTTCCCTCTAGAGATAGGCACTCCCTTCAAAAACTGGGGCCTGGGGTTTCTCGTTGCAGGAAGCCAGTTATGAAGCTCTGTTTTTCATGGAAGGTGACCGGCTTAGGCTCAACTTCAATAGTATCAGGTAAATGTGTGAAGTACTGCTGAGTGCAGGCCCAGCGCTGTGAGTTTCTCTAATTCACCACCAGGAGGCACCAGAGAGAGCTAATGACAGAGGGCTACCTTGCCAGGCCTGATCTGCCTTAATCATTTTCCAAATGGAAAATGAACTCTACAGGAGACACAGAAAGCCAACCCCACCACTGGGCTCGCCTGCCAAGCACCACCCCAGGCTTGAGAGACAGCCCATTCTGAAAATTTTCGAAACAGCCCCAAATAGTGAACTACTGGGACCCAGCACCGAAGTGGCCTCAGTGGCCTCAGTGGCCCCACTAGCCCTGCAAGGTCTACCAGCTTCTGTCCCAGACTGAGTCCGGGGACTCCAGCTAGAGGCTCCAGCAATACAGTTAGCTCAGGGGAGCATTTTAATTAGCCCATACAGAGTGAGATTATAGCTAGGTAGGAGATGATAAAAGAGAGCTAGAGGTAGGTAAATAGATGATAGATAGCTACATAGATAGACAGACAGACAGATAAGATAGATAATTAGATAGATGGTAGAAAATAGATAGATGATAGACAGTAAATTAGATAGATAAATAAATGGTAGGTAGATACATAGATAGATAGATAGATAGATAGATAGATAGATAGATAGATAGAGGATAATAGATAATGATAGATATATAGATGATAATGATAGGTAGATAAAGATAGATGATAGATGATGATGATGGACAGGCATAGATAGCAGAGATATAAAAATCAGACAGTCCTGTAACCCGGGCTGGCATTTCTATACAAGTAGTTGAATGGGAATTAGGGCCGCCCCTCCGAAAGGCCTTGTGCTAACTAGTGCACTAACCCTCCCTTATTCCTGGGTAGTTTTCTGTCTTTTGGGCCACTGTCCACCTGCTTCAGAACATGAACACCATGAAGCACGGACTTTCCCTGCTTCACCATTGTCTCATGAGAGCTTGCCTGTGCCTTGCACATAGCAGGTCCTCAATAAACAAACCATTATTGACTGAGACCCCAAGGGACCTCTCTCATGGGCATCTTCTGTTACAGTATTGAGCGCATCAAGCTGATGGTCTCAGATATTAAACTGTTCGATGTAAGTATTAACAGATTATCTCTAAGGGCACTGGGGCCAGAATGGGCCACTCTAAAATGAGACGCTGACCAGCATTTGCTTTGCAAGAGATGACAGGAAGCCCTAGGGTGGGCTGGTGGTCTCCTCACTACCCTCTAGAGTCTAGCCTGCGGGCTCCTGTTTCTACTGAGCACCTACTGTATGCAGATATAACTGAGAACACCAACCATGTGCAAATCTGCACCCACTCTCTATTATAAAACAAAGCCCTCCACTGACCCTGAGCACCCCATCTCCTCTGGTCCTCAGTTTCCCAAGTCTCTAGTCTGAACCAGAGAGCTCAATTTGACTGCCTCTTGGGTTTTGTTTGTTTTGTTTTCCTTTGGTTTTGTTGTTGTTGTTGTTGTTATTGTTGTTATAGGAAGTGGGGTTTGCTGCTTGTCTGTGATTGGTTTGTTTGTTTGTTTGTTTTGTTTTCCTTTGGTTTTGTTGTTGTTGTTGTTGTTATTGTTGTTATAGGAAGTGGGGTTTGCTGCTTGTCTGTGATTGGTTTGTTTGTTTGTTTGTTTGTTTGTTTGAGACAGGGTCTCACTTCATACCTCTGGCTCGGGCTAGCCTGGAACCCACTATGTACATCAAGCTGGACTTGAAACTCGTGACAGCCCTCCTGCCTCTGCCTTCTGAGTGCTAGGATTGTAGGTGTTTGTTAACACACCTGGCCCTTCACTGGTTTCTAAAAATTTTTGTCTAGAAAAAAAAAACAATATTTTACTGGAAGGTTTGTGACTATCTGGCTTCTCTTCAAAAGCAGAATCCCCCAGGGTACTTCTATGGAAGTGTCATATCAAAAGCCCCTGAGTGTAGGGCATTTTCAATGAGCCACACCCCAGAGCAGTGAGGACACTCCCCAGCCCATGTGGTCTTACCCTGGCAGGAGACCTGGTATTTCAAGATGTCTGCTGGCTGCCTTTGTCATAAGGGACAAGTCAGGGAGCCTAGAGTGGCCCAGAGGACCTGGCAGGCAGCCTGGTGACACCTTTCCTCTCCCTCCTAGCCTGAAGTCATGAAGGACACCCTGATCAAGGTCCTGGAATCCACCCTGCTGACCAATGAGAATGGTGAGCCCCTCATCTCAAGACCCTCTCTTAGGCTGCTGCACCTCCTGCCTTCAGCTGGGGCCCCTTGTATTCATGACCCGCTCATCTTCTAAGCCTAGTTCAAACTCTTCCTGCTCCAGGAGCCTTCCTGGTCGCCAGCTGGAAAAGACCTCTCCTGTGTCCCCATCCAGGCTGGTCCTTTACTAACGTCAGGTCTAAAGCAGGCAGGGAAAAGCTGGCAGACACCAGATTCGTAAGGCCAACTGGAACCAGGTGCACACAGTCAGCTAGAGCTTACTCAAGAGGCCTTAGGCAGACTGAGCTCATGTCCCTCACCCCCTTGCTGGCTGCCTGGCTTTGGACAAGCTGCCTGATCCCCCTGTTAGGGAGCCAAAGTTCCCTACCTGTGAAAAGGGTAATGAGTACTTTCCTCAGGGGTGCGAGGATGTGTGGGAGGGCCGGGGAGAAGTGGTACCCGGTGACATCACCACCCTTTCAGTTTGCTTTACTACAATGGGAAGCTCAAGCTAGAGAAATGTCTGCAGTGGGTGATGGGGCCATGACTATTCTTGTGCAATAGTGTTAGAGGATATGAGGTGCGTTGTGGGACAACCAGAAGTGGTGCCAGAGGGCCAGACAGGGATAGGTGAATGCTGGGATAGAGGACAGGAAAGCAGGAGAAGAGCGGACCAGGTCCTACGTGCCAGATTACAGGCTCGCCTCCAGGAACTCCCAGCATGCCCACTGCTACCCAGGCCCACAGTGGCCCACACTCTCTGACCACATTTGTTATTTCAGGCAAACTGAGAACTGGAGTCCCCATATCAATGCTGAAGGCCTTGGGATACGAGAAAGCTGAGTGGTCTGTGAGCAAGGTGAGAGGCATGTGGGAAGAAGCGAGCTGTCAGGGCTGGAGGTGGCCTACATGCCACTGCCCTGGCCCTGTGGCCACTTGTCGGGGTGTGGGCAGCTGTAAGTGAAAAGTCCCTGCTCCTCTCTACCCCGCTTGTCATCATTCATCCTTCACTCACTTACTCAGGAATATTTCTTGATGGTGTGATATGTGCCAAGCATGGCTCCCAGCGCTTCAGGCCACAGAAACAGAAAACACTCTTCCCCTGGAGGAGCCTACATTCTAGCAAGAGAGACACCTATATAAATTAGTAAACAGCACCAAGTAAATAAGGGCTAGGAAGAAAAAGAAGGCAGGCTCAGAAGAGAAAGCGGTGGAAGGAAGGGGGCGCTGGTTTTGATGGGGTGGACAGGGAAGGCCTCTCTGAAATTGTGATGTTTTCTGGCACCTGAGAGAGCAAGATGGTGAGCTTTGCGAAAAGAGGGAGAAGCGTCATATCAAAAGGACCAGCAGGTCCAAAGGCCCTGAGGCTGAGATATTTACTGCTCTGGGAAAGGTGGGGAGAGGTCTAGGGTATGGGGTATTACCTAAGGACTGTGGGCCTCAGTTACACACACGCCTGTGTGGCGAAGTGACCTTGGCTGAGCAGACCAGCATTGCCGTTGAGTTGTCCATGCAGCCGTCCCCAGTGTGACAGGCCTGACACACACTGGAGGTTTGGAACCAAGTAACAGCCCTGGCCTCCTGTCAGGAAGGGGCTGTAGCAGTGCCAGGCTCCTCGCACCCAGTGAGGACCTTAAAAGTGATGTGTTGCATCAACAACGCTGTCAGCTTCACACCTAGCTCAGGAGGTGAATCCTGGTGTGATCACCTTGTAAAGATGGGGAAACTGAGAGTTGATGGCAGCAAGATCTTTTCCAAAGCCACACAGCCAACTGATGGCAGAGTCAAAATCTGCACTTGACACCCCAATGCCCTCTTGCCTCAGCCCCAACTTCTACATGAGCCTGTCAATGAGGTGCCCATTTTGGTCAGCTTGCTAGTAGGCATTTCTTAAGCACCTACTGTGTGCAGACACTGGCTACAGCAATGAACAGAACAGAAGGAAACCTCTGGCTCCTTGGAGCTTCAATCGACTTTAAAGGGAGGGGTGCTAAAGTAGACTCATAGTGACGAGAAAGCCAGCAGGGAAGTTTCCACCGCCCATCTATGATGGGGCATTCAGCCCTGATCTACAGAGGCACTTTGGGACAGACCTATGACTCTCTCAAGTCCCAGTCTGCCCCCAAGCTGCCCATTAGGACCACAGAGCTCCTGAGCCATTTAATTATGGAGAAACCCACAGATATAAACCCATATTCCCCCTATTGCCAAATGTCCTGTTTTGCTCTATTGGTTTCTCTATAGCCAGCAATGCATTGATTGTATTCTATAGTTGGGTGACACCACACATTTAGATGAATGGGAAGAGTAAAAGCAAAAAAAAACAAAAACAAAATAGATGTGAGCTAAAGCCAGTATGTGAGAGGAGACAGTAGGACGCGGTGACAGGGACTATGCTCAGAGTTCACTTCCACTTTGCTGGGAACCCTGAAAAGATCAGAGCACGATCTTGGGGCATAGATCAGAGCAAGTCTTATCATTTCCTTAGTCTTGTTTTGATTTGTTTTTAAAGAGACAGTTGTTTAAAACTCAAGTGTCCAGGTCCCTCTGGAGACATCTGGGAATCTATAGTATTCTTTGAGCCCCACTGTGGGCTTGGGGGTGACTGCCTTACACACTCCAGCCACTGCTCACAAATACTCCGGCCACCGAGTGTTGGAAGACACTGCTGTTCACATTCAAACCCTCCACTAATGACCCAGTTTTGCACTCTGCACAAGTGTGTTCGGAGACCCATGACTGTTCTCCCATCGCCAGTGCTTCCTTCATGGAAGACAAAAAGCAGGGCAACCCCCTCGACCCCCCCCCCACACACACACACAAAGCAGTCTGTAAAAACCTGAACCAAAGCAAAAAACAAAACTAACCAGTTCGACTCCTCTTCATTTCCAGGGTTCCCTCAAGCTCACTCCAGCCTCCTCCTAGAACCCTGGCTCTCCTCCCTCCTGATGAACTCCTGAAGAGTAGCTGGCCAGCACAGGCCAGGCCCCAGCTGGGAGTGTGGAAGCCAGCTATGCAAACTATCCCCCTGCAATCAATAAACACTTGCCAGTGGCTCCTGTTGTCAGGGTGGTTTTGTCCAGCATGGGAGTCACTTTGACTCTGGCAGGCCTGAGATATGGACAGAGACATGTGGGTGGGGTTTCAGACACCTCTGAACCAACCTAAACAAGTCTTTGTCATATGGAAACTGCATGATGACAGGAGGATAGCAGCCATGGTTGGGATCACCTCCTTTTGTGGGGAGACACCCACTTGGTTGATCTTGTTGGTATGGTGGGTCAATGTTCTCTGACCCCGTGGATCTGGAGACAATCAGGACAGGGCTTCCTTTAGGTCATCTCTGTCAAGTGCAGAGAATGATTCTCACCTCACAGAGCTGAGGTGAAGATTAAATGAGATGCCTGGTAGGCACCCAGGCAATGGCACTTAGCATCACAGGCACTTATTACCTGACCTCAGGGAATACCTTATCACCAAGGCCTTTCCTACTCAGACACGCATGACAGCCATTTGTCTCCATGACTTCCCAGAAGCCCCAAGGTTCTGGGACAAGAAAATAGGCCTCTGTTCTTTAAGCCTGCACTGTGCTCCACACTCTGCCTTCAGTCACACAAGAGCCCTTACGGGAAGGCAGGGGTAGTGTCTGGGAAGGGACAGTACTCAGCGTCGGAGCACCATCTCTGCCAGACATCTGATCTACAGTGCCACCTGGACCCCATAAGGAGGTTTCTTCCGGCCCATGTCATCAGCAGATTTGAGAGGCCAATGTGAAGACTCTTCCCCGACTATGACCAAGGCTCCCCAGGCCATCATCCCCCGGGGCCTCCTAGGGTAGCAGACAGAAATGGCTCTAAGGCTCAAGCTCTCCTATGCTCCCAGGCCTCCACAGGAAGAAACTTGGGCACCCACAGCAGCTGGTTACATCCTACAAGCCATCTCCTAGACACATTCTGTCCAAAGCTGGGTATCAGCCTGGGGACTCCCCAAGCCAAGATCATTTGTTCCATGTGGGTTATACCAAAGGGATCCTAGAGATGACCAATCACCTACCTTCCCCATAGCCTATGGCAACACTCTACCCTCACCCAAAATGGTGACAAAATGGGGCTGTGGCAAGTCACCACCACCACTGGTTAGCACCCAGCAGCATGTCACTGTCTGCTCCTCTAGGCTCCTTCCTCATCCACCCTCTCCTGTTCTGTTCTTTCTGAGGTAAAGGGGGGTAACTATTTCTGTGTTGGCCTGCATCTGACAGGACCCTGAAACTGCCCTCTCTGACCCAGAGACAGGAGGCCCTAAAGGTAAGAATTCCCAAATCCCACAGGCAGGGCTCAGAGCCTCGGTATCCTTCCTCAACAGAGAGCAAAAATTCCTCTTCAATCTGAGTCTCAGAAACAGCAAACAGAAAAAATTTATATCTTATAAATTGTCCTTTAGTAACACCCATCTATGATCATAGGCCCTCAGAAGGCTGAGACAAGAGGATTGCTAGTTGAAGATCAGCCTGGACTCCATACATCTCAAGACTGTGTTTCAAATAGACCCAAGTTTTGAGCTCAGAGACATGGATCAGTGGCAAAGAGCACAGATGCCCTTCCAGAGGCCCTGGGTTTGCGATATAGGCACACACACATACACATAAATAAAAACAAAAATATTTTTTTTAAAAAAAGAACTTAGTCTTCTCCAATATATTCTACCAAATCCCATTGAAATTCATTGCCAGTTTGTGCTGTTAGCTGAAAGAAGTACTTCAGGATAAGCTAAGGTCAACCTTGCATTTCCTGGGTATCTGCTGTTTCCTGCATCGCCCACCAGCTCCCAGCCCTAAATCTCCAAGTGAAAACTGAAACTCATAGAGGAAAGGGTGGGGAAGGTAGGGGAGAAATGATGTAATGATGTCATAATCTCAAAAACAAAACAAAACAAAAAACCCTAAGTTTAAAAAAGAAAGAAAGAAAAGAAAAGTGGAGCTAAAACCTGCCCTACTTGTGCAGAGTTGTAAAGGGGAAAATTCTGTAGAAAACCCCAAGCCAGCTGGAGATAGTCCTGTCTGCCACGGGATGGCTGCACCGTACAATAATGAAGGAGCTGTGTTCACATAGCCAGATGTAAGCAGGAGCAAGGGTGCTGGGTCCCCACAATGCAGGGCCTCTGCACAGGTAGGTGGCAGAGAGCTCAGGGCTGGAATTGCTGTGGCAGAACCACCAAATCTCAGTGCCCTTTCTGGACCCTTTCTGGAAACTCCAGCTTCCCCTGGCATGCTGCATGACCCTGATGGAGGTTCTTACCCCTCTGTGTCTTGGCTCGCTTGTGTACTGAGTGCAAATGATCATAATGGCTTGTTAATCCTTGCTGTGCACCAGGCCCTGTGCTCACATCTGCACAGTTGTTGCCATAGTGACTTTCACCATCTCCCCAAAGCCATAGGTGGGTTTATCATATTCTGAATGAGGCATAGAAGAAAATGAACATGGCTTGCAACTGTTCCAGGACCTGTCTGCAACGTTGGTGACCATGTCTGGGCAGAAATGAGATGAGGGCCTAGTTGACATACATAGGAAAGACATGGGAATAGTGGTGACAAGGTGGTCACAGACACTGCCAGTTTCAGCTTTGCCCTTCACCCACATATACACACACGAACATCATATCACATCCTCACCCCCTTGGGCTCCATACCAGTCACATCTTGCATTAGCAGCCTCTATACCCCTCACAAAAGCTGGAGATGTGACAGAGGGAAAGGGCTCAGGCCCAGCCCACTTCCTCCTTGAGGCTCACTCTGCATTCGGAGCGTGCAGCATTCCCACCCCGACCTTGGTCCCAGGCTCTATCAGTTTTGGCCAAAAGCCTCTGGCTACTCAGTGCCAAGAAAAGTGACTCTTTCACTGAGTGTGCCAAGCCCTGGCCAGGGGCCTTACCTTCCCATCACGTGCCCACCCGTTGCTTCAGAGCTGGGCATATAAGAGTGATCCTCAGAAGAAAGCTGGTGACACAGGCCTGAGAGATCCAGAAGGTCCCATTCAGGGAGTGGTAAGGATAAGGAAGACAGCACCTGCGTGTGTTTGCTACAGATGTTGGCTGTGCCCCCGCCATCATGTGGTGAAATAGAGGAGAGGTTCTTAGCACCCAGTCATGCTGGGGTCAGATCCAAGTGCTGCCACTTATGGTGTCACCATGAGCGAGTCAGGTCCAGAGCAGCACTGTCAGGACAGGAAAAGTTGGCTCCAGGGGGTGCGGAGCAGAAACACGGTTTATGTCCTCTGCAGGCCTTAGAGAGGACATAAACTCTCGCTTTCATGGTCACAGGTTCTGAACGGGAGAATGCTGCTGCTGTGGGCACTGCTGGTATGCTGGGGGCAACTGCCCCAAACCCAAGGGAAGACCCATGGTCCTTTCTTCCTTTATATTAACGAGGACCAGCTGGAAACAGGTGAATCTCGAGGAACGAGCTTGGAGAAGCATGACCTCTAAGAAGGCAGAGTAGTGGACAGCCCTGGGCTTCCTCTCCTCTGACCTCCCACTTGCCAACCATCCACGGTTGCCCTTGCTCCTCCTCTGCTCTAATGCCTGCTGTGCCTCCCACTTGCCATGAGCAGGCCTCACCCTGACATTCAAATCCATATACCTCTAGGGCCTTCCCCACCACCTTCCCTGCCCACCGCATAGAGGTCATGGCTGCTTCCTTGGCTGGTGTGGGCCCTTCCCCTACTTCTCTCCTTCTTGATGTAGTGTACTCTGACAGCCTGGAAGACAAAGTCCTTGCCTCTTCTCCTCTTCTGATCCCCCTGTAGCGGTCAGGTCTCTCCTTTCTCCCACAGACCTCTGATGAAGCCTCTTCAATGGCCTTGTCCAGACACAGCACGTGCTAACCTGTCTGTGTGTCTGTCTGTCTGTGTGCTGTTCTCTCTGCCTCTTCTCTATGAGGTGTTTATTGTCCTAGCTCAAGGATCTCTTTTGCAAATTCACCACACTCATAATCTCAAGGCCTTGGCATATGCTGTCACTCTTCCAGGATCCTTCCACAATGAATTCTTTCACTTCCTTGGGATATCTGCCCCATGCCTCCTCCTCAGAGGAGACCTCTCTGACCTTCATGTCTGGAGCAGACCCTCCTCACCGGAGTCACACTTCAACACCACCCTGTTTCATTTTCTTTGTCACACTTCCAAAACTTACTTTACTTGCTGATCTGAGCACTAGTTTGTCTTTTTCCCTGACTACCATGTCAACTCTGGGGCAGCAGGAGCCACACTGCTCCCTGAGCCCAGAAAACTAAGACTTGCCAGCTGAGCTCGGTGGCAAGGTGAGGCTGAGCCAGGAGAATGGCTTGAGCCCAGGAGTTCGGAACCAACCTGGGAGATGCCTGAGCTCTGGTCTCCTCGCAATGGCTGAAGAGCTATCTTGTCTGCTAGCTGAGTATAGGTGCCGGTGGGTATCTGCTGATTGGCTGTCTGAATCCTGAGGAGATGTTCTGTCCCCAGACATTTCAGATCTGTTCTCACAGCATGGGGTCATTACACGTATGATCATGATGACTGTGGCTGGATCCCCAAATGAGGCTGTGTCCGTCCTGGACAACCTGCCCTTCGTCAAAAATGATTTTGTCAAAAAGAAGAGTGGGCTGGACCTGTCACTCGTGGGGGACCTGCTCTCTGGGAAGACTGTGCCTGAGCTGAAGAAGCTACTGCAGACAGCCGGGTGAGTGGCCGGCAATGCAGCCTCTGCCTCCCTTCTCCCTCAGGAGGCCTTTCCCTGTCAAGTAGAGCAGAGGTGGGCAAGCAACTTAGGGTCCACAGTTCTCCCCAGCTCAGATGTATGTAGCAGGTGTCCTCCTGTGTGGCTATCTTTCCAGACCTCTCCAAATCTCTCCAGAAAGGAAGCAGGGTCTATACCAAAGCAGGCTGGCAGTACAGCACCCTCTGTGGATCCCTGCTCCTACACTTTACAAATCTGAAGTGTTTCCAAAATAGTTTCAGTCGATCACCTGCATCTGAATGACATGAGTTTTCCTCAAAATCCAGGTTTCCCAACTCTATAACTTGGACACTCTAAAGTGTCCAAAGCCCTGTGGAAGATGGAGGCTAGGGCAGCAGTCTGCAGCTACTTCCTGGAAGCATGGCTCAGCCCTTGCTCCTGGCATCCACTAACAATCACTGGTGTTGATACCAGACTCTTGATAACGCCAACTCACATCCTCCTTGGTCCAAATTCCCTTCCTTTAAGGATACAGCCATGTTGGCTTATAGTCTAGGCTACTCTAGTGTGACTTCACCCTTATTAATCATGTCGGCAGCCAGTGTCTTTCTAAATAAGGTTTGGGGTACTGGGGGCCAGGAATGGCTTCAGTTTGAACTTGGAGGCAGGAATACAATGCAACCCATGAAAATATGGCCACACCTGTCCCGACCTCCCACATGACAAGCATTAGTGTCAGGTCTATAGTCCCTTAACCAGTTCCCAGATGCCCTACCATGCTGTCTGCCCAGCCCTGAAAGCCCTGGGTTGGAGCCTGCTAGCAGATAAGAACTCGCCTAACTGAACGGTACTGGCTTTGGTTGGTGGCAGGTTTCCCTCAAGGTGACAAGGCTCAGCCAGGAATGCGTGAGTCCCTCCCCAACATGAGCAAGGAAAGACCCATAGATCCTGAGACTCCCAGCTCAAGAAGGGATTTTTCTGGCGGGTGTGAAATGGAGTGTGAAGTCAGGGAACTATCGTGGGGGGAGGCACTGCCCAGGGAGGCTTGGGAGGCGGCATGGGCAAATACCATCCCAGCCATGCCAAGTATTGGTACTGTCCACTGATTTCCCCCACCCCACCTGGGTAACCATGCCATGGCTAGAAGCCTACCCTATCCCAGGACGTGGTTTGGGAGGGTCAAAGAAAAACACCACATGGTCTGATCCTAAAAATATCCTCCAGGCTGCAGAAAAGGATCAAAAGTTCTGTCCTCAGCTACATTGGAGGTTGGAGACTAGCTCAGGCTGTATGTGACCCTGTTTTGAAACAAACAGGAAAAGAAATCCCCTCTGGAAGACTCCGTGCTGGTGGCCTGGTTTCCCCTGGGACAGAATATGCTGCTGCCAGCCCAAGTGGCTCCAGGGGAACCAGCAGCTGACACTGGCTTCCACAGTGCAACCTTGACCCCTCCGAGCCTGGGGAGGGGTACACCTGAGGCCTCAGAAGGGAGCACAGTGCTTGAGGGTGCTCAGCAGAGACCATGGGTCTGCCAGGACTCCTCCTTCCCCACTCTTGCCTGTTGGATTTTCTTTTGAAAAGCTCCTAGGGCCTTATTCCCTAGACTTCTTCCACTGAGCCACAGCCTCAGGCCCAAAGACTTTCACCTGGATTCAGGTGGTTATGTGTGCACAGACTTAAGATACAGCTCCTGGTTTGTTAGAGGCCGACCCAGAGAAAGGTATGACCTGTCCTCGCGGCATAGAGACTGGAAGCAGAGTTCTGTGGTCTCTGGCAGTCCAGTGAGCAAGGATGGGCTGCTCCAAAGCTCTCTCTATTGCTCCTGCTGTCAGCTCCCACTCTAGCTACTTCAGACACTCACGGAGCCAGACCCATCACTCCTATTCCTTCCATAGGTTGGTCATAACAGATGCCAAGGGACCAGAAGTCACCCTGCAAATTCTAAGTGACAGCCTGCTGCAGGTCACACTGCGCTGCAAACTGTACCTCTCGTTCCTGGAGTAAGTACCCATAGCCATGGCACTTCCCCCCCACAGGCTGCCAGGAGACAAGACTAACACAATGACCGCAAGCCCTCTCTGCTTGGGTATGTTTCAAAGACTGACTTACAGGGGAACTGGGACGTAGAATGGGTTGAGAGGACTGTCCAGGATTGCACAGTGAGTCTGCAATGAGGGTCCTCGCCTGTGCTATTTGTGCATGTGGGCACACTGGCACTAATGGGACAGTCTGGGAAGGGTCTGGAACTCCTGGAATGAGCAACGGAAGCAAGAGTGTCCATTTCCTGGGCATGAAACTCTAATGGGGCATAATTCCAGTTCCCCACTGCAGTAGGCCAAGTGTCCACCTGCACACTTCTGAATTGTGAGTGTTGTACCTGTGGCCACTGGCAGAGGCAATGACACAGACCCATGTTGGCTTGTGAGGTAGGGAGGGTCACATGCCCTTTGAGAAAATGCCAGCTCCTGCCTTTCTTGTAAATATGACTTTTTGGTGTAACTTATCACTTAATGGAACGTTCTGTGACCACTGCACCTGGAATGCAGCTGACCTCATCCGATGTCAGAAGCTAAGAAGACCCCTTAGCGCTTGAATGAGAGCTCTAAGCCTAAGGAGACACTATGATAGAGTCAAGGGGCCCTGAGAATGTGTCTCTGTTCCCTAAGGAACATAGCATTGCCTTGTTTGGGATAGTGTGGTGATAGTAAGACTCATGACCCAGTCGGGAGAGCACGTGCCCCATTCATGGTCACACTCGTGCAAGTGTCTGCTGCCCTGTGAGGACCCTGGCCTGGGCTGCCTAGTCGGTCAGCAGATTCCGTATTCTATAGAGCACTCCTAGTTTCTAATGTGAGCCTGCTGGCAGCAGCAACAAACAACCTGTTCGTGACTTCTGGTCTCAACCTTGGACTCTGGCTGAGAGCCTGCCCAGACATACTGTCCCTACAGGATCCTGTGGCTAGAAGCCATCAAGAACATACGCATTGGAGTACGGCTAGAACAGATAGGGAACAAGACCCAGGTGGCTTTCGAGGAGTGCCACACACCGCCTGGGAGCCTGCACATTAAGGTCCTGAACCGGTGAGTGCCTTCTGAGCCCCCCTTGAGCACGGCAGATGGTGGCTCTTCCTGAATTGGCCTGGCCCTTTCTGCAGTGGTCTTTCTCTGAAATCCAGGGCCGGCACCACCTCTCCTTCAAAGCCACAGCCTGTACATGCCACCTGTCAGCCTCCCCTGCCTCCACACTGAAGGTCATGGTTAATACTCAACCTCTGCTTAGTTGCTCCCCAACAGGGGGTCCTGGTCAGCTACAGTTACTACGGGGACAGATCCTTCTTCTGTCTATACAACACAAAACCTCCAGAAAGCTGGACATGACCTCTCCACTGACACTGGGACCACTTCCTGCTTGAAAATCTCAAAGGCTTTTATGAAAGAGAGAATACGAATCAGGAGATGTTGCAGAAAATCAGAGAGAAAGCACATGGATGGGGGAGGACAGGAGAGAGAGAAGGGAGAGGAGGTGGGGGTGCCAGGGAAGGAGCAGGCACCACGTGGACCTTCCTGCTGGCCTGCCTAAAGGAGTTTTCTTTCCTCAGCAGTGTGCAGCTTTCCCTTTCCCGCCCATGCCTTTGGTCCCTGGCTAACCCTGCCTGTCATCCCTCCCCTAGAAAAGACTCCCAGTTGCCAAACCACCTGCTCAAACTGGTGACTGAAACCGTGGAGAAATCACTGCCTTTCCTCCTCCAGAAGATAGTGAGTCACCAGGGGAAGGAATGGCTTCCCCAGCCCCTCCACCTCAGCCTCGGGCCAGCAGAAACCCCTCTTCCCTTCCCTCTAGGTATGTCCTGCGAGCACAGACCTGCTCAACTTCCTGCTGGAGGACCTGCTACACATCACTCTCCGTACGTTGCTGCTGGCCAGCTGTCCCTTGCCATGCTCCAGGCACTGTCTATAGCAAATGCCCAGAGACAGGACAGTCCTGCCTATAGGACGGATACTTCCTCATGGGGAAAAAGAGGGGGCAATATAGTTTGTAAGCTTCATATGTCACGTCCTCTGTGAGCCTCAGTTTCCCTACCTGTTAAGCAGGATAAATGGAAGGCCCACAGATAAGGGCTGTTAGAACAATGCCAACAGCCAGGCACAAAGCTGTCATGCAATAAATGTTCCTTGTTCCAAGAGGCTCATGATCAGCCATCAAGGAACTTAAGGCTGAGCAGAGGAGAAGGGATTTCTCTCTGCCTCCCACAGCATCCTTCCCACCTCTTCCTCTGGCTGAGTTGGGTTTCGTTTCTGCACCATAGCTCCTATCGTCTCGGGTCCCAATGATTTCCAGTACTATTTGACCACCACAGAGCTCACAGAGGAAGCCATCCTGATGAGACTGCAGGTGAGCAACCCTAGGCTGCCATGGGCCCTTAGGGAACCTGCTGGGAGAGAACAGGCAAGGAAAAGGAGAAACAGGGTTTCCCAGGATGGAGCAAAGGGGCAAGAGGAAGACAGGCAAGAGAGGTTTGAGAAAAGGGAATGGTTGGGGAAAGAGGAAAAAGAAGGGGGAGGCCAGCAAGTGAGTCAAGACCCAATGGGAGAGCAGTTGAGTCAGCTCCCAGATGGGGAAACTGAGGACAGAGAAAGGCTGCCCAGCTCCTGTCCACTGCTCCTTGATGTCTCTGTAATGGAAGGTAGGAAGGACAAGAAGGTCCAAGAGGGGCAGCGTTCAGAGAATGGAGTGGAGCTTGACGGGGGCAAAAAAGCCAGGCTCCAGGGTTCAGCTCTACCTCTCCTCTCATGTGGGATTTGAATGAGTGGCACCACCTCTCCGGGCCTCAGATAGTGGTCAGATAGTGACCATGATGGCTCCCTTCTGGTGACGCTGTTAGTAGGTTCAAACGAAACTGCAGCTGCTGTGGTCAGTGTGGTGAGCTGTGACCAGGTGTCCACCAGGGGAGCTGTTCCCACTGAATGTCTTTCTTTCATCATCTCTCTGAAGCTTGTGACTCCCTGTGGCCCACACCAGCGGGCCCCAAGGCCAGAGCATGTGGTTCCCCCGCCTCCCCCAGGATTAACCGAGGACAGCATGGCAGACCTTGCCTTTTGGCTAGAAACCTACAATGACATCCTGTCCTGTCTCTACACCATCCAGGAAATCTTTGTGGATCCCCAGGACTCCTCGGTGAGTGCTGGGAGATGGACAGTGGGGAGAGACAGAATGTTTCTGTCATTTCTTACATGAAAAAACCAAGGCCCCAGAGCCAAAGTCACTTCCCTACTCTGGACTTGACCAGCCTAACCTGACCGGCTCTTATTTGTGGTGCACACAGGGTCCCTACCTTGAAGAGATCAAACTTCCATAAAGGGATAGAAAACTACGCAATAAAATGATAGGTTTGGGGATGGGTGTTCAAGAGGGGCACTGAGATGGATTACTGGGGAGTATAGAGTTTATTAGAAGAGTTATTAACACCACAGATAGACGGACAGACAGACAATGGGCAACAACCTGGCAGATTCCTGAAAAAGGGCTCAGCACCTTCCTGGCAGAGGTGGGCTATGTTGTCACATCTTTCTGAGGATGGGGAGGTTTCACAGCAAGCAGGAGGCGGGGGGTGGTGGAGAGTCGGGTGTGAGGCCACCAATAACTTCTCACTTCCAAGATGAGAGGGTCTGATTCTGGGAGAGTCTGATCTGTTGGCTAAGGACTCACAGACAGTGTCTCAGTAGGTGCCTGCCAGTGTCTGTGAGAGGAAGCCCTGTCAATACTGTGTGTGGCCTGGGCAAAGGCTGGGTTCTAACACTACATCCTTACCATAAATAACTAGGCGGCTTTGCTTAAAGCAGTCAGGGCAGCCAGAAGGACACCTGGGTATTGCTGCTAGGGAAGGCGTACCTGAGGGTGACCCCTGCAGTGGTGAGGAGGCACGCACAGAAACACCTGGGGAACGAAAGCTTCCCAGGGCTGATGGGAGCAATAAGCAAGGCCGATGTGCTCCGCAGCAGCTTCTCAGTATTCTCAGAGCAAAAGCCAGGCTCCTGCCTGTGGGCCTGGGCAGTTGGATCTCTGGTCTCTGTCCAGCTCTGTCTCTTTATTCCCTGCGTTCTAGCCACATGGGCTGCACAGGTTCCCAGCTGAGTGTCTTAACATACTGGTCTCTCTTCCTGGAACATTCTTCTCTTCACTGGTAGTCTCAGTACAAATGTAATCCCCTCACACAGCCCCTGCAAGACTGCAGCATCCAAAGATCTAAGAAGGTGCTCTCTCCCTCTCTCTTTCTCTCTCTCTCCCATTACTTCCCCCTTTTACTCTTTCAAAACACTAATCTCATTTTAATTTTATATATATTACGTATGAATATAAAATTATATATGCAAAGTTCATATGGGTGTACTTATATAATCTCACATATGTGAGCTATGTATGCAAAATGCATATGCATATAAGTATATATGTATGTATATATAGGCTGAGCAACCAAAATTCAGATCTGATCTCCAAAAGGCTCCAAAATCTGGACATTTTTTAGTGCCCACACAATGCCACAAGTGGAACATGCCACATCCAGAAACTTTACATCACATAAAGGAGGTTGTTTAAAACAGTTACACAAATGAGTTCCCGGCCTGGGGAGGCGACCTGTTCAAGGTCGCCCACAGGTGGGGTCAGCTACAGGTGAGGTCTCGGGTCCCCTGCTGCTCTTCCCACACAGGTGTGACAGTTCTGGTGTGGTTAAAAATGAACCCTGCATCTGAAGAAATTCTTACACTGGTGAGCAGGAACATATCTGCAGGGTGTCCTTTATAGCATCACTTGCTACACAGTGAAAAAAATCAAATTTGATTCATGGCCCATCACTAAGCAACCAGCAAACTTAATCAGGCTACGATCAGTGTGAACTAAGATGCACTGCCTCGTAAGAACAGGGTTGTTCCACAGGACCTGGCATCAAGAGGCACTAACAAAATTCAGGACTGTATGGACAGAATGCTCCCCACTGTCTGTACTCTTCTGTGAGCAGAAAAAGTCCATCAGAATATACTTCAAGATGATAGTTACCTCTGAGAGTAGGATTCAAAGAGAAAAGGAAAGAGAAATTGGGTTAATTTTACTTCAGACATTTCCATAATCTTCTATATGACGATTTGTGATTTGCAAAACACAATGGAGCAGCAGCAACCCATTAGAGATCAGAGGTCTAAAATTTGCTTAGCATGTGTGGGGCTCTGGGTTCACTTCCAACCCCTCCCTGAAAATCAGTAGAGCAGAAATGGATGGGCAATAATATGATAAAGCAATAGCCAGAAATTGTTAACGGAAGAATCTGTCGAGCATGAAATGTCCTCTATAAACTCTCTCCATTTCACTGTGCTTATAGACTTTTTTCATAGTTAGAAGCTGTAGGTGCAGTTCAGTGGCTAGAGTTTGCCTACTTACATGAAGCCCTGGCTTCCATCCAGGCACTGTGCACACCTATAATCCCAGCACTTGCAGGGAGGATCAAGAGTTCAGCTACATAGTGAGTTTGAGGCAAGGTTGATACATGATACACAAGACCCTGGCTCAAAAAAATTACAACAAAATGTTAGGAGAAAATTACGAAAAGTTAACCTTTCCAGACAAATAGCTCCAAGCAACCAGACACGTGACTCATCCTGAGCTGAGGCTAACTTGTGTACAGGCAGTGCATGTCTCCTGGAGCCCCAGTTTGCTCAGGACACACAGGACTCCACAGGCTCTAAAGGACTCCATCTTCGCCTTTCTAGGAAACTGACCTCTGGGAGCTGCTGTCCCTGAGCAACCCACAGTCCAAGCCAGAGGTAGGTGTGGTGCCTGCCCCTCCTCCAGTACCCTGGGCTAGGCAGGCTGGACCTGGACATGGTCCACTTGTTTTGCTATGGACCCTAGACGTCACAGCACCCCTTTCCAGTGTCAGGGATGTGAAACAAGAAGAAGTAGTCAGAAGACTGCAGTAGCAAGATGTTGTAGAGGTAGAAGAGAAAGCCATTCCCCTGCCTCATAAGAGGGAGGCCCTTCCAAACTAGAAGCCATCTTCTAACCCTCCCTCTATCTTCTTCACTTTAACTTCATTCAGACATTTAATCTGACCAGAGGGAGCCTGGGCCTGATCATCAGCACCCCGGATCCCCCCACCGTCCACATGGATGGCCTCAGGGTCACTGTCACTCAGCAGGGCTCACTGACGCTGCAGGGGAGCAACAATGCCTCCTCTGGTGCAGTTGCCTGGGTGAGTGGAACTGCACGGGTTTGGTTCCCAGCCTGCAGACTGAGGGAGGGAGATGGGACAGCTGTGACCAGTCCCACCACCATCTGCTAGCAGTCTACATGTGGGCAGCTGTCCCCTGCCAGGACAGTAACACTAGTTCCTGTACTCCTGTTCTCTCCCTGGGGCTCCCCAAGGACCTCCTAGGCTATGAAGAAGTTTCCGCTCCAGACCCTCCTATAGGGTGCAGTTAGGACTTTTAAAGGACTCCCCTAGACATGGATGTGTCACAAAGCTGGAAGAAAACTTAGAGCCAAGATGCTCCTGACAACCCCAAACATTGGGGAGAATTCTGGGAAGTGTAACACCCCCCCCCCAATTCTTGATTCTGAATGCCCTGGCCTCAAAATTGGAAAGTGCCTCAAATGAGGGGCCAGAAGAGTCACTCTACCATAGGTGTGCTGGACGGCATCCTAAGGATGTAGCAGAGTCCTTGGATCTTCGATGGCATCATTGTATGACCAAGAGTCAGCTATCCCTCAGTGGTGTCAAAAAGCCCTGTACCTGTACATATGAGTTACAAAAGTGTAACAAAATCGCCACAAAATCAAGGGGAGCCAGCTGTGACGGTCCACACTATAGTCCCAGCTACTTGAGAAGCTGAGGCAGAGGGATCACCTGAGTCCAGAAGCCTGAGACCAACTTGAGCAACATAGCAAGAATCCATTCAAAATTAAAAAAAAAAAAAAAAATCAGGCCTGTTGCTCAGTGCTAGAGAGAGCCTTTGCCTGGTGTGAGGCCCTGGGTTTGTGCCAACACGGCCATGGGCAAGGAGCCCACCAGTTTCCGGAAAGGCTGACTCCAGGACCAAGGCTGCCTTTACATGGAGCCTGCCTCAGGTTCAGGCCTGGCCTCCCCTGCCCCTCTCGGAGCAGCCAGCCCCTCAGTGTCCCCTCTCACGATGATGCCCATATAGGCACCGTGTGGGGAAGACAGTGACAAGGGTACAGGGTAAGGACCATGGGGCAGAACACAAGTTCATGCAGCTGGAGCTAGACTTGGGGCTGGGGCAGACGCCCCCTCAGTAGGAACAACTCCAACTCTGCCCTGCCTGCTTTCAATCCCTCACAGCAACTCCTCTCCAAGGCTGCATTCTCCTCAAGGAGTGAGAAACTGGAACTCCAGTTTACGCCACACGGGTAACGGGTTTTGGATTGGGAAATATAAGACAACTGGCAGTGGTGGGTGGGGAGAAAGAGGGTAGTTAAGGACACCAGCCCCATGCTGTGCCCGAGGAAGGCTAGGAAGGGTAGGCACTTAGACCCCGCCCCCAGCTCACTCACTGACCCACTCTCTTTCCTCTGACAGCGCTGTAGTCACCTTGGGCCCTTATCCCACCATCATTGAGAAGCAGGTGAGTCCCTTCCTTCAGCCCTGTGTACAGAGTAAATGGTGTCAAGTCACTAACATAGAGTTGAAAACCTGAGTCATGCTCTGTCCATAATCCCGTCTCACCTTGGAGCCCCCAAATCCTATAAGGTAAAGCATCTGGAGCTCTGGGCTTGTCTGTTTCATGCTTTCATGTATATAAAAATATTAATAATTGAGCACCTACTGTGTACCTAGCCCTCCTTAGATACACAAATGGGTCAAGTATCAACACAAAGGTCCGCACCCTTTGGGAATTCACTTGGCTGACAGACATAAATAAGCCTATATAAACCTCAGCAAAGCAAATTATACAGCATGGAGACACGTGATAGCATCACGAGGTGAGAAGCAGGGTTGGTGTGGGGATCAGCAACATTAGAAAGGAGTCTGGGGGCTGGAGAGACGGCTCAGTGGTTAAGAGCACTGGCTTTTCTTCCCAAAGATAGGGTTCAGTTCCCAACACCCACATGGCACCTCACAACTGCCTATAACTCCAGTTCCATGGGATCCAACACCCTCATGCAGACATACATGCAGGCAAAATATCAATGTACATAAAATAAATAAATCATTTTAAAGGAATCTGAGGGATACATTGAGGTGAGTTTGGGGAGGGGACTCGAGACAGGGTGTCTCCGTGTAGCCCTGGCTGTCCTGGAATTCACTCTGTAGAACAGACTGACCTTGAACTCAGATATCCACCTGTTTCTGCCTCCTGAGTGCTGGGATTAAAGGCATGAGCCACTGCCACCCAGTGGAGGTAAGCTTTAAGCAAAGACTCCAAGCAAAAGTGGGGGGACTAGGGATAAACCAAAGGCCCAAGAAGACTGAGTGTGTCCCAAAGGGCTCAGGGAAGAGCCAGGGCTCTGCAGCAGAGAGCAAGATATCAAGAGACGGCAGGGCAGGTCGTATTGTGGTCATACTGGGACAACTTTTCCTCAGACTAAGATGGAAGCCTTCTTGAGAGAGTGCAGACAGAGGAGAAGCAACACTAGAGAAGGCAATGGGGCCCTCAGCAGCGTGTAGCCAGCAGAAAGTGGATGAGGTTCACAGGAGGTCATGGTGGCTGAGCACACAAGAGTCAGGTGTTTTGAAATGCTGTAGGGAGAGAGTTCCCTAGGGCTGGAACCCAGGCCTGGCAGATGACCCACAACCCAGACCTGCCCTACAGAATATTATGGTACTTGTCAAAACATTTTCACTTGTGTAGAATCTGGGCCAGGGACAGTAAGATTCCATTTCTCAGGTCAGGAAGCTCTTCTGTGGCATCCATCAGACTAGGAATGACTACGCATGGTCAGACAATTTGTATCCTGCATAAGCCACCCACACTATAGACAAGTAAAAGTCTGTGTCTAGCAATAGCCTCTCCCAGCAAACAAAAGGGATCCTAAGGAGTCTTCTGCTGTGTTGAGTTGGCAGTCTGGTCAAGACCACCTCGCACACTTCTAGGGACAGAGGCTGTTTCAAGATGTCCCATTAACTCTCAGTCCTAGAAGTCTCTCTCTCACACTGACCCAGAGTTGGTCCCTGCAAAGCTGCGCCCAGGGCTCCCACAGGCCCTTCTGTTCCCTTCCCAGCTGCCCTGCAGAAGTGGAGCCTATTGCGGTTTTTCCTTTTTGGCCCCCTCTCTTTCTCCCCTGGCCCTTCACTAATCTGACCCAAAGGCTCCAAGGTCCTTCAAAAGTGGCATCAGGATATAAATGGTGGCACCTGTAATCCCAGCACTAGAAAGGCTAAAGCATGAGGAGAGCAAGTTCAAAGCCAGCCTAGCCTACACAGGAAGACTTTGGGTATTTTTTAAGGTGGTATCTGTAGGACTTCTCCAGACTCTGCACTGCCTCTGTATAACAGCATCTCCTCAGCCTGGCTTGGAATGTGCCAAGCTAGAGGAACTGAGCTGCCTGCTGTTTCCCATTGCAGGAAGAGCACCTGAAGTCCTTGCTCTGGGCGGTCCTGAAGAGGCACTTCCTGCCTCATCACAACAGTGAGTCTCGATGTACTTCTCTGCCAGGCCACATATCACAGTACATTGCTGGAGGGGGTGCCAGGCCTGTCCCTGGAGGCTGCAAACAGCTGCCTGGGTGGAGACTGGCCTCCAGGCAAAGCAGGAGGCAGGACACACCCGAGCTTTCCGACAAAGTTGCAGAGGCTGCTAATGCTAATGCCAATGCAAGCTCAGAATATGGGCAGGTGGCCAGAAGAGCGGCTGCAGAGAGGCTGTAAAGTCACAATGAAGGGGCCTTCAGAGGAGGAACCACTCAGCCTCAGCGAGAATGAGGCCAGCTGTCAGCGATCTCAAATGGAAAGCTAGATGGGCTGAGGACAACAGGCCAGCCACAGTGGGTAGTTCGCACTGTAAACATGATCAGTACAGTGGGCATTTGTACCTGCTAGAGAAGCTGAAAGCTGAATGTCACAATACAGCACCCCCACCTCTAGCTATGAGGAATCCAGAATCTTCCAAAACCCCCTGTGTTACCCTGGGTTCCCCAGATGCTGAGACAAAGCAGTGTAGACAGCTGGGGAGGTGAGCCAGGAAGTAACCACTCAGCCAGTACCTGTGCCCTACTACATGGTGAGCTTCCCAGGGACACGGGTCCTTGTGCTTCTCCTTGTGTTCCTAGCATCTGTCCACTGACTCACACCAAGTGATATAGAATAATAGGAGATAAATATATCCTATGTATATGTATGTATGTATATGAGCTAAACGGTCCAGTCCTACTAACCCCTGAGAGATTATCTGGCTCAGCCTTTTCATCTTTCAGATGAGCCCACTCTACAGATCCAGAGAGGTTAGGTGACTTGTTCAAGGTGACCCAGCAAATCTCTGGCTGAGCTGAGTCTAGGATCTTAACTCCTTGCTTTCTCAGCTGGGGGTCATTTGTGCTGAGTCACATGAGGAGAGCAATCACTTTGAGAAGTTGGCAGAGACTCAAATTCTGGCCAGGCTTCCATCTTTCCTTCCTTCCATATGCCCAGGGAAGGCTCTGGGTGTGAAGCAAGTGAACCTGTTTAAAAAGGGAGACTGGTGGGGCACAGAGCTGGGGGCAATGGGAGGTCCAGCAGGGCAGCCAGAGAGGTCAGACAGGCAAGGATGCCACCTGCAAGGGGCTGAGGAGATAGAGACAACTCTTTCTGTGCCCACCACAGGCACTCACTTGTGTGACACACTCCAAAACACCACAGGAGGCAAGAGACAAGCCAGAAAGTGGGCCAGGCCCAGAAGTTGGTATGGTCATGCAAGGTCTAAACTCCAGGCCAGGAGCCTGCTCACTGCCATAGGGTGCTGCTCATACCACACCCCTACCCAGAGGACAGAGTGCGAGCCAGTGAGGAAACCCAGGAGGGATATTTAAAACAGTAGTGGGGAGACATGGGCAAGCCCTATGGGAAAGACTAGAATGAGGGGCCCTCAGGCTGGGACCCCAGTGAGGTCTGAGAACAAAAAGGAGAACAAATGTGTGGGCTCTTCTTCCTCCATCCTCCCCCACCACCCAACTTCCAAGTGAGCATTAGGCCAACAAGAAGATGCCAGATCACGCGGAGCCCACAGTGGCTGGAGGAGATGGGTGCGGCTGCTCAGCAGAAAGTGGTGGGACAGGAGAAGGTCATGCCAGGCCCTCAGTTTTTCACAACTCAGTTTGTTGAAAATCAGCTAGACCAGTGATTAGTTCACAGAAGCACTAACTGTGTACTGGCCAGCTCTGTGGATTGATTGGTTTGAGGCTTAGTTTTTAGATATTTGGCAAGCAAGCACATCAGTGAATATCTGCCTTCTTTGATACAGTCTAACAGAGCCAAATTTCTAGCATTTTCAAGTTTTCAGTTGATTCTGACTCCTGTCTCGTCTATTTTCGAGATGTTTCACTTCTACCAGAATGTTAGTATTTTTCAGTTTCAGTGTGAGAATTAGGTAGGGTGTGTGTTCTGAGTAGATTCACAGGAAGTCTTCAGTCTTCAACAAACTGAATCTTCCTTAAAACACCACAGAGAGGGATACCTTCCTAAGAATGTGTTCACAGGTCTAGGGTATATATTTTTAATGTTCCTTTAAAAGACAAGTATAAGCGAATTGTGGGGGGACCAGGAGACAATCAGGAGTACCTAACCTGTGGCTCACAGGGCCTATGTGTCCCAGGGGAGCTATGAATGTGGCCCAACACATCTGTAGATGGCATTATCATGTTGACACCACCCCCACCGCTTTCCCTGGGCTGCTTGCTGTTTAGGGCTGCCTGATTAAGGGGCTGGCTACAGAAAGCCTCTGGCTAGGGTCTGGAAACCTCCCAAGCATACCTGCCAGTCAGCCCTGCCCACCAGGTTCTGAGCTCCTGCCTTCCTCTTGCAGGGTGGCTCAGAGAACATGGCCTCCCACTGCCCAACATCAGGGGCATCTCTTTCAGCCATGCCCAACCGAACTTCTCTGAGGTAGGTGCGGTGGGAGGGGTCTCCCCGTGATGCTCAGCAAGTAGGAAAGAAGTTAGAAGCTGAGGCTGCTTCCAATGCTTCTGCCTCTCCTATTACCTCACAACGATGCTGGATGTGGCTCTGTCGTTCTAGATGACTAAGGCCTTGGAGACAGGCATCAGTGTCTCTGGAAGCCAGAGCACAGGGCTCATGGGGAACACCTCCCCTTACACAGACAAAGTTAATGCTATCTCCCCACTTCGAGAGGAGACCTGAGGCTCAGAAAAGCAGAAAAGCAAGGCTAGTGTGACAAAGCAGGGGTCTTGCTCTGACCTCAAAGTCTATGATCTTAGCCAGGATCTACAATCTCCCTAGAACTGAGGTATCCTGGATGTACTCACGGTACCCACAAACAGTGCTGTTGGACCCAGGGCCTGCTTTCTGCAAACATCCAGGGGTGAGAAGCAGGGATTGGGTAGGGAGACCAGACAGCCAACCTGAAAGAAAGGAAGTGGAGGGGAGCCCTAAGATGCTGCCTGGGGATCTGCTTACAAGCCTGTCCTGCTCCCATTTCTTCCCAAGGGTGGAAAGTTCATTTAAGGAAAGTTCCAGGGCTGAGGTCCCAGTAGTGAATATTGTTGCTGCTCTTCTAGAGGACCCAAGCTCTGTTCCCAGCACCCACATCTATTGGCTCATAACCACCTACAACTCCAGCTCCAGAGGATCTGATGCCCTCTTCTGGTCCCTGCACACACAGCATACACTCACACAGACATGCAAACATATACATATATACAAATAAAATAAATTAGAAATTTTTTAGAAAGATAAAAGAAATATTTGAAGGAAATTGCTGAAGAAAAGTTGAAAGGCAGAAATGTAATCTCAAGCTAATAGAGCACATCATCCAGAATAAAATGTCTCCTGAAGACCAACCATGACCATGATAAACTCCAGATGGGGAGCAGGAGGGGGGAACAGGACAGAGAGACAGATACAGGGATCTTGGAGGATGGAGAAAGGAGTTGGTAGGAAGGGTAGGGCTCAGACATACTCCTCATTTTCTTATCTTTCACCTTGAAAATATTTCCAAAGTGTTGGCACATACTTGTAATCCCAGTACTCAGGAGGTGGAGGTAAGAGGATCGTGAGTTCAGGCTATATGTATGAATGAATTTGGGCTTTGGCCCAAGGTTAGGCCCTGGCCTCCTGTCCCCATTCCTGATCACAGAAGCCTGCCTTCAGGAACCTGAGGCGGGAAGGGCAGCAGGCACTCAGTGTCTTCCACTCCCCACTCCCAGCCTACTCTTCATCCCTGACATCAGCCTAGAGACCCTAAAGAGTCAAGAGAGACCCAAGAGAGTTGCTTGAGTAGGCCTGGAGGAACACATCCAGGTAACTCAGGGTTTGCTGATGCCCTAAAAATAATGCCACCAGCCTTGGGGCCATCAGGTCAGGTGCTGTCAGGGTGTGTGGGGCCCGCTGACAGATCTGAATGAACAGAGCCAGAACACAGCCGGAGCCACCAGCCACTGAAACACTGCCTCAAAACCAGACCTGTGAAAAGCAAGGCTCACTTGCTGACTCGCCTCGAGGCCGACTTGTGCCATTGTTCAGGTTGTGAGTGACATGACTACACAGTGCACCATGCAGAGTGTGGTTTAGAGAAAAAGTGCCACCTGGAGCTGGACAGTGCACAGCATACGCATCCCTGCCTGGATGCCCTGGTTGCTCATCTGTTCGCTCATTTCTTCACTCATTCGTTCATCCATCTGTTCATTCTTCTGTTCACTCATCGATTCACTCATCCTTTCATTCATTCATTCACTCATTGTCCTTTGGTCACTATACCTCAAAAAGAGCTCAAAATCCAGTGTGTTCCTGTCCTCATAAACACTCCAAGACTGCCCTTCCCTCTGCTCTACGCCCTTATCCCACTCACAGGTCACAGGTGTGGGCGCCTGTGGAGTGTCAGGGCGCTGTGTGAGAAGTGGAGCACATAGAGACACTCTGCTCTGTCCACAGGATTACATCCACCTGACCATTCCTGAGTAGCTGCTCTGCACAGGGCCACACCCTGCCCCTGGCTGCGCGTGCTTAATACCCCAAAGCCCACGATCAGGAGCAGTGCTGGCGGAGTTCGCAGCTGTAATAAAGATGTTTCCTCTGGGAGTCTGGATCTGAGTTTGCTGTGTTTCCTGCCAGTTGGGAAGCTGCTTTGAAATGTTTAGATGAGGGCATCCTTCCCAGCTCTAGCTCTCCTATGACCCTTCAGATTTCTGAGTTCTGCGGAAGTAAAGACCCATCACACCCATCATCCCAGAACTTGGAGGCAAGGGTAGAGAAATTGTCTTGTGTTTGCGGCAGCCTAGGCTACAGAGTGAGTTCCATGTTAGTCTGGACTAGAATGAGACCCAGCCAGAAAGCGGGACAGGTGAGAGAAAAGAGAAAGAAAAAAGAGAGAGAGAGAGAAAGGCCTTTGACTCTCCAAAGGCCAGGCCCTGCAAGGATGACCAAGAAGGAAGATGGAAATACACTGAAGGAATGGGAGTGGCTAGGAAGGGGACCCTCGGGAGCCCAGAGGCATTTTGGGGACTTGAGTGAGAATGAATAGGGCTGAGAGAGGGTGAAAACCCTCAAGGTGGACAGCCCTGGGACAGTCCCACGACAGAACCCCTGACCTCGCGGTGTGGTGGACAACAGAGTAATGACTGCTGTGGAGCATGGTCCCAGACACATCCTCCACCTGCTCCTCTAGCCCATGTGACCTGGACACAGCAGAGCCTACTCTCAGGACCGCAATGGTGGCACGGATACCAGAGAAGAACTGATACAGCAGAGGACCCTCACTCCTGGCCCCCAGCACAGCCTGTACATGGCAGGAAGGCCACTAGAGACTGAAATAAAACTCCCACCTCCCCTGACAGCCCAGGTCATGGGAGGGAACTTGGCTTCCCGCATGGCATCTGAAAACTAAATGAAGCTAAGGGTGAAGCATCCTCCCCAGAAAATTCTCAGGGGGAAAAAGGCACACCTGTGTTGAAGATTCAACAAAGCTGATTGGCTGATTAGAATTTTGTAATTGTGGGGAGTAAGAATGTTGCAAATCCAGAGCCAAAACTATAGTTCCCTTAGTAGTCATTTATTACCTACCTCTGTATCTAACCAAACACCTCTTCAACTATCAGATAAAACTTTGTAATGTATAACAGACCATGAGTTTCCAACTCCAAAACTAAAGATTATCGTTGGATAGTGTCTGAGACCCACAGAAGAGTCTTCTCTCCTTTTCTGTAGCCCACCTACCTGCTGTCCCCATTGATGCATGTGACAAATCCCTGGGTCCACAGACTTCTTTTGCTTTATGACTATAAAAAAATTATATAAGCTGGGTGTGGTGGTGCACATCTCTAATCCCAGCACTCAGGAGGCAGAAGCAGGTAGATCTCTGTGAGTTCGAGGCCAGCCTGGTCTACAAAGTGAGTTCTAGGACAGCCAGGGCTATACAGAGAAATCCTGTCGAAAGAAAGAAAGAAAGAAAGAAAGAAAGAAAGAAAGAAAGAAAGAAAGAAGGAAGGAAGGAAGGAAGGAAGGAAGGAAGGAAGGAAGGAAGGAAGGAAGGAAGGAAGGAAGGAAGGAAAGAAGGAAGGAAGGAAGGAAGGAAGGAAGGAAGGAAAGAAGGAAGGAAAAGAAATCACTTAATCACTTTCACTCCGAAGTGTAATTTAAGAGGCAATTCAAATTTATATTCCTAGGCTATGGTAGCTAAGAATAAACCATTTCTTATTCCCCTTAAGGTGAGAGCTGTGTTTTGCTTGATAACCAAGACCACAAACAACCCCTTGAAGGTTTTCCTGGATCCAAAACAGAGTATCAGCTCTTCAGCAGTGGTGAGAACAGGAAACAGAAACTGGTCTGGTGGGGCAGGAACCCAAAGCAACAGTTCAAAAAACACCCTTGCCAGGAATGCAGAAGATGCTTCTGGATCCTGATTCTTTGTCATCTTCTATGAGAACCTGGGTCTATAGGGGGTGGAGGAAGGAAGGAGGGAAGGGGTAAGGAGAGAAGGAAGGAAGGCAGGAAGGAGGGAGAGAGGAAAGAAGGGAAGGAGGAAAAGAGGGAAGGAGAGAGTGAGAAAGTGCATTTGTATATGTGTGTATGTTAGTGTGTAAAGTGTGTGTGCATGCATGTGTATGTATGTGTGTATACATACATGTGCATGTGTGTGAGATAGTGTGTGCATGTTTATATGTATGTGTGTGTAAGAGTGTGTGTGCATGCCTACCTATGTATGCATGTTTACTTACATGTCTATGTGTGTGCTCGTGTGTGTGTGTGAGTGTATGTGCATGTGTGTGTATGAGAGAGAGAGAGACCCTAGCCACAGGCAAGACTGAGATTGGAAGAGGAGACAGATGTATTCAAGGTCAGGATTGGGGAAATGGACTGAAGACCAACCTCAAAGAAAAGCATTCCCCAGGCTCCTAAAAGGAACTCGCTCTGAAGTTTTATAGGTTGGTTGGTGAAATACTCAAGCACTTGGCAGTCTGGCCCCTGGGTGTGACCTTTGCCCTCTGAAGGGCAGAGGCCTGTTCTAGCCTTCCCTTCTAAACCAGCTGCCCTGCTGATGTTCCTAAAAGAATGGAAAGGTACCGCAGCTTCTCCTCCTTGCAATTTGGAATTCCATGTGAAAGGAGGGAACTAGTATTATTAAGAGTTTACCCTCCTTAAGAGTTAAAATACCACATGGGAAGATGGCTTCAGAGCAGACAAAGGGGAGGAAGATGGAGGCAGCAGGGCTGCTGGGTCCCTTAGAACTGAAGCTACAGGTGTTTGTCAGCAAGCCAGTGTGGGTGCTGCAACCCAGACTCTGATCCTCATGATGGAGCATCTAGTGCTCTTAGCCACAGCACAGAAAGGCTACTTCCTCCTGGTAAAGATGGCTATTTCCATAGATTTTTTTTTCCTTTCATTCCTTCTCATCTGTTATATCATATGACTTCTTTTTAAGGGGCATGGGATCTGAATTGCATGTTTGGCCCTACATTGGGACAAGAGTATATGGCTGTCAGAGATTCATAAGGTTACTATCTAACAAGAGATTTTTCTGATAATGAACAAAGATACATCAATGACATCTCTATCAAGGATCCATCCAAATGGATGGATCCCTTTAAAACTTGGAGAAGGTGGGTTCCTTGAGTATAGCATAGGCTGTCTAGCCTCAAGCAGGCTTAATTCAGGGATTTAAAGGCTGGTAGCTAAGAGTCAGGCAGATTCCCTTCCACTGGGTCAGCGTCTCCAGATTCTTGTCTCACAAATCCAAAGAATGAATTCCATGAGGATGAGTTTTTAGAAGTAGGTTTATTATAGGTTCATAGGTGAGAGGGTAAGAGATAAGAAGCAAGCCAATCTCCTATAAAGCAAGAGAAGGTCCTGGAGATGGGGGTGCCATTGAGTTGCTAATATCAAGGCTTTTATATAATGTATATATAAAAGGGTTGTGGGGATTGGTTGGTCCAGTTGTCCTAACCATACGGTATCCATGTGCCTCTCCATCCCAAGGTATCTGGACTGGGGTTTGGCCACACCCTCACCTACAGTTTCCAGGCAGCTATATAGATAAAGAAGAAAGATGACAAGAAATAAGATCAGGAACTCGAGCCCCAAAATACTTCTGGCATTTCTGACCTCCAACCAGGACAGCCAAGGGCAAGAATCAAGATCTCTGCCTTCAAAAGTGCCTGACCCATTTCAGTCATCTGTTCTCATCATTCCCTTCAGAAGCAGCAACCCTAACTGCCCTGAGAAAACGCAAGTGATGACTGGTCTTTGTGCTGAGCAAGGATATTGGGCATGTCAGTCAGGGCACCCCTCCAGTGGTCCTATCTAAGGGACCTTCACAGTGCTTCCATGTTTCATTTGTGTAACAGCCAGGGAAGGGGAGGAAAGGAAGCCTTTGGTGCCTGGACAGCGATGTGCGGGAGAAGGTGTAAGGAAAGCAAAGAGACAAGTGCTCTTTGAGCACAAGAAATGATTCCACTCCATCTGGAAACTGATGGATTTCAAACAAATGCTTAATATTACAAGATGTAGGAAGAGAGCCAGGAAAAGGCAAAGCAAAGGATATTTTTCAGTGTCTGAATCAGGAACTGGAGCTGTAGCTCGGTGACTGAGAGCACTTGGTGCTCCATCATGTGGATGGAGTCTGGGTTGCAGCCCCCACGCTGGCTGGCTGACAAACACCTCTAACTTCGGCTCCATGGGACCCAGCAGCCCTGCTGCCTCCATCTTGCTCCCCTTTGCCTGCTCTGAAGCCATCTTCCCATGTGGTTCTCTTAACCGTTCCTTCACACAGTGTGCCATTTCCTGGATACGTCAGGATTTTTCTCCCCCTGTGGCTTCTTCTGAAAGCACTGAGGACTTTGCCCTCTCTGTTGTCTCTTCTCTTTCCAGAATGTGTAACCTCTGAGTCTCAGATCGAGAGAACAATTGACTTGCCAGAGCTTAGGGCCCTTTGAGAGGTGTTCTGTGTTCCTCTGGGAATGGCTGATGTGGATGTCAGGTGGCAAGTGCCAAAATATGGGCAATTTTATTTCCTCTGTCCACACCAATGCAGAGCTGTAGGCATGGCTACTGAACACCCAGAATGTCAGTTACATCCGTTTTGAAGAATAAACCATGCTTTAAGATGCAGGTATGTGCCGTGTAGTACTTACATAAAGCAGAGACAGAGCACTAAGTAAATAAATAAATAAATCTGGATTGGACATACAGGTTTTGTTCTCCAAGCCAACTTTTGTAAATGTTGCCGAGAAAAGATCAATAACTTAATAGAATTCTATTGACTTAAACCAAGGTTTGCCATCAACGCACTGAACTTTGAGATCAGATATTTCAATATCCTTTAACTATATATACATGACTACGATGTATGATAGACATATGATGGATACATATGATCTCATTCTCTACAGCTCTCTTTAGATATACATCAGCCTCTGTGATGTAGGTTCCCTCTGCCACACAGAAGCCCTTCTTTGCTGAAATATCTTTCTGTTTACTTCCTTCTTAACAAGTAGTTCTTCTCCTACTTACTAGTTCCCTTTCACTTTAAGTCCTTTCTTAATGTCACAAAGTATGGTCACATTAACAAATAATGGTATCAACTCATTTTTTATCCAAAGTACATATGTGATATAATGTGACAAATCAAGATTACTTGTCTATACATTGTTAAACTATAAGGCTTTTGTTTGTTACAAGGTCTCAGGCAGACTTTATCACCACTTGGATTTGTCAAGGCAAGCCATCTTTGCCTTTGGTATTATGTATTGGCAACATGGATACAAAAGAGACAGAGAAATGGTCTTTTCCCTTCTTGGTGTGATTTTCCTTCACTCTGAGCGCTTCCCAGTCAAATATCCTGCTTACCACTCCGTTTTCCCTGGCCCAGCACTAGCATTTATCCCCAGGCCCATGGCCCTCCACCCCTCCATGGGGTGCTGTCCAGACCTGCCTGCAGGACTGCAAACATAGCCATTGCTTTGTACAGTAAAAAAGTACTATGTTTCCATCTACAAACTGCTACCCTTTATCCTGCCTCTTCTTCACAGCTGACTGACAAGTAGCCAAAGTAAAACTGGCTTTCCAACCAAACCAAAATAAAACCCACATGGTAGACCCTTATTCTTTAGCCTGCAGAAATGCCTTAGCCACACTTCTTTATGTCCCCTTGGCACCCCAGGAAGCCACATACCCAAGACACAAAGCTCTGACACACCCTCATTTTCCCCACCCAACTGCAGCACAGTTCTCAGCAAAGCCACAAAAGACAAGATGTTCTGAACGAAAGGGGGGGAGGGTCATAAAAACACTCAGGTTGAGAGAGGGTCCAAGATGGTGGCACAGATCGCACACTGTGTCTGATCAGCAAGACAGCAGTTACTGCACAGTGACTGACAGACTGAATTCTCATCCCCAAAATACCAGAGACTGTTTCCCAGGTGAGAAGAAAACCCACAAGTAGTTCCAACCTGAGGTCACCCAGCTAATCCCCGGAAAAGTTCCTGGGTTCTTGACGTTGCCTGTCTCCTGCACCTAAGCCACAAACCTGCATGCTGTGCTCACAATCCCAAACTGAACTGTGGACCCCAAAACACCAGAGAGTGGGTCTCGCAGTCAAGAGAAGACCCCACAGTGAGGGAAACAAGCAGGTTTGAACTCAGGTCACCGGACTAAACCCCAGAAAAGTTCCAGGTTCCCACCAGGACAAGGCCTCAGCGTGTAGCATACACTTGCACACTACTCTCACCAGCCTGTGAATACATTCTGAGCGCTGAGGCACACAGCTCCAACCTCGGGCCTCCGAATGACTGGGAGCTACGGGAGCACGCCCAGATGCAGCTCCAAAGCTTGACCTGTCTCCTTAGGGAGACTCACCAACCAAACCTCTGGACTCGCTAGTTCTCTAAGATAGCCATATACAGCAAACACAGTGTCTGAGCACAGTGTCTGGGTAGCTGCAGCTCATTAACCTCAAATCAAGAAAGCCAGTGGCTGGTCAGCTGTCCCTGGGACTTCCCCTGGTGAGAGGAGAGCTGCTGGGCTCCTGAAGAGTCCAGTTAGTCCACAGGATCATACACCTGAGGAGAGCAGTGACAATTCCCTGAGAACCACCCACAAGTTGGAGACCATACCCACCAATCTGAGGAAGGCTCCTTCAGGAACACCCAGCTTTCTGCCCGGGGCTCTTCCCGCATCACCACTGCTACCCCAGGACACCAGTGGGCACCAGAAACTATCAGACAATGCCAGAGACAACTAGATGGCTAAAGGCCAGCATAAAGGCACAATCAACAAAAGCCAAAGCAATATGGCATCTCTAGAACCCGGTTATCCCAAGGCAAGCAACCTTGGATATTCTAACACAACTGAAATACAAGAAAATGGCCTTAAACCAATCGTTATGAAGATAATAATGAAGGAAACAAATAAAATCCACAAAAACATACTGGAAGATACAGTCAAACAGATTGAGGCCATTAGAGAGGACTGTAGAGAGGAAATGAATAAATTATACAAAGAAATGCAAGCAAACACAAACAAACAGGTGAAGAAAAAATTTTTTAAATGGTTCAAGATCTGAAGATTGGAATGGAAAATATAAAAAAGCACAAACTGAGAAAATCCTGGAAAGAGAGAACTTGAAGAAAACAGGAACTACAGAGGTTAGCATAACCAACAAAATACAAGAGACCCAGGAAAGAATCTAGGTGTAGAAGATACAATAGAAGAAATTGGTGTATCTGTCAAGGAAAATGTTAAATCTAAAAAATTCCTGACACAAAACATCCAAGAAATCAAGAGCACCATAAAAACATGAAACCTAAGATTAATGAGAATAGAGGAAAGAGAACATTCCTGGCTCCAAGGCCCAGAAAATATTTTCAACAAGATTGTAGAAGAAAATTTTCCCAACCTAAAGAAAAATATGCCTATAAGCATACAAGAGGCCTACAGAACACCAAATAATTAGACCAGAAAAGAAAATACTCCTGCCTCATAATGATCAAAACACTAAATGTACAAAACAAATCAAAAATATTAAAAGCTGCAAGGGAAAAAGGCCAAGTAACATGTAATGGCAAACCTATCAGAATCACACCTGACTTTTCAGCAGAGACCATAAAAGCCAGAAGGGCCTGGGCAGGCATCTTGCAAACCCTAAAAAACCACAGATGCCAGGCCAAACTAGTATACCCAGTAAAACTTTAAATGACCATAGATGGAGAAAACAAGATATTCCACAACAGAACCAAATTTAAACAATATCTAAGTACAAACCCAATTCTATAGAAGATACTAAAAGGAAAACTCCCATCCAAAGAGGTTAACTACACACAAAATAAATAAATAAAACCCCTACAGGATAAAAATAACTTCACTACAGCAAAACCAAAACTATACAAGCACACACAATACCACAACCAACATCAAAATACAATAAATTAAAAGTCACTGGTCATTACTCTCTCTGAACATCAATGAACTCAACTCTCCAATAAAAAGACACAGACTAACAGAATGGATGGGTAAATAGGACCCAACATCCTGCTGCATACAAGAAACACACCTCAGCTATAGACAGGCATTATGTGAGAATAAAGGGCTGGAAGAAGGTTTTCCAACCAAACAGACCCAAAAGCAGGCTGCAGTAGCCATTCTAATATCTAATAAGACAAACTTTCACCCAAAATTAACCAAAAGAGATGAGGGTGGACGCTTCATACTCATCTTAATTCTGATGACATCTCACTTCTAAACATCTATGCCCCAAATACCAGGGTACCCACATTTGTAAAAGAAACATTAATAAAGCTTAAACCACACATCAATCCCCACACATTAATAGTGGGAGACTTCAACACCCCACTCTCACCAAAGGACAGGTCAACAAAACAAAAACCAAACCAAGAAATAATGACACTAACAGATGTCATGAATCAAATGGACCTAAAAGACATATACAGAACTTTTCATCTTAACACAAAAGAATATACCTTCTTCTCAGCACATCACAGAACCTTTTCCAAAATTAACCATAGAGTAGGTCACAAAACAAGCCTGAAAAGATACAAGAAAATTGAAATAATACCTTGTATCCTCTCAGACCACCATAGACTAAAGCTGGACCACAACAACAACAGAAATAACAAAAAGCCTACACACACATAGAAACTGAACAACTCTCTACTCAGTGACAACAGAATCAGAGAAGAAATCAAGAAAGAAATTAAGGACTTTCTAAAATTCAATTAAAATGAACAACTTACCCAAACTTATGGGACACAATGACAGAAGTGGTAAGAAGAAAGGTCATAGTATTAAGTGCCTTCATAAAGAGATTAGAGACATCTCATACAAGCAACTTAATGGCACACCTGAAAACCCTAGGAAAAAAGAAGCAGACACATTCAAGAGGAGTATACAGCTGGAAATAATCAAACTCAGAGCTAAAATCAATAAATTAGATACAAATAAAACAACTCAAAGGATCAATGAAACCAAGAACTGGTTCTTTGAGTACATCAACAAGATAGACAAACCCTTAGTCAAACTAACTAAAAGGCAGAGAGACAGTATCCAAATCAACAAAATAAGAAATAAAAAGGGAGATAAACAACAGACACTGAGGACATCCAACGAATCATTAGGTCTTACTTCGAAACCTATACACCACAAAACTTGAAAGTCTAAATGAAATGTGAAATTTTCTTGATAGATTCCACTTACCAAAGTTGAATCGTGATCAGGAAAACAAAATAAATACTCCTATATCCCCAAAGGAAATAGAAGCAGTCATCAAAAGTCTCCCAACAAAAAAGAGCCCAGGGCCAAATGCTTTCAGTATAGAATTCTACCAGACCTTCAAAGATGAGCTATTACCAATACTCTTCAAACTAGTCCACAAAATAGAAACAGAAGGAACATTACCAAACTCATTCTGTGAAGCCACTGTCACCTTCA
This sequence comes from Meriones unguiculatus, assembly GCF_030254825.1. Lineage (NCBI taxonomy): Eukaryota > Metazoa > Chordata > Mammalia > Rodentia > Muridae > Meriones > Meriones unguiculatus. The sequence goes on along the minus strand of NC_083352.1, from coordinate 124,634,606 downwards.
TATCTAAACCACATAAAGACCCAACAAAGAAAGAGAATTTCAGTCCAATTTCTCTTGTGAACATTGATGCAAAAATACTCAATATAATACCTGCAAACTGAATCCAAGAATACATCAAAGATATTATTCACATGATCATGTAGGCCTCATCTGAAAACCAGATACACTAAATCTAATAGAATAAAAAGTGAGGAAGAACCTTGAACTCATTGGCATAGGAGTCCTGAACAGAACACCAACAGCTCAGTCTCTAACATCAACAATTAATAAACAGGACCTCATGAAACTGAAAAGCTTCTGTAAAGCAAAGGACATTGTCAACAGAACAAAACAACAGCCTACACACTGGGAAAAGATCTCTACCAACCCTACATCTGACAGAGGCCTAATATCCAACATATATAAAGAACTCCAGAAATTAAACTCCAACAAACCAAATAATTCAGTTAAAGAATGAGGTACAGAACTAAACAGAGAATGCTCAACAGAGGAATATCAAATGGCAGGAAAACATTTAAAGAAATGTTCAACGTCTTTAGTCATCAAGGAAATGCAAATCAAAATGACTCTGAGGTTCCATCCTACACCCATCAGAATGGCTAATACCAAAAACTCAAGTGACAGCACATGCTGGCAAGGATGAAGAGAAAGGGGAACCCTCCTGCACTGCTGCTGGGAGTGCAAACTTATACCTCCACTTTGGATATCAATCTGGCACTTTCTCAGACAATTGGGAAAAATGCTACCTCAAGACCCAGCTATACCACTCCTGGGCATATACTCAAAAGATGTTCCACTATACATTTGCTCAACTATGTTCATAGCAACTTTATTCATAATAGCCAGAATCTGGAAACAACCTAGATGTCCCTCAACCAAAGAATGGCTACAGAAATTGTGATACATTTACACAGTGGAATACTACTCCGCTATTATAAACAAAGGAAATCATGAAATTTGCAGGCAAATGGGTAGAACTAGAAAAGATCATCCTGAGTGAGGTAACCCAGGAGCAGAAAGACATGCATGGTACATACTCACTTATAAGTGGATATTAGCAATATAATACATGATATTCATACTACAATCCACAGACCCAAAAAAGCTAAATAACAAGGAGGACTCTAGGGAAGATGCTTAATTCTCATTCAGAAGGGCAAATAGAATAGGCACTGGAAGCAATTGAAGAGAGGGAACAGAACGGGAGCCTGCCATAGATATCCTCTGAAAGATTCCACCCAGTAGGGGTTAAAAGCAGATATTGAGACTCATAACCAAACTTTGGGCAGAGTTCAGGGTGTCTTAGAGGAGAGTAGGAGAATAGAAGGACCCAGAGGAGAGAGGAGCTCCATAAGAAGACCAACAGAGCCAACAAATCCGGGCCCAGGGTGGCCTGCAGAGACTGATACACCAACCAAGGACCATGCATGGACAGGACCAAGGCATCCTGCTCAGATGTAGCCTATAGGCAGCTCAGTCTCCGTGTGGGTTCCCTAGCAAAAGAAGCAGGGGCTGTCTCTGACATGGACTCTGTTGCCAGCTCTTTGATCACTTCCCTTGGTGAGGCGGCCTTACCAGGCCACAGAGGAAGAGGATGCAGGCAGTCCTGGTGAAACTTGATAGGCTGGGGTCTGATGGCAGGGGAGGAGGACTCCCCCTTTCTGAGGACTAGGGGAAGGGGAGGAGGAAGAAGGAAAAAGGGTGGGTGGGACTGGAAGAAGATGAGGAAGGGGGCTACAATAGAGATGTAAAGCAAATAAATTATTTTAAAATTTAAATTTAAATTTAAATTTAAAAAACACTTAGGTGGCAGAATTCCTCTGTCCTGTACACGTAAGCTCTTCTAAAAACTCAAGAAACTACACATAACAGACTCCAAAACCTCACTCTATCCTTTGTCCCACTCAATGACCAATATAATCATATGTTATTTTTGATGTGCTGTCATATGCTACCAGCTGTCATATGTGCTACTAAGTCTTTATATGATCTGTCTATGTGATCTGTTTGTCATTTTATGTTCAAAAAGTTAAATAAGACTGAGAGCCACTAGATAATATGACTAATGCTAGTATTGCCACTCCTATTTTTAAGCTGTATACATGTAGTATACATGTATAGGCATTGGTATGCATGTATATACAGTACTTTGAGGCAATTTCATTTTTAACTCTATACAAATGCCGGATGTAGTGGCATATGCCTTTAATCCCCGTACTGGGGAGGCAAGTCGAGTTCAAGGCCATCTTGCTTACATTCATGAGTTCTAAGACAGCCAGGACTACATAGTGAGAGCCTGTCTCTTCCAAAACAACAAATAGATAGATAGATAGATAGATAGATAGATAGATAGATAGATAGATAGATAGATAGATAGATAGATAGGTAGGTAGGTAGGTAGGTAGGTAGATAGATAGATAGATAGATAGATAGATAGATAGATAGATGGGTGGGTGGGTGGGTGGGTGGGTGGGTGGATGGATGGATGGATGGATGGATGGGTAGATAGATAGATAGATAGATAGATAGATAGATAGATAGATAGATAGATAAAATTAAAATAAAAACTATACAACCTGCTCAAAGGTATACTAGAACATGTTAAATTTTCAATCCCATGTGTTTGATTATGTCATAAAATAGGTCCTCTTTTACAGAGGTCAAATGATTACCACATGATGCCCGTACTTATGACTATTAGAAATAAAATTAGACATAAAAGTCACTCAGTTTTTAAAAGATACAAGGGAGTTATAGATCTAACATGTATTTTAAGTGTGGTTTTGGTTTGGAGAAAAAATAAAGGTTAATGAACAGAGAAATGCTTTTGTATGAGAAAGGATTTCATGTGGAAAGGTAAAGACTGTTCCAAAATGAAAATTAGATGAGCACAAAGTTAGAAGGGTGAAGTGTGTGGTAGAGAGGTGATAAGAATAAAACTTAAGAACGTGGTGATAACCGTTAGGTTCAAAGTGGACCCCAAAAATGGCAGTGTTGCTGACAACGTCCTAAATGATAGTTTAGACTCAGCTCTGGCTAGACTCTGACTAGGTAAGCAGAAAAATTGCTAACAGATAAAAATAATGTAAACTCAGTATTCCTCATAAACCTGGTGACACAGGTTTCTGATTACCAGGAGAAGCCAATACCTCCCTTAGCTGCCCCTACAGTCAACTACCTCTAGCAAAGGGACATCCGGGTTCCTATTAACTCAGACAAATGACAACAGATCAAAATTCCCAGAATGCTCTGACTTACACATCCCTCCCACACAACCTGAACCCCATAAAACTGGCAAGGCTCTTTCCACTCTTGCTATTCTTTCTGCCTCCCAAGAGACAGCCTGGCAGTTTTGAATTCCCCAACAAACCTTCCTTTCTGCCCAGGCAGTGGTCTAGTCCAGTGGCTTCACGTGTAATAACAAAGTCAATTATAATTATGAGTTATTGAATTTTTAATATCAGAATTTATTACCTTGAGATAAAGCCAACGCCTCATTCTGTTTACACCATAAGGTTTTCTTTAGTATTGGTCTTTTCTTAGCAATGTTTACAAAGAAATAGCTTGCTCAGAAAGGCAAAGACACTTATTCCTTAACAAAAGAAACATTTGAAATCTGTGATTAGATTTTATTTGTATGTTTTTTATGCTTTCACTTGCTACACAGCTACTTCCTTAACAATGAAAAAATTCTCTTCAAAAGAAGTATGCCTGGGGCTGGACAGACAGATGCTCAGTGGGACAAGAGCTTGCTCCTCTGGCAGGGGACCCACATTAGGTTCCCAGCACTTACATGTGGCAGCTCACAATTGCCTGAAACTCCGGCTACAGTGTATGCACATGTACACACACACAAATAAAAATAAAATAAATCCACCACCACCCCCAAAAAAAAGAAAATAATACTTGCCCAAGGCATATCCTGCCAAACTGAAGAGTGACCATGGACCTCATTTTAATAGATAAATATTTGGATTTTATTTTTAATATATTACAACATATTTATAAATTTGAACTGTTGAATAAAGAAATGACACTAATAAATTGTCAAATTTTGCTAAAGCTTTGCTTTCAACTACATTGACAATGGAATATCCCATGTAACTAAATATTTTTCTCATTTTTAATGTTTCTTTAATACTTACATAAATAAATCTTTTTAAATTGCTTAAGATATTTAGTATTTTACTTGGTATGTCTCTATGTAATAAAATTATATGCCAACCTTAGTTTGTTGTTGTTTTGTTTGTTTTTTTTCAAGACAGGGTTTCTCTGTGTAGCCCTGACTGTCCTGGAACTCATGCTAAAGACCAAGCTAAACTCAGAGATCCGCCTGCCTCTGCCTCCTGAGTGCTAGGATTAAAGGTGTGCATCGCCAGTCAGTCAACCTTAGTTTTAATGAAAAACATTATGGACAGGCATAAGGATGCATCCTACATAGAAAAAGCCAGTCTCAACAAACAAAAAGAAAATTATGTCCTTTCACTAATCATGGTTTTGCTATGACTGCTTACTTGCCCAGAACTCCTGTCTTATGTTTAAACTAATTCAAGTGTTCACTTTTTTTTTAATTATTCAGTACAATTTGGATAAAATAAATCTACATGTTTGAGGTTTTGGTTTGGTTTGCTTTTGGTTTATTTGTTTTGTAATGTTGCTTGGCTTTATTTATGTCGGTATTTCCAAAAACAAAAAAACATTACAAAATGCTCAAGTGAAGAGAAAACAGAAGTAAGGGTTCCTGGGTTTCTACTATCTATACTGTGTGATCATGTGGCCCATCTATCCTCTTGGCTCCTAGCTCCACAGAAACAGCCATCAAAACATTTGTTCTGTTCAGCGGCAGTGAGACCTGGAGCTCAACCCGGACAACACTGAACAAGCCACATATACAACACAGAAAACAAACCATAGCTCCACATGAAAGGAAGAAAAATCCGGTGTCCGGGCTTCAAAGACTCTACACAGGTCTGGAGCAACGGAAAAAATCACGGTTGGTTGGAAATGAAGACTAAGTGCTTCGCCTTAGGATAGAGGAAGAAATCCAAAACTAACAAAGAAACACTTCCAGACCTCAAAGTACTTCACTCTTCCTCTTTGGAAAATGGATAATAAAGAGGAGATAAGGGTGTAACTGAATAGCTGACTCCGTTAAAGGGGAAAGGCGGTGATGGAGGCAGATAGGAAAGGGCTACTTGTCCAGAGCCCATGAGGAAGACTCTTTCCTCAGAGTCCAGAAGGTTGCAGTGCAGATCACCTGAAGGGCATGTCACTACCCTAGAAGAGAACAGGGCATACCAGGGCAGCCAGAAGTTTGGTGACAAAATCTAGATAAATCTTTAAATCTTCCAAAACAAATCCCATTTATATTTTGTTTGGGGCCAGAAGGTATGGCCATGACACTCAAAGATGCCTAAACTTTGAATCTAAACATTTTAGGTTTAAAAAAACTTCCTCCTAACTAAAAAAATATATTGGGGCTAGAAAGATGTTGGGAGTGCTTACTGCTCTTACAAAGGACATGAGTTTCGTTCTTAGCACTCACATCAGGTGGCTCGCTATTACACTAACTCCAGCTTCCGGTACCTGATGCCTCTGGTCTCTGGGGCACTTGCATTCATGTGCACAGACACACAAACACTTAAAAATAATAAAGGGCTGGAGAGATGGCTCAGCCATTAAGAGCACTTGTTCTTACAAAGGATCTGAATTTGGTTCCCAGCACCCACATGTTGGCTCACAGCCATCCATAAGCATTCATATGGTGCAAATACATACATGCAAACAAAACACTCACACACATAAAATAAATAAATCTAAAAATATTAAATCAATAATAAATCTTTTTTTAATTAACTGGAGCATCCAATTCCATTACTATTTTTAACTTTAACTCCACCTGCAGTTGGTGACACCTTTAAATTAACTCCAGTACACTAAATTAGAGTGCCTGTCCCCTTCCTCTGCTGTCTGTAAACTAATATTACATCTGTTACTTCTATTACATCAGTGTCATCAGATACAAAGGACAGACCAGATTGTATGGAGACTGGATCATCATGCTTCAGGAATCTCTTTCTTGTAACCACATCTTTCTCCTAAAGCTCTGAATTCCTGGTTATTCAGCCTCATCTTCATCAAACTCTAGTCCTGTGAACTCCCAGGCCTGTGGAGCATGAGACAGTATTTCCCACGCATGGCCAATAGGAAACTATAGAAGTTACCAGGAAAAGCTATGCCTGTGTTGTTACCATTTTAACAAGGCACACCTGTGCTGTCAGAGCTTCAGTGACAAGTGTGGAAAGTAAGAATGTTTGGGGTCTAAAGTCAAAATTGCCCAGGGAGCTGTTCATGTATTGATCTAAGGAAAGGATCCAGAGGATCATTCACACCTTCAGCCTACTCACGTAGAGGCCCATTAACCAGGAAATGACTCATGCTGCCAACAGGCTCAGAATCCAGGAGACTGTAAATTTGTTGACCAAAAGACAAATCTAGGACCTAGAAATCCACGTGCTTGTGGCCACCAGGGCAGGCCCAGTACCCGGAGGCTGAAAGCACAGGATTCCCCCTTACATGATCAGGGGTCAGCAGCACACTGCCACTCAATGAGGCCTAGTACTCAAGAAGCCACCCATATGCTGACTTCAGAGCAAGCCAAGTCACAGAAGATTGAGCCCATACTGCTCATGGTGTGGGCCCTATACCCAGGGTGGGGGGGGGGGGGGGAGTGCTCACTTTGATTAACTGGGCAAACCCAGTTCCAAAGAGGTAAATACATACAAATAAGCATGAGCCCAGTATAGACTTGATGGTGCAGGCCCAATACTAAGCGGACTGTCCGCACAATGACCCCAAGGAGGAAGACTACCTTCTATAGCACCTACACTGACTTCAGAAGGAGCTAGTTCCCAAGGGAATGCCCATATACCGAATTCAGTGCAGCCTCAGAGCCCAAGAAGTCAACTGTAGCTCTCCCTGGAGTGGGTTAGTGAAGGGGATGACCAAACAATTATCCTAAGGCATTTCTGTATGCAAGCAGGCACAGTAAAGAAAATGCCAATGTGACTGCTCCGTAGTAGAGCTAAGGAAAAGGTTTTTATTGTAAATAATAGATAGAGAGAAAAATATCCAGAGGAATCTGGAAGAGTCCAGAGAAAAGAGAAAGAGAAACAGATTGGACATGGCCATGGTGAAGACTATTTGTGAGAGATGGGAGAACAGCAGAGGTAGGGGAGGGGGAGGGGCAGGACATGCCATTATAAAAAGAACAAATTGGTACCTGGGAGGAAGGGAAACTCGGAAGGTGAAAAAGGCTAAGTTGATGGCTTAGGGGCTTTGAATATATATAATAAGTACTTGTGAATCGGCACTGAAGGAGCCTGGAGGGTGGCACAGGCTTTGAGAAGCAAGTTCAGGTATATGTCAACAGAACCATATGTCCCTTCTGCTAGGGTTAAGACAAAAAAAAAAAAAAAAGACTCCTTTGGAAGATTGGAACCAATTTCACAAGTTCCTGAGAAATGCTGGCTTTTATCCAACCACCAGAAATTTCCCTACGGTCCAGTTTAAGATCATTTCTCGACAGGGTCTTCCTATTGGACTGCCTAAGACCCCAACAAGTTCTAATACCCAGGAATGCCCTGTACACTGCTCATGGGACAGAACAGATACACAGGTGGGTAATGGGCCTCAGGGAAGATTCCGCAGCCATGCGACTCTGCCCAGGCTGACCGTAGAGAAGGATAAAAACTCGGATAAGCTTTGCATGATACTCCCAGCGTATCCCCTGTACATAGGAAGTGTCGAAAAACTACCCCCAAGCTAGTTCCAGTATCCACAATGTCACTCTCACGCTTCCACCCAGAAAAAGCTCATTATCCAGGGGCTGCCCACATATTCAGTGCAGGGTAGATATCCAGTGAGTCTCCCCTGAAGTCAGATGTGGCCAGCACCCTTCGAGACACTGCTCCCTAATGCCCCACAATAGTCAGAAGGTTACCTCTGAGCTGCTAACCGCAGAGTGGACTTGATGCTCAGAAAGTCAATGAACACTGCAACCCTTGCAGGCCCAATAACATGGAATAAACCATGCTGCCTCTATAGAAGAGCCCAAGAGGCCTCTTCGTACACTGACCTGACAGTAGAAAGAATACGCATGGGGCTCCAGTCACACTGCCTGTAGAACTGGCCCAGTGGCACGGCCCACAGGATGAAATAGAGGATAGCAAGAAGACCCTGTCTGAGAGCTGAAAATATCTGCCTTCTTTCTGCGACAGCACTACAGTGATCCACCTTGTGTTCTAAAAAAAAAAAAAAACTAATTAAAAAACAACACCATATAAAATCCAGTTTTTAGAGCTGAGGAGCACAAAACCCTGGGTTTGATCCTCAGCTCTAAGGGGAAAACAATCCACATTTCCTCTTTGCAAACAAATAAACAAAAAAAAAAAAAAAGTTGCCAAACAAATACATACTGAACTATTAAGTAAATAAAATAAAATCTAACAAAAGGTTCAGGGGAAATCTGAATCTAGAAGATGCAAGGATAAATGAGGAGAAGGAAGAGGAGGAAGAGGAAAAAAGGAGGAGAAGGGAGATGAGGAAGAAAAAGCTGCAGGGGCTGGAGAGTAGGCTCAGCAGTCAAGAGCACTAGCTGCTCTTTCTGAAGACCCAGGTTTGATTCCCAGCATCCTCTTGGTGGCTCACAACTGTCTATAACTTCAGTTCTGGGGGATCTAATGTCTTCTTGAGGTCTTCACAGGCACCAGGCCCATAAGTAGTGCACAGACATACAGAGAATTCTTTTAAGTTCTTCAGTGGAAAAGCAAGAAATGTACAACTACATATTATCAGCCATACTCCTGACTGCTGGATGTGTTCCATCTAGTTTAATCCATGAAAATCCCAAAAGAGAGGATATCAGATTCAAGGAGGATGAAGGAGCTAAGGCACAGCTGGATAATCACACAAGGCCATGCAGCTGTAGGCAGTCAATTACAATTCAATTCTGGGTCCATCCAGCCCCAAAAGCTGTGCTCAAAAAATCCTGCATTCTTCTAAACTATGGGATCATCACATTTTGTAAATTACAAAATACATTCAAGAAACTATTAAGACAAGTAATCTCAGCCGCCACAGAAACTAAGACAGAAGAATCAAGACCAGGTTGGGTAATTTATTCAGATTCTGTCTCAAAGTTGAAACAAAGTAAGCAGTGTGGAGTAGGACAAGCTGGGGATGGGAGGACAGGATGATCAGGAGCTCCAGGTCATCATCACATACAACAGCAAGTTTGAGGACAGCATGGTTTAATGATACTCAGCTACAAAAAAACAAATAAATAAAAAGTAAGGGGCTAGAGAGGTGGCCCGGTGGATAGAAGCACTTGTTCTTGCAATGGATTGAAGTTCAGTCCCCAGCACCTACACAGGGGCTCACAACCATCCATAATTTCAGTTGAAGGGAACCCAACCCCCTGTTCTGACCTCTGCGGCCAATAGGCACACGCATGGCACACATACATAGATAAAAGGAAAAAACTTACAGACATAGAACAAATAAATCCGGTTTTTTCTGTAAAATACTGTTAATAAAACCAACAGGTTCTTTTAAAGACTTGGGATATAATTCCACAGTTGAGCACATACCCAGCATATGCAAGACTATAGATTCAAGCCCTAGACCTAAAAAAATTTAAATGAGACTTCATTAAGCGTATGTCACCTCAGCAAACAATATCACACTTCACCTACAAATTCAAAAGTTTTGGAGATACAAAGTACCCAGGAGAGGGCCCTGTGAACTGTGACTCTCCCAAAGATCAGAACTGATCACACCACAGAAGCAATGACACAAAAGGCCTGACTCAGTCTCTGCTTGCGGAAGACTGGACACAGACAAAGATGTGAGAAAACGGGAGTGAAAGCCTGTCCACCAGCGTGTGAAATGTGTGATAAAGACACAGATATCAAAGGTTGAAATCTTGATGCCTGAGTCAACAGAGCACCTTTGGCTCAGCTCGCCCATTGTCCTCTCTCCACGCAGAGGGCATTAAGAGTTGGCACCTACCTTAGTTGTCACACGCAACTGTGATCTCAGGCCAGCCTTGGACAGCCCTGAAAGGCTCTCCTTCAAAGGCACATCAGCATGTCAAATCACTTAGTGGCTGAGACAAGCTGACCTTTGTCAGCCCTTTGTCCCCAGATAAGAAACCTGCCCTGCATGACACACTCCATGCATCCTAGATTAGCAGAATTCAATGGCTGCTCTACCTCCTAAAACCAGGAGGCCCAGAGCTACCACAGATTGCCTCCCGCTCTACCCACTCACCACCTCTTCCATAAGTTGTCTGACTCTAAAGAACTGCTGAGGACATGGGACAGAGACCTAATCACTGAGAGGTGGCACAGCTGGCACCAAAAACGTGATTCAATTTCCCTCAAATGTCTAAAAAATAAAATAGAATATAAAAAATAAGTCAGACCCAGAAAACTTTGATTCTGCCTTCTATGGAGCATCACTCTGAGTCATGCCCTGTGAGAAAAGGTCAGCTGCTGATTGCGCTTTGCAGCTGACATTTTACCAAGACCACAGTGGGGCCTTTTAGGGGGAGCAGCAGCTGAGGTTCAGAGCAAGGACCAGTGTGGCTGGGAAAGCCCTGCGATGGCCATGCTGGGGCTGCAAGCAGAGGACAAGGACGAGTGCTCTATGCCCAGCATGTGGGAGCGGAACTGGCATGAGTGACCTCCACTCGAATGACCCTGTCCTGGTTTGGACCTTTGATTTCACAAGACACTGTGACATCAAGTACAGGGAAAATGGCAAACCCTTCAGGGATGGGAGCCCTGCAGCCTTCTTCCCAAGTGGGGGGAAAAAAAAAAAAAAACGCATGCTCAGAAAACAGGCATGGAAGCCTGAGAACCACAAAATGAGAAAAGAGGCAGAAAGAAGTCAGGCCTCCAGACAGAGACCTGCTAAGTACAAAAGTACAAAGCAGAACAATGTCAGACTACTAACATCATTCATGCCTCATTCTGTTGCTGAACTTAGGGTCACACACCCTGTGCCCCATCCAACAAGCCAGGTTTGAACAATAAGACAATTAAGGGCCAAATGAATGTAAAAAGCACAAAAAGGAGATTTAATTAATATGCTGGGAAGCAGGACAAAGAGACCCAGTAACATACTATCCCCCATCAAGTCCATTTTTAGGGTCCTGGCATGAGGTTCAGGTTAAGTAGAGTCCAAAGTTATTACAGCAAAGCAGCCCCAGTCAAGGTGTGCTGGCTGCCATCATGTCTCCCCTGCACTCTCTGATGAGCTGTTGGCTGTGAAACCCTTCCCAGGATACAACCCTCTTCTGGCCGGCATAAGCTCCAGCCTTTCTGTTTCCGGACTGAGATTCAGAAGTTATTTCCAATCCACAGCCATGCCTGGTGGCAGCCTGCTAGCCGGTAGGGACCATGGTGTCTCTTTAAAATAGCCTCATCCTTCCTCTTTGCACTCCATCAGGTCACTCCAATCGGCACAATTCTTCCCATAGGCGACATGTTCCTCCAGGAGCTCAACTCCTTGTGCTGCCATGACATTTGACCTTACACCCAGCAACTCCAGAATTCTGCTTTCCTACGCTGCTGCCCAGCAATGCCAGGATCTATTTCCCTGGGCTATGGGTAGGGCCGCTCCTTCCCACGCCATGGGCAACCAGCTCCTGTGGGGATCTAACTTGCTCTCACCTCCAGGTCAGCCCAACTGTTGACGATATCAATACCAGTGCAACCAAGGGGGTAAAAATGTCTTGACCCTCTCTGAACATTGAACATCCTCGACCAGAAGAAAAGCAGTTTCTTATATAAAGAAAAGAATAAGAAGAAAGAAGAGAAGAGAGAGAATGACTAAATCAACAAACTACTTCAGATGTTCAAGTCCAAGCCCAGAAACAAAAAACAAACACATACACACACAAACAAAAAACACACACAGCAACATACCCCCTCCTAAAAGTTTCTTAAACTATATGGTAAATATCCCAAGTTAAAATGACCTGTAAGAACTTTTAGACAAAGAATTCTTTTAGACAAAAGAATGATTACAACTCTGATGAAAGAAATCAAAGAAGCTCTGAACACATACCAAGAGGATGGAAACAAAGAGCTGTATGCAAGGAGGAAGTCAACCGAAGACATGAAAAGAGAATTCAACAAAGAACAACATGCTGACATAAACCCAAGTAAAATTATCAGTGGAAATCCCCACCAGTAGAATGGATCATATAGAAAACAGAATGTCAGACAAAATAAAGGAAGTGGATTACTCAGTAAAGGTCAATGATAAATGTTTACAAATCTTCAAGCAGAAGATGGGAAAGTTTTGGAACTCCATAAAAAGACCTAACCTTCACTTGATGTATATGGAAAGGGAAAAATGACATACTGAAAGTACAAAGAATATTGTCACATTTTGTTAAGATTTATTTTGTGGGGGTTTTTTTTTTTTTTTACAATATGCATGTGATCACCTGTGCATGTAAGCATGCATGCATAAGCATTCCTGACAGGCCAGAAGAGGGTATTAGATCCCCAAAACAGACTTACAGGTGTCTGTAAAGCAGCCTGATGTGGGTGCTGGGAACAAAATTCACTTCTTCTGCAAGAGCAGCAAGTGCTCTTAAGCATTTAGCCATGTCCCAGCCCCAGCAGTAAACATATTTTCAATAAAATTATTGAAGAAAATTTCCCAAACAGAAAAAAAGAGATGCCTATCCAAGTACAAAAGGCCCATAGGACACCAAATAGACAGGACCAGAAAAGAAATTCCCACAATACACTGTGATGAAAACACTAAAAACAGAATTAAGAAAATGTACTTCAAGCTGCAAGAAAGGTCAAGTGACTTGTAAAGGTAGGCTCATTAGAATAACACCTGATAATCTCATAGAAACATTAAGGCTGGAAGTGCCTGGAAAGATGTATTTATTCTAAGGACACAAATGGCAAAGAGACGGTTGTAACCCAGCAAAATTACCTATGAAATGAAGGAGAAATAAACCCCTTCCACATTAAAAACAGATTAAAGGATTATGACCAGCAGTCAGCTCTAAGAGGATACTAGAAGGAACAGCTCAGACTGAAGAGAAGGGTAAACACACTCAAGGGACCACAGGGTATAACCAAACCTGGCAAACATGAGCTAGGGTGAGGAATGAGAAACTGAAGGGCAGTCAGAAGGCTTGACAAAGATGAAAAGTGTGAAAAGCCTATGACTATCAGTGATCTTCCAACCCAAGGAAGAAAGCTTTAATTAGAGGGGATAGAACACAGAACACAGATGACACGAAGGGAGAGTAAAGGTTTAAGTATGAAAAGGGGTCAGGGACAGGAGATGATGGTGGTAAATTAGCCCAAACTAAGGGTACATGAAGATATCTTATGGAAATCCACTAGGTTATAAGCTCATGAGAAAACACTCTTTTGTTCTTGTTTGGTTTTTATAGACAAGATCTGTCTGCATAGCCCTAAATGTTCTGAAATTCACTGTGTAGACCAGGCTGGAATCAAACTCATTGATCTATCTGACTCTGCCTCGCAACAGCTGGTATTAAAAGCACATGTCCCCATAGCCAGTTAGAAATAAAATTTTTAAGTGACTCTGAAGCAGAACTATCCTGCCTGTATAGACAAGGCTACCCCAAAAAGACATGGGTATTGCATGGAAAATCTCACCCTCATGTTATTGGTCAGAAAGGTCCCAGAGGTTCCCAAACAGCACAGACTATTTGCTCTTGGTGCTGTCTTAGTTAGGCTTTCTATTGGTGTGACAAAACACCATGACCAAAGCAACTTGAAGAGAAGGTTTATTCAGTTTGCACTCTCAGGGGACAGTCCATTCCTGAGGGAAGTCAGGCAGGAACTCAAAACAGGGCAGTTATCTGGAGCCAGGAGCTGATGCAGAGGCCATGGAAGGGTGCTGATTACTGGCTTGCTTCCCCATGGCCTGCACAGCCTGCTTTCTTATAGAACCCAAGACCCACCAGCCCAGGGATGGCACCACCCACAATGGGCTGGGTCCCCTCCCATTTATTACTGATTAAGAAGATACCTTCTTATGGAGGCATTTTCAACATTGAGACTCCCTTCTCTCTCGTGACTAGTCTAGCTTGTGTCAAGCTGACATTAAACTAGGCAGCACAAATGCCTTCTTGAACCAGATGATAAGACCCTATTACACAGTCATCACAAACTAAAGATGCAGGACATGGAGGATTCTGTTTACCAGGAATCTCTCTCCCTGCAGCATAGCTTATACAGCACCAGAAGGTACTGTGCATGCTTCTGGGGAATCTTGGGGAGAGAAGACATCAACAGTCTCACCCAACACTGGATGCTGCGAGCTGTAATACTGATTATCTCAACACAATGTGCCCACTGGTGCAATGGTGGAATGACAGTTGTGTGATAACCAAGGGCTTTCTGATTGAATATGAGGCCTGCTTCCCAGGGGGACTTCATGCCTGCTATTGTAAACTGGTCAAAAGCAAATGACTACGGAGATCACAGGACAGGGGGATGGGACCTACTCTTGTTTTGCTACAGGTTGGTGCTACCCTTTAACAGTCGAGCCATCTCTCCAGCCCTCAAACCACTTTCTAAGTATTCATATATACACATATAGACTTTTGTTGCCCTTGACTTTGGTCAGAGATCATTCTTTTACAGTGTCTAGTGGTTAATGCAGCCCCAAAACTAGTCAAAGTGTGAAGTATAAATAACTGAGTATGTATCTGTGGACAAGTAATCTGCACCAAACTCCCACACACAAGGCTCAGAAAACATCCAGAAAGAGGACAGAGACAATGTTAAGGGGTGGGAAGAACTGGGAACTGCTAACTTCTGGACATGACATGACTGTCACATACATGGCCTCCTACCAGCCGTGTTCACCTGCAAAGACCTCCAAAGGATCAAACCAGTCAAGAGTCCAGTATGGAGGGAGCAGGGCCAAAGAAAGATCTGCCCTTAGGGAGTGGACTAGCAGCAGTTGTTGATGGGTGAAGAGTTGCTTTCCCTCGTGGAAGCTGCAGGTACCTTCCCCACACAACGCTGGAAAGCCCCAAGTGGACGCAAGAGATATAAATAACCAAAAGAAGAAAAATGTGAACCTATGATGGAGAGGAAACAAGGGCACTAGAGGGAGGTAGTGGTAAGTGAATATCCTCAAAATACATTGTACAAATGTACATTTTCAAAGAACAAGTAAATATTACTGAAACTATAAATGCACACACAGTATCCTCATCCCTGCCAGGCTTGTTATAATTCCACAGAAAGAAGAAATTCCTCAGCTCAATCCAACACTAGACCACTGCTCTGCTCTGCTCAGCTCAGTTTGTCACTAGACTCCATCCATCCCTGCACATCCCTGATGCAGGAATAGGTTCTCATAGGGTGGGATGCTTCATGTCACTCATACCTAAGACAAAGTATTTGACAAGAGGCCATCACTGAAAACTATAACCAAGGGACACCGTGGCTGTATCATGGATGCCTGCCCTTCTGCTGATTGTTAGGAGTTGAGTTTAAACATAGAGCGTTATGTGATATCATAAAAGGACTTTCACAGGACCACTTTCATGTCAGCCTTGTGACCCTATCCATCTTTTTCTTTCCACTTTTTTATTTTTTTATTTTTTATAATTCATTCACTTTATATCCCAATTTTAACCTCCTCCCTTGCTTCCTCCCTGTCCCACCCTCCCTTCCTCTTCTTCCTTATCCTTCTCCCCTAAACCAAAGAAAGGGGGCCCCCTCCTCCCAACCATCTGACTCCTAGCCCATCAAGTCTCATGAGGACTTTCTGGGTCCTCTTCCTCAGTTTCCTGACAAGGCCTCCCTGCAAGGAGGAAGTGATCAAAGAGCTGGTAACAGAGTCCATGTCAGAGATAACCTCTGCTCCCTTACTAGGGATGCAGATGAAGAATGAGCTGTCTATCAGCTATATCTGAGCAGGGAGCCTGGGTCCTGTCCATGCATGGTCCTTAGTTGGTGCACCAGACTCTGCAGGCCACCCTAGGCCCAGATTTGTTGGTTCTGTTGATCTCCTTATGGTGCTCCTGTCCCCTCCAGGTCCTTCTATCTCTCTACTCTTCCTTAAGACTCCCTGAACTCTGCCCAAAGTTTGGTTATGAGTCTCAACATCTGCTTTTCTTAAATTATTTATTAATTACACTTTATTCACTTTGTATCCCCCCTATGGTTCCCTCACTCCTCCCGTCCCAATCCCTCCCTTCCTCTACCCTCTGCACGCATGCCCCTCCCCAAGTCCACTGACAGGGGAGGTCTTCTTTTCCTTCCTTCTGATCCTAGTCAATTTGGTCTCATCAGGAGTGGCTGCATTGTCTTCTTCTGTGGCCTGGTAATGCTGCTCCCCCCTCAGGAGGAGGTAATTAAAGAGCAGCCCAATCAGTTCATGTCAGAGACAGTCCCTGTTCCTATTGCTATGGAACCCACTTGGACTCTGAACTACATCTGTGCAGGGGTCTTAGGTTATCTCTATGCATGGTCCTTGGTTGGAGTATCAGTCTCAGGAAAGACCCCTGTGCTCAGATTTTTTGGTTCTATTGCTCTCCTTGTGTAGTTCCTGTCCTCTCGAGATCTTACTATTTCCCACTTCTTTCATAAGATTCCATGCACTCTGCCCAAAGTTTGACCATACATCTCAACATCTGCTTTGATAGTCTGCAGGGCAGAGCCTTTCAGAGGTCCTCTGTGGCAGGCTTAGCTTGTTCCCTGTTTTCTTCTTCTTCTGATGTCCATCCTCTTTGCCTTTCTGGATAGAGATTGAACATTTTAGCAAGAGTCCTCTCTCTTGATTAGTTTCTTTAGGTGTACAGATTTTAGTAGGTTTATCCTATATCATATGTCTATATGAGTGAGTATATACCGTGTGTGTCTTTCTGCTTCTCGGATAGGTCACTCAGGATGAGTGAGATCTCACCATTTACCTGCAAATTTCATGATTTCCTTGTTTTTTTATTGCTGAGTAGTATTCCATTGTGTAGGTGTACCACAATTTCTGTATCCATTCCTCCACTGAGGGGCATCTGGGCTGTTTCCAGCTTCTGGCTATTACAAATAAGGCTGCTACAAACATGGTTGAGCAAATGACCTTATTGTGTACTTGAGCCTCTTTTGGGTATATGCCTAGGAGTGGTATAGCTGGACCTTGAGGAAGCATTTTCCTAGTTGTCTGAGGAAGCGCCAGATTGATTTCCAGAGTGTCAACACCTGCTTTTAACCCCTGCTGGGTGGAGTTTTTCAGGGGACATCTATGGCAGGCTCCCGTTCTGTTCCCTCTCTTCAACTGCTTCCAGTGCCTATTCTATTTGCCCTTCTGAATGAGAATTAAGCATCTTCCCTAGAGTCCTCCTTGTTATTTAGCTTCTTTGGGTCTGTGTATTGTAGTATGGATATCCTGTATTATATGTCTAATATCCACTTATAAGTGAGTATATACCATGCATTCTGATTTTGGGTTACCTCACTCAGGATGATCTTTTCTAGTTCTACCCATTTGCCTGCAAATTTCATGATTTCCTTGTATATAATAGTGGAGTAGTATTCCATTGTGTAAATGTATCACAATTTCTGTAGCCATTCTTCGGTTGAATGTTTCCACATTCTGGCTATTACAAAAAAAAAAAAAGCTGCTATGAACATAGTTGAGCAAATGTCCTTGTTACATGGTGGAGCATCTTTCAGGTATATGCCCAGGTGTGGTATAGCTGGGTCTTAGAGTAGTGCTATTCCCAGTTTTCTAAAAAACCAGCAGATTGATTCCAAAATGGTACAAGTTTGCCCTCCTACTCACTGGCACAGCAGACAACTTCCTGAACAGAGCAATAAACAGCTTAGGCTCTAAGATCAACAATTACTAAGTAGGACCTCATGAAACTGAAAAGCTTCTGTAAAGCAAAGGACACTGTCAATAGAACAGAATAACAGCCTACAGACTGGGAAAAGGTCTTCATCAACACCCTACATCTCACAGAGGGCTAATATCCAAGATATACAAAGAACTCAAAAAGTTAAACACCAGCAAACCAAATAATCCAATTAAAGAGTGAGGTACAGAGCTAAACAGAGAATCTCAACAGAAGAATATCAAACAGCAGAGATACACTTAAAGAAAGGTTCAACATCTTTAGTCATCAGGGAAATTCAAATCAAAGCAACTGTAAGATTCCATCTTACAATCATCAGAATGGCTAAGATCAAAAACTCAAGTGACAGCACATGCTGGTGAGGATATGGAGAAAAGCCAAATTCATCTTGACATTGTATGTAGTCATCCAACATCCTAATAAATACATAGCAGCAAAACATAAGAAAGCTTATGGGGATGTAAAATAAGAAGGGGTCAGATAAACCTCCTTACAATACACTCCATAAACACATTAATGAGCTCAATTCATTGGCTGCTCCCCATCCCAAGCTTGAACACAGAACACAAAGAACCATCAAGCCCCAAGGGGCATTACACACTCCATCTGTGAAGTGCCTGACCTGCCATCCCCAGACCTGCTCTGACAGGCAGAGGAACGTGCCAACAAAAGCGAGAACAAAGAGTAGCTGCTGATTCTGGAAAGCAGACTGCATCACACCTGTCTTATCAGCTCCTCTGGATCTGCCCCCTTCCTCCATGATGACCTTTCTAGGCGACACTGGGTAGACTATAAAAATAGGATGCAGCTTGGAGGTTAACAGGCAGAAGCAGGAGCAGGAGGAAAATCAGCTTCTGAAGACGTCGACCCTTCCACAACGGGCAAGGTAAGGGCTGCCCAGGAGAATGCACACAGAAGGGCAGGGAGGACGGCGATGAGCATGGGACAGGTCACCTCTGGACAGACGACTAGGGCTTATGACCGACAGTCTAGAATGTTGCTCTGATGCTGAACTGCGGGGCACAGGGCCTAGCATGAGCTCGTGGATTACAAGAACCTGTGAGACTGTTTTAAGAAAATGGGAAACTGACTGCTGGAACTCACAGAGAGCTCCATCAGGTCAGCATAGCATGAACTCATTAATAGGCATGCACACCTCATTTTGCCTTAGAGTGTGTTTAGATGAGTGCGATTTCCCAGAGGTCAGAGAGGAAAGAGAGATCTGGAGAAAGTGTGGTGAAATTTATTTTCCAAAAAGGCAATTTATTCAAGGCAAGAAATTGATGTTGGCTTCAATTTACTGGAAACACTTTCTGGTGGTGATGGCAATGGAGAACTTGCTTTTGCTAATATTTGTGCCTGGTACCAACCTGACCCATCACAGCCATTCTCTAGGATTCATAACTTTTCAGACATAGGCCAGCTCTACTCTGGGAAGACACAGCTGCTGCAGATTGCTGGAACAGGCAAAGAGGACAGAACATGGCAAGATTTGAAAGATGAAAGGAGAGGGATTACAGATTATATTTTTCAATAATGTCAAGTTATTACCAGTCACAGGTAGAGAAGGCATTTGCTGGGCAGTGATGTCACAGGAGCCTCCTTTATGTCAAGTTGAGTGTGCTTCTGTAAAGTTGGGGGTATGGCTGAAGTTTTGGAGAATGGTTCTTTTTATCACGAACACATGTGAAGGGTTCCAATTTCATAAACCCAAATTTCACTTATTTATCTTGGAGTCAAGATTTCACAGACGTTGCCCACAAGGCAGGAAGACAGAAACACCTTAAACAAGTTGTCCTATGACTTACACACACATGACTTGGAACACGCATAAACCCCAATGGAAAGTTATGAAGAAATGTAATTAGAACATTTAGAGACAGGCCAGGCATGCTGGTGCACAGCTTCAATCCCAAACTCAAGGGACAGAGGAAGACAGATCTGTGGGATATCAAGGCTAGCTTGGTCTACAAAGCAAGCTTCAGAAAAGCTGGGACTACAGAGTAAGACCTTGTCTCAGAAATAAATAAACAAATGCATAACAGTAAATGTCAGAGACAGAAGCACTGAGAGAGTAAGGGTAAGCGAGGAATCTGAGAAGGTGGCGTAGAAAATAGTCTCCAGAAGTCACCAGCACAGCTCAGATCCACGGAGAGGGAGTTCTGCCACCTAAGACAAGGGAAGCCCGGGCGAGAAGGGGACCTAATGCCTACTTTGCCGGCACACTGAGATGCGTCGTCTCAGAAAAGGTCCAACACCAGCTACTAACTAAGAAGGTGCTCAGGGGAAGAGAACTGAGATGGTAGCTAAGGACACCAAACCTGACATGTTCAGGTCCCAGGGTGACCGGGACCCAGCCAAGAGGCTGAGGACATAGCTCAGTGGTAGAGCAATGCTGTAATGTGGGCGAGTCCTGTGAACAAGCTCCGGACGGAAAAACAAAAGAGGTGGTGAAATGTATGTCTGTGATAACGCCAAGGACGCGTGGCTGCGCATGGCACTGGGAAATATATGTCCGCAGGAACTTAGACCTCGGGGCGGGGCTCTGCCCACACTGACATGTTGCAGCCAATCCTGACAGCACATTTACCCATGATGAAAACGGAGGAAGGACTTGCTTCCTCAGCATGTTTACTGCCATGTATCAGACCGAATTCCCATGAACTGAGGAGAAACTGCACTGTCAAGAATATGAATAACATGCTTTTACAGGAGCCGAGGAGCCACCTACACAAAGTTTCATGGCAGCTCTAAGGCCCATCAGATATGTGATGTGTGATACATTTCTCCTCTGCAGGTTTCAGCCACAAAGATGTGGGCTCTCCGGGCCTTGGCCATCATGTTGAGCATCCAAGCAGGAACACCTGATCCGGTGGAAATTCCCTTATTAGACAACAATCTCGATGCTTCCATACCCCCTGCAAATGTTCGCCCTCTTATACTGCCAAGTACAAAAGATTCCTCCAGCCATCAAGGTTTGCCTTCCAAAAAGCATTCAGCTGCCTCCAAAAGTGGCAAGTGTTCTCCTGCAGCCAAGTACTTCTATTCCAGTGGCAAACTCCAAGACTGTAAGTAAGACTCATTTCAGCTTTCACCTTGAGCCTGGCCCACACCTGCCATAGGCTGCTCATTTCTGAGCTCAGAGGGAGTTGAGTCAGCCTCCTGAACAAGTGATTTTAAACATGATGATCCTGTAGCATCTGCTTGGTGCCTACAGAGAAAAGGGAGTGTGGATCATACCTAGAAATTCTGGCACTGCACAGGGCTGAATCTAGCACATCCAACTGCCTGCTTGTAAGGTTCCCACAGTTAGTCCAGGACAGACCAATGCTATCCTGGACAAGGGAACTGTCCAACCCAAAAGGCTGTCTCACTATTTACCTTCCGGTTGATTCTTACCACCTAGAGATTGTGTCACAATACAGGGTTCCTCCTTGCTGGGCCCCAAGCTGGCCTAGACTCCCATAGTTGGTTAACCTTCAGCCTGGTTTTCAGCACCAGGAAGCAGCAAGTTTAGAATCTGCCTGCAAGCCCTTGACCACCATGCTCCTTCACAGCTCCCACTTTATCCCCCATCTGAGGCACACATTAGCCCGGGAAATGAGAAATTCTACTCCAGAAGACGCTCAAAGGCTGAGAGCACGGGAACCTGGGTAGTTACAGGCTGACAAAGATGTGATTCTGCTTCAGAAACAGAAAGTGGGGAGGACTCATGGGCGAAAAGAGAACAATAAGAAACAATTTCACTTCCCTTAGCAGCTCAGTGGTCCAGCAAAGCCCTGCATCAGAGCATAACAAGATGAAGATGGAGGCTATAAGCCACTGTACGAGCACAGTGACCAGCTAACACCCCTCAAAAGTCCAGTTGTTGAGGCAGTCTTGAGCAAAGAAGTAGCACCTACGCTGTAAAAGATGCATTCAGGGACTCCCTTCAATTGCAGCTCTGCTGAGCCAGAAATGTCCCTTGGTCCAATCAGCTTCAGCTCTACAGTCAGCAAGGCTGAGCACAACAAACACTTCACTGACATTTTCCTATGCAATTCCTATTGCAGCCAGCAACACAGGCACTCAGAAGCAGCGTTCTAGGGACTCACAATTCTCCAATCCATGGCTGACTGTCAGCCTGTTCTCTACGTAGCCTGGAATTTCATCCCCATTTCCTGTTTATATCAGTTGAGGGACACCCAAAATATAACCCTGCCTGGCCATCAGTCAAATGCAAAGGCACACACATAGTCCTTTTCTAATAGCGCATTCAAGTGAGAAGAGTCTTCAACTACTAATGAGGTGAAAATGAGTCAAAAGAGCAGAGGACACTGGGGCATAATGGCCTAAGAAGAAAGTAATTTTGCTGTCTCTTCGCTGCCCTCCTACTTCTGTAGTCCCTCCACCTTACAATCGATATCATCAATCATATGCTTCATCTAGAAGCCATGCACCACATCCAATTATAAACCTCCAACAAACACAGAATATGAGGAGCAGGGAAGCCATGAAGAATCGAAAGACCACAGCTGATATTGAGGACTAGGCACCAGGGATAATTAATTAATTGGTTAATTGGTGAAATAACGTTGGGCTGATGGCTCATGCCTTAATGGGACCAGTCCAGAATCCACGGCATACTGGTTGCAAGGGAGTCTGGACCACTGAGTAGAAAGTATACATTTGTATATGTACTTTATACATATATATGACTTGTATCTAAGACAAATAAATAAATAAATGGCCAGAAAGAAGAAAGACAGAAGGAAAGTGACAAACATAAACGAGGTTCCACCCTCACTCCATGCCCAAGTATCTTTGAAGCAAAACTTCTACAAGTTAGCATCAGTGTAGACTAATAGGAGCTGTTGACATCAGGCAATGCAGGCTTCTCTGTCACAGGGCTCCTCTTAACTAGGACAGGGACAGAAGTGGAACTTGGAAGGAAGAAGACACAGTCCCGACGTGCCTATATTCCAAGATGGTATCCTCCGGAGAGGAAGGATGCTAGCACTGAACTGTCTGGATTTGTTTCAGATCTCATGGGCACTCTGCCCCAACAAATCGAGGACATGGTGAAGTGTGAGGAAGTTAAAATGGGAGGCCTGATCGGGGATGTGCTAAGCCTGGCAGAGGACACTGAACTGCTCTCATTGTTAAATATCGAGAGCCTCCTACAAGCGGCAGGTGGCCTTGGCCTAGGTAAGGAAGGCGATGATTCTGCAAAGCCCTCATCCGACTCCAAGGGCTCTGGTGGTCTCAGCAAAATACTCTCGGGCGGCCTCCCAATCCTGGGCAGCTCACTGAACCTCGGTGGAGACGAGAGCCCTGGAAAAGGACCCCTGAAGAAACACCTCTCCGATATCACAAATTCTCTGGATGGCGTAGTTGACGATGTAAGCAATGTGAAAGACTCCGTCCAGGAAAAGGTGAATGAAGTAGTCCCAGACAAAATCAAAGACTCACTTGAAGGTGTGCTTAAGACGAAAACCAAAGATCTTGGGCTCAGGTAAGTGCTTCCTTGACAATTCTCTGGCTCTTTGGACAAACAAGCTGCTTATTGGGAACTCTCACACTCAACCTACAACAATCTCAGTGACAGCCACCCTTTCATGGAGCAGCATACTTAACTCCCACTGAAACTCTCTCTGGAAAATACAACCAGGATTTCTTGAGCTTAAACCACTGGGTGGAAAGGGGAACTCAGGAACCATAAGACTAGCAGAGCAGTTTGTAGAGAACTCCTTACCTCACAGGTATTTCTCATGAGTGCCAGGGTGTTTCCATAAAGCACAACTGAGTCTGTGTTGTTACTCTACAGCTTTATGGTTGAAAGTGTAAAAGAAGACGAAACGAACATTACAATGGCAGATGATGAGATCCAAGTCCACTCCGAAGTTACTGCCACCATAGGTGGAAAAGGGTGAGTGTGCTTCCACAATTATTGCCCGGGTCACACAGGATTATGATACATGTCCCCTATCCAAGAGTCAGATGACAAGGACACATAAACGGAGAGAAGAGAATTGGCTTCCCAGCCAGCCAGGCTTATAGAGACCCTCTCAATAGAAAACAAATTATACATACATACTTACATATATATATATGTATATATATATATATGTAAGTATATATATATGAAAGTATGTGTGTATATATGAAAGTATGTGTGTATATATATATATATACATATATGAAAGAGCCATTTGCCTTGTCCATTACTTCTTATGTTAGGAAGCTCAGAATTTAGCTGTACAGTGGTGGCACATATCTTTAATCTCAACACTTGAGAGGCAGAGGCAGTCAGATCTCTGTAAGTTCAAGACCAGCCTAGATAGCCAGGGCTACACACACAAAAAAAAAAAATCCAGATAAAAACAAAATAAATAAAAAAGAAAAAGAAGAAAAAGAAGAAGCCTAGGCTTACTCCTGTTAGACTTCTCCTTGTTTGTTTGTTTGTTTGTTTGTTTGTTTGTTTGTTTTGAGACAGGGTTTCTCTGTGCAGCCTTGGCTGTCCTGGACTCGCTTTGTAGCCAGGTTTGCCTTGAACTCACAGAGATACACCTGCCTCAGCTCCCAGAGTGCTGGGACTACAGGCGTCCACCACTGTGCTAAGCCTCCTAGTAGACTTCTCTTATGCATTTAGATGCAACTCAAAAGACCCAAGTGGTAGGCTCGAAGGTGAACTTATGCCTGGTAGCTTGTGCCACCATCAGTGACTGACCTCCTCAAGGCTAGGTGAGACGCTTATTTGTCAGATATTGGCTGACAGACAAAAATGACCAGGCTCTTCATTCTGTGGCATGGGACTGAGGCCCTAAGAGCATGTGGACTGGGAAGCTCAGTCTGTCCCTCTAGAGGATGACCATTGATCAAACATGAGGCTCATTCTTGAATGCCTGTCCCTCTGCTGGAGCCCTACTTCTCTGGCAGCACTTCACTCTCCGTCACCTTCCTCCCCACAGCCTGCTTGGACCTGTCATCTCCTTACTGCAACTACAATCCAAGATGACTGTGATGATAAAAATTGGTATTTCCTCCAACAACACCCAATGTGTCACTCTTGACGTCCAAGACACCCATATCCAGGTCAACACCCTGAGCATTCAGTTAGTAGAAACGTACGTAAATCTTTTTCCTCACTACTGGGTCAATTCAGAAGTGTGTCAGAAAGTCCGCTGTTGTCTCAGAGGCCAACTGCTCCACCATAGTACCCTACACAATCAGTAAATGTCGGGGAACTGACTAATATCATCCTTCTTTCTTTAAGAACAGCCTTCTCACACCTATATCACATCTTTCCTCCTGACTCTATGTTAGTGGCTCATTTTATATTTTCCCTAAACAGTACACTGACCTGAGTCAAAATGGAACAAAGAACCATGAGGCCACACAGTGAAAATCTCTCTGGCAATTCTGTGGGTCAGTGGCCTACTTTTCCTCCCTGGACCAACCACAGCATCTGGGCCCTTCTGAATTAGGTTCACACTGACAAAGCTGGACATATTTCTCACCTGCCCAAACCCAGCTTTCACCTACTTACTTCCCTCTACTATGCCCTGGGGAGGATTCAGTACAATTTCTTTAGCTGGAGCTTACAGTGTTGTGAATTCCAATCCACAACCACCCCAAGACCACAAACAGTCTGTGAACAAATGTGTTCCAGGATCTGAAGGATGCAGTACTCAGGGGGACCTCTGGGCCATATGCCCTGGGCTTTGGTCAGGCATCTTTGTATCTTCTTTAAAGCTAGAGACTAAGCCAAGAGCTCAGGTCACCCACACACTGAGAAGCCAGGCATCACTGTGACGCTCTCATCAGTGAGATGCTTTGTCTAAGACAAAGAGGACAAATCTGGAAACATGAGGATCACTTATTTCAACATGTCATATATATCTTTCACAGACTCCAAGAAAGTGTGCCACTGCCTGTGCCTTTAGACTTGAATGACATCCTTCCTACGCTGCTGACAATAAAGATAAATGAGAACGTAAGTCCAGGGGAGGACTGGGAATCTCTCATAGCCTGAAATCACTGGGAGAATGAGGGGAGAAAGAAGCTTGAAGCCTGTAAATAGCCTGATGCCAGGAGAGATTTTGGAACAAGGCCAGGGTTCTCAAGGGCCACCATGAACAAGCAGCTTCTCTGGACCATACCATCTGGTAGCAGAACTACAAAACATGACATATGCCCACGACTTCTGCCCAAAAGAGGCCAAGGAGATGGCACAGGAGAGGGGAAGGCCAAGGGGAGAAGGGAGGAGGAAGGTGTGTGACAGGACAGGAGGCTGATGCTCCCTCAGCTAAGCTTCCCCGTGTGACTTCACAGCTGGAGGAATCCACCTCCTGTAGCATCGACCTCAGTGGCTTCAATGACTGCAAGAACAGTGAGTACTTCCTTGGAGTCCCCTTGTCAGGAGACAGAGATAGCCCCAGAGCCTCGGGGAATCTCAGAGGGTGACACACCACAGAGGATGGGCCTATGGGATGCTGTGCTCCAAAACTACAAAACCCCACTACCTCCTCCACACACTTTGGGAAGAGAATGGCCCACCTGACCTTGTCCTCAATGTACTTGGCTTCTGCCACATGGAAGACAAGAGGACATAGTGACTCTGAGGACCTTTCCGACCCAAACAGCTTTCAAAGGCAACACTGCATAGAGCCTGAATCGAGAGCAGGCCCTCATCTCTGGGGGTTTGAGATCAGGGGATCTCACAACATTCCTAAAAACATGCCACGGGGGGGCTAGAGAGATGGCTCAGAGGTTAAGAGCACTGGTTGTTCTTCCAAAGATCCTGAGTTCTATTCCTAGTCAACTGCATGGTGGCTCACAACCATCTATAATGAGATCTGGTGCCCTCTTCTGGCGTGTAGGCACACATGCAGGCAGAATACTGTATAATAATAAATAAATCAAAAAAGAATCACCTAGAGAAGTGAAGTAAGAAACTGGGGATAGAGTAGACAAAATACAAAGTCCAGTTAGCCAGACTTTCCCCCTCCAAGTAAAATAACCTAAATCCTTGCTGGTAAACAGCAAGCTAATAGCCTCCTTTCAGATGTGGAAGCCCCTACGGGCTGCACCTCATGTCTGGCAGGCAGACAGAAGCAGCTGTCCATGCTGGTGTCTAGGAGGGGAATCAGAGCTGCAGAGCTCGAGGCATAGCAGACATCGGTGGCTGTCTGAGCTCTCTCCATCCCTCTCCCTAGTCTCCTCCACAGCTACCGGTTTATTCTCGTACAAAATTCGAACTCCCAGGATCTCTCCCGAAGGACTTACCATCCTCTACTGTGTAAGTATTCACTGTCTTTGTGATGGCAACGGGATGAAGGCTGGAAGCATGCCTGAGCTGACAGAGAGAGAGAGAGAGAGAGAGAGAGAGAGAGAGAGAGAGAGAGAGAGAAAGAGAGAATCAGAAGATCAGGGCAGTAAAATGATCAGCTCTCTCCTGTCAGCTTTTTCCTGGAATCAGTCTCCTGAGTGTCCATCTGGGTCATGGTCAGCCTTGTGCTCTTTTCTCTTCAAGTCAACAGGATAATGGCCTTGAAGCACTCCAATAGAGAGAGCCATAACTTCACCCAGCTCACATCTCCACTCTCAGTGAACCATACACAACAAAACAAAATGTGTCAGATCCTTCCAACTACCCATGACCCAACCTATTAGACAAAACCAGGCTGTGACAAGTGATGAAGAAGGAGACATGGTTAACTGACCTTCTCTTCGGAAGAGTCGTCACAAGAGCTCTGCTCACAGGCTGAAACACGAAAAACTCATAATAATGGAAGAAGTTCATCAATCTTCAACACACACATAGGACATAGCTGACGCCAGATCTTTCTACACACTTCCGATGTGGAAACAGTCATGCTTTGCAGATAGTATGAAGCACTTTAAAGTCATGTTAAAAACTAAAGGAGGTATACACAAAACATGAAAACACCAGTGATGTTAGGCTTAAGTCTCTCTTCTCTGTGTTCCTCTGGGGATGTTACAACGTACCCTCCAAAAAGAGATTATACTTCAGAAATATGAGGCAAGAACTCAGACAAAAAGAAAGCATGAAACAGAGGGGGGCTGGGAGAGGGGAGAGAATACCCAAAAACAGCCAGAACATTTAAGAATGTATTCCTCATATGATGTTTCATGAAATGTGGAAAGGAAGGAACAGGGAGGGAAGAAAACAAGAGAAGCACACGGGAGAATGGCCCTCAGGTCTGTGGAACTATGACAAGGAAAGGACATGACTATTAAATGCACACACACACACACACACACACACACACACACACACAACTCCATGAAATCCATCATAAATAGGGATACACCTTCATCTAGGGTTTGTGGCCTCTTAGAAAGCCTGACTACCCTGACTTGCTACATGACCACTGAAGCTAAGGCCTCTTCACCCTGCACTGTGACAGCCAGGCCACAAAGCCTTCATGCTGGTAACAGTCCCATGACCTCACACAGATGTTTCTCTGCTTTCCTCTTCTTAGGTTAAAGGCAATTTCAGCCAAAAAGCAGAACCTGTGATTGGAAGTCCTCTGCCTCCAAATCCCAAAAATGCCAGCATTTCTTTAACTATTTCCTCCTCGATGGTGACAATGCTTCTGAAATCCGTGGCCGAGAACAGCTCTGTCCAGGTGAGTGTCCTTCATCAGCCCCAGAGCTGTAATACTCTGGAGGTCAGCTGCCTGTGTCACTTCTGAGGGAGAAGGTGGTGAAACAAATGATACCTGAAGATTCTTGCAGAGATTGATAAGAACACCGTCCTTAGTGATGAGGCTGGGGCATGAAGAGCATGCACAGGAAGTGGAGGTGGGAGAGATTTATGCATCTCAGAAACCCATAAACACTACGGGTGTGCCATCCACTTCTCTAGGTCCCATGATCCGGCGAAACAGCATGCAAGCGTCTTCACCACAGAGTCCACAAGTGGTCAGCAGAGAGCTTTTGAGACACAAGGGCAGAGAAACACACTTCTACTTTTACAGGCTTGGTAGAAAGCAACATGTCACAAGTTCTCTGTCCCAACATCCATACACTGGAGCAAACTGAGACAAGGGATGGAAACGGGCATTTCCTTTCTTTTCTCAGCTGCACCAGCCCCAGTTGGGTGAGGAAGCCTACAAGAACAAATGCAACATCCCAACCAAGACAGAAGGACGCATGCCTGAGTCATAATACAGCCCCTCCCATCCTCTTCCCCACACTAACTGAGATCTCCTTTACAACAGATGAATGACCTGAAAGCAACGTTGGACCATGCCAATTATAAGTTCCTGGAAAACAAAACCCTCATCATCACATATAACTTTATCATAAAAAGGGATGGTGAAAATTTTGTCAATGGAAAAACGGTGAGCACTGAGAACTGAAGGTTGGCTGGGGTGGAAGAAGGCCCAGGGAGTGGATACATGGGATGAAATATTCCCAAAAGCATGAAGCCCATTATGCCTTGGTGTCCCCACAGCAAAGAGAAAGCCCATGGCCTCATGTTTCACTCATGCTCCCTTGTGTCATTTCAGAAATTAATCATCTCTCATAACAGCAAGATTTCAGGTTACAAAGTGTCACCAGACCTCAAACTCATAAGGTACAACAATAGACCCTGTGAATCACGCAGGGGCCATAGGTTCTGGGTCTGGGCTGGTAATATTGGAGTCATTATAGGAATCGGGAATCTAGGCTTCCATGATCTCATTTACATGTCCATTCTGCTCAGCAGTGCCTAGTCTACAGCTGAAGCACTCAAAATCAATTGATGTAAGACTTGAACTCTCAGCTTGAGTAGTTCCACTCTTACAAACCTCATGTTTCTCTGTACTTTTTTGCTGACAGCTTTCAGAACAGAGTGAAGCCCGAGGAGTATGTAAGTCGATGTGCCCTTGTATGCTGACCGGTGATAGGTGGGAAATCATCAATGCCAGACATTCAGCGAGGCGGGACTGGGCTCAGAGAGGCCCACGGGGACTAGAGCACACGCATACTATGTAACACAACTGTAGCCTCCTAACTGGCTCTCTGGGGAGCTCTTAAATCACAGTTGCCCATAACCAACTGACTTCAACGGAGGAGGGGAGCTACAAAGAGCATACAAACAGACACATAAAAGGCAGAAAAAGGGTACTGGAAGGCTGGTGCCACATACAGGAGAGAGACCCTAGGTCTGCAGTGGGGGTCCAGGGATGGGGTTGGGAAATGTGTCCCTTTAGCAGCCTGAGATACCAGGGGTCAGCCAAGCAGCAGACTCTAGGGTCACTCCAAGCCCAGCAATCCCTCCATCTCTCCTTAGCAGGGACCTCACAGGATGGTCCAGGCTGTGGCTCAGTGAAAAGGACTGGGTAGGATTGGCCCCTGACCTCATACGGCTACTCATATGACAGGGGACACAGTCGTTTATGCAAGTGGTTGTCTCCGGAGCATTAAAGGGGAGAGTTTGAGGAGTGTCCACTCTGTGGAGGCAGTAGGGTGGTACGCCGATCTCAGCACAGCAGTGGTATGGTTTCCCACAGAGGTCAGTGAGCAGTGAGAAGGAAGCAGAGAAGCAGAAGTAACACCACCTGCTCTCACAAGAGGGTCACAAGAGAGAGATGGGAGCAGAAAGAAGGGAAAGACCCAGACCCACCTCAGAGCAGGCAGCAGTGACCAGCCACTGTCAGCCCTTCTTCCTTTGGCCTCCAAGTTGTTCCTGAAGTCCCAAAGCCTGTCCCTGTAGCAGGCTGGTACTGACCAGCAAGGTGGCACTGACCAATGCCTCTGCCCAAGGAGCCACACGGTCAACAGAACCCAACTGGGGCCCAAACACTCCCAAAGACAAGAGCCCTGAGGATACATGAAGATCCAACCCCGCATTTGCCCTTACATGTGTCAGACCTGTCAGAGAAATCCCGCAGGAACCAGCAATCTGAGCTAATGCTCCTAGGCCTTGGGACGGAGCAGACAACTGGACGGCTCCACTGAAAATGTCCTCCCATGTCTTACAGAGGGAAGAGGTGAAAGACATTCTATCTCAACTCATAAACAAGACCTGGTCCGGTATCACTGGTATGTGGAATTAATAACTCTGACTGCCAGCACAGTCAGTGCCCGTGAGAGGTGCAAGGGGGAGGACACACGGAGGGCACTAAAGCACTAAGCACAAGGCCACCCTGTCATATGCTGGGTTATACATCACCTTCTCGTTGCATAAATGACAGCATGTGGTGGTAAAAAGGGAACACAGATCAAATTGCCTCCTCTGCAGCTCCCAAGAAGTCTTTGTCCATATGTGTCTTGAACCAAGACAATCAGGATAGACAGCTCAACAGTGGACCTGGGTCACCCACCCCTGTAGACATTAGGGTTAGGACACTCAAAGTGTTTGTCATAATCTTGTTGGACAGCAATGACGATGGTGCCACATGCCAAGTATATACATTCCTGGTCAGCTCTATTGTAGTTCCAAATAGTGTACTGACCATCAGATGATTATGCCACTCCAGTCAGATCCTGTAGTGAGGTACTGCAACATTGTCATCAGCGTTAGGGGGCCACCAGATCCCCACCTGCTTTTGGGGTCTCTCTTCTCATAAACCATATCTTGCCCCCATCCTGTAGACTGGGATGTACAGTATCCGTGCCACCATGTTGAATGCATGTGGCAGTGACACCTCTTAGGGCCACTTACAGGTCACAGATCACACACGTGACTGTGGCCAGGCAAGCCACCCAAGTTATCATTCCTCTTAACTCCTGTCACAAGATGGTATTTCCTTATTTCAGACTACTACAAGAAGATGAATCTTCCAGTAGGAGTGTCTTCACTTCCTTTAAAGAATGCCATTGTCAACTCACTGAAATCGGTAAGAAACTGAAATTCAACTCTTTTCCTTGTTTCTTTGTTTCATTGTTTTGCTTTCCTTAGTTTGCTCCAAATCCGAAACCTTACGTATATTCTTGATCTACGTGTACAATCAGTGCGAAATGTGACCCAGGAAACATGGGCTTCTCTCATATGACTCCAACCTTAAATTGTCCTTGACCCCATACTTCTCTGCAGCTGAGCCCAAATCAATTCTTAGAGGGTTGGAATAAAAGAACAATTGTTCAGGGTGGCTTTTCATACTCCCATTCTTTTATACTGACCCTATGAGGGGCCATTACCATTACCCAGCCTTGATCAGGGGAGCAGATCAGATGAATGACATCTGAGCCACAACTACAGTGACAAGAAGCCCAGAAGGTTATGTGCTAGCGGTAATAGTGGAGTCACTAAACAGCCAGCATGGTGCCAGTGCCAGCAGGTGCTTCACGCAGGATCTCCTGCCCCCCGGGGTCAGTGTCGTACATCTGCTGTCTCTGGAAGGATGCCTGCCTGCCAGAGGACTCCCCTTAAAGTCCTTCTACCCTTGTCTAAACTCTCTGTGCTCCCCGGAAGATGTTCTCTCCCCATCCCTGAGGCAGTGCTATGGTGATCTGATAGGGGTGAATGGCTTAGCATCTATCAAGCCTGCGGTCAGCTTCCGGGGTTAAAGGCAGTAACTAATGTCTTTCTCTCCCCTCAGAACGACCTTCAGGCAGCAAACTGAACCCAGCACTACTGAAGCCAGATAAAGTACTGAATGACAGCAAAACCCCTGTGAATGTTTTCCATACCTTTTTCAACCCCCAGCCTTATGATTAAGGGAACATTAGCAGTAGTCTCAGCATGCTCAGCATCCTCTGCCTTGAGTGACAAGAGCGAAAGAAGAGTAATTGGAGGAAATGGGCATTGTTGTAATCAGCTCCTTAATAAACATTCCCTTCATGCAAAAGCAAAAGATGACTCATGCCTCAACTCTGGTACATGTTCATGCACATGCAAAGGCCTTCTTACTTGGGGATGAACAATAATATGAGACATCAAAATCCAGTGTTGTCTGGCGCTCTGAGAGACAATGGTGACAACGACTAAACCTTTCTGCCCTCACCTCCCTATCTTACTTTGGATCTGGAGTGCCTCACAAAGGCTCAGGTGGCAGAGCCTTGCTGCCCACCTGGTGCTATTGGGAGGTGCTACCTTAAGAGGCGGTGCTGAGAGGTAGTGCTGTGGGTCACTGGGGCACCCCCTTCAAGCAGATGGGGAGCCCGTCTCTGCCTCTTCTTGCTTTTGCTTCCTAGCCGTCATGTGAGCACTTGCTTCCCACGACCACACCCTGCTCTTCACAGCCCTGAAGACCAAAAGAGCAATAGGTCACAGCCTGGGTCCTCTAACACTGAGCTTATACGAACCCCTTCCCCACTTAAGATGCTCACCTGTTACACTGACGGCAAGCTCACACACTCCCCAACTCTAAATGCTTTCTTGTGAATCAAAGCCAAACCCAGGCTGGAACCCAAACTCCCTATGCTGAAAACGGAGGAGCACAGTTCAAGCACACAACATGAGACAGCGCAGAGCAGGCGAGAGCCTGAGACCGCCACACACCATGCAGAAAAGTCCCAGGTCAGTAAGTACACTCCCAGCCATGTGACCCTGAGTGAAAAGACAAGACGGTAATGGCTTGGGGATATTCCAGGTAGTGAAATGCCTGTATTATAGCTTTCTATTGAGAATGAGAAAGAGAAAGAGGAAAGAGGAAAGCTAGCTGATAGATAGGGTTGTGTAGACTTGTCAGGTGAATTTCTTAGTAGCCAGCTGAACTTACTTGTTGTATCCAGGCTAATGAGAGACTTCCTCAAAAAAAAAAAAAAAAAAAAAAGATACATGAACAATACCTCAGGAACAACACTCAAGGTTCTCCTCTGGCCTAAACACGCATGCACACAGTTATACAAGCACCTCATACATGCACCTGTACATACACAAATATTTAAACATATATGCACTTAGACAAAGAAAAAGAAGAGCAAAGAAACCAAGTCAATACAAGTAGACTAGAAAATGCTAAGAACTCAGAAACATGCACAAGATGGCCCCTGTTAATATAGCTGACATGGCTGATAGGTATTCTCCACCTACAAAATGAGCCAATTCAAGCCAAATTAAAGTATAATGGCGGATTTATTGGGGGCAGCTCTCAGGCACGTTCACCAGGCCCAAGGAATGAGGCCAGGGAACTTACCATGCAGAGTGAGACAAGGGGAAGGGGAAAGAGAAAGCACAAGCAGAGAGAGAGAAAAAA
The DNA here is from genome assembly GCF_030254825.1 of Meriones unguiculatus. Lineage (NCBI taxonomy): Eukaryota > Metazoa > Chordata > Mammalia > Rodentia > Muridae > Meriones > Meriones unguiculatus. The sequence continues at coordinate 124,600,529 of NC_083352.1, read as the reverse complement.
ATGCAGAGAGGAGAGAGGGAGGGAAGGAGAAAACGAGAGAGTGTGGGGAGAGGGAAGGAGAACCAAAATGTCTGGATATCTAGTGGAGAGCCTCTGGGGGAGTGGAAGCCCAGCTCCTAGGCTGGAAAGTTCAGGTAGGGTCTGAGGAATGATGGGAGAACCGGTCTGCTTTGTTAAGTTAAATAGGCAGCTCAGCTACTTTTCGCAGGTCTGAACCCTGATACTATCTATGCCAGGCAGACCTCTATGCCTGGACATCACGTGTGCCATGAGATCAGATAAAGTAGGTAGAGCCTAAGATTGGGCTTACTTCAAAGTAAGGGGTTGTACCCTAGAAAACAGGTCAGATTACCTGACTGCCTTCAGTTCTTTGCCCAAATCTGAATTCTTGATGTCTAAACAGGCCAGTGCCTTCTCTGGCCAGTCCACTGAGGCAAAGAGCTGCATGACCACCTTCTTTTATTTTAAGGTTCCTAGACATTACTCTCCTTGATGTTTTCTGAGTTTTTCTGTTTGTTTTCTTTTTGTAACAAATTTACTGTATCGCCCTATGACTTAGGGTTATCATGATGACACACCACAACCAAAAGCAGCTTGGAGGGAGGGGATTATTTATTTCACTTACACTTCCAGGTAATCGTCCATCACTAAGAGAAGTCATGGCAGGAACACAAACAAGGCAGTTATCTGGAGGCAGGAGCTGATGCAGAAGCCACTGAGGAGTGCTGCTTTCTGGACTGCTCCTCCTAACTTGCTCAACCTGCTTTCTTATAGGGCCCCGGGGTGGCCCAACCCACAATGAACTGGACCTCCCCCATCAATCACTAATTAAGAAAGGGCCCTCCAGGCTTGTATACATCCTGATCTTTTTGGAGGCATTCTCTCATCTCTGATGACCCTAGCTTCTGTCAAGTTGACATGAAACCAGCACACCCTGGTTGGCCTCAAATTGGTGACTGGCTTTCCTGCCTCAGCATCCCAAATACTGGAATCACAGGAATGTGCCATCAGGCCTAGCCTGAAATCATACCTAACTCCTCCCTTCCTTTTTCCAACACAGAAAGAACTCCCTACTGCTTTTGCCTCAAGAACATACCCCACCTGCGTTTCTTCTGCTATCCCATTCCATGCTACCATCATCAAGTACCACACCAAAACTTGCCTCACTACTGCTGCTACTGCTCCGATCACCTGTTATAGTCTGTCCCACCCCTAAGCCTGAGAGATAGTTTGCTCTTTATAAAACATATATTTTTCCTAATTAAAAACTTTATAACCAATAGTAAAATACAGTTTAAAAAACATAAACCTTAAGCATTGCTGGTAGAAATTAAAAAAAAAAAAACACTTCCATTACTTTTGGATAGAAGGTTGGCTAGACCTCAAAAATTAAACAGAGAGGTAGCATACTGACTGACCACCAGTTCCACTCCTAGTTATACTTAAAGGCTGAAAAGCAAATACTCAAACTCTGAACATATCACTAACAGCAGTTATATGAATAATATCAAAAGATGTGAATACTCAAATGTTCATTTCTGGATGGATGGATGGATGGATGGATGGATGGATGGATGGATGGAGGGATGGATGGATGGATGGATGGAGGGATGGAGGGATGGATGGAGGGATGGATGGAGGGATGGATGGATGGATGGAGGGATGGATGGAGGGATGGATGGAGGGATGGAGGGATGGATGGAGGGATGGATGGAGGGATGGAGGGATGGATGGATGGAGGGAGGGATGGAGGGATGGATGGAGGGATGGATGGAGGGATGGAGGGAGGGATGGAGGGATGGATGGAGGGATGGAGGGATGGATGGATGATGGATGGAGGGATGGAGGGATAAGTAAATGTGCTGTCTACATGCAATGGGATGTTATTTAACCATGAAATGCAATTATAAAGGCTGCAGTGTGGATGAACTAAAAAACACTACACTAAGGGAAAAACAGAAAACTTTAAATGGCCACTTTTTTCTCTTTGAGACAAGATTTCAAAACTGGTCTCAAATTTGCTAGTAGTCTACGCTGGCCTTGGAGTCATAGCCCTTATGCTCTGCTTCCCAAGTATGACGAATACAAGCATGGCCTACTATGCCCAATTTAAGGCCACATTTATACTTTCTGTTTATCTGAAATGTTCAGATAGCAATCCATCCAGACACAAAGTACATAACTCTGTTAACCAGGGGGCTGCAGTGACTGCTAACAGGAACAGGAGTTCTTTCTGGAGTCTAGAAAATGTTCTCAACAAACAATGATGATGGTTGAAGCTTCTTATAAATATGCTGCAAATGTATACCCTGAATTGTGTACATCAAAATGATGAACTTACCCTACAAAGTTGTCCTCAGACCTCCAGATGCCTTCTGTAATGCATATACTCTCACATGTGGGCATGCACAAACACAGACACATACACAAACACAGACACATGCACACACACATACACAGAGAGCCACACACATGCACACAAAGTATTCTTTTTCAGAGAGGAAAGAAGAAAAGAGTTAAAGATATATCTGATGACACTGTGGTTAGCACACATGAGGCCCTGGGTTCAATCTCCAGCACCAAAAGAAGAAAGATGAAAAGAGGAAGAGGAAGCCACACACCTTTAGTCTCAGCACTTGGGAGGCAGCGGCAGGCAGATCTCTGTGAGTTTAAGGGTAAACATGGTTTTCAAATCGAGTTCCAGGACAACAAGGACTATACACAGAGAAACCCTGTCTCAAAAAGAGAAAGAGAAAGAAAGAAAGAGAGAGAGGGAGGGAGAGAGAGAGAGAGAGAGAGAGAGAGAGAGAGAGAGAGAGAGAAAGAGAAAGAAAGAAAGAAAGAAAGAAAGAAAGAAAGAAAGAAAGAAAGAAAGAAAGAAAGAAAGAAAGAAAGAAAAGAGGGAGGGGAGAAGCAACAGAGGGGAGAGGATATCTGAGTATTCAGATAACATCAATTTCATAGATTTCAAAACAAAAAAAAATGTTATTCAGGACAAAAAGAAGTCATTCAAAAATGATAATGACAATAGTCAATCAACCAAGGGAACATATGATTTCCATTTATTCACCTAGCAAAGCTTCAAAGTACTTGAGACAAAACACATTAACAACTGTATCAGAAAATGCAACAAGCCCACAATGGATTCAACAACTCTTCAGCCAACATAACTTGGGGGATAAAAAAGGATGTTAAAGCTTTGGATAATGGCCTGAATTAATTGACATTTATGAAATTCTTGCCTTAGTTACTGTTCCCTGTTGTTATGAAGAAGCATGTGGACAAAAGCAACTTAAGGGAGAGGGGTTTACTTTGGCTCATGGTTCATGGTAGAAGATTAATGTCCAGAAACTCACCTCCCAGGTGGTTCTACATCTTGTCAAGCTGCTAATCAATATTAACCATGAAAAGTCTTTACCCAGTAACAGAACACATATTCTTGTCAAGAATTTATAACAGTCTTCCTCAGCTTCCCAAGTGACAGTATTATAGGTGTGTGCCAAAATCTCTGCTTCTCCTGGCATTTTGGAAGCACAGGGAGTTTGTAATCAGACCCTGCCTGATAATTCCTTAAATGCTGATTTAATACTTGTGCCTCATCCTTGGGTATCTCCATCCCATCATTCCTGGGAAGAAATGGTGTTTTGTCACGGGAGGTGTTTAAGGCTCGGAAAGCTTCGTTTCCTGGCTTCCTGTGGTCCTCCTGGCTTCCCAAAAAGCAGAGTTCTCTGGCTGATACATTGATAAGAGTAGTACCATCCTCTTATCAATAAATATTGGTTTTCACTTTACGTTTCTGTGCTTATGTTACTTAGCATATAGCTTTAAAATAAGACAAATCATGAGACTGAAGATTTGGCTCAGGAGTAAAGTGCTTGCCTACAGATTAGCATAAAGTCCTAGGTTTGATCCCTAACTTCAAACAATACAATAAAAAAACATGACACAAGATAGGGAAATTCTGTAAGAAATTGTTTGGTCTCTGATGGAATGCCTGTCCCAAATGTTACTAGTATCTCTAAGTGGGCCACTGGTTGGAAAAGAATGTCACACCACTTGCTCTATCTCTGGTGCTTCAGGAACTGTAGTACCAGCATCATTCCTGGTACATGTAGTTTAGTCCTAGGCCAGCCCTGCACATCCAGACCTGCCCTTGAGGTGGCTGTGGAGCTGTCTCCATCTCTCGGACCAAAGGCATCAGGTGGACTCCACAAGTCAACCTGGCAGCTGCTTTCCTGAGGTATGACTCTTGGTAAAAACACAAGTATTTTGGTCAGAGGTCCAAGTCATCCTTGTTTTCATTACTATGTCATCAGTCAGCAGTTTGAGGAGGGGCAGCTTTCTTATAGAAGATGCATGATGGATTAAACAAACAAAATAAAAATTGAGCCCCAGCTCTGTAAGTGTGCTAGGTGGCTTATGGGCCCTGAGCTACAGCCAATGTCACGCTCTGAGCAGCACTCACTGCCGCAGCCCTTCTGCAGGATACTCAGGATAGGTGCACATAAACTCACCCGCCTTGTTTTCCCCTCCGTGGTAAAGAGCCGCACTGGCAAAGGGGATACAGGTGGATGCGGAAGCAGCAGCCTGCTCACTCACAGCCCTGCACTTTACTTCCATGTGTTCCTGGAAAGCCTTGGCTGGGAAGCGTCAAGCAATAAGACTGGCCAGACAGCAACATTCTCGTGTGACCATACAGCCAAAGAAAGGGCCTGTTTTCAGGGCTTAGAGGTTATGTCCTCATGGTCTGAAATGCCACAACGAAGGACATTTCTTTTGGACATTGAAGATTTAAGGTTTTCTTTGATTTGTAGTGAGCAGTGATTGTTCTTCATCACCTGAACCGAGTAGCATTCTTTCAGAGGGGTAATCGAAGAATGTTCTCATTCAGGAGAGCCTCTGAAGCTTCTCTCTGCTTAGTATGAGCTTTGTGGGACTCTCCTTCATCACAGCCCATCCAGCAGGATGCTGCAGCCTGTTGTTAATCATTGTATTATATAATATTAACATATATAGCTGTATTTTAGGGCCATGTTGCAGATTATTAAAAAAATGTTTAATAAAGTATTTGAGGGAGCAAAATAAAAAGGGTTTTAATAGTAAATCTATTGACAGGAGGTTTTAAGGAAGACTGCAAAACATAAGAAATACCTCAGACTGATGGTCACAATCATTGTTTGATCTAGAAACCTATCACAGACATACACATGTCAAAACTTAACAAGTGGAGGGGCTGGAAAGCCGGTTGAACGGTTACGGGCACTTGTCCTCTTGAAGAAGACATGAGTTCAGACCATAGCATGTGCATGGTAATGTACAATGGTCTGTAACTTCAATTCTGTGGAGTCTGTTAGAGCTAATCGTGATTGCCAAACTGACTGGGTCTTGAATCAACTCAGACATAAGCTGCTGAGTATTTCTGTAAGAGCTTTAATTGATCAGATTATTTGAAGCAGAAATATTTGCCCTAAATGAGATAGCACCTTCTGGTGGCAACACATATACAAAGACCCAGGAGAAGGACACATTGGTTTTCCCTGCTTGCCCTTACTCTCACTGGCAAGTTTATCTATCCTGTTGATATTACTTCCCTGATATTAGAACCTACCACACAGACTTCCAATATACATAGCTCAGGAGCTATCCAGGAACCTTCCAGGCCTTCAATGCCAGATTGAGACTACTGTGTGGACTGAGCAACTACATGATAATCAGACTCTCCCGTTCATTACGGACTCGCTCTTTGGGACCGAAACCCAAAATAAACTCTTCTGGAAGTTGCTTTTGGTCATGGTATTTTTATCACGGCAGCAAAAAGTAACTTAAACAGAAGTTGGGGATAGAAAGTGGCGAATTGCTATGAAGAACATGACTGTGGGTTTTGGAGGATTATGGGTGAGTTTGGAACTTCTTTCTAGTAGGAACCTGGAAGACAGTAGTGCTTGAGAGTAATGCAGACTGTAGAGGCCCAGTTCATGTTTCAGGGAGAAGTAAAGGCTGAATTAGCAACTGGGCTAGGGGCCATTTCTGTCATATTTTGGAAATACCTGACTATTTTCTGCCCTTATCTTGAGAATTTACATGAGGATAAATTAAAAATGGACTAATTTTTTTGGCAGAGTAAATATCAAGCTTCATTACAGTCTGTAAAATGATCATTACTGATAAATCTTATGCCAGTCTATAATAAAAGAGAGCAAGTGGGGCAGAAAGAAGTACAGACTGCAGTTGGGAAAGAAAAAAAGTGCACTGTGAAGCTTACTGTTATAGCCAAGGCCTGGACTGAAAAGGACTAATTGTTAAAGACGTTAGCATCATTAAGGGGAAAGCTTCTTGCTCTGCACTGGAAAAGGAAGGGTACCCACCCACATGGCAAGACCCCATCCCTCTAAGCTTCTAAATTATGAAAGAGAGCTGAAGGGTTTCCTGCTGGAGAGAAATTGCACACAAAACTGCTGCTAATGTAATTCAAGGGGGACAGGATCCATCCCAAGCTAGCAATCAAACTTGGCATTATAGTCACATGGTCCTCCCTTTGGAGACATGACAAGATGCAAGAGTGAGGGGAGTATAGATACTATCTCCATGGTTTTAAAAAAGCCACTGAAGCCAGGCAACACGGGACAGTACCGGATCACTGCAAGAATGGCCTGAGAAGCCATTGTGTGAGGCTGTGAAAAGGAAGCCTGACTTCCAGTGGAGACCCCAGGAAGCTGGAGATACCAGAGGCATGAGACAGCTGCCAAGGAGAAGCATAGATGAAACCACTGACAGAGTGGCCTATGTTGCCAGCAGCAAAGCAGGACAGGGAGGAAGATCTAAGCCCTTTGAAATGTCCCAGACACTGGGCATGGTGCTTGGTGTTTGCTCTGCTGGGTTTCGGTCTTGTTTTAATTCAGTGTTTCCTCACTGTGCCCCTATTCCTTCCTCCCTTTTGAAATGGAAATGCATATCGTGTCATTACATGTTAAAAGAACATAACTTTTTTGTTTTTTTCATTTTTGTTTTTATTTTACAAGAGGTCACAGTTAAGAGAGTGCCTTGAACATGGGCACACTGGTGCATACCTGTAATCCCAGCCAGCACTGGCAAGGCAGAGGCAGGCGGATCTCTGAGTTTGAGGCCAGCCTACTCTACAAAGCGAGTCCAGGACATCTAAGGCTACACAAAGAAAACCCATCTCAGACAGAGACAGAGAGAAAGAGAGAGAGAGATTGTCTTGAGTAAAAAAGAGATTTTTGGATTTTGGATTTTGAATTTCTGAATAGCATTGAGATGCTTAAAGACTAGGCAGACTTTTAAAGTTGGACTAAATGCATTTTGTATTATGAAATTGTCACAGCCCGTGGGAGCCAGGGAATGGAATGTGGTGGCCTAAATAAGAAATGTTCCCCATGGTCTTATATATTTTAACACTTGATCCAAGCTGGAGCTGTTTGAGAATCCAAGGCCTTGCTGGTGCATGCTTTGAGTTTATAGCCTCCTCACTTCCAGTTCACTCCTTGTGCAGCTGTGCTATGATCTTCTGTTTCCTGCTCGAGTTGCCTGCTACCATGCCTCCTCCACCAGTACAGACTCTCCCTCCAGAAACATAAGCCAATATAAGCTCTTCTATAAATTACTTTGGGTCATGTTGTTTTATCACAGCAACAGAAAATTAACTAACGCAAAATCCAATGCCCCTTCTGCCCTGTTAGGGCACCAAGCACACACATAGTGTGCTTACATATATGTAGGCAAACATTAATACACATAAAATAAAAAACAAACAAAAAAAACAAACCTTACTGTTTTAGTTTACATTACTATTGCCGTGATGAAACACCATGACCAAAGCAACTTGGGGAGGAAAGGCTTTATTCAGTTTATGCTTCCACATCACAGTTCATAATCGAAGGGAGTCAAGACAGGAACTTAAACAGGGCAGGAACCTGGAGGCAGGAGCTGATGCAGACGACATGGAATGGTGCTGCTTACTCACTTGCTCCCCATGGCTTGATCAGCCTACTTTCTTATAGAACCCAAAACCACCAGCCCAGGGATGGCACTACCCACAATGGGCTGGGCCCTCCCCAATCAATCACTAGTTAAGAAAGTGCCTTACAGCCAGACCTTAAGGGAACATTTTCTCAACTGAGTTTCCCTCCTTTCAGATAAGTCAAGCTTGTGTCAAGTTGACCTAAAATTATCCAAAATACTTACCAAGTAGAAAGCAACAAGATGACTCAGCAAGTAAAACCACTTGTCACCAAGCCTGTCAACCTGGGTTCAATCCCTATGACCCACACTATAGGAGAAAAACAACTCTTGAAATTTGTTCTCTGATATCCTCATGCACACACAGATGACAGGCAGACAGACAGATAGATAAAAGCAAAAAAAAAAAAAAAATGTGACACACTAGCGAGAACAGTCCATGGTAAAGAGTGTGTGGTAGTTTGAATAAGAATAGCCCCCAGTATATTTGAATTCTTAGTTACCAAGCAGTGGTAGTCTTTGAAAGGATTAGAAGGATTAAGAGGTGTGGCCTTCTTGGAGGAAGGGTGCCACTGGGGCTTTGAGGTTTCAAAAGCCCATGACAAGCCCAGAGTCTGTCTCTCTCTCTCTCTCTCTCTCTCTCTCTCTCTCTCTCTCTCTCTCTCTCTCTGCCTACGGATCAGGATGTTTGCTCCAGCATCTGCCTGCATGCTGACATGCTTCCTGTCATGATGAATATGGACTCTCTGAAATCGTAAGCAAGCCCTCAATTAAATGCTTTCTTTTATGATAGTTGCCTTGGTCATGGTGTTTCTTCCCAACAACACAACAGCAGCTAAGACAGAGACTACACTACCCTTGAAGAGGACCTAACTTCCAAGTGCCTACATCAGGCAACTCCCAACCACCTATAACTCCATCCTGAGATCCAAAACCTTCTTCTGGACTCTACAGGAACCTGAACACACACACATATACTCATACACAGACACACATATATGTACATAAAAATAAGAAAAATTTTAAATGTTAAGCAACAAACAGGAATGCTATATCATAAATGAAATTTAATTGTGAAATGAAATACAGAAGTAAAATTTTCCTAGATTTAAACATATATAAAGCCAAAGCTTTAAAGAAAAAGGAGTAAAAGAGCAAATCTCCCAAACAACTGTCACCAATGCCTGACACTGAGCTGTGGAAGTCTACACAGCTGTAAATTTCTAAGGGTTGGAGAATTATCTTTTAAAAAATAGAAAAGAATGTCACTGTATCCACACTTAGGCTATCTTAGAGTATTTAAATAGGGATGAAACAATTAGTGGGAAACTGGCTAGTCAGAAACTAAGCAACCAATGCCATTTAAAACCTGTCAATAGCTTCTGCGGGCCATCTTTGAGTTAATCAGACTTGCTTGTAGAAGAATCATTTGAAGGTTCGGATTAGTGCTATAAATTTGGGGTAGAGACTTCTCTATTGTTTCCTTGTAAAACTACACCCTTTATCTTTATGGCAGATACCAAGTATCTTTGGTGGCTGGGGCATAAATCAGAAACAGAATGATACAAGGTAGAGAGTGACACATGTGACCAAGAGTAGATACCACTTCTGGTCTAACAATCCTCTCTGAGGATTTCCATTTGTGTCTTATCATTTTCCTTCTGGTAATTACTGTAATTCTTGTATTACTTTTTTTTATTTATTAAAATTTATTCACTTTGTATTCCAGCTGTAGCCTCCTCCCTCATCTCCTCCCGGTCCCACCCTCCCTTTCTTTCCCCCCACCCCATGTCCCTCCCCTAGTCCACTGATAGGGGAGGTCCTCCTCCCCTACTATCTAACCCTGGCCTATCAGGTCTCATCATGACCGTCTGGATCCTCTTTCTCTGTCAAAGGGAGGCGACCAAAGAGCTGACCACTGAGTCCATATCAGAGATAGCCCATGCTCTCCTTACTAGAGAACCCACATGGAGACTGAGCTGCCCATGGGCTACATCTGAGCAGGGGTTCTAGGTCCTTTCCATGCATGGTCCTTGGTTGATTCATCAATCTCTGCAGGACCCCCTGGGCCCAGATCTTTTGGCTCTGTTGGTCTGCTTGTGAAGATCCTATCCCCTCCATGTCCTTCTATCTCCCTCTTCTTCCATAAGATTCCCTGCACTGTGCCCAAAGTTTGGCTATGAGTTTCAGCATCTGCTTCAATACCCTGATGGGTAGTCTTTCAGAGGCCCCCTGTGGAAGGCCCATGTCCTGCTCCCTGTCTTCTACTTCTGATGCCTATCCTGTTTGCCCTTCTGAATGAGGATAAAGCCTCTTCCCTAGTGTCCTCCTTGTTTAGCTTCTTTAGGACTATAGATTTTAGTATGTTTATTCTATATTATATTGCCAATATCCACTTATAAGTGAGTATATATCATGCATGTCTTTCTGCTCCTGGGTTACCTCACTCAGGATGATCTTTTCTAGTTTCATCCATTTGCCTGCAAATTTCATGAATACCTTGTTTTTGCTTAGTATTCCATTGTGTAAATGTACTACAATTTCTGTATCCATTCATCAGTTGAGGGATAACTAGATTGTTTCCAGATTCTGGCTATTATGAATAAAGCTGCTATGAACAAGGTTGAGTAAATGTTCTTGTATGGCTGAGCATCTTTTGGATATATACCCAGGAGCGGGGATAACTTATTTTTAAAGAACTGGAAAAGGATCCATAACAGGTGTTCTCTTCAGGATAAAATGAACACTGAAAACAGAACCACTGTCCAGGGCTGAACCAGCACTGAAACAGACTGCCATGTGCTTTCATTTAGCAGTGTGTCTGAAGTAGACCACAGCCAGACACAACTAACAGCTCAGCCTGCCCAACTATACAGTCTATTTCAGCAGCAAATTTTTCAAGGAGTATTTCCATTTGGTAAGAGTTTATAGTAGACCAGTGGATGTAGCTCCGTTTATGAGGAGTATTTGCTCAGGATGCAACAAGCTCTAAATTTGATTCCTAGAGGTAAATATCTGGTACGGTAGTACAAACCTCTAATTCTAGCTTTCAGGAAGAAGGAAAAGCAAATTCAAGGCCAGCGTGCGTTACAAAAGAACCCACCTCAGGGAAAACAGTGGATGAGACCTCTATAAACATTATTTTACATTATTTTTCCTCACACACAGACCATGGTGCTGGGATCTAACCCAGGGCCTTGCTTATTCTAGGCAAACATTGTGTCACTGAGTTACACCCACAGCCCTCATATAATGCTAAAGGAGAAGGGATCTGACACTGTCACACAGACAAACATGCAGGCAAACTCAAAGAGAAGAAGAACCCCAAAAATAAGCCAAGATAGGATGATTACTAAAGTCTGCTTTGTTGGTGATGGTTTTACCAGAAAAACCACCTAAATATGAAAGGTTAATCAGACCAATTGGTCTGCGTTTCAAAGAAGCCCACGTCACACATCCTGAGCTGAAAGCTACTTTCTGCCTGCCAATACTTGGTGTGAAAAAGAATCCATCATCTCCTCATCTCCATTATATACAACTCTGGGTGTAATCACCAAAGGTACAGTTACTGAAGTGAATGTGAGCGAGCTGGGCCTTGTGACACAAGGAGGCAAAGTTATTTGGGGAAAGTATGCCTAAGTTACCAACAATTCTGAAAACAATGGGTGCATAAATGCGGTTTTGCTGGTTTGGGAGCAACATCATCCAAGTCACTCCACCCACTACCAAAGACTATACACCAGGCAAACACCATTGCTGTCATCCTTCAGAACCACCAAGCAGCCATACCCCATGTGCAGTCATCAAGAAGTATTTATTATATTGTAAAGAAAAATAAAAAAAAAATAATAATAATAAAGAAAAATTGAGACAAATAATTATTTTATGAAATTTATTGTTGTAAGGTACTATTCCATTTGGTACAAAGACGCTTTAGCTTTAAGACTATTACCTTGTCTCCAAAGCATGAGGAAAAACTGCCCAAGTCCACTATTAAGCCACCCACTCAGGTCAAGCAATTCGCTGATGAGTCTTTCATAGTGGTCCTGCAGAGAATGTGTCCTTTGAGAGTTTGAGAATTAGCAGAGGTGATCTGAAAGGAAACCCATCAAAAGAAGACAAGGTAAGCTGACAGCACCATCATGGACAAGACATGGATGGAGACAGCAGGAAATACATAGTATCTGTGCGCCTCAAGCTTGAAAGGAAGAGTTGTCAGACAGAATGGCAATGCATTTAGGTAAAAAGCCACACACTCCATCAAGCATATGTGAGGCCTGTGAGGGACAGTGAACGTCCTGACCGCAGTCATCAGTGTTCTGACAGGGCATACAGTTGCACACCTGACTGGCTGAAACTCTCTATGTGCTTTATGGCTCCTTGGTTTGCTTTATTTTTTATTCATTATTTACTACAATTTATTCACTTAGTATCCCAGCTGTGGCCTCCTTCCTCGTCTCCTCCCCACCCCTCACTGCCTCCCTCGTCTCCTCCTATGCCCCTTATATGGCACCTTGCTAGATTAAGACACAGTAGTGACTTAATTAGCCTAAAATTCCTTTTAGCTCATAGAACTTAAATTTTTAACAAATCAAGTACTTTAAATTGTAGGTAAGCCAAGTACATGCCTTTTATCCCAATGTTCAGAAGGAAGACAAATCTCTCTTGAGTTCCAGGTAGGCCTAGTCTACAAAGTGAGTTTCAGGCCACCCAGATATATAGACCCTGACTCAAAAAAGAATCACACCACTGTAACATGGAACTTTGATTAAGATGTGAACTTTTATTTTTGGTTGATGACAAATTCTTTACTTTTACTTAATCTGTTTATTGTAAACAAATACACAAATAATATGGATACATGTACACTTAGTGCATGAATATGTGGAGACCACTGGTCAACCTTGGGTGTCATTACACAAGAGCTACTTACCTTGTTTCTGAGATGGTATCTCCCTGGGACCTGAGCTTACCAACTAGGCTGGACTGGCAGGTCAGTAAAGCACAGGGACCCTCCTATCTCCTCTCCCCAGTGCCATGATTAATGGTGTGCCAGAAGCTAGGTGAGGTGGCACAGAACTCATCCCAGAACTCAGGAAACTGAGATAGGCAACTCTGTGGCTTAGAGGTCAGCCTGGTCTACACAGTAAGTTCCAGGACAGGGCTACAAAGTGAGAACACTGTCCCAGAAAACACAAACAACAAAACGCCAGGCCAGCACATACAAAGACAGGCAGATCTCTGTGAATTTGAGGTCAACCTTATCTACATAGAAAGTTTTAAGACAACTAGAGAAAACCTGTATCAAAACACAATTAAAAAAAAAAAAGAAGATAAATAAGTAAGTAAATAATAAGTAGTGTGGCTCATGCCTGTAGAGGCAGAGTCAGGTGGATCTCTGAGTTAGAGGACAGCCTGGTCTACAGAGTAAGTTCCATGACAGCTAGGCTACACAGAGAAATCTTGTCTCAAAAAAGCAAAAATAGATTAGATAGATAGATAGATATAGATATAGATAGATAGATAGATAGATAGATAGATAGATAGATAGATAGATAAACAGAGAGATAGGCAGACAGATGAAATATAAAAACAAAAAGTCATGAGCCAGCATGTCTAGCTTGTTACATGGATGCTGGAGATAGAATTGAAATCCTCACACATGCATGGAGAATCTCAGTTGTTTGCATGTGGTTGTACAAGGACACCCAATACTTCCCTCTTTTTTGGTATGAAATGGGGGAGGGGCTATAGAATATCAGCTATGTAAGACAGGGCTTCTTAGTCCTGTTTACTGGTATACACACTAATGAAATATGAACAGGCTAGCTAGAGTGGAAACCAGATGACCTTGAGAAACTGCAGAAAAAGTCTAGTCCCTGAAGTCACAATCACTAGTCAAGGACCCTCTACATGCAGAGTCTCAGGAAAAAGAGAACTCCTATCCAACTGAAGTCACTACATTTTGAGCGACTTCAATCTCCTAGCATATTGTATCATCCTTTTTTTTAGAGATTTTGGTGTGCATGCCTGCATGCGTGTGTGTGCGTGTGTGCATGTGTGTGTGTGTGTGTGTGTGTGTATACCATACCTGGTGCCATGAAACCCCTTGAACTGGAGTTACAGACAGTTGTGAACTGCCATGTGGGTGCTGGGAATTGAAGCCAGGTTTTCTAAAGGAGCAGACAAGCACTGAGCCACTTCTCCAGCACCTTTTTTTTTTTTTTTTTTTTTTTTTGAGATAGGGTTTCTCTGTGTAGCCCTGCCTGTCCTGGACTCTCTTTATAGACAAACTGGCCTCCAACTCATAGAGATTGACCTACATCTGCCTCCCATGTGCTGGGATTAAAGGTGTGCACCGCCATGCCAAGCACTCTATCATCTTTTATGTTCTTTTTCCCTAACAATGTTGAGCTACTTGGATGGAGATGCAGAGTGAGATGGAATTTAGGAAAATAGGACAGAGTATATGGATTGCATGAGACAGAGGTTCTCATGCAGTCAGAAGGCCTCAGTGGAAACAATGTGTGGACAGCAGAGATGAATGACCAACAGTCTCCTTCCACAGTTCCTTCCTCATACCAATCCTTCCATTAAATATATGTGCGAGCTTTTATGTCAGGAAGGGAGGGGGCTTAAGTAACTCAACTTCACTTTTCTGATCAAGTGGAATTCTTCTATTTTTGCAAAAGATATACATGCAGGTAAAATATCCATACACATAAAAAAATAAATAAACTTAGAGGTGGGGAGGGAAAATGCATACTGTTCTTCATGAAGACTTGAATTCACTTCCCAGCACCCCCATCAGGTAGCTTACAACCACTTGCAACTCTAGCTTGAGGGGCATCTGAGACTTCCAGCCTCTCCAAGTACCAGCATTCACATACACAAACACACACAGTCACACATTTAAAAATAAGATACGGCCTGAGAGATGGCTCAGTGGCTAAAAGAACTTGCTGCCTTCCAGAGGGCCTAAGTTTGGTTCCTAGCGTCTACACTGGAAATTCCCAACTTTACTGAAGAAAGGCATTTCTTGGTCCAATGTCAGGGAAGGAACATGGGACTATGAGGCCTCCAGCCAGTACACTGGTTGTACTGAGGTCTTGTCAGATGGACAGAACAAGGAAACTCAAGACACCTTACCTTCACCAGCACATAGTCCCCAGGTTGAGCTCTGACCTTGAGCCCTGAGTTAGTGACATCCTCCACCTCTGTATCAGGGAAGATCACCTTAAGGTTTGCATCATTCCGGCCACACAGGTCTGTGGAAGAACGTTTGCTGAACTGCAGAAAACAAACGGAAAAATGTATGCGTCTGTCAGCAGTAAGTCTAGGAGGCAGACACTGAGCCTGTTGTCTGAGGCTCTCAGGATCTACCACAGAGCATTTCTTAGCCACGAAATCCAAAGGCTCAGTGCATATGGCCGCTTCAACAACAGAAGAGCATGTGGTGCAGACTAGTTTAATGAACCTTTACAGACTTGGCTTCTGCAGGAACGATGTTTCATTATTGTTACTATTATTGTTGTTGCTGTTGTTGTCGTTATTATTATTATCGTTTATATAGTATTTCTTACTGCATGTGTGCCTGCATGCCAGAAAAGGACACCAGATCTCGTTATAGATGGTTGTGAGCCACCATGTGGTTGCTGGGAATTGAACTCAGGACCTTTGGAAGAAAAGCCAGCACTCTTAACCTCTGAGGCATCTCTCCAGCCCAGGAATGATTTTCAACAAGTATGAATTCCAGATACTCATGAGTGATGTGCTTGACAAACCAACATTCATGTTCCCTGATCTCATACTAAGCACCTAGGATTGTTCTGGATTGTTTTGGCTTGAGTTACTTGTCCCAACTGAATACGGTAATTTGAAGCTAGAGTCTCTACCATTGCCTAGAACCAGACACAAACATAAACCACAATGAGAAGATTAAATTCTAAAATATTCACAAGTCTTTCTATGCCTGCTGAGATGCAGTGAGAGGAACCAAATTTACCTTCTAGCCTAAAACCAGTAAAGACAAAATATCAGAAACTGTCTTCAGATATTAAAAAACAGATCATACAAGACCATGGCCTGTCAGAGACAGAGTGAATGAACTGAGTCCTCCATTTACTCCTGCTTTCAAACAGAAAGGCATATGCCAGCCAGAGCACGTAAAGCAGAGACGCACAGCATGGGGTTCTCTTTCCTACATTCAGGCTGCTTGATAGAGTAGAAAATTGTAAAGCAAATTCTGAAAAAGAGAGAGTTAAGTAGAACTATATCTGGGTTTCCTGATTCTATACTAAATACGTGTGTGTACAGTAACAACTTCATAGACTCAGGTCAGCAGAGTAACATGGGAATTGTCAGCTAGACAGTTTTCTGTTTCACATGTCTTCTTGGAACATATAATGTGCACGTTAAGATGATTAGTGTGGAGGTGGGAAAGATGACTCAGTGTATAAGAAACCCTTGCTCTACAAGCATGAGGACTGGAGTTTGAATCCCCAGCACCCACACAGAAAGCCAGGCATGGATGCATATGCCTGAAGCCCCAGGAATGGCTAATGGAGAGAAGCAGATCCCAAGAGCTTGGCGGCTAGACAGCCTAGCAGGAAGGAAAGCAGAAACAAGCCCTTGTTGCTGGCCCTCCTCTCAGTAGCTGCAGCATGTCACCTCACACAAGGCCAGGTCCACAGACTCACCTTGTGCCATCTGCTAGCACTCTAAGAGTCACTACACTTAGCCCACAGGACCAAGCTTTCTAAGACGTTATGACCAAAACAGGCCTAAACAAACAACAGATCCAGTACTAATTACACATATGGCTTCCAGAAAGACAAAGCAGACCTATTTCTCCCTAGCCCTTTTGCTAAGGGAACTAAACATCAAATTACATATATGTGTGTGTGTGTGTATGTATAAATATATATATGTATCTCAAACAACGTGTGTAGGATTAAAGTTAGGTGCCACCACACCCAGTTAAAAAGTAAATTAAAAAAAAAAAAAAATGCATGTGACCTTACCCCCTCAACTAATACCAGCTGGGTACGACCCACAAAAGTCTTATTGGCTTTTGAAGCTTCTTCTCTGAAGACAGTAATAAGTTCCTCCAAACGCCTTAATTTTACTTCTTCTGGAACATCGTCTTTCAGCCTATGATATGCTCGTGTCTTCTATTAAAAAACAAAATAGGATAAAGGTCACTAAGGGCTTGTAGACTCCTCAGGGCACAAAGCAAGGAATGTAGTTATTATAGTCACAAGTTACAGACATATAATTTGGTCCAAAACACAAAACTAAACCAGATTTATTTCTCTGGTTCTAGGAACATTCCCCGAGAAAAAGGTAACTGAAACAGAATCTTTGTATAGTCATTCTAAATTTGGCAAATGGCAATCACACACTCATAGCAGCCTGGATGACGCAATGAATTCAGCCTGATGAGCTGAATTCAATCCTAGATCCATGTAGTGGAAGGAAAGAGCCAACACCAGCAAGAGATCCTCTGACTACACACATACACTGCAGCACAACATGCCCCACAAACACATACACACAAAGCAAGCAAATACACGCTGGAGAGATGGCTCAGTGGTTAAAAGCACTGTCTGCTCTTCCAAAGGACCCAGGTTCTACTCCCAGCACCCACATGGCAGCTCACAACTGTCTGTAACTCCAATTTCAGGTGGTCTGACACCTCACACCAATGCACATAAAATAAAATTAAATACATTATTTTAAAAATAAGTAAATAAAAAATACATTTTTAAAAGAAAATCAAAGACCCAAAACTAGTCTTTATATTTGTCCTAAGCTTGTATTTGGACACAAACTATATAACCCATGCACTAAGCTACTCACCAGTGTGGTTTACAGACATAGAGATGTAAAGCAGTCTAAACACTTACTAAGTAGTACCTAGTAAATTAGGGTTTATCAACACAATGGAGTATTACGTAACGGTTAATAATATAGCTCCACATGTACTAATGTAATTGTTCCAAAATATTCTGCAGATTGAAATTAGCAAAGTACAGATCAACATGCATCTCTTTGATGTAGTAAGTATTCAAGTTTATAAACACATGAAGTACACCTGAAAACTGATTGAAGAAATCACTAAGAGCAGTTGCCTACAAGAAAGGAACTAAACCTGGTAGCAATAAAAGGAAGAAGTGTTTTAACCTTCGCACTTTACACTGTTACCTAGTCAGAAGCAAATTATCTCTGAAGAGTGCTTAAAAACCACTGTGGATACACATTTACAGATACCTTTATGTTCTTGCTCAAATCAGGTGGAGAACCACTGAGCTAAGCAAAAGCCAAGGAATGAAAGGAAAAGCTAAACACCACTGTCTAGAAAAATTCTGAAACCAATCTACCCTGAAAAACCTACCATACCCAAAGATGAAAACAGAATGGGGAATGGGTATAAGATCCTAAAACACAGGGTTCTACTTGATATTAATGTGTTGTTAGTAATGATAACCATCCTGACGGCACAGTTACTGTGTTGGAAGCAACCAACACTCTAAGTCCATTATATACACTATCTTATTTAAGCCTCAAAACAATCCTGAGCTGGTACTGTTACTCCCAATTCACAGAGCACTAAGGACTGAAGACAAGGTTACTGTTACTGCCTGACAGAGGTTTGACAATTTGTTCGTCAAACTTCCACTGTGTATTGAAAGACCATTTCCCATCTGGCCCACCCTCATAAATAATTTCTCTTGTGCATCTGTAATGTCCACAAAAAATAAGCAATATGGAATACAATAGGCTCCTGAAAAGTGACACTTCTGAAATAATTTTATGAAAGACACTGACCCATTTACCCTGACTAAAGAAGAATGTGTGCTGAACTTTGGTTTTGTCTTCGTTTATTTGTTAGTTTGTTTTTTATTTTTGAGACGCCTCAGTCTATAGCCCAAGCTGGTTTCAAACTTAAGATTTCACTACCTCAGCCTCCTAAATGTTGGGATTATAAACATATATTACCAAATCCAGCTACCATAAAATATTTCATAAATAGGACCACTAGCATGGTATTTTTTTTTTTTCATCTCAAATTGCTGGTTTGCTGGTTGTAGTGGCTCACACCTATAATGCTAACACATAGGCAGCTAAGTGAAGTAGAAGGAAAACAGGCTTGAGGCCAACCTGAGCTTCAGAGTAAACCCTTATATCAAAACAATGGCTAAAGTTTGACATATAATAGACAAAAGTTAACTACAGAAAAGAAAAAAGTGACGGTAAGATCCCATGATTTAGCTGGGCACGGTGGCATACACCTTTAATTTCACCACTCAGGAACAGAAGTAGGCAGATCTTTGAGTTCAAGACAGCCAAGGGTACAGAGTGACCCTATCTAAAGAACAACTTAAAAAAAAAAAATCCTGAAATTTCACAAGGTCTGTCTTGCTGTCATATAATTTTCTACCAAACTACCTCCAATCAGTTCCAAGCTGGTAAGAGAATGATGCTAACTGTCTATCCAGGACTCACCTGCCTCATGCTGTATGCAAAGAGGAAACTAGTATTGTACTGAACTTCTCGAAGTAAAGACACTGTCTGCAGGTGATCATCCTCTGTCTCTCCACAGAAGCCAGTGATGAAGTCACTGCTGAGGCTCACACCTATTAATATACAACAAAGGACAAAGGACCGGTGCTGAGAGTACTGCTGCTGCCTACCTCCAGAAGGAACGTGGGCATTCATAGAAGGAAGGAAAGCAAATGGGTCACATTTCCAAACTACCCAGCCCACATCTACATTAAAAAGAAGTCCTGCCTCAGTAGTGGTGCTCCCCTTCAATCTTAAATTTACCTGGGACAGACTCTCTGACATGATGAACTAATGCCACTGCAATAGTGGCGCCCCCCTTCAATCTTAAATTTACCTGGGATAGACTCTCTGATATGATGAACTAATGCCACATAAGCTTCTCTTGAATATCTGCAGTAAAAACAAACAGAAAAGACCTAGGTGAACTAGTCATCCTCTTCAGGGGAGGTAGGGCAGGGCGGTAAGAAGGTCTCATGTAGCTGAAATTAGCCTTAAATGTCCGTTCCTCCTCGATCTACCTCTCAAGTGCTAGCACCATATCCAGCTCAATTTTCTTTAAATGAACACTAGCCGGAGATAACGCTGTAAGTTCCCACGTGTATTCATTTTCCAATTTGTGATTTCACATCCACAGTCACAGCAGAGGAGTACATAAAAGTGCCCCTTTGAGTCAATGAGGTGTCTCAGCAGGTAGATGCTCGTTACCAAACCTGATGATTTAAGTTCCATCGCTGGAACCTACATGGTAGAAGAAAACCAACTCCTGACAACTGTCCTCTGATTTTTTTCCTTTTTTTTTTTTAATTTAAAGATTTATATTTATTATATATAGTGTTCTGCCTGCATACCAGAAGAGGGCACTAGATCTCATTGTAGATGGTTATGAGCTACCATGCGGTTGCTGGGAATTGAACTCAGGACCTTTGGAGAGCAACCAGTACTCTTAACCTCTTGAGCCATCTCTCTAGCCCTGTCCTCTGATTTCTACACACACATATGCTCCAGCTCATAAGGACCTTTCATTTAACAAACCAAAAAATAAAAAAATAAAAAATTAAACACTTAGAGGACCTCTAAAGTCTGGAAAGATGGCTCAATGGCTAAGAGCACTGTCTGCTATTGCAGAGGACCCAGGTTCAATTCCTAGAACCCACATGGCAGCTCACAACCATCTGTCACTGCAGTTTCGGAGGATCTGATGCCTTCTTCTGGCCTCCTTGAACAATGCATACATGTGATGCAGACACATGCAGGCAAAACACCCATATACAATAAATAAAATTTTAAAAATAAACACTTCACTTTAATCTTTGTCTATATGGAAAATAAGGCAAACTTCTAGTTCTGTGAACTTTATCTTGGGTCATAGTAAACCCCAGTCTCACCTTTACATATTTATTTCCAAAGTGAGTCACATGACTACATTTATAGTCTAAGACCTAAAAAACTTTATAATTTTTACAAGTTAAAAGATTAAAATTTCAGGGCTGGAGATCAGCTCAGTGGTTAAGAGCACTGTCTGCCCTTCCAAAGGACCCAGGTTCAATTCCCAGCACCCACATGGCAGCTCACAACTGTCTGTACTGCCAATTTCCAAGGGATCTGACACCTTCACAATAATGCATATAAAATAAAATTAAATAAATTAAAAAAAAAAAAGATTACAGTTTCAGCCAGGTTCAGCAGCACACACTGTAATCCTAGCACTCAGAGAGGCAGAAACAGGCAGATCTCTGTAAGTTTGAGGCCAGCCTGCTCTACAAAGCAAGTCCAGGACAGCCAACTACACAGAGAAACCCTATCTTGAAAAATCAAAGGGAAAAAAAATAAAAGATTAAAATCTGGCGGTGGTGGCACACAACTTTAATCCTAGCACTTGAGGCAGTGGCAGGTGGATCTCTGAGTTTGAGGCCAGCCTGGTCTACAGAGCAAGTTCCAGGACAGCCAGGGCTACACAAAGAAACTCTATCTCAAAAAAACAAAACAAACAAACAGATGGTGGTGGCAGTACACACCTTTAAATCCCAGCACTACGGAGACAGAGGCAGGCACATGGACGGATCTCTTTGAGTTTCAGAGTCCGAGGACAGCCAGTGCTACACAGAAAACCTGTCTTGAAAAAAACAACAACTCCCCTTTCCCCCGCCAAAAAAACCCTAAAATTTCATATATGGCACCCAGTGAACACTTAAAAATATTAGGCAAATGAGAGAATCAATCCCTATTCTGTTTGGAGGATACACAGAAGCAAGTTCAACTGTCCACAGATTTACTCAAGCAACAGTCAGTTATGAATTTGCTATGTGTGCTGCATTAGTAGGTCCTCAGGAAAACTGGAAAGGTAAAGGATGTCCTCTCCCCAGTAAGTCTGACCCTCTCCGCATGGCATCCAGTACACGGCTGCTTCCACTCTGGGCTGGCAGATGGATCTGCTTACAGATGTTGTGTCTCTCGTGAATAAGCTGCAGAACCTGATTAAACAGAACACACTCTGGGTCACCTAAGGCTCACCAAAGAATCATGTAGAAACGAATACTCTACATTCTGGGAGGAGGTTGCTGTTGTTTTGTTTCAGTTTTTGTTTTGTTTTGCTGGAGATAGATTTCACTATGTAGACCAGGCTGGCCTTGAACTCAGCAATCTGCCTGACTCCGCTGCAGGAGTGGTAGAACTAAAGGCATATAACACAGTGCTCAGTAAATTTTCAAGTTAATAAAAGATTGATTGGTGCACACCTTAGGGAGGCAGAGGCAGATCTTTGAGTTTGAGGCCAACCTGGTCTACAAAGCAAGTTCCAAGATAGCCAAGGTTACACAGAAACTCTGTCTCGAAAAACAAATAAGCATAGTCTTGACTAGCCTGGTACTCAGTATGTAGCCCGGGTTGTCCTAGAACTCATAACCTACCTGTGTCAATTTCCCAAAGCTAGGATTATAAACATGAATCACGCTGGGATCTGAGCCCACATTGCCTCCTTTGCTGTCCTCACTGTATCTCCATGACCACCATCACTACCATGCAACAGACCACCTTAATAAAATTTCTCCGTACACAAGTAGTCCCAAGCTCTGATTCAAACCCATTCTATTGCCTTCCTGACCTTGAGGGACTTTAAAATCTTGCCAGTAAGTAAAATAGGATCAGTAAGTCTGCAAGGAGTTATTGCAATGTAACAGTGAATTCCCAAAGCTCTCTATATATACTGTTAGCTATAACATACTTTAGGATGCTGTAAAAGTTTGTCACAACATTAATTATCATCAATTCTCACCTCATCAGGAAAATCCTTGGGGTGGGGAGAGGTGAACCGGATCCTCATTTCAGGATCTATTCTTGAAACCTGATCCAGAAGGTGAGCAAAACGAAGCCCTCCTTGTTTGGTTTTATAGTTGGTGGTAAAGCCACTGCTGAGGTTGGTAGTCACTGCATTATTGAACTGGACCTCTGAATTGTCCCGATAACTATTAACATTCTGACCAAGAAGTGTCACTTCTTTTAGTCCCTAAAAACAGGAAAAACATGTTGAAAACAAGCTTAAAACTTCTTGAACAAAACAAAAACAAAAAACTTCTTGAACAGCGTCATGTCAAACCACTGATTAAAAATTAGCTGAATCTACCAAAAGCCATAGAAATCTGTCTTTAATTCATTAACTTCATACTTCAAGTTTTGGGGGAGAGGAGGGTTGTTTTTTGTTTGTTTGGTTGGTTTGGTTTTTTAAAGACAGGTTTTCTCTGTGTAGCTCTGGCTGTCCTGGACTTGATCTGTAGACCAGGCTGGCCTTAAACTCACAGAAATCCACTTGTCTCTGCCTCCTGAGTGCTGGTATTAAAGCCATGGACCACAACCACCCAGCCCATACTTGAGTATCTTATATAAAGACTAAACGGCCTAGACAGCCAAGGCTACACAGAGAAACACTGTCTCAAAAAAGACCAGAAAATCTTTTAAAAAAAGACTGAACAACAAGTAAAACCTTAAGTACAGAGTATGTGTGCCTGTAATCTCAACACTCAGGAAGTAAAGGCAGGTTTCTACTTACTACCATCTCAATCCCTTAAGAAGAATAGATCTATCCTGAAGGAGTTTTGTACTGTGGAGGAGTTGAAAATGGGGAGGAAGGAGATAACTTGAGTATTTAGGCAGGTGAAAACAGAGTTTTTACAAGCTACCAGTGACAAAACTATCTGTGGACAGGAAAGGAGAGGGGGAAAGATAAGACAACTACAAAAACAGAAAGGCATCCCAAGCCTGTCCAGAACATGTTCATCTGAAGAGAGCTTGTACAACAACTTCACCTGCTCAGAAAGCTTCCTCACTTCATCTAGAATAGAGGCAACTGGCCGGCTCCTCTCCCGGCCCCGAGTGAAAGGGACGATACAGTAACTGCACATGTTGTCACAGCCCCGCATAATCGATCTAGAGAAGAAAGTACCAGAGCACAGTTAACAAGAGAGCAATGCTGTCTTAGCATACCTCAAGCAATGGGTCACAGCTCTACAGTTCTAGGATTTTTCTTTGGCTCTGGATCCTCTAACCTCTAACCTCTAACCTCACACTGAACTCATGTGAGATCTCTAAGTATATTATCACAGAATATGGACCAGACTGCAACTGGCAGGAAGTCAGTGAGGAAGCACAGTGGTGAGGGGGAGAGGTCAGACTCAGAACTGTACTTTTTAAGATTGAAAACAAATGCTATGTCTACATATGTTATAGAAGAGACCCTGAATTTAAAATATAGTTTGTATTTCACACACAATCTTTTTCTTTGAGATGGCATCTTATGTGGGTCAGGCTAGACTTAAACTTGCTATACAGCAAAAAACATGGCTGCTCTTGAACTGATCCTCCTGCCTCCATCTCTCAAGCATTTTGTTTACAGATATCCATCACCACATTTGACTCTAGCTTTGGTCTTCTGAGACAGGGTCTCTCAATAGTGCTCTGAATCCCCTGACACATGCTGTGGAGCCCAAACTGCCCTTGAGCTCACAGCAAGCAATGTTTTTGCCTCCTGTTAGGAGTCTCTTCCCAGCTGCTATTTTCTATTTCTAAGACAAGGGCTTTCCAAATAAAACAGACCAGCCAAGAATATACAATACAACCCAGAGTAGCCACAAACTCACAACACTCCTGCCCTGGCCTCAGATTGCAAGTATATACTATATCTTTAAAAAGTTTTCTATCAAGAAAACCCAAGATATATCTTTAAATGAAAATAAACATAAAACAGTAACATTTATTTTTAATAGGAGAGCAGGAAAAAAAAAATCCATGAGTATATACTGTATATACAAGGGATAGTACTAGAAAGATTAAGTAAGAAATGACAAGCCGGGCAGTGGTGGCACACTCCTTTATTCCCAGCACTCAGGAAGCAAAAGCAAATGGATCTCTGAGTTCGAGTACAGAGGGAGTTCCAGAACATCCAGGGCTACACAGAGAAACCCTGTCATGAAAAACCAATAGATACATAAGTAAGTGAATGAATGAATGAATGAATGAATGAATGAAATAAAATGACTGACAAGAAAATCTTTCAGAAATAGCCTGGGAGAACAGGAAGCAGGGATGACGGGTATGA
The DNA here is from genome assembly GCF_030254825.1 of Meriones unguiculatus. Classification (NCBI taxonomy): domain Eukaryota; kingdom Metazoa; phylum Chordata; class Mammalia; order Rodentia; family Muridae; genus Meriones; species Meriones unguiculatus. The sequence continues at coordinate 124,575,397 of NC_083352.1, read as the reverse complement.
GGGAGCTTTACTATATCAGATGCTGGTTTCTGTATGTTACACCATAACTGTGCCAACTTATTCCTTTCCCTTATGTTCAATATAATAAGATTATCATGCAAGAGAGAGGGTAACTCTCATCCCCCAACTCGCACACAGTGACTCACACAAAAGCAGAGGTTGCGCTGGGGCTCGTTTGGACTGGCATGATATCAGCATAGGTCTCATCCAGAGAGAGAAGCACATTTGCTGCCTGCTGACCTGACTCCACGACGGCCAGCAGCCTCGGAAGGTCGCGATAGGCATCTGGACCAGCCAAGAGATCCACCATTTTCTCCCTGTTGAGAATCTCTCCCTTCAGTCTCTCCGCCATGCAGCCTAAGAAGTAAAAGAAATTAGCACCTCTTCTCCAGTTTATCTGGTTCCTGGCTTTTGTTCAGTGCATATGGTTTATAACTTGCATTGAAGATCAAAACACAGAAAACTTCTCTGAGAAGTTTTATCCTTCCAACCTGACCCATAGCACTGACCCACATTTTCAAATACAAGAGCACCATAGAAATTTTCAGAGCAACTCAATGTTTTCCATCATTGCTGGAAATGAAACTCAGCATCCTCATACTAACCAAGCTCACCATGACTGAGATGCATTTTCTGCCCTTCAAATAGGAATTGCCTCTTCCTGAAGTTAAACTACTTACCACTAAGATAAAACATGTTTTACATTAGAAGCTTACTTATAAGTTTACAACTACACTTTTTTCTCTTTCAGCCCATTAATACTTGCTAAACCTAGGAGTAGTGATGTAAATAATTATGCTGATATAATTCGTACACCCAAACTATCGTTTTATTAGGTCCATAAATCTTTAAAGTAGCCAGTAGTAGTAGTGGTGGCTCACACCTGTAAGCCCAGCACTCAGAAGGCAGAGGCAGGAGGATCTCTGAGTATGAGGGCAGCATGGTCTACAAAGCAAGTCCAGGACAGCACATCCAAAGCTACAAAAAGAAACCCTGTCTCAAAAAAACAAAAACAAAAATCTTAAAAATTTACCTTTTTAAAAAACTCCTTGTATTGTTTAATTAATTGGAGTTTCTTTAAATTTTTCATTTTTATTTTATTTATATGAATGTATGCCTGTATATGAGCATGTGCACATGAGTGCCTGTGATATTCAGAAAAGGGTGATGGATTCCCTGGATCTGTAATTACAGGCAGTTGTGAGCTGTCCAACACAAATGCTGGGAACCAAATTTGGGTACTCCGTAAGAACAGTATATGTTGATAACATCTCTCCAGCCCCATAGTTTGTCTTTTAAAAGCTTTTTTACATTTTATTTATAATTATTGGGGTAGGAATGCACATGAGTACAGGTGCGTGCGTAGTCCAAAAGCGGATATTGAATAGGTCCTCTGAAAGAGCAACATATGCTCTTAACCACTGAGCTGTCTCTCCACCTAGCCCCATAGTGTATGTACGCTGTCCAGTTGACCTGACCTAGACCCTTTTAAGATGAGAATCTCAAGTGAAGAGCTGTCTAGGTCAGGCTGGTCTGTGGCATGTCTGTGAAGGGCTGTCTTGATTGACAATTGAAGTGGGAGACACCACCCTGGATGTGGCCCAGGCCCTGAACTGTTAAAAGTGAAGAAAGCTAGCTGAGCTGAAGCAAGCCAACAAAAACAGAATTATATATTCTCTCTGTGCCTTGACTATTGTAAAAGAAACTTCTCTTATTCTTACAGAGTGCTGGCTGGATGGTTCAACACAGCTGTTCTGGCTCAAACTTCTCTCCCAGCTAACTTATTCAATCTGGCTTTTTCTCTTGGCCTCTGAATTGCTCTGTTTGGCCTCAAACTAACTCAAGCAATCTACTCTAAGCCCTGGGCTCCTGGCTCATTCAGTCTTCACTGAGTTCTCACTCTGCAACCTGTTTATTATTGTCCCAGTAAAACTGTCTCCTCTCTCTTTCTCTATCTCTTATCTCTCTGCCTCAGTCTCCGTCTCTATCTCTGTCTCTATACCAGGCTGGCCTCTGCTCACCTCTGTCTCCTGGATTAAAGGTGTGTTTGTATTCTAGCCTGATCACACAGACCTAGAAGGTCTTTGTATGTGATCTCTTGCCAGAGCATCCAAGTTCTAAACTAAAATTCCTCTATGGACTATGGATGTGATATGATTAGCTGCTGACTTCCTGCCTTGGCTTCCCTCAATGATAAAATATAACCTGGAATTGTAAAGCCAAATAAACCCTTTCCTCCTCTTTTGGTTGGGATGCTTCATCACAGCAACAAAAATTTTAAAAGGCACTCCCTGTGAAACAATTAAAAATTATCCACAGCCAAGGCCAATAAAATGGCTCAGCCTGTAAAGGTGCTTGTAAATAAGCCTGCCATCTGAGTTTAATCCTGGGACCCACATAGTAGGGCAGAACCATGCTCTGTAAGTTGTCCTCTGACCTCCTACTGCTGTGGCACACACTAAGCAAATAAAAGAATTATTCATGGCAGACAAAGTGATACAAGTCTGTAACTCCAACACTTGCAGGGCTAAAGCAGGAGTATGGCAATGACTCTGAAACCATCTTAAAGTCATATATCAAATACCACAGCAGCTGGACCTACAGAGCAAGACCCTATCTCAAACAAATGAATCAATGAGTGAGCAGATATAAAAATGTAGTATAAATATACAATGCCATTATTATTCAAGCCTTAAAAGGAAAAAGATTGAGACTGGAGGTAGAGCTCAATGAAAGAGCACTTTCCTAACATATGTGAAACCCTGGGTTTAGATCCTAGCACCGATACCCCAGCCCTAAAACAAGGAAAGGGAATTTTTATTTGTTTGGTTGGTTTATTTTGTTTTTTAAGATAGGGTTACTCTGTGTACCCTTGGTTATCCTGGACTCACTTTGTAGACCAGGCTGGCTTCAAACTCACAGCAAGCCCAAGGAAAGGAAATGTTGACACACACTATATAGAATGAGAATCATAAAGATGGTATGCAAAATACACAGCCAAACATAAAAAGACAAATACTGTATAAATCCATTTATGTGAGGTACCTAATATATTCAGAGACAGAAAATAAAATGAGTGCCAGCAGCCAGAGGGAGGGTAAAATGTTAAGTTATTACTTATGGAGATGGATGGTAGTTGTGAGCCCCTTGAGGTATGAGTAGCCAAGTCCTGCCCAAAGACTGCTCTAACAGCCATAACACTGCCACCATTTGTAGCCCGAGACAGGTGGCCAAGCTCTGCCTTACAAGGAAAAAAAAAAAAAAAAAAAAAAACATGACCAGGCCACAAAATCCCACCAATCCCAAGCTACCCTGGAAGGTACCACCACCACTCCAAACCCTACATAAGCCCACCTCCTGCTCAGTTCTTTGCTGCCTTTTGCCCTCTGTCTCTCCCAGTAAATCTCTTGTGTGAAGCATGTTGTGCAGTAACTTTGTGGTACTCGTTGGTTCCCAACTGCCAGGATACCTTTCCTTTCAGAGCTGTAACACAATAGTAATGGCTGCACAAGTATAAGAATATATTTAAAATGGCAAGTTGATGCCACAATTACTCTAAACTTTCTTCCTTGGGGTTTATGAAATTTCTAATGGATTTATACCCAAGGGCAACAATAATGAAGTGAAAAGGAAAAAACTTCCATCTCTCTACATTACTCAGGAACTGGATACACTGTGTGCTGATGTATCAAGAGTGGCTAACTATATGACAATGGACACAGTCTGTTATCCATAAAGTTAAATATGTTAACCAAATTCTGGGACAGAAAAAAAATGCAGTTTTCTTTTGATTAGAGCATTTTTTTAACATTTAATTACTTGGTGTGTGTGTGTGCACGCGCACACACACGCACTATAGTACACATGTGAAGGTCAGAAGACAAAGTGGGGTAGCTGGTTCTCTCCTTTTACCATGTGAGTTCAGTAGGTCGTAGGGTTGATGACAAGTGCTTTCCCCACGGAGCCACCTTGCCAACACCTACGCACTTATTTTTGAACTATGTTTCCTAGACCTGAACTGTCCAACAGAGCTTTCCAATAAGGTGAAGGAACATGCTGGATGGAAATGACTGGATGTGCTGTGCAAGCTGCTGGCCCTCGTCAGGTGTGACTACTGAGAAGCTGAAATGTGTCTGAGGCAAGGGGGGAAGTGATCTTTTTGAAATTTTATTTTAATGTGACTATCAGCTACTATACTGGTCAGGGCAGACCGGGATTTTCACTTGAGCATGTTCAGCACTTCCCATCAACGATAACAACAATGGAAACCCATGCTGCCCTCCAGACTCCAAAGGCTTCTCCCATATCCAACACTCTGTACTACATACTGCATCCGGCTCTAGAAAGAACACATCACTATCTGAGCATCTATTACTTCCAAGTGCTTCAAAAGACTCTTTCAGAAGGTTCATCTCTGTGAAGCCTTGGCTGTCCTGGAACTTGATCTATAGACCAGGCTGGCCTCAAACACACAGAGATCTGCCTGCCTCTGCCTCCTGAGTGTTCATCTCATTTAATCTTGCAACCTCTAACATCAAGTAAAACAGATTTATGGGATAAAGTTAATTTACACCCTTTGAACCAGGCCTCTAAAGCAGTGGTTCTCAACCTATGGGTCATGATCCCTTGGAACTTTTACAGGGGTTGCATATTAGCTATCCTGCATATTATTTACATTATAACTTATAACAGTAACAAAATCACAGTAATAAAATAGCAACAGAAATAAGTTAATGGTCATTTAAAAAAAAGATGAGGAATGTATTAAAGGATTGCAGCATTAGAAAGGTTGACAACCAGGAAAATCTCTAGGAATCCAAGTCTCAAAATGGAAAGGTCTGAAAATGACTGGGTACCTAGAATCCCAATCCTCAGAGGTACCCGGGAGCGTGGTCGCTTTGTCTTCAGGACTTTGAGCTGATGTAAACGGTTCCAGATGGTCTGCTCAGCCTTCTCCCTGCAAAGATCCAAAGTGGCAAAAATGAGCCAAATATAAACTATAGAGCAAGTCAGACGAACAGACAACAGAAAGAAAATGAAGCCATCTGAACCCTTTCAAAGTATCTACCTTTAACTCAGAGAGAGTGCACAGAAACAAACTGGGAGAGCACTGCTTGTTTTCCTCCTCTTGCCATCTACTATTCTCCCTACACATCTCAAAATCCAGACTAGGCTTTAAAGCAAACTCAAAACCACATCTTCACAAACCCTTCCCCAACTCCTCTGTGAGCATCCTCCCTTCAAGCACCCTCTACCTAACTCTACTCCTCCTCAACTTGGCAACTCATTTTTGTTCTTTCACACATTCTGTAGCCAGGGTAGCCTAAAACTCATTATGTAACCTAAGCTATCCTCAAAGTCACAGCAACCCATCTTCCTTGACCTCTCATAAGGGATTACAGGCATAAGCTACCCCAGTACTAGACCAAGCTCTTTGAAGCCTGGCTTTATGAAGAAGGTTCATTTCTGAATCTCTTATAACCACCAGCTCAGTACCATTCAACAGAGGCCCTATAAGAAATGTCAGATCAATGACTTAATGTTAAAGGCAGCTGTGGAAACAGTACCACTAACATGTCTTGAACAGCAACAACCAAACAAAATAAAGAGGGTATGTTCTCTATTTGTCAATTCATTTTTTTAAATTTGTTATGTGGACTGCCGTTTCACCTACATGTATGTTTGTGCATCCACCAGCTATGTGCCTGCTGCCTGTAGAGAGATCAGATCCCCTGGAACTGGAACTAAAGACGATATGAGCTGCCATGTGGGTGCTGGAGACTTAACCCAAGTCCCCTAAAAGAGCAGCCAGTGCTTTTAACTGCTAAGCAGCTCTCCAGTCTATCACATTATGGACTTCCTGTGATTAAGTACTTCCTGGCCACCTCTGAAGATGCCACTCTTCTCTTTTCAGAATTCTGTTTTTCAAGCATTGCTTTACCTCAAATTAGGTACATAGATTGCAAGAATGTGCCATTAGTAGCCAGAAAACTTCAGAAAATTTGGGAAATCAGAACTTTTGGTTTAAAAATCTATGTAAGGAATAGCGCTTGATTTGGGCACTTTTGTGGCTATTTGCTTTTTAGACAATCTCACTCTGTAGTCCAGGCTGACCTAGAACTCACAATCCTCTTCCTCAACTTCTGCAGTGCTGGGGTTGCAGTGTGTACCACCATGTCATGATAATATGGGCTTTGTAAAAGAAACAACCTCACAGATTGCTATTGTGAGAGTTAAATTAATATATCCATGTACAGTGTTCACATGGAACCCAACACACAGGGCATGCTCAGCAAACGTCAGCCAGTTGTATCAAGACTATCTCTGTTACAGGAAAAACCCTTAACTCCCACTGACCTGGGACCATTGGTTCATCTCCATAAGTAAGCCTCCTTGGCATGATTTACACACAATATATTCACTTATGGAAAGAACAAATTTGTACCTGATAGAACACGTAACAAGAAGGATCACATCAGCCTAATAGAGAGCAAGAAAAAGAAACTTATAAACTTTGAAATTAGTCTTGCAGAATCACTACCATTCAGTCCACCTGCTTTTTTTCTACTATCATGATAAAACATACATAAAATAAATCGTATCATATTAACCATTTTTAAGGATACAGCGCTGTAATATGAACACTTAAGCACTATAGTACAACCACCACCACCATCTCCTTCCAGAACTTCCCAACAAAAAGTTCCATTCCCATTATGCACTAACTCCTTAAGCCTTACCTCCCCTCTCCAAGAGCGATCTGGCTTTGTTCTGATTTGGTTTGGCTTTGGAGGCACAGCCATGCCTTAGAGTCATCATAGCCTTAAATCCTAGATCCTCCTGCCTCCACTTCCCAGGCTGGGACAACCACCACATGCTTACCACACCAAGTCTGGTAACTCCTTTCCGAGGATGAACGGCATCATGAAAGCTCAAAACAGCTGACACACTAGTATACGCCAGTCCTACACTACATGTCACTCAAAGAAATCAACACAGCACTCAAGGGAGCTAATTCAGCAGGCAACATCCTCTCCCTAAAACTCACTGCATCTAAGAACCAGCACCAAGGCAGAGGAGCCCAGGCCCAGGAAACAGGAAAGCAAGTACCTCTTGGACGTTGCTGGTCCTCAAGTAGCCACTCTTCTGTAAAATGGACCAGGCTATCTCTGTGTCATTCACATTCATCTGACAGCCATAGGTCTCAAGGTAGACTGCAATGAAAGACAGATTGATTCCAGGGTTGGCAGAGGTCACATTTCATGGGCCTCTGATCATCAGACTTAAGAGCAAACACTTTTACCTTCTGAGTCATTGTGCCAGCCCCAAGAATAAAATTCTAAACCAGAAGTGGTGGCAGACATCAGTAATTCCAGCAGTTAGAAGACTGAAGCAAGAGAATAATGAGTTCCAGACTAACCAAGGCTATGCAAGTCCCAGCTTCAAAAAGTGGAGGGCGAGGATTGGGCAAGATGGCCTCTGCCCCCAAGCCTGATAACCTGATTTTTAAACTCTTGCCTCATAAGGTGGAAGGAGACAGCCAAGTGTCACAGGTTCTCTTCCAACCTTGCTCGACAGGTGTCATGTACACATACACACATACATAAAGTGATGTCATTTAAACGCAACTTTAACAACTGCAACTAAGACTTTCTCCTTGCTGTCCCAGGAGATAGCCTTGGCAGTTTGGAATAAACTTTTTGCCTTTTCACCCACAAAAAAAAAAAAAAAAAAAAAAAAATTAATTAAGATGAAGATTATAGTATTCCCATAAGTAACCAAAGAGAGGACTCCAATTCACATGGGCACAGACAGGATTGAGGTTTTTTCTGTTGTTTTCTTTTCTTTTTTGAGGAGTTAAGGATGGAGTTCAGAGCTTCATGCATGCTAGGCAAATCACTCCAGCACACAACTCTCCCCCTAGCCCATACCTTGAGTTTCTTTAGAGTAATGCTATTTGGTAGAGTCTGATGATTCTCTGTTAAGCAACCTGCCCACACTGTTAACTCTCTAAAGCCAAGAATGTAGTAAGAGAATAGCAACATCAATCAAGCCACCGATGCTGTGATGGAGCAAAGAAGAAAGCCAAAGGGTAACGAGAAATAGAGCAACCTTTTCTCTGCCTTCCTAGAAGTTCATCCGCAGTGAGATAAGGAGGTGGGTCCTCCACTTCTGGAGAAGATGGCTTCTCTTGAGGAACTGAAGCACTTCTTAAAAAATGCTGGAAAGTCGGTCCAGTGGCTAGCCTAGAGCTGAAATCCTTTTGCACTCCTGGGCTCTGCCCCTCTGGACTAGGACATGAAGTGCTGGAGACACTGCTGTGTGCCCTGCAGATCCTGAGCAGCAGCCAGGACATGGAGGTCAACGGCTCCCACTTTAACAGCCTTTGCGTTTGAAGGACACATTGTAAAGGATGCATGGCACCTGCAGTCCTAAATCTGCAAAAGAACAAAACACACAAGTGTTTACTACACTCGCAACCCAGGAACTGCTCTGGACACTTCCTCCTCACTGAAGCAGAAGAAGGTATCCTTGGAGTGGGGCGGCCACCTAAGAGGTGTGGAGACATAATCTCAGCATTATCCTGGGCTGGCCTAGAACTCACTAGGTAGTCTAGGCTGGGGGCAGAGGGTGTGAAGTTATGTTTTGTTTTTTTTGTTCTTTTTTCTGAGATCTTGCTATATAGCCAAGACTGACCTCAAACTCTCCTCACTCCTCCCACCTCAGTCTCCCTAGTGCTCAAATCATAAGCACAGAGCACCGCACCCAGTTCAAAAGGATTCTTTTGTTTGTTTTCTGGAGACAGGGTCTTCAGGTAGCCGGGACTGCCTGGAACTCTGTAGACCAGGCTGGCCTCAAACTCAGACATCCACCTACCTCTGCCTCCTAAGTGCTGGGATTAAAGGTGTGAGCCATCACCTCCCTTCTGGTACTTTTACTAGTTTACCTTAGCCCAAGCATGGTAAACCTATATTCCCAGTAATTCAGGCAGGAAGTCCATTTGAGCCCAGAACTGCCTGGACAACATCAGGAGGTCCCTTACAATTTACTGTATCCCCAATTTTTTCCCATATTTTTGTGCATGTATGTGAACCATTTTAGCAGCCCAAGTGTGAGCTTTAAAGTCATCTATTTCTGCTCTTTCATTATTGTGTGACCACCTTTTACAGGTCAAATTCCCACCTCTGGACTACAAATGTCACACTATTTAGAAAAGTACAAATATAACCTTTCCACTTGCCAGATGTTATAATCACACACTGAGAACCCACACTGGCTGGGCGGCGGTGGCACTCGCATTTAATCCCAGCACTCTGGGAGGCAGAGCCAAACGTTTCTCAGAGTTCCAGGCCTACAGAGCACCAAGTTCCAGGACAGCCAGGGCTACCTAGAAAAACCCTGTCTCCAAGAAAAGAAAAAAAAAAAAAAAAGAAAGAAAAGCAGCCAGTCACCATACCTCGTGCCTATAAGGCTAATACTCAGGAGGAGGCTAAGGCAGGAGGATTGTCTCAAGTTCGGGGCCAGCCTTGGATGACAAGTGAGACCAAAAACAAACAAACAAAAATTAAAGCTTAACTTGGGCAAGATGGCTCAACAGGTAAAAGACCTCAGTTAGAGCCCCTGAACCAGTGAAGGAACAGAATTGACGGTGGAAGTTGGAATGACTCTGATACCACATGTTGTGTACACACACACACACACACACACACACACACACACTTTTTTAAAAGGTGGGAAAAACCACCCAAATTGGCATACTAAGACTTCAACAACCATCCACTAACAGCCCACATCTCTTCACAGCGTGGACTTTAAGAGTCAGAATGTGACTGCTGCCTAGCCGGGGCAAGCCCCGGATTTGGGAGCCTTCATTTCTGAGCGTTGGATGGGGCAGCGGTCTTCTCTGATGAAGCTGGTGATAGGATCAAACGCAAGCCATGGCACAGCTCAGGGCGGAGGTCTGAACGGCAGGGGAAGGGGGAGGAACCACTTGCCACAACCAAGCACGTGATTGGGTAGATACTGGTGCTGGGCGTGGCGGGAGTTCTGCGTGGACGCCCGCAAGAACCCCCACGGCCACCCAGCGAGGCCGATCCGACCTCCATCTCTGCTTCACAAGAGACGCTGGGCTCGGAAGGGCACTGCGACTTGGCCAAGGGCATAGAGACACTCGCAGCAGTCTTATTCAAGACCTCTCCCGCCGCCCAGTGACACCTTCCCCTAGCGCTCCTGGCTTTTCCCGGACCCCGCAAGCCTGCCTGCGCCACGACGGGTCACTCGCAGGACACCAAGTCCCTCTCACCTCTCACAACCGCGAGGTCGCGCATCCAAACCCGGAAACTGTCGGGCTGCGAGGGTGCCATCTCAGAAGTCCTCCGCTGCTTGCCTAGGCATGCAACTTCTGTTCCGCCGTGACTTTCGCTCTAACGGAAGTGTTTCCTACCGGCCTGGGGGACCCACGTCACTGGCTTTGAAAAATAGAAGATGCAAAAATAGATAGGTGATAGACAGACAGACAGATATTTAAAAATTCACAAAAGCGGCTAGGGTTTCTTTGGCTAGCTCTGAATACCCCATCTTTCCTGGATCTCCCAAATGGCTCTGAACAGCGCAGTGGTTCCTCGCCACCTCTTTGCACTATTTCTGTCATATTCCTGCCTTGACCCTCTCAGCCATTCTCCCTCCCCTTGGATCATGCCTCTAGGTGCATCTTCTCCCCCAGACCTAACCTGTAGTCCTATATGTACCCAGGAAAATGCTGAGAGCAGGATTCAACCAGATTAGAGCCCTGAGGCCAGAACCACCTCGATGTAGCATAAGTGTTTTGCAAGCTCCACCATAACACCTAGACTTTTTTGGTTTGGTTTGGTTTGGTTTGGTTTGTTGTTGTTGTTGTTTTGTTTTGTTTTTTGAGACAGGGTTTCTCGTTTAGCCATGACTGTACTGGAACTTGATCTGTAGACCAGGCTGGCCTCCAATTTAGAGATCCACCTGCCTCTGCCTCCTGAGTGCTGGGATTAAAAGCTTGCGCCACCACCGCCCGACATAACACCTAGTTTTAAAGCGTGAACATTTGGTGCAGCACAAATTGCATGTGGACAGTTCAAATGCTACAATAGCATGAGTAATGGAGAGGCGCCACCTTCTGGTCTCTTCCTGTCACTACTCTCACCAAGAGACTAGATTTGGACGGAGAGGAGTGGGGCATTTTCCCAATAGGTTTTCATTTTGTTTTGTTTTCTTTGTGTGTCTGTGCAGGAAGCTGAAACACCTCTGTGTGGAAAGCCACAAGCACCATAGCCTCTGATTGAAGCTAGGGTTACAGGCAGTTGTGAGCCACCTAATGTGGGTGCCAGCAATCAAACTAGTACAATGCTCCAATAACTGCTTGGCTATCTCTCCATCCCTCCAACAGGTTTAATATGTTAACTCTTCACTCTCTGTGAAGACTTTCTGGGCCTTACTCTCCACCTCATTCTCCTATTTCAGAGATATAGATAACCTCAGTGGGCATGTCCCCCTCAGTTCCACACACTGAAACTGTAACGTTGAAGAAAATAGTAATAGGAGGTAGGGTCTCTGCAAAGAGAATAGGTCACAAAAGTAGAACCCTTGAGGATATTGTTAGCATATTTAAAAGACCTCAAGCTGGGCATAGTGGCATATACCTTTAATCCCAGCACTCCTGAGACAGGGGCAGGAAGATCTCTGCAAATTTGAGGTAAGCCTGGCCTACATATCTAGTTCAAGGCTAGCCAGGGCTACAGAGTGAGACTTTGCCTCAATAAACAAACAAACAAACAAACTTTTTAAAAGCAAACAAAAAGAGCTGGCCGTGGTGGCACACGCCTGTAATCCCAGCACTCTGGGAGGGAGAGGCAGGAAGATCTCTATGAGTTTGAGGTCACCCTGGTCTACAAAGTGAGTCCAAGACAGCCAAGGCCACACAGAGAAACCCTGTCTTGAAAAAAACAAAAACAAACAAACAAACAAACAAAAAGTCTATAAAGAGCCCAGTGTGGTGATACATACCTATAATCCCAGCACTTAGAAGGTGAAGTCAGGAGAATCAGTTTAAGGATAGTCTCAGCTACATTGGGAGCTCAAGGCTAGCCGAGGCCATATGTAACCCTATCTCAAAATATTGTTTAAAACAATCAAAAATGCATATATATAAATATTACATATATGTATATGTAATATATATGTGTGTATATATATGTTCCTTCATGGTGGCTTACATTCATAAATCAGCACTCAGGAAGTAGAGGCACGAACAACGTAGAGTTCAAAGCCAACAGAAACAATATTGTGAGTTCCAGGCCAGCCTGGACTATAGAGTGAGATCTGTCTCAGAAAATTTCTTTTTGTTTTCATAAGAATTCTGGCACACACCTTTATTCCCAGACCTTAGAAGGCAGAGGCCGTTGGATGTCTACTGTTCAAGGCCAGCCTTGTCTACAGAGCAAGTTCCAGGACAGCCAAAGCTACACAGAGAAACCCTGTCTTCCAAAAATCAAACAAACAAAAATCTGTAAGATTAACTATACAAGCCCGGCAGTGGTGGCGTACACCTTTGATCCAAGCAGAGGCAGAGGCAGGCGGATCTCTGTGAGTTCGAGGCCAGCCAGGTATACAGAGTGAGTTCTAGGACAGCCAAGGCCACACAGAAAAACACTGTCTCGAAAACAAAAACAAAACAGAAAAATTAATTTTAGGTCAGGTGCACACCTTTAATCCCAGCAGAGGCAGGTGGATCTCTAAGAGTTTGAGTTTGAGGCCAGCCTGGTCTATAGAGAGAGTTCCAGGACAAGCTAAGGCTACACAGAGAAACCCTGTCTCAATAAATAAATAAATAGATAAATAAATAAATAAATAAATAAACAAATAAAAGATTAACTTGTTTTATAATCTTAAAGAAGAGACTACAAAAGTAGTCGTTTGAAAAGGCTCCAGAAGCAAGACAGAGCTGTGCAGTGCTTGGGATCCACCCACACTTCAGTGTGATCCCACAGCCCTATTCTTAGCCCTGACTAACTAACCTCAGTCTGGCTGGGTTCCCGCTGGGGCCGTGCTGCTGACAGCTGGATAATCACGGCCAACAAGTGACTGCCGACTCCAGTCTCCAGTGGCAACTGTGTGGTGAATACACTACAGCGTGGGGAAGAAACATATAAGGGTAGGGGGAGCTGAAGAAATCAAAAAAGCATTGGGGCTGTGGCAGGAGTCCAAAGATCAACTGTGGATTCCTGGGCGAATGTGGGATTTGAGGTGGTGAGAGTTTAGAAAAAAAAAAAAAAAAAAAAAAACAACTCTCTGATTCCAGGAGTTTGGGAGTCCCGTGTTCTTCCAGCTTTAGCACCAGAATGGTCTACCTAAGATGATCATCCCTCTGCCACCTAATTCAAGTGGTCAGTAAAACCTCTGATAGTGAGTAAGCACTCACTCCCTCCCCGGCTGTATGTTCCTTCCCACAGCCAGCCGTCAGGCAGACGACCTGAATGGCCTATGTGACTGACTGTTCTTTGAACTCCACTGACCTATGCACAGGGCGGGCATGTCCTAGGAAGCACAACAAAAAGCCAGGAACAAAAATGCCCTGCCCAACTCAGTTTTAACTAGTAAATCTGTAGGCAATGTGTGCCCCAGGATCATGAAAATAAATGTCTGTCTGCTGTTACAGCCAAGGAGATTGGGCTGAGTTTGTTTGTGGTTGGTGCCACAGCACTGTTGCAGAAGCTGTCTGAAGCTTCTCTGCACTGCATCTGCTTCAGTGACTCCTCCTGACAGAAATGAGACCAGGCGAGGTCACCCCTCCATCCCTCCCTGTCCTCTGTTAACTCGCTATGTCTGACCAATTGGAATCACACATTTGGTTGCATGAGATTCTGAGGGATTTCTTCTGGCTGAGGATGAAGACCTGTCAACTTTGCCCTCACCTACATCATCAAGGACTAGCACAGGACAGAGTTATCCTAGATACTCTGGGTACATAAGTGAGATAGATGGGTAAGCAAAACGGTAATCTCCACTTACCCACATCTCCTTGTTTTCATTCTTTCTTGTTTGTTTTATATTTTCAAGACATGGTTTTTCTGTGTAGCCCTGACAGTCCTGGAACTTGCTTTGTAGACCAGGCTGGCCTTGAACTCACAGAGATCCACCGGCCTCTGCCTCCTAGAGTGCTGGGATTATAGGTGTGTGCCACCGTGCCTGGAATCCCCCTATTTCTTAGTGTCTAATGTCCAACCAAACTAACTTCATGGGACAGTTTCCTTATTGGCTGAAATTTCTTAAGAGACTTCAGACAAGAATAAATCCAACTTAGCCACTCTCAAATTTCTGACCCACAGAATGGAAGACATGATGAGTACTTGTTGCTCTAAGATGCTAGATTGTAGGGTCATTCATCATAGAGCATAGATAAAAGGCTGTATTCACTTGGAGACCCAGTTCTCCAGGAGACGGGTCTTACATCTTGGTCTCGTTCCTCTGAGACTACAGAGCTACCACAGAGTCCCAATGTCAAGACAAAAACCACAGACATGGAACCAGGCTGCCTATGCATTCACGGGCTGTTTATTATCCAAGAGGGAGGAGGAGGAGAGAGAGGAGAAAACCCAGACACCCCCCAGGGCTCAAGGGAAAGTGAACAGAAAGACTCCTCTTCTTCCTCTTGCCACTGACCCAGAAGACTCCAGCTACAGAGATCTCAGGGTGGCTTAGGGGCCTTCAGGAGGCCTGGCAGCTCTGCTGTTGGCAGGGGACAGGATCCCCACAGGGGCAGGTCCCAGGCTTGGAATGGCTTCTGTGTACACAAAATAACTCTCTTCGAAAGGCACTGGTGGAGGTGAGCAGTAGTAAGGCTGCCCCATCGAAAGCCAGACCCACTGTCCCAGGTCTGAGTTCTGCTCCCCAAGACCAAGCCAGCCTTCCTCAGGCTGGTCTCTGAGGTCCATGTTCCCCTCCTCTCCCTTCCCTCAGCCCAGAGATGAGCAGGCAGGTGGCAGAAGGACAGGTCAGGCCACAGGGCGAACGATCCTCTTCAGGGCTCCTGCATTGGACAACCTCTAGGCCAGGAGCCCCAAGCGGGTGACTTTGGCGGAGAGGAAGGAGTGGATGATAAAGACCAGAGCTTTGGGACACGAATGCAGGTCCAGCTGCTGCAGAGTGTACAGGAAGAAGGTTCAGAGGCTCTGGCCAGCCACCAGGCAGGCATCCCCACCCCCCGGACACAGAGGTAGCCCTCCACTTACAATCTCTCCTTCAGCACCCCCAAAGTCCAGGAAAAGGAGGCTAGTGCCATCATCTGATGACATCTGAAGCTTCTCAAAGGGCTGCCTCAGCAGCACGGCCCGGGCTGCTCCTGGCTCAGCAGCCCACAGTGTGAAGCCCTTGTCAATGTGCACAGACAGGCTGCAGGGACGGCCATTCCATGTGCAGGCTGCAGGAGAGCAGTGAACACAGGCCACTGGCACCTCAGAGATCACAAGCCCCACCCTACTCCTAAGGCAGCTCCAGAACATGGCTGGATTTCCCCAGGGGTCAGAGGCTCACTCTGTAAACGACACCTGAACAACCACTGGCCTAGTCACCCTATCCTAAAATACAGAAGGGAGGGTCTTCACAGAACCCACAGGTGCATCTTGTTCCATTTCTAGCAAAACCATATGTGTCAGGGAAGCTTGGGCTGGAGTATGGTTCAGTTGAAGAGACCCCGTACAAGGTCTTGGGTTCAATTCTCAGCACAATAAAATAAATGAGAGTTAAATTCTGTGATGGACACATGAATTTCATGTGAAGTGGATAATTTAGATTGACATAAAAAAAAGTATTCACTGTTTACCTGAAATTCAAATCTAACTTATCTTACCTACATCCTCACCCCCAAGACAAAGTCTCACTTGTGAAGCCCTGGCTTACCAGAAACTCACTCTGTAGACAAGACTGGCCTCAAACCCACAGGGATCCACCTGTCTCTGCCTCCCCAAGGGCTGGGGTTAAAGGTGTGTACCAGCATGGATTCCTCACCAGCAGAATCACAGGGAACAGAAGACCCCAAGAGGGAAAAAAACCTCACCCTTCCTCCCAGAGTACCTGCATACCCCAAACAGGGGCCTCAGAAAAAGCCCAGCCTCCATTTGTTGTGCCCCCCCAGAAGCACCATCTAAAGAAAGAAACTTAATGCCTCTAGGCACAAGAGGCTCCACCTGGCACACCTGTAGACACTTCTTGCACATTTTCGGCAGCCCGGTGACAGCCATCCACCAGCTGTCGGGTCCAGGCAGCCAGCTCTTGCGGCGACTCCACACTGAACAGGTGAGTGTCCACACCGTGACGTGTGCCCGTGCGCAGGGCAAAGGACAGTTCTGCATCATAGGGCACTGAGCCCTTGGAGGGGCCGGAGTGCACCAGCCTGTGTGCAGAGCAGAGGGAAAGCATGAGCCTTGGGGCAGGGTGGGGCAGGGTGGGCAGGATGGGGCAAAGATCTGCATCCTGCAGTGGGGGGGGCAGGAGTTGCAGGGGTACACCTCCTGTCATCTTGCCCTTACTCTAGCCTCGCTGTCTTCACACATGCTGTTCCCTCTGCCGGAGAACTCCTCCCTATTCCCCACATGGCTCAATCCCTCGCTTCTTCTTCTAGATCTTTGCTCAAATACTCCCTCCTCCAAGACCTGTCTAAGAGTTCCTTTTTCACTCATTAGCCTTACTTTTCACCAGCACTGCAGAAATTGTATACTTTTAATGCTCTTGTTATTTAGACAGGGCCTCACTTTGTCACCTTAGCTAGCCTGGAACTCTGTGTAGACCAGGCTTGCTCCTCCAGCTTCTGCCTCCTGAGTACTGGGGTTACAGGCATGTGTCCCCACACTCAGCTGAAATTACATTGTGTGTGATTATGTGTGTCTCCGTGTGTGTGTGTGTAGTGGTTGTTGTTTTGTTTTGTTTTTAGAAAGGATTTCTCTGTGTGGCCCTGGCTGTCCTGGAACTCTCTGTAGACCAGACTGGCCTCAAACTCAGAGACCTGCCTGCCTCTTCTCCACAGTGCATCACCACCACACACCTAAAATTATATTTTACTTACTAGTTTGGGCAGGCTTTTGGCTGACCGTTTCAACTAGAACATCACTAAGGTAAAAGTTTTGTCTATTTTATACAACACTGTATTCCCAGTAATTTAAACTATGGGCACAAAGTAGGTATTTAATAAATACGTGTTGTCTTAATTAATGAGTCACTTGATTAAGTGGGCAATCCAAAACCTGCCACTTGTCAGCTGGCCCAGAACCCAGTCCAAGAAGGAGTTATGGTAACAAAGACCCCAGACCTTGCAGCTTGACTCTCACTTGCTGTGTGGCCTTGGGCAACTTGTTGGCTTTCTCTGACTAACAGACCTCTAAGTTCTGGCCCTCAGGCCCCTCTGTTCCTCATTCCACCCACTCTCAGTTTCCCTCTGGAGTGTTAACTGAAGCTCCACCATCCAGCCCTGAGACTCAAGAGCCTCCAGTCCCCAAGCATCTGAGCCACATTCCCTGTTTCCCACATATATTCTGGACATGACTTGGCATCTCCTTGAACCTCCTCTGTAGGCACCCCAACTCCAGTCCCACTGTCCCCACCAACACAGACACGCTCCAAACCTACTCACCCAGAGCATCTCCTGCCCTCTCCCATCTGGCACACACTGAGCCTGTGAGCTCCCACCCATGCACTTTCCACTGAAAATGCCACTGTTCTTTCTCCATTGTTCCTCCACCCACCTGCTTCCCTCAGCCCCAAAGCTATGGCAGCCTCCCAGCTTCTGCACTCCCTTCCCAAGCAAAAGTTCTCTGTGGCAATCACAGGGCTTCCTGTACCACACAGCCCAGTCTCCTGACTCACCAGCATAACCCCTCTCACACAGCCTGCCACAAGTGTAAAGACACTGTTGGGGCAGAGGAGATGGCTCAGTGGATAGAGTGCTTGCTGTTCAAGCATGAGGACCTGAGTCTGGGTCCCTAGCACCCACGAAAAAGCCAGGCATAGTGTACTGTGGCACCATGGCTGAGACAGGGGCCACTGACCTGTCAGTCTAGCCAAAACAGAAAGCGCTGAGTTCAATTCTAGACCCTATCTTAAAAAAATAACAGGGAGTGGGAGTGATAGTACACACCTTTAATCCCAGCACTTAGTGGCAGAGGCAAGGCAGATCTCTGCAGGTTCAAGGCCAAATTGGTCCATATTACAAACTCCAGACCAGCCTGGGATACATAGTAAGATCCTGCCTCATAAAATGTAATATATTATGTATATGTATATATATATATACATATATATATGCACACAGAAATATGCATGTATATATACAAATGTATATGTGTGTACATATACATGCCATGTGTGTATACATACACGTACATGAACATGCTCTAGCCCTTCATGCCTCTGTACCTCTGACCACACCTAAGATGTTCTACTACCTTTCCTCAAAAGCACACTTCTCATTATCAAAGTCCATTTCAAGTGTCACCTCCTCATTACATCTTCCCTGGCCAAGCCAGACAGCTAAGTGGCTCCTTTAACCTTCAACGCGATGGCTATTCTGGGTCTGTCTCCCCACTCTGGATTCTCCCTGAGAGCAGTGACTGTGTCCCCTTAACCATGCAGTATGAGAGGTAGGTATCAGTAATTGAATGACAGTTAGCACTTTGCATTTTTCTGTTCTGAGCCTCAACTTTATACAAGGAAACTGCAGCCTAGAAGGAGCAGAACTTGCTTGCTTCAAAGCAGCTGGGGACTAACTGGAGGCAGAACAGGGCTAGGGTTTGGGGTTTCTGGGGCCCACCTGGAATACCATCCTCCCCAATCTGAGCACAACACAGAGCAACACAGTTCCCCTGCTCCTCCATACCTGGTGGCAATGAGTGGGGCAGTGCGGGTTGGATTGCTTAGGGCCTCTCGGCTCTGGGGGACAGAGCAGTAGAGGAGCAGCTCCTTCTCAGTCAGCAGGGCCAGAGTTGGGGCCGTACCCCCACTGGGCAACTGCAAGCAAAATGGTAATGAGGATGGGTAGAATGAAAAGAGGTCCAAGGGCCAGGAGGGCATGGGGTCATGGGGGACCAGAAGTGGGGCCCAGCAAGCACCTGTTCCGTCAGCCAGCCAATCTGCTTGATGTCCTGGCTTCCAGCTGTACCTGTGGCCGTAAGCAGTGCCTGAAGCTCGTCCTTGGCCCAAGGTATGAAAGTGTTGATCTGGGCTTGGATAGCACCTGCCCATGACCTTGCATTGGCCTCATCCTTGGCCCTCAAGAAGAGAGTGCCCTGGCCATCGGCTGCACAGATCTCCAGATACCTGAAGGCACAGTGGATAAAACACAGGGCATGTCACTGGTCAGCTATCCAGCCTAGACATTCAGCTGAAGAAACCCACCCACTGCCAAACCGGAAGTTACCATACAGGGCGTCCATGAGTTTGTTGCTAGAATCCCAGCCACAGGTGTTAGAACCTGGTGGGATCTAGGGACAAGAAGCTACAACACACACACATACACACACACACACACATCTGTACACCCACTCAAACTTGTGCTAGAAGTCACAGTTATGGTATAGGGGCCCAGGAACCTTTTCTTTTGGTTTCCGTGAAAGGTTTCTGTTGAGCTAGCTTTCCAGTGCTCCCTGATGCCTAGAATCTAAGTAATCCATCTATTCAGAGGGGAAATATATTAAGAATATATTAAGAATGTCTGTTATCAAAGCACTATCAGGCTGAGGCAGGCAAGAGCAGACTAAAGAGACTCTATTTAAAAAAAAAAAAACAAAACAAAACAGGTATTTGGCCTATATCTGTAATGTCAGCACTTGGGAGGTTAGACAGAGGATGAGAAGTTCAAAATTATCACTAGGGCAAGCAAGATGACTCAATGGGTAAAGGCACTTGCAGTCAAGCCTGACAACTTGATTCCTGAGACCCACATGGTAGAAAAGAACCAGCTCCTAAAAGTTGTCCTCTGATTACCACACATGCACACACAGAGAGACACACAAGCACACACACACAATAATAAATAAACTTTAAAGACTGAACTACTGGAACTATATGAGACCCTGTCTCAAAAAAAAAAAAAAAAAAAAGGTTGGGAGAAGAGAGAAAATGAGTAGAGAGAAAAGAGACCAAAAAAAAAAAAAAAAGTATGCTAGCAAAAGTTGTGCTGGAAAGGGTTTCCAAAATGTGTTAGCTGCATTAAAGATTCACTCCTCTTTGAATGTCTATACTACATGGAGTGGGCAGAAACAGGATGCTGGTTCCAAATACCTAGACCATCCACCTTCACCCTACATTCCTCTACTAACAAGAAAAGTACTTGAATTCATGGCTTCCCTTGCAGCTATTCCTGCCACAATACCCAATTCTAACCAATGAGGCATAGAAAGCAGTCTCTGGAAATGAAAAATGTTGGTATAATGTTCTTTTGAAATGTATACACCTTACCCTTGTTCATTCAAATGCTGATTTCTCTCTCACACACACACACACACACACACACACACACACTGGTTTCAGTCCAGATATTGCATTGTGATACTTATTCTAAGCATCTTGTCTCAACTGTGTGTAAACAGGTCAAAATAAAGCAACTAGCCATAATGTTGTGCAAAGGGAGGAGCCAGAGGACAGAAAAGAGGGGAGGAATGAGAGGGCAGGAAATGAGTGGGAGGAGAAAGGGCAAGGAGAGTTAGGAGAGAGAGCTGGAGGAGAGATATTGGAACTACGTGGAAATGGACTAGACATAATATTTCACAAAAAGCAAGTATAATGGGTAAAATCTAAATGTTAGGAAACCTATGAGGGCTTGGAGGTTTAAGATGGAGTAACTATTGCCCAGCATTGTGTTCTAGGTTAACTAAACAAACCCAGTCTCTGTGTGGCGATTTGGTTATACAGCTGTTTATGTTTAACAGCAGCTTTACTAAAAGATAATTATTAGTAGATATTAATAGTCACCTACAACAGAAAGGTAAACCATTCCTAAATGATAATCTCCAAAGCAGGCTCCACCCTTCCTTACATACATATCCCCAGTGAAAGGAGGAAACTCAAAACACCAGATGTGGTGGTGCATGCCTGTAATCACATCACTTGCTAGTGAAAGCAGGAGGATCCTCAGAACTTCAAGGTTCTCCTAGGCTACACAGCAAAAGTGAGAATAGCTTCATGTACTTGAGAGCTTTTCTTAAAAAAAAAAAAATGTCAAGGAGAAGCCAGGGCTCCTCCCTAGACTACATTCGTCCTCAGCTGTTAATTTCCCAGAGGAAGAGACAAAGCCAGATTAAAGGTGACACATGCCTTTAATTCCAGCACTCAGGAGACAGAGACACATGCATTTCTGTGAGTTCAAGGCCAGCCTGGTCTACAGAGAAAGTTCCAGGACAGCCAGGTGGGGAGGAGGAGGAGAAGAAGAGCAAAGCAAAGGAAGACAAAGCATCCCATCACCCATAAATTCACTCGTGCATCCGTTTGACCTAGTCATGAAGCACCTGCTTACAGGCTCACCACTTACATACAGCAGATACCTTTAGTTGAGATTATCCGAGAGCCCCAGCCTCACCTGGGCTCCGGGTCAGTGGGGGTGCACCTCCTTGAGACATATGCCATCTTCAAGGGTATGTGTTTGGCCTCACTGAGGTTCCGGGGTTGGGGGCCAGGGGAAGAAGGCTGCCGCTGGAGAGGCGAGGCAGGAGGTGAGTCCCAGCCAACCGAAGTCCCGCCGGCAGAATTCTTGAAATACGGTGAGACCTCCTTCATGTACTTAACTGGTCAGGAGAGAGATCATCTGTTACCGCCGTGGCATGAGCTCCATGTAGCGCATATCACAGCTGTCACGTGTTAACAGCTCCATTGATAGCCAATATTATTATAGTTTTCTAAACTAAAGCCTCTGCCATGGCAGAGAGGTAGAAAATATTGGACACATGCTAGTATCCACCCATTCATTTAACCAGATTTATGGACACCTCATGACCACCTAGAATGAAGACTACACTTTTGCAGCAAGGTGTTGCCAAGTGAATAAGTTATAAGCAAGGAATCAGAAAGTTTGGGGTGTCCAGGTAGCCATTAAAAAAAAAAAACAAAAACAGGCAACAGGGGTCAGGAAATGGTGGCACATGGCTATACTCTCAGCACTCAGTAGATAGAAGCAGGAAGATCCTTAGGCCATCCCAGGCTGCATATTGAGGTGAGAAAGAGAGGACAGGAGAAGGAAAGGAAAATAGAGAAGTGGAGGTGGGGAGAAAAGAAAGAAGAGAGAGAGAACAACAGCTATAGCAAGACACGCTCCCAATACCAGGACAGAGGTCAGGATGTGTGATTAGCCACTGTCCTGGCGCTCGCTTCTACCTCTTCATTCTTCTTCCCAGCCAGGAGGAACAGAATGACACAGTTCTATGGCAGTGTTCATTATCCTCCAATATATTAACAGCCTCTTAAAGACTTCACTACCCAGGGTTCTTTGCATTTACAAATATTCATGTTACTAATTCTGGACAATGGCATGAGAGAAGAATACTGGCTGCCAATAGCAGCCTCTGATCGCTAAGGAAAAGAGGTATTCTTTCCATTCCCCTCTGTCCCCCTTTCTTTTTTTTTCTTAAGATTTATTTATTTATACATATGAGCCCTCTATTTTCACTTATGCCTGCATGGCAACAGAGAGCACCAGATCTCATTATAGATGGTTGTGAGCCACCATGCGGTTGCTGGAAATTGAACTCAGAACCTCTGGAAGAGCAGCCAGTGCTCTTAACCACTGAGACATCTCTCCAGCCCTTCTGTTCCCCTTTCACTGCCCAGAAGACAAATAGGGTATGGTCTTCAACATGAGGATACGCTAAGGAAATCCAATTAAAATAAAGATAGCCGGAGGCTGGAGAGATGGCTCAGCTGTTAAGAGCAGTGGCTGCTCTTCCAGGGGACCCAGGTTCTATTCCCTGCACCCACATGACAGCTGACAACTATCTTCAACTCCAGTTCCAGGAATTCAATGCCCTCTTCTGACCTCAGTGGGCCATCCATGCACAGACATATGTAGGAAAAATACATATGTACAAAAAAATATTTTTGCTTTTGTTTGTTATGTTTTTTTTTAATAATGCAAGTGGCACTCACCTGTAGTCCCAGCAGTCAGGGAGCCAGAGGCAGGCAGATCACTGTGAATAACAGGCCAGCCTGGTCTACAAAGTAAGTCCAGAACAGCCAAGGCTATTTTCAAAACTGTGTCTCAAAAAAAAAAAAAAAAAAAAAATGCTGTTCATTCCAAGTTTACATAAACAGATGCAGTTATCTCAGAATTGCTAACATCAGACTTGGAACCCTTACCTAGAAAAAAACATCTAGGCCATTGATACAACATGCATTGCACACACACACACACACACACACACACAGAAATACTTAAAAATAAAAAATAATTTTTAAGATTTATTTATTTATTTATTATGTGTACAGTGTTCTGTCTGCATGCGAAAACAGGGCACCAGATCTCACTGTGGATGGTTATGAGCCACCATGTGGTTACTGGGAACTGAACTCAGGACCTCTGGAAGAGCAGCCAGTGCTCTTAACCTCTGAGCCATCTCTCTAGCCCTCTAAAAATAATTTTTTAAAGCAAAACATCCTTCAAGTAAGCTGATTCCAGCTGCCTGTGACCCTAGCTGTGCAGGAGGCTGAGGCAGAAGCATCACAAGTTTGAGGCCAGCCTGGGTGATTTAGCCAGACCCTGCCTCAAATTAAAAAAATAAAATAAAATAAGCCAGATGTAGCACATGACTATAAACCATGAGAGGCAGAAAAAAAGGAAAATCAGAAGTTTGAGGCTAGCCTGAGCCACATAAGTCCATCTCTTTAAAAAAAAAAATTTTTTTTTTTTTTTAATAATCAGGCTGGGAAAATAGCTTGCCTAGCATATGCAGGCACTGGTTTCCATCTCCAGCACCAAAGAATAGAGGAGAGGGAGGGAGGGACAAAAGGAGGAGACAGGGGGAGGGAGGCAGAGAGGGAGGAAGGAGAGGAAAAGAAAGAGGAGGGAGGAAAGAGACTATAGCGGGAGATGTGACTCCAGCAGAATATTTGCCTTGCATGTTCAAATCCCTGAATTCAATCATTGGTACTACAACAACAAAATTAAGGAAGGAAGGAAAGAAGTACGGGGAAAGAGATGGAGGGAGAGATGGGCATGATAGTTCACTTCTGTAATCTCAGCACCTACAAGGATTGCCAAGAGTCAAATGCTACAGAGTAAGCTCCAGGCCAGCCTAGACTACCAAGTAATAAAATAAAATAAAAATTAAAATTAAATTAAATTTTATTTAAAATTAAAAATAAAATTAAAATAAAATTAAAAAATAAAATTAAATTAAAATTTAAAATAAAATTAAATTTAAAAAATTTAAATTAAATTTAAATTTAATTTAATTTAAATTAAAATTTAAATTTAAAAAAAACAGAAAGACTGAAAAAAAGGAAGATAGAGGAAAAGAAGAAGGGAGTGTGGGAGAGGGAGGAAAGAAGGGGAAGAGAAAGAGAAACAGAAACAGAGAGAGAAAAAATAAACTTCTATTACATTGTTAGCCATTTTGAGTTTTCTCTTTAGATTTATTTATTTTATTTCATACGTATGAAAGTTTTACCCAAATGAATGCCGGCACACCATGTGTGTGCCTGGTGTCCTCAGAGGTCAGAAGAGACCACTGAATGCCATGTGGTTGCTGGTCCTCTGCAAAAACAAGTGCTCTTAACCACTGAGCCATCTCTCCAGCCCCTAAACAGAATTTTAAAACTTTTATTTAACTGCAATTAAAATTAATGTTAAGCTGGGCAGTGGTGTCACACATCTTTAATTGCAACACTCAAGAGGCAGAGGCAGGCAGATGCCTGTGAGTTCAAGGCCAGCATGGTCTATAGAGCAAGTTCCAGAACAAGGCTACACAGAGAGAGAGAGACCCTGTCTCAAACAACAAACAATCAGTCAAAAAATAATAATAATTTTTAAAAACCAGGTGTGGTGGTACATACCTGAAATCCAAGCACTTGGGGAGGCAGAGGCAGGTGTATCTCTTTGGGTTCGAGGCCAGCCTGGTCTACAAAAGCAAGTACAGCCAGGGCTTGTTACATAGAGAAACCCTGTCAGAAAGAAGAAAAGAAAGAAAAAGAAAGAAAAGAAAGAAGGAAGGAAGGAAGGAAGGAAGGAAGGAAGGAAGGAAGGAAGGAAGGAAGGAAGGAGAAGAGAGATAGAGAAAGAAAGAAAGAAAGAAAGAAAGAAAGAAAGAAAGAAAGAAAGAAAGAAAGAAAGAAAGAAAGAAAGAAAGAAAGAGAATTCAGAGCCAATATGGGCTACATGAAACATTGTATAATAAATAAACAAACAAACAAACGGAGCTAGCAAGATGGCTCAGCAGGTAAAGGCACTTGCCACTAAATCCAATGGCTTGAGTTCAATTCCCAGAACACACACATTGTGGAAGGAGAACAGACTCCTGAAAGTCTCAACGCAGACGCTGTGGCATGTCCCATCCCTGCCCACCAATAAATAGTAAATGTAAACAAAAAAAATCATCAGTTGTAAGTAAATTCAAATAGAGAGAGCTAATGGCAACCACAATGGACAGGACAGTTCTAGAATATCAACCCAGATCTGCTTCTCTGTCCAACTGACCCACAAAGCTCTGCTCTGACATGTGACCCTGCCCTACCAGCTGTGCTGGGACAGGAAAAGGACATCTGAGCCGAAAAGCTGCTCACCCTGGGACCCACAGAGCCTACACTAGATGCAGAAGGATCAGACCGTTGAGATTCTATTCAGTGCGAAATCAAATTCAAACCAGAATACTTGAGACTTGTCTCCAAAGAAATGGGAACAGAAGCCTGAGCACAGCTGTGCATAAGGAATACAGAGTTATCCTTGACTAACTACACAGGGAGTCTGAGGTCAATCTGGCCTGAGAGAGAGAGAGAGATTGAGAGAGAGAGAGAGATCTTGAGGAGGCATTGTGGCTCACACCTGTATTCCTAGCACTTGGGAGAGTTTAAGGCAGTTGGATTGCCAAGAGTTCTAGGCTAGCCTGGGCTACAGAATAAGTCCCTATCTCAAATGAAAAAGAAAAAAAGTTAAGGAAGGTAGTTTAGTTCAGAGAATATGTGTGACACAAGAAGCCTTCCTCTTGGCTTCCCCCTCACAGCCTCATGGGGGCTGCCGTAGCTCAAATCAATCATTCCTTATGTCGTAAAATACAAAGCAAGAAGATAAGAGACAAGCAGAAGAAAAAATGCCTGCCTCCTTGCACCTCTTAACACTTGCCTGTGGTGGCCCCAGGTGTTGGATCCCTGAAGTTACAGGCGGTTGTGAGCTGCTTTACATGGGTGCTAGGAACCCAACCCATGACCCCCCTGGAGTCAGTGTCCCCACCTGGAGAGAACACCGTAAGGACAAGAATGTCACATGACTCATCTATGTCCTCAGAATCCAGCAGGCTCCTCATATGCTACACGCTCAGCAAATGAACATTTGTCAACTCTACAGCCAAAGAGACTGTTGGAGTCGCTGCTAGGTCGGCTGTCCCAGCACCAGGTCGTCTTTCTCCATCGCCACAGGAATGCACTATAAAGGAGGAGCACTACCACCAACTGGTGCCAGAACGAAGGCTTGGATTTCACACACCAAGCAGCCTCTCCCTGAATGAGGGTGGAGACCTAGAGGCCCCAAAATAGCTCAGTTCCTAAGCCACCCCCAGTCCATGTCTGCCCGACTCACTGAAGCAGATAGGGTGGAGCTGTCTCCAGACTATGGCCTCCAGAACTGAGCGCATGACCACCTCTGGTGGCCAAGATTTTGGAATCTATAAAGATAGGCCCAGCCGGAATCCACATTCTCCCAGCCAAGTCTCTGGCCCAACAGCCTGGTAAAGCTCACGTGGGAAATTGAGGCTAATGAAGGAAGCCAGAGGAAAGCCAGAGGTGAGCCCTGACCCCAAAGCAGGAAGAGATTCCACTAGATTCCACAACACAAGGCCACACCCCTGCCCAGTTTAAACTGAGTTGCACAGGGTCTCGTGTGTCTTGCTGAGAGGAGTCACACTTGTTTTGGCTCAAAGCAGAAACCTCCAGAATGCATCCCAGGGCTCAGTAAATGCCTGTGACTGAATGTCCTGGCCTAGGATCTTGGAAATCTGTTGGCCAGGCTCAAGCTGTTCCCTGTCTGTTCAGAGTGGGTGGTCACTTCCCCTGTTGAGAATTATCGACTTGTCTTTTAAGGCCTCTCTGCTCTAACCCAAATGTCAATCCTGTGAACAGAGGAACCCATTCTCATTCAGCAGGGCACACCCAGCTTCTGCTCTTGCACTTAACCAAATGTGGTGAAGTGCGCCTGCAATCTCAGCACTGGTGGCTGAGTCACGAAAAGCAAAATGAGAGCCGTGTAGGGGCTGGAGAGGTGGGTGCAGCGGTAAGAGCACGTGCTGTTCTGGCAGAAGGCTGAGGTTTGGTTCCCAGCATGGACGTGAAGGCTCACAACTGTGCTGAAGTAGTTCTTAGGGTTGCCCCACCCTCCAAGGGTGCCCGACACACACACAGGACACACACATACATGCAGACAACATACTCATATGCACAGCAAAAATAAGTGTCTTATTTAAAAAAAAAAAACTATCCAGGCTTCATGGAGTCCTTAGCATTGAACAACAACAAAGAAGTTTGTTCAATGATGTGACTGAGGGTGTTGCTCGTTGGTAAAGTACTTACCTAACATACTTCCTGGGGGAAGGAAAGAAGAGAGGAAGGAAGATGGGAGGAGTATAGGAAGAGACAGACATTTGTCAAAGGAATGGGTATTAAAAGGCCTGAAACTTGTGGGGCCGGAACGAGGACATAAATGTGGTCTCTGGTGGCTTGGTTGAATGTCCTTGTTCCATGACATAGCCACTATGACTGTTGGTGTACTTTTTTTTTGCTTTTCTTGAACCTACCTACCTTTCCTTCCTTCTTTCTTTTTTTCTTTCTGTCAACACATTAGGTCACTGAGGATGACCTTGAACTCTTGATCATCTTGTCTCTCCCTCCCAAGTGCTGAAATTACAGGTGTTCACAACTGTTTGCCTGGCTCTTTTCTGGCCTTTTAAGGTAGGGTCTCATTACTTGTCATTCATGCTGGCCATGACCTAAGTGGTCTTTGGCCAACCAAATGCTGAGGTTTCAGGCATGTGCTACCATGCCCAGTTCCTCATTTTAAAAATAATAATTTTTTTGTTGTTTTCTTTTTTAATGATTTTTAGATTTTATACGTATGAAGTTTTTGCCTGCAGGTACATATGTGCACTATGTGTGTCTTGTGTCTATGGAGGCCAGAAGATGGTGTCCAGTCTCCTGGAACTGGAAAGCAAACATGTAGGTGCTGGGAATCAAACACGGGTCCTAGTCAAGAGCAGTAAGAGATCTAAACCACTGAGCCATCTCTTTAGTCCCTACTTTTTGGTTTTCTTAGACGGTGTTTCTCTGTGTAGCCCTGGCTGTCCTGGAACTCACTTTGTAGACCAGGCTGTCCTGGAACTCAGAGATCCACCTACCTTTGGCCCCTGAGTGCTAGGATTAAAGATTTATGCTCACACTCTGAGCTCTAGTAGAATTTTTTAAGATTTATTTTTATTAGGGCTGGAGAGGTGCTCAGGGGTCAAGAGCACTGGCTGCTCTTGCAGAGGAGCCAGGTTCAGTTCCCACATGGCAGCTCAAAACCTTCAGTAGTCCAACTCTAGGGAATCCCACGCCCTCCTCTGGCCTCTGAGGGAAGCCATGAAAGTGCTCCTACAGATTTGCAAGCAAAACTCACATATACATTTTTAACTTTAATTTTTTATTATTATTATTTTTAAGACTGGAGTGGGAGGTATGTGCACCTGAATGCGGGTGTCCTCAGAAGCTAAAGGCATTGGATCCCTTAGAGGTGGAGTTATGGGCAATGTAAACTTTCGGTCTGGTTGCTGGGAACCAATTTTGGGTCCTCTGCAAGAGTAGTCCACACTCTTAACTGCTAAGACCTCTCTCCAGCCCCTGTCTCCCCCAACCAGCTGTGAATTCATTTTTATTTCCGTGTATGCACATACACACATGCACACTGTGTATACCATGGCACGCATGTGGAGGTCAGAGGGCAACTTGTGGGAGCTGGCTCTGCCCTTCCACCACGTGGGTCCCCAGTCCTCGGGCCTGGCCTCGGATGCCTTCAGATCCATCTCCTCATGTCGTCTGCCTTTCGGGACGACGAAGCCGCGGTTTGCCTGTCTCCCACAGAACTGGGCTCCAGCACAGGTCCGGTCACACGTCCACCGCTGTTCTCATCAGCGTAAAGGATGGGCACAGCGGGGACGTCCACAGGAGAACGGGAGTCCAGGCCCCGTCACTGGACTCCAGGCTTGGTATCTCTCAGGGCCTCTCAGAGCCTGTCGCTTTTCCAAGTTAATGGGCATTAATGTGCTAGTTCTCTCAACAAAGCACTGTGGGGATTCAGGGTCCCTGCCCTGAGGCTGATGGGACAAAGAAGGGAAGGGAGTCCAGTAGTTCTGTGAGGGATAACCTTTAAAAACCTTCTGCACGGCTGGACTAAAAATAGTTTCTGGACCAGCAGAGAGTCCACACCTTGGAGAATAAAATCTCATTTTTACCTCACCTGTATTACACATGTGGAAGGGAAGTAGCATTTACTGAAATTCTGAAGGCATATCAACCCTTTATTCTAACAGGAGCCCTCCCAGGAGCCACTCCTAATATGTATCCACAGGTACATTAAAAGGTTAATCAGGGTTGTCTAGGACGCAAGAGCCGATGGACAACATGCATGTCCATGACAACCATTAACAGCCCAAAACAAGATGTGAGCTCCCTAACTGGTGGACACCATCTTGCCCTGGTATTCGCATCTAGTCCTGAACCAGAAGGAATTCAGTAAATATTTGCAGTGGTGGCGCACACCTTAGTCCCAGCACTCGGGAAGCAGAGGCAAGCAGAGCTCTGTGAGTTCAAGACAGCCTGGTCTATAGAAAAACCCTGTGGGGTGGGGGGAGGACAAGCATAGAAAGTTCCCTGATGTAAAAACAACAGCAGTTATCGCTGTGAAGTTGGGGGTTTGTTGGTTTTCTTGTTATTATTGTTGTTGAAATGTGGGCTCATGTAGCCCAGGCTAGCCTTGAACTCCTTCTGCTGCCTCCGCCTCCCAAGTTCATTTTAGTGATAGAACCCAGGGTCCTATGTATCTAGACAAGTGCTCCACACTGAGCTATATCTCAGCCCTGACTGTGAAGTGACCACCTTAAGTCCCTGTGCTTCATTCTGGTGAGTATATGTCATTTTTTAATTTTTAAAATACTTTAGTTTTCAAAATATACCATTGGACCTTGGAGACGATTCAGTGGGCCAAGATGCTAGCAGCTTGACCTGACAGTCTGACTTCCAAGTTGTTCTCTGATCTCTACACATGCACCATAATGCAAAGGCATATCCATGCATACACACACACACAATATACAAATTTAAAAATACACATATTTTTTAGAAGCCATAAACAAGGCCCCTTTCACCTCAAAAATTGGATGTAGAGGAACGTTAATTCAGAATATGGCTGTTCTGTCTGGCAAAAGATCATCCCTGTGTGTGATCTGGCTGGCAAGATCACATGCAAAGATTTGTGTGATCTAGGTAAAATACAAACACACCTTTAACCCAGGAGACAGAAGCAAGTAGATCTGAGTTCAAGGCCAGCCTGGTATAGAGCAAGTTTCAGGTAAAGAAAAGCTTAGATCCAGGCATAGTGGTACACACCACTTTAATCCCAAACAATGATGGTAAAGATAGTTTGTTGAAGGAAGTTTGAAAGTGATGTCTAATTGAGTGGTAGAAAGAGTGATGAATCAGAGAAAGACTTGACAGAAAGGATATAACCAACTCTCACAAGAAGAGAGAGGAAAGAGATGGTTCTTAAGGGGCACTGAGAGAGAGACAGAGAGGCAGTTTTACCCGGACAGTAATAGAGAGACAGGTTACAGAGAAAGAACTCAGGTGAAGACTGAATGAGCCAGAGAATGAGAAGGAGCCAGGAGTTTGGAGCAGATCGCTGTATATACTTTGGAGCCAAGCAGAGCAATTCAGAGGCTGAGAGAGAAGCCAGATTGAATAAGTCAGCTGGAAGAGAAGTTTGAGCCAGAACAGCGGAGTTGAACCAGCCAGCTCAGAGCTCTTGTTCTTAGAAGAACAAGAAAGGGTGAGCTTATTCGGCAGTGTAAGTCTCAGAGGCTGAAAATATTTTAGGCCTAGGTTAGATGGTACAGAGGCTAGAAGCTTCCTGGACTAGGCCTAGGTTAGCAGTAAGCCTCCAAGACAACAATTACCTCAGGAAAATAAAAGTTCCTTTTACAATTGAATCTTTTAGTTTAACTTTGTGTGTCAGAGATAGAGACAGAGATGTTCCCATGTGTGTGACTGCATGGATACATGTGCTATGTGACCCATGGGGAGTTTAGAGTCCAACCTCTGGGGGGGTTATGGGAATTGAACTGAGGTGGTCACATGTCTCGAGATGAGCCCTATCATTGGACCTAAAGTTTTAGGATCTTTTCTTGTTTTGTTTGTTTTGGTTTGTTTTGGTTTGTTTTGGTTTGGTTTGGTTTGGTTTGGTTTGGTTTGGTTTGGTTTGGTTTTGAGAATGGGTTTCTCTGTGTTGCTCTGGCTGTCCTGGAACTCACTCTGCAGACTAGGCTGGCCTCAAACTCAGAGATCCACCTGCCTCTGCCTCCCGAGTGCTGGGATGAAAGTTGTGCCCCACCACCACCCAATGAGTTTTAAGATCTTAATAACGGGAGAAAGAATCCTGTTTATTTGAGAAAGAATCTTTGTAGTGCTGACTGGCCCGGAACTCATTGTGTAGACCAGGCTGGCCTCAAACATGCAGAGGTCTATCTGCCTCTGCCTCCCAAGTGCTAGGCATAAAGGCACGAGCAACCACACCCAACAAAAAGAGCATTTATTGGGTGTTGATTGTGTAGCAAGCGCCAAGCCCAATTCTCTCGCATACTTTAACCTAATGTGATGTGACTGTGGGCTGCCAAAACTGACAGGAGCTAGAGTAGCCAAGAGACAAGCCTGTGGGCATGCCTGGGAGAAACTTTCAAGATTAGGTTAATGAGGTGTGGCTAATGCCGTTCCATGGGCTCTAGTGGTGCATGCATAAAGAGAGAGCCAGCTGAGTACCAGCATCTGTCTCCATCTGCTTATTGGCTGCAGATGCCTGTGGCCTGCCACCTCAAGCCCTTGCTGCCAGGACTTCTCTGCCATGAAAGACAGTATGTAGCCTTCCTTAAATTGTTTTTTATCAGTTATTTTATCACAGCAGTAAGAGGAGTAACCAAAATAACCTAACTTTACCTATTCAATGGGATTAAAATTGTTTTGTAATGGCTAAAGCAGACCTTAGAGAACCCCATGCCTTGCAGTGAGAACATATGTCTTTCGGTGAAGAACATTACCTGCTGCCGGGCAGTAGTAGCGCACACCTTTAATCAGCGCTTGGGAGGCAGAGGCAGGCGGATCTCTGAGTTCCAAGCCAGCCTGGTCTACTGAGTGAGTTCCAAAATAAGATTACTTCTAAGAGATCTGGGCTCAGTTTTTATTTTTCTAATTTGTGAGAAAGAATTCCACTCTATAGCCATCATTTGCCCGGGACCCACTATGTGCTGGGATTAAAGGCATTCGCCACCACACCCAGCTCAATGTCCTCATTTGTAAGGTTAACAGTGTGCCTCATTTAAGGGGTTGGCATTAGGAATCCAATGAAAGACACGGGGAAGGCACTTCACACAGGGGCTAGCACATTGTGGGTACTCAGCAAGTAGCAGACATAATAATTATAACCAGCGTCATAATTATTCTCAGCGTGATTTCCTCTACCATCAGCAGATGGGTCACACTGATCAGGGCATCAACCTGCATCTAAAGACCTACAGGCAGCTTTCCTATTTGTTTTTCTTGCTTGCGGGAAGTGATGGTATTGGCAAAGAAGCACTCTGCCAGTGTACTGCTTCCAGCCTTAATTATTTGTATTAAATTGTTTTTCTTGTTTGTGTTTATGTGTATGAACACACATGCAGAGGTCAGAGAACGGCTTTCAGGAATCAGTTCTCTTCCTCAGCACGTGGGTTCTGGAGACCGAACTCAAGTCACTAGGCTTGGCAGTGAGCGTCTTTACCTGCTGAGCCATCTGGCTGGCAATGGCCACAAGCATTTCAATTGAGTTATGCAATCCAGGCCAGCTCTAGGTTAGGCCAAGTTCTGTCTGTGAGGAGTCACATGATCCAGTTATGTGTATGCAGCCAAAAAAATGTCTCTTTGAGAACAATGGTCAGAATAACGAGGTCTTTGCATTAATGGGAGACCTAGACAAGGGTTCCATTTCTGTCTATTCCAGGCACAGCAGTCCCTCTGGCACCTAAAGGACAAGAACACTCAGCTCTGCTGAATAGGTCACCCCAAAATTACCTACATCCACTTTAAAGCTGCTAATACATGCAGCCAACTCACATAGGACACAGAGCAGGGTCTATCTCCCAGAGGAGGAGCCAGAGGTTGGCTGGCCTCGGACCCATCAGAGAAAACCCCAAATTTCACAAGCCAGAATGAGCCTGGACACCTTCTTAAAGATTTAGGAATGGCAACCACATCATGAATGTTAGCGGGAGAGGAGAAAAGGTCAGAGACCCAACTGATTGACCATCGCTCTCAAAATCCAAGATGTACAGAGCCCAGTGCCAGCCCTAGAGGGAAGTATACAATGGCTTCTGCTCCCAGAAAGCTTCTAGGTTTGAGGTGTAGCTCAGTGGTACAGTACTTGCCCAGGGGAAAAAAGAGCTTCTATACCAGACACTAGAAATGCACTGTCTCATCCTGATAAACGGGCTGGCCTTGGCTTTACATTCATTATTTTTTAATCTTAAAAACACACACACACACACACACACACACACACACACAGGTAGTATCATACAAGTCTGAAGCAACAGTGGTCTCTGTAACCAAATAGAAATCAGTTCAGTTAGAGTCAGAATCTTCTTAGCTGCATGACTTAAGAAAAGTTTCATGCAGGGCTGGAGAGATGGCTCAGCAGTTAAAAGCACTGGCTGCTCTTCCAGAGGACCCAAGTTCAAGTCCCAGCACCCACATGGCAGCTCACAACTGTCTGTAATGCCAGTTCCAGAGGTCTGACACACCCTCACACAGGCAAAACACCAAGGCACATAAACTAAAAATAAACAAGTTATTTAAATAATAAAAGCAATCTTATTATTCTAGGTTGTCTTTTACCATGAACATTTATTTATATGCTAATATATAGTTGTGCCTTTTTTCTTTTCCTTTGTTCTTTTTGGTTTGTTTATTTGTTTATTTTTAATTTATTGAATTTTACTCTATGAGCATTAGTTGGCATGAGGATATCAGATCCCTTGGAACTGAAGTTATAAACAGTTGTGAGCCGCCATGTGGTTGCTGGGAATCGAACCCCAGTCCTCTAGAAGAATAGACAATGCTCTTAACCACTGAGCCATCTCTCCAGCCCCTGTTCATTTGTTTTTTGATCCAGGGTCTTACTGATAGTCCAGGGTGACCTAAAACCCATAGCAATCCTCCTGCCTCCTGAGCAGACCTCCTGAGTGCTTAGCATTAAAAGCATGTGTCACCACACCCAGCCTTTTACTTTTTCTTCTTTTTGTTTTCTTAATTAAAAAAAAAAAAAAGTTTTATTTTTATTTGTGCCTTTCTGTGAGGACCTATGCCGGTGCTCACAAAGGCCAGAGGAGGTGTCAAGTCTCCTGGAGCTGGATTCACGGGCACTTGTAAGCCACCCCAATGTGGGTACAGAGAATAAAACTCAGGTTAGCCACTAAGCCATCTCACCAGCTCCTCCCACCCTTATTTCTTATGTTTCCTTACATTTTATTTGCAAAAGGTAATAAATAAAATGGCTGTACCTTTCAACTAGAAGAAACTCTAATAAAGTGAGTCAAACTTTTAAAGGCGATCTACTTGGGAGCAAAGATTTCTATTTCATAGGAAAGGGACTCTCATCACACAGGCCTCCCTAATGCAATGGCATGTCTTTTTTTTTTTTTTTTAATTCCTCCAGACGCTATCATTAAGAATTTCAGAAGCATATCAACTCTATATTTTTTGAAAGTCTCAAACATGAGTACACTGTATTTTTATCATTCCTATCCGTCCAATTCTTCTCATGTCCTCTTCCACTATATCCCCTTCTCAAATTCATGTCCTCTTCTTCTATAATTATTTATACATATACACACACGCCTCCCCCGAGTCCAGTAGTTGTTACCCAAATGTACACGGGTATACGACTGACCACTTAGGCTTGAGTGAGCTATCTGGGGGCTCATCCCTAAAGAAAACTGACTCTCTCTCCTTCAGTAGCCCTTACTGCTCTTTGATGTGGGTGAGACCTTTTGAACCTTTCACCCATCCATGTCGGCATGTCAACTTAGTGCTCAGGCAACCATATTGCTGAGAGTTCATGGCAGCAACATCCCTATCAGATCCAGAAGACTATCTCATAGCAATTCCCTCGGTCCTCTGGCTCCCACAATCTTTCCAACCCCTGTTTATCTACCTTCCCTTGGTCCTGGGTATAAGGGCTATGTTATGGGTGTCCAATCTGAGACTGGGCACACCAATGTCACACTCATTTTCTGCTCCTTGACCAGCTGTGGCTCTGTGAAATGCCCCTTTGATGAGCAATAAGAGCTGTACTTAGAAAGCACACAAATTTAGATTTAACGTCTTTTTTGTTTTGTTTTGTTTTTCAAAACGGGGTTGTTCTGTGTGTAGCCCTGACTGCCCTGTCCTAGAACTCCCTCTGTAGGCCAGGCAAGCTTCAAACTCACAGAGATCCACCCGCCTCTGCCTCCTGAGTGCTGGAATTAAAGGCATGTATCACCACGCCCAGCTTCTTTTTCCTTTCTTAAGACAGGGTCTCACTGTGTTGCCCAGGATATCCCTGAATGCCTGGGCTCAACAGATCCTCTTGTTTAAGTCTTTTGAGTACTTGAGATTACAAGTTTGTTCCACTCTGGTCATCTTTATATACACATATATCTTTTAAAAAACAGAATCTCAGCCAGGCATGATGGTCCAGGCCTTTAGTCCCAGCACTGGGGAGCAGAGGCAGCTAGATCTCTGTGAATTCCAGGACAGCCAAGGCTACACAGACAAACCTTGCCTCAACAAACAAACAAACAAAAATAACACTAATAATCTCTGTATGGCAGGTAACTTTCCCACTTTGAATAAAGACTTACTTCAAGATTAGCTACTGTCACTGTCAGTATGGTCAGCCAAATTAGGAAAGGAACAGAAAGAGAAGGGCATTTTCCTGGTAGGTATCCCTCTCTCTTCTCAGGGCCCAAGCTAGTCCTGGCACGAGATCTGCACACACAATGGGCCTCTCTAAGCAGCAGACAGAGGCATGTTGACTGCCAGCTTGCACCCGGGCTCTGGGCACAAGCATATCTCTGTGGCTGAGAACAGGCTCAGAAGATTTGTCAGATCTCTGACTTAGCAGAAAAAAGTTCTAGGCGGCAGGCCGGGGTGGCTGAGGCCCAGCCGAGCCCCCAGCTCAGGCCAGGAGAGGAAGGCTATGGGAAACACCCGGAGTTTACCGGTGACACCCATCCTTCCAGGACACCCTCAGAGGATTCTCTATCCACTAAGCTGCCTTGCCAAGCTCACATCCAAATGACAGGCGTGCCTTCCATGGCTCTTCAGGCAGCCTTGGGAGTAGGTTGGAGATGTAGAAGTCCAGAACAATGGAGCCAGTGATTGGGCTCTCAGGGAACCTAGGCCCCAGAAAGCACCTAAGAGCCCTGGTTCAGAGTGGGGAAATCGAGTGCATTTAACCATATATACTCAACATCTCAAGGAACAAGCACGACACGGCCTCCTTCTGTGCCCTAGGCTTTCCAAATCCCTCCTGCAAGCCCAGTTCCTCACCCAATACCCCTCCCGCCATTTCAGCCTATGGTGCTGCCTTAGGAGGACTGCCCCTTTCCATGGTGCCATCGGCCAGGAGACCAGACCAAAAAGAGACCAGAGGGCTGGGAATAGAGCTCTGGCAGATAACCGCCTAGCAGGTGTGAGCCTTTAAGTTCAGTTGCAGCACTCCATCACCACAGCAACATCACAACAGGGAGCCAGAGAGAGGAAAGGGGAGAATAGGAATTCCAGTAAGAAAAACTGTAAAGCAGAACACAGTGATTAAGATATATAATCCTAGCCAGGCATTGATCCATGCCTTTAATCCCAGCACTCAGGAGGCATGAGGCAGGCGGACCTCTGAGTTCAAGGCCAGCCTGGTCTATAGTGTGAGTTCTAGGACAGCCAGGGCTACATAGAGAAACACCGTCTTGGAAAAAATAAAAAAGACATATAATTCTGATAGTCCAGAGGTTGGGGCAACAGGATTGTAAATTCAAAACCAGCCTGGGCTAAACAGTAAGACTCTATCCCCCAAAAAACTTAAACAGAACCAGATATAATGATGTACTCCATTAATCTCAGCACCTGGGAGGCAGAAGCAGGCATGACTGTGAGTTCAGGACCGGCCTGGTCTACACAGTGAGACCCTGTCTCAAAAATAAATAGATAGACAGACATACAGATAGATAAGCAAGCAGATAGATAGATAGATAGATAGATAGATAGATAGATAGATAGAAGAAGCCAAGCATGGTGGCTGGAGGGACTGGAGTGAGGTCTGGCAGTTCAGAACTCATACTATCCTTCCAGAAGACCCAAGTTCAGTTCCAAGCACCCACACAGGATAGTAACTCCAGCTCTAGGGAGTCTGACACCGCTGGCTTCCAAGGTCACCTACACTCACATACACAAATGCATATATAGACACATACTCATAATTAAGCACAATAAATATGTTTTTAAAAATCCAGGCATGATAGTACAGCCTATAATCTCCACATTCAAGAGATAAAGGCAGGGGAATCAAGAGTTGAGTCAGCCTGGGCTACCTGAAACTACATGAAATAACCAAACATAAGATGAAGGTGTGGGAGGAAATGTTCTAAGTATCCTTTTTGTTAGTATTCTTTGTTTGTTCTTGAGGCAGAGTCTCACTCTGTAGGCTTTGGCTGATCTGAAACCATGCATACCCAGCTTTCCTCCCTACTTAGAGACCGATCTGAGAGTGAAGATGTGTACCACACACCGTGTGTGTGTGTGTGTGTGTGTGTGTGTGCGCGCGCGCGCGCGCGCGCGCACCACATGTGTGAGGCTGCCCGCAGAGGCCAGATGAGCGCTTTGGATCCCTAGAGCTGGAGTGACAGGCACTGATATGGATACTGAGAACTGAACTTGGGTCCTCTAAAGAAGCATCAAGTACTCTCAATCCTGAGCTGAGTTCCAGGATTGCCATGGCTAAAAAGAGAGGCCCTGTCTCAAAACCAACAACAAACAAAAAGCTTCAAACAGCAGACACTAAGGAGCTTTAACATCGCTGCAACATCGCTGCAGTCCCAGGGGCACGTTCGTCTGCATAAACTCAGCCCTATCTTCCTGCCATTTTCTTTTCTTACTTTATCCCACCAAACCATAAGCTAAAAATGAACTACTCCCTTAAAAATTACAACAAGCCAAGCATGGTGGCCCGTGCCTTTAATCCCAGAATTCGGGAGGAAGAGGCAGATGGATCTCTGAGTTTGAGGACAGCCTGGTCTACAAAGCAAGTCCAGGACAGCCAGGGCTCTGTTACACAAAGAAACCCCACCTCAAAGAGAGCAAATGTGACATTTTAATTGCAAGTCAATTCTTTTAAATCACATCACTAGCTATAAACAACAAAATAACAAGAACTGTGATGGGAAAGTCTCTCTCATATCCATAGCATGTATGGTCCTGTTTGTCGACTGTGCTGTTAAAGTTTGATTGTTAGGGCTGGGGGCATATCTCACTGGTAGAATGTTGCCTGGCAGGCCAGAGGCCCTAGAAACATGACTCTTTAAATTTTCTTTTTATTAGATTTATTCATTTTTTATGTATTTTGTTTGTATATATGTATGTGCATCACTTGCGTGCTCGGCTCCCCCGGAAATCAGAAGAGGGTGTTGAATTCCAGGAACTGGAGTTTCGGATGGTTGTAAACCACCACATAGATGCTGGGAACCAAACCCTATTGTCTTGAAGAGGAGCAAGTGCTCTTAACTGCTGAACCATCTCTCCACCCCAACAAATTATTATTATTTTATTATTATTATTATTTTCCTTCACACAGGGTCTGACTATGTAACTCTAGCTGACCTGGAACTGCCTATGTAGACCAGGCTAGCATTGAACTCACAAAGATCTTTCTGCCTTTGCTTCCTGAGTGCTGGGATTAGAGTGGAGTGCTGGAATTCACTGCCTCAGACCCAGCCTTTATTATATATCACATATATAACTGATTGTTTATATATACATATTTATTTATTCATATGCTTTTAAGGACTAACATTCTAGACTGAGTCCTTTTTTTTTAAACATTTATTTATTTATTATGTGTACAGTACTCTGCCTGCATGTACACCTGCACACCAGAAGAGAGCACCAGATCTCATTATAGATGGTTGTGAACCACCATGTGGTTGCTGGGAATTGAACTCAGGACCTTTGGAAGAGCAACCGGTGCTCTTAACCTCTGAGCCACTCTCCAGCCCGACTGAGTCCTTTTTAAGTATTAAAAGAAAGCTGGGCAAAGGTGGTGCACACCTTTAGTGCCAGTACTCAGGAGGCATGGTGGCACATGCCTGCAATCCCAGCACTCTGGAAAGCAGAGGCAGGAGGATCTCTGCAAGTTCGAGGCCAGCCTGGTCTGAAACAAAGAGACATTGTCAAATCCAAACCAGGTAAAACAAAACCACTACACACAAAGAAATGCATAAAATATATTAATGCTAGTTAAAGATATGCCTAAAATATAAAATAAAATGAAAATGAATGGGAGTTGGGGTCTTGGGCCACAAGAATGGCAAAGGTGAGGGTCTGGGGCTATTGCTCAGTGGTTAAGAGTGGGTCTAAGTGACCAGGCATGGTGACGTACACCTGTGATCCCAGTACTCAGGAGACAGAGGCAGGTTTATCTCTGTGAGTTCAAGGCCAGTCTGGTCTACAAATCGAGTCCAAGACTGCCAAGGCTACACAGAGAAACCCTGTCTCAAAAACAAAACAAAACAAGCAAAAAAAAAAAAAAAAAAAAAGAGTGGGTCAAAAACCTAGGCCCTCTGCACAGTTGTGCACTTGGGTCTTCTTGTGGGACGCCTAAATCAGGAACAGGGCCTGTCTCTGACACTGTTGCCTGCCTTTGGATCCCTTTTCTCTGACGAGGCTGCCTCATCTAGCCTCAACAGAAGATGTGCCTTGTCGTACAGCAACTGGATATGCCAGGGCTCATTGATATCTATAGGAGCCCCCCCCCCTTCTGAAGGGAAGGGGAAAGAGAGGTGAAGGGGGTGGGAAGGTAAGAAGAAGGGTCTGGGAGGAGAGGAGAGAGGGGAAGCTTCGATTGCAGCATAAAGTAAATAAATAACTTAGTTAAGTGTATTAATTATTTTTTATTAATTAATAAAAAAGTAATGCAAAAGAAAGAGTGAGTCAAAAAAGAACAAAGGTACTATGCACAGACACAGTGCATAGACATACAGACAGGCTAAACATCCATTCAAAATAAGATAAAAATAAATCTTTAAAATGGCAAAGGTCATGGCTGGGAGGTGGTGGCACGCGCCTTTGATCCCAGCATTCAGGATGCAGAGGCAGGTGGACCTCTGCGAGTTTGAGTCCAGCCTGGTCTACAAAGCGAGTTCCAGGACAGCCATAGCTACACAGAGAAACCCTGTCTCGAAAAACAAAATAATAAAAAGTGGCAAAGGTCACCCAGGGTCCCAAAGCCTCTTTACTTCAGTGTCATCGTGGAGACCCTTCGGACAAACCTGGCAGGATTTGGGTCTGGCACTGAGCTCAGCAGCTTTGCTAACCATGGCACTGTCCATCGGCCCCCACCATCTCTCAGTTCCTATTCTGGGCAAGAAGCCAAACACACATTTCTCAGGCCCCCACAGGCTTTTGGAGCTGACAGAGTGGTGTTTGAGGAAAGGGCTGAGCGAAGCAGAAAGCTCCCGAGAGTGTCAAAAGGAAGACAACAATCACATCAGGAGGCTTATCCAAGAGAGACACTGAGACCCAGAGAGAGTGAGAGTCTCCAGGTCCACACAGGAACAGCTCCCAGAAAGAGCCACCCAAGTAAGGTTCCCCCTCAAAACACTTCTCTGATCCTCACTGGATGTCATAGGTCACTACATAGTGGCCAAATCTCAGCATTTGAGGGTCCCTGAATGCAAAAGAGCCTGGGCTTAAAAGCTCCTATGGCCCTCAGAAAAGAATCTTAGTGGTCCTTTCCCGGTCCCCACTCTTCTCTTTGCCTTAGCCACTCAATGGATGGCACATCCTATCCACAATCCAGAGAGCCAGAGGTAATGCCCCCATTTTAAGAGGAAATTAAGTTTCAAGGAAATGATGGGATTTTCAAGATCACATACTAGTGGGTGAGAGACAAGAAATGCGAACTAGCCCTGCTTAGCTCTGTTCCTGCTCTCCTTCCAGGAGACCACACTGACCCCAGGTAGGTCCTGATCCTGTTTTCATGCCTACATCCCACTTCTCAAGGCCAGACTGGAGCCACTTGGGGCCTGGGGGAAGCAGGAAGGAAATGAAAAGTACCACAGCACTTACCCTCCAGCACCACCTCCTTGCCCGTCTTCTTGAGGGCCTGTACTGCTTCATCGTGGGTGGCAGAGGATAGATCTTCACCATTCACAGACAGGATGGCGTCCCCAACAAAGAGGGCCTCCGTCTGGTCTGCTGCCAGTCCCTTGAAGATCTTGGAAATGAGAATCGGCATCTTGTTCTCCCGGCCCCCTGCACACAGGCACAAGAGGAAGAGAAAACTGAGGCAGCTGCTTCAACCCTTGGGAAAGTTATCAAGGTGAAGTTGCTTCTGACTCGGTGCCAGGAAAGGGGAAACGGATGAATAATGAGAAATAAAGGTATGGCGACAGGCGGCCATTATCCCAGCATTCAGGAGGCTTGGGCAGGAATGGATTGCCTTGAGTGCAGAGCCACCCAGAGATACAGCAAGGCAGGCTAACAAGGTATTTTCTAAATCCATAAAGCTATAGTTTGGCTATTTGGTCTTTTGTTTAAATGTTTCAAATGTTCACTGTTTTACTGATTTTTTTTTTTAATGTTTTGGCTTTTAAGCAGTTTCCCACAGTATGAAAATTTACTGATAACCCCCAATCTGGATTTAAGAGAGGAGTAGTGGTTGCTCTAGCCAGAAGGACCTCTTCTACAATCATCGGGTTTTAGAATCCACAGCTGGGTGTGGTGAAGAATGTCTTTTATTCCAGCACTTATGAAGTAGAGGTGGGGAGGGACTGGAGGAAGGGCTTCCTAGGAGTTCATATTATCCTCAGCTACGTAGGGAGTTTGAGGCCAGCCTGAGATATATAAGGCCATCTCAAAAATAAATTAATTAATAAGTTAAATGGGCTTATCCAGGATTCGCACTGGAAAGGAATTTCTAAATTTAACATGTAGCATGTAAATTTAGCATATCTAAATTTAACATGAATTTATTTTGTCTGTATGTATGTATACAAGTACACATGTTCTGTACAGTACACATGCGGGATCAGAGGACAACTTGCAGAAGTTGGCTCTCTCCTTCCGCCGTCTGGGTCCTGGGAATCAAACTAGTCATCAGTCTTAGCAGCAAGCCCCTTTACTCTGAGCCTGTAGTTCTCAACCTGTGGGTCTCAACCCCTTCGGAGCTTGAATGACCCTTCAGAGGGGTGGAATATCAGTTATCCGTCAAGTCAGATATTTGCAACTCACAACAATAACAAAATTACAGTTATGAAGTAGCAATGAAATAATTTTGTGGCTGGGGGTCACCACAACATGAGGAACTGTATTAAAGGGTCA
Organism: Meriones unguiculatus; assembly: GCF_030254825.1. Classification (NCBI taxonomy): domain Eukaryota; kingdom Metazoa; phylum Chordata; class Mammalia; order Rodentia; family Muridae; genus Meriones; species Meriones unguiculatus. The sequence continues at coordinate 124,532,290 of NC_083352.1, read as the reverse complement.
CAGCATTAGGAAGGTTGAGAAACACTGCTTCTGAGCCACCTCACCAGCCCCCAAATATCTTCTGCTTGTTTGTTTGTTTGAGGCAGGATCTCACTATGCAGCCCTGACTGTCCTGGAACTCATTATGTCCAACAGGCTATTCTGAAACTCAGAGAGATCCACCTGCCTCTGCCTCAGGCGTGCTAAGATTAAAGAAATGTGCCACCATACCCAGACCAAGTGTCTTTTTAAAATAGTCTGCTCGGCTGGGCATGGTGGTACTTGCTTATAATCCCAGCACCGAGGTGGCAAAGGGTAAAGGGTTACTGCAAATTCAAGACCAACGTGTTTCATGTATAAACTTTCAAGACAATATGGACTACACAGCCAGACAGTCTCCAGAAAAGAAGAAAAATCAGTGCTCCACCCTTTAGAGTCTCAAGTGAGACCCTCGAATGTCACATTCCTGGCCCATCCTCAAAGCACTCATGAGAGATTAGCAGCTCAGAGCAAGAGTCATTGTTTCAAGGTTACATAAATCTGTGACATCTGAGCTTGGGCCACCTCTCCCAACCCCCACCCAGGCCCAACAGTTGCTCCTGACACTGCGCAAGGCTTGAGGCCTAGGAGAGGAAGGTGTTTCTATTTATATCCAGCCTCCCCCACCTAAAAGTAGGGACTTCAGTTCCATTTGAAGCTATGACCATTCCCAGCTGCCTTGCACTCAGCTGGACCCCAGAAGGGAAGTTACCATGGCAACAAGAGTCTAGTCTTCTTCAATCCAGGAGGATTTGAATGAAACTGCTACTTTCCCCAAAGTCCCATAAAAATATCCATCCAACACCTGGAAGTATAGATTTGGGTAGTGTCTCCATCCCTTGGCAAGACCCGGATCCCCTGAGAGTCACTTTGTCTGTCTGCAAAGCGGAACTTTATAGGAACTCTAGTTTCTTCCTGCTCTGACACACTGAGTGTAGTTTTTAAAAATTGGCCTGTTTCCCCAGCCTTTGCTAGAGTTTGGGATTAAAGCTAGTGTCCACTCCCTGTCTTCCCGTTCCCCCTTTAGGCTCTTGGGGTTAGCTGACTGGGAATCTACCCTTCCCTGGAAGAAACTGACTCCCTGGTCAGTCTTTAGGGCAGCAGTGGCTCTATAATTAAGATTTAAATCCTGGTTCTGCCATTCACTGGCTGATCCTGGGGAAATCATCTTTCTCTTCTGAGTTTTCTCCACCTGCAAAATGGAGATTAAACTCAATGCCTCTCACCGCTGATGGTCAAGCTGAAGCAGGCCATGAGCTAAGTATAAAGGACACAAAACCTAACACACAGTGGCATTCACCACCATGCCTATTCCCTAACCTGGGCCAAAGGGTCTAAGCGAGGTATCAGTGACCACAGCCACCTCCCAGGAGGCCTGGGATGTATGGACACATTCAGTCTGATAGACAAATGGGCAGGAATGGTGAACCCAGCCGCTGGGTATGTACATAGATTTTAAGCACATTTCGTTGCTTGAGAGACCCCCCGACCTCTTTTCCTGTCACACATGCTGGCAAGCCCTGCTCTCAGAAACACCCTCATTGTATAGTTACCAAAACAGATTCAGAGATGGGAAGCGACTTGTCCAAGTTCACAGAGCTCTGTTAACTCCGAGGGCAGCCAAAATGAGCTGGGGAAGTGGTCGGCTGGTAAAGCGCTTGCCTAACATGTATGAAGCTCTAGGCTTGACCCTCAGCACAACATTAACCTATTTTAGCAGTACATACCAGTAATCCCGGCACCATGGAGGCGGAAATAGGAAGATTAGATCAGTGTTATCCTTTGCTACATACTATGAGGCCAGCCTGGGATACACGAGACCTGTCAAACAACAACTGTCCATCTTGGAGACGAAGACCTCTCAGGAAGGACTGGCAACTCTGGGTTCACCCTCTCCACCCTATGCATGGTACAAATGGGCAGATGAGGAGCCTCAAAGCCAGCCACCGGGACTCCCAGCCTAGGTGTACAGCCTTCTGGAGCCCAAGATGCCTCGGTCCCTACTGACCATGCCTCTGCCTCCACGCATCTCTGGTATCCACACTGAGTTTCCAGACTCAGGCCTTCACCCGTGCACCTAGGCTGTATCTCACGACTTCCCCCTTCTTGTCCTGGCGGTGTTCCAGGCCTCCATCCCCTTTCCTTTCTCCCCTTGTCTGCCTTCCTGAGGACCCTCCTGCCCTTGATACCCAGAGGTACTCTTTTGCTTCAACACAGAACTAAGCACCCGTGTCCTTGGCGCGCCCCACGTCCTTGGCGCGCCCCCGTCCTTCCACACTTGTGCCTCTGAGTCACCTGTAAGACCCCCACCCAACTACCCAAGCCCCTTCCGACCTTCGTGCTCCTCCCTCACGCTGTTCCCTCCTCCCCTGAGACTCCGCTCCGCCCCAGACAGGTGGCTTTAGGTGTGCTGCCAGCCCCCGTGACCCCCGAGCGCTCCGCAACGACACAGACACCGTGACCCCGCGCCCTCAGTGCCCCGCGCCTACCCTTAATGCTGATGCCCAGCCCGCCGGCATCGGCCTTGCGCACCGTCACGCGGCGCCGCTGGAGAAGAAGCGCCTCTGGCAGCTGCGGGGGCGCCGCGCCGGGCTCAGAGGCGCCGTTGAGCTGCGCGGGCTCCGGCTCCGGGCCGGGCTCGCCGTCGGCGGGGCTCACGGTCAGCGCGTCCTCCGCCAGAGTGAGCAACACCCGCTGCCACCGCTCGCCGCCCGCCCCGGAGCCCGCCCCGGCGCGCAGCTCCAGCAGCCCGGTGCGAGGAGCGCGCCTGCCTGACGCCATCTTCGCCTCGAAGTCCCACTACGCCGCGCTAGCCCGGTCCCGCCGCACCCGGCCCGCTCTGACCCAGCGCCCAGGGCAGAGGGCTGCGGGGCGGCAGAGCAGCCGCCACCCTACCCCGGGCCTCGGGGGCGGAGCTTCGCAGGACAGGCCGTCGGGGGCGGGGCTAACGGGGGCGGGGCCCCTGGAGAGACTGAGAAGCTACCGGGTAACCTAAGGATGCTCCGCTTGGGAGTGGGTCAGAACCGCGTCGCCGCGAGGCCACAAAGTTAGAGAAGGAGATCGAGGGTGCAGTTCTCGGCAGGGACGTTAAGGGACAGGGTCCTGTGGAGGGGACAACCCAAGGATCGGGCTCTGTGCGCCGTCGAGGATTGGACCGCAGCTCCCGGAGGCAGAAGTACGAGAAAAAGAATCAAGGATCCTGGGGCGAGTCTTTGGGCGTCCGGGCAGGGCTGCCTGTGGCGGGGAGCTAGGCTCCAAGGACTTTGCAGACAGAGTTAACTGGTAAACGAGCTAAGGAAGGAGGTGGTTCTGCAAGTCTTGTATGTCTTGGGGAGAGGGTCCCAGCAGCGGTCTGTGAGCACGGCTCAGCTTGAGGGCGCAGCCTCCAAAGAGGTAAACCTACCCACCAGGAATAGGACCCTGCTCCTTTGAGGGTTTGGTCCCGTCACTTGGAGAGAAAGGCAGGAGGATCTGCAAGTTTGAGACCAGCCTGGACTACATGAGACAAAAATACAAAAAAATCAAAAGACCTGAGGAGCTGTAGAGATAGAAGGCTCAGAGGTTAAGAGCATGCTCTGCTCTTATAGGAGACCAGAGTAAGGTTCACAGCACCCATGTTGGGCAGCTCACAACCACTTGTAACTCCAGCCCCTTGGAGATCTGACTGGCCTCCTTGGGAACCTGCGTTCACATTGCGAACACCTACACGTGGGCACACAAAAGTAATAAGGATAAATAAAAGCACACATATTATGTACACATGTGCATACATGTGTGTCACTTAGTGCTTGCATGGCACATGAGCTGGCTGATTTATGCTATCATTTATGCCCCACGCAAATCCTGCATAACCTATGCATTACTGCTATTTTATGGTGAGGAAACTGAAACACACATGCACTAAAAGCCGACTTCCGTTTTAACCTGGGTCTTTCTGACTTCCAAGCTCATATCCCCCTTACTCCCTTGTGCTATGTGCCCAGCAGCAGGGGATGATTTCACTATTCACTAATTGAGCACCTACTGGACCAAGAAAGATACCATACATCTGTAATCACAGCACTCTGGAGGCTGAGGCAGGAGGATCATGAGTTAGTTCTAGGCCAGCTAGAGATTCATAGCAAGTTCCGGGTTATACTTTTAAATTTTTTTTATTTTAATGTTTATGTGGGTTGGTGTTTTGCCTTTGTGGATGTCTGTGCACCACATACAGTCCTCAAAGCCCAGAAGTGATCAGATCCCAGAAGGCATCAGACCCCAGAAACTGAAGTTAAAGATGGCTTTCAGCTGCCATATGTGTGCTTGGAATTTAAATCCAGACTTTGTGGTTAAAATATTGAAGGACAAGCCAGGCCTACTGTAATCCCAGATATTCAGGAAGCTGAAGCAGGAGAGTCACAAGTTCAAGGCCAGTCTGGGCAATTTAGTAAGACTTTGTTTTAAATTTTTAAAATATAGTGCTGGAGGAGTGGCACACACCTTTAGTCCCAGCACTCAGGAGGCGGAGGCAGATGAATCTCTGAGTTTGAGGCCAGCCTGGTCTACAGAGCTAATTCCAGGATAGCCAAGGTGACACAAAGAAACTCCATCTCAAAATAAATTAAATTAAATTAAACATTAAAAAAAAACCCAAAAAGACTAAGGATATAGCTCAGTGATAGAGCCTATCTTGTGTAAGGCCCTGTATTCAAGCTCATGACTATTAAAAAAAAAAAAATAGAAGGGTAAGGATGACGAGTCTCATGCTTGTAAGCACAACCCTGGGGAGATGGAGGCGGGAAAATCAGAAGTTCAAAGGCTGTAGCAGGAGAGATGGCTCAGCAGTTAGAAGTACTAGTTGCTTTTACAAGGACTTGGATCTGATTTCCAGCACCCATGTGGTGGCTCACAGCCATCTATAACTCCACTTCCAAGGCAGACTTACACCCTCTACCAGCTTCAGTGGGCACCAGGCACACAAATGATGCACAGGCATGCGTACAGGCAAAACACCATACACACAAAAAGCATGTTTTAAAGTTAAAAGTCTATGCAGGCAGACCCTGAACTCAAAAAGGTATAAGAGAGGATGGGAGAATGAAAGGGGAGAGAGAGTACAAGGGGCAAGAGTACACAAGCGGCCGGCGGTGGCAGCACGTTTAGTCCCAGCACTAGGGAGGCAGAGGCAGATGGATCTCCAAGTTTGAGGCCAGTCCGGAGAGTACACACACACACACACACACACACACACACACAGCACCAGGAACTGAGATCCTTTCCCAGGACCGTGTCTGGAATTAGATCCTTAAAAGTCCCCCCACGTGTCGACCTGCTTAATGAAGCCCAGACCAACTTTCTGGGAAGGAACTTCAATGGAGAGCTCAGCCTCTGGAGAATGTTCTCTGTGGACAGAGCTGAGAAGAGGGAAAGTGGCTGTCTGTATACCAAGAAGTTAGCAGAGAAGGAAGAAAGTGTGCGTGTGTGCGTGTGTGTGTGTGTGTGTGTGTGTGTGTGAGACCACACCCACCCATAATCACACAGCATTATCGGTGCCAATCGGTGCCCTGCCAGCTACCTCATGAACATGCAGCTAAAGGAATGTTCTACTCCCCCCACTTAGTCAGCGGCGGCCAGAAACTGACCACACACACACACACACACACACACACACAAACGCTGGCCTGGCTACCTACCAAACCCGTGGGCAAAGCTCCCAGAGAAAACTGGTTCACTCCAAAAAGATAGGAGGAGGAACTGGGAAAAGGAAAATCACAGGGGAACTGCCAGCCCCTGAAGGCCCTGCTGGCTCAAGCTAAGAGAGTGAGTCTGAAGTCCCGGTCAGGCAGTGAGTTTCCTCTGTACAGGCTCCAGGACAAGGAGCAGGGATTCCTGTACTCCCAGCGCTGTGATGAGAACTGCCATGACTGAGCACGTCACACAGTAGGTGTTTTCTGTGGATCAAGAGGGTCCTCAACTCTCAGGAAGCTGAGGTGGAAGTCCCAAGTTGTCTCAAAGTAAAACAGCAACAGCAAAACAGTAAGCCTGGGTGGCTCTCTGTGGGCTTGGGCAGTGGGAATGGCTATTAACTGGATTGTATTCTCTCTTGCTGCTGAGACCACCATCATAGGCTGGCAATGCAGCTGCCCCAGACACTACAGAGGGCTTTAGTAGGGTTAACTGGCACTCAAGAGGCAGGAGGATCAGGAATTGAAGATCAGCAGCCTGGACTCATGAAACTCTATCTAAAAAAAAAAAAAAAAAAAAAAAAAAAAAGGAAAGAAAAAGAAAAAAGAGAAGGAACAGGGATCTGGCAATACTGCTCAGCAGTAAAGCCACTAAGCCTAATGACCAACCAGGCAGGAAAGTACCAATCCTCAAAAGTTGTCCTCTGGGGGCTGGAGTGATGGCTCAGTGGCTAAGAGTGCTTACTACTCTTGCAGAAGACCTGAGTTCAATTCCCAGCACCTACACGGCAGCTCACAACTGTCTGTGATTCCAGTTCCAGGAGATCTGACACCCTCACACAGACACACATGCAGGTACAACACCAATGCACATAAAATAAAAATATTTTTTTTCAAATTTGTCCTCTGACCTCCACAAGCACTCCATGGCCCACACATGTACACAATAAATAAACAAACAAATCCATAAATAAATAAGCAAGTGAGCAGTAAGTAAATAAATAATGTTCAAAAGTAGGGTAGTTTGTCAAAGATCAGGTAAAATCAATTGGACCTGGTCACATATGAAGGCTCTGCTTCTTAAATGACGGGATTTAGGATGCTAACATTCCTTTACACTAAATTCTGAAGTCTACAGTTCCAATTCTCATGTCCAAATCGAGCAAATTCCTAGAGTGTCCCAGAAAAAGGGCAAGCAGACAAAAAGGCTTTGGAACCCAAAATGTGCTGATTTAGCTAGGCTCAGTAACTCGTCTCTATAATCGTAGCACTCAGAAGACTGAGACAAGAGGATCGATCACTGTGAGTTTGAGGCTGGCCTGGAATACATAGTAAGGTTTTGTTTTGTTTTGTTTGAGACGGAGTTTCTCTGTGTAGCTTTGGCTGTCCTGAACTAACTTTGTAGACCCTGCTGGCCTCGAACTCACAGAGATCTGCCTGCCTCTGACTCCCAAAGGCAGGGATTATAGGTGTGTGCCACTACTCCAGGCATGTAAGATTCTGTCTTAAAAACCAAACATACAAAGAAACAAACAAATAAACAGAAAATGGGCAGGCAAGATTGCTCACTGGTTGGAGATGCTTGCATATAGGCCTGATGACTTAATTCAGTCCCCTGAATCCCACAAGGTGGCAGAAGAGAACCAACTTCTGAAAATTGTCTGGCCCTCACACAGATAGGCCTGCACACAACTTCTTCTTCTTCTTCTTCTTCTTCTTCTTCTTCTTCTTCTTCTTCTTCTTCTTCTTCTTCTTCTAAGTTTTAAAAGAAGAAAAGAGAGCTGGCAAGATGGCTAGAGTGGTTCTACGGCGTGTTCAGCATGAAAAATTGTGCTGCGGGGCATTAGCCAATAGTCCTTTCGAGAACAAAACACTTGTTGAATGTCATCAGTGACTACTTTGGCACACTTGCCTTCCACTGCAGATGATCAACTGGCAGAAGATAAATACTCCATGATTCGCAAGAATCTGACTGGGCATGGTAGATCCATAGCCACCACTCAGTGACAGCTAAGGGTAAGGGCCATATAGAGCACATATATGGTGCTTCACCACTTATAAAGAAGTTGTTAGCAGGGCATGAAGCAGAGCAGGTGGATCTCTGTGAGTTTGAGGCCAGCCTGGTCTTCAAAGTGAGTTTTAGGAATTATAGAGAGACCTTGTCTCAAACAAAACAAAACAAACAAAAAAGAAGTTGTGAATAGGGACTTTGGGAGAGGAAGGGGATTGGTGGGAGTAGAAGTCAGATAAGAGAGGTAAATAGAGTTAAAATATAATCAAAATACATTATACACATATTTGAAAATGCCATAGTAAAATCCAGTACTGTGTACAATTATGCTATTTTGAAAACTGTTCAAGAAGGGTGTGATGGCACATGTCTTTAATCTCAGTACTCAGGAGGCAAAGGAGGGCCAGACTGGTCTGCACACAAGTTCCACACAAGCAGAGCAACATGGTGAGACCCTGTCTCTGAAATAGGGGGAAAGACCTAGAGGGATGACTCAGCAGTCAAGATCGCTTGCTGCTCTTGCAGAGGAGCCAAAGTGGGTTCCTGGCACCTACACGGCAGCTCATTCACCATCTGTTTGAGGAGACAGTCTCTTGACCTCCACAGCCGTCAGGCACGCGCTTGGTGCACATACATTCAGGCAGAGCACATTGCTGTAATCTCATCACTTGGGAGGTGGAAGTGAGAGAATCAAGAATCCAAGCTCAGCTTCAGCCACGAGGTCAGCCTGGGCTACATGCTAGCCAGTCTCAAAAAAATAGTCAGGCACAGTGGTATGTCTTTAATCCCAGCTCTTGGGTGGCAGAGGCAGGTGGATTTCTGTGAAACTGAGGAGCCTGATCTACATAGTGAGTTCTAGGACAGCCAGGGCTATATTGAGAAGCTCTGTCTCCAAACAAGCAAACAAACAAACGAAGGAATGAACGAATGGGCTGGGATTTGTAGTGCATGCCCATAATCCCAGCACTTGGGAGGCAGAAGCAGCCAGATGACCACAGGTTTAAAGTTAGCAAGGCCCACACCCTGTGTCCCGGACTAACCAAGGTTTCACACTGAGATCTTGCATCAAAAGAAAAAAGAAAAGAAAAGCAGAAAAACTAATTAATTAATTAGGTAAGTTTACATCTGATGTAATTATATATAAGCTTAATTAATCAAAGGTAGCTCAAAGTCACCTTAGCATCTCTATTTCTAAATGCTGTGGAAAAAAACATACCAGAATGAATTTGCAACACATGATCTGTTTTAACGTGACGGATCGTGTAGTGCTTTTGCCCATGTTTACAGGTTTCATCAAGGGCAACTGTCTGATGGCAAGGGCACAGGCCAATATTCCTAGTCCTGGGGAGTTGTGGTGATGTTAAAGCTAGGTTTCCACGATGTGCAGGTAGCAGGGAGCCTGCACTTTTAGAGAATGAAGCAGACAAAGCCTGTCAGGGAAAAGAGTCCCCTTTTTTTTTTTTTTTAATGGGGTCAACAGAAGCCAGGGAAGTGTTCAGCTTTCAGGTTCCCAGTCTAAGTGATTTCTGTTAGAGCTACAACCATCCCTGTCCCTCCAGCCCAGGAGCAGTCACACGGGAAAAAGGCCCTGTTCAGGGCTCCAGACAGGCGAACGCTGACTTCAGGCAGCAAAGATTCTGCCGCCAAGGTCCACATCCCAAAACACCAGCTGGGCAGGACAGCCGGAGCTTCTGGGAACTAGGACTGCAGGTATTTTCCTGGACCCTTTTTCTTTCAAATTTAAAGCTTTTGTTTTAAGGCGGGAAAGTACCAGCAGGGGGCAGCAGACAGCCAGGGCTACAGGGTGCAGGGTCCCGCCCACCAGGTCGCTCAACTCCCTCTGAAAACAAGGGAATAAGTAACAAAGTGAAAGTAAGTGGGATTCCCCTTCCTCCTTTTTCCCCTTCACCTCTTCCTTGTCTTCCTCACCCCTCCTCGTTCTTTATCATTCCTTTCTTTCACAAACGATCTACCAGGCTAGCCCAGGCTAGCCTCAAACTGGAAATCTTCCCTCTTTAGCCTTCCAAGTTCACAGGCCAATGACTTCTCACTTGGGTTTTTTGTTTGTCTATTGTCTGTTTGTTTGTTTGTCTATTTGTTTGTTTGTTTTTCAAGACACATTTTTGTGTGTCACCCAAGCTATCCTGGAACTCAGTTTGTAGATCAGGCTGGCTTCGAACTCACAGATTTGCCTGCCTCTACCTCCCCAGTGCTGGAACTAAAGGCTAATGCCAACCATGGCCCAGCTATCTCACTTGTTTTGTTTGGGTTTTTTAACTTTTTTTTTTCTTCCTGAGACAGAGTCTGACCTTGTAGCTCTCTGACTATCCTTAAACTCAGTATGTAGTCAGACTAGTCTGGAACTCAAAGAAATCCACCTGTCTCTGCCTCCCAGGTGCCAGTATTAAAGGCATGTGCCACTAGATCTGGCTTTAATATTGTAGGGGGTGGGGGTGGAGTAGGGCGTGCATGCTGTGTCTGTGTGGGTACCCGCAGAGGCCAGAAGAGGTGTCAGATCTGGAGCTGGAATTCCAGGTACTTGTGAGCCACCTTAATGGGCTCTGGGACCCAAACTCACATCTTCTGGGAGAGCCACCTGATTCATATTGTCACTATTTATTTACCTGTGTACTCCTTCATTAATTCACCATTTAGTGGTACTGAAGACTGAGTCCAGAGCCTTGCACATTCTAGGCAAGGGCTGTATAGACATTTTTTTTTTTTTTTTTTTTTTTTTGAGACAGGGTGTCATTCTGTAGTCCCAAACTGGGCCCTGAACTCAGCTATGTAGCCCACCTGGTCTCAAATTCATTGCAGTCTCCGTGCCTCTTGGTGATGGGGTTACAGCTCAGGGCTGCTAAGATTGTTGATTTTGAAGAGCTTTATTCTCTTCTCCGTGAGGATTACACATTCATCTAATCTATCATCATCATATCAGCTCACCCTGGCCCCATTTTCCCTCTAGGACATGGACTGGGACAGTAGAAAAAAAAAATTGGAGAATACGCTGACTAAGACTATCACCCTAGCTTTCCATTGACATAGTGCTGTGTGACCTCAAAGGGAACGTTTGTCTCCTTAGTTCCACTTTGCACATCTGTAAAATAGGATTAAGAAAATGAAAGACGCTGGGCACATGCCTCTGAACCCAGCACTAGGGAGGCAGAGGCAGAGGAATCTCTGAATTCAAGGCCAGCCTGGTCTAGAGAGTAGGTTCCAGGACAGCCAGAGCCACATAAAGAAACCCTGTCTTGAAAAAACAAAAATTAATTAATTAAGTTTAATAAATAAAAATAAGTCTCAAAAAAATGAGAAGGAAGGAAGGAACGAACGAAAGAAAGAAAAGGTGGCTCAAGGAGGTGGCTCAATGAGTAAAAGCACTTGCCCCCAACACCAGAGTTCAATTCCCAGAACCCATGCTGGGAAGACAGGAGTAGCACCCAAGGCCACCTGCTCACTGTGAAATATAGGCATCTCTGCTCATCCATGAACATCATGCATACCTACACCACACCATAACAGTAAAGACAAGAAGGGAAGGAGAGAAGGAGGGAAGAGAAGGCTGGAGGACATGCTGGAAGGAAGGAGTTGGGTCTGTGAGAGAGCTCGACATAGGAGGAAGCTTCCTTACATTTTAATTCCTGCCAAGCGTGCTGGGACACACCTGTAATCCCAGCTCTTGAGAGGCTGAGGCAGGAGGATTAGCCTGAGCTCTAGACTAGCCTGGTCTATATAGTTCCAGGGAGGTCCGGGTTACATAATGAGAAACTACCTCAAAAAAGTTAAATAAAATTGGGCCAGTGAGGTCAGTTGCTTAGTAGTAACAACATGTGCGCTCTTCAGAACTACCATGGAAGGAGGGAACCAAGTCCTGACTTTCCCTCTACATCCATACCCACACAGAAACAATAATTAAATAAATAAATATCAATAGCTAAAGGCGTAGGGTTAGACCTGAGGGAAAAACCGTTCCCAGGGGTCTGATTAAACAGGCTGAATTTAGAAGTGTACGGGAGACTAGCCAGACAACCGCCTCCCGCTAAATCAGCCCCTCGCTGGCATTTGAGGTTCCTTTTATGGGAAAGGGTTAGGGTGATAGAAAATAGCTGTTGAGAGAATTGTCTGTTAGCGCTTGGACAGAAGGGTGAGGGACTCAGGGCTCAAGGCCTGTGGGGTAGATAAGCGCAAGAATACACCATGTGGAAGGGGGAGGCCTGACAGGTGTCCAGAAGTTTAGCAAGGCCAAGGAGTGGGCATATGTCACGTCACGGGGTGACAAGTTCAGCAGAGGTTAAAAACCATGGTTTGTAGGATACATTAGGCTTAGGTCACAAAACCATACTCTTAGGAGGTATGAAGACAATACGTAACAGTGTGGCTCCTTAACAACAATGTGGCTACTGTGGATGAGTTGATGGAGCACTCATGTCATGAAGCACTCAGGTCAACCCTCAGAACATACAAAAATAATACCTATAATCCTACCACACGGGAGACAGAGGTAAGAGAATCAGGAGTTCATTGCCAACCTCAGCTACAAAGTGAGTTAAAGGTGAACCTAGGCTACATGAAACTCTGCTTTAAAAACAAACAAAAGAAACAAGGGGTTGTGATAGAGCTCAGTTAATGCAGTACTTGCTTAGTATGCAGGAATCTCTGGGTTTAATGCTCCTAGACTGAATAAACTTGGCGAGGCAGCACAGGCCTTTATTCCCAGCACTTGGGAAGTAGTACAGCAGGATCAGAAGGTCAAGGTCATTCTCAGCTACACAATAAATAGGAAGCTAGCTCTAGATACAAGAGATCCTACCTCAAAAACGTATATAATAATGTTAATAGTTAACTTAAATTTCTGTTCCTAGGCTGGTAGTTAATTCAAATTTCTGTTCCTGGGCTGGAGAGATGGCTCAGAGGTTAAGAACACTGAGTGCTCTTCCAGAGGTCCTGAGTCCAGTTCCCAGGGTTGTTTTATTGTGTTGTTTATTATTTATTTCTATTGTAAGAGCAAGAGCCTGCCACCTGCCATTTTATTCAGCAAGAATTTTTTTTTTTTCGAGACAGGGTTTCTCAGTGTAGCCCTGGCTGTCCTGGTCTCACTTTGTGGACCCGGCTGGCCTCGAATTCACAGAGATCCACCTGCTTCCCTGCTTCCTGAGTGCTGGGATTAAACGCATGTGCCACCATGCCTGACTTTTTTTCTTTTTTAACAACTTATTTATTTTTATTTTAAAAACATGGGTGTTCTGCCTACAAGTATGTTTGTGTGAAGGTGCCAGATCCCCTGGAACTGAAGTTACAGACAGTTGTGAGCTACCATGTGGGTGCTGGGAATTGAACCCTGATCCTCTGGAAGAGCAGCCAGTGTTCTTAACCACTGAGCCATCTCTCCAGCCCCAAATCTACTGTTTTTCACCTGCCCAAGTCAGTGGCTTCCTAAGGCCTGAGAAGCCCTGGCCCTGGTTCTCCATACACCCATGTGCCCCGTCATTTGTACTCATGCTTCATCATCCAGAACAAATCTTTTTCTTCTCCTCACAGATGTTTCACACAGCCGCTTTTTCCTTCAGAAATTCCCTCAAAAGCATTCACTGGTAATTTTTCCAAAATCACAGTAATTACCTCATTACTTTGATATTAATAGACCTCACTTGGCACCAGGGGGCCCATTGAAAGTGCTCAGGCCCTGTGCGAGGGGTGGAGAGGGATTCTGAAGAGCAATCCCTTGTGAGTGCTGGCCTCGGGACAGCCCTTGCTTGCCCCCCTCCCGGGTCACTCTGCGCCTTTGCCCCCACGTGTTCTGACTGAAATGGACAGAATTCTGGAACCACGGGCTCCTGAGAAAGGTCAGATGCCTAGACAGGAAAAGGAAGGAAGAAAAAGAAATGGCAGAGGCTGGGCCATGGACTCTCTGGAAGCCTAGAGTCTCACAGCAGAAGAGAGGCAGATCTTGGAAGAGAGCCCAGGGCTCCTGGCCACCCTAGGCAGCCTTTTCCCTTCTCGTCCCTCAGCTATGCCCTGGGCAGGTCTGAATTGGGAATCTTTTTTGGAGCGCAGCCTGAAGGCCTCCCTCAAGTCACATCTTCCCATGTCCTTTACTAGTTTCCTTACGTATCTGTAATCCAGTGTGGCCTGCATATCACCTGGTCTTATTTAATCCTCACTACAATCTTACATTGTTTTCTTAATAATGTGTAGGCCTTGTATTTCCAAATGCTTCTTTAAAAAAAAATATTTATTTTTATTTTATGTGCATTGATGTCTTTCCTGCATATGTGTCTGTGTGAGGGTGTCAGATCATGGGAATTGTATACAGCTGTGAGCTGCCATGTGGGTGCTGAGATTTGAATCCAGGTCCAATCTGGAAGAGCAGTCCGTGCTCTTAACCTCTGAGCCATCTCTCCAGCCCCAAAATAATGATTTACTTTTATCTCTTCTCCTCCCCCTCCTCCTCTTCCTCCTCCCTCTGCCTCCTGAGTGCTGGGATTATAGGCATGCGCCACCACTGCCCGGCTGTACTTTTATCTTAAGTGCATTGGTATTTTGCCTGCATGTATGTCTGTGTAGGGTGTCAGATCTTGGAGTTTCAGACAGGCATGAGCTGCCATGTGAGGACTAAGAATTGAACCTGGGTCCTCTGTTAGAACAGTTACTGCTCTTAACCACTGCTGAACCATCTCTCCAGGCACCCTCAAAATGCTACTTGAATACAATGAGACAACTGCTGTCATTTAACCCACTTTACAGATAAGGAAATTGAGTCAAGGCAAGAAGCACAAGCTTGTAACTGAGGAGTTCTCAGGATTCTGGGCCTGAACCTGCTGGCTACAGATGCCCTGGCACTACTCTCTTGCCACCTGGCGGCTTTCTTTCCTCTAGACTTGCACGTTCTTTCTAGATGTAGGAAGCCAGTGAATTTAACCTGCATGTATACCCTTACCTTACACGCTCTGGGCTATGTTATGAGAACTCGGGTGATCAGCCCCGAGAGTGTGCTCTCAGTAGCTCGTGTGGACTCACTACAGACTCCCAAGCTTATTCTCTTCACTTTTAGGCTCTTCTGCAAGCATCTCCCTCTCGAGGCCATCCAGAACAGTCTTTGAGACCACTGAAGAAGGCTTTCTGAGTGTCAGGTCCTGAACCTATTTGCCACAACCCTTACCTGACCCACTGTGTTTCATCCTATCACTGCAGTTGAATCTGCAACCGGTTGAGACCATATGGCTGGCCACACCATGTTGGCCACGCTTGTCCACTCTCAGATTGGCAGAGATGTTTCCAAGTCCAAGGCTCTCCAGGAATACTTCCTGGGAAGCTTCCTCCATAAATGGGATGGGAAGAGTGAGAGTCTCAACAGAAAGCCATGACTGAGAGTGACTGGACAGCCAGAGACTAGACCGGCTGAGCTAGGAGGTAGGAGGGGGCAGTATAGAGGAGCCTTTGTTAGGCCAGAAGCTACAAAGCTGCCCCATCCCCACCATCTGGCTCCTGCTCCAGCCCAGTGATGCATGATGGGGAATATTGGGAGGGGGAGCAAGGGGCTACCCACCTGCTCTGCCTCCTGGGACAAGCTGATCCAAGACCTCCCAGGCCCATCTGGTCAACACATCCCCAGGCCCTGACCACCCCTGGGACTCCTTTAGACAGACTGAAATTGGCCGGGAGTGTGGCCAGCCTGTCAGGGTCACAGGTCACCGTTAATCTGCCTGAACAAGGGAGGACAGGCAGGTGGGCAGGCAGGCTGTGTGAGCGAACCCCTGGGAGTTCCTGCTGTCTTCCCTAGTGATCACAGAGGGAGGGTTTCCCCTTCTGAGAGGCAGGGAGGAAGTTATTGGACCCCAGGGAAATTGCTCATTCTCACACCTAGCTGTTCTAGTTCCAGATGGGAACCCTGGAAACTCTCCCTGAATATGCCCAGGGCATCACTGCAACAATGCCTGAGACAAATCCTGCGGAAAATGGAACTGGGTTGATCTAAAGACTGAGACCATCTTCGGCTTAGCTTCTTGGGCAAGAACAGAGATCCGTGTATCGATCAACTTTTCAGGAATATCTTGCCTGGAAAGACAAGACTATAAACCAATAGATCACCTCACTGTTTGCCTCAGGGAGTTCTTGCAAACTAATTTCTTTAGACAAACAGTTTGTTCAATTTGGTCAATACCTCTTTTTGTCAGACAGCAGTTTAATTTTATTATTTTTGGAATATCTTCTCAGAATCCTGACCTGTCTATACATCGGCTTGCAACAGCCAGCTCTCTCCTTTCCAGTTCAGCCTTTGGTCTGCAGCTCCAGCACAAAGCTCTTCTTTTTCAAGATTCTTATGGGCCTGAGCATACATGGAACCCTCCATTTTGTGGCTGAGTAGCTCAATATCAAACTAACTTACATCCAAGTCACAGTGTCTCATGTTATCATGAAAAATAACATCATCATCATCAGGGCCTCTGGGGTCCTCTGTACAATTGCAGTGTGCTAGGAGGACAGACAATTGCACTTGCCTTTCTCACTTCTTCCCTTGAAACTATGGATATTTCCTAGATCATTCCTAGGTCATTTGGGAGATGAAATCTGTTCCTCCATTGGAAACATGATGCATTTATTTATTTATTATTTTATTTTTTATTTAATTATTTTTATTTTTATTAATTACAGTTTATTCACTTTGTATCCCCCCTGTACCTCCCTTCCTCCTCCCCTCCCAATCCCACCTTCCCTCTTCCCTACCCGTGTCCCTCTCCCAGTCCACTGATAAGGGAGGTCCTCCTCTCCTTTCCTCTGATCCTAGTCTATCAGGTCTCATCAGGAGTATCTGCATTGTCTTCTGTGGCCTGGTAAGGCTGCTCTCCCCCCTCAGGGGGAGGTGATCAAAGAGCAGGCCAATCAGTTCCTGTTGGAGACAGTCCCTGTCTCCATCACTATGGAACCCACTTGGACACTGAACTGCCATAGACTACATCTGTGCAGGGGTTCCAGGCACATTTATTTATTTACCTATATTTACTTATTTGGTTTTTTGGGACAAGGTGTCTCTATATAACTCTACTGTCCTGGAACCCACTATGTTGACCAGGCTGGCCTTGAACTCACAGAGCCACAACTATCTCTGCCTTCCAAGTACTGAGATTAAAAATGTGGGACACCACACTTGGCAAAACCAAAACATATTTATTTATTTATTTATTTACTTATTCTTGAAAAGATTTATTTATTTACTTATTTATACAGTGCTCTGCCTGTATGTGTGCATGTACACTAGAAGAAGGCACCAGACCTCACTGTAGATGGTTGTGAACCACCATGAAGTCGCTGGGAATTGAACTCAGGACCTTTGGAGTAACAGCCAGTGTGCTTAACCTCTGAGCCATCTCTCCAGCCATTTATTTATTTATTTAAACTTGTCATTGATTCCTTATGAGTTTCACATCATGTACCCCAGACTCGATCATATTCCCGTCCCCTCATAGCCACCCTTTGCCCTTGCAACCTTCCCCCAAAATAAAACACACAAACAAACAACAACAAAGCATAAGAAACAGCTCATCTCGGGAGCTGTAGTATGTCACAGCGTGTCCCACACTGTCCACACATCTCTTGCAGATGTTCGCTGCAATAACTCGACAGTGTGGCCAGAGATCTCTGGCTTCTGTGATACTGTCAATATTCTAGCCTCACCAGGACTCCTCTGGGTCATCCTGTTGCTGCCCTGTGTCATGGAGAGCCTGCAGTCCTGGGTCAGCAGGACTTTCACAGATGGAATCGATTATGGGGTGAGCCCAGGATTTGGGCCTGGGTGGCAGCCAGCCAGCTCTCCCTTATCTGCACCACCCAGGCAAGCCCTCTAGCACTGCAGAGTGGCTGGGCCACCCAGTGCTGCTAATTGGCAGGAGGCAGGGTCAGCTCTTCTGCTCTCATGCCCGTGGAGCTGGTTCACCTGCACCCACGCACACAGAGCCAGCTCTACTGTACTGCCCAGTCAAGGCATGGGAGCCCACTCTCCCAGGTGCTGCAGCCTGTGAGACGCTGGACCAGCTCTCCCACTTTCACACCCTCGGGGCTGGCTCATCCTTGACTTCACCGTCAGAGCCGGCTCTACTGTGTTGCCCAGGTGAGGTGCAGGACCCATTCTCCTGAGTGCTACAGCCAGTGAAGGGCAGGGCTAGATTTTCTGCTCTCAGGACCCCAACGTCAGCTTTCCTGGTTACTGCAGGTGGTAAGCGGGGAGGAGGAGGGCGTCGCCCCCACCTCATGCCAGACAAGAGGCTGGGCCAGCTATCCCAAACTTCCACCCTAGGGGCTGGCCCACCTGTGCCCCTGCTGTCAGGGTCAGCTCTGCTCTGTTGTCCAGGTGAGGTGCAGGGGCTGGCTCTCCTGAGTGCTGCAGCTGGCAAGGGGCAGGGTAAGCTTTCTCAAGCTCAAAACCAGATGTGCTGAGGGTGGGGTGGAGGAGTATCACCTCTGTTCCCATGCCATCCTGGCAGAGTTAGCCCTCCCACACTCACGCCCTCGGGCGGCTCACCCATACACCTGCCACAAGGGGCAGCTCCACTGTGCTGCCTTGGCAAGTGCTGCAGGGTAGAGAGATAGGGCCAACTCTCCAGAGAGACAGAGTAAGGGCCTGGGCCAGCTACACATAGCACCTGGACACCCACGTGGTCCCAAGTCCCCATGTTCTCTAGTGGCCACATAAACTACAGACCCTGACACCAACCCTTGTCACTATCTAGCCACAGACCCAGACATGGCCCTCAGTGGCAGCTCAGGCTGGGGCCTCACAGGGCTGACTACTCACAACAGGCCATTCCTCTCCACCCTCAAGTCTGCAGTTCCATCTCTCTTCATAATGCTCCAAGTGCTCCGCTTCTCTTTCTCTCCCATCTGAGCAGTCCATGGTGCTGGCTCCCACTGCTGACTGGGCATGCGACTATCGGGCCCCTGGGTGACATCCTCCGACCCTGCTGCATGGCATGGCGGCAAGAGGGTGTTTATGGTTCTCCTGTGCCATGTGTTGGAGCGCAGGTCTGTGGATGGCGTGATGGTCCCTCAGGTCCCTGTCTGTCTTCCTCCTCCCGTGCTGCACTACCTGAATTTGACTTGATCTCTATGAGTCCTAGGCATAAGACAGCTTTGGCCACCAAGCAAGGTGTCATGCTAGGATGAGCAAAGGACTGCCATCTGTTCTGCCCCTGACTGATAGAAGAACACCACCACCAACAAAGGTGTTTCTTTGCCCATTGCCAGAGGGTAAAAAAACAAAGTTTAGGATTAAGGGGAAAAAAGGTCCTTCTCAAATGTTTACCAGCCCTAAACAATTATGTCGGAAACTCTGTCCAATCCCAATCAGTTCTTTGCCTTAAGAAAGACTAGCCAAGGAGCTGAAGAGGTGGCTCAGATTAAGACGGACTGCTCTTGTAAAGGACCCAGGTTCTAGGACCAGCACCCACATGTGAGATCAAAACTGCCTGTAACTCTAGTTCCAGGGCATCTTCTCCTGGCTTCCATGGGTACCAGACATACGGGGTACACATGCATACATTCAGGCAAATGCTCAAAAACAAAAACATAAAGAAAAAAAAGCCAGGGATGGTGGTACACACCTACAGTCCTAGCATTTCAGAGGTAGAGGCTCAAGGAGTTTATGGCCAACCTCAACTACACAGGACAAGCTGGACTGAATGGAACTCATCTCCTAAGACAAGAACTAAGCCAGGTAGAGTAGCTTACATCTGTAATAGAAGCAGTGGGAGAGACCTGAAACAGGAAGATTGCTAAGATCCTAGCTAGGGAGGGTTATCCTACAAGATCCTGTTTAAAAACAGCAAAACTCACCAGATCATCGTACTTTATAATTATTCTTCTCCGGAGCCCTTTGAGGCACTTCTGAGACTCCCCGAGAACCTGCACTGGGTGGGGACCCAGTAGTTCAGGTTTCACTGCTGACCCAACTCAGCTTATTACTGGCCATACCACCCTGTGTTCTTGCTTTTCTTCTCTCTCTTCTCTCTCTCTCTTTCTTTCTGAGAAAGGGTTTCTCTGTGTAGCCCTGGCTATCCTGGAACTCACTCTGTAGACCAGGCTGTCTTCGAACTCAGAGATCCACCTGCCTCTGCCTCCCTGAGTGCTGGGATTAAAGGCGTGTGCCACCACACCCGGCCCTTGTTCTATTTTAAATTAATTTTATTTTTGATACATGGCCACATGTAGCATGGAACTTGATCTCAGTATCTAGTCAAGGATGACCTTGAACTTCTAATCCTCTTCTAAGTACTAGACTTACAGGTACATGTCACTATGCTCAAGCAGTCTTCTCTCTTATTTTGATTCTTAAAATTTGAGTGTTTGTGAGTGCATGCATGCATGTGGTCACACAGGTGCCCATAGAGGCCAGAAGAGCATGCCAGATTGTCAGAAGAGGGTGGAGTTGCAGTTGTGAGCTGCCTAACATAGATGCTGAGAACCAAACTGGGAGAAGAGCAACAGCTGAGCCTTCTCTCTGTAGCCTCAAGGCTGCTTCATTTTGTAAGTTGAGACAGGCTCTCCTGTAGTTCAGGGTGGCCTTGAACTTACTGTGTACAGCAAAGCTGGCCTTGAACTCCTCATCTTTCTGTTCTCTCTCTCTCTTTTTAAAGATTTACTTATTATGTATACAATGTATGTTTGCATGTACACCTGCACTCAAGAAGAGGACACCTGATTTCATTTTTTTAGGTGGTAGCGAGCCCCCATGTGATTGCTGGGATTTGAACTCATGAACCTCTGGAAGAGCAACCAATGCTCTTAACCTCTGAGCCATCTCTCCAGCCCCACCTTCCTATTCTGTAGGTAAGTTTCCTGGTCGACTAGAATTCCAAGACTTCAAAGTTTTATTGTTTAAATTCCACAACTAAAGAATGCTCTCCATTAAAATTTTATGTCATGGGGGAAAAAAACGATTAACATTCTACCATCAGACTTTTATTACTGAAGTTTTCATGACTCAAGAGCTCCATTTATTTGAATTTCATGGCATCCACCAAGATAACTTGGATCTTTTGCTCTATCACCTTCCCTGGAAGGCCTTCTCCAAGCTATTCCTGTCTACCTACCATCTGCTCTAAATTTCTCCATCGTGTTGATAAACACTTAAAAATATAGCAAATGTATTCCTTCCTGGCTCCTTTACTACAGTGCAGGAAGCCACTAGGGCAGAAGCTTATTTTGAAATTCTCTTTGAGACCACGTCTCACGTACAAGTTAAAGCAGGGTGGCTTTAACTGGTTATCCTGCCTCTCTCTACCTGTGTTCCACCATGTCCAGTTTATTCGGTGCCGGGAACAGAACACAGGGCTACCTGGAAGCTTCTCATCTCTGTAGATCTCCAGAGTTCCTATTACCTTCTCCAGATAGGTCTCCCTGGCAGCCAGCCTTCTTTGCCTCTGTTGTCAAATGTTTAAGTTCCTGTACTCTTATCTGTAAGACCCTGCACTATTTCTAGTTATGATAGATGCTAGCTAATATTCTGTCTCTGCCTCTTCCCTTCCTAATCTTTTGTGTGTGTGTGTGTGTGTGTGTGCGACAGGGTCTCACTATGTAACCCTAACTAGCCTGGAACTATCCTCCAGTCCCTGCTTCCTGAGTGTTGGGACTAAAGGCATATGCCACCAACACCAACCGGCAGCTGGCTGATTCTTTGACACTTGCAAAGAGCCCATCTACCTAACCCAGTTCTTGGCACCGGGTAGCACAATACTCTATTACACTCCTGCAAGCAGGATGAAAAAGCCTGCCAGGGCTAGGTGCCATTGGAGATCAGAGGATACAAGGTGGAGGAAGGAAGCTACATAAAGGTGAACAAAACTATTTTTTTTAAAAAAAAATATTTAAGCGGTGCGCGGTGGCACACATCTGTAATCCCAACACTCAGGGAGGCAGAAGCAGGTGGATCTCTCTGAGTTCGAGGCCAGTCTGGTCTGTAAAAGCCAGTCCAGGACAGCCAAAGCTATACAGACAAACCCTGTCTTGAAAAAACAAACAAACAAACAAAATAATCTATTTTTCTTTTACATATATGAATGCTGTATGTATGTGTGTGTACTATGTGTGAGCTTGGTACCCATGGATGCCAGAAGAGGGCACTGGATCCTGCGGAACTGAAATTACAGAGGTTGCTACATGGGTGCTAGAAACTGAACCCAGGTCTTCTATAAGAGCAGCAATAACTTAAACTTCTCTTATCACTTAAACTTCTTTTATTATTATTTTGTTGTTGCTGTTGTCTTGAAACAGTCTTACTATGTAGCTCTGGCTGTTCTGGACCTCACTATGTAGACCAGGCTGGCACCAGGCTGGCTTCGAACCCACAGAGATCCATTTGCCACTGACCTAACTTTCTTAACCCTATTATAGCAAAGCCTTAAACTTTCTTTTCTTCCTTTCTTTTTTTAAATTTGATTTTATTTTTATGTACATTTGGTGTTTGGCATATACACATGTCTGTGTGAGGGAGTTGGATCCACTGAAATTTGAGATACACACCAAAGAGTTGTGAGTGCCATGGGGGTGCTGGGAATTGTATCAGGGTCCTCTAGAAGACCAGCCAATGCTCTTAACCGCTGAGCCATTTCTCCAGCTCCGCCTCCTTTTTTTTTTTTCCAGACAGGGTTTCTCTGTGTAGCCTTGGCTGGTCTAGACTCAATTTGTAGACCAGGCTGGCCTCGAACTCCCACCTACCTCTGTCTCCAAGTGCTGGAATTAAAGGCATGTGCCACCACCGACCAGCTAAACTTCCTTTTTTTAAACAGTGGAACACATTAAAAATAGGCTGTGCCAGCCATGTGGTTTGTGGTCTATGTCACAGCTGTCAGATGTACACGACATGAGCCATAGACGGTAACTGGAGCTTGTCACAGTGAGGTTCTTACACTAAAGTTTGACCTATACTTAACTCCCAGGAACGGAGAAGGTCTTGCGGCTCTGCAGGAAGTGTGGGAGACTCAAGTAGCGCAGGAACGTTTTCTTCCCTCCAATTTCAGTGATGCTGGAAAGTAAGGCCCTTAACTGTTCAGAGCCTGGGGCTCCTCCCTTGCAAAAAAGGGCTATTAAATAAAAGACTTGGGCTCCCAAAGCGATCATGAGGATTAGCTGAGACAAGCCTTCAATGCCACCGAGGGGGAGGGGGGCCCTGCATTACACACTGGGTTGCTATTGTTGATAATGATTATTATTACTATGACCAGAGGGACTTTGGGAGTAGCAAACGGAAGAACATATGCAAATCCTCCAGCGCAATGTCTGTCACACTGGAGACCTCCATAAAGGTTCCTAACGGCCTGTTTTACACCCTCAATCCCGCCCCCCCCCCTTCCCAGGCCATTTCACATAGACTTTCCCAGCATCCTTCATGCCCCCCCCCCCCCCAATTACATTGCGAGATCTTCTCGCCCCACAGCCTCAGCAGAAACCAAGGAAAGTGCCCACGGCAGCTGGTCAGGGTCCGGTAGAGGACCCGGCGCCAAGGGAGGCAGGTTCCGGGCAGACCCCCGCCCATTGTCTCAGCCCGCCAGCCCGCCAGCCTGCGGGCCCGCCAGCCAGCTGATGTCTTGGGTCGCCGACACCAGCTGGTTAGGCCCCACACCACCTCTAAAGGCCCTCCTCCCTGGACCCTCCCAGTCTCTCAGCTTGCCTCACAACGCCCCGCAGCCCAGAGAGAATCCTAGTGCGATCACAAGGCCTGGGCTTTTGTCCCTCAAATCAGTGGCTGATTTGCATTCTTTGACAATTTGCATAGCCCATTCTTTTGTAGACGGCTAGGCTCTAGTAGAGCCTGCAGGGTCCTTTGCGTTTGTTTATTCCGGTAATTCTATTTTTGTAGCCCTGGCTGGTTTGGAACTCCCTAAGCAACTCCTGCCTCTGCCTCCACATTATCTGCGATAACAGTGAGCGACGTCCAGTACTGGAGCTATTAGGCATATATGGCTATTTAAATTAAAATCAAGGAACGTTAGTGCCTCAGTTATAGGCACAAAACAAACATATAGCCCT
Source organism: Meriones unguiculatus (assembly GCF_030254825.1). NCBI lineage: Eukaryota > Metazoa > Chordata > Mammalia > Rodentia > Muridae > Meriones > Meriones unguiculatus. The sequence goes on along the minus strand of NC_083352.1, from coordinate 124,508,581 downwards.
GTAAGACAGCAGAGCTGTCAGGAGCAAAGTTAAGAGACATTTTTGGTGACAGTGACTGGGCAACGCCCCTAAGACATTGAGAGCTTGTAAGACGGCAGAGCTGTCAAGGATAGATAAGATATAGTAATAGTAACTAAGAACGCTCTTAAGGAAGCTGACGTGTGTGCGTGCGTGTGAAAGAATAAGTTAAAGCTATGCCCTGAAAAAAATGTATAAAAACTGGAACCAGAGCCCACTCGGGCGCGGCAGGCCAGACTCTTTGGTGAGTACGCCGAGAGACCGCCAATACCCAGCCAATTCCCGAACGGCTGTTAGAAAAGCCAGACCACCTTAACAAACCGGTTCTGAGAGGACCACCTTATCAGACCGGCCCTGGAAGGCGGCTCCCGAGCAACCGCAGCTTCCTCCGCATCTGAGGCCTGGCCGGAGCAGAGAAGCTCCGAGGCCTTTCGTCATTGGAAGACACGTCAGGTCCAGCTGGAACTGCGAAGTTCCGGGACCTAGAAGACAGCCGAAGCCGGAGGCAAAGTGTCCGAGCCCCGTACCTGTGGCCAGGTTGTATTCCCCATAAGATGTATAATGTGCTAGGCAACTCTTAGATATCTGTGTGATTTGTGTGATTAAAGCAACATTCAAAAATCATTCTGGCGTTGGCTTTTATCAATACCTTGCCGTCCTCTGTGGCATCTCGGTTAAAGTCCTCCGGCATAATTAAGCGCTCCTGACAGGCTTGTTTTTTGTTTTTTGTTTTTTTTTTTTTTTTTTTTTTTAAGGCAAGCTTCGATGTAATCCAGACTGGCTTTGCGCTTTGCTATGTAGCCAAGGCTGTTTTTGAATTCCTGATCCTCTGCCTCTACTATTTGGAGTGACGGGATTGCACCATCAGTTGGTAAATTGAACCCCGTCTCCAGTCTAGCAGTCACATATGAAATGCTCAGTAGCCACTTGAAGGGGCTGGGGAGTATAGCTCAGTGGTGAAGCACTTGCCTAATATGAGCACAGGCCCTGAATCACCAGCTAGATAGCTGGGCATGGTACACACCTGTCATCTCAGCACCTAGGCGGCAGCGGCGAGAGGACTGTCTGAGGTCAGAGTGGTTACATAGCTCCAGGCTAGCCAGGACTATATAGTGAGACCTGTCTAAAAATAAAGAAAGGAAGAAAAACCTATTTAGAGACCCTCATACTAAGCAGCATAGGTATAAATTAATGTCATAAAAGTTCTGCTGGATGAGGCTGACTCAGACCCTTTGATTCCACTCATTTCTTTTTCTAGAATAAAGGTCTTCCTTCTGCAGTTCTTCTCCCTACCCGCATCAGGGTAATGACCTTGGTGAGTAGGTGTTCTTTTGTTCTCAGAAGGCCTGCACCTGGGCGGAGGGCAGAGAACAGGTGTCGAGCTGTGCCCTGTAGCACCAATAGGGTGGGCTCAGTTGTTGTTGTTACAAAGCAAACAACTGCACCCAACTCTGTCTTTGGCCTCAGCTGGAGCCTCCATTGCCTGGAGGTGAAAGAGGGAGGAAAGGCTTGGGGAACTGTGAACCCTGTCCCCACCACCACTCACAGGCAGTTTAAGGTCACTCCTCCCCCTGGGATGAGTGGTTTCCAGCACAGCTGACACCTGGGTAAGGTGTGCCAGATGGAATGCGCTTTGAGGAGGGGGAGGGGAAGGACTGGCAATCTGCCACTGGCTTAGGCGCACAGCTGCGGCACAAGCGGCTAGAGGGCTCCTGTGGGTCTTGTCTAGCCCATTTCAGGTTATACTCATCCCACACCCACTGCGGCCCCACTGCACCTCTGGAGAGAAGCAGGAGCTTAGTAACCACGACAGACAGTCGTATCTTCACAGCCATGTGGCTGTCGTTTGCCATCCCAGAGTGTATACCCACACCTAAGCTAGTGCTTCTGCTAACCCTATAGCTAGTCTGGTCTCAGCTGATGGCTACCTTTATATAAGATAGTACCAGAACCACATTCTTCGCCTTCCTCCTGCCTATTTTTCCTCAGAATGGTGTTATTACTTAACCAATGTCAGTTAGTGGGCCAGCACCATAAGACAGGAATTTTGTCCAAGACTGTCATATCCCCAGAGCTGAGTACAGGCCCTGGTGCTCAGGGACAAATGAGTGAGTCTTGTATGCTCAAGACTCTGGGATACCCTAGCATAGCAAATAACGGGGGTGCTTTGTGGAAACCAAAATTTTACCATGGGGGAAATTTAAAAAGATCTATATGAAAGTCTTACAAGGTGGTAGAGATTTAGGGAACATTGGCCTTGGGAGGCTAGCTACCTTTGACAGAAAAAAAAATTCTCTCACCTTGAGCTCAGCTTATAAGGTAGCTGGTGACTAGTATCACATGTGGGGAAATAAGGCTTAGGGTCTAAGACCATTTCCCCCACAGACAACTGGAATGAATAGCCAGAGAGCTGAAGGACACTCAGTACCTAGAACCCTCGGAGATTAAGTTGCATAGGGGTGAGGTCTGAGACCCCCTGTCCTGCATAGGTGAGTCTTTTATTCCTTCTTTGGGGGGGGTGTCCAACTTTATAGATTTTTCTTCTTTAAGAGTGTTTGGTACATTCATTTAGAAGGAAGGGTAGTGTGTGTGTATGTGTGTGTAAGTCAGAGTCTGTAGGGTTGAAGTGAAACTTTTTACGTTTTCTTTTGCTTCAGGCTCCAGAATCCATTCTTTGGTTCAGGAAAGCCTGTCCACCCCAGCCAGGGTCTCCTTGTCCTTCCTCTCTGCTTCAAAGAGGCATGGCTGAGGAAATGAACCGTTCTTAGTGAGCTGGGGATGTAGATTAGTTGGTAAAATGTTTGTCTAGCTCTAAGCCCTAGATTCCATCCCCAATACCTGCTTGATGGGACATACCTGTAATCCCAGTTACTCTGGAGGATGAGTCAGGAAGGTACGCTGTTCAAGGCTGGCCTGATCAACTTAGTGAAAACCTGTCCTGGGTTGCTTGCTTTGAGACAGAGTTCTAAGTAGCATATACTGGCATCAAACTCAATAGTATCAGAGGATTGACCTCTTGATTCTCCTGCCTCCACCCACACGCAGCACCGCACTGGGCAAAGGCTTTTTGTGTGTGATTGAGCAGGTTCTTATGCTCTCTATCACTGGGCTATCTTTGCAGCCTCTAATTTGCATGACAGTCTGGGTTGCCTTTAGTTCTCCTGACCACTGGCAAATATAGATTTTTTTTAACCTTTTTTTTTTTTGAGACAAAGTCTCTCTACATAGCCCTGAAATTCACTATGTAGACCATGCTGACCTTAAACTCACAGAGATCTGCCTGCCTCTGTCTAACAAGTGATGGGATTAAGGGAAAGGACAATCTGCTCAGTCCAACAATAAGTTTGTTTGTTTGAAGACAGGGTTTCTCTGTGTAGGCTTGACTATTCTATACTCGCTTTTGTAGACCAGGCTGGCCTCAAACTCACAGCAATCTGCCCGCCTCTGCCTCCCTGAGTGCTGGGATGAAAGCCACCATGCTCAGCTCCAACCTTAATTATTAATGTTAATTCTCAGGTTGTATATTACCACAAGGATACATACATTACAGAATGGGTTAAAGAGGCTACAGAGTTCAGAGGCACCCTGATGAAGGCAGGAGGCAGGAAATTAACACAGATAGAAGTTGGGAGAGTTCCTGCTTAGATTAATGTAACTAATGTTGCCACAGCTCCAGCCTGGACTACTGAAGCTCTGGGATGGTTCTAGGTGCTAAAATGAGCTGGGTGGGAGTGATTCAGCTCTGTAAATACAGCATTTGTGAGGCAGAGGCAAGTGCATCAAATTCCTGGCCAGCCTACCGGATTAGTTACAATCTGGTGAGACAGGGCTACACAGTCAGAATTTTGTCTTTAAGAAAAATAATGAGACAAGGAGGTGGTAGTGGGGTTTGTGAGTGAGTTTTGGGCTTACTAGGTCACTGGAAAAGATAACTTGAGCTGGCTTTGTCAAGCAGTCCATGTAAGCTGAAACCCTTGGGGCCCTGGGGACAGAGTCAGGAACTTAATGCTTGTGGATGGGTGCTAGAAGCCCCGCCTATTGTATGACACAGGTGAAGGAGCTGCATCATTCATTGGTCTGGTGTGTTTGATGAGTTTGTGGGCCTGGTTTCTCTGATATAGTTTCCATACACCTATGCATACATATGTTTCGGATTTAATTTGATGACGTCTATAAAATTAAGTGATAGATAGATAGATAGATCTATCCTGATCTCTATTCCACATGTGGTATTGCAGCTTTGCAATACCAGCACTCAAGAGGCTGAGTCAGAAGGATTAATAGTTTAAGCCTAGACTGAACTACAAAATGAGTCTGAAGCCAGCCCCAGCTATATAGTGAAACTGTCTCAAGACCAAAAATTTTTCAAATTTTACATTTTTATCTTATTTTTTGGTTTTTTGACACAGGGTTTCTCTGTGTAGCCTTGGCTCTCCTGGTCTTGCTTTGTAAACCAGGCTGGCTTTGAACTCTCAGAGGTCTGTCTGCCTCTGCCTCCCACCCCCCAAAAAGAATTAAAAGCACTGGGTGTTGTGGTAGACACCTGTAATCCCAGCACTCTGGGAGGCAGAGGCAGGCAGATCTCTGTGAGTTTGAGGCCAGCTTGGTCTACAAAACGAGTCCAGGAAATCCAAGACTACACAGAAAAATCCTGTCTCAAAAAACAAAACAAAAAACCAACAAAAAAATAAATAAAATGAAAGTGGTTGTTTTCTTCATAATCGTCTTGAGTATTTAATTTAGATTTTATTATTTTATTTATTTATTTTGACATAGGAGCTCATTATGTTCCTTCTTCATTCCTCATACTGGCTCAGAATTCCTGATCCTCCCAGCTTCTATTTCCTGAGTACTAGGTTTATAGGCATTTACCACCATACCCACTATAATGCTTTTGTACATAACATGTAAATTTTTGTTGTTTTTGTTTTTTGGTGAGACTGGGTTTCTCTGTGTAGCCTCGGTTGTCCTGGACTCATTTTGTAAAGTAGGCTGGCCTCGAACTTACAGTGATCCACCTGCCTCTGACTCCCTGAGTACTGGGATTATAAAGGTGTGTGCCACAATGCCCAACTTAATATGTACATTTTTATCATAAGCATGCTCATCCAGATCAAATTCATAAATAGTAATGAATTCTAATAATACAACTGGTGTCCAAGCACCTCAGAGTTCATATCTTCCACTGGCATCTGTTAGGCTCCTTCTCTTTGGGAGAAAGGCTTTGTTTATCGGCAAAGTCACACTCAGCAAATAGTTCTGTTACACAGCCAGCCTTTGTCAAGTGTAAAGGAACTGAGTGCGGTGGAACACAGCACACCTGTAATGCTTCAGCAGACTGAAACCGGAGGACTGCTCTGAATTCTAGACCATGAGGCACAGTAGTCAGCCAGCCAGAGTCACACAGAGAAACCCTGATTCAAGCATCATGATGATAATTACAGAATTTGATGGTAGGCTGTAAACCCAGCACTTGGGAAGTAGAGCCAAGAAGATCAGGTGCTCAGGGTCCTTCTCTTCCTAGGCTAAGTGAGTTCTAGCTCAGTCAAGCATATAGGAGATCCTGTTTTGAGACCAATCAACAAGTCAACCAAGCACCACCATAAGTAAACAAAGTGCCTGGGATGTTTCCACAAAGACCATGACTTACAAGAAGTTATTCCACAAGTCTTTAAGCAGCTTCTTTCACTGTCATTTGGTCTGGCCTTGAGTTTATCACTCATTAGGGGAGGAAGTGGCATGGCCTGAACAGATGGCAGGCAGCATGCACTTCTCTGCCTGCCCATCTTTACTCTTGCTGTCACTAAAGACAAACATGGGGTAGGGTGGAGAGGAAGGAGAAAAAAACATTCAGTTTGGCACGGTCATGTCTGCCATCCAGAATTTGGGAGGCTGAGGCAACAAACTTGTTAAGAGTTCCAGGCCAGTCTGAGAACTTACTCTGTAGACCAGGCTGGCCTCAAACTCACAGAGACCCGACTGTGTCTGCCTCCCTGCATGCTGGGATTACAGTCCTGTGCCATCACTCCCAGCTCAGAGTGTGAATCTTAGACAGGTTTCCTTCCAGAACAGAGTTTCTCTGTGTAGCCTTGGCTGTCCTGGAACACAGTTCTGTAGACTAGGCTAGCCTCAAACTCACAGAGACCTGCCATCTCTGCCTCCTGAGTACTGGGATTAAAAGCATGCTATGGCTGAATTCTTGATCCTCTTTCCAAGTACTAGGACTATAGGGTTGGGTCTCACTATGTGGCCCAGGGTGGCCTTGAATTGGCAGTTCTTTTGCTTCAGTTTCCCAAAGCTTGGGATTCTAAATTTGTGCCACCATGCCAGGCTGGCTTCATTTTAGTTGTAATTCCTGATTTTGAATCTTTGAGAGACAGAGTGACAGAGCAGCCCCAGGTAGTCATCTTACAGTCAGAAGTACTTTCTTGGGTTGCTATGAGGTTTATGTTTCAAGTTTGTTAACATCAATAGGTGGACAAACCAGAGGGAAAGACTTCCTAATGTGTAGACAAGGGGAAATAATATGTTTGGTACTGTGAAGACTGCATAGTGTGTAAAAATAGCGACTGAAGAGAGGCTAGTGGCTCATGCTTATCATCTCAGCACTTGGGAGGCTGAAGAAAGATTGGTGAGAGTTCCAGACCATCATGGCTACACTGTGTGTTCCAGGCTAGCTAGAGATAAAAAGATAGATTCTTTTACAGAAGCAAAACTATCTGTGAGGCCTGCTGGTGTTGTAAACTCAGCATTGGGAGGCAGAGGCAGGAGTGTGGCTTAAAGGTTCAAAGCTAACCTGGTCTAGGTCAGGAAGCTCAGACTAGCTAAATGTACATTAAGACCTTGTTTCAACAAACTAAAACAAACTCTGCACATAACCGGGTACGGTTCGCATGTCTTTCATCCCAGCATTCCGGAGACAGTCTGATAGATATGAGTTTGAAGCCAGCCTGCTACAGAGCTAGTTCCAGGACATCCAGAGTTACATAGTAAGAACCTGTCTCAAAAAACCACCACCACCACCACCACCAAGAACAAAAAAACAAAAAGAAAAACAAAAACTTTGGAGGTACGTACCTCACAAAGCCCTTGATCTAATACAGACATCAATAATGACAGCTACTAGTGTTTGGTTTGGTTTTTTTTTTTTTTTTTTTTAAACCCATTCATTTTACATTCAGATCGCGGCCCCCCTCCTTCGTCCCTTCCCGGTTCCCTCCTCCCTTCCTCTTCTCCCCATCCCTGTGTCCTAGTTCCCAGAAAGGGAGAGCGCTCCTCCCTTACCAAGTGACCCCAGACTGTCAAGTCTCTTCAGGAGGGCTACTAGCTATTTTAAACATTTTGATTCCTATAGCCTAAAAATGGGGAAGGAATCTGCGAGACAGCTAATCTGGCAAAGATGCTTGCCGTCAAGTCTAATGTCCGAAATTTGATCTGCTGGATCCACAAGGTGGAAGAAGAGCATGCTCCCAACTCGTCCTCTGACATTCACATGCTCGCCTTGGAATGCACGCGCCCCAACACATGCACGCACACATGTACAACAAAAAAGTAAATAAAAGAGGGAAGAACAATTTGCCACTCAATACAACCTTAAAGACCTACAGGCCAGTATCTGAAGCGTCCCTCCCCCGAAGCCCCTCTCCGGGACTCCGCCCTTACGCCTAGGTCACCGCCCAGGCCACCTCCGGAAGTCTGGAGCTCGGAGAAGAGCGCTTACGTGACGGCCGCACGTAGTGCGCGGGAGGCGGGTCCTATGTGCAGCTCGCTTCAGGATAGGACGCAGCGTGGCGCGGAAGGGGCGGGCCAGGTCAGGGGGCGGTGCTTCGCGTGAGCGCCCTCGGCCCGGCTTCCGCGTGCGTTGGTCGGCGCGCGGGAGCGCGCGGCGGGGGCGTGCCGGGACCGTCTGGGGGCGGGGCAGCGCGCGGCCTAACGGCGGCTGCGGTGGCGGCGGCGCTGGTGCGGGCGAGTTCGGCGGGTGCAGGTCCCGGCCTGCGCCTGCGGAGGACTCGGGCGGAGGGTCGAAGCGGGCGGTGCTCGCGACAGCCTGCGCTTCGCGATGGTGGGCGTCCCTGGAGCGGCCGCCTTCCAGCGTAAGTGGGGCGGGAGGGCGGGCGGCTGAGGGGTGTGTGTTGAAGGGCCTGCTGCTCCGTAGGCGCGAGGCTCCTCGGAGGCCCCCGGCGGGAGGCCCGGGCAGGGAAACTGAGGCCGGGAGTCGGGTGTTGGATCCAAGGTCACGCGGCTCCCCGGGCCTTCGCGGGCCCCCGGGGCCACTCTGCGGCTTCCCGCGGGGCTCGGGGGTCCGGGTGCTGAGCGGGACCGAGCGGAGCGGCCTTGGAGCCCAGGCCTGGCGGGCGCCCTGTGGACTGGCCGCGAGAGTATTGTTTTGTTTTCGCGGCATCGGGGCCGAAGGTCCGGTCCTGGGAAACCGTAGGCACGCCGGATTGGGCGCGACGTGTGGTCGATGTTGGAGGACGCGCGGCTGGGATGCCGGAGGGCCCTGTTTTGTGCAGGTTCTGGGGTCGGACTGCTTGAGTTATGTCCCGGGTCCCCCGGGTACAGGCTCTGACCTTGGCGCTCTCCGAGTCTCAGTTGCTGTGTCTGAAAAATGGGTTGTTAAGGACGGTCCCTGAATTGCCCTGTAGTTAGGTTTAGTGAGTAGAACGCCCCGAACACCCAGTTGCACATCCCACAAGCGTGAAAACTCGCTATCGTAATCGCGGTTTATTAACGATTACGTGTGCTCTTCGAAGAGTCCGAAATTGGGATGTTTTTTTCTTTTAAGCTATCTTAACTTGGCTACCCCTTCTGTGTGACCTAGTTGTGTTTGTATTCTTACCCCCTTTTCACCACTCCATTTATTTGATGTTCTTCCTAGAATTGTAAGTTCCTTGGAGGAGGGATGGCATCGTTTAATAAGAACAATAAAAATTTAATTGTCATTAAAATAGCAGTAATAGCTAACATTATTTGCGCACCAGGCATTTTGCATTCGATTCATTTAATATTTATTAAATCATCTCTTAAATACAAAGTATCACTCTAGACCCAGAGAATATGGCAACAAACTAGACAGACTAGATTCTGCATTGAGTTTGAGAGAGGGGACTCATGTAAAATGTTCTGTGGATATTTCCTTTTTTATGCCAGGTGAAAATCTAAAAACAGGTACTTGAGGCACTTTTGAGGCAGATGGATGTCTGAGTTTGAGGCCAGCCGCATCTACTTAGGCCAGCCGCGGCTACCTAGTGAACCCTGACTAAAAAAAAAACAAAAGAGATAAATAAAAACTAAACTCATGTTTTTGGGTATGTCTGGTGTGCGAGGATAAAATGAGGGATATTAAGAAGTCTGTGCTCTACCCCCAGAGAGTTGTTCCTTAGCACTTAAAACGGAGGAGTCATACAGCCTTTCTCTTGGGCACTCATTCCATATTGAAGAGATACAAAATAGATTTACCCACTAATGCCTTTTGTAATTGAGTGTGCTGTTGCTGCGATTGCTTGATGGTCTTGTGGAGGTGGACAGGTAAATCTAAGATTTGACAAAGATTTTATTAGGAAAGTGGGGGAAACTTTTATCTGAATTTAAATTCATGTACTTATAGCAGTATTGGGGATTGGACTTAGTGCCTTGTGCTTTATGCTCTGCACTGAACTGTATCCCCAGCCTTCTTCATTTTCAGACTGGGTCTTACTAAGTTGCTCAGGCAACTTGTAATTCTGTCTCAGCTCCCAGTAGCTAAGAATACAGGCCTGTGTCACTAGGTCCAGCTGAACTAACACATTTTTATTTCCATATCGTTTATGTTTTCAGTTAAATGTATTTCCAAAAAGTGGAGTATGATGAAAGCCTGTGTAATTCCGGAATTTAGGAGGCTGAGGCAGGAAGATGTGAGTTTGAAGTCAGCCCAAGCTATGTAGTGATACTGTCTGGAAAAACAAAAGCCAAGAAGTAGGACTTTTGGAGTTTGCTGTGACTAAGTTTCTTTGCATGAGCAGTCTGTAGTGGTTTAGTGTGCTTGTTTATTGTTTGTTAACTAATTGATTGGGCTTGAGGATTGAACTGAGGCCCTGTGTGCTAGGCAGGTCCTTTTCTTTTTTCTTTGTGCAGCCTTTGGCTGTCTGGAACTCACTCTGTAGACTAGGCTGGCCTTGAACTCAGAGACCCGCCTACTTCTGCCTCCTGAGTTCTGGGATTAAAAGTGTGTGCCACAGTCAGGCATGGTGGCCAGCCTGGTCTACAAAGCTAATCCAGGACAGCCAAGGCTGTGTAGAGAAACCCTGTCTCGAAAAACTAAGAAAAAAAAATGTGCGCCACCACTCTCCAGGTAGGCACATACTTATAAGTCAAAGCTACAAATTGTCTCTCTTTTTTCCTTTATTTTGTGTGCATTGTGTTTTGCCTGCATGTATGTCTGTGTGAAGGCGTTACATCCTCTGAAACTGGAGTTACAGACAGGTGGAGCTCTGGGATTGAACCCGGGTCTTCTGGAAGAGCAGCCAGTGCTCTTAGCACACATTCTCCTTTTGTTTTTAAATTTCAAATATTCATTTATTCATTCATCCATTCATTTGTTTTTAGAAATGTCTCTCTGGGCCACCTTTTATTTTATTTTTGGTTTTGTCTTTTGAAGACCAGTTCTGTAGCCCTGGATGCACTGGAAATCATTATGTAGACTAGGTTGTCCTAGAATTAACAGATAATCTGCCTGTCCCTGCCTCCCAAGTAGTAGAATCAAAGGCAAACAACAGCATGCTTGGTTTGGCCTGTTTTATGCGTGCGTGTGTGTGTGTGTGTGTGTGTGTGTGTGTGTGGTTTCTAGGAATTGAACTCTGGAAGAGCAGCCAGTGCTCTTAACCACTGAGCCCTCTCTCCAGCCTTGCCTGGCCTCTAACACCTAATCCTGCTTCAGGTGTCTGAATACTAGAATTACAAGTGTGTACCACCATATATATAATACTGTACTTTTCCTTTTTTGTTTTGGTTTTTCGAGACAGGATTTCTCTGTGTAGCCCTGGCTATCCTGGACTTTGTAGACCACGCTGGCCTGAATCCATTGAGATCTGCCTGCCTCTGCCTCTCGAGTGCTGGGGTTAAAGGCCTGCATCAACACTCCTATTTTAAGATAGGACGTTAATGACCACCAACTTTGAAGGCACACACCTTTAATCCCAGTTCTTGGGATGCAGAGGCAGGGGAATCTCTGCGTTCCAGGACCTCCAGGGCGACACAGTGAAACCCTGTCTGAAACAAAACAAGATTTGACTCTTGCTGGGCATGGTGGTTTGTATCTGTAATCCTAATTTTTGGGAGGTGATTTTTGAGGCCTGTTTGGGCTGTATAGTGAGACTGCCTTAAGATGGGAGAAAGCAAATAAACAAAAGAATGTTGAATCTCCTTATTTCGTATTGCTATACTTAAATGCAGAAATCAAAGTAACATTCAGAGTGACCAATGTAAAATTCTGAGTTTTAGCTCTGACGTTGGCAGACTTTTAAATTAAATTAGGTGATGGCAACAAATATGTTATCTAAGCTCTCCAGCAGCTCAAGTGAAACGTTGCTCACTATCCGGCATCACACACACACACACACACACACACACACACACACACTTTGACCTTTTCTCTTTTATAAATGTTTGCCTTATTCCTTTGTTAATTTCGATCATCATGTGGAAGTACTGCCTGCTTTTAATTTTTAAAAACCACATGAGAACAAACATTCACAAAGCACAGATTTATTCATTTAGCTCTCATGTCCCTAGAGCAACAGTGAACACACCCTCATTTTCCTGGAATTCACAACACTCCTGACCACTGCCACCCCATCCCCTAAAAGCTAATATGCCTGTGGTATTTTTCTACACTATAAAAATGTGACAAGTTTTTCTTCAGTGCTTTTTGTTTCTTTCTAGAGATGTAGTGTTAGCCTTGAGGGGAGATGACAGGCAGAAACAAAAAGTTTTTTTTTTTTTTTTCCTCCTCATTTTAGTTTTCTTCTTGTCCAGACTGGCCTGAAACTCAAAATTTCCTGCCTCAGCCTTAGTGATTGCAGGTGAACTATCCTATTTGGTTTGTCTGTCTGTCTCTATCTGCCTGCCTACTTTGTCTGTCTGTCTGTCTGTCTGTCTGTCTATCTATCTGGTTTTTTGAGACAGGGTTTCTCTGTGTAGCTCTGGTATGCCAGGCAATATTCCCTGCAGAAAGTATTATTGGGGGGCTAGGGAGATGGCTCAGTGGGGCATGCTTGCTGCTCAAGCTTGAGGACCTCAGTTTGGATCAACCCAGTGCTCCTGAAAAAAGTAAAACACCTGTAACACCAGCACCAGAGGGGCAGAGGCAGGGAGATTGTGGGGGCTTGCTGATGAGTTTAGCTAAAACCTAAGCTCCAGGTTGAGTAAAGGGACCCTGTCTTCAAAATTTAGGTGATCAGAAGAAGACACTAAGCATTGACCTCTGCGATCCTCACACCTGCATAGGTAGTTGAGCACATATACACCATACAGGCAAACAAAGGTATCTTGGATAGAGAAAAAAAGAAGATGGGGATGTTACTTGATAGAATACTTAAGCTTTGTTTTGTGTCAAATGACAATTGAGTAAAGAGCTGAAGGAATTAAGCTAGTCATTTGCACATCTGGGAGATGAGCAGTATAGCAAAGAAAATATCAAATATCAGGGCTGTGAGGTGGGAGCATGCTTTGTCGGCTTATAGAGCAAACAAATAGTTTGGCTGGAGTAGAGCGTAGTGGTAGAAGTTGGACATAGGCTATGGTCCTGATTACACAGGGTGTTAGCAAGAATGTTAGCTTTTCTGAATGGGATGGGAAGCTGTTGCAGGCAGGGATCTTGAGGAGCAGCATCAGTTTGTCAGGGTATTAACTCATCCATCTCTCCATCCCCAAGGCTAAGATTTGCTTTATTTACCAAGCTTTAACCCTAGCTGTACTTATAAATATATACACACACCTAGCCCATATATCCTCCTGGTGGTGCTCGAGGTCGAACGTAGGGCCTTGGAGCCAAAGCTTCACTTTCTCTTGTTACGTACATGCTTTGCCGGGGCCAGGGTTTCGTTTTGGAGTACAGGGCTGATGAACCCACAACAGCTTTTTTGCTTTAGGTTCTCAAGTACTGCTAGTATAGTAGAGAGCAACTGTGCCCTGCTTAATCTTAGTTTAAAAAAATTTTATTTTTTGTTTTATGTGTATGGTGTATTTGGTCTGTATGTATGTCTTTGTGTCACATGTGTGCCTGGGGTCCAGAAGATGGTGTCTAATCCCTTAGGACTGGAATTACAGACAGTTATGAGCTGCTATTTGGGTGCTGGGAACCAACGTAAGGTCTTCTAGGAGAACAACCAGTACTCTTAGTAGCTGAGCCATCTCTCCAGCCCATTTGTTTCTTTTTACAGAGCAGGGAGGCCTTGAGTTTGTTAGGTAAGTACTCTACCACTGAACTGTAGCCCCAGAGCCTTATTTTTCTGAGACAGGACTTCCCAGGTATCCCAGGATAGCCTGGAACTGTCTGTGTAGTCCAGGCTGGCCTCTAACTGCTATGATCTTCTCACATCTGCCTCCCAGCAATTAATTAATTGCTAATTAATTGGTTTTGAGGTAGTTTACATAGCCCACGCTAGTCTTAAATTCACTGTGTAATCCAGAATTGGAACTGCCTCAGCTTCTCTAGTGTGGGACCAAAGTTATATTGTGCCCGATCCTATTTTATTCTTTAAATTATTTTCTTTCCTGAGACAGGTTTTCTACATGTAGCCCTGGCAATCCTAGTTTTGTTTTGTAGACCAGGCTGTCCTCAGACTCCCAGACTCCTGTGCCTGCCCCTGCTTCCTGAGTGCTGTGTGCACCTTTGTGCCCACCTATTTTTATTGTGTGTGTTTTTTTTAAGATTTATTATTTATATAGTGTTCTACCTGCATCTCTGCCTGCAGGCCAGAAGAGGGCACCAGATCTCATTATAGATGGTTGTGAGCCACCATGTGGTTGCTGGGAATTGAACAAAGAACCTTTGGAAGAGCAGACAGTGCTCTTATTGTCTAAGCCATCTCTCCAGCTCTATTTTTATTTTTAAATTATGTTTAGATGTGTGTGTATATGTCACATGTCAGATGCATTGGATTTCCTGGTGTTGAGAATTAGAGACAGTAGTGAGATGCCTGGGTGCTGGGAACTGAACTGGGGTCCTCTAGAAGAACACTAAGTACTTATAACTGCTGGGCATCTCCAACCTACCAAAGTTGATTTTTTTTAGCTAATAAGAAAAAAAAAAAACCCACATAAAAATTGTGCATACTAATGGGTAACATGTTGAATATGGTTTATTCTTGAAGAGATAACTCTTACTTCTGGAGAAAACATTTTGTAAATCTAAGGTGGGGTAGGGAATTCTAAGTAAGTTAACTTACCCGTCTGAGTTAGAGAAAGAGGTTACTGGTTTGGACCAGAATATTAAGAATGAATGTAGAGGGCTGGAAAGATGGCTCAGAGGTTAAGAGGACTGGCTGCTCTTCCAGAGGACCTGAGTTCAGTTCCCAGCACCCACATGGTGGCTTACAAGATGGGGATAGAAGATGGGGATAGAAGGACCCAGAGGGGACAGGAGCTCCACAAGGAGACCAACAAAGCCAAAAAAGCTGGGCCCAGGGGTTAATGCAGAGACTGGTGCATCAACCAAAGACCTTGCATAGAGAGGACCTAGACCCCCTGCTCAGATGTAGCCCATAGACAGCTCAGTCTCCATGTGGGTTTCCTAGTAAGGGGAGAAGAGACAGTCTTTGACATGAACTCGGTTGACTGCTCCTGGATCATTTCTCTCCCCACCAGCCCACTGACAGAACCAGCTGTAGGTAATTTGGGACACAATGGAGAGAGTGGGGATTGAGAAATTACAAGTTAAAGAAAGAAACAGAAAACTTAGGATAATTTCAGGAGAGCTATCAGTCAATACTGAAAAGCACCAGGTTTATTCCACAGTTCCTTCTTAAAGACAAAGCAAAACAGTTCACATTGGTACAAGGATGGGAGTTATGGAACAGTCAAACTTCTTTTCAAAGACCACATTCTGGTATGGTAAATATGGTCCAAGGTCTCACAGACAAGTTTCTTTAACCTCCTGCTTATTTCTGTTTCAAAGTAAAGGCTAGGATGGAAACATGTTTTTTCGCTGCATACTCTATAACAAAGCAGCTTGCCAAGCATGCAGCTATCTACAGCTTAAGAAAGAACTCTTGCCTCCCACAGTCGACAGAGGAAGAGGATCCAGGCAGTTCTGATTGGGACCTGATAGGCTAGGGTCAGATAGTAGGGGAGGAGGACCTCCCCTATCAGTGGACTAGGGGAGAGGGATAGGGGAGAAAGAGGAAGAGGAAGAGAGAGGGTGGGACCAGGAAGAGATGAAATTGTAAAAAAATAAAATAATATATATATATATGTGTATATATAATAATTTTAAAGTTTTGGGTTAGTTTTCTAGTTCTTTGTAAATCAGGCAAAAAAAAGTTCCTAGGTACTTGTAAGCATAGCCCAGGAAGTAGAGAGGAAGATCAGAAGTTCAAGGCCAGTTTTACTCCACTACATGTCAAGATTGTGGCTAGGCTAAGATACATGAGATTGTTTCAAAAAAGCAAAAACAAAAGTCCCCCCCCCCCCCAAAAAAAAAAAAAAACAACTTAGGTCTGGGGAAACAGTAAAGAGTTTGCCAAGGTGAAGTGTTGTTGTGCAAGCATGGTGACCTGAGTTGGGATGCCCAGTACCTATATAAAAGCAAGGTGTGGTGATTGGTGCCAGTAACCCCAGTATTAGAGGAGGTACATTCGGGGCCCAGTAGAACCAGCTCTGCATGAGAGACCCTGTCTCAAAAAATAAGATGGAAAGTGATAGACAGACCTCGCTGACATTGACCTTTGGCCTCTGTGTGCATACACTGAGGTGAGCATACATATGTGCACATACAGTGTCTAGCAATGAAGTGACGCGCAGAGACTTTCCTTTTACCTTGTCACTGAAAATTATGTGATATGCATTTTGAAATTTTTGTATAGCTTTATATATATATATATAACACACAAACCTATAATATATTTAAAAAAATGAAGTTATGCTGTTTTTCAGTCTTTAACCTCAATTAGATGGGAAGTCTACAAGACTGTATCTCACAACTGATTGCCTCAGTGTTGGTTGTGAGACACTTTTTAAAGTGTCCATAGTGTTCATTTCAGAGAAAGCTGCAAATGCTCTGTAATAAAAGAAGATAGCTATGTGGCTGATTGCTTCATGAGTAATAAAAGAAGATAGCTATGTGGTTGATTGCTTCATGCGTTTGCCAAGCAACTTCTTTTCTCAGAGAAGGTCGTCTGTTTTGGAGTTATTTACTTCTAGTTGAATTATCTGTTACTTGTAGTTTTCATTAACAGTAGAAAAAGTAAATAATGAACCTGTAAAGTTCTATAAGTAGATACAACTGTTCTGAAATGTAAATAAGTCCCTTTCTGCCATTTGACACAGGAAGTGTCAGTAGGGATATCTTGCCAGGGGCTGGAAAGATGTCTTAGCAGGTAAATGCTTGTTGCTTTTCCAGAGGACGGGAGTTCAGTTCACAGCAGCTATATCTGAGGTTAGCAGCTACCTTTAACTGCAGCTCTAATACTTTGTTTTGGCCTCCAAGGGCACCTGCACACACGTCCCATAGACTCTTCCCACACAAACACAAATAGAAATGGAAACATTTTTAAAAGCCGTGCCAATTTTTATGTCATCACTGATCACCATCAATGAATTGACCTTTGATACTAATAGGACTTAGAGCATCTTCAGTGTTTTTCTAACTTGATCAGTAATTTTGTAATGCATAGTGATACTTCACATAATATATAGTACAAAATACTATGGTATGGTTAGGGCCATTTCAGAAATTGTGTCCTAGGTCAGGTGTGGTGGCACACACCTTTATTTCCAGCACTGTGGAGGTAGAGACAGATGAATCTCTTTGAGTTCATCTGACCAAGGCCAGCTTAGTCCACTGAGTGAGTTCTAGGATAGTCAGTGCTACAGAGAGAAACCCTATCTTGAAGGGGGAAAAAAAGACTTATTTTCATTGTGTCTGTGGTGTGTATACAGTTGCCAGTGGACTCAGAAGAGAGCACAGGGTCCCCTGCAGCTGGAGTTATTAGCTAGTTGTGAGCTGGGTGCTGGGACCTAAACCCTGCTCCTTTGAAGCAGTAAGTGCTCTTTTATTTTATTTTATTTTTTATTTATTTGGAAATAGGGGAGTGGAATAGGTTTGTGCAAGGCATATGTTTGTGAAGTGGATCTCATATCACATTTTTTTTTCGTAAATATGGATTGCTTCACCAATTTGCTTGTTACCCTGCCCAAGGCCATGCTAATCTTCTCTGTATTGTTCCAGTTTTAGAATAGGTGTTGCCCAAGTGAGTGTCCGCATCTTTTCTAATGCAGGCTTGTTGGTCGAACCTTACTCCTGGGTTTCCAAAATCTAGTCAGCACAAATACTTCTGCTCTGTTTTGGCCTTTGTGGCTGCTCCCTTCTCTCTGACAGGCTTTCCTTTCTAGATTCAATCTTGTTAATTTAAAGACATGTCTTTTCACAGCCTTCTTGCCCTCAGAAACCATATAGATGCATCTTATCACTTTTGGGACAAACATGAAATAGCTGATCTTCACCTGGATCTTTTTTTGTATCATCAAACACCTCAAATTAGGTATCTCCAGGATTTCTTCTTCCTTTTTGAAGCTATTTAACAATATCAGTGTCTTCTCCATGTCTTTCGGTTTGTTTAATGGCACTCTGTGTCTATAAATGTGGGTTGGAGCAAAATTCATTATCTTTAAATTACTGCTTCTGGTAAACCTTCAAAGAAGCATTTCTTTCATATAACCTAAAACAATTTCCCGCCGCTGGGCAAAGGTGGTAGAGGCTCTCCTTGGCTACCTGCTACACCAATGCACAGTAGCACCAGTAGCACTAAACAGTAAGTGTCCTTTTTTTTTTTTTTTTTTTTTAAGATTTTACTTATTTATTTTATGTATGAGTCCTCCATCTCATGTGCATCTGCCTGCCAGAAGAGGGCAGTAGAGGATATAGATGGACATGTGGTTGCTGGGAATTGAACTCAGGACCTCTGGAAGAACAGACAGTGCTCTGAACAGTTGAGGCCTCTCTCCAGCCCACAGTAAGTGCTCTTAACTGCTGAGCTTTCTTTCTAGGACTTGTCCTCCCTATTTGATTTTGGATGTTTGGGTGTTGCGTGTTTAGAAATATCCATTGCCATCTCACATTCAATGTTGTGACTTTATATTGGACTCTGACAGTTTTATACACTCACTATGGCATGAAATCATCTGTCATTTTATAAGCTTTTTTTTTTTTTTTTTTAGGATTTATTATTCATATGGTATTTCTGCCTGTATGGGTGCCTGCTCACTGGAAGAGGGCACCAGATCTCTGAGCCATCTCTCCAGCTCTCTGCAGAGCTTTCTGTTACAGCTTTCTTTCTTTTAGATTTATTTGTTTATTATTTATACAATATTCTGCCCGCATGTGTGCCTGCATGCCAGAAGAGGGCACCAGATCTCACTATAGATAGTTGTGAGCCACCATGTGGTTCCTGGGAATTGAACTCAGGACCTCTGGAAGAGCAGCCAGTGCTCTTAACCTCTGGGCCATCTGTCCAGCCCCCTCTCCAGCTGTATTAGGAGTTTTTTATTTGCACAAGAAATAAGTGACTGGCTGAATATGGTGGAACACAACTTTAATCTCAGCGTTTTAATCCCATAATTGTAGATTTTGGGAGGCAGAGGCAGGTGGGTTTCTGTGCATTCAAGGGCAGCCTGGGCTACATAATGAATCATAGGAAGCTAAGACTGCATAGTAAGACTGCCTGAAAAATAAGTAAATAAAAACCATTGACTTAGATTTGATATTGTAAATAGTTTTTTGTTTTGTTTTGTTTTGTTTTGATTTTTGAGACAAGGTTTCTCAGTGTAACAGAGCCCTGGCTGACCCGGACTTTGTAGACCAGACTGGCCTGGAACTCACAGAGATCCACCTGCCTCTGCCTCCCAAGTGCTGGGATTAAAGGGGCCCACCATCAAACCCAGCAATGTACATAATTTTTATTAAAGATTTGTTTTATTTTTTAATTGTGTGTGTAGGTGAGTGAACTGCATGGTGCTGGGAACCGAGCTCGGGTCCTCTGGAAGAGCAGTAGTAATTGCTGGCAACTGCTGAGCGATCTCTGCAGCCTCTGAATTTGCGAGCATTGATGAGTCTTTTAAACCTTTTTCATATTTATTTATTTATTTATTTATTTACTTCAGTGGTGTGCATGCCACATGGGAGGTCAGAGAACAGCTCTTGTGAGTCAGTTTTCTCCTACCTTGTGAGTCCAGGGGACTGAATTTGGGTTATGAGTCTTGAGAACAAGCTCTTTTACTTGCTCAGTTGTCTTGCTGGTTCTATGTCTATCCTTTTGTTTTGTTTGTTTGTTTTTTGAGACAGTTTCTCTGGAGCCATGGCTGTCCTGGAACTATGCAGATCAGGCTGGCCTTGAACTCATCTGCCTCCTGAAACCTGGGATTAAAGGTGTTCGCTACTCCTGCCTAGCCTTTGCTTCACTTTTTAAGATGATTTTGCCTCTTTATTTATTCATTTATGCATGTTTATTTATTATATTCTTTCAAGGAGGGGTTTCTCTGTGTAGTCCTCACTATCCTGGAACTTGCTTTGTAGACCAGGCTGGCCTCTTGACTCAGAAATCTGCCTGCCTTTGCCTTTGCAGCGCTGGGATTAAAAGGTGTGTACCACCGCTGCCTGGCTTTTGGGTTTGTTGTTGTTTTTAAACAAGGTCTGGCTCTATTGTCCTGACCGGCTCAGATGCTTGCTGTGTAGACCAGTCTGGCCACTGAAAGTCAAGATAAATAAATGAAACTCGGTGATCTGTGTCTAGCAGTTGTCAGCTTGAATTGTCAACTTGAATATTATTGTTATATTTTGAGATTATAGCATTTGTATTTGAGAGGTACAAAGCTTATTTTATTTTATTGTCTGTGTAGACAATACAATGAAAATTCTGATTTGGGCTTGGTGTCATAGCTAGCATTGTTCTGACTACGTGGAATGGATGTACTAAACCAGGTGTTTTACTTCAGCTGTACCATCTGTGAGAGCAGGTGGGCAGATACTCTGTCATCAGGAAAACACAGCTGGTGAGACTTAGAAGAGCTAATTGGTTGCTTTTCCAGCTCTTTCTAGTCACGTAATACCTGAATTCAGTTCTACCTCCACAAATATATTGATTCTGGTTAGGACATTAATAGCAAAAATGAGCAAAAATTAAAAAATATGTGAGTATGCATGTGTTGAGACATTGTCTGCTGTGTTTGCTGGCTTGGAACTAGTATTGTTCTGTCTCAAATCCTTGGATTGTAGGAATATATCACCACACCCTGTTCTGTGTTTCTGGATCGATACTGACAAAGATGTTTTAAGGGTTCATTTATTTATTTGTTTTTGGCTTTGTATGTGTGTGTGTTCATGTGCTTGCTTAATGTCTTTGGAGACCAGAGGTTAACCTTGGATGTTCTTCCTCAGGAGCCATTCATTCTGATTTTTGAGAGTCTTCTTACTGATAGTCTAGGTTGGCTGATTGTCAGACCTCAGGAATCTGTCTGTGCACACCCTCCTCATTGCACACCAGCCTTTTATGTTGGTGTTAAAGGTCAAACTTATTCTTATTTATTTTTTAAAAAGGGGAGGTGGGTGGGTGGAGGTGCGCCCTTTGCATTATGAGGTCAGAGGTTGGAGGAAACTATCAGGTATCCTACTTGTATTATATACTTTATCTTAGTCCCTTGAGACATGGTGTTTCACTGAACTCAGTCAGCTAGGCTGGTGACTAGCAGACCCCAGTGATCCTCCTGTGTTTATCTCCAACAGCATAGCCACACCCTGTCTTGTTTTGTCTGTGTTGAGTCAGGGTCTCAATGCACAGGTTTGACAATCCTAGAACTTGATAGGTCGACAAGGCTGGCCTCCAACTTCTAGAGATCCACTGCTTCTGCCTCTTAAAAGCTAGGATCAAAGCTGGGTGTTGGTGGCACACACCTTTAATCCCAGCACTAAGGAGGCAGAGGCAGGTGCATCTCTGAGTTTGAGGCCAGCCTGGTCTAAGAAGGAGTTCCAGGACAGCCAAAGCTACACAGAGAAACCCTTTCTGGAAAAACTAATTAAAAAAAAAAAAATTGAGTGAGCTAGGATTAAAGCCATGAACTATCATGCGCTGCTTTATTTCTCATTTTGTGCCCTCTGAGTCTTAGACATGCACCATCATGTCCAGTAGGGGACTACATCTTTTAATTCTTTGTATGTATTCTTCAAAATAACCTAGCAAATGTTGCATACGTGCTTAAAATAGTCTTGGTTGTGTCATTAACTTGATGTCAGTGTAGTAATATGTAAAGTGACAGCTGAGTAAAGTTTTGGGGTGTTTCTTTTTCTAAGTCTAGGGATCAAATTTAGGGTTTTGTTCATGGTTGTTCTACAACTGAGTTATGTCCCCATCCTTGGTTTGTTGAGACAGGGTCTGTTCAAACTGTGTAGCTCTAGTTGACCTGTTATTAACTATATTGCTTAGGCTGGCTTTTTGGAAACAACCCAGATGCCCCTCAGTTGAGGAATGGATACAGAAATTGTGGTACATTTACACAATGGAATACTACTCAGCAATTAAAAACAAGGAAATCATGAAATTTGCAGGCAAATGGTGGAACTAGAAAAGATCATCCTGAGGTAACCCAGAAGCAGAAAGACACGGTATATACTCACTCATAAGTGGATATTAGACATATAGGATAAGCATACTAAAATCTGTACACCTAAAGAAGCTAAGCAGGGAGGACTCTGGGTAAGATGATCAATCCTCATTCAGAAGAGGGAAAAACAGGGAACAGGGCAGAAGCCTACCACAGAGGGCCTCTGAAATACTCTACCCTGCAGGGTATCAAAGCAGATGCTGAGACTCATAGCCAAACTTTGGGCTGAGTGCAGGGAATCTTATGAAAGAAGGGGGAGATAGAAATACCTGGAGGGGACAGGAGCTCCACAAGGACAGCAACAGAACCAAAAAATCTGGACACAGGTATTTTCTGAGACTGATACTCCAACCAAGGACCATTCATGGAGATAACCTAGAACCCCTGCACAGATGTAACCCATTGCAGTTCAGTGTCCAAGTGGGTTCCATAGTAAGGGAACAGAGACTCTCTGACATAATCTGATTGGCCTGCTCTTTGATCACCTACCCCTGAGGGGGGAGCAGCCTTACCAGGCCACAGAGAAAGACAATGCAGCCACTCCTGATGAGACCTGATAGAACAGGATCAGAGGGAAGGGGAGGAGGACCTCCCTATCTGTGGACTGGGGGAGGGGCATGGGTGGAGAAGAGGGAGGGAGCTACAAGTGGGATACAAAGTGAATAAACTGTAATTAATAAAAATAAAATATTAAAAAAGATTTACTTTATGTACGTGGGTGTTTTGTTTGCATGTCATTATGTGCCCACCTGGTGTCCTTGAAGTTCAGAAGAGGGTGTCAGATCTCTTGGTGCTGGGGTTATAGGTAGTTGTGAGACAATATGTGAGTGCTGGGAATGGAAGCTGGGTCCTCTACAAGAACGGCAAATGCTTTTAACTGCTGAGGCATCTTTTCAGGACCCTCCCCTGCCGCCATTTTTTTCAAGACAGGGTTTCTCTGTGGAGCCTGTCCTGGACTCACTTTGTTGTAGACCAGGCTGGGCCTTAAATTCACAGTGATTCTCCTGCCTCTGCCTTCTTGAGTGCTGGCATTAAAGGCATGTACCACCATGCCCAGCTTTCTTGCCTATTTCTTATGTGGGTTCTTGACCGTTAAGCTTTCTCTCTAGCCCTTTATTTTAACCCTTTTAAATAGTATTTCATTATGTTGCCCTCCTGGCCTGGGGCTGTTGGGCCCAAGCAGTCTTTTCTGTCTTTGTGCTCTGGAGTTCAGAATACAGTTCTGAGCCGCCATGCCTGTTATTTTGTTTTTAAAGGTGATATTTATTATGTATGTGGGTGTTTGACTGCATCTATGTGTCTGTGCACCACATGAGTGCAGTGTTCATGGCGTACTGAAGAGGGCATTGGATTCCCTAGAACTGGAGGTGCAGGCAGGTGTGGGTTTTAGGAAGAGTAGCCAGTGCTCCGAACTGCTGAGCCACCTCTCCTGGTTCTGTAGTCTCTTTTGTTTGTTTCAAGGAAGATCTTGAATTCCCTGTCCTTTTTCCTGAGTTTCCTGAGTGCTGGGGCTACAGGTGTGCAATACTATGTCTGGCTTTATTATTGATTAGTATATCTTTCTTCCTCCCTCTCTCTACTTTTTCTTCTTTTTGCCTCAAAGTTATGGCAGCCTTTCTGTCTCAGTCTTCCAAGTACTGGGATTACAGAGGTGTAATCCACACATAACTTCATGCCTATTTTTCCCCCCATTGGAAATAGGCTGCTTACATAATATGTAGAAAATGAATAGTCAAGGTCAAGGACAATCACTGTGCTTATCATAGCTCCATTCATTCACTCACTCACTCACTCACTCACTCAAGCTGGCCCCAAACTCACAGAGATCCATCTGCCTCTGCCTTCTGAGTGCTGGAATTAAAGGGGTGTGCCACTAGTAACCAGCTTATCATGTCTGTTCTTGATCCAGTTGTTGGAAGCATAAAATGGCTATGGAGCTTTCAGGAAAGTAAAGATTTTTGGTTTTTTTCAAGACAGGGTTTACTCTTCCTGTCCTGGAACCTGCTTTGTAGAACAGGCTGGCCTAAAACTCAGAGCAATGCCTGCTTTTGCCCACCGAGTGCTGGGAGTAAAGTGGTGAGCCACTGTATCTGGTGTAAGTTTCTGGATTTTTTGTTTGTTTAGTTTTTTGTTTTCTGTTCTTTTCTTGTTTGGGTTTTTCGAGACAGGGTTTCTCTGTATAGCCCTGGCTGTCCTAGAACTCACTTTATAGAACAGGCTGGCCTTGAACTCACAAAGGTCCACCTATCTCTGCTTTGTTTGTTTTTTTTAACGGAGTAATATGAATTTAAGATTTGGGCTGTAGCTTAATCATAGAGCACTTGAATGGCATTGGTGCTGACGCCCTTAGTTCAGTCCTTAGAACTGCTTCCAAACAGATGAATTCAGAGAAAGGTTTAGGGACTCACAGGGTGCAATATTTTATAAACACTTGATGTGAAGGAAGGGTATGATTTGACAGCTGAAGATGGAGCATAATGAAAAATGTGTGCAGGCTGATTGGGGCCACAATTCTAGGTATAGGAAGCATTTTTAAACAATGGCAAGTGTTGTCATTTAAACCAGAATGTATCTGAAACTGTTACAGTAGATCCTTTTCACCTTGTATTTGAGTACTTTGAAAAGGTATTTTTCTTGGACTATTACACCATTATAAAAAGAGATTCTGTTGCAGGTCTATATATGAAACCGCTTCATTTTGTATTCCTTCTAGACCTTTCTAATAATGTCTAGAGCTACATTGGACTTCATGTGTTTTGTGGGGAACAAAAGCACAGGATCACTGAAGCCTGCAGCGTAAATGAGAGGCTTGTGCGGGTGGTGTGAAGGGGCTCTCCCAGCCCCACGTGCCTGGGTGGGCGAGCTCTGCTAATAGCTCCCAGCAGTTCTGAATCAGACACTGTGGAGCCAAGAGCCTAGCATTTGGAATTCCACTGCCTGTGCTAAGGGTCTGTCTTTTATCCTCCAAACCACCATTTGTTAAATGGCAGTGGACCTGTTGACAAGAAGGGGGAGACTGGCAAAGATCAAGTTAAAAGGGAAAAAGTTCAAAGGTAGGAAAATAAGACGAAGGGTTTAGTCATGTCTTCACCTCTGTTTTGTTTTTTTTTTTTTAAGAGACAGAATCTCACTATGTAACTGTAGTCCTGGTTGGCCTGGAACTGGCTATGTAGACCAGGCTGGCCTGGAACTCAGAGATGTCCAGCTTGCCTCCACCTCCTTGGGATGAATAGTATGAGTTACCACTCCGTGCTTCCCCCATTTATTTATTTGTTTGCTTGCTTGTTTATTTAATTTGTTACCCAGAAATTTTATTCATGAAAGATGGTCTTGGTGATGCATACCTTTAATCTCAGCACTTGAGAGACAGAGGCAGGTACTCTTAGTTCTAGGCTGGCTTGGTCTACCTACATAGTGAGTTCCAGAACTGCTAGAGCTATGTACAGAGACCCTATCTCAAAAACAACACTTTTTTTTTTCTTTATTTTTTTGGGGGGTAGGTGGGAGGAGAGCCATGAATCAAACCTATGAGCATGCTATGGAAATGTAAAACACAAAAAGTAGACCATTGTACCAAGTGCCCAGAACCTATCCTCCAACTGCAAGCTAGCCTTGGCTACCAACAACAACAACACCTGAAGCCAAGTGTGATTATCTATGACAGGGCTGTGAAGCTGTGTCTACATGATTTATTTTGGTTGCTTTCAGTGACATGGGCCAGGAGAACAGCCTTCACATTAGCTTTTATAAAAGCTGACAGGCCGGGTACAGATGGTGGGTGAGTACTGTAAGTGTGTGCTGTAGGTTAATAAGCTTGTGAGGGAGATACCTGCTACTGCCTTCTGACTTATTCTGTCTCCTCTTTTTCAAAGAGTGTTTCCTATCAGTGTTTAGACCCAGTGTTTTCACTGCCCACAGATGATGTTGATTTGACTTGTCTCCTCGTCTTTTCAAATCCAGCTGTTGCAAGTTACATGAAATCCTCAGGGTGGATACTCTTCCTGAGCAAGCAGTGCTTCTTAGTGTTATTTTCTTTCAAATTCCTTTTTTTCCTTTGCATACACTTTTGTATATTTTTTGTCTTAAAGAAAAAATGAGACATATGGCCAGGAATGTAGCTAGGTTGGTAGAATGCCTGCTCACCATGCGCAAAGCCCAGGATTTGATCTCTAACAGCACATAAACTGAGTAAGGCATTGTGTGCCCACAGTTGGATTTTGAAGACAGCCTAGAGGACACATCTTTTAAAAACTTGTAATCAGCTTAGAATAAATTGTATATTTAAAGAGTGTAGTGGGTCTGGAGAGATGGCTCTGGGTAAAGGTGTCACTGTTACCTCTAGCTAGCTTGGAGTGAGCTGTGTTGCTCAAGTTGGCTCCACGCCATTATTTTTATTATTTTGTGTGCATGGTTGTCTTGCCTCCTGTACGTGTGTGTGTCTGTGCACCATGCAGTACCCTTTCATGCAGTGTGCTTGGAAGCCAGAAGAGGGTGTTGCATCCCTCTGGAACTAGAGTTGCAAATAGCTGTGAGCTGCCATGTGGGCCCTGGGACTTGAACCCAGGTTTTCTTGAAGAGCAGCCAATACTCTAAATCACAGACTCTCCATCCAACTCCCTCCTACCTCGTATATATTTTATTTGTTTTAGGGTTTCTTGTATTTTGAGGCAAGGTCTCACTATGTAACTGTGGTTGGACGGGAACTTGATAAGTAGAACAGGCTGGCCTCAAATACACAGAGCTGTCTTCCTCTGCATCCAGAGTGCTGTGATTAAAGGTGTGCATTATTATGCTTACTTTTACGTTTTTATTTGTTAATTTTAATTTTGAAAAGGCCAGATGATGTGATGCATCCCTTTAATCTTAGCATTTGGGAGGCAGAGCAGGGAGGAGCTTTGTGAGTTTGAAGCCAGCTTGATCTACACAGTGACTACCAGGGCAGCCAGGGCTATGTAGAGAAACTATGTCTCAAAAATAACGCAAAACAGATAAATAATTGGATTGTTTTGTGTGTTTTGGTTGCTTTGCCTGAATTTATGCTTGTGTACCAGGTGTGTGTCTGGTGCCCAAAGAGGCCAGGAAAAGGTGTTACATCCCTTGAGACCGAAGTTAAGACAGTTGTTAGCCACCATATGGGTGCTGGGGTTTGAAACTGGTTCCTTTAGAAGAGTAGTTAGTGCTCTTCTAAACTGTTAAGGCATCTTTCTAGCCCCTACATTTTTATTTTTAATTATGTGTATATGTGTCTTTGAGTGTGGGTTTATTGGGGAAGTGGAGTGCCCACAGAGGTCGAACATTAGATTCCCTGAGGCTAGAGTTATATAAACAGTTTTGAGCTGTCTGAGTAGTTACTGAGAACCAAATTCTTCAAGAGCAGCAGTGTTAACCTCTAAGCCACCTGTCTCATGTGTGTTTGTTTTTTGTTTAGAGAATGCCTTTGAACTCACTATTGAGCTGAAGATGACCTTGATTTCCTTATTTACTTACTCTGCCTCTACCTCTTGAGTTCTGGAATTGCATACAGGTGTGTCACTCCATCCTCCCAATGTCTTATTCCAACCACCACTCCCCCCTTTTTAACTTTGAGACAGTCTTACTAAGCTGCTCACATTGGCCTTGAACTTACTATAGCCCAGGATGGCTTTGAGCTTGGGATCCTGCTGCTTCAGCTTTCCAAGTAGCTTAGACTGCTACCAACCCAGGTCTCTTAAGTCTTCTGGACACAACTTTCAGAAGACCTTGGTAAAGTACTTGCTTTCTGATATGAGGAGTTTGATTATTTCCTCTCACTTGTGGGGAACAGTTTGATTATTTCCTCTCACTTGTGGGGAGGACACTGTTCTTCTAAGTAAGTTGCTTGCTTTTATTGGGAAATAGTATTTAGAATCTATAATCTTCATGATAGAACTTACCATGTAGATCAGGCTGGCCATAAACTTGCGGTGGTCTTCCTGCTTCTGCTTCTTGGCTGTGGTTGGGATTGAGAAAACCATCTTTTTCCTTTCTAAAAAAACAATAAACACTTATTGTATTATGTACTTTCCAAGGATCATAATTCCAAGCGGTCTTAGCTGGTGGTAGTAGCTTGGTGCATGTTATCATGTTTGCTTACTGGGGTCTAGAGAAATGGCTCAGTGGTTAAAAGTTCTTGTTGCTCTTTCAGAGGACACAGGTTCAATTCCCAGCCTACATGTGATGCCTCACAATTATTTGTATACTCCTGTTCCAAAGTGTCCCTCTGAATACCCTTTTCTGACCTTTGCAGGCACCAGACATGAATGTGCAGGCAAAACACTCAAACATTAAAAAAAAATTGCTTACCTAGATAGTGAAAAAGTTGATACTTTCTGTTGGCAAGAAATTTTAATTCATTACAAGGTGGTCCTCCTATTAGAGGTGCTTGAATGTTTTCATGATTTGTTAGTTAACATCCTCCAGAGTAATTTGGGATAACTTCTTGTTTCCTTTCTCCCCTTCTTTCTTCCTTCCTTCCCACCTTTCTTAACTTTGTTGGGATCAGTGCATGTTAATGGATGCCACTGTGTTGCCCGGTCTGGATTTGAGCTCCTAGGATTACACAATGTTCTCGCTTCAGTCTCCCAAGTAGCTGATGTGTTTTCCTGCATCACACTGCAGTAGTGCCTTGATTAGTCTTCTTACCTGACAGTATTGTATAGTACCCTGGGTACGAATCCAGACAGCTCTTGACACTAGTCACGTGATGGTCATATCTCTGTTTCCTAGTTTTCTTAGTTTTAATACTGAGATAGTAATGTCTACCAAATAGGCTTGTCCTATAGACTGTGAGAAATAAGGAAATAAGAGTAGTCCTGGATACTCAGTACTTACAATAAAAATTACTACTGCATCAATTAATGTTGCTGCCAACTGCCTCTGGGTAATGAAGTCTCCCCTTTTTGTAAAATATTGCCAGGCAGAAACGTGCCATGTTCATAGGTTTTATCTCCCTGAAGTATGGTGGAGGCTAAAGGAAAGCATGTCTGTTTGATTATGTATGTGGAGGATCTTTGTTTTTTTTTTTTTTGTTTTTCGAGACACAGTTTCTCTGTGTAGCTTTGGCTGTCCTGGACCAGGCTGGCCTCAAATTCAGAGCTCCACCTGCCTCTGCCTCTGTTCCTCCAAGTACTGCTGGGATTACAGGCGTGAGCCACTGGCCCAGCCTGGGATCTTCATTCTTAGTATGTGTTCATGTAAGTGTTAATGCAGGATATATGTTCTGTGTAATAAGACCTGGGAAGAAGACAAGCCTCTCCTCCATTTTTCTTTTTATTTTAAAATAAAGATTTACAGGAAATTGAAAAAGTGTCTCAAGACCCTTTATTCAGTTTGCCCAGTGGTAAGATCTGTGAGATAACTGGTGCAGGGTCGGCTTTCAGATGCCAGTTTTCATGCTGCAGAAATCGATTAGCTCTTGGGGGGAAGTGTCAAGGATTAAACTCCAACGTTGTATGGGTCTGTCTTTTCTTTGGAGTCTCAAAATTTAATTATCTCAAATTTTACTGTATTCTTCATTGTTGAAACTTAGACTGACAGTTCTAAATATTAATCATGGGAAACCTCACGTTCACATTTGCTTGATTTTAGAGCAATTTTTGCATTGTGTCCTCGTCTTTGATTTACAGTCTTTATAGCACCAGAACCGTGTTGCCTGCATTGTCTTAATTTAATCATGTGCCAGTTTAGTAGAATACCAAGTCTGGAGCTGGGAGGCAGCTTGTGTGAATCATTTACATATATTTCTTCTTATGTTCCCAAAACTAATTTGCAGCTTTTTATTTTTGATCCTAATTATACATTCAAAATATGTTTACAATTTATTTTATGAAGGCTTTTGTCTCATATATAGTTTAAAAACTAGCCCAAAGAACACAAGTTATTAAACAATAGCAGAAACTACACAAAATGTAGGACTTTTAAGTAGTGATTGTTAAACATTTGAACACCCCCCAAAATGTGAGTTTGTGTGTTCATGTATGGGACTATACATTTATTCCCACTAGTGACTCGAATAGATAGGTTTTACACAACATCCTTGCTGTTATTGTCAGCCATAAACAAATTACTTGCATTTAACAAGTTAATGTCAGATTGGCCAGGAGCCACTAGGAGGTGTGTACTTAGTGACATCAGCTGGCAAAGCGCCCTGGTAACAGGGAGGGTGGAAGGGTAGTGGAGAGAGAGGAGGCAGGAGGGAGGGAGAAAAAGAGATTGACTGTATCTGGGATTCTGGCAAGGTGAAGAGCTGGTCTGTTTGGCAGGACCTTCCCATCTGGGATCCATCTGTGTTTCCCTGGAATGGGACAGGCAGCTCTAGTCAGTGAGAAATCGCAGATGTGAGAGAGCTGACACATGTCCAGCTAATGAAAGGAGGAGGAAGGCTGGTCTCCGATTGGGCTTTGAAGATTAGGGGGAAGAAAAGAGAGCTTTTTAATACCTATTTCAAGTAGATTTGGTATATTAGGAGTCTGGATTTTATAATTTGGACAATCAGGGTAAGTGTACATTTTAATTTATTTTGGGAGGATAAGGTGCACAAGTCTCTGTCTTTCTAAAGCTTTTTGATTATCTCAAATTTTATGTTTTTTGATATTTTATGAGAGTTTAGTCTTGGTTTTATTTTGATGCTTCATTTGGTTTTATGTTTCTATTTCTTTTTTCAGTTGCTACCTTTGTATTTTTGAATGTAAAGCTTAGTTAAAATCAGATGTAGTTTATAAATAGAAAAGCAGTTCCACAAATACTTGTTTAAACTATTTTGCATTAAATACTTTGGGCATGTTCTGAGGGGATTTTTTTCACTAAGTATATATAATAACATATTAAAGAGAAGACTGACTGCTTGCTGCAATGCTCTTTTTCGTTGTCAGATTTTACTTCAATGTAATCAGACAAATTACAACTAAAAGAGATTATAGCAAAGCTAGTATCATCTCTGCATTTTAGATCTTGTTATGTTTTGCTCCTATCCTATTTTCTGTGTCTGAAATAACAGCAGATCTGACTTGACTTGTGAGTTGGAATGCATGGGAACGCGTGCGCGTGCACGCACACCCCATGTGCCTCCTTACCTTGTGCTGGAGGTCTTGTCAGTTTGTGGCACCTATTGGCCATTTCTGTAGTGTTATTGATTTTGAAAGGCCTTAGATCAGCCTGAGTTTAGTACATACTGTTTAGAGATTATTTCCTAGTTCTCTAATCTTGGGCAATCTACTGCTCTGAATCTCCATTTGGGTTGTTTGTTTTTGCCTCCCCCAAACCCCCTTTCCATCTCTTTCTCAGCTGGATCTTACTATGTATCTATGTACACCAGGCTGGCCTGCAGCTCACAGAGATCCACCTTCTTGTGTCTTCTCCCCTAAAGGCATGTGCTACCACAGACAGCTGACTCTTGCTTTGTGTAGGTATTGGGGAAAGTTGTCCAGCGCATTTCCAGTGCTACAAGGCATACTGATCAGTTTCAAAGGTTTTTAGATATTTTTCTGTTGTGGTAAGTGCCTAAACCCTTTTCACTTGAGCTACAGATGTATCTCATATTTTCAGGTATTACTCTTCTTGCTGCACCCACTTTTTATTTTATTTAAAATCTTAGGTGTATGGATGCTTTACTTGCATTTATAGCTGCACCACATGACTGCCTGATGTCTACAGAGGCTAGAAAAGATCCCCTAGAACTAGAATTTTAGATGGTTGTCAGTTGTAATGTGGGTGCTGTGTATTGAACCCAGGTCCTCTAGGAAGAGCAGCCAGTGTTACTAACCACCAAGCCATCTCTCCAGACCCCTGATTCTTTGTATGTTAGGTCATCTTTGCTAAACCTCTCCATGACATAAGAGTTTGGAAAGCTTCCTGAATATAAAGTGGAGGTGTAGTCCCTTTGACTATACCAGAACAGAGCTTTGAAAAGCCAGTTTGCATGAGTGAAGTGTTGGTTCTGTTACTTTGTAAGCGTACCGATTATTTAAGAAATATTTTATGTTTGTCTGTTTCTGTTTTCTACAGTGAGGATCCAGGATTCAGGTCACATACCAGACTTGGCTGTAAGGGCCTTTACCCACTGAGCCATCTCACTGGTCAGCACTGTTTTAATTGTACCTGACTCCGCAAAGATTCTACTAAATGATAAGTGGGAGATTAAAAAAAAAACTTTAATTTCTTTAAAAATAATATTTAAGCCAGGCATGGTGGTACATGCCTTTAATCTCACCACTTAGGAGGCAGAGGCCAGTGGACCTCTGAGTTTGAGGTTAGCCTGGTCTACAGAGTGAGTTCCAGGAAAGCCAGAGAAACCCTGTCTCAAAAACAAACAAACAATATATCTATTATTTTTAGGTGTAAGAGTATTTTGGCTTTGTATGTGCACTATATATAAACTTCATGTCCATGGAGGTTAAAAAGAGGGCATTGGATCCCCTGGAATTGGAGTTACCGATGGCTCTGTACCACTCTGTGGGGTGCTGGGTCCCTTAGGAGAGTATCCAGTGCTTTTAACTTTTGAGCCATCCCTCTAGTCACCAATAACTTTCATTTTGTAAAATTCTTCAGCCTATATCACCTGAGTGTTTTATGAAAACAGTGTGGTGCGTTTTTGTTTGTTTGTTTATTAAAGACTGAGTCTCATTCACTCGGTGTCCCCAGCTGGTTGGAATTTGCTATGTAGCCCATCTTTGCCTCAAACTTGCAACCTTGTCTTGCCTCCTAGGTCCTAGGATAATAGGCATGCATTTATTTGGTTGCAGTGCAGTATACTGTTTCAGTTTAATCTTCATTTCCCTCAGGTAACGGGAACTTTTTAAATGGATCTTTTAAAAAAATCTGTTTATGTTAAGTTGGCTAAATGTTGTAGAACAAATTTGAAGTTTTGGTAGGTGCAGTGGACAGCACCTAGGACTTTTCTGAATATTTGAGAGGCTTGGCAGTGTTTTGCTGAATTTACATGGTTGCCCTTCAGGGAACAATGTTACACCCTTGGGACCTAAGTTCCTGGGAATGAGTAGGAAAGAAAGGACTTAATGCTGAAAGTAGTAGGCTGTAGTCTGATGTGGGAGAGCCTAAAAGGCCTTTTATTATTGCTATATGTATAGTTTGGCAATACTGTTTTTATATTCTGTAGTTTGGGATTGCATCCAAAACTTTGTGCATGATAAAAAAAAGTATATGTTCTGTATGTTCTATCAGTGGCTAATTCCCTAGCTCTCAGGAATACTGTGGCCCAGGTTTGGCATAAAACTAACTGTATATAGCCCAGGCTGGTCTGGAAATGATAGCAGTTCTCCAGTCCTAGCCTCCTGAATGCTAGGATCACAAGTATTTATAACTACACCTGGCTTAAGTTGACTATAAGTAAATGTGTTTGATTTTCAGCCCTGGTGGGGTTAGATGAGGCCGAGTGCAGTCTTCAGTTGTGCGTTGGGAGACCCAGCTAGGACCCAGCAGTTAAAACAAAAACTAGGCATAGTGGCACTTGCCATTAATCCCAGTACTCCAGGAAACAGAGATAGGAAGCTTTCTGTGAGTTCAAGCCCAGCTTGGTCTAGGACTACAAAGAGAGGCCCTATTTCAAAACAAATAAACAACAAAAAACCCAACAAGATTATAACCAAGAATTTTTTTTTTTTTTTTTAAGATTTGTTATGGTTAATGTATGGGTATGGGTGGATGAATGTGTCAAGTGTGACTTGTACAGACACCATAGAGGTGTGGGGGGGGTATGTCCCTTGGAATGGAAGATAGAGGTGTTTGTGATCTGTCTAATAGGGTACAGAGTTCTTTGATAGACCAGTAAGCACTCTTAACTACTGAGCTATATCTCCAGCCCACAACTGAAAAAATCTTTTGAGTTAAATAGTTCTGAGGAAGTCAGAGTGCTTTCTGAGGGCTGAGAAAGGAAGCCACTCTTGCTGAAGTCAGAGTACAGCCTTGCAGAAGTTAGTTTCTCCTTCCACCATGTGAGTTCCAGGGAACTCAGACTGTTAGGCTCTTTACCTGTTGAGCCATGTTGCTGGGCTGAGGGAACCTTCTTATAATCTCACTAAATGCATTCTTGTATTCTAAGTTGGGAACAGTTAAGCAGTGGAGGGCTGCCCAATCATGCACTAGTTTCAGTCCCCACGCAAGGTGCTGGTATAAGGCGTGGGAGAGAGTCCTCTGCCCAGAGTTTTAATACCCAGTGGCTGAACTTGGAATGGTATTTTGAACTTCTATAATATTTGCCTTATTCATTTGACAGAGTCTCACTGTATAGCCCTGGCTAGCCTGGAATTTACAGTGTATGTACCCAACACTCAGCATTTTACAAATTATTTTGATTGTATGTGTTAATGATAATATCTTGAGTGTCTTAATATTTTGTGATAGGGTTTAACTGAATTGTCCAAACTGGCCGTAATCTCACAGGTACTGGGATTTCAGATCCTTGATACTGGGGGTGGTGTACAGGGGAAGATGTTGAGACAGGAACTCCCTCCAAGTATTTGAATTCCTTCCCAGGTAGCTGCTGATGGCTTTGAACTACTGATCTCATGTCTCAACTGCCCAAATGCTATATACGATTATAGCTTTTATGTATATGCCCAGCTTTTATATATATGTAGACACACACACATACACACACACACACACACACACACACACACACATATATATATATATATATATATATACACACACTGTTGATTGTAGAGGGGATCAGATCTTTTGCAGAGGAGGTAACATTTGATTTAGAAGCCTGTTTTTTGTTTGTTTGTTTGTTTGTTTTATTTTGTTTTGTTAGGGAATGGTGGGCAGATAGAAATGTACTAGTTTCAACACCTTGCAAGGATGGAGAGAGACAGAAAGTCCTCCCTGCCCCAGACCTCAGTTCATTAGGTTAAATTTTGTCAATTGCATGCTTACGCTGAGTTAATTTCTGCCTTTTTTCTTCTTCTTCTTCTTCTTCTTCTTCTTTTTTTTTTTTTTAATGGAGATGGGGTTTCATATGACCTAGACTAGAGTAGTCTTTAACTGTGTATCCAAGGCTGGCCTTTAACTCCTAATCTTCCAGCCTCTACTCCTAGGTGCTGGGATTAGAAAATGTTCCACTCTGCTCACTTGTGTGCTGTGGGGCTTTGTCTCTTTTAATTTTATTTTTAAATTACATGTGTATATCTGTGAGAGTATTAGCACATTAATGCAGGTGCCCAAGAGTGCTAGAGACAGTGGATCCACTGCAGCTGCTGTTACAGGTGGTTGTGGGCTGCCAGATGTGTACAAAGAACTAAACTTGGTCCTCTGGAAGACTCCTTAACTGCTGAGTCTCTTTAGCACTTTTGCCTCTCTGTTGCTATCTTTCAGATCTGAAAACAGTTGTTTGCTTTTGAGACATTTACAAGTACATTGAAATATGCTTACATGTTTTCTCCCCTTGAATATGTGGGTTATAGCCTAGCAAGTTCCAGTTTAGAAAGTCTTGCTGTGCTGAGAGTATGTGCTTTAATGCCCTCCAAGTTTAGATCAGTAAACTTAGTTAGCAGTGGCTTAAAGAAAAAACCTGCTAAATGGCTTCTTAGAGTCTGACTGGCTGTGACTGCTCAGTTAACTTTTAAGAACTACTGTGTGTTTGGCTGGGCCTGGTAGTGCATGAACATTGATTTATTCTTTAAGTCTCTGTTTCTTCAACTGTAAAATTGTAGTAAAATGAATTGTAAGCATTAATACTTGCTACATGAATACTTAAGAAAGTTTACTTCCTGTGTAATTTTTCTTTACCCCACAACATTGATAGTCACAGTAATGAAAAGGTTAATTAAAATGTTCATGTTTTTAATATGTCTCTTTTCAGCCTGATGGAACCAGCTCTGCTTCCTTAACTAATTCTTAGTCATAAGAGAGACAGTGGTTTCAAGTAGGGAATGCAGTAGCCTTAAAAACTCAAACCTGAGCTGGGTGTGGTGGCGCATGCTCGTAAGCCCAGCACTTAGGAGGCAGAGGCAGGGGAATCTCTGTGAGTTCGAGGCCAGCCTGGCCTACAGAGCTAGTCCAGGACAACCAAGGCTACATAGAGAAACCCTGTCTCCTAAAAACCACAAATAAACAAACAAAACAAAACAAAACACTCAAACCTGTTGATGTGGCAAGCTGTTTATGGACCTTGCCTTACTTTGCTGGAAGAGCTGGGGGATGGGCCACTTTGAGGGTGACAGATGTGTCCTCTGCTCCCAGCACCAGGTGCAGCCATTGTTCTGGCTGGTCTCTTCATCCCTCCTGTCTGTTACTCTGCTCTTTGTAGCTCATTGTTTCTGTAGGAAATTAGCATTAAATCCATCTGAAACCCCCGTGTCTCTCAACTGCAGGTGACTGTTACTGGCCCCAGCTGCCACCCTTGCGCTTGATTACTTCCATATGGGGCTGTGCAAAGAAGTAGTAGTCATTTATTGATTTCTACCACAAGCCCCCACCTCAGACATAATAACCTGAAATCTATTAGGCCTCCAATAGGCTGTAGCTCAATAGGCACTACACTGTGATGAACGTTTTACAAGCAAAACTAATTATGTTCTTTTTCTTCCTTCTAAGCCACCTTCTTCCTAAGTATCAGATGGAGAAAACCCTGAGTATTCATAGTGGGGTAGTAATTTGAATGTCTGGAGCTGGCTGCTTCTGAGTAGTAGAGCTTTAAGAATTTGGATATACTTGTCTGGAAAATTTTAATTACGATTTTAGATATTTCTTATCATACCCATAGTGTTCAAGCAAACCATGGCCTAATAGGTCCTTAGGATAGAGATGGGAAGGGACACAAATTTTTCTCACCTTCTTTATTAAGTTATTTGTAGTGTTCAGTGTGTTGAAAAGGAGCCTAGTTAGTTTAAAAGGTTGATTGGGGAAAACTATATGCAGCTATTGTTGGTTAAATCCGTGAGTTTTGTATTACTTCTTTGTTTGCACTCTGGTTCTAGTTTAACTCAAAGATCACAGTAAGATGCTTTGTGGCCTGGACTTAGTTCTTTAAATTTGTGTGTTTCATTTTGGCCCTTGTTATGAATTGATTTCAGTTGGTGTGGAGACAATAAGATCCCAGTTTTTAGAAGGCAGGAAGAACTCAACTTTGTGGCTAGCCGCACAGTAAATTCAAGGCTAGCCTACCTGTCAAAAACAGATCTAAAGAAAACATTAAAAAAGGTGAATTGGACTTAAAATCCCACACCCATTGTTTAAAGCATTTTAAACATTATTTATTTATTTATTTATTTATTTATCTATTTATTTATTTTATGTGCATTGGTGGTTTATCTGCATGTATGTCTATGTGAGGGTGTCAATCTTGAAGTTACAGACAGCTGTGAGCTGACATGTGGGTGCTAGGTCCTCTGGAAGAGCAGCCAGTGCCCTTACCCGCTGATCCAGCCTCACTTAAGTCCAGTTTTAAGGACAGTTTGAAGTTGCTTTGGTTTCCAGTGACTACGCTGACTTTGACAAAGTTAATAACACATCAGTGAAGAGTGTCCTAATAGCCTGTACAGTCTCATAGCCCTGGAAGGCAACAAGTTTGCTCACTCGATTGCTGAGTGTTTAATTTTGCAGCTCAGGCTTTATCACAAAATCTTTAGTTTATAAAAATAATTTGTATAAATTTAATATAAATTATTTGTATGTTTATTTAATATTTACGTATAACCGTATTTATTGTAGGTATAATAGTTTATACAATAATATTTATTCAATATAAATAATTTAAATAAATCAGATTATTTTAAAGTTAATATGTGGAAATATAAAATATAGGGCCATTTTTGTTGAGGATCTATCTTTTTTTAAATTCTTTATTAATTATACTTTATTCACTTTGTATCCCCCCTGTGGTTCCCTCCCCCTCTCATCCCAATCCTTCCCTTCCTCCCCCGTCTGCACGAATGCCCTGCCCCAAGTCCACTCATAGGGGAAGTCTTCTTGTCCTTCTTTCTGATCCTAGTCAATTAGGTCTCATCAGGAGTGGCTGCATTGTCTTCTTCTGTGGCCTGCTCCCCCCCCCCCCCCAGAGGGAGGTGATTAAAGAGCAGGCCAATCAGTTCATGTCAGAGACAGTCCCTGTTCCTATTACTATGGAACTGACTTGGACACTGAACTGTCATGGGCTACATCTGTGCAGGGGTCCTAGGTTATCTCCATGCATGGTCCTTGGTTGGAGTATCAGTCTCAGGAAAGACCCCTGTGCTCAGATTTTTTGGTTCTGTTACTCTCCTTGTAGAGTTCCTGTCCTCTCCAGATCTTACTGTTTCCCACTTCTTTCATAAGATTCCCAAAGGTTGGCCATAGGTCTCAGCATCAGCTTTGATAGTCTGCAAGAAACCCAGAATTGCTAAAAACAATTCTTTACAGTAAAAGATCTTCAGGAGGTATCTCTATCCCTGATCTCAACCTGTACTAATACAGCAACAATGCTAAAAACTGCATGGTACTGGCATAGAAACAGACTGGTGGATCAGTGGAATCGAATAGAAGACCCTGAAATAAATCTACACACTTATGGATACCTGGTTTTTGACAAAGATGCCAAAACCATTCAATGGAAAAAAGACGGCATCTTCAACAAATGGTGCTGGTCTAACTGGATGTTTACATGTAGAAAAATGCAAATAGGATTTGAAAAATTCTTGGCAACCAACACTTTACCTGGCAACTTCTCTAAGGCCAGCCTCCAGGTAAAGTGGGGTGATTGCATTTAGAATAGGCTAGTGTTTGAATTAGAGTGTTTTGAGAAGTTTGAAATCTGATCATTTCTGGATTTTGTTTTTGAGACTGTGTCTCTCTGTGTAGCTCTGTCTGTCCTGAAACTCAGCTATGTAGGCCAGACTTGCCTTGAACTCACAGAGATCCTCCTGCCTCTCCCTGGAATGCTGGGATCAAAGGCAAGCTCCACCAAGTACAGCTTCTGCTTTGTTATTGTAAACAGAAGAAATGGAAAGATTTAAGCAGATCAGATGTTTGGTCAGTTTTCTATTGCTGTGAAGAGACATCATAAAAGAAAACAATGCTTAAGAGGGTTATTCCATTATCACCATGTTAAGGAGCATGGTGCTGGAGCTACATGATCCAAAGGCAAAGAGAGATGCTGGATTTTGAAAGTGTGAACTTTTGAAACATCAAAGCCCACTCCCAGTGGCATACTCATAACAAGGCCGCATCTCCTTCAGCAAGCCACACCTTCTAATCCTTCTCAGGTAGTGCTCCTATCTGATGACCAGTCATTCAAATATATGACCCTGTGGGGCCCAGTCTTACTCAAACCACTGCATCAGGGAAAAGGAAGAGTGGGATTTGTAACTGGGTCTTCTATTCGTGGAATTGGTATACTTCATTTGCAGTTTAGAACTAGAACAAGTTGGGACAGTTCTAAATATAGTACCAGTGTAGCTATTATTGCTTTCAGGCTTGTGTATGTATTTTGTTAATTTAAAAAAAAAAACCTGAGAAATAGGTAAGAAGTTTTTGTTTTTAAAATTGGATTTGAGTGTTTTACCTGCATGTATGCTTGTGTACCACTTGCATGTCTGATGCCCTCAGAGGCCTGACGAAGGTGTCAGATTCCCTGTAGTCGTTAAGTGCTACAAAATTTGCTTCTATATAATCACAGTTATCAAAATAATTGATAACTGTGCCATTTTGCACCAGAATGGTTGATACCAGCAGCACTGGGGAGGCAGTGGCAAGTGGATCTGAGTTTGAGGCCAGCTTGATTTACATAATGCATTCTAGGACAGTTAGGATTATGTAGAGAGACCTGTGTCCCCACCTCCCCAACAAACAGGCATGCAAGACTCAAGAGTATATAGGTAGAGATACAGTGTAGTTGATAGCATGCACAAAACCTAAGGTTCAATTTCTTGTCAGCTTAAAAGCTGGCATTATCACAGGAGCATGTCTGTAATTTTAGTACTTGGGAAAGGGAAGGTAGGAAGAGGATCAATTCAAGATTTTTCTTGGCTACCAAATAAGAAGATAGAAACCAGCCTGAAATATCATGAGGTACCCTGCCTTTAAAAATAAAACAAAAGTATAGATCACTAGATGGCCATTAACAATAATAGCAAAGCCAGGGTGTGATACTAAATGGTCGGTTTATAGTTGCCTGAAGAAATAAACTGTCCTATTCTAAATTACATTGAAGAAATCTAGTAGATATCAGGAAAACTATTCCAGGGCAGAGGCCAAATGATGGGAATAGGTTTGTTATGTTCAAAGAAAAGAAAAATGCTCAGTATAATTATAATATTGTGGTGAAGAAATAAGAGTGTCCCTGCCTCCACTGCCCAGCATCTAGATTTTTTTAAAAATTGCATTTATTTGGGGGAAGGGACACTTGTGCTGTGTTCACATGTGGAGGTCAAAGAATCACTTTCAGGAGTTTTTCACTACCAGATGGCTTCTGGAGGTTGGACCCATGTTGTCAGGAATAGTGGCAAGCACCCTAACCTAGTCTCTCCAGTTCGGATCAATTTTTTTAACATTTATTTTTATTTTATCTTTCTTGGTGTTTTGCATGTGAGGGTATCAGAAGGCCTGGAACTGGAGTTACAAACAAGTGGGTGCTGGGAATTGAACCTGGATCCTCTGGAAGAGCAGCCAGTACACTTAACTGCTCACCCATCTCTCCAGCCCATTATAAAATTTAAGATTAATTTATTTATGCATTTTATGTACAAACACCAGAAAAGGGCATGTTAGAGACAGTCGTGAGCCACCATGTGGTGCTGGGAACTGAACCCTGAATTTCTGGAGGAGCAGCCAGTGCCCTTAACCACTGAGCCATCTCTCCATTCCCCTGATCAATTTTTTATTCTAATTTTACTTCATTTTTTTGAGGATCTCACTTTATAGCCTTAGCTGACCTGGAATTCATACAGATCTGCTGCCTCTGCCTTCTGAGAGCTGGGAATAAGAACACCACCATGCCTTGCCCATGATTTAAAGGAGTGGGTAAGTCATTTTGAGCTTTCAAAATGAAGTTAGAAAAATAAACTTGGATATTATACATATTTTATTAGACACTTGGGATGGCAGAAATATTTCTAGCAACCTCATTTTCATTTTTATCTGTAGGACAAAAAAGTAAACTTTTTTTTTCCCCAGCAGACCATATGGTGTTTTCACAGACTGCTTATGTGAGGTAGCAGTGTTATTTTTCTTTCAGGATAAAATGCCTTACCTGATGCCAGTGTTCTGAAACATTTATTTTTCTAGTCATCAGTCTGTGCAGCAGTTATTCTAATCTTTCTATTTTTTTCTGTACTTCCCCCACACCTTCTTAGGGTGTCATGTATTCTAGCCCAGTCTAAAACTTTCTCAAGTTTAGGATAACCTTAAACTTCTGGTCTCCCACTTTCTACCTTTTGAGCACTCGGATTACTGTTATGTACCGCTGCACATAATTTTATGAGTTACCAAGGTTCTAATCCAGGGCTTCATGCATTTTAGGCCTAGCATATACCAGATAAATCATACCTCCTCACCATCCCTCCTGAAAGCTCTTAACTATTTTTGTTTTTGAGACAGTCTTACTGTGTGTTCCTGGCTGACCTGGACCTCACTATGTAGAGTTGGCTACTCTTGAACTCAGAGGTTCACTTTCCTCATCCTCCTGACTGCTGGGATTAAAGGCAAGGCATGCCCCATTATTCTTTGGCTCTGTGTGTGTGTGTGTGTTTGTTTATATACATACACATCCATTCTGCAGTTAATGTTACAGTTTAGATAGTGCTTAACTCTAATTTTACGTGAGCTTTTTTATTTTTTGTCACTTGTTAATTTTTATTTATTTAGAGATGAGATCTCTAGCCCAGGTGAGCCAAATTTGAGGCAGCCCTACAACCCAAGCTGTTGATTCTTTTTTGTTTTATTTTGTTTTGTGTGGGTGTTTTTGCTTTGTTTTTGTTGTTTTTTGAGACAGGGTTTTGATGTGTAGCCTTGGCTGTCCTGGAACTCTGCAGACCAGGCTGGCTATCTAAGCTTCTTGAGTGCTGGATTACAGTTGTAGGACATCCTGCATAGCTATGTAGTATTTAAAGCATACGTTTCAGCCATTCAGGTGACTGTTGAGTAAGTACAAGGATGAGACTCACACCCCCAGCACCCTTGTAGAAGCTGGTATGTGGCACACAGCTGTAACTCCTCCAATTGGGGTCCTGAGGGGAGCTCAGTAGCCAGTCATCCTAGGTAAATTGATGAGCTGCAGGTTCTGTGTGAGAGCCTATCTCCAAAAATAAGGTAGAGAGCAAATAAGGAAGACACTAGATGTCATCCTCTGTCTCTCCTTCACACACACTTCACATCTGAGTAAATTCAGCCATTAATATATTTCCCATTGTGACTTGTCATCTTCTCGGGGAGTTCTGCCTCAGTAGAATCAGTATAGAAACTTCTATATTGTAGTTGGTTAGCTAGAAATTAGGGAAGAGTTTCAGGGCTAGTCCTGTGTACTAGATACTCCTAGGACCTGTGGTTATTGAAATATAAAGCTCAAAGAACCCAGAGAGCCAGGCAGAGAAGTTACCTGTGGGAAAATTCAACTTGAGACATTAGAGTGGCTTTCTTAAGAGGTAGGTGGGAACAGATTTAATTCAAGGTGCAGTTGTAATATGCGGGGCTAATAAAAGATATCGAGATAGGCATAGAGAGCACAGCTTTTTTTTTTTTTTTTTTTTTGGTGTGGCCAAGGTTTGTTTTTAATAATTTTTCTTTGTAAAATTTTATTTCTATGGGTGTTTTGCCTTCTTTATGTCTGTACAGCATGTGCGTGCCTGGTATCCATAGAGACCAGAAGAGGGTGTGGATCTCCTAGGACTGAAGTTACAGATAGTTGAATCGCCGTGTGGGTGCTGGGAACCGAACTTGGATCCTCTGCAGCAAGTGTTCGTAATCAGTGAGCCATTCCTAAGCTCCCAAAGATCTCCTTTTAATAAAATCGTAGGTTGTCCTTACATGTTTACTCGGATGGCATAGGTGGCTATTTGCTCTGCCAAAGTGCCCATCTACCTTCCATTTATGTTGTTTGGATTCAGTCCCTGGTATATTATTGCCTCATATTTACATTGTGCTTTTAATCTCGAAAAGCTTTTTATCCTCATAAAGGCCCCTCAGGGATAGGAAGTAAAAGCCAGGTGGAATACTTTTTATAGAGAAGAAAACTGGAACCCCATCATCTTATCATCATTTTAGTTCTTAGATAAGGTCCTTTCCTATAGCTTGACTGCAAAGAGTGCTGTCAATAGGAAAAAACTCCTTCAGTTATTTGTATAGCCCTGGGTGCTGCCTGAGGCAGCCTTACCTGAGTGCCTGGCAAGCCAGGCAACATGGTTGCTGATCATGGAGCTAACAGCCTGACACCTGCAAGCTGCAGTTATATACTTTTGCATATTTTATATTTTTGCTTGCATTTGTGAAGAATCAGATTCTGGAAAAAATTAAGTTAACCATTCCAAAGTTGGAAGTTTGCTCTGTATGTGGGAGTATTCTGTACTGAGAGCTGTCCATGAAATCTCATAGTTGGTACTGTTCTCTCAGTTCATTTATTGCCATCTTTAGTTCATCATTTCTATGCCAGTTTTAGTTTAATGCCAAAATAAGATTGAGCTATCATGATAGATGAATTGAGTGGGTGCTAATTGTGTCGCTGAAATGTCTGCCAAAAATTTTTCTCCATCTGATTTTTTTCTTATATTCTTTAGCCTATTTTGGTAAATATATAATACCAGTATCATTTATTTGGCAATCAAATATTATTTATTTATCATATAAATTTTATTTATATGCAAAACATAATATCAGTAACATTTCTCTTAAATTCTTTGTTAAAATGTACAAACCTTATTGAATCTTATAATAATTTTCTCTTTCTGTTGTTTTGTTTTGAGACAGGTCTCACTAGTTACATATTGAGAGTCTGTCCCACCTGTGACAGGCTCTCAGTAATTAACCCATTCTGGGTCCTGGCCTCCTATTCTTCCTGCTTCATTTTCCCAAGTGCCATGATTAAAGGTGTGAACCATCATTTCAGGCTGTGTGGTTTATTTATTTATGCTTTAGGGACAAGATTGTGCCTTGTGTAACTCTGCTTGGTAACCACTATGTAGTCATACTGAACTCTAGGCAGCCTCCTATTTCTTCCTGATTGCTTGGATTGCAGGCATATGCCACTATGCTGGGTTTATGCAGCCCTGGAGATTGAACCCAGGACTTTGTGCATAGT
The DNA here is from genome assembly GCF_030254825.1 of Meriones unguiculatus. Lineage (NCBI taxonomy): Eukaryota > Metazoa > Chordata > Mammalia > Rodentia > Muridae > Meriones > Meriones unguiculatus. The sequence goes on along the minus strand of NC_083352.1, from coordinate 124,464,474 downwards.
AAGCAAGTACTCTGCCAGCTGAGCCATACTCCATGTCTCCTGTGTAGTTTGCTTGTCTGTTTATTCATTCATTGATTTATTTAATTTCATATTTTGAGATAGGATTTCTCTCTGTAGCCTTGGCAGTCCTAGAACTTAACTCTGTAGACCAGACCAACCTTGAAAACAGCCTGCCTCTGCCTCTGCCTCTGCCTCCAGAATACTGGGATCAAAGGTACACCACCACTGCCTGGCAAATTTTATTTATTACCATACTCTAAGGCATATGTGTTGCTAATTCTTAAGCCAGCCCATTAATGTGCTAAATTCTAGCTTTAGCTATGGATTAGCTATTAGCATTAGCTATGGATTTCATTTACTGTTTGTCACTTTGAGCTGTGATCAGTATCATTTCTCATAAATTTTTAGTCAAAATGTACAAACTTCATTGAGTCTTATAATAATTTTCTCTTTCTGTTTTGCTTTTGAGACAGGTTCTCAGTATGTAGTCCTGACTGTTTTAAAACTTGCTATGTAGATTAGGCTGGCCTAAAAGAAGAGACCCAAATGCTGGGATTAAAAGTATGTACTCCTTAATTTAGATTTCTTTTGTTGCAGTTCTAAACTCTGAGTATACCAAAACTATTACTCTTAGCTATATAACCCTGAGTATAATTTAACATCCCTATGCTTCAGGTTTTGGTTGAATGGAGTGGTAAAGAATTGGGTGTGAGCTGGGTGTAGTAGTGCAGGCCTTTAATCAGAGCACTCAGGAAGGCAGAGGCAGGTGCATCTCTGTGTGTGTTTGAGGCCAGCCTGGTCTACAAAGCAAGTCCACGACAGCCAAGACTACACAGAGAAATTCTGTCTCGAAAACAACAACGAAAGAATTGGATATGGTGCCATGTACCTGTTATCTCAGCACTTGGGAGGCAGGTGCAGGCAGTATGCTGCCATTCAGGAATTCAAGGGCAGTATCAGGTATGTAGGCTAGCACTAGGTAACATGAGAACCAGTAAGTAAGAAAACAAACAAATAGAAAAGAAATTTTTCTTTTTCTTTTTCTTTTTTTTTTTTTTTTTTTTGTATTTTTGAGACAGGGTTTCTCTGTGTAACAGTTTCTGACTGACTGTTCTGGAATTCACTCTGTAGACCAGGCTGAACTCGCAGAGATCCACCTGCCTCTACCTCCCGAGTGCTGGGATTAAAGAAAAAGTATTTTCTAGGACAATTTATATATGATTTAGTCACTTTTCTTGAGTAGTGAGTTGTTTGTAGTATTTTAGTGTGAGTTTCTTAAAGAACTCGTGTACCATTGGAACTGCCTCCACCCTCAACATGTTTAGTTTTCATAGTGCAAGCTTTTAGCGATGCTGTAGTTTTCAGTGTCCCACAGCCTGCTGTGACAACTCCTGCTTTCGTAATGCCTAGAGCTGTCATCCAAAGAGGCCAAACATTGTAGTATTTCCAGATCTCATTTCCTCTGATTGGATGACTTTGAATTAAAGAAGGGTGTTTATTCTTGAATAGGAGGGGAAAAAATGTTACTTTGGCATAAGGCCCACCCTTTTACCATTCTCACACCTGCTATTGATTAGAAGTGAATGGTGGTCAGTCAGAACATCAGAGAGCTGGTCTGATTATCAGGCCAGCCTTTAAGAGGAAGTAGGGCAGGAAACTAAAGTGACTTCACAAGCTGTGCAGAGAATCTGAAAGAAGACCCTTCCACAGCTCTTAGTACAGACAGCCTGGTGTCTACATACAGAAATGGCGCTTCTAAAGGAAGGCAGTGTGATGCATGGTAGAAACCTTTTGTTTTGCCTTTTAGAAATATATCAGTAAAATACACAAATAATCGTGTCTTTTTGCTGTTGTTGCCGCTATATTTTAAAGGTTTATGTGTGTGAGTGTTTGCTTGCATATAAAGGCACCATGTGTATAGTGCCAGTGGATGCCAGAAGAGGGCATTGAATGCCCTGGAACTGGAGTTACAGACTGTTGTGAGCTGCCATGTGGGTATTGGGAACCAAACCCAGGTGAGCCATCTTTCCAGCACTGCTTGCTCATTCTCTCCTCACCCCACTCCCTATCCCTGCCCAGTCAGGCTTTCTCTGTGTATCTTGGCTGAAGTTAAAGGCACGTGCCACTGCCCAGCTAAAGGATTAAGAACTTTTTAGGGGCTAGGGTGGCAGGGAGAGAGACAGGATTCTCACTAAGTAGCTCTGGCTGTCCTGGAACTCACACCTGCCCCTGCCCCTGCCCCTGAGTACTAGGAATAAAGATTGGCTCTATTTGTTTTCTTAATTTTATCTTTTGAAAGTAGAAAACTTTACTTTTAGACAGGCATGGCAGCATATACTTGTAGTCTTGGGAAGCAGGAGGAGTGACTTTAGGGCCAGTTTGTGTTCATGGGGAGTAGAAACCTGTTTCAGGCCCTCCTCTACCCCACTAAAAAAGAAAGTCATAGTTTTGTTTGACCATATACAATTTTTGATTGTTTAAAAATTATTTTTTAGAGATACATTTTCATGTATGAGTGTTTGCCTGCATGTATGTATGTATACTACTTACATACACTGCTTACCTGCCTGGTGCCTACAAAGATCAGAAGAGGGTGTTGAATATCCTGGAACTGAAGTTACTAATAGTTGTGAGCCACCATGTAGGTGCTGGGACTCAAACCTCACGCCTCTGTAAGAACAGTAAGTGCTCCAAACCATTGAGCTAACTCTTCAGCCCCTAAAAATTCCTGTAAATATTATTACTGTGTGGTTTACATGTGTGAGTATGGGTGCATGTGTGGATATGAGAGGAAAACATCCTGGGAATCACAGCTAAGGTTATTAAGCTTGCACAGCAAAGCTTTTACTTGTTATGCCATCAAAGTGCTCCTGGTTTGGATGTTATGTGACTTGAATAGTTCGCTTATTATGAGTTCATGAAGATAATCTCCTGGGCTTTTTTGTCTGTGAGTATGTGTGTGTGGCTGTTATTTGTTTGTTTGTTTGTTTGTTTAAGTACAGACTCTTACTCTGTAGCTCCACACTGCCACTGAATTTGGGATTCTCCTACCTCAGACTCCTTAATACAAGAATTACAGCCATGAACCACCATGCCCAGCTGTCCTGTTTAATTTTTAAAAAGCCTTTGTGGTTCTGGATGTTAGCCAGTGATTCATCATGAATCAATTGATGTGTGTTTATGGAATGTAAGTATTCACATTAATATAAATATGTTGGCCTATATCGCCTCCCTCCCTAAAATACAGGGATGTTCCTGAATTTTATTATTATTTTTCTTTCTACAAAACTGTGCTGATGTATTTTAGGTAGTTACAGTGAAAAGTTGCAAAGCATTAAATTTTCTTGTTTTTTTGCAGTCAGGTGTGTAAGGTCAGTTATGATGACACTACCCTTCAATTCAGCATTCCAGTGTCTGAGGCCTTACTGTGGTAAGCTTGAGGCCAGCATGGGCTACATGAAACCCTCTCTCTAAGAACTTTAAAGTAAAATAAAAAGAGGGCTTAGGATAAAGATGTCCCCAAGCCTGTAATTACAGTGATTATCTAGTAAGTTTTAGATTTAACTCCCTCCCCCCCCCAAAAAAAAAATAAAAAATAAAAACAGGAAAGAGGCAGGGCAATGGTGGCACACACCTTAATTCTAGCGCTCGGGAATCAGAGGCTGGTGTATATTTGTGAGTTTAAGGACAGCCAAGGCTAGTCAGAGAAACCCTGCCTAGGAAAATCAAAGAAAGACTGGAAAAAAATGAAATTATATGAATTGACTGTACATGTAAATATGTTTAATGTTCTGGCAATGAACTTGACACTGGGAATACCATAGTGATGATGACAATTCTAGTTCTGAACTTAGCATTCAGGTGTTTATGACCTGTGAGTCAGAGGCCATCTGAGAAACAAGAATGCACAGTGGTGGATTTAGGGCTGTAATGTGAAGTCTTCAGTAGTCTTTATTATGTAGTTGCTGATAGGAATGCTCAAATTTGGTAGGGCTCTTTTTTTTTCTTTTTTTTCTTTTTTTTTTTTTAAAAAACCATTTATTTAATTTCATTTCCTGTGCATTGGGACAAAGGTATTAGAATCCCTGGAACTGAAGTTATAGACAGTTGTGAGCTGCCATGTGGGTGCTGGGAATTGAACCTGGGTCCTTTGGAAAAGCAGGCAGTGTTTTCTTAACCACTGAGCCATTTCTCCAGCCTAGGGCTCTTTTTTTTTAGTAGGATTTATTTATAGTTTTTGTTGGTGGTGGTGGTGTTATTTGAAAATACTTGCTGAAGTCATGGGTATAGCGTGGATATTAGAATGAAATGTGTATGTGTGTATATATTCATGGCTTTTTTCATCATCTACCTATTTCTTTTTTTTTTAATTTAAATTTATTTTTGAGATGGGATACCATTATGTAGTCTTGGTTGTCTCAGAACTTGCCTTTTGTAGTCTAGGCCTAAGTTGAACTCAAGAGATCTGCCCACCCTCCGCCTTCTGTAAACTAGGAGTAAAGATGTTTACCATTATGCCAGCTTTGCCTATCTCCTAAGGCTTGCCCACTTAAAAGTTTTTTTCTTGGCAGGGCTAGGCATGGTTGTGCTAGACTGTTCCCAGCACTCAGGAAACAGAGGCAAGTAGAAATATGAACTGGAGGCCATTCGAGATTTTACGGTGAGGACCGCAACACACATACACATGCTTTTTTTGGGGTGGGGCGAGGGAGTTGGGGGGGGTGCCCAGGCAGTAGCCAGTAATTCTAGATACTAGGTACTTAGGAAATTGAAGATTGCAATTCCTAGGTCAGTTTAGGCAATCTAGCAAGACCTGATTTCAAGATAAATTAAATGCTTAAAGGGTGTTAGCTTTGTGGTCGTGCTTGCATCACAGGAAGAAGTTCTGTGTCCAATACCTAGCACCACAAAATACATTTAAAGTAATTCTTTACATTGCTGTTTTATACTTGCTACTGACATTGTAGCGCATGTTAGATGGAGTCTTTATGTTGTTGTTTTCTTTTGTTTTGCTTTAATCTGAAGGAACCAGAGGTGTTAACCTATGTTTTAAAACTAACATTTGGTAGTGTTACAAACAGCTGTCACACTGCATAATTGTCACATCATTATGAGAATTACTGTTGCTCACTAATCTCTAGGTATAAGTCTGGATTTTAACTACATGTGATTGGAAAAAATTAGTTCTTGTAAGAGTTTATGCTGTGTAGGCCATCTGCTCTTTATTCCCAAATCCAAAGTGAAAAGTTAGCCATAGCATTCGCAAATCTGTTAATTAAGATTTGTATGGGAAAGGTGGGCTGAGTGAAGTCTTCAGTAACTTAGATTCTGTATGTACTGTGTGGAAGTATAAAATACATAGACATTCTCTTCATTTAATGGAAAGGAATCTTAGTTTCCAAGGGTGGTTGTAACCTAAAACAGTGTTGCCATGAACATAAACACACATCTGGAAATAGATTCTCAAAGAGGGATTGTCTAAATTAGACTGGCCTATGGGCATGTCTGGAGGGTGATGTCTTGATATGTTTGAAGACCCAGTCCACTGTGAGCATTTCCTGGGCTTGGGGTGGGGGTCATGGACTATATTAAATAGAGTGGAGAATGTGGCATAAGAGCTAAGCATGGGTGTAAAAATTCTCTTTCTTCTTGGCTGCAGCTATGTACCAGAAACTTTATTCATATAGGATCCTGTAACCTATAATACTGGAATTGTGGGTCAAGTAAACCCTGTCACCTTTGAAGTTGCCTTTGTCAGGATGTTTCAACACAGCAACAGAAAAGAGACAAACCAACCCAAATTTAAATTCTTTTAAAGAGACTACAGGTCAAAACTGAGGTCTTGTGATTATGACTTTAAACCTTGATTTGTCTTTATCTGTTGTGTTGCTGTTTCAAATACTCTGTCCCATTGTTCCCTCTTGGTTTAGCCCAAAATAAAATAGAAAGATATAAAAGTGGGACCAAGGAAACTGGAGAGATGACTTGGCAGTTAATATTTGTTCTTATATAGGAGGTGGGTTCAATTTCAAGCACCCCCTTGGCAGTTCACAACTGTCTATAACTCCAGTTCCAGAGGGATCTCATACCCACAGTTTCTGACCTCTTGAGTGTACCAGGCGTTTGAGTAGTACACAGACATACACATGAAAGAAAGTCTCATGCATATAAAGTAAATATAAAAAATTTAAAGGGTATTGATTTGGTTGGGGAGCAGAAGGAGGATAGGAGAGTGATAGAGTGTATTATATACACATGAAATTATCAAAAGACTAGAGATGTTTGGACTTAAAAACAGAAGTAGGGGCTGGAGAGATGGCTCAGAGGTTAAGAGCACTGGTTGCTCTTCCAGGGGTCCTGAGTTCAATTCCCAGCAACCACATGATGGCTCACAACTATCTATAATGAGATCTGGTGCCCTTTTCTGGCGTGCAGGTGTACATGAAGACAGAACGTTGTATGCATAATAAATAAATAAATCTTAAAAACAAAAACGGAAGTCATTGTAACTAGAGTAATCCTATCCATGTGTGAAGAAATGCTTGGTAGCCAAATGGATGTGTAATTATTCTGTAGGAAATTGAATTTAATAAAAATATAAATAAAAATACTGTAAAAGCAGTAATCCAAAAGAATTCAAGCCGGGCTCAGTGACTCTGCCTATAATCCCAGCATTCAAGGAGGCAGAGGCAGGCAGATCTCTGTGAGTTTGAGGCTAGTATGGCCTACAAAGTGAGTCCAGGACAGCCAAGGCTACACAGAGAAACCCTATTTCGAAAAACCAAAACTTAAAAAAAAAAAAAAATTCAAGGAAGTGGCTATTGACCTATGTTTCTGCGGAGTCTTTAGTTCGATTTTCATGATCTTTCTCTTGCTGTGACCACATGTATTTTTATAAGTAATTGTAATTACACTGAACATAGAATTTTTTGTAGGGAATGGCCCTCCACTTGGCTCTTCCTTGCACACATTCCCCAATTGTTGATATTCTTTGTAGTTATAATTTTCAGTGCCTTCACTGTTTGCATTGATATGCTGCTCCACCATTTAATTAACCATTCTTCAGTGGAATAAATTGCATTTTCTCTTGAGTTGTTTGCTTAAGGACAAATTCTCAAGGAGTGAGGTCACACAGTCAGAGAGTGAATATTTTGCTGGCAAAGGAATGCTTTTTTTTTAAACCCTACTAATTTAATGTTGATACTTTGAAATATGTTTATTTTGCTTTTTCTTCTGACTACATTAGTCATTAGATATTGGCACCAATGGTATCAAATGAGATTATAGATCTATCAAAGACCTTAGCAAGCCAGGTGCTGTGGTGCATGCCTGTAATCCCAGCACTCTGGGAGGCAGAGGCAGGCAGGTCTACAAAGTGAGTCCAGGACAGCCAGGGCTACACAGAGAAACCCTGTCTCCAAAAAGCAAAACAACAGCAAAAAGTTGGGCTAAAATAAAAACTTTATTTTAGAAAAAGAAAAGCATGTATTATATGGATTCTCTCTCTGTCTCTCTCACTCTCTCGCTCTCACTCTCTCTCTTGCTTTCGCTCTGGCTGTCCTGGAACTCACTTTGTAAACTAGAACTCAAAATATCCACCTGCCTCTGCTTTCAGTGCTGGGATTTAAGACATGTGCCATCATGTCCTACCTAATGTTTTCTTTTAAACATTTGTGGGTTTTTGCATAGTATGTGTGTTAGTAGGTCAAAGGACAGCTTGCAGGAATCAGTTCTCTCCTTCCTCCATGTGGTCCTAGGAATCATTTTCAGGTTGTCAGGCTTAGTGGCAGTTGCCTTAACCTGCTGATCCAGCTCACCAGCCCAAGTTTTTGCAGTCCAGCCTTTTGTCCTTTTCATGTGTCTCTAAGAGTAAAGTGGTTGACAAGGTACAGAAACACTGCCAGTGTGCACCTGTAGTTCTGTCAATACTGTGATTAATGATTGTTGTCTCTGTTGTTGAATTGGGAAAAGCTTGAGTTCTTGTTAATAATAAGTCATCATCGTCTTCCCAAAGTGTCTGATCTATTCTCTTCCTACCTATCTCTAGAGATTTTCCTCACAGTCCCACAGAATTGGAGACTATCCTAGCCTTGATTGATCTGATCAAGCATTCTAGCAGTAAGCTATGTGAGTAGCCTCCCTTCAGTTTTTAGAAGTTTGTAGACTAGGTGTCGCTAAGTCAGAGAACAACTTTGGGAAGTCTTATCTTCTGCAACCTTGGGTTCCAGGGATCAAACTAAGGTTGTCAGGCTTGTGTGGTAAGCACCTGTTAGCAGCTAAGCCGTCTCATGGGCCCCAAAGTTGAGGGTCTAGACTTGGAGTCTGTGTGGGTGGTAGAGCACTTGCTTAGTATTCTCAGCTCCTTAGGTTTGCTCCCCTGTACCACACTCCCAGACACAAGTACTCTATAACGAGTATAAAGGGCCAGGGGGATTCAGAGAGGAAATGTTCATAGAAAAGCAGCTCCAGCGCAGGAAAAGTCCAGTGGTCACACCACAGTTAGGTAACTTGTGTTGCAGCTCTGTTGATAACTTGCCTATTTTGCAAAATGAGTTGGGTTCTGTCCTTTATACGACAGAAAACTGGGAGTGGCAATGCTCTGGGAGGTGGAGGAAGGGTGACCAGATGTTCAGGAGCCCCTCCAGCTACATAGTAAATTTCAAACCAGCCTGGGCTATCTGAGATCTAGCTACATTGAAGGCTAAAGTGGGAGGATCTCCTTAGGCCCAAGAGTTGAAGACACCATCTCAGAAAAGGTATTGTCTTTCTTCCAATTAATGCCTTTCTACTTAAATATAATAATGTCTACTTTTGTTAATTGAAATCAGCGTTAATTGTATTTTCTGAAGTGGACTTGTATGGAAAATATCTTGGATATTTCGAAGACAAAATTCGAGTCATGTCACATGCATTTCATGTGATCTCCATGTCTGAGCTGTTTTAGCATTTAATTTTTAAATGTTTTATTGATTCTTCGTGAGTTTCAGTCCTACTCATCTACCCATCCCTCCATATCTGCCATCCAGCATTCCTTGCAAACCTTTCCCCTCAAAGAAAAACAAAACACAAGCAAAACCCATCCCACCATGGAAGTAGTGGTGTGTCACACAGTGTATCCTTTTCCCCTGAACAGCTTTACTTGCAGATGTTCATTGCAATGAGTCATTGGTCCGGTTCAAGGCCTCTGGCTTCTGCTACACTATCAATACTGGCTCCTCACCAGGAGTCCTCTGAGGTATCCTGTTATTGTCCTGTGTCATGGAGACCCTGCAGCTTTGGATCTGCAGGACCAGCCCCTTCAAAGACTCTAGCAGTTCATAGATGGGGTAGATATTGGGGTGTGCTAACTCAAAGCTCTGGATTTGGGCCTGGGTGGTAGCTGAGTTGTTCAGCCTGCTCGCTTGCACACTTTGCCACCAGGGCCAGCTCTCATGCCTGCAGCAGTTGGCAAAATATAGAGCTGGCTCTCCTGAACTCATGCCACCAGTGCAGGCTCTACTGCTCTTCCTGGGCTAGAGGCAGGCCAGCTTTGCACAGCCCTAGGACATCAACATGGCCCCAGGTGGAAAGCGCAGACCAGGAACAGCAATCTGCATGGTCTTTGGTGGTACCATCTCCACAGACTTCTGCTGCAGGGCCATGGACCCAGACATGGCTTTCTGTGGCAGCACAACCAGGACATCACCATGGCCTCAGGTAGCAGTGCCAGTTATTAAATCAAGCTGTTTCTCACTATCTCCTCTCTAAATAGTGCACAAACAGATGTACTTTCTCTCCCATCTCTCCACCACATACTTGCTCATCCTAGTGGCACATGGTGGCCTGCATGCCTGTTGGTGTCTTCCCTGTTTTGGCATTTATAACTGTTTGGCCTAACTCACAAGATTTCTGTCCTCAAGCAAATGATCACATTTCTTATCTAGATCTTTTTGTCATAAGCATTGCTTCATTCAAATAGTTAGCACCAGATCTCATCATAGATGGTTGTGAGCCACCATGTGGTTGCTGCGAATTGAACTCAAGATCCTCTGGAAGAGCACTCAGTGCTCTTAACCTCAGAGCCATCTCTCCAGCCCCAAGATGCTGCTGTCTTGATGATTCAAGTTCTATTCCTGGGTCCCAAATAGTGGAAAGAAAGAACATACTCAGACAAGTTGTCTGTGGCTTTTTTTAAAGTTTGAATACTATGTATAGGCTTAGATTTTTCAAAAACCTATTTTATTTAGGGTTCTTAAAAGTTTTTATCTTCCTTTCAACCTACTGACCAGAGATAAGGAGAAAGAAGGTTATTAGGAAAAGGGGGTTATGGACCTTTTTAGACGTAGTTCCTCGAGGCAATTCCATTCTTTGCTTAGATATAAGCAGTCCAGTCAAAAAGCAAACACCAAACAGCAACACAAATCAACAGCAGTGGCAAGGTTTAGCAGAAACAGCAAGACTACTGAATCAGCACCTGTCAGCAAAATCAGCAACTCCATTGGAGTGCCACAAGAAGTTCTGAAGCATTTCTCTCAGAGAAATAAAGTGTAGAAAAACAAAGACCAGCAAAGCAATGTGAACCTTACAAAGGAGAGCGATGCAAAAGCGTTGTTTCTGTCCTTAGGCTTCTGTTTATCCCTTCTCTGAGTCCACACAAGGCTGTTTTTCCAGCTGGCAAAAACAACGCCCCTTCCTCAAGACAGCTTCCAGCAAAACACCACAACCTCTCGTGTCTTTTTAGCTGACCAAGATCATGTGCCCTCTCACAAGTTTGTTTTTAATTGAGGATGAACCAAAAACATTTTCACATCCCATATTTGGGACCAAAACAAAAAACACATAAAAGAAACCAAAACTTTCACTATAACTATGTAAATTTTTGTCCCATGTTGGGTGCCAAATGTAGAAGACATTTAATGATTCGGGAAACTTTTCTATTTACCTGTTCTAGTTTCTGGACAAAAGACAAAAGACTTAGTAGAGTTATTACTAAGCTTTATTCTCAATAACTGGGCAGATATACTTTATAATAAACCTCTAAGCTGGTAGGGTTATTTTCCAGCCGCATGCCCCAAGTTACTTGCTAAATTGGTGCTGTCTGTGCTGTTTCTGCTTTTTAGCTCAATTCCCCGTGGCAGCATTCTTCCTTTCCCTCTTCCATCTTCTCTACCTTTTGCCACTACCAGAGACCCCAAGCACAGGAATGAAAGTTCCGCCTACCTCTCCTGAGAAGCTACAGGCTGTCCAGCTTTTTAATTAACCAATCAGAGATAATTGGGGAGCAAAGTTTACACAACATTGTTCAGAGAACTTATCAATACATTCATCCACACTTCAACCAGATCTTGGGGCCCAGAATTTAGCATTTGTATACATAGAGCACCAGCACCAGACCAAACTCTAAGTGTTGTCCTCTGACCCCAACACACACATGTGCACTGTATTCGGAGATAGTAGGTGTATGATCTCATACTAGAAATCAGATCCAGTCAAATACGTAATGCTTCATTTCATTTTTGATTGTTTATCGAGACAGGGTTTCTCTCTGTAGCCCTGGCTGTTCTGGAACTCTCTTTGTAGACCAGGCTGGCATCCAACTCAGAGATCTGTCTGCCCTCATGTGCTGGGATTAAAGGTGTGGGCCACTATACCTGTCTCCTTTTTCCTTGTCCAGGATGTCTCTGAATTCCTGGGCTCAGCAGATCCTCTTGCTTCAGTCTCATGAGTACTTGAGATTACAAATTTGTTCCACGCTGGTCATCTTTTTAAAAATAGCTTTAAAACACCATAATCTTAGCTCCCTTCACTGTGGATCACTCCTAGTTTCCTATGTATGCTGCACAAACACTCTACCAGTGAAATAAGCCTCCCCCACCCCCATTGATATAGGGTCGTATACACTGCCAAGATTGGCCTAGAACTCTAGATCTTCTGCCACAGCCTCCTGAGTGCTAGATTACAGAGGCATGCCACCTTGCCTAATATATCTTAATTGCTTTTAAGTGTACCATTCAGGGCTGGTGAGATGCCTCAGAGGTTAAGAGCACTGGCTGCTCTTCCAAAGGTCCTGAGTTAAATTCCCAGCAACCACTTGGTGGCTCAACCATCTATAATGAGATATGATGCCCTCTTCTGTCATGCAGGTGTACATGCAGACAGAACACTGTATACATAATAAATAAATCAATCTTTTTTTAAAAAGTGTACCATTCAGTGGTATAAAGTTTAGTTTACTTCTATGGTTGTATAATCATCAGTACCATTCATCTTCAGAAAATTTTATCTTTTAAAAGAGTTAAATGGTAACTCTTCATTCCTTTCTATCCCTGTTCCTGGCAGCTACCATACTATCTCAAGAAACCTTATGAGAAGAATCATAGCATTTGCCTTTTTGTGTCTGGCATGGTGCACATAGTATATATTACACTAACATGTGTTAAAATTTACCTCAAAGGTTGCATTTCTCCAAACTTTTTGTTTGCTTGTTTACACCTTTATTTTATATGATTGATGTTTTGCCTGCATGTATGTCTATCTGAGAATGTCAGATCTTGGAGTTACAGATGGTTGTAAGCTGCTGTGTGGGTGCTGGGATTTGAACCCAGGTCCTCTGGAAGAGCAGTAAGTCCCTTAACCACTGAGCCATCTCTCCAAGCCCCCTCCCTGCCGTGGTGTATATTTGTGACAGGGTGTTATGTAGCTCAGACTGGCCTTGAACACCTGATTCTCCTGCTTTTACTTGAAAGCACCAGGATTACTGATATGCATCATTGCCTGTCTCTGCTTTGGTTTTAGCCACTGTGAATAATGCTGTTAATGGGAATGATTGTAGTAATATAAATATCTTTTTATAGAACCTGCCTTTCAGTCAGGTGGCAGATAATTTTAAAAGTAAGAAAATAGTTGTATGTCCTGGGTTTTATGTAGCTGGTTAATGATAGAAAAATAGGCTGCAGCTGGACATAGTGGCATACCTGAAATCCAGGATTCAGGGGATGGAGACAAGAGGATTCAGTATTTCAGGGGTCAGCTTGCTATATATGAGATCCTGTTTTCAAATAAGGCAACTGAGTCCCTAATGTAATTTTGAAAATGTTTCTTCTTCTCCCTGCTTGCCCATCCTCGGCCACAAAGGGTCTCCAGAATGTTCAGCAATTCCAGACCAAACTGAAAACTGTTTAAAAGACCCTGGAATAGGACTCTAATCCCAGCATTCTGGAGACTGAAGAAGGAAGATTGCTTCAAGTTCAGGGATATGTAGTAAGTTCAAGCCTAGCCTGGGATACATAGAAACCTTGTCCAATTTCCCATCAATAAGCCATGGTAAAGAGGTGATGTTTTATTGTAAAAACAGGAATTAGAAGAGTTTAAATTATTTCTGAGAGGACCTATTTTGGGGTTTATATCAGCTAAATGGGAAGAGTCAGATCCGAAGCAGAATAGTTAGGACCTAGTTGTTACTGCTCATGACAATGGTTATGGCATCACCAGTGGACAGAGATATGTGATACTTTGTAAAATATTTTAGAGTTAGACTGTCAACATTTATTCTGATGTATTTTGTTTCAGAAGGTTATGCCTTAGTTCCAGAGACACCATAGCACAGTTGTGTCAGTGGCTGGAACTAGGGAGACCTGAGTTTCTCTTTTAGGAGAGCCATTAATTAGTGGTATGGAAAGTTCATAGTGCTCTGTTTCACACAGACACACTCACACAAATAAGCAAATGAAGTGACGATTATAGTTGACTAAGAAGACTAGAGTTGTTTTCTGATAGTCTCAGGCTTCTGGATTCTTTTGTAATAACAAATGTTTGGTGGGGGCATTAATGCTGCATACTGTTAAAAGGTTAAGATCGGTAAATCCAGACTGTGGCAGAAGTAGCCTCTCAGAGAACGCTCAGGGCATTTGTCATATTTCTTGATGTGAAAAATATTACCTTGGTGGAGACTGGAAACAGATGGTGTGCAGTTGGAGTAGACTCTGCTATTCCAAATAAACATTTGCTGGAACTGGGCTACAGCAATCCATATTTCACTTTTCCCTATTTACATTATCAGGTCAGCTGTGTTGCTGCTGCTTTTACTTGCATTAAGGTTATCAACAAGCTTTGATTGTTGGCAGGCTACTTACAGCATTTCTTTAAATATTAAAATAATTAGCACTGAAGAACCCCTTTCGTTATTTACTCTCCACACTCAGTGGCATACGATTGTTAATGTGTTCTTATGGGAGAGCTATCTAACAGTACCTGTGTGGATTGTCCAACAGCACTTTCTCATCTTGATTTTAACACCTCCTCACTGGGATGGCTTGTCTCAGGTTCTGTTGTAGCTAATCAGTTATTAGTATTAGCATCAGGTTCAGGCACACCTTCCAGATTCAGATTAGTGTTGTCTTTCTCAGGAGCCTTCCCTGCTGTGGAACAGTGGCCGCAAACCTGGAGTCTCAATCCTAGTAAGGCTATGGGGATGCCCCACCATGGCCAGGCAACACTGTCCTTTCCATCCCAGCTGTAAACAACCCCTTTTACTTGTTTGTTACTTGGTTTTGGCTAAGAGATGCCTTGCTTTGTTTGGGTGTTTTGTTTTGTTCTTAAAACAGGATTTCTTTGTGTATCCCTGGCTGTCCTGCCAGGCTGGCCTTGAGTTCAGAGATCTTTCTGCTTCTGGATGAAAGGTATGAGCCACCACTGCTCCCACTACCACCAGGCCCAAGAGACACTTTTAAATTGAGGAAGAAAGGAACATTTTATTGGTTTGGTTTCAGTAGTCCAGATTATTAGCTAAAACATCCATTGTACTTGATGTGTAATACCAGCTTTTTGCTCTTTTTTTTTTTTTTTTTAGTTTGTTGTGATAGGGTTTCTCTGTGTAACAGCTTTGGCTGTCTTGGACTTGATTTGTAGACTAGGCTGGCTTCAAACTCACAGAAATCCACCTGCCTCTGCCTCTGCCTCTGGGATTAAAGGCATATGCAACTATAGCCCAACTACCAGCTTCTTTTTTTAAATACTGAGCATAAAGTAAAAGTCAACAGGAAACAAGCGAACAAAAGAAACTGGGTGTAGTGGTACACACTTTATCACAGCAGTACTCAAGCCAGCCTGGTCAGCATGGTTCATTTAAAAAAAAAAAAAAATGCAAACAAAGCCTGGCTCAGTGGCACACACCTGTAGCCCAGCACTTAGGGAGGCAGAAGCAGGCATATCTCTGTGAGTTTTAGGCCAGCCTGGTCTACAAATCGAGTCCAAGGCTACACGAAGAAACCCTGTCTGGAAAACAAAAAACAAAAAGTTAGACCTGAGTCTATAACTCAGCAGAAGGATTAGAAGCTGAAAGTCTTCCTCTGTTATATAGTATATTCCAGGCTAGCCTGGGACTCACAGGATGCTCAAAAAAAAAAAAAAAAGTAAAAATTTAGTTGGCCCTGGAGACATGGTTCCGTGATATACTGCTCTTGCAAAGGATCACAGTTCAGTTCCCAGCACCCACATCAGGCAGCTCACAACTGCCTATAATTCCAGTTGTTCCAGACCCTCTGATACCTATGACCCTACGGGCAGAGGAGCACATACCTATACACACAGAAATTTAAAAATAAAAAGCTTTTTTAAATTACATATTTTTTTTAATTTATTTTTATTTTTCCATAGCCTCAATTTCTTCATTTTTATGCTGGTAAATACCAGGTCTTCTGCAAAAACAACGACCTCTGTGCTCTTAACCGCTGAGTCCAGCTTTCAGCCCCTAATTATTTATTTGTATTTGCTGTATAGTTGTTTTGCCTGTATATATGTTTATGTGTCACATTTATGCCTGATGCCTATGGAAGCCAGAAGAGTGCATTGGCTCCCCTGCAACTGGAATTACAGACAGTTGTAGCCACCATTTTGTTGCTGAGAATTCAAACCCAGGTCCTTTGGAAGAGCAGCTGTATTCTTAACCTCTGAGCTATCTCTCCAGCTCCCTGCCTTTGATTTTTATAGCGTCTAGGTGGTTTTTATCATCACTCATTTACTTGTGTTGAAAACAAGACTTAGGCAGGTGAAATCATTAGTCATGAGTAACAGGATGAGCCAAATCAGCCCTTTTACTCTCTATAGTCATTACTGTTTGAACGTGGGAATAAACCGTAGAGATGCTGGTTTGTAGGTAGTGAAGTAAACAAGAAGTGGGTAATGTGTCCTGTAGACTGTGTTCTTGAGGCTGGATTTTATCCACTGACAGTGATTTCAGGAGGCGAAGCATGCAACTCAGCGTTCTGGAGTTGGCCTGACCCATATTTGTTATCCTGCCAAGTGCTGAATGTTAAAACACATCTATCTGACGGCTGAGCCTCCAGCCTTGGCACCCTTGCTGTAAAGACAGGTGGTCTGAGGAAGATGCCCTCCAGGTTGATGCACACTGTACATAACAACAGTGAGAGACAACTGTCGGTCCCTTCCTTCCCACCCCTCCAGAAGGCCGGGTCCCAGATGGAAGAGCTGGAAACACGTCAACTCTTCTCTGAAGGGCATTGAGAAAACACTGGCAGGAAGAAAAAGGCAAGCGTAACAGCTCATTAGTCCACTAATCAGATAGGACGACCATCAATTTCACAAAGAAAGCACCCTGACCAGGGACAGCACGTTTTCAGCAACTAACCTCATAGTTTTCAGAACACTGTGGGTTTTGTTAGAGGGGTTGTTACATGAGGTGTGGAGCTTGGCTTTTATTTATAGATCTCTTTCCAAAATATACCCACTACAAACTGAAACATAAAATAGTATTTGGGGACATCTTTCCCTTCAGAACATGTGAATATGCTAAGATGGGCCTTGTGATTTGTATGAACATGCTGAAATATGCCATCTTATTAACTGTGATCCTACAAGAAAGCTTTGAATTTACCTCTCATTTAAACTTTTTCTGTGGGTTTTTTGCACTTGAAATTAAAGTCAGCTGCTACTACAGTGCTTATGTTTTTAAAAAAAACAGGAAAGGGATATAGTTCAATTTAAAGATGAGCCTGCTAAATAACCAGTTATTAATATGTTCTCTTGGGTAAGAAATACATTTTTAAAGATTTATTTATTTAATATACAGTATTCTGTCTGCATGTGTGCTTACACACAAAAGAGGGCACCAGATCTCATTATAGATGGTTGTAAGCCAACATGTGTTTGCTGGAAATTTAACTCAGGACCTTTGGAAGAGCAGCCAGTGTCCTTAACCTCTGAGCCATCTCT
The DNA here is from genome assembly GCF_030254825.1 of Meriones unguiculatus. Classification (NCBI taxonomy): domain Eukaryota; kingdom Metazoa; phylum Chordata; class Mammalia; order Rodentia; family Muridae; genus Meriones; species Meriones unguiculatus. The sequence goes on along the minus strand of NC_083352.1, from coordinate 124,447,266 downwards.
CCAAACCCTGAGAAATAAATTTTTTGTTTGTTTTTGGAGGCAGGGTTTCTCTGTATATAGCCTTGGCTGTCTTGGAACTCACAGTATAGACCAGGCTGACCTCAAACTCAGAGATCTGCCTGCCTCTGCCTCCCAAGTCCTAGGATTAAAGGCCTGCACCACCACCATCCAGCAAGAAATAATTTTTTAAAAAATGTTTTTTGAGTCAGGGTTTTGTCTCATGTAGCCCAGAATGTTCTATAGCTAGACTCTGGCTTTGAGCCAGGTAGAAACAGGAGCTCAAAACAAGTAATCCCCAGCTGTGAGATTGCCTGGAACTGGAGTTAGAGATGGCTGTGAACTAGGAAATGAATCTCTGTCTTTTTTAAGAAGAGCCCATGATCTTGACTACAGAGCCATCTCTCCAGTCCCCACTTACATCTTTTTTTTTTTTTCCCACGTTCATTGGTGTTTTGTTTGTGTTTATGTCTGTGGGAGTGTTAGATCCCCAGGAACTGGAGTTATTTTATAGACAGTTGTGATCTGCCATGGGGGTGCTGGGAATTGAACCCAGGCCCTCTGGAAGAGCAGCCAGTACTCTTAATAGCTGAGCCATCTTTCCAGAACCTCCCACTCCCACCACAATCTTAAGTTTTATTCTAAGGCCTGCAAGGTGGCTCAGCTAGTAGGGTGTTGACTGACAAACCCAACAATCTGCGTGTGATCCTCAGGACCCATATAGTAGAAGGAGAGAACTGAGTCAGGAAGTTGTCTTCTGACCTCCACACATATCATGGCACAGCACGCACACACAAAATTAAAACAAAAAGACTAATTAGATTCTTAGAAGGTCCTTTCCTGAAGTAAGGTGTCATTTACAGAGCTAGCTGTTAGGACATGGACCCTTTGAAGCACAGTCTTCTCTTCCTCCCCCACCACCCCACCCCACAGGGTTTCTCTGTGTAACCCTAACTATCATGGAACTCTCATTCTGTAGACGAGGGTGACCTTGAACTCAGAGATCTGCCTGCCTCTTTCTCCCTGAGTGTTGGGATTAAAGGTGCGTGCCACCACCGCCCAGCTTGAAGCATTATCTCAACTTTCAAGTTTTCTGGGAATTAGGTTCAATGCCAATTGTTGTTTTTATTCTTTTATAGAGAGCTTTGACCTTCATTTCTTTTATTCTTTGCAGTTGGTTGTGAGAAAAGGGTGCCAGCAATGCCTGGATCGCCTGTGGAAGTGAAGATACAGTCAAGATCCTCACCTCCCATCATGCCACCCCTCCCACCAATAAATCCTGGAGGACCGAGGCCAGTGTCCTTTACTCCTACAGCATGTGAGACCTCTTAATTAAGTTGAATTCATGATTCAGAGTCATAATTTAGATCTGAGTGACTGGCTTACATTAAACCTTCAATATCTATCATTCAACATGACTAAAATATAAGTAAGGGCCAGTATATCGATGCATTCCTATAATCTCAGCCTGTAATCCCAGCACTCAGAGGAACTAGAATTCTAGGCCAGTCACTTGGAGTGGCACATGCCTTTCATCTTGCCATGTAGGAGGCAGAAACAAGTGGTTTTCAGTGACTTTGAGACCAGCCTGGTCTATGTAGTGAGTTCCAGGCTGGTTGAACTACTTAGTGAGTCCCTGTTGCCAAAATAGGGGTAGGGAAGGGCTATTTTAATGTGGCCTCCAAAAATATATAAAGATTGACTTGATTTTTATTGTATGCGACAGTTTCACTATGTAGCTGGATATATTGTAATTTGAAAAAAATGTGAAAATGTAGTTAGGTGGTGGTGGCAGCACACACCTTTAATCTCAGCACTTAGGAGGCGGAGGCAGGTAGGTCTCTGAGTTCGAGGCCAGTCTGGTCTATATTTCAAGTTCTAGGACAGTCAGGGCTACACTGAGAAACCCTGTCTCAAAAAACAAAACCGTGAAATGTGATTATACAATTTCATTTAAAAGGCTTTGAAAAGCTTCTATATATTGTCAGGGTGGCTTACAAGCACAATAATGTGCTGTTTTTATGGATTGCTTCAAAGAGGGCAGCTCTGGTCAGGATGGATCTTTCTGTGGAAACAAAGAAATGAAAGATGATTGCAGCTAGTTTTATAGATTGGTGAGGTTAAATGTGGAGCTCTTTCTAGTAGTTTTAGTAATCTCTTTGAATGGAAGATAGAATTGTTCTGTCCTTTTTTTATCTCAGCCCATTAGTTTTTTTATTAATTCAGCACCATTTTCCTGAAAATCTACCCTTTGCTATGGAATAAACAAAGTAGAAGAATATGTAGCAGATAGCTCGGTGGGTGAAGGTGCCCACTGCTAAGACTGACAACCTGAGTTTGATCCCCAAGACCCATGTTGTAGGAGAGAACTGACTCTTGGAGCTCAGAGGACTCCACATTCACTGTGGCATATGCACAAACTTGGTTGCACACTCATGCTAAATAAATGTAGTGATGGTTTGCAAATACTGTATGGCAATCTCATATGACATATATCTGTAATGCTCGAGGGAGAAAGAACGCCCAAAGCTGGTGTGGTGGTGCACGGCTGTAATCCCAGCACTCTGGGAGGCAGAGACAAGCAGATCTCTGTGAGTTCGAGGCCACCTGGTCTACAATGCGAGTCCAAGACAGCCAAGGCTACACAGAGAAACCCTGTCTCAAAAAACCAGAAGAAAAAGTGGTGGGAAGAAAAGGACTCTAGTTCAGGTCTGTCTCAGAAAGCAAAAACCAAGCAAAAGGAGACCAATCTAATAAGGCCTTGCAAATATACAAAGTAAAGAGGGTAAAAAGTGGTTTTGTGCATGCAGATTTCTGGAACTCATTCTCTGGCTGTCCTTGAATTCACAGAGATCCCCCTGCCTCTGCCTCCCAAGTGTTGGGAATAAAGTGTATACCACCACACCTGGTGTACCTTGAAGTAAAGCAGCATTATCCTATACCAAAGAAAAGTTCTTAGGTCAAGAGATAGCCAAGCTCAGGATGTAAAGTAAATAAATAAATAAGCTTATTAAAAAAAGATGACACTAAAAAAGAGGGAGAGACATAATCGAGCTTTATAAGGTAAAGAAAAGTTTTATGGTTCTGATTTGAATACTGCTCTGTTCAAAAAGAAGGAATGGAGATAAAGAATTGACTGGGTCATCATTCTTGTAAATGTAGTTTTATTACCTAAGTAAAGGTTAACGGCTTGGCTTTTTAAAACACAGCTGAAGTCATGATTTAAATTATTTTCTGTGCTTTGACGTTTGCTTGCTTGATTTTTGTTTGTTTTGATTTGTGGTCTCACGTAGCTCACTGGTCTTAAACTCTGTACATCCCTGCATGATCTTGAAATCTTGATGTTTTTGTCTTTACCACAGGAATTTGCCCCCACCTCCCACTTTGTTTTGTTGTTGTTGTTTAAGATAAGGTTTTATTCTCTAGCTCAGTCTGGTTTCTAAGCTGGAATCATCTGTCTCCTGTGTGCTGGTTGCAGTCACACCTTCCATATTTGTTGTTGTTTGTTTTTGGTTTTTTTTTTTTAATAATAATTTATTCTTGTTAGATTTATACCTCCCTCCCTTCCTCCTTCTTTCCTTCCCTTCCTCCTTCTTTCCCTCCCTCTCTCCTTCCCTCCCTCCTTCCTGCCCTCCTTCTCACTCTGTATCCCTGACTGTCATTGAACTCACTATGTAGACTTGTCTGGCTTCTTACTCACAGATGTATGCCACCAGGCTGAGCACAGCTAGCTACATTTTAAAGCCATGGATGTGATTTTCAAATCTGATCAAAAGTTAGGTGCTAGTTAATCTCATTTACTATTCAGTTACAGAGGAGTTTTTCGTTTTTTGTTTTTTAATCCTTTCTTATGTGTATGGGCGGGTGTTTTGTCTGCACTATTTTCATGCCCTTAGGGGCCAGAGGAAGGTCTCTGATACCCTGGAACTGGAGTTACGTATAGTAGTGAGCAGCCATGTGGGTGCTAGTAATAACACCTGGGTCTTTTGGAAGAGCAGCCAGTGCTTTTAATCCTGCGTCATTTTTACAGTTCCTAAAGCAGATTTTTTTTTTAACTTAATGCCACTAAGAATGTGGCTTTAGAGCCTGGCGATGGTGGCACATGCCCTTAATCCTAGCACTGGAGGCACAGGCAGGTAGATCTCTTGAGTTTGAGGCCAGCCTGGTCTACAGAGAAACCCTGTCTCAAACAAAACAAAAAGAAATAGAAAAGGAATGGCTCTCTCTCTCTCTCTCTCTCTCTCTCTCTCTCTCTCTGTGTGTGTGTGTGTGTGTATGTATGTATGTATGTATGTGTATATATATATGTGTGTGTGTGTATATATATATATATATGTAAATTTAATCCTGAGGTTTTCCAAATTAAAACTGCCAAGAAGTAACTACTGATAATAGCAGGAAAACTGGAATACTGATTAATCGTGTTTATCATAATTTGATCAAAAATAAAGAATGGGAGATGCTTCATGGAGTTTAAGTGGTGCCTCTTCCTACTTCTCCTCCTACTCCTCCTCTTCTTTCTTCTTTTCCTTTTCTTTTTTGTATATATGGAGTCTTGCTATGCTGGTCTCGATCTCTAGTCCCATGTGATTCTTCTACCTCAACCTCTGAGCAGCTAGGAACACTCCTAACTTTAGAAGGTACTTTCCTCAATGACTAAGAATTTTGCATTATTCAATCTGCCAAAACAAGAGGAAAGCTACTCTAACAGACATTAGTATTTTGAATGGCCAAAGATTTTGATGCAGAATTAGGTCATAAAGATAGAACCTTAAATGTCTCTGACATTAATTCTGTTTCTCTGATGGTATTTCTTGCATGCTAATTTGTAGCTGCTTGGCTTCTTTGAGGTTCTCAAAATGGGAAGATATATAATGAACAGGAAGTTGAATGTGGTTATGCCTATAATCAATGGTATTCTGGAGGCCAAAGCAGGAGTATCATAGCAAGTTCAAGGTGATGGTGAAAGACCCTGTCGCAGAAGAAAGGAGGGAGGGAGGGAAAGAAAGAAAGGGGGGGGAGGGAGAAGGGAAGAAGGAAGGAAGGAAAGAGAGAGAGGGAAGGAAGGAAGAAAGAGAGAGAGAGAGAGAGAGAAAGAAAGAAAAAGAAAGAAAGAAAAAGAAAAGGAGCTCTGGGGAAAATGAGTCAGGGGTTAAGAGCACTTTTTGGTACTGCAGAGGACTGGGATTTATGTCCCAGCATTCACATGGCAACTTAAAACTGACTATTAACTCCAGTTCGGAAGAGATCGAGCCACCTCTTCGGGATCTTAAGGGCAAGAAAAAGTAAAGGTATGGGTTTCCTGTCAATCTCCAGCTTACCTCAAGCACTCTGGTTATTGAGACACTGTCTCATATAGCTCAGGCTGTATCTGAGGATTTGATTTTGCACTCTTAATTCTTCTGTGACCTCTAAGTGTTGGGTGTGCTCCACCATGCGTGGCTGGCGTCTGTTAAAAACATCCTAATACCGCCTTTGGTGTCTGTAGTTAAATGCTCCTCTGTCCCTGTGATTCCTCCCCCACTCCCCCCAACATGGACTCACTGTAGTCAAGTGTCCTTGAACCTGATATCCTCCCTCAGGCAAGTGCGGGATTCCACGTAGGCACTGCTATAGCTGGCTTTTTCCTGTTCTGTGTAGTACTCTGTGGTGATTGTGTGTGTGTGTGTTGTATCTGCTTGTTTGTTTTGTAAATAATGCTTTTAATTAATCTTTGAAAATTTTCTACAATATATTTTGATTGGATTCAACTCTCACTCAATTCCTTTCGGATTTTTTTCCCAACTGTTCAACTTTATCTTCTCTCTTGCTCACTCTGTCTCTGTCTCTTGCTCACTCTTGTTTTCACCCTGTCCTCTTTCTCACTCCCCTCTTCAGGCTAGTTTGTGTTGGCTGATTACTTCTGGGGATGGTTGACATACCAGGTATCACTATATTGAGGAAAACTGACTACTTCTCCCAGCAAGAGTCAAATGGCAATAGCTGCTCGTTGAGGACATGGGTGGGAGGACAGAATGGGTATGGATGGACTTTGTGCCCAGCTCACTTCTTCTTTCCTCTTCTATGCTGAAATTTTGTCTGGCTTGATCTTGTATGCGTATTCACAATCAATCTCTATAAATTAATATGTGTATCTGCCTTATTGTATGTGAAAAACAGTTTCCTTGAATATATCCACCATCTCTGGACCTTACAGTCTTCCTCATAGATTTCCTAAGCCATGAGGGGAGGAGTGTTAATATAGACATCCTCTTTAGGGTTGAACATTCTGAAATCTCTTATTCTGTGCATATTGACCAGTTGTGGGTTTCTGTGTTAGTTGCCATCTGCTGCAAGGAGCTTATCTGATGAGAGTTGAGTGATGCATTCATCTCTACATATAAAAATAAGTCATTAGGAATAATTTTATTGCCATGTCCATTTAGCAAATAGTAGTAGTAGGTTTTCCATTAGGGCTCATGAACAATCTAACAATAGGATTTTAGCCTTGTTGACAGTATCAGATACAGGTTCTGTCATATGGAGGAAGCCTTAAGTCCACTCAAAAAGTGATTGGTTACATCTATAACATTTATGCCAGTGAGCATGCCTTGCCAACAAGGTCTTTATTTGTAGCTTTCAGAGTTCACAGCTGGTTTCAAGACTGATGATTTGTTTTCTTCTTTAGTAGCATACATAGCACTCTCTCAACACTATGAACACTAGGCAGTAAGGATGAAGCTTCTACCAACTAGATTTCTCCGTGTTTGATGACTCCTGTATTGGTGTCTCCAGCAGTAGGGACTTACAGAAAGTTCTAGATGGCAACAAATACCATTGGCAGTAGCTTTTAATGTTTGGGGTTAGGGTGGTCTCTGGACCCCATCATCTAACAGCTTAAAAAGAGGTAAGCCAGGAGTTTTATTTGGTAGTGTCAGAGTAGCTCCATTTGAAGTTTTTTCTATATGTGTATATTTTAGGAAGCTTCTACAATAGTAAGCTTCTGTATGACCTTTCCAAAGTTCTTTAATGTTAGTTATTCCTCCTGTGCTTTTTCTTCTACACCGCTTTCCCACCCCATTTATTTACTTTTTTGTTTGCTTGCTTACTTTGAATGGAATGTCACTGTGTTACCAAGGCTATCCTCAATTCCTAAGCATATACATTTTATCCCATTCTGGCCCTCTGAGTAGCCATAACTACAGTACAAGCACATATATTTTAACATTTGTACAATATTCTGTTACCATTTTTTTTTGTGACAGTCTGTCTTTGTACTTGTCTCATTGAGGGTGGAAACGATGTTTTTACACTAAAATTCTTTAGAGAATTCAAATGAATAAACGAAAGAGAGCATAAAGGTGAAGAAGTCAGCAAAGGCTCTTAAGCTCTGTACTTCAACTAAATCTTGTCATTCTGGCTTTCTTTTAGTAAGCAATGGCATCAACCATTCCCCTCCTACCCTGAATGGTGCCCCATCACCACCACAGAGATTCAGCAATGGTCCTGCCTCTTCCACATCATCTGCACTAACAAATCAACAGTTGCCAGCTACTTGTGGTGCACGGCAACTCAGCAAGTTGAAACGCTTTCTCACTACTCTGCAGCAGTTTGGCAATGACATCTCACCTGAAATTGGAGAGAAGGTTCGGACTCTTGTCTTAGCATTGGTGGTAAGTACAGCCACCTTCATCGAGCTGCCTAAGAACTTGTGATATTTCTGCTCATTCTCAGCGTACATACTGTAGACTAGATTTGTTGTTTCTCAAAATTTCTAAAATTGCTGAATTATAGATTTCATAGCAGTAATTATTTGTCAAAACATTTAATAAGACACACCTTATTATTTAAGGTGCTGATATAATTCCAGTAAGCAGCTTTGGATTTAAACAGCTTTCGGCAGTCCTGCCAAGGTCCAACCACGTTAATAGAAGGTTGTTTGTACATCAGCATAGTCAGTAGCTGGTGCATTATTTGCAAAACAATTTTAATTTTCAAAACAATATTTTGTAAAATTAGAAGTTTCATGATCTAAATAAATAGTATCTAAGCAGTTATATTGTTTAGTTTTTTATACATAGTTTCTTTGGTCTTCTTTCTATGCTGTTCACAGTGAGCCTGCTTGCAAAAAATTAACTTTCTATATTGCCATCTGGGGTGAATTTAATATTCTCAACTTAAAAGGAAAGTGCTGCCAGTTCTCAGGTGTTTCCAAATGAAAAACTGTAAGATTCATTCCTGATAGAAGCATTCTGTGTTTTTTCCTGCATGTTAGCTTTTATTTATGATGAAAAGATGAATTATTGTACTGGAACTTCAAATTAGAATTTAGGAAACCCCAGGGGATCTTCAGTATACTTGAGGGCGGGAGACAGTATAGTTGGTAGAGTACTTGTCATGTCCACAGCCCTGGGCACAGTACAATCCCAGCACTCTGTATGTTTAGGCAGAAAGATCAGCGTACAAGATCTTCCTGAGTTACATAATTTCATATTAAATTTCAGTTTCAGTCCAGCGAGCTGTATATGAGAGCCTATTTCCAACCAAAAACATAATAGGCTTTCATGCAGGGGAACCAGCCTTGAACTTTATGTGGTCTAGGACCTCTGAACTCTTGATTCTCCTGCTTCTACCTATTTAGCACAAGAATTTCAAGCATGCATGAGCTACCATTGTTTTGTTGTACTGCTTTATTATACAATAGTTTATACAATTTGGCTTTGACAAACATTTGAATTTTTTATATTTAGGGTCAGTGTATCAGGGGTCCCTAATACTACTACATGTTTGTAGATTGTTATCTTCTCCAGACTTGACATGTGGTGGTACTCACAGCCAGCATTTATTCCAGAGACACAATAAAAACAGACAGGTAGAGTGTAAAGGGGATACACAAGGGCAGAGTCTAGAGGTATCCATGCACCAGCTTCCTTAAGTTCTCCCCTTCCGTGATTACACAGGCACACTCTCCCTTGAGCAGAGAGACTAGATGCGAGCTTCTGCCCAGAGAGCCTGCACTGCTCAAGACTTCTCCTGGGGCTGGGTCTTGTTGGCCATCTATGCCTACCTTAGAATCCAATATTTTAGCATAACCAGAAACAGTGAGCCACTTCTATCACTTAGAGAAAGTGAGGTTGTATGTGTGTGTTTATTTAGAGAAAACCTACTTGTTAGTCAATTTAAACTAGCATTATTGAATTGAGACTAACTTAACCTTTTTAAAGTTTACTTTCTTGTATTTGTATGAGTATTTTGGTTTATATGCATGCATGCATTTCATGTGTGTGAAGTGTCAGAAGAGGCCAGAGGCATGTGATGGGTCTCTTGAGATTGGAGTTATGGATCATTGTAGCTGCCCTGTGGGTGCTGGTCCCACATGGTCCCTCGGAAGAGCAGCCAGTACTCATAACTTTGAGCCATCTCTCCAACCCAAGATTTATTTATTTTTGTTTTATATGTATGGGTGTTTCACCTGCATATATGTCAGTGTACCATGTACATTGTAGTGCCCAAAGGTTCGGAAGAGGGTGTCATAGACACAGGATCTCCTTTGCTCATGTTTTGTTGGTTTTCCTCAGCTGAAAGCTTTTCCAGCTGTCACTTTCTGTGCTACTTTCTCTATGGAGCTTCTTGGTCTGAAAGCCCATTTTATCACTTGTTCATGCGGACGCTCCCATTGTTATGCCTCCACCACCATTCAGCTTCAGAATGATGACTCTCCTGTAGCCCACGCTGAATTCACTCTGTAGCTTAAGATGACTTTTTGCAACTTACTTTTCTCTACCTCCCCAGGACTGGAATTATAATCATGGACCACTATGTTCAGCCTGGGTACTACTAGGATCATATTCAGGCCTTCACGTATGCCAGGCACTGTACCAGTAGAGCTACACCCCCAACCCTTTCATGGTTTGGCAATGATGTAATGAATGTGCAATGCTTTTTAAAGGACAAGGCATCTTCTGTCATCTGTGTACAGCGTTTGTTTATCCATGTGTGCTGTATGAGGAGCACTAGGTTGTTGCTTCTGCCTTGTCAGTTAGTCAAAGTTTTACATCATTGTAGATGTTTTCCCATCCAGTTTCAGATCAACTGACAGTTTGGCTTTCATGTAGAACTGCCTCCACCCCATTTTTTTCCTATTTTTATTATATTTAAAAAATTTATTTATTTAGTGTATGGGTGTGTTCTAAGGGTTCTGGCACCTTCTTCTGGCGTGCACAGGCACCAAACACATGTTACATGTACATACACACAGATAAAACCTTATATACATTAAACAAAAATAAATATTTTAAAAATTAAATATTAAGTTAAAACTTTTAATGTTTTCAGAATTGTCACCTTAAGAAGTTAATTAGAAACTGGGTTCAGTGAAAATGCATGTCATCCAGCATGGCGACAGCACTTTCACCTGTGGGGCTGTCCTACCAGCCCAGGACCTTCAACTATCGTGTCTTGATCAGTGGCTAGTATACAGGCAGTGGTATAGATCTATAGGTACACTTTATCAGTGTGAGTTTCATAAAGTGTTAACAGTGGGAGAGATTAAAGAAATGGCCCATTGTATTTAACTCTTCTAATTTTTTTAGCTTAAAAATTTGTAATTTCATGTGTGTGAGTACTTTGCCTCATTGTGTATCTGTGTACCACATGCATACCTGGTCCTTCAGAGGCCAAAGGAGGGTATTAGATCCTCTAATGCTGGAGTTACAGCTGGTTGTGAGGTATCCTGCGGGTGCTGGGAATCAAACCAGTACGCTTAACTGCTGAGACATCTCTTTATCCCTTTAATTTGCTTTTGCAACTTTGTTAGCCTATAATTTATTTTAAAAATTGCAAAGGTATGCATTAAATAATTCATTCCAGCACTCAGTAAGCTGCTGTTCCAGGCCAACCTGGATGTCAGATAGACCCTGTCTCCACAGGCAAGCAAAAGTTAAAATGCTTTCAGGTCTGGGAGCCTATCTTGATCTCTGCATTTTATCTCCCAAGTCCATTGTAAATGTTCCCTTGACTAAGTCTAACATTTTACCTTTCAAATTTTCTCTCTCTCCAAGATTACCTTTTCTGAGCCTTAGAAACAAACAAACAACAACAAAAACCTATTGGGTGGTTCAGCAGTTAAGAGCACTGTCATTCTTCCAGAGGTTCTGAGTTCAACTCCCAGTTACCACATGGTGGCTCACAACCATCTATACTGGGATCTGAATCCCTCTTCTGGCCTGAAGGTGTACATATGTAAAATAAATAAATCTTTAAAAAAATCTATTAAACTGGGAGGTGGTGGGATGTACACTCTTTAATTCCAGCACTGGGATGACTCTCTTAGTTCGAGGACACCCAAGGCTACACAGAGGAACCCTGTCTTGAAGAAGCCATTCCAGGTAGGGCCAGATATAGTAGCGCACGCCTTTAATCCCTGCACTCTGGAGACAGAGGCAGGCGGGTCCCTGGGGGCTCACAGGCTAAGGCTACGTAGTAAGACTGTCTCAAAAATCAAAACAAACAACATTCTTAAATTTATTTATTTCTTGTGAATGTGTGTATACTTGCACCACTGTATATGTGTAAAAGTTGAAGAACAACTGCGGGAGTGGAGCTCAGGTTTGGCAGTAAGGATCTTTACCCACTGAGCCATCTCACTATTATAAATGCAGAAAACTTAGCAGTCTGATTTCCTGCTGGACTGTGCATTCCTTAGAGAAGGAACAAAAAACAAACAGTTATGTTCTTGATGATTTAACAGTTGACTGAAGGCAGTCTGGTATGACAGCTCATTCATCTGAGATGCAGCCTTGAGTCTCCCTCTTGCATGCGTCGCTTACTCTCTGCTACAAATTTGTATTATCACTTTGTCCATCTATAGGGAAATTTCAGATCATTCCTTTGGGCTTTCCATATATTTTTAATCTACTTATTTTTGCTGAGTGTGTCCAGTTTTGGATGTTGAATATTATTTCTCTTTCCAGAACTCAACAGTGACAATTGAAGAATTCCATTGCAAGCTCCAGGAGGCTACAAATTTTCCTCTTCGTCCATTTGTGATTCCATTTCTCAAGGTAATTCTGAGAAGTATTCACTGTAATTTATCATCATCTCTGTGATCTCAGTGAAGGCAGTTTGCTGCATTTTCATATCTTTGTTTTATTTGGGGCTGTAAGGTAAGCAGGTTGTAAATTTGGCCTCATACATAATGAGAATAATTTCTGTTTGCAAACACTGTAGCTAGCAAAACAGGCGCAAATAAAGAAATAAAGAGGGAAGAAAGAAAACTGGAGGTATGCAAGTTTGTGGAAGGGGAAGAAGTACCATTAAGTCTTTTGGATGTGGTCTGAAGAGGAAGAGCATATGTTATCTGAGAGGAGACCATTTACAGTTGTGTCAAAAAGATGTGAGAAGGCAGTGGTTCTGTTTCCTCAAACCCCAGATAATACAGTCTACTTAATGTGCTATAGAATTACTGTTGCCTGGAACATACTTTTTGGACACATAGTTCTAAATTACCATGCTTACTTTCTTAATAAGGTTTTATTACTATGAAGAGACACCGTGACTATGGCAGTAAGGCCATACCTACTCCAGCAAGGCTATACCTAATAGTCTACTCCCTATGGGTCAAGCATTCAAACATGAGTCTATGAGGACCACTATTAAATCACCACACTTTCTTAAAAGTATTTTTATTTTGAGGTAATGTTATGCTCATAGATGAGCTATAAAGGGATACAGTAAGGTTTCTTTATGGCCCCAAGCAAGTTTCCCAAACAGTAGTATTTCACAATTGTGTCCCTCCACCCTTTTTCAGATATTTAGGGAAAAAAAAAAAAAAAAAAAGCTGTAGGTGTGATATATCTAAATTTTTCCTGGGCTGGAGAGATGGATAAGAGGTTAAGAGCACTGGTAGTTCTTTCAGAGGTCCTGAGTTCAGTTCCCAGCAACCACATGGTAGCTCACAACCATCTATAATGTGATCTGGTGCCCTCTTCTGGCATGCAGGCAGAATACTGCATAAATAGTAGATAAATAAATCTTTAAAACACACACACACACACACACACACCCCTCATATTGAATGCCCCTTTCTTCTACGTCCTTTGTATTTAAAAAGAATTTTCCTTTTTCTTGATACTAGGGATATCCAATCTTGGGCTTCAAGCATGCTAAACAAATGATCTCTCAAGGAGCTGGGTTGGGCTGGAGAGATGGCTCAGTGGTTCAGAGCACAGTCTGTTCTTCCAAAGGTCCTGAGTTCAATTCCCAGCACCCACGTGGTGGCTCAAGGAGCTCTTCCAGAGCCGTTAAATCAAGATGCTAACATTCAGACAATACTTGGTGTCTGATATACAGACTATCTCTACTAGCATCCCATTAATGCTCTTTATAGAAAAGTTAAGCCTATGTATGTTTGTGTGGTATAATCAGTTGGTGGATTCCATAGTCGTACAAAACAGTCTGGTAAAAGGATTTGGGAGAAAGGCCCTTTCTTCTCATAGTCACTCAAGACCACAGGCTGAGGAAAATTCCAGAGTCTTTAACCTGTGGCTTTCTAGATGATTGAGCACAAAATCCGTTAGCTGATGGCCAAGAGGGATTGAAATAGAGGGAAAGAGCTAGAGAGAATGCTTGCATGAAGGGTTTTGAAGGACACAGACCTGTGTGCCTATCTTTCTATGTCTCTATGTGTCTCTATCTCTCCATTGGCCAGGACTCAGTCACATGGTGCTACCTAATTACAGCAAATGATAGAAAATCTAAACTAGATGTTAGGAGAAAGGGGCTTGTTACATGGCTCATTAGTTTCTGCCACAGATGCTATTTGTGGGCTGTTTCTGTTCCACTTACCTACTGGCCTTTTCTCAGCTGAAGTATAGGGAAGCCTTTATGACCTTTCCCTAGTGGAATTGTCTTCCTGGTACATCCCAGTGATATAGCTTCTGTGCCTGTGTGCCTGTTTTTTCTGCTCTGCTAATATATGTAGTATCTGAAAGGGCTTGAGGAACAGGTAGCCACTATAAGGAACAGAAGGGAAAATGTGGCCCTGAGTCATGGCATTAAAAGACATAAATACAGGATTCTTTTCTGCTCCAAACACCAATTCCTACTCTAGATGTCCTTGAAAAACGCTTTTGTGTGAAATATATGGCACTATTAATGCTTGTGCCATTTCAGAAATGGAAAGAGATGCATTTGAAAGACTGTTCTTACTATATTGCCTGGAACTTGCTCTGTGGACCAGGTTAGCCTTGAACTCACAGATATCCACCTGCATTTGCTTCCCCAGTGCTGGGATTAAACATGTGTGCTATTTCACCTTTCCCAAGTGAAGAACCATGTTTTTTGTTGAATGTGAGGAGTGTGGTTCTGGGTCTATATTTAATCATGGCTCTGCGATAAATATTAGTATTACTCTAGAACAGTTTCTCCACTTTTAATGAGTGTTTCAGCTTTGAATAATTTTATTTTTAATCATGTGTATGAATATCTTTGTGTATATGTAAATGTAATTGTTGGGTGCTTGTGACAGCCAGAGGAGGGTGTTGGATCCTGTGGAACTGGCTTTACTGCTGGTTTTAAGCCACCTGATATGGGTGCTGGGAACCTAACTAGAGTCTTCTGCAAGAACAGGGCCCTTTAAGTATGACCCATATTTCCAGTCCCAAGAGCTTAATATTAATAGTTTAGAGGACACTAAACTATTGTAAAGAAGCTCAGCTTGCTTTGGTCTGGAACTTCCTCTTCTTGAAGCCTAAAGTATCATTTGATACATTTTAGTTAAGAATTGCTGCTAGCTAGGTTAGTATATGGGGTTACATGCATGTAATTCCAGCATCCAAGGGCCAGAGGCAGGAGGCCTGCTCTAGTTCAAGGGCAACCTGCTCTATGTAGCAAATATATGGCTAGCTGATGCTACATAGCAACATGTCTAAAAAGCCAAAGACAATGTATATGTATAAGTAATTATCATCTCCCCACCAACTAGAGAAAAGAAAAAAAAGCAATTACAGTGAATGGTATCACTACATTCTGGCACAGGATGGACACAGGTAATGATTTGGCTCCATCATCGATAATGCGCTTTTTTTTTTTTTTTTTGACAATTTAGTAAAGCTGGTTGTCTGCTATGATTTTTTTTATAAAGTTAATGTCTTCTCTGATTAAATTACTATTTTTCCACATAGCATGGGGCCACACCACTTCAGTCCCAGCACTTGAGAGGCTGAGGCAAGAAGCTCACAAGTTTACATCAGCCTGGGCTGCAGAGATCCTTTTCAAAAAAACAAACAAAAGAGTGCTGTCAAGGCTTGTAGTTAAGACCTGCCTGTCATAAGGCCCAGAGTAGCACTGCCAATTAAAAAAAAAAAAAAAAAAAAAAAAAAACAATAAAAAAGAGATTTTTTTCCCCCAGAATAAGTAACATGAACATGTATCACATATTTTAATGAGTTGATGAAGGCATCAGTGAGACCTTACAGTCAGTTCACAAGAGAATCCAAACAACAGATAACATTCATAGATCACAGTTAGTACTTTTTACAGTATTTTTTAGTATTTTTAATCATTTATTACAATTTATTTAATTTGTACCCCAGCTGTGGCCCCCATCCCTTATCTCCTCCCTATCCCACCCTCCCTCCCTCTTCTTACCCATGCCCTTCCCCTAGTCCACTGATAGGGGAGGTACCCCTCCCCTTCTGTTTGACTCTAGTCTATCAGTCCTCATCAGGACTGGTTGCATTGTCTTCCTCTGTGGCCTGGGAAGGCTGCACCCCCCAGGGGGAGGTGATCAGAGAGTGTGTCACTGAGTTGTTGCCAGAGAAAGCCCCTGCTCCCCTTACTAGGGACCCCACTTGGATACTGAGTCTTTGTGCTACATCTGAGCTGAGGTTTTAGGTCCTTTCTGTGCATTTTTCTTGATTGGGGTATCAGTCTCTGCAGGACCCCCAGGGCTCGGTTTTTATGGCTCTGTTGGTCTCCTTTTGGAGCTCCTGTCCCCTCCAGGTCTTTCTATCTCCCCCTTCTTTCATAAGATTCCCTGCACTTTGCCCAAAGTTTGGGTAAGAGTCTCAGCCTCTGCTTCAATACCTCGATCAGTAAAGTCTTTCAGAGGACCTCTGTGATAGGCTCCTGTCCTGTTCCATTGTCTTCTGCTTCCAATGTCTATTGTGTTTGTCCCCCTGAATGAGGATTGAGCATCTTTACTAGGGTCTTCCATGTTTTTACAGTATTTTTAAGGTGTGTTTGTATGTTATTTACAAAATTACAAATATTTACATTTTTAAATATATTCTGTATTTACTTATCAGTTATCTTTAAGTTACACAGGGAACAGCTCAAAGCCAATGAAAGATTAGAGTCAAGAGTTCTGTCGTCAATGAGATTGAACAAATCTAGCATACCATGTTGTTTTATAATGCTAAGTAAGAATGCTGTATACAGATGAACATTTGCAGCTGATTTAATGCTAAAGAATACCCACTTAAAACACAAGTAAACGAAATATTTCCCCTTCCTGAAGAAAATACTATTTTATTGATAGATTTATATTACAGAAATTACAGTGTTCAGGTAACATTTTAGATTTTGTTTATACATGTATGAGATGAGTACTTAAAGTTAATTATGTTTCTTAACTAACAAAGTCTGATGTGACCTTGGCCCCTTTGCTCTCCTTTAACTTACTTTAATTTTCTAAAAATGTTTTGTTCTGTTCTGATTTTGTTTGATTTGGGGGTGGGTGTCACTGCATATGTGTGGAGACCAGAGGATAACTAGCAGGAATTGTCCTTTTTGTCCACCTGTGGATCAAACTTGGCTTATCAGGCTCAGCAACAAGTGCCTTTATCTACTGAGCCCATCTAGCCCCAAGAAAATGTGAAAGCTTCAAAGCAACTTACCCCTTTCGTAAAGTACTGATATCGGTTTATTTTGGTTTTGTTCATTAAGACTCAGACTAGGTTGCCCAGGCTGGCCTGGAACTTGTGATCCTCTTGCTTCAGCCTCCCAGGTGCTAGAACTAGAGGTGCAGGATATTTTGCCTGATCTGTTACTAGTTCTTAAAACAATTTTGGACTGTAGCACAGGAGGCCAGTCAAGTCAGGAAGATATTCTGGTTTGAGGTTGTACAGGCCTATGCTTGGCTGGAAACCTTGGTGGCTGAAAGCACTGTATGACCTTTGTCAACTCTGGAGCAGCTATGCTGCTTGAACACTGGCTGTCTTTTCTTTATGTCTGAATCTATAGGCACCTATTTACTGAGCTTTTAGAATCAAGAAAATTTATCCCCAGTGGTGGTAGTGGCACATGCCTTTAATCCCAGCTCTTAGGAGGCAGGGGCATAAGGATCTCTGGTGGTTCCAAGCCAGCCTGGTCTACAAAGTGAGTTCCAGGACAGCCGGGCCAGGGCTATACAGAGAAATCCTGTCTCAAAACACCAAAAATGAAAAAAGTCACAAATGTAAAGATCTCACATGTTTCTTTTTCAATTAAGTTTTTACAGTTGTAAGATTGAGATTCTAGACCAGACTTAAGACGTATTTCATCTTGTCAAATTCTCTGTTCTTTTTTTTTTTTTCCCCAAATTCTCTATTCTTAACTGCATTATTTGGAAAACAGCATGAGGTAGGTTGTTATGGCAGCTTTTTGGCTACCATTTGAGGTTTTGTCAATTTTATTTCTGCTTTAAAACAGCCACTAATTATGGTGCCTGCTAAATTAACCCTCAGTGAGGGGGTGAATACTTACATGTATTTAAACGTTTTACTTGCTCATTTGTCCCTGAATTATGTTTAAATTTAGGGGAAAATATAATTTTTTGATGTATATAAAAAGAAATCTGAGGAAAGAATTCAGATTCTTAAAAATATAGGGAGTTTTTGTGTTTTGGCTTTTTTCTCTCTCTCTCTTTTAATCTACCGAAAGTTTTCTTAGTATGAGAAGGAAAATAATAGCAGAACATTATTTTCCTTTTCCAGATTACATTATTCGTAGTACTCTTCTTCAAAACCCCACTTCCAGAGTAATGGTAGTTTCTAGGATTCCAGGATCTTTCCAGAGAACCCTAAGAGAAGGTTGAATGTCACCGTTTGAGAAGGGTTGTGATTCAGAAGAGAGAAATGAGGGCTGTAATTCTCCTTTTTAGGCAGTGGTAATTCTCTAACTGGCTAGTCTTCAAGAAAATGTGTATTTTGGGTGCTGGAGATGCAGTTTAGTAATAGAACATTTGCCCTATCTGCATTTGGACCTATTCCTATTTCTCAGACTGAAAAATCCTTGCCGAAAATATATGTTTTAGGGCTAGAGAGACAGCCCAGTGGTTAAGGGAGTGTTTGTTACTCTTATAGACAACCTAAGTTTGATGCATAGCACCCACAGTACTATGGCTCACAACTGCTTGTAACTCCAGCTCCAAGGAATCTGTATTCTCATACACAAACACACACTTAAAAACAAAAGACATCTTTTTAAAAAATGTATATTTTAAAATTATGTGTTCAGTAAACCAGTGTTGTGTTCTGTATCAAGCCACAAAAGTAACAATACAATATAATCCCTTTAAAAAGATTGATGTTTTTAATCCCAGTGCTGGGATTAAAGGTAGCACACACCTTTAATCCCAGCACTGTGGAGGCAGAGGCAGGCAGATCTCGGTGAGTTCAAGCCCAACCTAGTCAACAGAGTGAGTCCAAGTTAGCCAAGGCTACACAAAGAAACCCTGTCTCAAAAAACCAAAACAAACAAAAAAAGTTTGTCTGCTGGTGGGTGGTGGCATATGCCTTTAATCCCCGCACTCTGGAGCCAGAGACATAACGAGGCCAGCCTGGTGTACAGAGCAAGTTCCAGGACAGCCAAGGCTACATAGGAAAACCCTGTCTTCCTAGAGGAAGAAACAGGCCAACCAGTAACGCAAATAAAAATGCCCCCTTACTACTTGGTTGTCACTTTACTTGTGAGCAAAGTTGGAGAAAGCAAAGAGGGCTTTTGGTCATTGAGATGTTGTTCTCTGTAGGCAGGGCTCAGCAGACTGCCTCTTTTCTTTTCAAGGCCAACCTGCCTCTGCTGCAGCGAGAACTGCTGCACTGCGCCCGGGCCGCCAAGCAGACCCCATCCCAGTACCTGGCTCAGCACGAGCACCTTCTGCTCAACACCAGTATCGCATCTCCTGCTGACTCTTCTGAACTGCTTATGGAGGTTCATGGAAATGGAAAGAGGCCCAGTCCGGAAAGGTGAGCAAAGAATAGATCTGTTGTGTTTTTCTGGAGCCACTCTGCTTTTAAAAAAAGAGAGTTTGGTTGTTGGGTTATAGCAGATACTGTCTTAGATGTCCTAAGGTTAGTTTTTCTTTGTCCCAACAACTCTTCTGGTAACCACACGTTGCTGTTGAGGAGCTCTGCTCTAGAGCTTAGACAGATCCACTGTTCCAGAAGTTGAAGAGCACGCAGTTCCTTCTTTATCACTCAGACACCTGCAAAAAAATTTTTTTACCGTGTGTGTGGCCCTCATATCTGGTAAGCAGCCATTGTAATGGTTCTTTACAATTGTTCCCTACCTGGAGATAGAGCTGACTCTACAGGTTAAAGACTCGGCTTCCAGAATTGTCCTTTCCCTTAAGCCACTGACGAGTGTCAGGTTGTGATTGTGAATACTGTCTGGTTAAACAACTGTGCCCTTTGCTTTGTTCCTTTGTTCTTGGCTGTTTCTGAATGATAGTCTCCAAATTGGTCTTCTTTTTTTGGGGGGGGGGATTGAGACAGGGTTTCTCCGTATGTAGTAGCCCTGGCTGTCCTTAAACTTATTTTGTAGAACAGGCTGGCCTCAAACTCACAGAGATCAGCCTGCCTCATCCTCCTGAGTGCTGGGATTAAAGGCATATGCCACCACTGCTGGGCCAAATTGGGCTTTTTACAACTTCCTCAGATTTGTGTGTTTGGTGTTTCACAGAACTGAGGACCATTAGCTGGCTTATGATTAGGGGTATGTTTACAGGATACTGGTGAACAGTAGGTGAAAGACAAGGCACAGGGTGGTACTGGGGTGTAGAGTGGATCTGTCCTCTCCTGGTAGTTGTACCACCATCACCAAGAAGATGCTACATATTCAGCTCTTCAGAAAATTCTTTGTTGTTGTTGCTGTTTTGTTTTTCCTAGAAGCTTCATTACATAGATTTGATTGGTGATATTGTCAGCTAACTCATCGTCAACTTAGGCTTCAGGTCACCTCCCCTCCGTAGGAGTGGATAATATAATTCTGCCTTGGTACTTTTCATGCCTAGCCCCAGTCTTGATGCTACCTAGGAGCTGCTTCCAGCTTACAGTTAGCTTCCTACACTAGCACTTGGAAGACTCTAGGGATTTTTAGGATTAGCATGTTGGGAAGCAGGATAAAATGGCTGCCACAATAGTGCCTGAAATCTTATTACAGTTGAAGCTGAGCTGACTTAATACAAGTCACAGAGGCAGCTTTCTTCCCAGCAGCTCACCTCCATATTGGCAAATTTGACTTTCAGTATTCCTAAACTTTATCAATCCTTGTCCCATTTAGTTTTGCCTTTCCTGTGTCACGATTATATGGTTCTGCCTAGTTGTGGGTGAATTTGACCTCTCTTTCTTTATAATGGAATAAAGAAGCATTTGCAAACTGTGCCTGACTCCTAAGGACATTTCAGTTCACACCTCTTGTTAAATGGTTCCTGAGATGGGTATGGGAGCCAGAAGTCACAGCTACAGCAGAGGCTCTAAAGTCAGATCTCTGGAGTTTGACTAAAGGCAGCCTGGGTAACATCCTGGTACAAGAGCTGAGGGGTTAGGAGTGTAACAGAATGAAGCATGTGCTTTAGTATGTGGGCTGCAGCACCCAAAGTAACCATTTCACAGTCTTCTTTCTTTGGAAATGAGTAGAACAAAACAGTGCTCAAGAGGGTTGCAGGTCCAGAGCATCTGAAGGTCAGGTTTCCCAGGGTGGTGGATTGTTGGGAAGAAGCAACTGTCCTGAAGCTGTAGGGGTATTAACATGACCACTTTGTGACAGGCTCCTGTAAGCACTTCTGATTCTTCTACAGGAGGGAAGAGAATAATTTTGAAAGAGATGCAGTTCCTCCTGAGCCACCTGCCAAGAGAGTGTGTACTATCAGCCCTGCTCCCCGGCACAGCCCTGCCCTCACTGTTCCCCTCATGAACCCCGGGGGCCAGTTCCATCCTACGCCACCACCTCTTCAGCACTACACTTTAGAAGACATTGCAACTTCTCACCTGTATCGAGAGCCAAGTAAGATGCTGGAACACCGAGAAGTTCGTGAGAGGCACCACAGTCTTAGTGAGTGATCGCTTTAAGCTGGAGGGAATTAATAATATTAAATGATTTTTAAGAACTAGGCTGATCCTGGAAAGCTGGCTCAGTGGTTAAGAACACTGCTCTTCCAGAGATCCTGAGTTCAGTTCCCAGCAACTACATGGTGGCTCACAACCATCTGTAATGGGATCTAATGCACTGTTCTGGCATGCAGGTATACATGCAGATAGAGCACTCATAAAATAAATGAATAAATCTTTAAAGTGGTGGGGTGGGCAGGCTTGCCATTTTTTTTTTCTTCTCTTCATAAACAGTTTTTGCCTATTAGAGAGAAGAATGGTAAAAGCTAGGTATAACTATATTTTTTTAGATTTTACATGTATTTCTAACAATTTTAGGGAAACTATTTACATCTGAAAATGTACTTTGAAAAACGGTTGGTCACCTACCATGACCATGATTAATCTCTCAAGCTCATCAAAAATGTCTGTTTTCCCTAGACCTATGTGGAAATGTCTGCCCTCTAGTCTTCCCATTCATCAAACCATCATGTGGCCCTCCCCAATTGAATCAATAAGAACATTTCCTTTACTCCTCTAAAACGAAATCTACGCACACTGTAGCCTATCTTAGCTCCATAACTTTAGGGTTAGTCTATGCAATGTATTAAAAAAAAAAAGTAGTGACAATAAAGTGTCCTAGTACTTAGGTATAGCTTTATTAGAAGATAACAATGAGGAGTAGAGGGTTTGGAGAACAGCTCAAGGGTAAAGGAAACTCTACTTTTTCTGCCTTTACTTGGCATGTAGTAGAGTCATAGATGTGTGTTACAACACAGTTTTGGTGCTCTATTGCTGTGAAGAGATACCTTGACCACAGCACTCTTTTAAAAGAAAGCATTTGATTGGAGCTTGCTTTTAGTTTTAGAGGTTTAGTCCATTGTCAGCATGGCAGAAATCATGGCAGCAGGCAGGCAAACGTGCTGAAGAGGTCTGTATACAGATACAAAGTCAGCATTAAGACAGACCACTGGGGGGCTGGAGAGATGGCTCAGTGGTTAAGAGCATTGGCTGTTCTTCCAGAGGACTCTGGTTCAATTCCCAGCACCCACATGACAGCTCACAACTGTCTGGTCTGTCACTCAAATTCCAGTGGATCAGACTCCCTCACACAGACATATATGTAGGCCAAATACCAACTGTACATAAAAATGAATAAATTTTAATAATAATAATAAAAAAAGACAGACCACTGGACCTAACTTGGATTTTTGAAACCTCAAAGCCCACCCATGGTGACATCTTTCTCTAACAAGGCCACACCTCCTAATCCTTTCAAATGGTGCCATTCTCTGGTGACTAAGCATTCAAATACGTGAATCTGTGAAGCCCCTTCTTTTTCAAGCTGCCACAAAACCCACTCAACAGAGTGATTCTGGTGTTTTATCTTCCAGAATCCTGGATATGAAATAGTACGTGAACAAAGGAAAAGGACATTTGCTGTCTTCATGCTTATGAACTATCCATACTTCCTTTTCCATAGATTTAATTTTAGAGGTGTGAATGAAAGCGCACTTATTAATTCAGTTGAAGGAGGGCCACATGGTGGTTTGATGAATGAGAATAGTAGAGGGCAGACATTTCCACATAGGTTTAGGGAAAATAGACATTTTTTGATGAGCCTGAAGGATTCATTGTGGTAAGTGACCAACAGTTTTTCAAGGTATACTTTCAGATGTAAATATAGTTTTTCCTAAAATTATTAGAAATACAAGTAAAATCTAACAATCTAACCTTTTGGGTCTTGTGATTGTTTTTCTTTTGCAATATTTGTCTTTACTAGGGAATTGTTAAGCATGTGGGAGATATTCCCACAAAAATACTGGGAATGGAGCACATGGGCCTAATACTAGTTAAGCATTCTACCACTGAACTATATGAACTTCAGTCCCTGGAGTTCATTGATCTGAATACTAACTTTTTATTGGTCAGTATTATTGGCTGTGTCATTTTGTGGGTCTCACACTAGCTATGGTAATTTGTTCCATTAGTGTGCTCTAAGTTGACACATCTACGTGTGTACTTGATAGAACTCGCTCTGTAGACCAGACCGGCCTCAAATGCAAGAGATCCACCTGCCTCTTCCTCCCGGCGCTGGGACGGAAAGTGTGTGCTGCCACCACCACGGGGCTCTTCTCTGTTCTTCAATGTGATACCTTGTCTCTAATAGGTCTCAACGGAGGGTATCAGGATGAACTGGTAGATCACCGCTTGACAGAAAGGGAGTGGGCTGATGAATGGAAACACCTTGACCATGTAAGAGTCCCAGAAGCTTTAATTTCCCCAAGTCCTTTTTACTTTCAAAGCTTTATGGGTTGTTTCACTAATTTTGTTTGTTTTGGTGGTTTGTGGGTTTGATATGTGGTGGTGTGTATGTTTGGTGTGTATTTGTATGTGTTTGTGTGCTTACATGCATGCACATTTGTGTACCTACCATGACATGCCTGTGGAGAGTAAGAGGACAGCTGTTTGGTCATCTGGCTTGGCAGCAAGCACCCTTTACATACTGAACCATTTGCCTACCTTTTTGTTTTTACTTTCTTATTCAAGCTTGCACTACTGCATCCAGCGCCTAATTATTCTTTTCTCTCTCTCTCTCTCTCTCTCTCTCTCTCTCTCTCTCTCAGCTTTTCAAGACAGGGTTTTCTGTGTAGCTTTGGAAACTCTTAATTCTTAATGGTACCAGTAGTTCATGTGTGCTTGAATTGAACATGACTGTTTAACAGAAGTTGGTTTATTCACCACTTGTTCAGGTGAAGGACTGCAAAGTCATTCCCAAATCTTGGTGGTGGGCAGATCTTGACAGTTCCTAAACCAAGTAGTCAAGTAATGTTAGTTAAAGCAAAAGTTTCTGCTTTTCTGCTTATTGCCTTTGTGAGCTGGGTGACTTACTTTAGCTCTTTTAGCCTAGATTTTTTTCTCCTTAAAAAAAAAAAAAAAAAAGTTCAATGAGATAGTTCAGTGGGCAAAGGCACTTGAGACCTACGTTGTGGAGGGAAAGAACCAATTCTTAAAATTGTCCTCTCACTTCCACTCATGGGCCATGGGTTGTGCACAAGCAAACACACACAAAAACATACACATACTAAAATAGTGTAATCTTTCTCTTAAAAAAAAAAAAAACTGGCATGATTTGTAATAGTACATAAATTATTTCTCATAGGATGTGGTGCATGGAGAGTTAAACAAATCCAAATAAGAATTAGCATGCTAGTACAGACTATATTCTTGTGTTCTTGTTCCCATCAGAATAGAGCATCCCTCTGCCTGAAAAATGGGTAGTGCCTACTTTAAAATTGTATGTTGTGGCCCATCTTTGAGTGATAACTGATCCTGCTCCTTACCTCAGACATTGTCATCATTTGACCCTGATCCTAACCACAGGTAGTGTGGTGTGTGTGTGTGTGTGTGTGTGTGTGTGTGTGTTGTCAGAAGCCAGAAGAGGGTGTCAGATCCCTTGGAACTGAAGTTATAGGCAGTTACACACTACCCGATGAATTTGATGGGAGCTGAACCAGGCTCCTTCCTCTGAGCAGCAAGTTCCTGTAAGCACTGAACAGCCTGCATCATTATAAAAACATCCAGCTTATCTAACATTACCAGGTACTCAGGCTTGCTGAGACATTCCTTTACTCACTGAGCCATCTTAACTTACAGACAGCAGGTTTTTGTTTATTCATTTCTTTAAAAAAAAAAAAAAAAGGCATGTTTTGTGTCTGTTTGTATGTATGGTGGCGCATTGTGTCACATGGGTTGGTTCAGGAGGCATTTCTCTCCTCCGTCCTGTGGGCTCCAGAGGGCAGCAAGTACCCCTACCTGCTGACCCATTTTGCTGGCCCCTTTAAAGACTTGTTTTTTGTGTTTTTTTTTTTAAATCATTAGGTACTATAATCTAGAAGTGATTTAAATATGTGGATAGATGTGCATGGGTTGTGCGAATGCTATTCATTTTATGTAAGGGAATGAGAGTACTTATGACTTTGAGTGTTTCTAGAGGATTTGGAACTAGTGTCTCTATGACTAGGAAATGATAGCTTTGTATACAAAATAACAAGGTGTAAGAGGGGCTGGAGAGGTGACTTGGTGCTTAAAAGCACTTGCTGCTCCTGTAGAAGACCCAGGTTTGCTTCTCAGCATCCACATGGCTGCTGACAGCCATTAGGAACTCTAGTTCCAGGGGATCCTCTTCCTCCTCTGACCTGTGAGGGCACCAGGCACACACATAGGCACGTACGTTTGTGCAGACAAAACATTCATAAATCTAGTTTAAACAAACACAGTATAAGAATGACTTTCAAATGTAAACTTTATTCCTACAGTTGTAAAATCTGTGAGCCTTTTTTCCCCCTTTCTGCTAGTTGTTTACCCATCCTTGATTTTCATTGTTCCTTGTTTAAATTTCTTATCTCTGCCCCACTTCTCTCTGGTTCAGGCCCTGAATTGCATTATGGAAATGGTAGAGAAAACGAGGCGCTCCATGGCAGTTCTGAGGCGCTGTCAGGAATCTGATCGTGAAGAACTCAACTACTGGAAAAGGCGGTTTAATGAAAACACAGAGTTGAGGAAAACTGGGACTGAGCTGGTTTCTAGGCAGCACAGCCCTGGGAGTACAGATTCTCTCAGCAACGGTAAGGATACATAGGGAGCCTGGAAAGAGCAGCTTTCACTCTACCTGAAACCAAGCTTATTGTTTCTGTTTGTTCTGTAGTGTTCAATTGGTTTGGCTTTTGAGACTTTTACCATGTATCTTAAATTGGACTCCCTCTTCCTGCCTCCCAAGTGCTAGGAGCAAAGGTGTGACCACCATGCCCAGCTACATTTATTTAGTGTGGGGGTGGGGAGATGCCTGTGGAGGGAGTGGTTATTTCCTCCCACCATGCCCTTTATTTATATTTACTTTTTTACGTTGACCTACAGTGTACATAGGTTAGAGAACAACTTAATGATTCAATGTTCTTCACACATTATGTGGGTTTCAGGGATTGAGCAATTAAACTCTGGTCTTCAGCCTCTACTGCAAAGGCCTTTTACCTATTGAGCCATCCTCCTGACTCCCCTCCGTGTTAGATGTGAGTCATAAGCCCCAGGTTCTTTTATTCATGTTCTGACCTGCTGGCTATCGACTGTCCTTACCATAAATCCTTCCATAAGGTTTGATTTATTTACTCAAGCTGCTCACAGACTCAGGGAAGCAAGCTTATCTATTTGTAAAGGATACACATAAAGCCAGATGTGGTGGCACACGCCTTTATTCCAGCACTCGGGAGGTAGAGGCAGGTGGATCTCTACGAGTTTGAGGCCAGCCTGGTCTACAAATTGAGTCCAGTCAAGCCAGGACTACAAGAGAAACCCTGTCTTGAAAAACCAAAAAACAACAACAATAATAATAAGGACACACATGAAGAGACGCAAAGCACAAGGTCTGGGGAAAGGGATCCTGACTTGCTGGACCTGCCACACTCTAGAATGCACATGTTAGCTCCAGCTTTCTGGATCCTGTGCCTTTTGTCTCCTTGCAGTTGAATTGCTATAGACTAGATGGGGAAATCAAGGCTGTCCTGTGTGCATCAGTGTTTTTTGTTATTCTGCAGAATTCCTTCTCCAGGTGATGGATCAGGACCTCCTGTCATATATTATCAGACAAGGGTACATTCAAACAGTTTTGTTATTGTTGTTTTGGGTTTATTGTTTATTTTCTGGATTGGTTTTTAAGACAGGTTCTCATTCTGTAGCCCAGGCTAATCCCAAACTTGCTTCAGCTCTGCCTCTGCTGAGATCACAGGGTGAACAACCACCCCCAGCAAATCCTATGATTTTGTTGTGGCCAGTCCCAACTTAGAAAGATTTGGTAGGGCTGAAGGCAAGAACAAGAGTTTGTTTGCATACCTTGAGGAGGAGAAATGTCAGCTCCTATGTAGAAGGATGTTAGTAGCCAGAAACAATGGGTGATATTGAAACTGGTGAGTGGGTATAGCTTAATGATGAACCCTTGCCCAGCTTGAGCAGTGTGACCTGGGTTCAGCCCAGCAGTACAAACGATCAGTAAGAGAGAAAAGAGTACTGACTATGTTCCATGTTCCTTCTTGGAGGTATTTACCCATTTTGCTTCCTTTCCCCAATTACCCTCCATTGGCTGCTTCAAAAGATTAGCTTAGGCAAAGCTGGTTATTCGTCTAGAAGCAGCAGAGAGGAGCAGGGTACAGCTAGTGAGCCAGAGTTATCCCCCAGAATGTTCCTTCACTTTCCCCCAGAAGCTGAAAAAATGCCCTATCCAAAGGCACAGCTGAATGACAGGCCATCTGTGATCACACTCTTCTCCACCCACCCACTTCAAGTTCCCAAATGTTCATCAAGGAGAATGAATTTCTTCTTATGACAGTGCTAGCATTTTCCATGCAAGACAGCTGTTAGTCTCAAAAGGACTGGAAGAAAATTTTGAAGAAATGCCAGCATTAATAATTTGTGTCCTATCCTAAATAGCTAAGGGCTGCCACTCTGCCTCCTCATTGATAGGCCTGGCTCTTGAGCTGGCCATCAGTTGCACCGTTTTATGTGGGATATCTGGTAATCTGTTATATGAAGAAACAAAGCAGCTTACAGGCACACGCGCACACACCTTTGATTAAAAACTTCAAAAAGCAGGCCAGGCTAATTAACTTCCTTACTGATAGTCCCTGCAGCAGCTTAGAGACCCTTTCCTGATGTCCATCCTCTGCAGTTGTCGTATGCGTTCCATCGCGGAGTGTGCATGTGTACAGCTGAGGAGGCGGAGGGCAAGCTAACAGCAGTCGCCAAAACGCTGCTGTCTTCTGTTGCTCTGTGCAAACCCTTAACTTGAGAGTCTAGCTAGGGTGACCATTTTGTCTAACGTGCCTGGGACAGTTGTTTCTGTGATCTGTCAAAATCCTTACCAGACAATTTGTCTGACAAATTCTAGCCACTCTAGGTGTACTGCTTTGTGGATCCCAGTGTTCCTACTAAGATTTTGAGAACATTTAAATTGTATCATTTGTCTGGGATATAGCTTAGTTGTAGTGTTAGCTTAACATGCACTAAGCCCTGGGTTTAATCCGTAGCACCACATAGACTGGATGTGGTCTTAGTACACACCTGTGATTCCAGTATTTGGTAGGTAGAGACAAGAGTTTCAGAAGTTCAGTACTAGCCTGGGCTGAAAGGAAGGGTAGGTAGTGAGAGAAGGGAAAACATGGTAGAGTTGGAGCTAAATAGATACAGCTCAGTGCCAGACATGGGGGTACTTGCCTTTAACCCCACCACTCGAGGCAGAGACAGGCAGATCTGTATGAGTTCAAGGCCAGACTGGTCTACATAGTGTCAGGACAGCCATGACTGTTGCATAGAGAAACCCTGTCCTGAAAAACCGGGGGGGGGGGGGGGGGTGGTGGCGAGAAAGAGATGGCTCAGCAGTTAAGAACACTGACTGCTCTTCCAGAGGGCAGGACTTCAGGTGGCTCAGACCACCTGTAACTTCAGCCTCAGTGAATCTCGCATAAGCAGGCACCTGCCCTGGGCAGACTCAAACCCCTACACAATGAAAATCAAGTATAAATCTTTTTTTTTTTTTTTTTTTTTTGAGATTTATTTACCTTTTCTGTATATCTGCATGAACACCTGCATGCCAGAAGGGGCCATCAGATCACATTATAGATGGTTGTGAGCCACCATGTGTTTGCTGAGAATTGAACTCACAACCTTTTGAAGGGCAGCCAGTGCCTTTAACCATTGAGCCATCTCTCCAGCCCCCAAGTATAAATCTTTTAAAGAAAAAAAGTCTTTTACTGGCATGGTGATGCATGACTTTAATCCCAACTCTGGAGGCAGAGAACCATCTAGTCTGCATGGAGAGGCTAGGAATTCAGAGCTGCGTAGATCTTGTCTCAAAAAAAAAAAAAAGTTTTAAAAATTTTGTTATGCTTTGTTATTTTAAAAATCATGTGTGTTCATGCTTATATGTCTGCCTGGTGTGTGTGGGTACATGTGCCATCGTGTACCTGTGGTGGTCAGGGGACAAATTTTGGGAGTTGATTCTTTCCTTCTCCTTTATTTGGGCTCCAGTGGTCTCCGTTTATCAAACTTCATGGCAAGCAGTTACCCAGTGAGCCCTCTCTCTATCATTTTTTGTATATGTGACAGGGTCTCACTGTAAAGCCCTAGTTGACTTAGAACTTGCTATGTAGACCAGACAGTTTTTTAAGTGCTTTTTTTGTTTGTTTTGTTTTTGAGACAGGCCCTGCTGTATAGCCCTGGCTAGTCTGGAGTTAGTTATGTAAACCAGGCTACCGTCAACCTCAAATTGATCTGCCTGCCTCTGCCTCCTTCACACAGGGTTAAAAGTGTGCACCATGCCCACCTAAACACTAGTTTACAAGTGATTTTGCCTTATGTAAAGGTTATGTGAAAGCACCCTGGAAGCTGAGGCAGGAGAATTTGTTTTAGTTTGAAGCCCTCCTGAATTGTGACATCCTGAAACTTTATCCCCAACCCTAAAAAGTCCCAGATCATATAACACAGAAAGATGATATTGTAGAAATGCTTTCTCATCCCTGTTTTTCTCATAACTTTTATTTTAGGCTAACAAATTAGTGTTGTCTTACAAATTTTTCTAATTTCATATTTAAAGAGCGTTCCCTTGGTTTTTCGCTTTGACGTTTTCAAGCCTAATTTGTTGGCACAGGCCTATAATCCCAGCTACTCAAGATGCAGAAACAAGAGGATGAGTTCAAGACTTGCCTGAGCTACAAAATTCAAAGACAGCATGAATGACATAGGGACACTCTATCTAAAAGTAACAAAAGTGAGAGGAGCTTGGGGCCTGATCCCTAGCCAAGATACACTGAATACATGTAAATGATATCCCGCTGGTAGAGCACTTGCTTATGAACAAGGTCCTAGGTTTGATCCCCAACACCACAAAAAAAAAAAGTTAGATGCACCATGCGCACATATAAACTTGAGTATACTCTTTCATAATCTGAAGCTAGCTCTTGTTCTGAATATGTTTTGCATTAAGCAAGCACACATGATTGGATCGATTGGATCGAGGCAGTAAAACAAGTCTGGTCAAAAGAAATTTAACGTCAGGGCTAGGGGTTATATTGCCTAACATATTTGAGAATTTGGGTTTTGAATATTGATTAAAGGCAGCTTCTGACACCTTGTTCTTTATCTCTCTGTGTAGATTCTCAGCGGGAATTCACCAGTAGGCCAGGAACAGGATATGTACCTGTAGAGTTTTGGAAGAAAACAGGTGTGTATCTGTCTGCTGATAGACTGTCTGTACTCACTAGTTTATACAAGATGGGAACCCATACACTAGGGAAAGGTTTGTAACTAGCCTTTCAGTTGTCCATAATGTCCTCCTCATGGGATGTTGCCTTCTCCTATTCTCCCTCTTCCTAATCTGTACATCCCCTGGACCAAACTACCTGTTTGAACGTTGGCAGGTCAGAAGTTTGGAATGGAACCCTCTAGACTTTTCATGCTCTTTTGCCGGCTTCCATTGAAGTATGAAGTACCTGGCCCTTTCCTTATTTTGACAGAAGTTGAATTTATTTTTGCCTGGTCTCCTTGCTAGTATCATAGTGTGTTCACACTGCTACCATATTACTTAATTTTGATTATCTTTTCTAGTGTTTAGTGTTTGGGTAGCACACTGTAGAGCTCTGAGGGCATCTTCAGTCAAGTCATCCCTTGACTTCTACCATGTTTGAACCTGGCTCTTGTTTCCTACTCTGAACACTCGACTACCTGGCCAGGGTGCTCCTGGGGATTCTGTTCCCACTTTTCATCTCCCTGTAGGAATACTGGGATTATTAAATGCATGCTTCCACATCCAGTTTTGTGTGGGTTCTACAGATCCAAGTTCATGTCTTCTATTTATATGACAGGCACTATATCTACTGAGTATTTCCATAGATCTGCACAGTCTTAGTTCTGATCTTGGCACAACTCTTTAACACCCCTCTCTTCCTTTTACTTTTTCTCCAAACAGATTTTCTGTATGTGTTTGTGTGTGTGCCTGCATTATTAGTGTATCTGCACCACATGCACACAGAAGAGGCCAGGATCCTGTCTTAGTGATACTTTTCTATTGCTATGATAAAACACATGATCAAGGCAACATATATAAGAAAACATTTAATTAACTTGTGGTTTCAAAGGGTTAGAGTTCATGAAAGCTGAGCAAAAGCAGTGTTGGCAGCAACAAGTGAGAGCTTGCCTTTCAAGCTAAAAGCAGAGGTAGTGAAAAAGAGGTGGCACTGAGGACCCAGAGCCCACCCCCAGTGACACACTCACTCAAGGCCACACCTAATCCATCCCAAATAGTTCCACTAACTGGGGACCAAGTATTCAAATGGGGGCCATTTGAGTTCAGATCACCACAGATCCCCTGGGACTGGAATTACAGATGATGGTTATCAGCTACCGTGTGAATGCTAGGAACTGAACCTAAGTGCTCTGCAAGAGCATGAGTGATCTTAACTGCTGAACCATCTCCATCTCTTCATCTCCTTTTTTTTTTTCCTGCCTCTGGCTACACTGAAGACTGTTCTAGGACTAGCTCTGTGGTTAGACCACAGGTGTACTGTGTTAGGTCTCTCTAGCACCACACAGTTACCAATAGTGGGTACGTGCAGGTTTTTTAGTATACGTCTTCCCCTGTACTACATCCCAGTCTTTTTTTCCCCCTTGTCTTATGACATGGTTTCCCTAAGTTGAAATCAACATCCTCTTTCCTCACCTCCAAAGTAGCTGGAACTGTAGGCGTGTTAATTTATAATTTGATGCCAAAACCAGTAAGTAGTATGTTAAGAACAGTTTGGAAATACTCTTAGAAATGAGGAGAAAAAAAAATGTATCTTTCTTTGGTTGGTTTGCTTTTTGAGACAGGGTTTCTCTGTGTAGGCTTGGCTGTCCTGGACTCGCTTTGTAGACCAGGCTGGCCTCAGATTCACAGAGAGCCACCTGTGTCTGCTGGGATCACAGGAATGCACCACCATACCCAGCAGAAAAATGTATCTTCTATTGATTTTAAAATGAGGTAGACGGCTGGAGAGATAGCTCAGAGGTTAAGAGCACTGGCTTCTCTTCCATTGGTCCTGAGTTCAATTCCCAGCAACTGGATGGTAGCTCCTAACCATCAATAATGAGATCTGGCCCCCTCTTCTGGCATTTAGGTGTACATGCAGGCAGAATACTGTATACATAATAAATAAATAAATCTTTTTAAAAATTTTTAATCCTACTTTGGAATTTGGGGTTGAGGGGAGAGCTGGGCACAGTGGCTCACACCTGTAATCTCAGCAGTCAGGGAGGCAGAGGCAGGCGTATTTCTGTGAGTTTGAGGCCAGGCTGGTTTACAAGGCGATTCCAGGACAGCCAAGGCTACACAGAGAAACCCTGTCTCAAAAAAGGGAGAAGGGATGGGTAGAATAGTAGAAACTCACACCAGGAGGAAAACATTGCTATAAACATAATCTTGGAGCTAATGACTTTGACTGTTTGAGACTACCTTCGTTAACTGGTAGGTGCCCAAATTGTTGTTGGGCCATCTAGGTCTTAAGTCCTTATGGTGTTCCCTGTGACCTAGACAACCTCTAGTAAGATAGCTATCCAAACTATGACTTTGTTTGGTTTTGGTCTTTTTTTTATGTCTGGTAGCTCTGTCTGACCTGGAACTTGCTGGCCTCAAACTCTGCCTGCCTCTGCCTCCCAAGTGGCACCTCTACTGCCCAGCACTGTTTTTGTTTTTAACTAATTTGCTCTTAATCTCTGGAGGCAAAATATACCTGGGGGAATGAGTAAAAAGCACCCAAAATCTATCTAACAAGTGTTAAAGGGTAGTGTAGATATCCGAGATGAGAGGTCTGGAGTCCTTGACCTCTGGTGAGATCTGTACTCTAGGAAGTTCTAACACGGTCTCATTTAATGCTGAACAGGAAAGAGCCAAGCTGTTAGAGGTTTCCTTGTGGACTTCTGGGAAGTATTTTACATTCATATTCAGTTTTTGCTAAAGCCCTTGTCATTTGGAAGGATCTGGACCTAGCAATCCATATTTATCCAAGTTTTCCCTGGTTGGTTGCACCTGGATACCTCCAGGCACTTCAGTAATCTCACTTGTCTGCTCTTTTCCTGTGCCCATTTCATTGTGTAAAGCCACCATTGTCCTTTAGCACCACCCCCAGACTACCTTGACTCCTAAGTAGCTTTGCAGACTTAGAACCTCATCTCTCAGCTAATTTCATGCCCAGTTTCCCAGTTGCCTTCTTTTCCCATTGTATACAACTCTAGAAGTTCACATTTTTTTTAGAAAATAAAATATTCAAAACATTTTTGATACTTTCTTGACCCTTGTAGATTTGACAGCATTTCTCCTTGAAACTATAGTCTCTTATTTTGACAGATGGCACCAAAGCAACTAGGATACTTGATCATATACAAAACAGTGGTGTCTACTTTCCTCTATATTCCAGCTTTCACACAGTGTCTACCTCCATGTTTATACCTAACAGTTGCATCACTGGGTGAGCTTTTGTATGAATAATGTGTTTGCTTCATGTTCACCCCTAAACATCTTTTCACTATTTTTTTCTTAGAAATACTGCGGCTAGCTAACTGAGTATGTTGGCATGCGCCCATAATCTCACTATTGGGAAGCAGAAAATAGGAGGATTGTGACAAGTTTGAGGCTAGCCTAGGCTATATAGTGAGAACCTACCAAACCTTTCCTCCTTGGCCCCTGCTCCTCTCCTCCACTTCCCAGTGCTGTGGGTTGGAAGGGAAAAGGTTTTTTTGCCAGTTGATTTTACTGTTGCTTTCTTCCAGAAGAAGCTGTGAATAAGGTGAAAATTCAGGCCATGTCAGAAGTACAAAAAGCTGTAGCTGAAGCAGAACAAAAAGCCTTTGAAGTGATTGCAACTGAGAGAGCTCGAATGGAGCAAACCATAGCGGATGTCAAACGGCAGGCTGCAGAAGATGCTTTCCTGGTCATCAATGAGCAGGAGGAGTCCACAGAGGTCAGAGCCGTGCTAGACTACAGGCTGGGCTGGGTGGCTGAAGGGGTGGGCGAGCCTGCTGTTGGTCACTGAGGTGCTGGGTAGGAAGAGTCCACTCTTGAATTAGATGATGGGATTTTTAGCCAATACCAAGAGACTGTTTTTCTTTAAGTTATGTCAGAACAGTTCAACCATTCTTTTGTATACATTATATTTTATCAAACACACACTTCAGCTTCCATGAAGTAGTTTGTCCCATTACATGATAATGACAGTGATGATGTGGTAAGCTTGTTACATGCAGGTGGATGATACCCAGCTATAGCTATAGCGCACTCAGGAAATCTGGATCCCAGGCTTTGAATGACATTCTAGCTTTAGCACATGTGGGCCTCAGTTTTCCCATCTTACAATGCTGGGAAGGAGCCAGTAAGCCTGTTTTATACTCAGGCCAAGCATTCTGAGTTAAGGGGGAAAGTTGTCTTTCTTCCCTAACTAGTACTATAGCCAGGCTTTGAGATAGGCCTCTACCATTCTAGTGTCCTTGTAGACAAGAAGGTAGTTGCTAAGTTGTTGATAGCTTCACCATACTAGAACATTTCATTTAAAAAAATAAAAAAACCTTTAACCAGTAGGTCCTGGGAATATTCAGTTCACATGTCACTAGTTGATTCTTCCAAAAGATAGCAAAGGACTTAGGAGTCAGTGCTGGGCCTGACTGACAGGATTAGGGTTTTTTTGTTGTTGTTTTAATGTGTTGTCTTTGCTCCCAGCTATCTAGGGGAAATGGTAAGTTAATGTTTAGTAACTGTCCTGCTGCTTTTATGGCTGTTCCTTGAGCCCTCAGGAAACTGTGCTTGGCCCTTAAATTCTACCACAGAATTTCTGTGGTAGCTAAGCTCAGGAGTATTTGCCCCACTCTGAGTAAATGTTACATGTAGTAAAAAAAGTTCCAAGCTCCACTTGAGTGCCTTTGAGAACAGACTACAGTCTCCCTTAGCTCATCTGCTGTATGGCATGACAGTGAAGAAAATAGGCACAGAGGACAAAGGAAGCAGTAGCACAGCCACCTCCCTCTTCATTTATCCTAGTTTCCAGGAAGGTAACTTTGGAGTAAAATCTCAGTTTTCCTGTATTCCTTTAAAAATCTTTTTTAAAAGATGAAAAATTGTCAGTAAAAAACGGTGAAGATGAGAGTTACAGAAAATGTTTGTTCAAGCTCAAATGTGGATGTATGGTCTTCAGAAGGTAGTTGAGACCTGGGCCAGGTGACATGTGCCCATGATACTGGCATTTGGGAGGTGAGAAACAGGAGGATCAGGCGTTAAAAGGTCATCCTCAGAGGACTCATCCACACGTACATAGCTCCACAGCCCTTGCTCTACCATGCAGATGACAAGTGGCAGTGGCGAGCCTGCCCCTCAAGATGTCAGCAGCCACTAACTGATGCCTGTGTCTTGCAGAACTGCTGGAACTGTGGCCGAAAAGCCAGTGAGACGTGCAGTGGCTGCAATATTGCTCGCTACTGCGGTTCCTTCTGCCAACATAAGGACTGGGAGCGGCACCACCGCCTCTGTGGCCAGAGTCTGCATGGCCACAGTCCTCACAGTCAGAGCCGGCCACTGCTCCCTGGAGGCCGAGGCTCAGCCAGGTCTGCTGACTGCAGTGTGCCCAGCCCAGCCCTGGACAAGACCTCAGCCACCACCTCACGTTCCTCAACACCTGCATCTGTGACAGCCATTGATGCCAACGGACTCTGAGCCACACAGACTCCACCTGCCCTGATGACCACTCCACATGGCAGAATGCTTATGCCAGGGAGCTGGCAATTAGAACAAGTCGCTGTTGGGTCATCAGCAGGAAATGAAACAGCAGGAAGCATCACAAGGCACGCTACAACTTCTCTGGGATTTGCCACGTGTCCTAGGAAGAACTAATGTGTCATTCTCTGCACACAGAAGTTGCTTGAGCTGCCTCCTCCAAGGCTTTCCTGATGTTTCTCTTCCAGCTAAAGCTGGCATGACCTATCCCCGTCTCAGTGTACACCACCAGCTCCCTCCAACTCCTTGCATCAGCAGATTGTCAGGAGTGCCCCAGCAGGCACCTGTGTCCCACAGTGTCCAGTAGTAGAGGCCTGAAGACTGGTAGCAGGCTGAAGAGGAGGCCCTTCCTCTCTCTGCCTCCAAACAGTTACTTGAGCCCCATGTCTACCCTTAGGTGATATTGATTGGCCTATCAGAGACTTGGGTAACAGAAAAGCAGTATTCAGGACTTCTTCCTGAGCTGCCCAGACCTGTTAAGATACTCAGAAATGCAAGATAGAAATCACCAGTAAAGTCCAGTAATGATAAAAAAAATTCAGTCAGTCTTCCCAAGCACCAGATCATTTTGGACAAGATTTTCCAACCTGGGCAGCTTCAATAGTTTGGAACACCCCCACACACATACTTCTAAGTTTCACTTGATTTTGCTTGTGCAAAAAAATAACCTCCATCGCATGGATTGGTCTGAGAGAGGATGAATCCATTGTATGAGTCTTTTCTCTGAGCATGTTAGCCAAACTAAAATATTCAGTGGATCTTGGAAATGCAGAATCCTCTGCCACTGCTTGACTGTTTGAAACAGTCATCTTGTTCCTTTTTTCTCAGACTGTGCATGTCTGCATCACCGGGGCTGTCTCTTGCACATAGGTTCTCTTTGACACCTGTCAGACTACACTTTGAGCAGTGCTCCTGACCTTGAATGGAGTATTCCCACCTGGTTGTGTGGCATCATGCCACCTCATGGGTTTATTATCAGGTGAACATTCTCAGCCTCCTTTTTCTGTGCTATAGCATCCCTCACAGCTCAGAAAGAGTCTGTGAAGTATGGGAACTGTATTGAAGAGCCTGACCTATTTTTCTTCCCATCTTCAGAAGTTTTTCGAATTACCTGATTCTCTAAATAGAACATCATCTGTACCCCATTCATCAGGTCAACTGCTGCCTCACACCTTTTTCCCTTGCCATTTTTTTGAAGTTTGTTATTAGTTGCCAGAGGACTTTGCCTTACCACTCAGGGTCCTCCAGCATCCTCTTGCCCTGTGCAGTCAGTTGGGATGAATCAGTGCCCTTGATCCTGTTGGCTTTTGGAAGCCATGGTCTCCTTTTGTACAATGACGAAGTCTGAATACTAGCCTGTGGCCCATAAAAGCCTGGATGATACTGTCCTTGCTTACAATTATGACTGATTTTAAGATACTGAGTCCCTGCCCGATTTTAACAAGGATTTTCAGTATTAGAAACTTAGACCTTTAAAATATTATTTCAGCATAGAATACCCAAGACCCACTACTTACTAGACAGTGCAGCCTGGCCTCCCTGGTCCCATTCCTATCAGTCTAATACCCCAGCCACTGGGGACAGCTTTATTTTACTAGGTAGAGTCAATACTAGACAGCATTTGCCCATATTCTCAGATACAAGAGAGTCTGTAGAGTTACAATCTTGTGGCCACAGGACTGACTATACCAGGTAGGTGGCATAAAGAGCTGGAACCAACATGTTGCTACTTGCCAGGTTGGAAATCAGTTTCTACAGCAAAGGTTTAAGGGTACAGGGCCTAGCCTACTTTCGTGGGCTACGTTGGTTGCCCTGACCAAATGGTTTCTATAGTGCTGTTGGGGACTGCTTGGCCTTTGTGCCCTTCACAGGTTTGTCTACAGACCTTGACAGTACTTCTTCACACTGTATAGTTCAGTTCTCAGACTTGTCACTGGCTCGCCTCTAGTAAGCATCACTCTTTAAATGGCATCTGCTGAAGACTTGCTTTTCAGATTTAAGGAGTTTCTATCTCTAGTTCTCCAGCAGCATCTAAGGTAGGAGCTGGGGTTACATGTGAGTCCTGGCCCCACACTTCAGTTCTAGTCTGCTAATATGACCCATTACTGGGCTGGGAATGAACAGAAAGCTTCCACTCATCCACACCAAGAAAAGAAGAAACAGCTGAGTCAGGCTGCTCAGAGGTCTGGCCTCTGCAGTAACTATTTGGGGAACAAAATGGTCAGGGCTTCATCCTCTGCCAAGTGAGAGATAAGATTGCAGAAGCTGGACAGAGGTAGCCACAGTGGGAGACATGCACCGCTCCTCACTCTAGCGAATGGTGAAGACTTAGTGAAGCTAGGTTGGGACCTGGCTTATTTAGTAGTGTGGCTATCATGCTGAAGGCCTGGATTTGATTTCCAGCATGACATAAACCAGCCATGTGGTACATATAATTCCAACATTTGGGAGGTGGGAGCAGGACCACCAGAATCTTAAGCTCATCCTTAGCTGCATAGCAAGTTTCAGACCTGTCTAACAAAAAGACACATTGAACGGTCCCTGCAGCTCCATTAGATTGGCTCATGCAGGCAGGTGGTGGTGAGGACATGGGCTGAGTATCATTTTCTGGAGGCCAAAGTCATATGCTGCCATGGATCTGTGTGGAAACCACCTGTTTTCCCTCCTCAGGTCTATACAGGCTGTTATCTTCTGCAGTATGGACTCCTCTCATTTGATCTCCAGGAAGTGCTTCACATCTTGATGTGAACTCTAGCATCTTTAGCTTCCAGAGGGGAAGTCTACATTTTACTTAGTATAGCCCTATCTCAAAAGATGAAGTGATCCGGTACTCCCCATTACTTTCCCATAGAGGTTGAAGACCTTTTTTTGAGTGGTTCTGGAAACTATCTCAGCAAGTGTGTAAGGACTCAACAGAACTGCAAGTGTATGTTAGTGGATTCTCCCTGGAGCATAAGGAATGAGCAGATGGCCATCGTCCTGGAAACTGCAGACGGGATTGTGGGTTGAATAAACCATTACAAATAGGACACATCTTGGAAGCTTTCTTCAGAACTGGACTAAAACCAAGGTTTCCAGGCTCAGGAGACTAAGCTAGTGTGCATTGATGAATGTTAGCTATTTGCAGAGAACTGGGTGGTGGCATGTTTGAACCAAATGTGGGAAAAGCCAGAAGGAACTGAGCTGGCCAGCGTGGGCCAGATGGCCAGCTGTGGGAGACCCTTGACCTAGCAGCTGCTTAGCATAGCCTGCCCACTCAAGTATATTCCTGTAAAGCCAAAATGCTGACTACCTGCTTCTGCCTCGTGTTGACACCCATTTCCAAAGATGATGGAGCACGTGTGAACCAGGAGGAAGCTGGGGTGGGAGGTGATGATTCACCCTACCATCTCTCCTCCTACGGCCAGGGAGGTGATGCTTCCCACTCAGACCCCATCTTGTCAGGCCTCCAGCTGCCCAGTGTAAACTGTCAATGCTTATACCAAAAAGGCATGTGCAGCTGGTGTCTGTCAGGGACAGCCCAGTCCCTGCCTTGTAGTTGGCCAGGGAGAAGCTGCAACAGTGGTTGAGTGAATGGTTGAAAGGGCTGTTTGATATAAGGCCTTCATTCCACTCCTGTGGCTTTCCAAGTTCCTGATGAGACTACAAAGGCTCCATCCATACAGAAAACCAATAATGTAAATAAATAGAAAGCCAAGCCTGCAAGCATGGTTTGCAGAGGCGGGTGATGAATGTGAAGCCACCCGCAGGATGCATTTGAGTCTGGTTTTTCTGTGCTTTTGTCATTTGACTCAATAGGGAACTTTTGTTACTTAACTCTGTGCATAACTTATTTAATGTACTGTATAAATGAACCAAAACTGTTAAATATGTATTTAGTTTGTTCTACTTAAAGTAGTTAATAAAAATGCTATATTCCTTTTCTGACTCCAGCTGAACTAGGCCTGGGCAAAAGAGGGCCGTGGTGATGATGTGAATGCTCAGCGGCCTGCTGCAGGCATTGACATGCACCACACATGCACACCCTCTCCCCTCCCCCACCCCAGGTCTTTGAAGGGTCAACCGGGGTTCTAACACAGAAGTCCTGGAGGGTTTGCAGGTGAACCTCTATGAAGCTAGTTGGAGCTGCCACCTCTGTCCCAGGGAGGCCTAGGTGACCATGCTGACTGCAGTTGAGTGCCAACAGTAATGTACAGATAATCTAGTTCCTTGAGCTTTTCTCCATTGAGAATGTTCACCCATACCTAGGGAACAAAACAAGTTTTTTTCTAAGTAACTGTTATTTCCGTATAAAGTTTCAACATTAACATACTTGAGTCTGTGAGGTTTTTAGTCCTTTCTGTACTGATGTTAAGGCTTAATCGCACTTATGGTTGTATAACGTTTCTGAGCCTTCATTCAGCCTCATTGTGTTTTCAGGCGCCCTCTGGAGGACAAAACGGGGCACCCTGCCCTGCCCCCCCCCCCCCCCCCCCCCCGCGTTTCAGCCTTTTCTGAGGCTGCCTCTATCCCTTGAGTGAGTTCAGGTGGTGTTTTCTGGATACATTTAGGAAGTTCCAGAAGAACGCAGGTTTTTAGCCTTTTTCGAATGCTTTCTCTACCTTCCTTTGACATCTAGGCCCCACAGCTTGGCCTTGGAACATTGTAGAACCGAGGAAAACCTTTAATCACTGTCCCAGCTAGGATACTGCCACCCAAGGATGCCCACTTTCAGTGCCTTCCACACTTGACAGCAAGTAGTAATTGGAACCAGGGCAACACATGTGACTGCCTATGTCTCCTGTAAATCGGGATGCTGGCAGTG
This sequence comes from Meriones unguiculatus, assembly GCF_030254825.1. Taxonomy (NCBI): domain Eukaryota; kingdom Metazoa; phylum Chordata; class Mammalia; order Rodentia; family Muridae; genus Meriones; species Meriones unguiculatus. The sequence goes on along the minus strand of NC_083352.1, from coordinate 124,406,303 downwards.
CCTGCCTACCCACTGGGTTGTGAGGGTGAAATGTGATTATAGGAGAGCCAAGCGGTGTATGTGGGTAGCTGTTAAGGATAACCAAACTTGAATCTGAAGAACCACAGAAGTTAGAGACAGGGTGGGGGACAGATCTTGTTGGAAAAGGGAAATAGGATTGATATGGATGAATGGAGTGGCTGGAACAGAATCAACAGCCAAAATGAAGAGCCATTGCAGGAACTTTATAAAATATATACATATGTGAAGGTCATCTAAAAAAAATCACTAAGTAATGGAGAAGAAAGAACCCCAACTGCTCATCGCCAAATGCAACTTCCAGTACTGGGATTGAACTGTTGGCCAGAGGGGTCCCATGGGAATCCCTAAGCAACCCAGGCCATTGCCAAGACTGCAGGTTGCTCCCACAAACTGATGGGCAAGGCACTGCTTAAGAGAACACCTTCACAACTCATTGAACAGGGAGAAGTTGACCTGATGCCCACATAGAGCTTCACCCCTACTCTCAGTATTGTCTTTGGTACAGGAAGGGCCTCTGCATGCTATCCAAAGCAACACACAGCAGCCCAGCCACAAACCCTTTGATCTACAATGGTGTTCTGCCTGCAAGATGTGGTGGCACAGAACATGAGGCAGAAACCAACTGATACCTGATTTGACTTAAGGCCTAATCTAAAAGATGAAACCCATATGTGACACTGCTTGGGTGACCAAGAACCTGTGACTTGATAGTCTAGGGGGCTAGGGTAAAACTGTTCTTTAAAGAAGAGAGAGAGAGAAAGAAAAAGAAGAAAGAAACAAGCCTGGTTTACAGAGTGAGTTCCAGGATAGCCAGGGCTACACAGAAAAATTAAAAAAAGAAAAAAGAATGACTCCCTCGATACCCTACCTTACAGTCCTCTCATTTTATCTTCTCCGAGGCTGCATCAACAGGAGCTGGTGTGCAGGAAGCTAAGGTGCTGTCAACTGGGCATTGTCTAGGTTTGCTGCACCTGACCTAGCCCTAAGCCAAACCCCAGTTACAGGTGCAGGCAGTTGATGGTGGGGCGACAGCTAGGTAAAGAGCCAGAACCTTCTGGCTTCAGGACTCAGCCCGCCATGGCCTGGTTGCTAACATTTTGTTATCACAAAGCACATCTCCAGTAGATGTTACAGAATCAGTCATAGCAGGCTCTGAGGGAAAGAGCTGTAGGAGGTAATCCCGAGGGGTCTGGAGAGATGGCTTGGAGGTTAAGAGTACTGTCCTTCCAAAGGTCCTGAGTTCAATTCCCAGTAACCACATGATGGCTCACAACTATCTGCAATGAGATCTGGTGCCCCTTTCTGTTGTGCAGGCCTAAACATAGGCAGAACCCTGCATATATATAATAAATATTAAAAAAAAAAAAAAAGATCCCAAGTTCATGACTTTAGCCTGCTGCTAAAAGGCTGAGGTAGTGTCTCTAGAGTAGATGTCAGTGAGAGACCAAAGAGAGATGACTGGCTGGGGATGGCCCATCAGCCTGCATGTGATTTAGATAAAGGGGACTTCATGAATTGGGACTGGGAAAGGCCTTGATTTTCAGACAAATGATTTCAATGGGGAAGAAAGAAGAAAATAGCCATTGAAGAGTCTTGACTAAAGGCATGTGGTGACCACAGCAATGAAGACTGAGGGCGCCTTCTGGGACATAGTGCAGCCGTGTGTTATGATACAGATCCAGACAGAGAGGAGGGGAGTACACATCATTAAAGAACAGTGTGCCCCAGTATCCCCGCCTTAGGCTCCTTCCTGTTGCTGAGACTCCAGACTCACACCTACACCTTGGACCTTCCTTGCCTGATCTCCGATTACTCCCTCTTCATTCTGTCCTTTTTCACCTTTCTGCAGCTCTCCTGCCTGACCTCCACCCTCTCCATCCACTAAGATTTCCCCTGCTTAAGCTTGGAGAGCTCAAACCAAGTTGCTCTCTCCTAAAGGACTCTCAGCAGGATACATACCCCCTTCCAGCTTCAGTGTTCTCCCTAGTAGCTCTGAGCCTTCAGTAGGGGAGCAAGCGGCTTGTTCAGTAAGTTAGTTGGACCTGGTAATAAGGCCTGTCTAATCACAGCATCTCTGGAGGCTGAGGAAGGGGAATGAAAAGTTCAAGGCCTGCGTTGGAAACTTACTGAGATCTTATCAACTGAAAGTTAAAATACATAATTTACATGGCCATGCATGGTAAGGCAGGAGGCTCACCCAAGTTTTTCACACCTTCTCAAAACTAAGATAAAAAATGAAAAGGCAGCTGGGCAGGGTGGTGCACGCCTGTAATCACAGCACTTGGGGAAACAGAGACAGGTGGATACCTGTGAGCTCAAAGCCAGCCTGGTCTACAAAGGGAGTCCAGGATAGCTACACAGAGAAACCCTGTCTCGAAGAGCAAAAAAGGAAAAAAGAGAAAGCAGCCAGGAGTGGTGGACACACCTTTAGTCCCAGCACTCAGAAAGGCAGAGGCAGGTGGATTTCTGTGATTTCAAGCAGCCTGGTCTACAAAGTGAGTCCTGTCCTGGACAGCCAAGGCTACACAGAGAAAGGCTGCCTTGAAAAAAAGAAAAAAAGGCTGATGCTGTAGCTCAGTAGCACAGCACTTGTGTAGCATATGAGTGCAATCTCCAGCACTTCGAAAGAATAAAAACCAATAACCAGACACCTAGGAGGCAGAGGCAGGTGGATCTCTGTGAGTTCAAGCTACATAGTGAGATCCTGTCTAAAAACAAAATCCTTCAAGGCCAGGTCTAGGCATAGGCCTATGTCCCAGCGCTTAGGAAGCTGAGGCAGGAAGATCTCAACAAATTCAAGGCGTGAGGACCTTGTCTCAAAAAAAAGAATTTTTTTTTTAAGTTAACTCTTGCTGAACAGTAACCGTCCTAGGACATCAGATTAAAGACATACCCCATCAGAGGAGCTGGCGGAGGTAATCACCTTTAAGATAGCAGTGGGGCCAGGTGTGGCAGTAAGATAACATCTTTCAGGCCAACCTGGGCTACATAGTAAGAGCTTGTATCAAGACCAAAGAAGCTAATGAGATAGCTCACGCATTGAAGCTTTTAAGAAGACCTGAAGGGCCGGAGCGATGGCTCGGAGGTTAAGAGCACTGGCTGCTCTTCCAGAGGTCCTGACTTCAATTCCCAGCAACCAAGGGTGGCTCACAATCGTCTATAGTGAGATCTGGTGCCCTCTTCTGGCGTGCAGGTGTACATGCAGGCAGAACAGAACACTGTATACATAATTAATAGATAAATAAATGAATGGGGGGGATGACAACCTGAGGTGGTGGTGGCACTTGCCTTTAATCCCAGCTCTCGGGAGGTAGAGGCAGGTAGGCAGATCTCTGGGAGTTCAGGGCCAGCCTGGTCTACAGATTGAGTTCCAGAGAGGCCAAGGCTATACAGAAAAACCCTGTCTCAAAAAAAAAAAAAACAGTACCCGAGGAACCACACCTGATTGTCCTCCGGCTGACACACACACACACAAATGTGTTTATCACCTTTGTTCTTCTATGGAGCCCAGAGCTTATCCACTGCAAGTAGCAGGCTGCTGTAACTCATTCCTTCAGTTCTGAGTCTGTTATTACTGTTTAGGGGGAAATACAACACGGGCCTGAGAGTGAGGATCATCCCTCCAAGACTAGTTCCCTCTCTTAAGGGGACTGAAACTACAATGTGGGCAGCAAACCTCTCCCAGGAGACTCAGAGCCCGTGTGGAAGAGGAACAGACAACTGGCAGCACATTCTGGAGCCCTCTAGCCCCACAGCATCCAGGCATCTGCTGAGGCCACTGGGAGAGCCACAGAAAAGACCCTGCCTGGAGGCCAGATCCGCACTCCTGCCGGCAGAGTTGCTCTTCTGGCCAGAACCCAGCACCCAGCAAGGCTCTGGCAGTCAGACACACAGAGACATGAATGAAGCAGCATTCAAACCCTGGCCGCCAGGCTTGGCTTAAAACCTACTGTAGCTTCCAGAATGAAGCTCCTTTAAGGGCTCTGCCTCCCCAGCTGCACTCCCCAGTCTTCCTCCTTCCTCCTGGTCTCTGGATCCATCTGGTTTGGCTTCCCTTGGTTGACTGGAGTTGAGTGCCCCTGCCACACTGAGCTTGAGATCACCACATGTGAGATCCATGCCATGCTCTTGTGGTACCACAAACCTCACCATAGAGCACCACTTTAGGTGTCAGGATTAGTCACTAGTCACTAATCACTAGTCATTAGTCACTAGTAGGAGGCCCCCTGCCCTGCTATGGCAAGTAGGACTCATGCAGGTCAGCCTAGCAGGTTCTGGCATGGGCTAGGTCCCCCTCAAGCAGGCTCTCTGGATCACTGAGAAGGCTCTGTCAGGTGAAGCTGAGCTTGGACATCATTTCTCTTTCCCAAGCTGAGTGAATGATGATGAAGCTCCTTCCGCCAGTGTGGCAGCGGCACTGGAAACCAAGTGTAGCTCTAAGCAGGCTTTCTTCCCTGAGTGTCATGTCAAGGTGGCCAGCAAAGCCTGACCTTGCCAAGAGACACACACAGACAGACAGAGAGACAGACAGAGGCAACACCACAGGTGACTACCAACTTTATTGCCTCTGTGCTGGGATCCCAGGCTGGGGTTCAGAGATCTCTGGGGGCAGCAGGCAACTCTATGCCCAAATTATTGCTACTCTGCAAGGTCTTCTTGGGCCTTCCCATTGTGCCCTGAGAATGGGTGGGGTGAGAGCATGCAAATGATATGCAGATGACATGCAAACCAACCCAGGATCCTCCAGAGGTCTCTGGTACAGCCACTGATGCTAGAAATTCTAGGGCTGAGCCAGAAGGGTGATGGACACCCAGGTCTCTATACTACAGGCTGAGATGGCCTAGCCTGAGGGGTCAAGGTTCCAGGGTTCGAGAGCGGGTCCCTGAGCATCAGCCCTGGTTCTGCCACTGGTTGAGGAAGAACAGAAACCTAACCCCCAAAGGAGCAGGCAGAAAGCAGGACACCCCTAGGCAGCCAAAGAGGGAAAGGCTCTGCCTGTGTCACACAGCAAGGGAGAGGAAAGGGGGACCAGAATCTGGGCTTTCTGAGTCAGACAGAAGCTCAGGTGCCTGGCAGCTACAAACAGTAAAACAAATAAAGCAAGCAGCCCAGCTCCTGATCCCTGGGCTGAGACCCTATACCAGCTGTCCGGGCCTTTAGCCTGGGAACAGGCAGATTCCTTGGTCTTAGTGTAGAGTTGACCAGTGCAGAAGGCTCTAGAGTGATAGGCAGGGCTGCAGCTTAAGCAGAGCCGGCTCAGTTATTATTCATAGTCCACCAGGAGGCTGTGGGTGAGAGGTTGGGGAGTCAGGGGCTATAGGCGGAGCTGCCCCTCCTGGGTCCCGGGGCTGTTGGGAGCACAGGGGGCTAGCACACCTGGGAAGAACACCGTGGTGAGTGTGTCCGGGGCGCGCAGGTGGTCGATGAGGGTGCGCTGGAAGGCCTTGCTGCAGGGCGACTGCTGGTGCCTGGAAGGGCCACAGGACAGACAGAGGCTGCAGCCATCTTCTCTGAGATCAGTGCTCTCGGTCATCCAGGCTTAGTTCTGCTGCCTGGACTCAAGGCACCAACCCTTCCACTACTGATTCTAGCCTCAGTCTTTCCCCTGGGTAAAATGGGAATAAGGTACCTGCATTACGAAGCTACTGCAAGGACTAAATGAAGACGCCTAGCAAAGGGGCATACTGACTGCATCTGGCTTCGTATTGAGTTTTGGGGATTTGTGTTAGACAGGATCTTGTTTTTATAGTTCAAGCTGGCCTTGAATTGTTCCTCCTGCCTTCCAAGTGATGGGATTATAAGTTGGTGCAACCATAGCCACTTGTACTGTTCTGTGTTTTGTTTTGTTTTGCTGAGACAGGGCTTTGCTGAATTTGCTCTGTAGCCCAGGCTGGCCTTCTACTCTGAGCTCTCTTGTTTCTGCCTTCAGTGTTGATATAACAGGCATGCACTCAATATCTAACTTCCGTTCATTCTTTACACATCACCTCATCTGGGACCCAGATGTGTTAGGTAAATTATCTGAAATCACCCAGCCAGTGAATAGGAGAGGAGAGCCTTGAACCTGATTTGACCCCCTCCAGAACCCATACTCAGTGTCAGAGGTAAGACCATCACTCACCTTCTCCAGGAAGCTTCATCCTGCCAGAACTCATACAGGGCGAAAGCAGCGCTGTCTAACATCTTCTGGGCAGACACACTGCAGAGCCAAAGAGGTAGCCAGGCTGGACCAGGGCTGTGACCACACTGCCTGCCTGCCAAGGATCTCATGGGAACCCTACCCAGAGTACCCAGAGTAACCATCCCTCTCTGCCCCACCACCTAAAGCCACCCCCACTGCAGCCATCACACTACCAGCCAGGGACTCACTGCAGGCAATGGCTCTGGGCTCCTGTAAAGTTCATGTAGCAGCACAGGGCACGGTGAAAATCCTGCAGGGCATCCTCAGCCACCTGCACTTGCCTCTGTGCCACAAGGATGTGCTGGCAAGAGAGCAGATAGTCACAGGGCAAGCCATACTCAGAGTATAACTCCAACCTTCCTGATGTGGTCCAGATTCGCCCCCTGTGGGGTCAGGTCCCCATAACCAACAAGACTTCCTAGCATCTGACTCCATCCTCCAAGCCAATGACCCTCCCTGCTGTCCGACCTCTCACTGTGCCCTACCTCAGGCCTGACTTTCACAGATACAGGTGAGAGGACAGAAGACCTCAGACAGTCACAGAACAGGAACCTGCCTACCAGGTCTGGGTAGACAGCCATTACCCTTCTTGGTGAGTACTCCTTCCCAAGCTCACCGAGTCAGAACCCTTGGCAAGGTCCTCTTCATGCAGGGGTTCCAGCCGGGGTGCCTGCAAGGGACACAATATAGGCTGAACCTCTAGAATGCTATTGGCTTGGGCAGGTGTGACAGAAATCCTCTCTGAGGGCACTGCCTCTTACCTTGCACTCAAGCTGGTCTATGAGCTCCTGGAGGCGGTTGACCTGCAGCTGCCACTGCAGCTCAGCCTCTGAACTCCACCCTGGCACAGAGAGCAGACGGGCATCAGCCAGGGGCCCCTGAAGCCGTGAGGCCTCTCAGGGTGAAATGGGAACATTGGCCAAGCAGAGCCCTGAGAGAATAGGAGACGCCACATCTTCCCTGGACCTTGTGCAGCCAGATCCTACCCTGCCCCAGGCACACCTGTATCAGTGGATCCAGGAGACCAGGTTGGTGACCAGCTGATGCTCCTTGGGGCTCTTCGACCTGCCCGCCGGCTACCACGGAACCTACTCTGCACTTTCATATTTTCGTCATCCAACCTGGGAAGTAGAAAAGTTAGCCCAATGTCCCCAGACCATAGGGTCAAGGACTGACATTTCAGCAAAGGACCAAGCTTAGGTGAGGCAAGACAGGCCTCCTGAGTCTCTGAAGCCCAGCCCTCAAACCACCTACCCCTTCTCAACAGCTCATGGCCTCCCTGCCCAAGAATATGGCCTCCAGAAGGCTTGAGTAGATCATGACCCTGAGGAATTTGGAATGCAAGAACAGAAAGTGCTCAGACACCCACAGGCCAACAGCACCCTCACATACCGCTGACCGTGGGCCTGGGTCTCCAGAGTGTCAGATGCCCCCTCCAGTGAGCTCTGCAGGGCTTGTAGCTGGCTCACAGTTTCACGCAGTAGGAATCGTGTGACAAACTGGTCCACCTTGGAAGCCTGTTCATACTCCTGTGGACAGGGCAGAGGGTTATGTTTTGAAGTAGGAGCTTATCTTCCAATCTGGTAATAGTGTGCTCATCAGAGCAACAGTGAAAAGTGAAAGGTACAGGGCATGCAGGCCCAGCCAAGCTAGTCATCGCCAACTTTGTATTTTTGTTTTGGGACAGGGTCTTACTTTTTTTAGCACAGGCTGGCCTTGAATTGTGATCCTCTTGCCTATGCCACCCCAGAGCCAGAATTAAAGGTGTCTAAAGTCCCTTTTCTGGATCCATACTGGGTTTTTTTAAAAATCGTGGTACGTATGAGACTTATTCATAGGGATCACAGCACGCTGGTACACTGGGTCTTCCTGGCTCTCAATTTCTCTTCTCTGTTAGTGCTTATTGTTATCTTTTTCACAGCCAGGCAGGGTGAAGATGCAGGGCAGTAAGGCCAGTTTTGCACGTGGTACAGAATGATAGTGATGCGACCCCTTACTGACCTGTGAGGCGCAAACTCACAATCTCCATGTGCACTTGCTCTCTCACGGGTCCACTCGCCAATCCATTTAACAAGCATGCCTTTTACTAGACGCTACACATACAAGACATCCAGGTCACTGAACAGACACAAACACGCTTGCCTGCACTGACTGCAGCCTGCACTACCAGCTTTCCCTCAGTTCCATGAATGGAAACGGAGACAGGGACTGACCAAGCATCAGATCCTGTGCCAGCCATCCTAGGATTCTCACACTCCCCAGCTGCTGTCACCCTGTGGCTGTTTCTCCCACCCCTTGGTTACTTCCTACATAGAACTAGCCTAGTGCTTGCAGTTTGAGTGAGTTCTCAATCTGAAAATGCCACCATTGTTGTGGAACATAGTAATCTGCCCAGCTACATGCCTGAACTTCAAGGGTGCCCTGAGAAGCCCTTACCCCCACCACACACCCAAATCTAGGATGAGAGTCCTGAGGAGCCAAGACAGCCCAGGCTCTGTGGCAACATCTGTAATGGGTTTCATTTCTTGGTGTATAGCCTGCCTTGGCTCAACTAAGATGGTGTGCCTTCTGGACAAAGCTCATAACAAAGGGATGGAGTCACGCCTGAGTCCTACCCAAAGTCTGTGGGTTCGGTTTCCATGAAATCTTTTTAATAACTTCCCTTCAAAGGTGTAAGATGACCGATTTTCTGCTGTTTGCAACCAGAAAACCTGGTTGACAGAACCTCCCACTTGATACCAGACTCATCCCAAGAATTTCGTTTAACCAGCATCACAACTTGTAGGAACTATAATTGACTCCACTTTGTATATGGGGCCTTGAGAGGTTAAACCTTGGCCAAAGTTAAGCCACCAATTAGTGGCGGGCCAGGATTCAAATCAAAAGCCACAGAAAGTGTCCTCTACTCACCCTTAAGTACTTTGTAAGCATTGCTTCCTTAAAGCACTACCCTGTGTTGCAATGGGGAAGCTTAGACCAGAAGAGGTCATAGGCCAGATTCCCCTGAGAGTTCCAGGGGAGGAGCAGAGCTTTGGTGCGGTGAGGTCACCTGTGAGCTCACAATTCAGTTGCCTTGGTGGAGCGGGGCCAAACCGGTGCCTCTGGCTAGAGGGCAGGACCGAGGCAGCATGGGCAGTGGCCTCTAGTGAGCAGTCCTATCATGGGAAACAGCAGTTCCCACAAGAGGACCAAAGCACCCAGTCAGGCCAGCAAGGACGGGCCACCTGACATGGACAAGGCCCGTCACAAGCAGTTCTTCAGCCACCTCAAGCGGAAGAAGCCGAGTGTGAGTACGGGGAGGCCAGAAGGGTGCTGGAGTCTATGCCTTTAGACCCAGGGGCATGGGGGAGGGGTGTTAGAGAATCTCTAGAGTGGAGAAGGGTCCCTGGAGCCCACATATGTGGCGCAGGGTCCCAGAAGCGAGGGCAGGAGGTGGGGCAGAAGCCGCTGGGGCCACAGACCTGGAATATTCTTTACTTCCTTTCTCCAGCCCACAGCCTCACAACAGGCTTCTTTACCCTTCTTTCAATGGCGAGAGGCCACTGACCCTGTCCGGGTGGGTGAGAAACCCCGCATCAAGGCTGGGAAAGTACGTAGTGGATTGGCCTAGGGTGGATGATGGGTTCCTGGGGGGGGGGGGGAACAGGGTCCTGGGGAGTTCTGGAGGTTGGGACCCCCGGGCGTGGGAGAGGCCTCGGGCCCTGCAAGGGCGTGTTTTTCCCCTACGCCCGCCCACCCCCAGACCAAGATCGTGCTGCTTTTTCCGCTGGACAAGCGGCAGCAGCTGGCCGAGGCGACGGTGGGCCCATATGTGAGGCCTGGGCGGCCGACTGAGGATGCTCTCGGCGCCCCGACGTGCTTCCCAGCGGTGGCTCCCATGCTTCGTGGGGCAGGCGACGGTGTGGACAGGCGCGAAGGCGCGCGAGCGCGGGAGATGAAAAGGATCCTGGTGCTGTTGCTGCAGCTGGACGCGCGGCTGCAGGAGGAGGGGCGTCGAGTGGCAGGCGGGGCGGGGGGCGGGGCTAAGGCCTCGCAGTGCTGGCAGCCCCTGTATGGGCACCTGCTGACCCAGCGTGAGGCCTGCGGTGAAGGCGACCCCCGCGAGGAGCAGCCCCGCAAGCGGCGCCGCTGCCCTCGCCCGCGGCCCTGAGTGCCTAGCCCCCCAAGCGCCAGGACTCTGCTCAATAAAGAGCACATAGCAACCCAGGCGTCTGCCACTTCTGTCCCTGCCGTCGGTCCCAGGGTCAAAACTGAGGTCCCTGGTGAGTAGAAATAAACGGCACTTAGAACGGCCATCACCAGGACCTGGAGCTAGGTCTGCCTTTAACTTACTCTTTTGTGGCACAAAGATCAGCTCACGCCAGATCCATGGGCTCAAGTAAACACGGGCTTGAGTAGACTGCTCGGCAACACTAAGAACTTGTTTCAGGCAAAGGCTTGAGGTCTCCAAGAGTCCCCAACGTTCAAAAATCCCTCTCAGGAGGAGGGAAGGTCCTAGGCTGCTGACAGACATCATAACCAAGAAAAACAACGTGGCTGGTCAGACATGGTGGGGCTGGAACCTCATATTCTCTAATGTTAACACAGAGGGGCTTGAGCTTCTGGTCTCACTGCTGCCTGACAGTATACAGTAATTCCCAAGCATCTGTCCCCCCAAATTTTAGGATCCCTTAATCAGTTTTCTCCCAAGGTACCCACTTCCACCCTCTACCCCATTTGTAGTGAAAAGCTTCTTCCAAACCCCTTTCTGTCTAGTGCTAATTCATTATCCCTCCCTGGTCATCATTCTTACGGTCTCTCCACTGACCCCTCAAAGCCCAAAACTAAAATTGGGGTGTTCACTCCCAGTTCCCCATCCTGTCTTCCCTCAGTACCTCTCAGAGTTTGCCCTCTGCTCTTCCATACTGACATGGCACCAGTGGCCTCCAATGTCAGTCTTACTCCTTCCATCACTCCTGAGAGAATGAGTCTTCTTTCCTGTCCCACACTAACTCAGAATGCTTCAACTAGGGCCAGAGATGGCAGGATGAAGGTCTCAGCTCACTAGGCCCATGGGATTAAGGATGGATGCACTTTTGTCACTAACCACAGGCTTGAATGATGCTGGGAAATGTGTGACCCATAGACAGTATGCTCTCCCTACTGGAGAGCTGTCTGCCCTATCACGATTATCAACACATGCATTCATGCTTGGCCCGAGCTGGCTGTCATCCATCCTTTCCCCCAGGACTGTAACTGGGAATGTTAAGAGACCTTTGCAATTACCACAACCCTATGGTCAGAGCCTGTTCGTAAGACTCATTTCACCCCTGTGATCTAGAAAACATCCAAGATCCTTGTAATAAAATCCTTAGTTTAGTTTAAGTACATCTGAGCAACTAAAATGGTCCCAAGAGAATAATCTATGCAGAAAGTGAGGTCCATTGCTACCGCATGGTGTTAGAAACACCACAAAGAGAGATTTGGACTTGCTTAGTGTTGTTGTGTGAGCTTCAGAACTGAAGTGGTCGGGCCAGATGCTCTGTGTGGCTATCAGGGCTGAGCACAGGAAGTCCTCAGAGTAGCTGCACATGTGTGCTTTCTCTTTAGAGCTGAGAGCAGAAGAGCTGCACATCTGGCTGGAGTACACAGACACTCCCAAGCATTTGGGAGAAAGAATTAACAGCTGTGCTGGCTTGCCAAGCCCCTAGCATGGACTCCCAAATGGCTGCCATCACCACCACCCCCGGAGGGGGGGGAGGGAGCTGCAAGACTGAGGTCATAATGAGCCCAATCTAAGTTCTCTTCTAGAACCAGTCCTTTCCACCTCCACAGCCATGGACGGTGGAGCCAAGTCTCTTTAGCCAAGCTAGGTGACGTGCCAAGAGAGCTGCCTAGGAAGCCTGGGACTCTGAGACCCGAAGGAAGAATTAAGTCCTGACTAACAGGGTCGCCTCGGGGTGGAGTCACAAAAAGGAACTGCCAGTCTAAGAGGCAGGGCTCTGTAGCCGGAGGCGGAGCTGAGGACCGAGAGGGCTAGTCCTACGTCCTGAAGGCCCATAGGGCTTCAGGGTCCACTGAGTAGGGAAGGTGGCGTCGGTGCACCGGACCCCCCGCGTCCGCAGGCTGCCGTCGTTGAGTCACATTGCCGTGGTGGTGGACCAAGGCTCGGGCTTCGCCAAGGCGGGCTTTGCTGGGGAGATCCAGCCGCGCGTGGTGCTGAAGAGCTCCAGTCTGCTGCCCAGTTGGGACCGGCCTGTGGGGCCCGGGCTGCCTGGTTGCGAGCTGGCGGGCGGCGTGGCCCGTGCCCACCCTATCAAGCATGGTGTGGTGGTGGACTGGGACGCATTGGAGGGACTGTGGGAGCGCCTAATGGTGGGAGGCCTGCAGGTCCGCCCCAAACAGTGGCCTGTGCTGGTGAGCGACTCACCGTCGGCCCCACCCGAGGGCCGAGAGAAGGTGGCCGAGCTGCTGTTCGAGGCCCTGACAGTGCCCGCGTGCCACATGGCCAGCACGGCGCTGCTGGCCCTCTGCTCCACGGGAGCGATCAGTGGGCTGGCTGTGGAGGCGGGCGCGGGCGTGTGCCACGCCACACCCATCTACGCGGGTCACTCCTGGCACAATGCCACTTTCCGTCTGAACGTGGCAGGCAGCACCCTGTCGCGCTACTTTCGAGAACTGCTGGTGGCAGCGTGCCCTGACCTTCAGCTGCAGGCCCTGCCCCGCAAGACCATTACACAGCTCAAGAAGCGCTGCTGCTATGTGTCGCTAGATTTCCAGGGTGATATCTGTGACCCTGCCCGCCACCAGAGGGCCTGTTTCTGCCTGGGCAATGGCAGCTATGTGCGCCTAGGCAGCGAGCGCTTCCGGTGCCCTGAACCCATCTTCCAGCCAAGTCTCCTAGGCCACCCTGAACCGGGGCTGCCCGCGTTGGCGTTCCAGGCGCTGCAGAAGATACCCACACCACTGCGGCCACGGCTGGCTAAGACGGTGGTGCTGGCTGGCGGGTCCACCCTTTTCCCTGGCTTTGTGCAGCGCATGAACCTGGAGCTGGAGGCACAGTGCCAGAGTAATGGGCTCCAGTCCCTGCAGCCCTGCCTCGTGGCTCAGCCTGGTCGGGCCACAGCCGTGTGGACTGGAGGCTCCATGATGGCCTCCCTGCAATCCTTTGAGTGCCGGTGGATGACTCGGGCCATGTACCAGGAGTTCGGCCCTTCTCTGGTGCGGAAAGTGTTCGACTGAGTTTTATGCTGAACTAGAACGGATGGTGCGCCACCAGGGGTGCTGCAGGGCCAGAGGCTGCAACTCTGTCCTAGCATGGAGAACCAGATAAACAGATTCAAGTGTTCGCAGCTGGCACAGTTATCATATGGGGACGGGCTGCCCTTTCCCTCTCTGGGCTAACCCTGACCTTCATTTGCTTCCTGTTTGAATACACAAACCACCACTAGTCGGAGAATGCCAGTTCAGCGCGGCCAGGCTCAAAGAACAACACTTGGAAAAAACAAGAAGCCCTGTCCCTAGCTGTGTATACAGGTGATCCTTGAAGGCTTCATTTTTCCTTTCTCTGTAGGAAGTGGAGTCAGAGGGCAGGGGTATAGTGCAGTACCTAGAGGTGCAAGGCCTTGGCGTCTATCCTCAGTACCAAAACAAGGTATGGTCAGGTAAAAGCCCAGGCCTGCCCCTCTCTCTCTCTCTCTCTCTCTCACACACACACACACACACACATACACACACACACACATACACTGCAAACCCAGGTCATCATTGCCCTCTACACACACACACAATGCAAACCCCAGACCTCCGCGCGCGCGCGCGCACACACACACACACACACACAGTCCCCAGAAGAGCTATGAACACGGGAGAGATCCTTTTCTCCTCTCTACGGGATCTCACTGTATGACTGGCTGGGTTCAGTCTCAAGCTCTCTTGCCTCTTCCACGTGCTGGGGTTTGGGTGTCAGAGCGTCAGCTACCTCCAGACAGTGGCGGTGTGTAAAACTAATCCCGGCACGCAGGACGCAGGGGCAGTTGTACCTGAGTCTGAGGACAGCCCCGTCTACAAAGCAAGTTCCAGAACAGTCCGAAATACATAGAGAAAAAAGTGTAAGCTACCACACGTGGTCTTGGCAGAGATGGTTCTTAACACATGAAGGGAAGGTTTTTGCTTTTGTTTGTTTTAGTTTTGGTCACTTTAAGGGTCCGGAGCCCTGACTGTCAACCCTTGTCTACACAGGCTATAGCACGGCCAACACAATGGTAGGCATATATACATCTATACACACGCCTTCTCTCACGTCCTGAGGTGAGGCGCTGCCTCATAAGGCTCAGGTACCTGTGGACATGTATGCGTTCATATCCTATGTCCCAGCCCATGCCTACTGGGTCCTGGTTTGACAGCTCCTCCTAATTACACCAGGCCAACAAAAATCTACGATGTTGCCTGCACTCTCTTAGGAACAGAGCAAAGAAGAAAACACAACATCTCTGCCTTCTCCTCCCCCAACAGGGTCTCACTCTAGACAGACTGGCCTGAAACTGACAGTAAATCTTCCTGCCTCTGCCTTCTGAGTATTGACATTACAGATGTGAGCCATCACGATCCACTCAATTGTGCGTTATCACCCCTGGCTTGTAGATGAGGGAAGTGCGGCCCAGGGAATAAAGGGCACAGTCATTAAGTGGGAGTACCAGATTTTGAACCTAACCTCCATTTCCACAGCCCCAAGCCACAGCAGGAAAAAGTCCCACTGCGCCATGTCAGCTCAGGTTCCCCCTAGGCCCTTTCTTGCACTTACCAGCTTTGTAGTGTCCATGGCCATGAGCACAGCACGGTTCAGTGACTCCAGTGCAGCCAGGACAGGCCGATAGACACCCAGGTGTTTGGAAAAATAGTCTGCGGGCAGAAGAGGCACTCAGGGCTGAGCCATCTCCCCAACCTGGATTTCCTCAGCTGTCCCAGCCTCCTATCCCATGACACCTGCTCCACAAAGCGTCCCCTACCACGCCCACCTGCCCAGAGCCTGTGACACAAGGGCCAGCATAGGACCACTCACCACACAGTTTCTCTGTTTCTAAATTGCTGTGAGGGAAAGAGAAAACAGCCGTGAGACTCTTCGAACCCGGGCACGGCGACCTGGACATAGCCAGAGTCCTCACCCCGTCTACACAGCCTGAAATGGTATCTGTTTGGCAGGGGAGGGGGCACAGGCACCTCAAAGGGTCAGTCCAAGTCCTTGAAGCCTTGAATGCTGAGCTAGTCTTGGATTTACACAAAGGAGACAGGAAGAGGGGAGGGAGAAGGGAAGGGAGAGGAAGGGAAGGGAAAGGAGGGATGGACAGCCGTGCATGTTCATGGTGTGTGTACCCCAAGTGAAGAAGCAGGAGGGAGTGTACACTTGAGCCAGGGGTGGAAGGTGTGCATTCCTGCACCTGCATTCCACAGGTGGAGGCAGGCAGAACCCAGCTGTCCTCAGACATCCTCTGCCTGGGAGTGGAAGGGCTGAGCATGGGTGGTGACTCAGGCCTGGCTATTCTGGGGTCCCAGCTGGAAGCAGTGTAGCAACAAGAGGAGCTAGAGAAGGTGTAGGTGGGTTGACAGAGTTGGCACTGGGCCCTGGCATCTTTCCCAACCCCCCTGTCCTCCAGAAAGATCTATGACAGCAGGGCACACAGTGGGTTGGGCCAACCTGCCTGGCACTGCCACAGCAAGCCATTCCTCCTATTGTACTCACTCGGTGAGATGCCCATCGATGCCGTTGAACAGTTCCCGAAGCTCCACTGAGCTGAGAACCCCATCGGCAAAGTAATTCTGGAATTCTTCAAATGAGAGTTTACCATCGTCTGCAGAGAGACAGGGTATGGAGTTGGTATTCTTGAGTCCTGGCTGTATCCTGTCCCCAGATCCAGGCTCCCCAAAAGCCTGACAGCATTCACAATCACTCAGCCAGATAGCTTAGGGTTCTGACCTCAGTGGGGGACCTGACTGTTTGGACAAAAAGGACAAGAGTTCCCAAAAGTATAGGCTGAAGGAAATAGGGCCCACCTTACAAAGATACTTTTGGTAGGGACTTGATGTCTGCCAAATGGAAATATGAGAGTATCTTGGGACACATCAGAGTATAGCTTAGGACTTAAGGACACACTCCCTGGCCCCATAAACTGGCTTTGCCCCAGGGTAGAGAGACCTCCATGCTCTGGCTCCAGGACCCTCCTAGGGGAGTCACAGAGAAGAAGGTGAAGCCTTCCTAAAGCAGGCAGGACTCCACAAACAGCAGCTGGCTGGGACAAGAATGAGCTTCCCATTGTAGGGGCATGTAAGCAGAGGAGCATGATAGTTAAAGACAATGGGATCCTGTCTGAGGGATAAGCAAAGATGGGGAGGGTCTGAGCCCCCCCAGGAGAACACACTGAAAGCAGGTATCTCTTTTTGGTGGTGGCGAGGGGTGTTGCTTTGTTTTATTGTTTTGGTTTCTTTCAAGACAGTATCTGTCCATGTCATCCTGGCTGTCCTGGAACTCACTCTGCAGACCAGGCTGGCCTCAAACTCAGAGATCCGCCTGCCTCTGCCTCCCAAGTACTGGGATTACAGGTGTGTGCCACCTCACCCAGCTTGACAGCACATATCTTAAATCAACGGTTCCAACCAATCCGAAGAAGCCCATGAAAGGGGCAAGCACTAGGGACACAAGGAGGCCGAAACACAAGAGTGTGCAGGCCCAGAGAGAGGAAAAGTGAAAGTTGAATGAATGCTCCACCACCATATTCAGGGAGCCTAGGGTGATGTATCAAACAAATCGGGATCCCAGACCCACTGACTAAAGGCTTAGATAACTGATTCACTCTACTGCTTCGCCCGTGGAAGGAGGGGTTCCACCCAGCAAGCTGTTGTAAGGACACCAGAAGGTCTTGTACAAGCACCCATCACTGAGCTGCGGTACTGCCTTAACACAAGCCCCCACCTCCAGCCTCAACTCAATCCACATTTCCCTGCTCCCTATTCTGTACATCATCTGCTCTCCAGGAAGGGTCCCCTGCCTGAGCTACCATTTGGGGCTCTCAAGAGTTCATTTTAAGCTGCACTTCCAAGGCCTTAGCTCTCCTATCCTGCCTGCGCGCCCCCCCTCCCCACACACACACTCTGTGGGACCCGAGTGGAAGAAAACACTCACCATTCTTGTCTGCTCTGCGGAAAACCTAAGGGATGAAGGGAAATGAGTGGGTGCTATGAGTGAAGCCAGGAAGGTAGGAGCCCCCTCCCAAGCCAGTGGGGACCCAGCTGCCCAGCCAGCCCCCCTGCATTGCCTTCCCCCTGCTCAGGGAAGTCCTGCAGGAGTCTCCAGCGAGGCAGCACAGGAAGGCAGCACAGCAAGCCCTGAGCTGGCTCCCCCCTGCTGCAGGGTTCACAGTGGGTGGGTACTCCTGGCCAGCTCTTTGTACCTTCTCCTCCCACAGCTGGAGTCTAGCCCGAGCTGGCTCTGATGTATCAGCCTTCAGCATGTTCCCAGCTTGAGGAAGCTTGGACAGATGGGCCAAGATCCACCCTGAGGAGCCTTGGAAGCCATATCATACCTGAACCCCGACTTTTCTAAGTGTCCTCCTAGAGTCCATTTTCAGTCCACCCTCACTGAACAGGCTCTCCCCTTGTGCCTGCTGAAGACTAGCAGGCAGTGGCTGGCCCTCTGTGAGTGCTTTAGTTTCCCCTCTAATATGTGAAGCAGAAGCCTAGAGTTTAACCCTTTCAGGGCTGGAGTGTCTTATAAGGCCAACTCATCACAAGGAGTATGGGCATATGTGTATACACATTAGTGTAAGGGACAAAGAACGCAGCCAGGGTCAGCACATTTTGTTGGTAGAGGCAATGATGAAAGAGACACAGCAGCATACTCAAGTTCCTGCCCCTACCAGGAACCAGTTCACCGAGCAGCTGAGCAAAGGGCATCAGGTTCAAGGCCTAGACAGAACCCTCCGTAGCCCAGGGACCTGAATGCGAAACTCTTCCACCCAACTCCCTCAGGGTCATCGGGCTAAACAACCAATATAACCCTTAGGCTGACTCAGAGAAGGTCTGCTACTGAATTGGAGTCACACAGCTCAATGTGGCCTGACTGGGGTAATTAGGGCGGGGGCGGGGCAGGAGAGCTAAGCTTGGAATGAAGACACTCCATCCACATCCCAGTGTACCCCCTCACTCCATCTGTGACCTGGAACATGGCTCCTCAGGCCTGGAGGACCGTGGTCAGGGTGCTGAGTCACTAGGGCATCGGGGAGGGGGCATGGCAGCCTCTCCCACTGGCAGGGACCTCTGGAGTAGGGGTAGGAGAGGCCAGACTGGCTGAGCACAGAGTAAAAGCTAAGGGTTGGGGGTGGGCTCAGAGCAGTGACTGAGGCAGGCCAGGATGTTCTATGACCACAAAAGGGGCTTCAAGGCCACCTGCTGCCCACAAGAGGAGTCCCTTACCAACTGTAGGACTCTGCCACCCTGAGATCAGGCCTGAGGCTTCTGGGGCAGGACAGAGCTCCTTCTAGATCCAGGCTCCTGTGTCCTATCAGCCCAGCAGGGGCTGCCATGGAACAGGTCGGTGATGGCTGCTGTGACTGAACGTTGACAGCCCCTAGCCCCACTGGGCACATTGGGGTGAGGGGCAGTAACACTCCAGGGACACAGAGAAACACGGAGCAGCACAGACAGCACAAGGAACACAAAAACAGGGGGATCAAAACAGCAGGGTCGCAGTCTGGGAGAGGGACCAAAGCAAGACCAAGAGATGTGGCGGGAGACAGGGACACGGAGGACCGAAACCGGGGAGCCCGGGGCCCGCCCACCGGCGCCCCACTCACGTCCTGGAAAAGCGCGTGTCCCGCGGCAGGCGCAGAGTGTTGCGGCGGCTGGGGGGCAGGTGGCCCGAGCAGGCACACAGTGAGCAGCCCGGCGCACGCCATGGCTCGGAGGCTTGCAAGGCTGCGGGCTGCGGTTCCCAGGCTGCCCAGGCTGGCTGGGGGCGGGGCGCGCGCCCATTGGCCCAAGCACGGCCCCGCCCCCACTTGGCCTCGGTTTCCCTGCCTGGAAGAGTCTTCCAAAAGGGGTGAAGTAAAGAGCCACCCAGGGGTCACCGGCAATGACAGCTTGCCAGGGGTCCCACAGGACCAGGCGCTCCACCCAGTCTGGCGCGGGAAGGCAAAGCTCTAAGTGAGAAGCCATAGCAGGTCAAACCCGCACGTTCTTCATCTCTGGGCATCTGGCCACGTCCCTGCCAAATGAGGACAATAGATGGCCCCCAAGACTGTCACTGTTCGGAGGACTTCCACTGAGAGCTTAATGCAAGTCACGGATTCCCAGTCACCCCTCCCTTCTTCCAGAGCTCTGCCCCTGCACCTCTTCCAGGAAAACTTTCCCTGGTCGCCTCAATTCCAAGACAGGCCTAGAGGGCAGGAACCCATGGTGCAAGCACTCACACATGTGCACACATACAGGAAAGCATAAGACACAATACGGTTCTCTGTGTGCTGCTTTACTAATGCTCAGAAACGCCCAGTAAGTGCACAGCAAGCTGGCTCTAACTCTCCCTTCCCTGCACTGAGCTAACACTCTTGACTCTCCCAGTTCTGAGTCAGTTTTCTCTCAAGGGCTCACAAACCGAAAGGAAACTAAATCAGGAACAGGGAATGAGCATTCCCCTCCGACCCTAACCTCACGCAGAGTAGAGTCCCAAACCCAGCCCTAACACCATTAAAATATTTATTAAAACCAAAGCAGGAAGGAACAGAACTGTTAGGAAACAAATCAAAAGTGCTGATTGGAGGGTGGGCAGGGATAACAGAGCACTCCAACCACAGGAGGGACCCCAGGCCCACCCATCCTGTCCACCCTGTCAGTGAAGGCCCTCATGCTTCCCATCTCAAACCCACATGGATGCAGCCAAAGCGCTAGCACAACCTTCTAAAGAGGGACCATTTTCCCAACCCATCCATGGATGTCAGTGACTCCCTCCCCCCCTTTCCCAATAAATAAACTCCTTGGGCCTCAGCTCCTTTGGGGTAGGGCAAAAGAAGTTAGGGGACCCTGCCCTTGCTGCAGAGTACAGGAAGTTGGGGTGTCAACCCCACAATCCTCCCACCCTTTGCTCACTCCCCAGGCTTGCCAGAGAGGCCTTGATAAATAAATTAACGCTCCATTAAAGCTTCGATCGGAAAACCTTTAAGCAGTGCTCTTGCTGCCCTGCAAACCCAGCCAGCCAAACCGCCTCACCTGGCTGGGCTGAGGCAGGGTTCGGGGAGCAGGCAGCCACCTGGGGCCTAACAGGGCCCCTGCAGCAAGGACACCAAAAGTGCAGTTAGAGCGCCGTCCCCACCCCAATGCACACACGTGGATTCGCACACACACGTGGACACACCAGGATGTATCTGCAGCACACATACAGATGTGTTCACCTTCATTCCCCGGCAGGCACGCGCGCACACACACATGCACACACGCTCACACACACACACACACACACACACACACACACACACACACACTCTCTCTCACCCCAGGCACACGGTGTGCAGCTTGGGGTGCATGCACACACACCATACAAAATCCTTCCCCTTTCGGTCTGCTCAGTGTGGCAGAGCCAGAAGCTACTGGACAGAGAAGAGGGTATGAATCATGCTTTTCCAATGAGGCAGGAAAGGTGGCCCGGGGCAGGAGGCTCCAAAGCTGCAGACAGGGTGGGCATCACCAGACACCCTGGCTCCCTAGGCTTCTGTCAGAAATCCAGAGGTGTCAGGTCCCCAAAGTCACAGTCAAAGAGATCTCTGATGCCCTCACCCTCCTCGAGACCAAAGTGGTAGTCAACGGCCTCGTGGGGGGGGGAAAGGCTGATGAACTCCCCAGGGAGGAGCCCAGAGAAGTCTTCTCGGACATGTTCTAGGAGTGAGTCAGCAGCCACCAGGGGTGACAAACGGTCATCTTCTGTGGGGGCCCTCAGATTGCCCATCCGTGACAATACTGGTTCTGGAGAAAGAAGGCAGTATTATGGGTTAGGGACGCCCAGCAGGAGAGGGGCTGCCATGGTTGTGTCCAAAGAATAGAACCTGCCCCTACCTACCTTGCTCCAGGCCTAGCAGGGACTGGCTGGGATCCAAGGCTGGGGATGTCGAGGGAGGTGATGGTGGAGGCCCTGCAGTGCCAATGTCAGCGGTCCTGTCCTCCCCAGATGTCTCCTGGCATGGGGTCCTCCCGGGGCTGAGCCCTGCTGTACTCTCCTCAGGGCACAGGAAAACATCGATGGGGCCTTGTTTGCTCTTAAGGGAGATCTGAAATGTCTGGATGAAGGCAGCAGGCAGGGTAAACTGAGGCCGAGTTGACCACCAGCCCAGCCCACCCTGTCTTGGTCAGGCCTGGTGTCCTGAGTCTCACCTCCGCAGAACCCACAGCTTGTAGTTGGGTCTCGGGAGGGGCCTTGATCACTATGACCATCTGTTCTGCAGGGTCTGCGATGCTTCGAAGGTCCTGGCAGGTCACATAGGCCAGGGTTTGGGGGAGTCAAGGACCACTTGACCTTGGAGAAGCCACTGACTCGGCCCACACCTCTAGTCACTCCTATTTTGACTACCTCATCCCAGACACATAGTAAGTACTCAGAATCTCATTTCTAAGCTTCAACTGCCACGTATACCCATCTAATTCCAAACTAATGGCTGCCTGTAATAATTCCACATAAAATACTCAACAGGTCTCCAGGCTGGTAGATGGAAACTGATTTGTTAATTAACGGTATTCATTTTCTAATGAAGTTTCTTTTTGTGAATTAATTATAATCTGAACTTTGAAGCTAATTAGAGCATGGCATGGTAGCTCACACCTTTAGTCCAGCACTTGGGAGGCAGAGGCCAGCTTGGTCCAGGACAGTCAGAGCTGCTCAGAGAAACCCTGTCTCAAAACCCAAAAAAGCTATGATTGGGCACTAAATCAATGACCAAAGAAAAGGTTTGTCATTACGGATACCAGGTGCAGGGTGTCACACTCCAGTGGCCTGTGACTTTCTGAGACTACACAGCCTCAACTGGCCTTGAATAAGTGAGTCTCCGCCGCACACCTGGCCCCAGGACTACAAGTATACACCAGCATACTGAGCTTTGCTTTCCTAGCCTGGAAATACTGTAGACCAGGCTGGCCTTGGAATGTGCACCACACACGTACCCAGTGACTCTGGAGTTCAGAAGAGGGCATCAGATGCACTAGGACTGTGAGCCACCCCGGAGATGCAAGGAACTCAACGTGGGTCCTCAGCAGGAGCGACAGATTCTCTTCGCTGCTGAGCCAGCTCTCCAGGCCTAGGCTTCTTTTAAATTTATTCTTTATTTCAGAACTTAATTTTTGTGTGTCTGTGTGTGCGCACACACATGCCACAGGGGTGTTTGTGAATGCCTGTGTGCAGGTCAGAGGACAGCTCTCGGGAGTCAGAATCCTTTCACTGGGGACTCAAAGTCAGATGGTCATGACTATCATTGTCCTTCTTTTGAGGCAGGGTAGCTTTGGCTGTCTGGAACTCACTTTACAGACCAGGCTGGCCTTGAACTGCGGGACCTTGCTGCCTCTACCTCCTGAGTGCTGGGATTAAAGACGTGCACTGCCACCACCCGAGATTTTAATGTACAATCTTGGAAATGGATTTAACCACCCTCTTTCAGTTGAACCTGAGGACCATAAAAGCCAGGTAACTTGTTTAGTGTCACATGGTCTTGTTTCCAAAGCCAGAATCTTTTGGAATCAGCTCTAGGGTAACCTCCAGTCTCAGTAGTAGCCTGGTGCCATCACTGACCAAGCCTGCCCTCCGCTGCCTGCCCCCTCCAAGTCAAGGATATCGCTGGCTGTCTGAGTCCTCGGAGAGCAGTTGCAGCTGGGTGGTGCAGATGTGCATCAGGTGGTCCAGCTGCTGCTCGCTCTCCTGCAGTTGCTGTAGGTCCTGGGTCAGGCTTTCAAGCCGCTTACTGATTCCCACCATGGTGTGGCTGCCTCTGTAGGAACCATTGAAGAATTAGCAGCCCTCCAGCCCTCCATCCATCAGCCCTGGCCCTCAAGACAGTCTGCTGCCGCCACTGTTGTGTGGGAAGCAGGCAAGTTCTTTCCTCTGTCTGGCTCTGCTCTCCAGCTAGTTAGACTGGCAAGGGCTCGGTAAAAGGCCTCATCTATCAACACCTACATGTCCCCACCAAGGACCAGGTAAGGAAATAACAGCTGAATTAGATATACACACAGACCATTTCTAAGTCACACTGTTAAGTGAAAAGAAAACAATACAGAATGATTCATCAAAAACCAAGGCAGATATGCCAGAGAAGGCAGCAAGATGCCTGGGATGGCAAGAAGGCACAAGGGAGTAGTAGTAACAAAACCAAGACATCCGTAAGGCCGACCCCAGTGATGCCAGCAAAAGCTGAAATTATGGGAGCACGATGGTCCAACAGGAAACACTGGGAAGGGGAACAGGAAGCCTTCAGCAAGGCGAGCGCGTCTGTGTGTATACAGACAGGACACCTTGTACAGCTATAGGGAGGTGGATCTGCAAGATCTGTATATTCCTCCCCTTCTATCACCCCAGGGAAAACAACTCTCTTCAGAACTTGGGTTCCCAGCTGTTCGGAATGCGGGAAGCCACGGCAGACAATTTGGCTTGGTCGGGCTGCTACCTGCCCGCCTGACTGGTGAGTACTTACAGCCACTGGATATGATTCTTGGACTTCTTGGCAATGAGCTGGATGCCCTCGAGGACATTGGTGATGTCATAGATGCGCCGCTTCTGCACCTTCAGCACCTCAGCGGCCCAGTTCAGGTCAACCACGCCGTCAGCTGAGCGGCTCAGCAGCTCCAAGAAGCGTTTGGTGGTCAGATTTAGTGATGTCTCATAGCGTGACTTCTCCCCCGGAGATTTCACACCTGGGGGCAGGGGTTAGGCTAGGCAGGGCTCCTCAAACACTCAGCCTGTCTCCCTAGCAATGCAGAGGGGCAAGGTGAGGTGGAAGGCAGATGGCTCCTTCCCCTTCATCAGGCCAAGCAAAAGGCTCTGCGGCTGCCAGCTGCCAACCACAGCATTCCTCATGTGGCTGGGGAACTCCCCACCTCCAAGGCCTGAGGACGTCATGTGAGGCAGCCATTTTGGCTGCCTGCTGGGCCCTGGAGTCTAGAAGCATGCCCACCCCCAATCTGGGCCTGAGAAGCTGGAGTCAATGGGCACCTTTCCCTGGGTGGCGGCCTCTGCCCCGGAATGGCCCGCTGCTACCAGCCAGATACTGATGGTCGGTTTCCAGATCCAGCCTCCGTTTTACCTGTAGCAGAAACACAGGAAGATGCCCAGTAACCAGGAGTGACACCACAGAAGACTTAGCTAAGGGCTTGGTACCCCAACCCCAGTCTTATTTTTCTCTGTGAGGATGTCTAGATGTTCAGGCAGAGGCAGATCCTAAGGGACACAGCATGAGGCTATTATTCTAACACAGATATCAGCCAAGTGCAGGGCTGAGGATCTGAGTTCAAATCTCAGGTCCAACATCACCTCCATAGGGCTGGTAGTGTTTTTTTTTTTGAGATAGGGTTTCTCTGTGTAGCCCTGGCTATCCTCGAACTCACAGAGATTTGCTTGCCTCTGCCTTCCAGAGTGCTGGGATTACAGGCATGCGCCATCAAGCCCGGCTGCTGCTGGTTTTTAATAAGTACATCAGCAAAGAAAAAAAAATCATTGCTGTAATACTAGAGATTAAAATGGAGGCCTCGTGTATACTAACAACCTACCAGTTAGTCTCCTCAGTTCCTACAAACACAAGGTCTCACTATTTAGCCCAGGCTGGCCTCAGACTTACTATGTAGCCAAAGATGACCTTGAATTCCTTATATTCCTGCCTCTACCCCCCAAGTACTGAACTTCCAGCCACACGACACCAGGATCACTACTTTTGACACTTGAAAGGCCCCAATGGCACAGAGCTGAGAACCCCCGCAGGTGAGAAGGATCGTCACAAGCTTGGAGCAAATCCTGCACCCATAGTCCTACTTCTGATCACAACCAGGGAGCTTTCCGGCTGCAACAGGCAGGATTCCACCCCAGGCGAGAAGCACCAGCTAAATCTCCCTCAAGTCCTGACCCACTGAGATTATACAAGTGCTGTAAGCCACCAAGGGAGGGCACAGGTCCCTCTGGCAAGCCACATTTCTGGTGTTGAACTCATTTACGCATCTATAACCATGGCAGCAGCTGGTGCTCACCAACTGCTTTGTGCTCATCTATTTACTCCGCCCTTTGGCCTGGCAACACCACAATGGCTCCACTTTACAGATTAAAGCAACCTACCTACATTGAAGATCACACAGCCACAAGTGTCAGGCCCTCAATTCCCACCCACGTCTGTTTGAGAAAGACCCCAAGCTGCTGATCGCTATGGCCTCCAGCACAGGTTGGAAACAGAGATGGAGAGATCCTGGAAACCCGACAGAGAGCTCAAGACACCCAAACTGGACCAGACTTGCTGTCCTCTCACCAGCCACAGGCCTTTCTCAACTAACCCGTCTTTCAACCTGGCCCACCAGCTGTCACATCCATTTGCCAAGAATGCTACCCATGGGCACCATCACCCTCCCAGCTGTCCCCACACTGGGCTGCCTCTACATCTCTCCCCTCAGTAAAGCTCTCCAACAGCACTCCTCATATGAACTGGTGATACAGGCGTCTGCCAATCCCTGCCTCTGAGGTGTATCCATTTTGCCTCTTCTCACATCTGTAGCTCCCTCCAACAGGGGCCTTATCAGTCACGTCAGAGGGCTGTTACTGCCCTCGCTCTGTATTACCTCAATCCTGGTCTTTTCCTAGAGCCATTACAAATTACTGCAGATGTGTCTATCCTCCCCGCCTACCCCTCCACCTCAGCAACAGTGTCACTGGACACTGGACCTCTGTATCACTGTCTGCCTCAGTGTCAGCCAACATGTGCTGACTGCACTCCCCACCCTCATGCTGCTGCTGACTGCTGGGAGCCACGGAATAGGACGACATGAGAGGAAGAGGGTCACTTGCAGGCAGACACTGCCTGTGCTCTGTGCCGGAGCAGGGCTTTTCCCACACAGCTCCTCAGCGAACTCTTGCCTGACAGCAGGACCTACAGCTGGGGGAAACCCAAGATATGCAATCCAATAGGCTGCTGACAGAGCCCCATCCAGGAGCAAGACTCCCACATATGAACTAGCCAGGAATGCATTCTCCCCAGTAACCTGGCCCTTGACCATTCCCAAAGGCACAATTTAAAGTAAGGGCTCAAACTGATGCCCATTCCCGTAACTCATCAGCAGATAACTCTAGCACCAAACTCCTAAAATTACAGGTGAAGATGCTCACTAGTGAAAACAGCTGAATGATTCAAGCACCCACCCACAGGAAGGGTGCGGCAAGGCCCAGGCCAGCACAGCATCCTCTCACAGACACACAGACCACTATGACAAGTTAACACACACACGGTCCCTTCCCAGACTATCTCAGGAGCTGTTCTCTAGTTCAGTTCCTAACACAGTGTTTCAGAAACAGGGACGATTCTAGGGGAGAACCTGGACAGACGGCTGCCTTCTCTGGGCAACCAGAAGGATGTACTGTTTGAACATGTCTCAGTTTTTAAAAGCTCTGGGGCCTGACAGAGTGCTTGCTGAGCACACATTAAATCCTGGGTTCAATCCCCAACACCAGCCAGCGATAGATATATTAAAATAAAGATGTCCCACCTAAAGCAAGAGCCCTGAACTACCAGTGGCTCCCCACCCTAAGTCTGTCCTTTACAGTAAACGAGTATTTCTATAGTAAACATGCACTACGTTATAACGGGAAACCTCCTCTTCGTGCTATGACTGTTTCGTAACGGGGTCTTTATAGTGCAGGCTGGCTTTGAACTCAAGACTTGGTATCCTCATTCTTGCCTGCTTGAATTAGATGTGTCAATGAACCAAGATAGGTTGTTGGCATTTTGTCTTTATTTAATTTACGTTTTAAATTAACTTTTTAGAAAGAAATTTGTATGTAAGAGTGTATGTGAACATGTGGGTGACCTAATGAGGGCAGAAGATAGCAAACCCCTTGAAGCTGGAGTTACAGGAATCTGTGACCTCAGTGTGGGTGCCGGAAGCCAAACTCCAGTTATCATAATAGAGGGAAGTGCTTTCAATGGCTCATCCATCTCTCCAGCCAATTTACCTTTAAGGCTTGGTTTCACTATGTAACCCTGGCTGGCCTTGAATTTGTGGCGATCCTCCTGTCTCTGCTTCCCCCAGCTCTGTAGGACACAGGAAGACACACACATACATTGCCATGACAAGGTGGAGGCAGGTAGGCAGGCAGGGCAAGAAGGAATGTCAGAATTGCATGGAGCTCTGTACGAAGGAAGCAACCATATAAGTGCTTCCTGGGTGGAAGCCAAGCCTCTCTTTATTTCAAGGACTGGCCCCCCAAAAATGCCAGAGCCAAGTCAGTAGAGGCCAGGATCCAGATATCCAGATTTGCATTCTTGGCCTTTAGCTCAAGGATGGTGTCAGCCTCTCCCACGGAAAATGTTTGCTGGCCCTTAAGTACCACGGCGGGGGGGGGGGGGGGGGCAGGGGGGGAGGGGATCCTCTGCACCCAGCACTTAATAGGGACTTGGGGACTCGCTAACTCGACAACTTGAGTGAATGGAATGTTTGGTCAAATGCAGAATACCTGCCCAGGGCTCAACCTCCTGCAGGCCCCTGGAGCACAAGGAAGGCAAGCCAGCTGACCCAACAAATACAAGCAGGCCTCCTGGCTGGGAGGAAAGGCCATTACCAATCAAGAAACACCACTCCCTGGATGAACGATTAGGGAAAGCTCCACTTCTGGGCCTCAGCCTCCCCATCTGTGAGAAGGGTCAAAAACTAAGGATGCCCACAGGCTTGAGTGAGGAAAGTGCTTAGCACACAGCCAGGCACACAAAACCTTCTCAAAACAATAGTGGTTGCTATTGTTATTATTATTAGCATCTTGGTGATTCCGGAAGGAAGGCAGCACTGGGCTCTGGGCCAAGGGGGCTACAGGCCTTTCCCAAGACGCCTCAGGAAGCAGCTGCCACCCACACCCCCCAGCAGCTTCTCCTCCTGGGGCTGGGCCTTGCCCCTCCCACTTGCTCTAAGTCTCCTGCCGAGAACCCCTCCTGTCCGAACCACCCCCACAATAAAGTTGACGGTGCACACCCTGCGCCGCCCCAGCCTGGATCCAAGTTCCACTCCCCACTGGCTCAGCTGCCTTTTCTAGGCCTCCAGCCTAAACTGGTCTTGAGCTGCTTGTTGCTTAGGATCAGGGAAGACTTTATCCCGGGATCTCCCTCCCACGTCTTTTCTCTCCAGGAACTGGAGGCCCCTTCTCAGGGGCCCAGCCCACCCAACCTTCTAGACGCTCCGGGGTCTGTCCGCCTGATTAATAAAATTCCATGGCAACCAGGGGCTGGAAGGGTGGCAGATGGAAGGACAGGCAGAGAAAGGGCTGCAGCAGCTGGCCCAGCACCCCGCCCCTGCAGAGAAGGCCTCCCAGTTAAGAGGCCTATCCCCAGAGGCCTGGAAGGCCAGGCCCACACCTGGCAGTCCAACACCGGGGCTCCAGGGAGGGTCTCCCCAAGGGGTCTCCAACAGCCACCCTCCTTCACCTCCAACAAGCGACCGTGCGCACTACCTAGCCATACGTTCTGCTGCAAGTCAGCAGAAATCAGTTCACACACCAGCCCCACCACCTGCAGCTGCGTGAAGCACTTCCCTGTCTGGGCCTCAGTTCCTCCCTCTGGCAGATGGGCACGTGACAACACCCGGCTCACAGCAGGACTGAGAATCCTGCTGGGCGCGCACTAAGCAAGCACCAGCTGAATACACGTGAGCCATTATCTTTGGCGAATCCGATGCCCTGGTGAAGACGCTGAGGCCCAGAGCAAGGAGCAGCGAACTGGGACAGGCAGTCGGTCAACGCGCGCCCCGGGGCGGAGCCCGGAGGCCCAGCCCAGGCTCCGCACCGCCCAGCGCTGCAGCCCGCCCCTCCCCCGCCCGCGCCTAGGGTCCGTACCGGCGGGCGGCCGAGGGCCGGGCGCGGTGCACTAGGCGCGGGTCGGGGCGCCTGCGGCGTGGCGAAGAGCAGCACGTCAGGATCGCGGGGGCCGGCGGGCGGCGCGGCCGGGCCGGCGGGGACCTGCGGGGCGCCGACATCGGGCGCGGTGGAGATGATGACGATCTGCGAGGAGTCGAGCAGCCGCAGCGCGCCCGCCCCGAGCAGGGCCTCCAGCGCCGGCGCGTGCTGGCCGCCCGCGGGGGCTACGGCCATGGCGCTCACGGCCCGCGTGGCCCGGGAAGCAGGCGGCGGCGGCGGCGCGGGCCCATGGCGGCAGGCCGCGGCGAGGGCTCGATCCCGCTCCGCCCCGGCCGCCGCTGCTTGCAAAGTCCGGGCCACTTTTACGCGCCAAATCCTTTTTGCCGCGAAAGAGCCACGCGCCGCCGAGCGCCACCTCCATTGGCCGGCGAGGCTGTGACGGAGGCGGCTCCGGTGGCGGACATTGGTTGCAACGTGCGGGGCTGGCGACGCAGGGCGGGACCCGGGGCGGGGCGGCCAATCCCGGGGCGGGGCGCGCGCAGGCTTTGTCCGGGCGGTGCCTGGAGCCTTCTTTGCCTCGCGCTGTGCCCTGCAAGAGGCGTGGGTACTGGACCCCGCCCCCTTCACCGCCCACTCGGTGGGTGGCAGGATCTGGAGAACGGAACAAATTTCGTGCTCGCTTCTGCACGTCCCGCAGTCCCCACATGCTACATGACCCTAGACTCACAACCTGTGGCCTCCACCCCCTCAGCTTAGATTCCACAAACTGCCTCTTATTGCATGCTCTTTTTGCTCACCTCCAAAGCTCGCTTCAGCCACATTCGAAGACCCGTATTCCATTTGCTCACAGATCTTGTGCTCTTCCCTATCCGTGTCACCCAGAAGCCAAGCCCAAGAGGGGTGCCGGGAAATGGGTAGAGATGTGTGGCTCTGATTCAGTCTGGTTTTAGCTGAAATTCCTTCCGTAGCCAACGCCCAGTTTGCGTTCATTCATTTCTCACTCCACCCTGGCTGGTGCCTGTCTTTAATCTCAGCCCTTTGGGTGGCAGAGGCAGGCGGATCTTCTGAGTTCACTGTGTAGTCCAGGACTACACAGTCTCAAAAAATCAGGAATGTCTGAGAGCCTGCTCAGTGCCCCAGACCTTGACTCCTGACTTATGAAAAGGAAGGAAGGGAACAGAGAGGCAGCAGATGCTTGCAATGTGAAGAGGCTCAGACATTAAAGTATCTCCATGTTAGGCCTCACGTAGGGCGGTGCGGGAAATGGGGGCGGTGAGGGTGCGTATGGCCAGGCATTAATCCTGAGGCCCTGGGCTATCTCCATCAGCATTTCTCATTGCTCAGGTCAGCCCATCTGACCAGTATTGTCCTCTCTGCTAGGCATCATGCCAACGCTGGGACCAGAGATTTGAAAGGTTTAACAAAACCTGCAAGCTTCCTGCTCTTGGGGTGGGGGTGACCACAAGAACAGAGTAGCTGACAATATTCGAGTCACCAAATGCAGTTTAAGCATTACTTCCTCCAGGGAGCTCTCAACCCGGGGTCACCTCCTCCGTTGCCCATGCTACTTTATCTCTGTCCAAGTCTGACCACATTGCTCTAGGCTGGCTTAGCTGGGACTGTTTCCTTTCTGGGGGTGAGAGAAATGGAGGCTGAGGGCAGAGCAAGGATGCCACAAGGAAGCTGTGATTTTCCCAGGCTTCAGAACTACCAGAACCCCTGTAGCCCTGCCCTGCACACAGCTGTAACCCCAGCAGGTAGACAGAAGAAGACCAGGAAGGAGTTCTAGGCCGTCAGTCTGGGCAGCAGGAGATCCTGTTTCAGAACAAGCAAAATGCAGCTCCCAGGGATGCTTTTCAGTTCCGTTTCGTTCAAAAAATGAGGTACCTAACCTCCCCTCATCCATCTCTGGTTTCTGTGAGGATGAAGCCATACAGAGCTAAGAAAGTACTGTGTAGACTATGGGGTGGTTTGGAAAGTGTGGAGAGTGTCACACACACACACACACACACACACACACACACCCGGAACAGTTTGTGAAATTACTCATTGCAAATCCTGGAATGTGTCAGAACTGGGAAGGACCACAGAGAGCAGCACATGAGCCTCTTGCTGTGCAGATGGGAAAGTGAGGCCCGTTCAGGGATGGTGCTTGTAACAGGGTCTGGCCCACACTGGATCACCCGACCTGGGTCTGCCTGTTCCCGAGAGTGGGCTGCTCACTCTCCACACCACAGCAGAGGAGCTGAGGGCTAGATCTCAGTCAGCAAAACCAAGCCAGACCCTGACACTGGCGGAGGGTGAGAGAGATCGGCACATCCCCATTCCAGATGCAGAGTTTCCTTTCTCTGGGCTTGCCTAAGGGACCCATTAACAATGATACTCTCTTTTGTAAAGCCTTCTGCTACTCAATAGTCATTCAACAAACACTGTTGAGCATCTGTTATGTGTCAAGGATCAAGATGGTTGCTGGGGGGGGGAGGGAGCATAGTATTCTCCCATTTTGTGACAATTAAGCTGAGCTTACCTAGTAGGTTAAAAGGTTCTACTACCCAGGGTCAGAGAGGCCAAGCTCAGGTGGTCTGCAAAGCCTCACCTTCCCAAAATATCCCACCACACATCCCCCACACACGTGCAGTCACAGGTGCTCAGGAGGCTGGGGTAGGAAGCTTGCCTGCACCTAGGGATCCAAGGACAGCTGGGCCACAGAGGGAGAAATCCTAATACCCATGAGAAAGAGGGGTGGAACTTATGCTGGGCAAGGTGGCTTACCTTTCCAAGTGATCCCAGCACTTGGAAAGCAGAGGCAGGCAGATCTCTTCAAGGCCAGCCTGGTCAACAAAACTAGTCCAGAACAGCCAGAGCTGCACAAAGAAACCTGGTCTCGAAATGCCAGAGAGAGAGAGAGAGAGAGAGATAACTCAAGGGCATATCTGAGGGGACAGAGCTGTCCTCTTTTCCATTCACCCCCAGGCCCTGAGCAGCAGAGAAGAATGTGGAGTGAAGACCAGAATTCCTCACAGGAAAGTGAGATGAGATCAGGGCTTTTGGATCTGTTCATAAAGAGTGGACAGCAGAAAAGGACTGGAGAGATGAGTGCCCTGGCCCAGA
Source organism: Meriones unguiculatus (assembly GCF_030254825.1). Lineage (NCBI taxonomy): Eukaryota > Metazoa > Chordata > Mammalia > Rodentia > Muridae > Meriones > Meriones unguiculatus. Next base: position 124,373,907 of record NC_083352.1, on the reverse strand, counting down.
GCCTGCAAGATTCTGATAAAGCTGCTCTCCGTGTCAGCAGTTCTGAGGCGGATCAGCGTCCGGAAACTAATCCACTGTCACTGGGCAGCCACTTCAGCTGATGGTCTCCTTTCAACCCCACAACCTCAGAAGTGAAGCTTATTTATCTGCAGGGTGCAGAAAGGAAGAGGCTCAGAGAGGGTCCCTCACAGCTCAAGGTCACACAGCAAACTGAGGTGAGAACTTAGCCTGTTCCTCTGCAAAATCCAGGGCTGCCCTTGATAGTTGCCATTCTCTGTTAATGTCCCAGGAAGCAGAGTTAGCATAGAATGTGTGGTTTCCTTTTTTTTTTTTTTTTCCTTTCTTTTTTTTTTTTTTTTATTTTAGAATGTGTGGTTTCCAAAGGGTATCATGGTAGATGCTGGCTTGCTTAGCAGGTACGTATGCATCATCTACACCAACCCGATCTCTAAAGGAGTCCAGGGAGGTGATGGCTCCTGGTCCTGCCTGGACACATCCTGCCTTTGGTTTTTTTCTGAGAGGCAGAATGGTCGAGGTAGTGGTGGCACACACCTTTAATCCCAGCAATCAGAAGGCAGAGGCAGGTTCTCCGGGTTCAAGGCCAGCCCGGTCTACAGATGGAGTTCCAGGACAGCCAGGGCTACACAGAGAAACCCTGTCTAGAAACAAAAACCAAAACAAAGATGCAGAACGGTGTAGCATAAGTGGTTAGACCTCTCACTTCACACATTCGACCAGACTAGACAGGAATGCAGGGCTGTGTGACCAAGGCTCGCACCGTTTCCCCTGAACTGCACTCATTCGTGCCACGGACATCTACTGAACACCTCCCGCGTGTCTGACGTTGTAGGGGCTGGGAAACCATGGGCAGAGCAGATGCATCTGGACACCTGGCGCCTGCAGGCTAGTGCAAGGCTGAGGAATTACTTCCGTGGACCTGCACAATATGCTCATTAAGAAGTCTGACAAGTGACAGAGATAATTTAAAGCTATTTATTCCACACAAACACCGCATAAATATACATTCTTGGCTAAAAAAAAAAAAAAAAACCCACAAACCTCTAAGTGTGAGTGTCCCATCCTTACAAGGAATACATAATTGGAAGAAATGTCTCTATGGCGACTTCATGTTATTAAGGGGCACACAGACATCCATTGTTGGGCCCTGGCAGAAGGCAGTGGGGAGTTCTGCATCTGCGACTCCTCGTTCCTCTTGAGTGATCCCAGGACGCTACACTGACTGGCAGTTTACTGTCCCTAGAGATGTCCTGTCACCATGCCAGCTCTGGTCGAGCAGGCCCCCTGCCCACTGGAGAGGTGACCTCAGACAAAGGCCAGCCTTCAGGGCGCACCCTGGCTGGCTGACAAGGACAGCGCATTACTGTGCTTGCCCCAGGCCCGGAATGTGGAGAACAGTTCTAAGACGGGTGTCAGGGTCACATGAAGATGCAGGAAGCAGAGTTTCAGCCTGGTCCACAGAATGATTTCATTTCAAAATGTAAGCACCTGGCTTTCTGATGAGGCCAGCAAAAGAGTCTTGGGGATGCAGCTCAGTTGATGAGAACGCCCTGGGGTCCACCCCAGCTCTGCATGACGCTGGTTGTGGTGGTGCACACCTGCGAGCCCAGCACTAGAGAGGGGGAAGCAGAAGTGTGAAGGTAGCCTTGGCTAGAGAGCAAGTTCAGGGCTAGCCTAGGCTATATGAGACCCTGTCTCAAACAAAATGAACAACAAAACCAAACCTGTAACAGTTGGCAATGCTAACCAGGCCACCAAGGCTGCCAAGCAGTACCTTGTGGGCTCTGCTGGGTGAGGTTGAAGTCAGTGGTCTACAGATAGCCAATTATTTGTGCTTGGTCTATGAAGGTAGACTCTCTTTTCTCAGCAGGGTGTTCTAAAAGTCTCTCCAGGTCTTGTCAGGGGCTAAGGACGGTCACAGAGCCCTCAGGGCAGATTACAGGCCAGCCCCTTCCCTAATTAGGAAACTGCTCCAGCAAGCATCCAGGAATTGCTAGAAACACCCCACCCTGCTAAGGATCTTAGTCCAGCAGTGACCTTCAATTGTTCTTGGAGATCCCCTTACTGGATAATTAAGTGCTGTATTTTCCTTCTGTGATAGGACCATTACGTATCCCTGACCCCTGACCCCAGGGAATCACACACACTCACCCTCCAGAAATCCCTCCACCTGCCCAGGGTTTATATCGCCCCTGATTTCACTTTCTCACTTGAGTACCATCTGAGATTCATCATTTACCCCCTGCCAGGCCCCCCCCCACTAGGCCTGTGTCTGTAACCCTCACCTCTGCCATGCTCAGCACAGCAGCTTAACCAACAGCTGTAACACTCTGGTATCACCATAGGCTTTTCCACTGGCAATTTCATGCTAAAAGAGCCAAACTGTAACACTCTGTGGAAAACCTTTTCCACACCCCGGCCTCACTCTAAAGCACTCTAGCTGCCCCTAAGAGAAACAAAACCCCGTTCTCTGTCCGGAAGCTCAGTGCCAGGACCCCAGCGGAGATCCAGGGCCCTGCAAAACGGGGGAACAACAGTACCTGTGTTTGAGTTTCCTCCCAGCTTGCCTTGCTCCATGACTGTGATCAAACTTGCCCTGCTATTCCAGGTGAGCCTGCAGCTCCTCAGGCACAGTGTGGCACAGAGGGAGCTCCCAGTAAATGTCACAATACTATTGATTTTGCTTGGGCGCCGACTGGTTCTGGCACAGCCTCTCTCCTCTGCAGGTCATGAAGGAGAAGGCACGGACATGGGAGCAGAAGGAGAGCAGACACTCCTTGTGTCTCTGTGCGGCCCTGGCCATCAGACAGCTCCTATGCTTCAGTGGGATAAAATTCTGAGGGATCATGTCTCTCCCAGGAGAGAGGAAGAAAACATCCAGAGAGGCTTCATGCCTGCCCCGACCACGCTGAGGAGGTAGGAGATTCTTACAGCCAATGGTGCTGCTTCTTCATCTGTAAATGAGAATAATAAGATGATAATAATAATAATGTTTGTCCGATGGGGCTGTTGCCATAGTAAATGAGCTGCCCGATACTTAGAACAGTACCTTATGTGCCAAGAGTGTTCAGTGCAATGTCAGCTGCTACTAAGAATACAGATAAAAGCTGAGCAATGGTGGTCCATGCCTTTTAATCCCAGCCCTTGGGAGGCAAAGGCAGGTGCATCTCTGTGAGTTTGAGGCCAAGCCTGGTCTGTAGAGTGAGTTCCAGGCCAGCCAGGGCTACAAAGTGAGACTTGGTCTAATTCCCCACATTTGAAAAGATCCGGGTTTGATTCTCAGCACTCACTTAGGTCAGCTGACAATCCTCTGTAACTCCAGCTCCAGGGGATGCAGCCTCCTTCCATTCCCTCTGCGGGCAACTTCTCACACACACAACTAAAAGTAAAATTTTAAATTTCAAGTAAGGTATCAAAATATTCATACACATAAAATAAAATAAATAAATCTTTTAAAAACTTAAAAAAATAAAAAAAAATAGAGATGAGGCCAAAAGAATCTGTAGAATTCATATCAAGGTAGAAGAGAATGGACTCCATGATATTCACCCCACGCCTCCATCACACAAATAAATAAATAAATAAATGTTAATTTTTTTTTTTTCCCAGTAGGGATAGTGAGCACTCTGGAGGCAGAGGAAGAAGAGTTTCTGTGATTCAAGGCCAGGTTTGTCTACATAACAAGTTCCAGGACAACAAAGGCTACATAGGCTCTTCTTAAAAATAGACACACACACATAGAGAGATAGAGATCTATAGATACAGATGTATAGAATGGAGATGAGCCAACCCAAACAACACAGATGTGCAAGATTGTGCACACCTATAATCCCAGTTCTAGGAAGACAGAGGCAGAAAGGTCAGGAGTTCAAGGCCAACATTAGCTGCATGGTGAACTCAAGACCAGCATGGGCTACATAAGACCCTAACTTAAACGCACATTCTTGTATGTATGCACACACACACTCAAGTATGTACATATACACACTCACATACACTCATGTATGTGCGCGCACACGCACACACACACACACGCACACACACACGCACACACACACACACACACACACACACACACACACACACACTCAATGGAGCCTGGAGAGCTTTTCTACCTTCTCACCTTGAGTTTTCCACAAAGGAAAATAAAAGTGACTCTTTGACTGGAGAGAGGGAAAGTTGTCTGAAGTAGCTGGGCCCTACCTCTCAAACCCTGTGAGTCACAGACAGGCCCAGAGACAAGGATGGGAAATAGGTTTGGAGGACAGTGGAAAGAGACAATCCCCTATTCCGCTGGTCCTGGACCTTTGGGGGTGGGCAGGAGGGAAACAAAGGGCCTCGTGTAGCTAAGGATGACCTCGAACTCGTGATCTCTGGTCTTTTCCTCCTGAGTGCTAAGATTGCAGGCGTGTACAACCTGGGTCCTGAAACTCTGCCGTATTTTAATGTCGCTCAATCTTTCAATTTCTTCTCCTTCCTTCCCTTTCCCACCCCTCCCCCTCCCCTCTTTTTGGTGCTGAGGGTGAGAACCCTAGTTCATGCCAAGTGCAAAGCAATGCTCGGCTACTGGGCCGCACCTGCAGCCCCTCTCTTCCTTTTCAGGGAGTCAGAGTAAGGCTGGATCTTAGACCCCGAACGGCAGAGTAGAGGTGGTGAGCCACAGTGTGCAACGAGTGCCAGGAGGGGTCGGGGTGACCACAGGGGGAGAACTGTGCCCAGCCTATGCCACACTCTGGTTTCCATCCCTGGCACAGTACTTGCAGGTCCAGCACTTGCTGTATCGTAAGTCCTCAGGTTGCCCCCACAGGCTTCAGCAACAGCCGACAGTGGCCACAATGGGGCAATGAGCTTTTCTTTCTTTTTGTAGCTGACACCTGCCTTAGGGCCCCAGGTTGACAGGCACATGGTGAATGCAGGGACCGCAGCTACGGAGGAGAGGGGGGAGGGCAGAGCACGGGGAGAGAAAGACTTTTTATAATATATTAAGATATTCAGAGAAAGAGACACAGCCCTCCAACCCCCCACCCCTGCCCACACACTATTTTAAAATTAAAAAAAAAAAAATTCTCTTCTGGAAGCCAGAGTTATATATATGCCAAACAGGCCAGGAAACCCAGCAGGCCTCCTGGAGCTGGCAATGAACCGAAACAGGGGCTTTGTGTCCAGGCCACTGGCTGGCTGAGGGGGGCATTGTTAGGGTCTGGCCTCGTCTGGGAAGAGGGGGGTGAAGAGGGCAGGGGGAGTGTGTTCCCATGACTCCCTGGGGAGCAGTGACAATCAGGGCCAGCTGCGAGGCCTGGCATGCCAGGGGCCTGGTAGGCGGCTGGCCTCAGAAGGGCCATGAAGGGCAGGAGAGGATGGAAGGGGCACAGGGGAGGGGCCTAGGGTCCAGGCCTATCTCTTGGCTGGGAGCAAACCCTAAAGTAGAGAAACATGGGGTTTATTCTCTACACCCTCCGCTCTCACCCTTCCTCAGCCCCGGGTCACTGTACCGTTCTCCAGGGACACCCCAGATTGGCCCACTCTTCCTTCACTACCTGCAGCTACCTGACCTTGGTAGCGGGAGCACAGGGCTTCTTGCTGGTGCTCTGGGCCAGTGCTCTCTGTTCGTCACACGAAGACGGAAAAGCCTTTCCCAGAGGTGACTCACATCCCACTGGCGTGCCTTGCTTATGCTTGCCAAGGACGCGTATGTGACAAACCCAGAGGGCTGCAGGCAGTGCCGGTTGCCTTCGCTGGCATCGGAACTCACCGCCTTCTCTAAGTATGTCATGCTCACTGCAGGGTATCCAGGGGGATGCTTAGGCTCACCATAGCTTTGAAGTCATAGAAGGGCTGGTTTTTGGTTTTTGGTTTTGGTTTTGGTTTTTCAAGACACAGTTTCTCTGTGTATCCTTGGCTGTCCTGGACTCACTATGTAGACCAGGCTGGCCTCAAACTCACAGCGATACATCTGCCTCTGCCTCCCCAGTGCTGGAATTACAGGCATGTGCCACTACACCCGGCCAAGATAGATAGGATCTTTTGACTGCTCTGGTCAAAAGTTTGTGATCCTCCTGCCTCACACTCCTACCTTTGACTCATGGGAGATATATATATATATATATATATATATATGTGTGTGTGTGTGTGTGTGTGTGTGTGTAAATATATATATATGTATATATTATACATTTTGAAAAATTTTTATTTGTTTAATTTAAATTATTTTAATTTTTTTTGTTTGTTTCGAGTTGTTTGCTTTGAGGCAGGGTCTCATCATGTAACTTTGTCTGGACCAGAACTTGCTATGTAAACCTGGCGGATTTCAAACTTGGAAGAGAGTTAATGTGTGAGCCAGCGCCCCCATGCCTGCTGACTTACTTTAATTATACGTACATGTGCTTTGGGCGGTCTGTGCATGCGAGTGCAGGTGCCCAGAGTAGTGAGAGGCATCAGATCCCCCGGAGCTGGAGTTCTAGCTGTTTGTGAATTACCTGATGTGGGTGCGAGGAGTTGAACTTGGGTCCTTTGCAAGAGTGATACATCCTAACAGCTGAGCTATCTCTTTAGTCCTGAACCCTGAAAAAAGAGATGTGTGTGACTGCAACCAGCTAGATTTTGTTACTTAATGCAAAGGAGGAAGAGGAGGAGAATGGAGGGGAGTGTATGTGGTTCAAGGATAACCTAGCACTGGGGTAGCAGAAGCAGGAGGGTGTCTGAATTCAAGCCATGTGCTCCACCCCAGTGAGTTTTCCATCAGTCAGGTCTGTATAGTATGCACTCATCTCAAAATACCAAGGATGATAATAAACTAAAACAATGTAAGGAATGTATATTCCTAAGTCACAAATAGGCAAGTGACAATTTCTGAACCACTGAGCTACACCCTGGCCCAAAAAGAATTTTTTTGTTTGTTTGTTTTTGAGACAGGGTCTCTCTACAGAGTCCTGGCTGTCCTGGAACTCACTACATAAGCGAGGCCAGCATTGATCTCACACCTCTGGAGTACTGAGATGAAAGGGCTGTCCCATCACACCCAACACACACACACACAAAAATATTTTTTAATTTTATGTATTTCTGGTGGGGACGTTGTCCGTGAGGGCTGGTGCTCAAGGCAACAGGTGTGGACACTGGGAACCGAGTCCTCTGCAAGAGCAATACAGGCCCCTAATCACCAAGCCACGTGGCTTTTGTTTTTGTTGTTGTTTTGGTTTGGGTTTTGTTTGTTTGTTTGTTTGTTTTTGAGCTGGTCTCATGTAGTCTAGACTGGCTCCCCTGGTTAGTTTTTTTGTCATTGTGACACAAACTACAGACACCTGAGAAGAGGAACCGTAACTGAGAAATTGCCTTCATCAGCTTGGCCTGTGGGTGTGTCCACTGGGCACCTTGTCCTGATTAATGACTGACGTGGGAGGGGCCAATGCCATCCTTGGGTAGGTGTATTAGAAAAGAGACTGGGCAAGCCAGATGGAGCAAGCCGGGGTAGCCAGCCAGGGGCGGTGTTCCTCTGTGGCTTTGCCTTCAGTTTCTGCCTTTCATTCCCGTCTGACTTCCTTAGTAACTCGCTGTAACCCTGTAACCAGAGTAGTTAGAAGATGAAATAAACGCTGCCCTCCCCAAGTTGCTTTTGGTCATGGTGTTTTATCACTGAAATAGAAATCTAAGACACTGGACTCAAAGTCACTGTGTGTAGCAGAGGATGGTCTTGAACTCATGATTCACCTTCCTCTACTTCCTGAATGCTGCAATTACACAGGCCTGGGATGTAGCTCAGTTGGTAGACTGCTTGTCTTATAAGCAGGGCTTAAACCCCAGTGCTGCACGAATGTGCACACACACACACACACACACACACACACAGGAACGCACAGCTCTGCTACTGTGTCGCGATTGTATGATCGCTACTTTATCTAAGACACCATTTGTGCTTATTATACCTTCAAAGTCATAGTTTTTGGATATTTCCTTAGATCTTAGGTTTTGTTGTTTGGGTTTGATTTTTTTTTTAAGGAAGTGTTTTCGAGTTTTTTGTCTGTTTTGTTTTGCTTTTGCTTTTTGAGACAGGCCTGTTCTGTTGGCCCTGGCTCTGTGTACTTTATTGCGTGGGCTTTGGAAGCAACACTCTGAGAGGGGACCATAGGCTCCCACAGATGCCAGAGGAATTCGTGACATAACAAAAGCACTCCAAAAGAAGTATCTAAAGAGCTGATGTGGCCTGGCCCTGGTCCTGACTCTTGGCTGAAACCCAGCCCACAGGGAGAAGCCTGGGAGAGTGAAGGGAACAGGGATTGTGACACTCATGCCAGGTCCTGTACAGATTGAAAAAACAGGGTCCCCCTGTTTAGAAGATTTCCCAAACCGACACTCAGAAGAGAGCCCAGCAATCTGTCCTCTTCTGCCTCTGCCTAACATCAAAACCCTCGCTCCAAAGTGCCCTTCAAGGCCAAGTAAGACATTCTCTCCCTAGGAATCTGAAACAAGACAAGGGAAGAGGGGAAGAACACTTTTCCTTTTATAAATGTGCTCTAATTTGTCAAAGAAAAAAAGGACGATCTGAAGTCACAGCTTGTCGCGACATGGGCTCCGTTCTGGGAGGCGGAACATGGCGTTCTGGTTTAGGAGCACGAAGGGTTCAAAGCCTGCTTCTTCTAAACCAAACACACTAAAAGAGAACAATGTGGAAAGAGAGGCCGTTGCCAGGATGTGGAAGGTTTGAGTGCAGAGCAGCAGACGGAGGCACCTTCCTGGTATCTCAGTGTGCAAACCATTGCTCTCACCCGGGCTTGTTTAACGATCTCCAATCTGGGAGTGGAGAAGCAGAAGGGTCCCAAATTAACGTCATGCTTCCCCTTCACTTGGAAGTCTGATTACTTTTTAAAGAAGACTTATTTTTGGTGTGTTTGTTTTTGTGCGTGCGCGCGCGCTCACGCACATGCGCTCATGTGTACACAGAATATATTCTGAAATTTTCATCTTGCGTGCATGTGTGGGTGCTGTGCTTGCTTTTGTCCGTCCACCACGTGCGTGCAGTGCCTGAGAGAACCAGGAGAGGGCGTTGCATGCCCTGGAACTGGGGCTAACACTTGAGGCCTATCGTGTGGGTCCCGCGCACCTGCCTGGGTCCTCTGGGACGGCAGCCAGCGCTTTCAAACCCTGCGCCACCTCTCCAGGCCTTCAAAGGCTCACTTTCTGTGGAATATTAACCAGAAAGAGGACGAACACACGGATGAGGAGCGATGCCCAAGAGTCGACATCAATACAAGATAAAGGTGTATTCGTAGATGAAATCACCGTACACAGGGTACATCGGAAAGCTGCGCAGCTCGGAAGTGCCGGGAGCTGGGGTTGGAGCAGAACAGGAAAGGGACCATTAAGAGCTGGAAGGGTGAGGACCAGAGCTGGAATCCCCAGGATCCCTGTAAAAGGCCAGGTGCAGCTGTGTCTGTAAATCTCCACGCTAAGGAGACAGAGGAAGGAGCTCACTGGCCAGCTAACCTAGCTGAATCCCTGAGCTCCAGGCCCTGTGAGACTGAGGGGCAAAGTGGAGAGCCACTGGAGTAGATGCCTCATGTGGAGCTCTGGCCTCCACACTCTCCCACACGTACATATGCGTATGCACACGTGTGCACGGATCCATATGCAGAAGAGTGGGGGTGTTCTTACAGTGGTGCCCTGGCAAGGGGGTACTTAGGACCCAGCTTAGGTAAAGGAGTCTGACTTTTCCCCCTGTTACACAACTGTCAATACAGCTCGATGATTTGGCATGTTTGAGACAGGGTCTCATTATGTAGCCCTGCCTGGCCTAGAACTTACCATGTAGATCAGTGGTCTCCCAACTCATAAGCCTGCTTCTGCCTCCCAAGTTCTGGGATTAAAGAAGTTTACTACCTTTGAGTTGTTGTTTGTTTGTTTGTTTTGTTTTTTGTTGTTGTTTTGGGAATTTTTGAGACAGGGTTTCTCTGTGTAGCCTTGGCTGTCCTGGAACTCATTCTGTAGACCAGGCTGGCCTCAAACTCAGATCATGCTGCCTCTGCCTCCCGAGTGCTGAGAGTAAGGGTGTAGACCAACCACCACCACTTTGAGTTTTATACTGCGTGTATCTGAGAGAGAGAGAGTTTTGTTTTGTTTGAGACTAGGTCTCTCATGCTGTGGCCGTTCATGCCTCTGAAAAGTGAGGATTACTGAAATGTACAGAAATAGGCCACCATGCCTAACTTAGGCTATGTAGTGAATTGCAGGTCAGCCTGGGCTATAAAGTGAGACTGTCTCAAAACACATGTACACACACACACACACACACACACACACAAGGTCAAACCACCACTCCCCTGCAAAGAGAGAAAATTAAATAATATAACGATTTAAGTTTTGCATGGCAAAGGACTTCATACAAATGTAGCAGGCAGATCTGCAGTAACTGCAGATCAGTCCACTCTGCTGTTTCAGGAAGTCACATTCAGGGATGGCAGCAGCTCCTTCCCACGTGCCCGAGGTCCTCTTAGTTCCTACGTACAGATCGTAGAAGATGGAGGCTCAGCTAGGAGGGGAGTGAAGCTGGGCTCTTCCCAAAGCTGCTGAAGACAGGCCCTGTTCCTCTCTGTGGGGACCAGCACGCCTTCCTCCCTGGAGTGTGCAGTTGGAGGCAACAGATGCTCTGGCAAGATCCAGAGAGATGCCATCTGCGAGGAAAACCTATTCTTAGAGAGCAGAGCCAGTCGGTGGTGGAGCCGGCCACCCCCAGCAGTGGAGGAGGGATGTCAGGGCAGGAGGCCAAGGCTGGCTGGGGAGAAGGGCAGGCTAAACACAGGACACACTTATTTCCCACAACCAGCTTCCTCCTGCGATTGTTCCATTGGAAATGGAGCAATGTTTATTGAATGCTCACTTTTACATGTATCACAGCACGCCCCTACAGACAAGACACAGATGGCTAAGTCACTTAATAGATCACGCCTTGAGCCTGACAAGCTGCTTCCAAAGCCCTTGTCCCTTGCGACCATGTATTTTGCCTCTTAGTCTACGGACCAGTGGCCAATTTTAGTTTGGGTTCCCCCAATAATAAACCCCAAGGTAAGGATTTGAGGGGAGTGATGTAAGTGGGAAGTGTTCCCAGGATGCAGTGGCTGAGGCATAAGGGAGAGAGTTTCCCATGTGCCCCTGGAGTCCCATCCTGCTAGGAGCTCCAGCAGCAGCTCACAGCGCATGGAGGCTCATCTCTGAAGGCTGGGAGCAGCCCACGGTGGTGTTGCTTAGCACTGGGTTGGTGCTCAAGGGGCAGTATTTATCCCCAAAGCTTCATGCCTGCTGCAGAGGGTGAAATAGGCACCAGCCCTCAGGCCAGGGACACAGGAGTGGCAACTGGGACAGAGGAGAGGATGGCAGAGTTCCCCACCATCTGCTCCAATGAACCTGCCTGGCTATGGTCAGCCTTCCTGCAATCTGGAGCTTGTGCGCCTTCCAGAACCAGCGGAGTAGGAAGCTCATTCAAACCATCTGCTCTGAACTTTGCAGTCAACTGCGGTAGCTGAGAGCATTGGGGGAGTCAGACACGACCCCACCTCCACTACCCCAGAGCTCTGCGGCTCATCAGCTACCTGAGCCAACTCTTGGTCCTGCCACTCACCCCTCCTTCAGCACTCTGGCTGGGGCTCCTAGCACAGCAGCCACAGTGTGGGGAACTGGAAGGATGTGCAGAATCTAGGACCCATCCCAGATCCTCTGGTCAGAATTTTTACTGTATTCAGTTGTTTGTTGGCTTAGTTTTGTGAGAGGGTCTCATGTGGTCTGGGCTGGTTTCCAGCTTGCTACGTAGCAGAACATGACCTGGAACTCCCATCCTCTGGCCTCTGCTTCCCAGGTGCTGTGAATACAGGCATGTGTCTCTATGCCTGGGTAGGAGACACGTGCCTGTATTCACAGCACCTGCACACTGAGAAGCTATCCAATGACTCACGTAGATCTCTGCCAGTCATTTCAAACACAAAAAGACAAGAGGGGAGGGCCTATTGTGAGTAACGTCCTGCACTAAACCAAGGGTCTCAAATTGGCAGCCTCTGGCCCAGGCTTTCATAAGAGCTGTTTTGATTCTCCAGACTAACGGTTTTTAAAACCCCCGCCTGGCACACGATTCTCCAGTTCCCTGTGACCCATTCCCCCTGTGGCATAGCACTCCAAGCACTTCCAGTTATGCACCAAAAGCTAATGTGCACACCTGGACTGGTTCCAAATGCCAGAACCTATAACCAATGACGGCAAAGCACGGCTGAGATTTTCTAGGTTTAAAATGAGGCACTGAAGGAAACACGGGCCTGGAAATCAGGCAGACAGTTCAAAGCATTCACGAGGCCCTATCATAGTAGCCATGTTACTTTAGGCAAGTTAACTCCTCTCTGACGCCGTTTCCACATCTGGAAAACATGGATCAACACATATCCTTGCAAGGTGACTGTATGGAATAAAGACAACCAGGCCCAAAGCAGCCAGGAGAAAGTAGAAACTTGCTGGGCAGAAGTAACTGGCAATAGCGGCACAGGTGTCATAAAGCATCCAATGTGGGAATCGGGAATCTGTGATTACTCTCATTTCTGAGGCTTGAGGTGCTGAGGGGTGGTCATTTTCCCTCAGGGATGCATCAAAGAGTGGGTGCCGGGCTCAGGCTGTCTTTAGTTCCAAATTTTCATTGTGTAGTGGAACCTTCTGCACGGATAGCTGTGCTACTTGATACATGCAGAACACAGCTGCCAGTGCTGAAGATGCAGGGCAAGAAAGGCTGTCGTTAATCCTTCATATTGATATGTGTTGCAATGCCACAGTTTTGGAAATATTGATTTAAAATAGAATTAAGGTCTGAGGCTGGAGAGACGTGTTAGTGGTTAAGAGCACTTAGTTCAGCTGGACATGGTGGCGCACACCTGTAATCCCAGCACTCAGGGAGGCAGAGGCAGGTGGATCGCCATGAGTGCGAGGCCAGCCTGGTCTACAGAGCGAATTCCAGGACAGCCAGGGCTACACAGAGAAACCCTGTCTTGGAAAACAAGACAAAACGGAGCACTAAGTGCTCTTGCAGAGGACCAGGTTCATTTCCTACATGGCGGCCCATAGTACACCCACAGCTCCAGTTCCGGGGGACCCAGCACCCTCTGCGGACTTCTGCCGGCACCAGGCCCACACATGGCACACAGATGTACATGCAGGCAAACACAGGATTAGGGCTAATTTTACATGTTAGATGTTCTTTAAATCTTTATTTTCATTTATTGTATATATGCCTATGCATGTGTGTGTGCATGCGCACATAAACGACAAGGCACATGTGAAGGTCAGAGGACAACCTGCAGGATCTGGTTCTCTTCTTCCAACAGGTCACTAATGTGGAACACAGGGATCAGACTCGGTGGACAGGCACCTTGACTCAGACAGTCATCTGCCTAGCCCTTTTTTCCTTTTCTTTCTGTCTTCATTCTTTCTTTTTTCTTTTTTTTAAAGACATAGTCTTATGCATCCCATGCTGGCCTGAAACTCACAACCCTACTGCCACAGCCTTCTTGGTAAGTTTAGAAGTTTTGTTCCCAGCGCTGGCGAGGTCTTCAGGGTCTTGCAGGATCTTGGCAAGTGCGGTATCCTAAGCTAGCCCTGCAGCTCTCGAAGGACCTTAAGGGCACAGGTGGCTCATGCTGTGTTCCTCCTGGGCAGTGAGGCCCCACAGCTTCTCAATAGAATAACTTAGACAAAGAATTTAGCGTTTCTCTTTTTTTTTTTTTTTGTAACCTATTGCCCACTGGCAAGGAGCCCTCTGACACAGTGCAGGGGAGGGCTATCATATCCGCCAGGAAGAAAATCTCCTCCACGGGCCCTCCCCTGAACTGAGCGGCCTGGGGTCCAGGGAGCGATGCGGCTAGCCCGGGCCTTACAGAAGTCGGAGGAGCAGCTGCAAGGAAGGCCCAGACTCCTCAGCCGGGCTCCAGCCACTTGCTACACTATTCAAAAGTACCTGGTGGGTGCAAACCTCGGTACTTTTACTTCAGCAAATGGAACCCTGGGATAATACAAGTTGGAGTGTGAGGTCTGTGACTGGAGAAGGCGGATCCCCCGCGAGGGCGGGCGCACGGGGCCGCTGGCGGACGCAGTAGGGCGGAGGAGCTCCTTCAGCACCGTGGGCCTTGTTACTTGGAGGGGCGGCTCTTGTTGAAGATGAGGAAGTCTGAGAGGTCGTGCCACACGTTGCTGTCCTCGTAGAGGTAGGTCATGGAGGACCGCAGCGACGGCTGCAGCGTGGGCCGGTGGTACTCGAAGAGCCACAGCACGAGCCCCCAGACCACTGCCGTGTGCAAGGGGAACGGGTCCCACCTGAGCTTGGGGAGGTAGCCCTTCTCCACTCCCAGGCGGCACAGGGCGAACAGGACGCGTGACGTCAGGTACATGTTGATCTGCAGCAGGGAATGCGGGGATTCAGTCAGCACGGCCACCGACAACCTTCACCTCCCACCCAGCCGTGGGCGCCTGCCGTCGACTATGTGCCCGCTCCGCGGTTTTCAAAGTTACCGTGCGAGATGACCGAGGTGGGGTGCAGCAGGCATATCTTTGTATGTGCGCGGGGCATGTGTGTGCTGGGTGGATGGGCACCTGTGTGGAGACCAGACACTGACTCTGACTTCCTCAGTTCCCTCTCTAGCCTAATTTTTGTTTTGTTTTGTTTTGGTATCTTGGAGACAGGCTCTCCCTGGAACTAGCTATGTAGACCAGGCTGGCCTAGAACTCACAGAGATCTCTGCTTGCCTCTGCCTCCTGAGTGTGGGGATTAAAGGTGTGAGCTACCAGGCCCAGTTCTGGCCTCATTTCTTTTTCTCTGTGTCAAGTTGACAAATACAGTAATTTTTTAAATGTCTTAATACTCCTTTCAATTTACAGCCAGGTGTAGTGGCACACGCCTTTCTTCAATTCCCACTGTGAGTTTGAAGCTAGCCTGGTCACACAGTGAGTTCTGGGACAGCAGGGGCTGTGTAGAGAGACCCTGTTTCAACATCCTTTCCCCACAAAGCTTTTAATGTCCAAACGTTTTTTCTTTTTAAAGTTTTTTTTTTTTTTTTTTTTTTTTTTAAGATCTAAAAGCCACTCTTAATCTCTGAGCTAGAGACCCATCCTGCCCCCTACCCTATTTGTTGAGACAAGAGTTTTTCAGTGAACCAGGAGTATACCAATTTGGCGAGGCTGGCTGACCCTAAGTCCCAGGGATTCACCTCTTTCTGCCTCCCAAATACTGGGATCACAGACAGATGCTTCTGTGCCTGTTTAAGAAGACAGTAAACTGGGTGTGGTGGTGCACACCTGTGATCTGGGAGGCAGAGGCAGGTGGATCTCTGTGAGTTCAAGGCCAGCCTGGGCTACAAAATGAGTCTAGGACAGCCAAGGCTACACAGAGAAACCCTGTCTTGAAAAAAAAACAAAACAAGAAAAAATAATTTATTTATTTGTGTGTGGGGTGATGTGCTTGTATATAAATATGTGTGTGTGTGCTGTGTATGTGTGTATTGAGTTTGTGTGTGTGTGTGTGTGTGTGTGTGTGTGTGGTGTTAACTTGAAGAAGTTGGTTCTCCTATGACATGGTTCCAGGGATCAAAGCCAGGTCATCAGGTCTGTCAGCAAAGCACCTTAACCTGCTGAGCCATCTTGCCAGCCTTTGCCTTTTTTTTTTTTTTTAATTTATTTTTCCTTTTTTGTTTGTCTTTTGGTTTTTCGAGGCAGGGCTTCTCTGTGTAGCCTGACTGGCCTGGACTCACTCTGTATATCAGGCTGGCCTTGAACTCAAGAGATCCACCTGCCTCTGTCTCTTGAGTCCTAAGATTAAAGGTGTGTACCACCACCCACCACCCCTGGCCTTAGTGTGTGTGTGAGCATGTGTGTATGTGTGTAAGCCAGAGAATACCACCAAGTGTTGTTCTTCAAAAGCCATCCACCTTGTTTTGTTTGTTTGTTTTTTAATCTTTTTTTTGAGACAGAATCTCTCCCTGCCCTGGAGTCACTGTTTGGACAGAGTGTCTGGCAGCCTAGAAAGCCTCAGGGATCTCCTGTGTCTGTGTCCCCAGCGAGGGCATCATCACAAGTAAGCATTAGAGTGCTTACCTTTTCATGTGGGTTTTGGGGACCAAACTCTGGGCTTCATTTTGTAAGCACTTTGCCAAGAGAACTACATCCCGTATTAGAAGCTGGGTTTCCTTGTTTGTTTTTTAAGGCAGAGTATCACTGTGGTGCCCTGGCTGTCCTGGACTCACTATGTAGACCTCGAACTCACAGAGATCCACCTGCCTCTGCCTCCCCTGCCAAGTACTGGGATTAAAGGCATGCAACCACTATGCCTGGCTCCCTTTTTAGAAAATTTTATTAGAAGTTTTAAAAACGAATTATAAGCAGTTCAAATATTTAAAAAGTGAGGCATAAGAAGAAGGAGAAAATTTTGGATATCCTTGAAATTCCAATTTTTTTTCTTGTGAAGCTAGCTGGGTGTACGTAATAAATTCCAGGCCAGCAGGGGATACATGAAAAGACCTTATCTCAGAGAAAGGAAAACCACAGATGAGAGACAGTCACAGTACATATCTGCAAGGCATTAGCATGTAGACGATCTGAAAAAATGTCCTCAGAGCTCAAAAGAAAAATGTGAAATATTCTATTTGGAAAGTGAGGAAAAGACATAAATGTTTCATCAAACAGGATGTACAGGTGGCAAATGAATGATAGTGAGGAAGTTTTCCATATCATCAGCCACGAGGGAAAAGGCAACGTAAAGTCACAATGAGATGCACTATCACAATGGCTAAGACAGAGCCAGGGAGATGGTTTAGGGGTTGAGGGCACTTGCAGCAAAAGCCTGACAACCTGGGTT
The DNA here is from genome assembly GCF_030254825.1 of Meriones unguiculatus. NCBI lineage: Eukaryota > Metazoa > Chordata > Mammalia > Rodentia > Muridae > Meriones > Meriones unguiculatus. The sequence goes on along the minus strand of NC_083352.1, from coordinate 124,357,025 downwards.
CGATCTCCAGAGTCAACAGAGGAAGGACAGAACCAACTCCCAATAATTGTCTTCTAATCTACACACATACATCATGGGAGATGCATGCCTGCACTCACAATCATATCACACACACACACACACACACACACACACTAAGAACTTTAAAACATGGATAAAATATACCATGTAGTAAACCAATTTTTAGCAAGGCTGTAGAGAAACTAGACAAGCCAATCTGATCTCCATGGTGATAATGTAAACAGGACAGTCACTCTGAAAAACAGTTTCTTAGAAGGCTGTTGGGTTGCCTGTCTCTGTCTCTCTGTGTCTCTCTCTGTATCTCTGTCTCTGTGTGTCTCTCTGTCTCTCTCCCTGTCTCTGTCTTTCTCTCTGTTTCTTTATGTGTGTCTCTTTGTCTCTGTCTCTCTGTCATCTTTCTCTGTCTGTCTCTGTGTCTGCCTGCCTGCCTGTCTCTCTTTCTCTTTCTCTCTCTCTCCTCCCTCCCTCTCTCTCTCCCTTTCTTGGCAGGTTTTTTTAAAACCAAGCATGCATATACCACACAACCCACAATTACACTCTTGGGCTTTTATCCCAGAAAAATGAAAACTTATGTTCACAGAATAATATGTTCTTCTCAGATCTACCTGTAATACCCTACAGCTAGACACTTCAAATGTCCTTCAAAGGGTGATTATTAAAAAACAAACAAACCCTTTGGTACTTCTATACTACTTAGGGATAAATTAAGCCAGACTGGCCATACTTGACTATAATCCCAGTGCTCTGGAGGCTCAGGGAAAATTGCCAAGACTCAAGGCCATCTTGGGCTACAGAGCAAGACAATATAAGAAAAAAAAAAAAAAAAAAGCTGGTTGTGGTGGCATATGCCTATGATCCAAATACTGGGGAAGCAGAGGCATCAGGAGTTCAAGGCCAGCCTCAGCTATATATTGAGTTTGAAGCCAGCCTGGGTAACATGAGACCCTCTCTAAAAAAAAAAAAAAGAAAAGAAAAGAAAAGGCTGGAGAGATGGAGCATTTGCTGCTCTTGCAGAGGACCAGGCTCAGCTACCAACACCCCTATGCTGCTCACTACTTTCCATAACTCCTGTTCCAGAGGCTCCAGAACCCTCTTTGGTCTCCCCAGGCATCAGGCATACAGGTGGTGCACACACATACATGTAGGCAAACACTCAGGCACATAAAAGAAAAATAATTTGTTTTAAAAGAAAGAAAGAACCGGCCAGTGATGGCACGCATCTTTAATCCTGGCACTCAGGAGGCAGAGGCAGGCTGATCTCTGAGTTTCAGGACAGCCTGGTCTACAGAGTGAGTTCCAGGACAGCCAGAGCTATACCAGTCTTAAAAAACCTCAAAAAAAAAAAAAAACAAACGAAAAAACAAAAAATCTGGGGCTGGAGAGATGGCTCAGCCGTGAAGGATATTCACTGGCTACAGTGGCTGCTCTTTCAGAGGACACAGAGTCAGTTCCCAGCATTCACACAGCAGCTCACAACCGTCTGTAACTCCAGTTCCAGGGGATCCAATGCCCTCCATGGATACCAGACACACGTATAGTGCATAGACACACATATAGGCAAACACACATATATAAAAACGTCCTCTGAAAACCTTCTTACAGGGCTGGAGAAATAGCTCAGAGGTTAAGAACACTGGCTGCCCAGAGACTCATACTCCAACCAAGGACCATGCATGGAGATAACCTAGAACCCCTGCACAGATGTAGCCCATGGCAGTTCAGTGTCCAAGTGGGTTACATAGTAATGGGAAGAGGAACTGCCTCTGACATAATCTGATTGGCCTGCTCTTTGATCACCTCCCCCTGAGGGGGGAGCAGCCTTACCAGGCCACAGTAGAGGACAATGCAACCACTTTTGATGTGAACTGATAGACTAAGATCAGAAGGAAGGAGAGGAGAACCTCCCCTATCAGTGGACTTGGGGAGGGGTATGCATGCAGAAAGGGGAGGGAGGGTGGGATCGGGAGGGAAGGAGGGAGAGGCTTATGGGGAGATACAAAATGAATAAAGTGTAATTAATAAAATAAAAAAAAAACTAAAAAAAAAAAAAAGAACACTGGCTGTTCTTCCAAAGGTCTTGAGTTCAATTCCCAGCAACCACATGGTGGTTCACAACCATCTATCATGAGATCTGGTGCCCTCTTCTGTTGTGCTAAGGTGTACATGAAGGCAGGACATTATATACATAATAAATAAATCTTAAAAAAAAAAAAAAGAAAAGAAAACCTTCTTACAAGATGAAAATGTGCCCACAGACTTCTCATTTCTAGGCACGAGCAGCCTACAACATGCACAAACGACAGACAGCCACTGTGCTGTATGACCACGAAGGCCGGTCCCCCTCCCCTATGCAGACAGCACTGGGGAAAAGTCCATCCGTGCCCAGGCAGCAGGCACTGGCTCTGTCAGCGGCTTGAGTTTACAGGGAAATGGGAACTTCTGTTTCCATTTATTTTCTGATTTTATCATGATGTCTCTAAGCAGTTGGGAGGAGACAGGCAGAGTCTGCCCTTTCAACAGATACTGGCCACCCATGCTGCCCTTTTTCCCCCAAAGAATCAGTCCATTTCATATCAGCTACCAAGTTTGCAAAAATAGTCATAGTAATCCATGGTATTAAAGATCTTAAAAAAATGTATTCTGCTTATTATTATTTTATTTTAGGGGGAGGATGCAGGGCATGTATGCCATAGCACAAATACAGGGTCAGAGGAAAACCTTCAGAAGTCGGTTCTTTCTTTCCACTGAGTGTGAGTCCCAGACATCAAATTAAGTTGTCAGACTTAACGGCAAGCAACTTTTTCTGGTGAAGTACCTCACAAAGCCCTCAGAGTTGTTCTCTCCCTCCCTCTCTCTCTCTCTCTCTCTCTCTCTCTCTCTCTCTCTCTCTCTCTCTCCCTACCTATCTACTTTTAAGACAGGTTCTCTCTATGTAGCTCTGGCTGTTCTGGAACTCACCGTGTAGCCCATGCTGGCCTCGAACCCATAGATACCTTCCTGCCTCTGCCTCCTGAGTGCTGGGGATATTTAGGTCTTTTAATGTACACAGACATTCGACACATAACCTGTGTCATTTCTAGTACTGGTAGAAATCTCTGTAGGTGATCCTGGGGGAGAGGCGTACTGATTTTGTTCATCTTTTCAAAGAACCAGCATTTCTCTTTTGATTTCCTGTTTTCAATTTCCCTGAGTGCTATTTGTTTGCTTTGAGATGCAGCCCAGGCTGGCTTCTAATTGGTGACTTAGTCTCCTCAGTCTCTAAGTGTCCTACCACACCCAGGTCAAAGTACATAAAACAAAACAAAACAAAACAAAAAAAAAAAAAAAAAAACAACACAAGACTAGAAAGATGGCTCACCAATGAAGAGCATTTGCTGCCCTTACAGATGGCCTAACACCTCTATAGGGTGGTAATTCCCTGTCCAGAGATGTTAACAGCCCCTTTAGGCCTCCATGCACACCCACACACAGAGGCACCTGCACATTAATAAACGGCTAAGAACTCATGGCAGCATCCAGGTGATGCATATCTGTAATGGCAGCACCTGGGACAAGGCAAGAATCTGAGGAGGAGTTCAAGGCAAGCCTCAGCTATACAGCAAGCTCAAGGCCCACCTGAACAGGACAAAACCTTTCTCACCACCACCACCAAAATCCTTGTCCCACAGAGCAGCAGACACACTGATGTGGGGAGCCCTTGGATTCCAACTGTGGCTTGGTCTACAGATGGGAAAAATTGCACTGGTTGGTGGCGGCCTGAGCCTACAATCCCAGTGTTCAAGAGGCATAGGCAGAGGCAGGTGGATCTCCATGAGTTCAAGGCCAGCCTTGAACTGAGTGAAGTCTACAGAGTGAAGTCTACAGGGCTATACAGTAAAAGGTTGTCCCGACCCCACCTCCAAAAATGAGAAAACTGAGGGAAAAGCAACCCTTCCCAAGGTCACACAGGGACCTGAGAGACTCAGACCTCAGACACAGACAATGGCCAAGAGTTCATCTTCTTGGCCATCACCTTCTCTCAAGGAAAGGGCACCCCGCCGGCCCTGTCCCACCCCAGGAAAGCCTTTACCTGGCTATTGATGTTATTGTTCTCCCCAAACAGCAGGATGCCCCCGATGAAGGCAGCCAGGAAAGAGTGCATCTGGTGCGTCTCGCCTTGCACATGGGACTGGAGGGCACAGAGACTCTTATAGGTGAACACAAAGCAGGCCAGGTTCCGAGAGTGGAGGTACGTGGCTTTCAGAATGGCGTCCAGCTTCTGTCTGAGACTGCACGAAAAGAAAGCCCCCATGACTGCAGGCTCAGCTGGTCCAGCAGGTTCCGCAGGAGAAGACACAGATCTGAATTAGGCAAGGATGCTCCATGTCCTCAGGGGCACTGCTCTCTCACCAGATGGGGACCTTAACTCAGCGTCACTACCTCAGAGGGCCACTCCCGGTCACCTTGCTTTAATGAGTACCCCTTTCTCTGCTTATTATTTCCTTCATGGCTCTCATCGTCATTTAACATTTGTAGGCTGGCCTATAAAGTCCCCCTGTCCTCAGTATAAGCTCCTAAGCAGGGTCTAGATCTTGCTTGTTCATCCTAAAGGCACAAAACAGTGGCCCGGCACGCAGTAGGCGCTTAACAAATGGAAGAGGTGAGCGAACAGTGAATAAATGAGTGAGTGCCTACTGTGAGCTGACTCTGCAGATAGAATTCTGAGAAATGACAGATCTGCTTTCTGCCTTGAGGCGCTTCTGAGGGGGAAACATAATTATCAAGACAAGAATCAAACATCGGCTTTGACGAGAGTTGGTCCTAGACTCTGAAGGACAGGGAGGCATCTGTGAGGAGCATGCTGCTCCCTGGGCAGAAGACTCACCACAGGCAAAGGCCCCCAGGACAGACCCAGAGGAAGGGAGCAAAGCAATGGAGAGAGGCCAGTGTGGGCTCGAGAGAGCCAGGAGCAGGGACTGTGTGTGGAGAAGGGAGATGAGGTCAGCTACCTGCACGTGCTCTTCCTTTTGAGATAAAGAATTGATTCAGTCCATCTTCTCTTCGTGTGTGTGTGTGTGTGTGTGCGTGCGTGTGTGTTCAGAGATCTACCTGCCTGTGCCTCCTGAGTACTGGGATTAAAGGAATATGCCACCATGTCCAGCTATGAGTAACATGCTTAGAGCAAGAAAATTGGATTGGAGCTGGGCATGGTGCCATACTCCTGGGTGAAATGGGAGGAGTGAGAGTTGGGGACCAGCCTGGGCTACAGAGCAAGACCCTCTCTCAAAGACTAAAGCCAGGTGTGGTGCCACTTGCCTTTCATCCCAGCACTCAGGGAGACAGAGCAGAGTCTGGTGGATCCATGTGAGTTCGAGGCCAGCTTGGTCTACAGAGCAAGTCAAGGAGAACCAAGGCTACACTGAGAAACCCTACCTCAGAAAACCAAAACCAACCAAACAACCAAACAAAACACTATAAACAAAAAGTAAGGCCAGACATAGTATTGCTGGCCTTTAATCCCAGCTCTTGGGAGGCAGAGGCATGTAGACTTCTGTTGGGTTTGAGGCCAGCCTAGTCTATACAGTGAGACTCTGCCTCAAAAAATGAAAAACAAAACAAAACAACAACAAAAAAAAAAACCTGAAAAAGTAAGCAGGTAGCCAGCACTGCCCTTCCCCTCAAGATGTCTCTAAGTCTGGACTGCCTGCCTGGCCACCCAGATCTGGGCCACCACGCCAGGACATGCATGGCTTCTTGCTACACACCTACTTCTGCTCCTGTCATTCCTTCCTCCCGCTTAGAGCCGTTCTCGACCAGGCAGCAAATGATTAATCTTCATGCTGTTAAACCTCAGGAAGCCATGGAACCTGTTCTCCCAGCTATTGGGGAAGCTGACTGAGGTAGGACTTGAGCCTCACAGTATGCGGGCAGGCTGACAACACAGCTGGACTTCATCTCAAGGAGCAAAAAACAAAGGAACCAAAACAAAGAAACAAAACCCCCAAACATACAAAGCCTCTGGAGAAGGGTTGGAGAGATGGCTCAGGGGTTAAAGAACACAGACTGCTCTCACGGAGGACGTGAGTTCAGTTCCCAGCACCCACGGGAGGTGGCTGTGACACCCTCCTCTGGCCTCCAAGGGCACCCGAATTCATGTGCACACATTCAGGGATAGAGAATTTTTTGCAGGAGTGGGGGGGGGGCGGGGCGGAGGGAGATTTGAGACAGAGTTTCTCTATGTAGCTATGGCCGTCCTGGAATTCTCTCTGTAAACCATGCTGGCCTCGAATTCATAGAGATCTGCTTGCCTCTACCTTCCAAGTGCTAGGATTAAAGGCCTGTGCCACCACCCCTGGCCAGAGATATATAATTTAAAATGAAATAATTTTTTTTAAAAAACCTCACAGGAAGTCAAACAGTGGCATTTCTCCCCACACTCAAAATGTTACAATTTCCTGTTCTCACTTAAAAGGAGAGCCAAGCTCCTCTCTCCGGCCTACAGCTGGGCATACATGGCCCAGTTCCTGCTAGGGCCCTCTACGCCTCTCCCTTTCAACCTGTTTGTGGCCGACTTCTCAAACTCAGCCCCACCTCTGGCCCTTCCTGGCCATCAGCAGCTTGTGAACTCTTTTCCCTAATATCATTAATGTTCATTTTCTGCTACCTCCATCTAAAAGATAAGTCATAAAAAGACAGGGATCTTTGTCTGTTTTGTTCACTGCTACATCCTTAGCAGCCCGAACAGTGTCTTATCACACAACAGATGTTCATTAAATAGTTGGTGATTAATGAATAAATTCAGTGGGTTTGTATTTGTTTTTTTCAAGACAGGGTTCCTCTGTATTTCCCTGGCTGTCCTGGAACTGGCTCTATAGACCAGGCTGGCCTCAGGAATCTCACAGAGATCTGCCTGCCTCTGCCTCCCAAGTGCTAGGATTAAAGGTGTGTGCCACCACTGCCCCGTTTTGCTCTTTGTTTTTTAAGCTTTATTTTTATGTGGAAGAGCGTTGTGCCTGATGTATGTAAGTGCACAGTGCGCATGCCAGGTGCTCTCTGAGGCCAGAGGAGGGCGCCGGATCCTCTAGAGCGAGAGTTAACAGTTACCATGCTGGAAACTGAAGCTGGTCCCCTGTAGGAGCAGCAAGTGCTCTTAACCACTAAGCTGCTTCTCTAGTTCCACACATTCAAGCTTAAAAAAAAAAAATCTGTGTGAGGCGTGGTGCCATATACCTTTAATCCCAGCACTCAGGAGGCAGAGGCAGGCGAATGTCTGAGTGCGAGGCCAGCCTGGTCTACAGAGCTAGTTCCAGGACAGCGAGGGATACATAGGGAAACCCTGTCTTAAAAACACACACAAAAAAGGGTGGGGAGGTGGCTAGAGAGATGGCTCAGAGGTTAAGAGCACTAGCTGCTCTTCCAAAGGTCCTGAGATCTGGTGCCCTCTTCTGGCATGCAGGCATGCATATAGGCAGAACATTGTATACATAATAAACAAACAAACAAACAAACAAACAAGTATATCAATCAATCAATCTTAAAAAAAAAAAAAGGATTTAGGATCCTGTCTCAAAAACTAAACAAAACAAAAAGAGTTGGGGCTATAGCTCAGTGCCAGTGTGTTTGCCTATTATGTTCTTGGCTCTGGAGAGAGAAAGAAGGGAAAAGAAAAGGAAAGAAAAGAGAGGGAAAGAAAAAGAAAAGATAAGCTTTGGAGGGCAAAAAGCCCCAACAACGACGAAATAAAAATGCTAAAACAGAAATCTTGCGACTCGCACTCAGCCCGCCCTCGGAGTAACCGATGCCATCATCACCACAATCACTGTGTCTGACTCTTGTAAGCTGCAGATGTGTCTGTAGCCATAAGGACTGGACTGCAAGGCATTTTCTGAGCAAGGCCTTGAAGGAAGAGTTACAGGGACTTTTGAGTCCCGGCGCACTGAAGCAGGTGCGGGGAGATCACAGACAGATCCCCTGAGGACGGACAGGTAGGAAGCAAATGAAGGCTGGAAGAGGACAGGCCACTCCTGGAAGTGGGCACGCACCAGCAAACATGTGGGGGCAGGAGTACCAAAGCATGTGCCTGGAACAGAGCCAAGAAAGCCCACAGCGGACGCTGTAGAGACTCAGCCGTGGCCAGACTGCAGAGGCCTTCAATCTGGTGGCTGGGTCTCTTTGGAGACTAGTGAGGGGCCACAGGCGGTTTCAAGCAGGGGACACAGGATCCCACTTGGACTATAGGAGCACAGTCTCATATAGGAAACCTCCACACCCATCCTGGCCTGAGGGCTGACCACATGCGTTCTCTCCCCGTAGGTATGCAGAGAGGGTAGGTACCTGCCACTCCGGAAGAGGAAGGTCATGACCAGTGCATGAGGCGCCCGGATTTTGACTCCATAGCTGTAGAAACAGAAGAAAACATTTACTAACCCATCACTGTTGCAGTTTCCAGGCCCTCCCTTTGATCCCTGGTCCTCTCCTGCCACTCCGGATTCTGATACCACAATGTTGGCTGCCCAGTTATATCTGGGCTCAAGTTCTAGAGTGGCCTTTGACTTATCTTTACCTTCTCAGAGCCTCAGTTTCCCTAACTAAAGGAATAGAGGGACAGGTATAACTCCGATGGAAGAAAGTGAAGTGTGCAGGAAGCACCCACCACTCCTGCCCACCTGGCTTCCCAGAGCCGCTCCCTCCGTTCCTCCCAAGCCTCCTACTGCAGCCAGGCTCAGCTTTTATTAATTTCAAATCAGTTAAATACACTGACTTATTGTTATCACTAATACTTTTTTATCACATTTACTCCCCGACACAGAATCTTACATTGCATTGGCTGGGCTGGAACTCACCTGTACCTAGCCTCAAGCTCAGAAAAGCCAAGTGTAGTGGCTGCACACCTTTAATCCCAGCACTCAGGAGGCAGAGGCAGGGGAATCTCTTGAGTTCAAGGCTAGCCTGGTCTACAATGCAAGTTCCAGGACAGCCAAGGATGTTATACAGAGAAACCCTGACTGAAACAAACAAATAATAAACAAATAAATAAAAACAAAAGACCCCAGCCTCATAGAGACCTGCCTGCCTATACCTCCTGAGTGCTGGGATTATAGGCATATGCCACCATGTCCATTATTATTATTGTTTTGGTGGATTTGAAAATTAATATTTTTGTGTATGTGTGCTAGCTAGTTTTATGTCAACTTCACACAAGTGATAATTATCTGAGAGAAGGGAGTCTTAATTAAGAGAATGCCTCCATAAGGTCAGGCTGTAGGCAGACAAGCCTGTGGGGCATTTTTTTTAAATTAGTGAGTGATGGGGAGGGCTGAGGCCTTTGGTGATGTCTGGCAGGTGGTCAGGTTTTTATAATAAAGCAGACTGAGCTGGTGGTGGTAGCACAGGCCTTTAATTCCAGCACTCGGAAGGCAGATACACACAGATCTCTTGAGTTCAAGGCCAGCCTGATCTACAGAATGAGTACCAGAAGAGCCAAGGCTACACAGAGAAACCCTATCTTGAAAAAAAATAAAAAAGTAGACTGAGCAAGCCATGAAGAGCAAGCCAGTAAGAGGCACTCCTCAGTGGCCTCTGCATCAGCTCCTGCCTCCAGGTTCTTGCCCAGTTTGAGTTCCTGCCTTGGGTTCTTTCAACGGACTGTGACTCAGGATATGCAAGCCAATAAACCCTTTCCTCTCCAAGCTGTTTTTGATAATGGTGTTTCATCATAGCCCTAGTAACCACAGGTAAGACAACATGCATGCCACAGCATGTGTGCATGTGAGAGAGAGAGAACAGCTTGCAGGAGTCAGGTTTCTCTTTCTACCCAGAAATCAAACTCGGGTCTTCAGGACTGGCGGTAAGTGCTGTCACTCACTAAGCCATATGACCAACCCTGGCTTGCTTTTGTTTGTTTCTGTGTGTGTGTGTGTGTGGATCTCAAGTAGCCGGTCTCCATAGCTGACACTGGCCTAGAACTCCTGATCTTCCTACCTGCACCTCCTCAATGCTGGGATTGTACCTGTGTGCTACAGGGGGTGCCTAGTTTAATTTATTATTTATGTGTGTGTGCGTACCACACATGTATGGTGCCGTTGGTGTCAAGAAGAGGTGTCAAATCCCCTAGACCTAGAGTTACAGGTGGCTGTGAGCTACCAACTGTGGCTGCTGAGACCCAAACTCAGGCCCTCTCTGGAACAGTAAGTGCTCTTAACCACTGAGCAATCTTTCCAGCCCCATGCCTGGCTTCTTACTCTTTTTCATCAGACACCTTGTGCTGGGTAGGTTTTACATCAGTTTGATGCAGGCTGAGTCCTCTGAGAAGGAGCCTCAACTGAGAAAGTATCTCCAGGCGATCAGGCTGTAGGCAGCCAAGCTTGTAAGGCATTTTCTTAATCAATGATTGATGGGGGAGGACCCAGAACACTGTGGGTCCCAGCACCTCTGGGCCAGTGGTCCTCAGTTCTGTAAGAAAGCAGGCTGAGCAAGCCATTAAGCAGCACTCCCCATGGCCTCTGCATCAGCTCCCGGTTCCTGCCCAGTTTGAGTTCCTGCCTTCAACAGACTGTGACTCAGGCTGTAGAAGTCAAACAAACCCTTTCCTTTCCAAGTTGCTTTTGGTCACGCCATTTCACCATAGCGATAGTAACCCTAAGGTACACCTTCACCCTCATTTCTACAGCCGAGTCTAGCCTTACAGTCCTAAAATCCCTGAAGGCCTGAGACAACGGTTATGAGCCACATACTGTTGTCACCTGAATATTCACTGAGGGCTTCAAAAAGAGAAGGGCGCCAGCACTCAGGAGGTGGAGACAGGTGGAACTCTGAGTTTGAGGCCAGCCTGGTCTGCATAGCGAGTTCCAGGACAGCCAGGAATACAGAGAAACTATGTCTTAAAAAAGGAGGGGGGCAGGGGAAGAAGGTACTCCACTGGCACACGCCATTAGCCTGGTACTTACATGAAACAACAAATTGCAAGACTCAGGCACGGGATAAATAGTTCAGAACGTAAGGTGCTGGCACAGTGAACATGAGGTGCCACATAAGAGCCCACTAGTGCAGTGGAGCTCGTCAGCAAGCCAGACTGTGGAGACAGAGATGGGCTCACTGGTGTGCCAGCCTAGCCAGTGCATGAGCCCCAGGCCCAGTGAGAGACACTGCCACAAAACCCAACACAAAAAGTGATGAGGGCCCGGCGTGGTGGCACACGCTTTTGATCCCAGATCTTGGAGGCAGAGGCGGGTGGATCTCTGTGAGTTCAAAGCAAGCCAGGGCTACACAGAGAAACCCTATCTCAAACAATAATTTTGGGCTGGAGGAGATGTCTCAGTGGTTAAGAGCAGAGGATCGGGTTCGGTTCTCAGCACCACATGGTGACTTAAAACCATATATCTCCAGTTCCAGGGGATCTCAAATGCTCTTCTGGCTTCCACAGGTACCAAGCATGTACAGGGCACATAAACATACATGCAGGCAAAACATTCATACACATAAAATAAACATATCTTAAAAAGTAGTTAATTTTTAAAATTTTTTAAAAGAGAAAACGAAGGTCAGAAGATGAAGAAAATAGTTCCATATTCAGCCTAAGGATTTGTTTTAGTCTGAATCTTCAGCATTACGGTTTGAGCTGGAGGACATGCCCACAGAAAGTGCCACGGCTGGGAAGGACACAGAAAGAGCGGAATGACGCACAAAGCCTCACTGGGAAACGCCTGCTGGCTCCGGGCTGAGTCTCTGGGATTCAAAAGAGCCAGGTGGAAAAGCATGGCTGCAGTGAAGAGGGTAAGGTGAGGGCGCTGCTCCCTAAATCTAACCCTTCAAAAGAAGAATGTCGAAGGTGTAGGGAGGTTAGGTGTGCTTGTGAGTGCACACAGCACCGTGGACGAAGACGCAAGAGACTCGCACAGGGGTCGATGGTCTACAGAGAGGGACTCAGGACAGAGGGCAGGATTAGCACGCAGGAGACCCGCTTTTTGTCTTTCGTGAATGTGTCACCTAACTTTTAAAAAATAAAATTAAAGAAAAAAAATTTAAAGTTAACAACTTTAAATGGCCCCTTTTTTGTTTTTCCCAGAAGCTACTATGATGCTCTTATCTTCGATTCTGCCCGGCAGTGGCCAGGCAGTTCCCATCTTGGTCCCTGTGGCCTTGCCTCCCCCAGTCCATTCAAAACCTTATCTCTCCTGCTTCAAGGCCTTCAGCCTCCTCCAGGCAGCCAGGAGCAGGCTGTCCTCAAGACCCTACATCTGAGAAACCCCTTCTCAGGCTCCTCAGATTCAGGTAAGATTACATCACACGTGTAATCTCGGAAACTGGCTGGCTGAGACGGGAGGACCCCGAGTTCCAGGCCAACCTGAGTTACCCTGGGTTTTTGCTGTTGTTTCGCTTTTAATAAAAATAGAGGCTAGCAAGACGTCTTGGTCAGTAAAGCGTTTGCCTTGTAAGTGCAAGGGCTGGATTGGATTCCTTGGACTCATGTAAAGAGCGAGGCGAGGTGGTGGGTACCGCTATCCTGGGAAATGGTGAGAGAGGACGCAGAGAAAGGCAGCAGATGCTTGGAGCTTCACGGCCAACTAGCCGAGCCTACTTGGTGACGTGTTAGGCCACTGAGACCCATTCTCAAACAAAAAGAGAGAGAGGAATGACACGGAGATGCTACTTGACCTCCACGGGTGCTGGCGTACATGAACAGGAGACAAGTAGGACTCGTGAAGTATTTAGGGGTGAGTTAAACGGTCACAAAGTCCAAACATCTCAGTCATCCATGCTGACCTTTCCAAACCGATGGCCTCCCCACCATACAGCAGCTTTATTTTCCCCCCACCTCCAGGTCTTTGTTAAAGACATTTCCATACCCATGATGCCCCTTCTCCTTTCTCCCTGGAAAACTCGGAATATTACCACCACTTCCCCTGAAAAGCATTCCTGAATACCACTTTGCTCTGATGTGGTATTTGTTTGTTTTGTTTTTGGTTACAGAGTCTTGTTATTGAACCCAGGCTAGCCTCAAACTCTCCATCCACTTGCCTCTAATGAATTCTAATCCCCCGTGTGTGCCGCCATGCTCAGCGCCATTACGGTAGTGTGTGAGAAGTCCCTTGGACTTCCATCCCTTAAGGACAGGCCCCGCATCATCACCACTCACAAGTATTGAGGCTCCTGCCCTGGACACTCGGGAGTGGCTGAGCTCAGTTCTAATTGTACAGAGGAGGAAACGAAGAGCAGAAGAGACAAAGACTCATTCATTTTGTACAGTGAAAGCACTGGGATTAGGGCCCAAATACCTGGCCCTGGAAAGTGTCTGTCCTGGCTGGGAATGTCCACTGAGGTGGACACACTGGGAGGTGGCTTAGGGGCAGCTGTACAAAGCCCAGATTGGGCAATGCTTGCTGGCCCAGGGGCCAGCTCCTGCTCTGTACAGATAACCTGGCAAAGGGGCTGCTGATACCTGCTGATACCAGGGCTCATCTCATCCTGGTCAAAAGCATCTGCTATGATCTGGCCAGATCCAGCAGGAGCCAGGTTCTACCTGACTAAATGTCCATTCTGAGTGTGAGTCCTGACTGTAACGCTGACACGATGTGACCAGGAGCAGTCGACAGACCCCTCAGTCACCGACACTCGTGGGATGACAGAGACAAGAGTTGTTCCTAGTTTTCAAAAAGTCACCCAAGGAAAATTTGAATGCCTACAATGGAGGAAGAACCAGGAAGCATAGAGGGACAACGTAAGTTAAAAAAAAAAAAAAAAAAAAAAGAAGGAAAGAAGAAAGTATGTCCTTGTGGCAGGGTCTCACACTGTAGCCTACACTGACCTGGAACTCACTACTTTGCACAAGTCGGCCTGTTTCAGCCTCCTGAGTATTGAGATTAGGGGCGTGTACAGCACACCAGACTGAGGAAGCTCGCGTTCCAGCCATCGACATGGACTATGAAATTATTCAGCTCTTGAGGATGACGAGCTGAGGCAGGGGATGGAAAGTTCAGAGACAACACCTAAGCAGCAGTCCTAAAAGGGTTTGTGAGGCAGGTAGACGGCGCATGCCTGTAGCAATAGCCATCAGTGTGCTCGGCGTCCTCAACAGGACCATGGAAGTACCCGGGAGACCCATTTATCAGAAAGGCATTCAAGGAAATGGCAGCAGGCTTCAAATCCTGGCGGTTGACTGGCTCAGCACCAGGCCATGCCCTGCTACCAGGATGCCAGCTTTCGGACAGAGGCTTTGCTTTGCTTCTCTGGGTCATGGCTGGTTCTGAGACGGCAGCCCCGTGAACGCATGAGGCTTAAAGAAGGTGGAACCCCCCCTCCAGGCACCAGGCAAGCAAAACGACCCCAAGCTCTCCTCTCCTACCTGTGTGAGGGGGTGATGTCAATTTACCCAGCAAGTATTAGCTGCCGTTTTTTTCTTTTTTCATTCATTGTCACTTCCCAGGAGTCATCAGTGAAAATGAGGGCCAAGGTGAAGTCACCACTTAGATGAGAAATGGGTTGTGAAGCCTTGGCAGCTGAGGAGGGGGAACCTACTAGCCAGTAAGTGACCACCTCCCTGTTAAGGGCAGAGTCCAGTTTCTTTTGTGCATACTGAGCCACCGAAGCCAAGTAGGCCAAAGGGCACACGACAAGATGGGGTGAACCGGACCCAAATGAGGAGAAACAGGTACTGGCATAGGAGGTAACTAAGCCAAGAGTATCAGGTAGAAAGCACAGAGGAGCTTTATAAGCAGGCTAGCGGGAGTCCCAGCTCAAGACTGACAAGGTGACAGAAACCCAGAATTCTCCGCTCGCTGCATCCATGGGGCACTGAGACCTACGGACACCCGAGGGCTCCTGGAGAGAGAGAGAGAGCACAGCGCGGTGGCACCGGGCCTCGAACTCGGGACCCCAGGTAGGCCCGTCCCCTAGCCATCCCTGACCGGACTCTGTGGCCCAACTCACACAGCCCCGTTCCGGAAGCCCTTAAGTACGGCCAATGCAGCGTGGTAGCGGCGCTTGCGCAGCAGCGTGTTGACAGCCTGGAGAAGAGCCCGCAGCTGCGGCGGGGCGGCCATAGCACCGGAGCGCTGGGTCGGAGAGCCCGGCTGGACGCGTTCTGACAGCCCCGGGTTCCAGTGCACAGCTCACGGCATTGGGGAGCACCGCCCCGTCGTCGGACCCATAGGCTGAGTCTGCCGTCACTCCTGAGAGAGAGCCAGTCACAGAGCACACTTGTGGCCAGGGGCGGGGACGCGCTCGCTCTCCGGAATAGCTGTCTGATTGGAAGAGAACGGAGAGTTGGTAACCAATCGCCGTGACTCGGAAGGTCTCACGCCGGATTCGTCCAATCAGAAGGCAGTTTTCTTAGGGAGAAGTTTGGTCTTAGGGGGCTTGGGAGGGGATTGTTACCTTCTTCGAGTTGGGAGTGGGTGGCTTTTGGGAGGTGACGGTGGTCTTATCTTCACACTTGGCACTTTCGATTGCCTCATAAGAATCGCAGCTAACCCTGTGGCTACACGTCTCTTTTGTTGCTGTTTGGTGTTTTGAGACAGGATCGCTTGTAGCCCAGACTGGCCTTGAACTCCGATCCCCTGCCTCTACCCCCCACACGCTGGGACTACAGGCCGGTGTCATCATACCTGTCTTCTTCTTGTTTTTAAAATACAAACTCTTTCCCAGGGCCCCCGGGAGCAGATTTATTTGATTGTAGGCCCTTGCCTCTCCTTCCACAGTCTCCCTTTTCTCCAGCCTACTGACTTAGTTTCCTTTCCTTGAGTATGCCAAGAATCCTTCTGCTTCAAAGGAGTTGCAGCTGGTGGTCTGCTTTTGAGATTCATTGCCCTTGTGCTCCCAAGACTGACTCCCTCTCGGTATTCAGGTGTTGCCTCAGGATAGCCCACAAACAGTAGCTCTGCTCACTCTGACTTATTAATCCCCGTTTTCCATTGTTGTTGTATCCTTTGTTTGTTTTTCTCTGTTGGACCCTTCACAAGTTGTAATTGTTACTACTTGCTCAATGTCCATCACCACGGACTGTGGCTTTCTTGGGGGCCAGAAAGCTGTTTGTCTCGTTTTCTGCTGTAACCCCAGCACCCAACACTAGTTTCCAGAACTAGTACTGGAAATTATCACTGCCAGAACACTGATGAGTGACATTTATCTATAATATTACGGTGGTAAGGGTCATCAGATATCAACCACACACTGAGTGCTGGCTGTAATTTACAAGGTTGTTCCCTGGTATTTGAGACACTTGATATCTACGGGTGTTATTGTCTGGGTAGTGTCAGAGGTTGGTAAAGGAAGTGAATTATGTTGAGCCTTTCTTCCTTTTGTAATGATCGACTAGTGAACTGACTTAGTCCTCTAAAATCTGTATATTAGAAAATGGTGTCTGCACACTAGGGATGCAGCTCAGTTGGTAGAATGTAGTCGAGCCTCCAAGACACCCCAGCGCGACCTCCTCGCATCATCAGGGACTTTGGTAGCATACTCCTATATTCCCAAGATAAGAGAGGTGACTCCAGTAGCCCAGAGGTTCAAGGTTGTTTCCAGCCATGTTCATAATGAGATTGAGGTCAGCTTTGAGATACATGAGATCCTGTCTCAAAAGGATAGGGGAGAGGCTGCAGAGACAGCTCAGACAGTAAAGCTCTTGCCAGCTGAGCAGGAGGACCTGAATTCGGTGCTCAGAACCCCCGGAAAAAGCTGGGGTAGTGGTGTGAGCTCCTTTTCCCAGGGCTGGGGCACCACTGGAGCTCACTGGCCAGCCAACCCAGCTTGATTGATGGCCCTCGAGTCCTTATTAGCAAACCGGTCTCAAAGAGACAAGGTAGACCTCTGGCCTCCACACACTTAGTATATGTGTGCCCACACACCCCCCCCGCACTGGTGAGACCGCATGTTTACAAATGCACATCCATATATGCACATTATATACAAATAGTGATCGAGCTGTGGAAATGTCTCCCCCTCCTCCTCCACAGCAGGCTGCACACCCCTGATGCCTTCCTTTATGTTGAGGACCGGTGACTTTTGGTTGGTGACCAAGTCTCCAATGATTTCCAAGAAGCTCCATCACATTTTGCTGGTACACTCAGCACCAACACTGGTGAGCAGTGGGGTTGGCTTCGCCATTATTGATGTGAAAGGAGGGTGTGGAGCAAAGATATGCTCAAATGGTGTGGAACGCTGGAGGACTCAGAGGGTGCGTGAAACAGGTGATCACAGCCACACCAGAACAAGACCCTGACTTGAACACAAGAAAGATTGGTAGAAAGGTAGCCAGGCTCTGGCCAGTGTCTACACATCAAGTTCTGTCAAAACCTAGGACACCTGAAGAAGACTGAGACCCACACAGAACTGTGTCACTTCTGGCACTTTTGTGTCCAAGGCCCACACATCAAGACCATTGGCCACTATTGCAGAGGAATTTTAATTCAGAACATGGCTGCTAGGGCAAGAGATCACATCCAAAGACCTTCTGTGTGATCTGGCTGGAATACAAACATTCCTTTAATCCAGGAGACAGGCAAGCAGATCTGAGTTCAAGGCCAGCCTGATATAGAACAAGTTTCAGGTAAGAAAAGCTTATGTACAAGCATGGTGGTATATGCCTTCAATCCCAAACAATGAAGGTAAAGTTTGTAGAAGGAAGAACCAGTGTTTGAAATTGATGCTTAATTGAGTGGCAGAAAAGGTGATGAATCAGAGAGAGATTTGACAGAATGTGCCCAAATTTCATGAAGAGAGGAAAATGAAGCTACTTAATGGGCAATAAGAGAGAGAGAGAAGGCAGTTTTACCAGTATAGACAGGTTGTAGAGACAGGTTGCAGAGAGAGGTGAAAACTGAATGAGCCAGAGAATGAGAAGGAGCCAGGAGATTAGAAAAGATTGCTGGAGTTAGTTTGAGGCCAAGCAGAGCACTTCAGGGGCAGAGAGAGAAGCCAGATTAATTAAGTTAGCTGGGAGAGAAGTTTGAGCTAGAACAGCTGAATTGAACAAGCCAGGGCAGAGCTCAGAAAGAACAAAAAGGTGAGCTTGTTAAGCAGTAAATCTCAGGCTGAAAACATTCTAGGCCTAGATTAGATGGCATGGAGGCCAGAAGCTCTCTGGAATAGGCCTAGGTTAGCAGTAGCAGAAGGAGGCAGTAAGCTTTGGAGACAACAATTACCTTGGGAGAATAAAAGTTCCTTTTGTACACTATGGCCATGGGTAAATCTGTTAGTCAATAGCTAATTTCTGTGAGTCAATAGCTAATCTGTCCAATATGTCTATTTATATAATCCACTTATAAAAAGAGATGCTTAAAAGTGTGAAGAATGTCCAGGCCAGTTACTGAGGGAAAACTGGATGCTAGATAGTTAACAAGAGGACTCAGATACTGAAGCACCAAAGCCACTTATGACATGAGAGCTTGGCAAACATTGAACCTGTGACTTTCAATTTGTCAACCACACAGGTCAAGAGATACAAGAGTGAAATCTAGGGCCTGTTCAAAGCAAGGAGGCTTAGAATAGACTCTCCTCTCAAGTCAAGCTGAGCTCTCCTCTTGGGGAAAAAAATCACCTTCCAGGCTAATGTGACAGGAGCCATTGTACAACCCCTTAGCCCTAAGGAAGCAAAAGGGCTGCTTCAGAGCTGAACACAATAACTGAAAGAAAAGGAAAAGTGTAACTGGCATTTCTCCACCCTTCTCCACCCTTTTCTTCTTCCCTCTCAACCCCCTTACACTAGATATGAGAGAAAGAAGGATATCGAGAAAAGGAAAGAGATCCCTGAATAAAGTCAGGGGTTGGAAAGAGGGTGTCATTATTGTTAGATTACTTTCTGCTGATTAGGAGTGTGGAGATGCTTGGGGAAAGTTTTATCTTCTTCAACATCAAGATGTCTAGTTTCTTCTTGTTGTTTCTTTTTGTGCATGACTACATAACCACACCAACAGCAAACAACAACCCATATCAACCACCAACCCCACCATTTCTAGACCCTCTCTGAAAAGTCCTCAGAATTCCAAAAGTCAGACAATTTCAGAGACTATCTGCAACTGGCAAAAGCACGCCTCTGCTAGAGCACGAGGCAAATCATAGTCAGCTGCTGTGAAGCGGCCCCGTATCTGCACACCTGGGATTAAAATTAAAACATATTGCCATACTATTTCTGTGTTTTTAAAAGAAACCAAAACCTCAAAGTTCTCGCTACAGAACGGGGAATCCTTTTTTAAAGGCTCTTTCTTGGAAAGTGTGGCTGATGAATGTGCAGCAGGGCTTGGTATGTCAAGAAATCTCGAGCTACACCAGCTGTGGTGTTGCACGCCTGTAGTCTCAGTCCTGGTGAGGCAGAGGCAGAAGGATCATGGATTTGAGTCCAGCCTGGGCTACCCTGTAAGACCCTACTAAAGCAGGACATTTGCCACCACACCCAGCTTATTCTTTTTTAAAAATTATTTTTACTGTTGTTAAGTGTATATGTGAGTGAGTGTGTGTGTGTGTTTGAGTGTTGGTCATCAGGGATGCCAGAGTCATTTGTGAGCTGCCCAACCTTGGTACTGAGAACCAAACTCAGGTCCTCTGCAAGAGCAGCAGTGCAAGATCTTAACTGCTGAGCTGTAGCTCTTCTCCTGTCCCCCAAAATATGTTCTTCAATATAAAAAATAAGACTGCTCAAGCTATGAACTATAGGCAACTGATGTCCCCACGCCCTTGCAGAAATCAGATTTAGGGGTGAGGAGTTGGCTAAGGTGATAGTGTTTGCCTTGCCAGCTTGAGGGCCTGAGTTGCAATCCCCAGATCCCAATTGAAAGGGCTTGTCTAAGCCAGCAGCGGTGGCAGCGTACACCTGTGATCCCAGCACTGGGGAGGCAGAGGCAGGTGGATCTCTGTGGGTCTGAGGCCAGCTTGGTCTGCAGAGAGAGTTCCAGGACAGCCAAGGCTACATGGAGAAACCCTGCTTCAAAATCCAAACAAATCTGGTCTAGTAGGGTGTGGAGACATGGGGCACATCCTTAACCCCAGCACAAGGGAGAAGGATCTTCAGGCTAGCCAAGGTCATAGAAAGAGGCCTTGTGGCAAAACAAACTGGAGAGGAGCACATCTACTTTTGGCTTCCGGACCCCAAAATAAAATTTCACAGGCAGATGACCAGCCTCTCCTTTCTCTCTTTCCCTCTCTCCCCCTGTTCCTGTCCTCCCCTTCCTGTTCCTCTCCCCTCCCTTTCCTCGTCCTTGTCCCTGCCCCTCTCCCTATAATTTGGAAAGGAACTAAGCAAAGCTATTAGAATGTCACCTGCAACTATGCAGAGAATCATTCCCTGAAGTTGTGACATGCCGAGAGCAGGTATTTGGAAACAATTCGGTTTGGCAAGTCTTCCTGTATACTATCTTTTGGTAAGCCCTTCGTGGATGAATAAGTTTCTACCTTTTCAAGCCTCCCGTGGTGCTAAAGGCAATATATGTTGCAGCAATCAGACCATTTTTCACCTAGTGACCCATTTTCATTTTGCACAACCCTGAGGTTCCTCAGGGCAGATCTGTCTATTTACTTGTGCCCAGAAAAAGAAAACTTACCAAGTGTGCATCTGTAGAATACCAAGTGGGTAGTAGTTTCCTGAGTGCCTTTGTGTGTGTGGTCCTGAGTGTCAAGCTCAGGGCTCAATGCCCTGCCTCTGGACTACACCCACAGATTGTGGATACTTTGTTACCAGTCTCGTTCTTATAGAAAGTCTTCCGAGTACTATTAAAAAAAAAAACAACAAAAAAACGTCAGCTAACTTGTGGGAAGCAGAGGCTAAGTAGCTTGCCAGAGATAATATAATAAATTTCCCTGATAAAGGCTAGAGGAGGAATTTTAATCCAGGTCTCCTAGCTTGTCTCAAACCTCTGTGATCTCAGCCACTTTTTCGTTTGTTGGTGCTGCTGTAACAAAGCAGCACAGACACCTGTCAGCAGAAATAGATTGTATCAGAACCCTGTGAACTGGGTGTTAAAGATAAAAGTGTTGCTAGTAGATTTCCTTTCTCTGGAGACCTTTCCCCCTTCTTTAAAAAAAGTGCCAAGGTGAGTTCACACAGGGTCACCCCATCTCTTTTTAAAAGCAGGTTCTTAGTCAGTTAAATCTCAGCACGGGGGAGACAGAGAAGCAGGTGGATCTGAGAGTTTGAGTTCCAGGCCAGCCAGAGCTACATAATGAGATTCTGAAATACATAATGAGTTGCAAAAAAAATTATTATATTTATCTGTTCATGTGCAAGATACATGTGTGTGTGTTGGCAAATGCCTCTGGAGGTCAGAGGACAACCTCTAGGAGTCAGTTCTCTATTCCATCACATAGGGATCGAACTCCAGTCTTCAGGCTTAGCACCAGACCCCTTTACCCTTCCTCTGCCCTCCCCAAGAGAGGAGGAGAGCTCTGTGTAGCTCTGGCTGTACTGGCACTCACTCTACAGACCTGGCTAGGCTTGAACTCAGAGATCTGCCTGCCTCTGCTTCCCAAGCACTGGAATTAAAGGTGCGTGCCACCACTGTCTGGCACTCACTAAGCTTTTAAAAAATTACGTACATAGAATGTGTATGCTTTCAAGTATGTTTATAAACCATTTATGTGCCTGGTGCTCCCAGTAACCAGAAGAGGGCATCAGACCCACTGAAAATGAAGTTTCTGGCCGATCTGAGTTGTCATGTGGGTGCTGGGAATCAAAACCAGGTCCTCTGGACAGCAATTGGCGTTCTTTCTGAATCACTGAGCCATCTCTCTAACTCCCATTTTGTTCCTAATATATTTTTTAATTACATTTACCTCCGTAGCGTGTGTAGTGCGCATGGACCACATCAGACAGGCACAGGAATCAATTCTCTCCTCCCGTCACGTGGCAAGTGCCCTCTTCACCTGCTCGAGCATCTTGTCAACCTTCCCCCCTTCCCCACCGATTAAGATCTTGTGTATCTCAGGCTGCCCTCAAACTGAGCCTGCTGCTGAAAATGACTGGAAGTTAGGATTTCCCTGCCTCCTCCTCCCTAGTGCTGAAATTCCCACCATGACCAAAAAGTGCTAAGGGTCCAGCTTGAGCGTCCCACCTGCCAAGCAAGCACCCTGCCCCCACATACAGAAGCGTTCTGACTACTGGGCCTAGGACCCCTTGGGTATTATGGATGGTGGGTGAAGGGGAACACATAATTCTGCAACAGCTGCCAGGCCTTGCTGCCTCTTAGGAACACCAAAATGTAAGGATGAAGCATTGCTTTTCATGTGCTCACTGTCTGCCTGTGACCCAAGATTTAGTTTTAAGTTCTGTAAGAGAGTCACTAACGTTCGGGTGGGTAACTGGAGCACTCACTGTCAAGCTGGTCATCAGAAGCTTCTCAGTCTTTTCCTTCATCCTAGTTGGCCCTATGCCTGGAATTACTACATTAGTTGCTTCAGGAGTTCAGTGCCAACCAGGGAGCCCGGAGGGACTAGGACATGGGACTGATAGAGACTGTGATGAAGGGACCGTGGTAGAGAAGAAGGACTGTGCAGGAGGCAGCCTGACTGAGGGACTCCGGTGGGGTGAGGGCTTTGCATCCCTGAAGGCTTATCCATTCGTCCCATCCAGCAGGCCAGCAGTCAAGCATTTTCCCTGGTGGCCTCCGGGTCAAGCCTTTAAAGTCCAATCAAAATGGACGCAGTACCCCCACTATTTGGTGAGTGTGTGTGTGTGTGGGGGGGGACTGCCAATAGCAGGAAACGATTGCTCAATGGGGAGATATCAGGTGCTGTGAGAATTTAGAATGGCAAGGCAAGGTTCTTGCTCTGTCCTGGGAGGCCATGGAACACTTCTCTGTAGAGTCAAGAAGGCAGGTCCCTCTTGTCCCTGGGCAGATAGGACGGCTGTGATTAAGAAGACATAACGGCATGCAGAACAGATGTGCATGTACCCCTTGGTGAAGAGAGGTACTGGAGAGCCACAATGGCTGTCGCCTCGTGTTCACGGAGCCTGTCACAGTCTGTAACTCTCAGAATAAAACCTAAACTCTCACTAGTCTCACTCCCTGACTGCTCTTTTACCATTCTTGGCCCTGAGAGTGTGGGGCTAGGGGAGGGAGGGGCTGCAGACAGAGTGAAGGCTAGGCAGGTAAGTTTTGAGCTCTACCCCAACCCTTGGCCTTTCACTTCGACCTCAGCGCCTCTGTGGCTGCTATCATCCCCAGCTTCCCTGTTAACCTTTTGAAAAGCTGACTCTGTGGCATTTCTTAGGTTATCTACCTCTTCAGAGAGGCTCTCCTGACCAGAACAAAAATGTCTGAAGTCATGGCTCCTCTTTCTCCTTGATCTCTCATTTACTCATCTATGATAGGCCCACCTTTACTGCTAGATTATAACTGCATGCAGACTTTTTTTTTTCTTTTCCAAGACAGAGTGTCTCTGTGTAGCCCTGGCTATCCTGGAATGCACTTGTAGATCAGGTTGGCCTTGAACTCAGAGATCTGCTTGCCCCTGCCTCTGGAACACTGGAATTAAAGGCATGTGCCACCACTGCCTAGCTGACAAAAACTTTGTCTTTTTTTCTCTTGGCTATGTTTCTGGATTCTAGAACACTTCCTGGCATACAGTAGGTGCTCAACAAACAAGTTACTTTTTTGTTTGTTTGTTTTTTGAGACAGTCTCTCTAACAAGTGCTTTTTTTTTAATTTTGTGTGTGGGTGTTTTGTGTGCATGTATGGCTGGACAGCACATGCATGCAGTGCCCTGCAGGCCAGGGATGCCCTGGAACTGGAGTTACCGAGTGAGCCACCATGTGGGTGTTGGGATTGGAACCTGGGTCTTCTGTAGGAAATAATGCTCTTAACCACTGCACCAGTTTCTAGCCCCAGCAATTAAAAGTTCAATTAAATGATCAGATATATTACAATGGTGACAAGAAGGCTAAAAACTATACTGGACAACACTTCGGAATCTGAGGCCAACGGGTCAATGGGGATATTAAAGATAGGAAAGAAGGAATTCTGGTCTCACTCCTACAAAGAGTAATAGAAAAGAGACTTACAGTTTTGGAGCAGGCTCTGAGTCTGCAAGTGCTGGGATCAAAGGCGCGTGCCACCACCACCGGGCCGGTTCATTATTTTTTAATTTTGGGAGTTAAGAAAGTGAAAATTGTGGTTTGTACTGATTATTCCTCTGGCTGAGGCTTAAACAGGCATTTGTGGCAAAACAAGGAGGGCATTTGGAGTGAAATCCATGGTAGTGCAGTCTTAGGACAGTTGGCTAAGACCGTGGAAGCCATCTGCTGCTAATGCCATCTCTCTGGCTCCCCTTTCCCTAGGTGAGCGACCTCCAGCTCTTCCTTGTTGCCGAGGGCAAATGGATTGACACCCCTATTATACACTGTAGTTAAATATTTTTAAAGAGTCAATGTCCATAACATCACACTGTCCTCTTAAGTTCTTAGCTCTCTATCCACGCATTAGCGTGGCTTTCGGCCATCCTTACAGAACTTCCTTTGTGCAATGGACGGCAGTTAACCCAGAAACTCACAGCTGTTCCCAAGTGTCAGCAGTGTACTCAGGCACAGAAGGACCTCCAGCTCACATCTCTTCCCCCTTCCAAACGGGAGTGGAGAGATAATATTGTAAGAGCCAGGAGCTAGGGAGGACTCCCACGGAAACAACATCTCAGAAATGATAGGACTCGGCCTAGCAGTAGCTTTCTTTGCCTGAACAGAATCAAGTCAGTCAACATTCCAGAATACATGAGGGGGAGGAGCTCACACAAGGCCACTGAGGGCTGCCTTGGGAGGGAAAGTCCATTTCCTTTAAGGGTGAAGCCCCTGGTAGACAAAGTTCCAGTGGATGACCCCACATCCGTCAATATGCTGGCAAGTTCAAGTCGCACTTCGTGGATCATGAACAAGACAAGAAGCCTTAGAGATGGCACAGCTGGTAAAGGTACTTGCTACAGAGTTCAATCTAGGGTCTCACATGGTGAAAGGAGCAAGTCTATTCCTGAAAGCTGTCCTCTGATCTTCACAGGTGTTGTGGTGTGTGTAGATATATGCCATGTGTACACACACACACACAGACACACACACACCAAATAAAAAATGTAAAAAAAAAAAAAAAGGACATGAGCCGGGTGTGGTAGTTCATGCTTTTAATCTATCTAGCACCCAGGAGGCAGAGGCCAAGTTAAGAACACTGACTGCTCTTCCAGATGGACCTGGGTTCAATTCCCGGCACCCACATGGCAGCTCACAACTGCCTGTAACTCCAAGATGTCACCCTCACACAGGCAGACAAACCACTAATAAAATAAACTATTAAAAAAAGAGAGAGCATGAAGTTCGGGTGATCTCTATGAGCTTGGGCTAGAAATGCTCTCGAAGGGTGTAGGGTAGGTCTCAGAGACTCTCGGTCGAGAGGCGTGTGAATGGGAATGGAGGTCCTCCCGAAGCTGAAAACTGGGGTTAAGAAGAGCCTCGAGGGGGCCTAACAGATAACGAAGGATTAAGACCAGGCGGAGAGGACAGTCATCCAAGAAGGCTGCGTGGCAGGGTGTGGGGTGGGTCATCCTGGTGAGGTGGGCTGCAAAGCTGGAGGACACTGTGCGCAGCGATCATGGGGTGTGCGTGGCAGAACACGGTCGGTGTCATCGTTGGGAGGTGGTGGTCCGTGTCGAATTGGCCGGCGGGACGGCGGAGCCAGCCGCGTTTCCGGGGCAGGGGGTGCGGCGCCGGCTCCCGGGCGCCCCCTGGCGGCCCCGGCCGCGCCACGGTTCCCACAATGCTCGCGTAGCCCCGCTCCCACTCCCCGGGCGGCGGCAGCTCCAAGATGGCGCAGGCGATCTTCGAGGCCCTGGAGGGTGAGCGCGCCGGGCCGGGGCAGCGGCTGTTCCGCGTGGCGCCCCCTCCCGCCGCGCCCTCGCAGCGCCGGGCCCAGGGCGCGCGGAGGCCGCGGGGCGGAGGGCGGAGGGCGCCCGGGCCGGAACAGCCGCGGGGCGGGAGGGGGCGGGAACAGCCGGGGCGCGCCGGCCCTGCGGGGAGGGGGCCTCGGAAGCGGAACAGCGCGGCCGTCGAGGCCGCTGGCGCGGGAGGGTGCCCGCGGAGGAAACAGCCGGGGCCCGGGGCCTGCAGAGGCCGCGGGGCGGGAGGGCCTGGGCGGTGCGGCGGCCCCATCGGAGCCCGGTTAGGTGGTTAACCCAGAGCTTCCTGAGACCCCTTGTGCCCTGCGGGCTGGTGTAGCCCTGCCAGACCCAGAGCCGGGAAGGAGGCGCCGCCGGGGCGCGCAGGAGAGATCGGGGCCCAAACCAGTGAACACGGCGCCCGCCCAGGGCTTCCTTCTGAGTCAGTACCGACGCCGGCCTGTGACTGCGTGGGCCACGCTGGTCTCGGATCCGATCCTGTGGTTTGCAAGATCACCGTGGTGCGTGGGCCTCAGGCTCCCGAGAAGGCGAGCTCTGAGCGCCACCGTGTGCACCTGCTGGAGTTTAACGAGAAAGGGTAGCTCTAGCCACCGCAGTGGAGCTGGCCACCGCGGCTCGGGGAGGGTGGAGTCAACAGCTGGAGTGGAAACTTGTGGGCAGGGCTGGCAGAAGGAAGCCGAGGCTTGCACTTCTAGATTCTCCCTGAACCAGATTCAGGTCCTCATCCTCCCTCATTGCTACCCCCTCCACCCGCCGCCATAATTGTGACAAAGAATAGTAAAAAAAAAAAAGGTAATCTGGCCGGGCGTGGTAGCGCACGTTTTTAATCCCAGCCCTATAGAGGCAGAGGCAGGAGGATCTCTTTGAGCCTGCCTGGTCTACAAATTGAGAGCTCAGGACAGCCACGGGCCTTGTTAAACAGAGAAACCCTGTCTCAAAAAAAAAAAAACAAAAAAACAAAAAACAAACAAACAAAAAAACAAAACAAAAAGGTAATGTTTCAGCCAGGTGTGACGCTGCATGTCCAAAATCCCAGGGGTTGGAAGGTGAAGACAAGCAGTAAAATCTTCAGTTTGTTAGCCTCGGCTACATACGGAGCTCGAGTCTAGCTTTGGCACCATGAGACTTTCAAAAGCCAGTATATGTGTACATACATACACTTACATGCACGCAATGACAATTAAAAAAAAAACAACATGAATTTGAAGGAGAGTGGAGAGATCACTTGGGAGTGTTTGGAGGGAAGAATGTAATCAAATTATAATCTCAAAAATAATAAAAATATTACAAGTAAATATCATCCTGCAGAAAACAAAGACCCCAAAAAGAAGACTGCAAAGATGACCCCAGCTGTTGTGTTCTGTGACAAAAAAAGCGGGGTTGGTGTGAATCTGGGCACTCGGGTCTTCGTGTTCCCATTTGCAGGACAGCAGGGTGTTTAAATGCTTGCTACAAGCAAGCATTTGTGTACTAGATAATGAAAAAATTAAAAAACTCAGGAAGTATAGCTTTACTGGTCTTAGAAATACCAGTAAATTTCTGAATGAGGGAAGAACAGCAGGTATGTGAGATCCAACCGGAAGGGCACCCAAAGGATTTACATTTGCAAACCCTGGGGAGAACAAGATTTCCCATAATTCTCAGTTCAGCTTAGGGGAGCAGCTTGAGAAAAGACCTCACTGATTTGATGAAGCTTCTGAACTTTATCTTGGGATCAGTGTGGTGCTAAGAAAAGGCTTTCCTCAGGGGGCCACAGCATCTGATGTATGTTTTATAAAGTTCACCCTGGCTTCTGGGGAATGGACTGGAGGGGCCTGAGTGGCAGCAGGGAGGGAGGGAGTAGCTAGGCCAGGCAACTGAGACAGAAGAGCGGATTTCACATGTATTTGGGAGGCAGAATAGGTTATATTTGTCAAAAGTCTAGAAACAGGAAGGAAGCAGTGGGGTAAGGGAAGATTCAGGGGGTGCACCAGGGGCCTTGATTGGAAGGACAGAGTGACCTGCTGTCCTTCTTGTGCTGATGGGTGTGTGTGTGTGTGTGCTGGTATTTGCTCTTCTTATTGCTGAGGATTTCACAGTGTGGGTCTTCCAGTTGTTTAACCTTTCACCTCCTGAGGGCTCCTTAAACCGCTCTTTTTTTTTTTTTCTTTTTCTCTTCTCCTCTTTTTTGAAACAGGTTCTCGTGTATCCCAGTCTAGCCTCAGACACACTATGTGTGAAGAATAACCTTTAACTTCTGATCCCCCTGCCTCCACTTCCTGAGCACTGAGATTAAAGGTATGCACTACTCTACCACGGTTATGAGGTAGTGCGGATCAAACGCAGGGCTTTATTTATGCTGGGCGAGCTCACTAACAACTGAGTCGTATCCCAGCTTCCACCAAACTAGTTCTAGTTTTACAGTTATGAATAAAAACTCTGGGGCTAGAGTAATGGCTCAGAGGTCAAGAGTACTTGCAGAGCACCCGGGTGGGTCACGTGTGCTGACCTGGAGCGCCCACGCCCTCTTCTGGCCTCCCAGAGAACTATGCACACTCGGTACACATGCGTCCATGCAGGCGAAATGCTCATGCACAGAAAATAAAAGTAAATAAATGCTGTCTAATAATTCCATGAACACTTGCACCAGATTTTCATCGAGACACAAAAACATGGGTTTATAGAAGATGGCTGTAAGAATGTAGTGTTTAGAATTTAGCCAGTGGAGCTAGGGAGAAAAGCTCAGTAGTTAAGAGTGTGTATTGTTTCCTCAAAGGACCTGAGTTTGATTCTCAGCACCTTTATCGGGCGACAACTACCTGTTGTTAGTTTGAAAAACAGGCCCCAAAATGGCAGTGCTGATAACAGTGTCCTAAAATGATAGCCTGGGGCCCAACTCAGGCTGGATTTTGGGTAAACAGAAGGATTCTGATTGGGTAAACAGAAATCTAAACTCAGCCTTCCTTAGGTTTCTATTTGTCAGGAAAGCCACTACTTCCTGTTCCGCCTCCGATGGTCAACTGATGGGGCAACGTCATCTAGTCCCCACTTAACCCAAACAGCGTGCACCAGCTCAAACGCCTTGCTGGCTATCATAAAATCCACTTGTTTCCCCCCAGGCTGCTACTGTCTACTCCAGATGCAGCCCAGCAGTTCGTCCCCCAATAAACTGTTTTTCTACCTAAGGAGTGGTCTAATTTGGTGATTTGGGGACACTCGTTTACACCTGTGAGTCCAATTTCCGGGAGCTGACACCCCTCTGACCTCCTTAAGTACACACACACATAAACTGAAAGTAAAAAAAAAAAAAAAAAAAAGAATTTAACCAATGCTTTGTAGCAGCTCTTCCCCTCACAGATACTGATAGGCACTGTGCTGGGGCATTGGAAATAGGATTTCTCACTTGGGAAGTGAGGTAACATCAAAGGGTCTTGAAGTTAAAGTTTTGGCACTGAGCACATCCTATTTCCCACCCGCCTCCCTGGCTCCTGCCTGGACGGTAGAGAGCTTGGCTTAGGCTCTTGCATAAATTTCTTCCCCCATCCTCAAAGGGCATAAGAATATACCCCACTTCTGATACACGGGCTCTGCTGCTCTTCAGGCAGGACACCTTGCTGCCTGTCCTAAGTTCTGGGCCTCAGAGCCCCCACCCTCCAGTTGTCCCTCTGTCTGTCCATGACTTCAATAATTCTTCTAATATACTACTTAGCTTTCACCTCAGTGTCCACTCGAACTACCTGACTCCATCCAAAAAACCTAAGAGTGGGAATGGGTTTACAGACGCTCTTCAGGAGAGCATGGACCCCAGGTCTGTACCTCCTGAGTTAGGGAACTAGATCAGAGGGAATGAGACCACTGGGGACACAGTATAGGAGGTAGGCTCTAAAAGAAGGAATGCTTCAAAATTAGGACATGAAGAATTCCTCAAAACAGCTACCTTTCGGGGTGGGCAGTTGGAGGCTGTAAAGAAGGACCTCCAGCAAAGAAGAAGAGATCAAAGAAGGGTGACAGCTGGAGCCAAGAAGTGGGGAGGAGCGGAACAGACACTGTTAGACGGTATTTGGTGGAAGGTGAGAGCTTACCTTTTGCTAGAGGAAGTTGAGGAAGATCGGAAGGTAAGCAAGAGGATGGTGAGTGCAGGGCGTGGTGGCACATGCCTGTAATCCCAGCACTCACAGGAAGCAGAGGCAGGCAGATCTTGTCCAGGTCAAGTCCAGGTCAGCCAGGGTTGCATAGAGAAACCCTGTCTCGAAAAACCAAAAGGAAAAAAGACACCTTGGGAGCTAGCAAGATGACTGAGTGGGTAAAGGCAAAAAGAGAACTGACGTCACAGAGTTGTTCTCTGATCTCCATGTGTACCATGGGGCAAATAAATCTCTTGCTTGAGGACGCAGCTCAGTTAGTAGAATGCCTGTCTACTACTCGCAGAGCCCGGAACTCAGTCACCAATACCACATAAAACTGTGATGGCACACACCTTTAATCTCAGCACTCAGAAGGCAGAGGCAGGCAGATCTTGGTGAGTTCAAAGTTGACCCTTTCACAGGGGTTTCCTAAGATCATCAGAAAACACAGATATTTACATTATGATTAATAACAGTAGCAAAATTACAGTTATGAAGTAGCAATGAAAAAAATTTTTTTTCAAGACAGGGTTTCTCTGTGTAGCTTTTGGCTGTTCTAGAAACACTATAGACCAGGTTGGCCTCAGACTCACAGAGATCTGCCTGCCTCTGTCTCCTAGAGTGCTGGGATTACAGGCGTGCGCCACAGCATGGGTAGCTGAATAAAAGGGTTGCAGCATTAGGACGGTTGAGAACCGCTGATTTAGCCCCAGCTGTTCTGGTACCACCAGACTCCCGTAGACTCGTGTGAATGTTTGGCCCATAGGAAGTGGCACTATTAGGAGGTGTGGCCTTGCTGGAGGAAGTATGTCACTGCGGGGTGGGCTTTGAGGTCATATATGCTCAAGCTATGTCCAGAGTGACTCATAGTCCCCTTTGGCTGCCTGTGGATCAAGATGCAGAACTCTTGGCTCCTCCAGGACCATGTCTGCCTGGAAGCTACTGTGCTTTCCACTGTGGTGATAATAGATTAAGCCTCTGAAACTATAAACCAGCCCCAATTAAATGTTATCCTTTATAAGAGTTGCTTTGGCCATGGTGTCTCTTAACAACAATGAAACCCAAACTAAGACACCATACTGGCCTCAAGCGCACAGAGATCCACCTGCCTCTACATCCTGAGTGCGGGGATTAAAGGTGTTCACGACTACACTGGACTTTGAGAACCTTTTTACAATACCTTCTACTCCCCTTGACAGCATGGAGTCATTTCCTAGCTTCGAGAGAGACTTAGGAATATGATCTACTCTTTGTCCACGTGTCCAGCTCACATCCTGGAATCTGTTGCAGTGAAGTAGAGAGAACAGATATTTGGTTGTTTGTGGTAGATCTGGCTTGAGAAGGTGAAATTAGAGTGGAAGCTGGTCCCGTTTCCTCACCAGCTGCATCTCCTGTTTCAGGAATGGACAATCAGACTGTTCTGGCTGTCCAGTCATTGTTGGATGGCCAAGGAGCAGTCCCTGATCCAACAGGACAAAGTGTCAGTGCACCACCTGCCATCCAGCCACTGGGTGAGTATCTGCCCTGTCCATCAATAAAGGGCAAGTTCCAGAACAGCCAGGGATACACAAAGAGACCCTATCTATCTCCAAAACCCCAAAAGAGTAGAAAGTCATGTTTACAGACAGTACTAGTCTGTAAAGAGAATACAGTGAAAATTGAAGCCAGTTTGTGGATTATATCTCAGTGGCCTGGGGCTTGATAACCAATATCACACATAAAAATTGAGTTATAAATTGGACATTTAAACTACAGTGTGTTTTGAGACCCAGTTACGTGGCTGTAGTTAGCTATCTCTATCCTTGAAGTGGCTTTTCATTTACTCAGCCTATACCCTTTGAGGAGCTTCTAGGTGCCCAGGACATATCACAGCCATGCTGATAAATAAAACACATTTCTTTCCGAACACTCTTTGTTAGTAGTGAGGAAATTGTGATTTGGAAGCCAGCCCAGAATAAGGAACCGTGGCTCTGGTTATCAGAAGACTTCCTGGGGATGGGGACAGGACTCAGCAGTTACAAGTTTTTTGCAGAAGACCTCAGTTCCATTTCCAGCACACACATGAGATGACTCACAACCACCTGTAACTCCAGCTCCAGGAGATCTGTTGCCCTCTTCTGGCCTCTAAGGGCACTGCAGTTTTGTGCACAGACACACAAACACACACATGCACTTTACTAAAGAATACAAATAAAACTTACAAAGAAGACTTCTTAGAGCTGAGTGAGTTGATCTGAGGTGCACTCAGGCAGTAGGAATAGCAGGTGCAGAGGCATGAGGAAGTGGCCACATGGCCCACTAGAGACTGGTGAGTCAATTCCGAATAGAGTCTATATTTCTCCATTTGGAAGTGAAGTCACTGTACTGTTTCCATATTTCAAAATATTGGCTACCTGACTGCACATGGCTGACTCTTCCTGCAGGGGCCTGCTGGGCTCTGGACATTCCTAGAGAGCATGTGGTCAAGCATCAAGCATGGTCAGCAGGCCCCTTCAGGAAGAGGTGCTTGAACCCTGCATAGCAAGTCATCAGTGGCATTAGACTTGCTGCTGAGGCCACTTGTGGTCTCCCATTCTTCACTGCGATCCCCCCGACTCACTCTTGCTCTCTTCATTACTCTACTCCATGTGTGGCCTCCTCACCTACTGGCCTCACCCCAGATGACGAGGACGTCTTTCTCTGCGGGAAGTGTAAGAAGCAGTTCAACTCACTGCCGGCCTTTATGACCCACAAGCGTGAACAGTGCCAGGGGAACGCCCCTGCCCTGGCCACGGTCTCGCTGGCTACCAACAGCATCTACACACCTTCAGCAGCACCTGCTGCCGTCCCGCAAGCCCCGCCTCCTGCCAACCGTCAGGTAGTCATTCATCCCCTTGCTTGGTGATTCCTCCAGCGGCTCTCTCTCCACACACACTGTGCTTGGTTGTGGAGGAATAATACTGGGCAGGACCCGTGAAGTATCGACTGGTGTGGAGCTGGATGAATGGCTAGGACACGAATGCATGAAGACAGACATGCTTTGCTGGGCATAGTGGTATATATCTACTCCTAACAGTCAGGAGTGGGGGCAGGAGCATCTGGAGTTTGAAGCCACACTGCACTGCATTTTACTGGGTGGCAGCAACCTGTCTTCCTAAGTCTGCCCACTTTTCTAAGTCACTCAGAAAAGCATAACTTCTTTTCTTCAACCTCTTTTCTAAGTGTGCTTTCCCTAATACTTGGGGCCTCCCACACTGTGGGGGTCCTTCCTCTTGCTCCAAAGTTCGCTTCCCCACTGTGTGGCTGCTTGTTTGCCATGTGTCTGAGCTCTATGCCGGCATAAGTGGTATGTTTTGTTTTGTTTTCCCCTTCTTTTCTCCAATGATGAAATTCAGCCAATGGCTGAAAGTTACAGTTTGCCTGCCCTGAGGGCTTTTCTTTTAAATGCTATTTAAATCATCCTTGAGCTTCCAAAATTAAATTTTTAAAGAAATAAGTTATGCTTTTCTCAGTCTGTTGAATGCTGAGATGGGATGGGAGATTTTGCCCTATTGTATTATATATGCTATTTGTGGGGGAACTTGAAAAAAATGACACTTAAGAGGTAAGAGAATAAGGCCTACATATATAAAAAGTGTTCTAGCAGGTGCAGAGGCCGTGAGGTAGCTCCAGGTGTCCCAGGAGCTACAAGGAAGGCAGAGTGCCTGGGCTGAGTAAGGGGAGGATCGGGTCATGGGGGCCCTGTGGGCTTCTACTGGAGAGTCTTGAGAAGAAGAGGGACAGGGGCCTAGACTGACCTGCGCTTTACCCACAAAGACTGCTCTGTGGACATTGTGAGTGCTTCCCTAGAAGAGAAGCCAGGAATACCATTGCCGGAACAAAAGTCCTTGCCTTTCTGTGAGATGCGACCCCTCCTCATTGGTAGGTGACTGAACAGAGGCTTAGAGATGTAGAGTGGTCGCCAAGAATCAAGTGACAGGAAGCAACAGAGGCGGAAGACTCCAGAGCCTGGGTCTTTCATTTACCGTTTATCGTTGGTGTTCTTTCTTGTTTGTGGTTTAGATTTAATCATTTTATTTTATGTGTGAGCGGTTTGCCTGCATGTATGTATGCTTGATGCCCTTGGAGCTCCGAAGAGGGCATCAGGTCCCCTGGAGCTGGAGTACACATGTTTGGGAACCATCATGTGGGTGCTGAGAATTGAACCTGGGTTCTCTGCAAAAGCAGCCACGGCTTTTAACTGCTGGGCCCTCTCTCCAGCCCCTCTGTTTTGTTTTTGACACAGAATCTTCCTATGTAGCCCAGGCTGCCCTAAAGCTTACTGTGAAGCCAGGCGCGATGGTGCACCCCTGGAACCCCAGCACTCAGGAGCAGAGGCAGATGGGTCTCTGAGTTTGAGGCTAGCTTGGTCTACAAAACAAGTCCAGGACAGCCAAGGCTACACAGAGAAACCTTGTTTTAGAAAAACAAACAAAACCAAGAAACTTACTGTGTAGTAGGTTGGCCTCAACATCCCAGAAATCCTCAGGCCTCCCAAGTACTAGGATTTCAGGTGTAGAGACCTGTGTGGCTTGAACTTATTTCTTTAACTCACATTGTATTCCAGGCTGGCCTTGAATCCAGAGATCCGCCTGCCTCTGCCTCTTGAGTGCTGGGAGTAAAGGCGTGCGCCACCACCATCCAGCGAATTTAGGTCTTTCAGCTTCTTTGTAGAGCCTCACGCATGCCCCCTTCTCTTGCTCAGATCTCCACATACATCACAGTGCCCCCGTCGCCACTGATTCAGACTCTGGTGCAAGGGAACATCTTGGTGAGCGATGACGTGCTCATGTCTGCCATGTCAGCCTTTACATCCCTGGACCAGCCCATGCCACAGGGGCCCCCACCTGTGCAGGTAAGGAGGTGGTGGGGCTTCTCATGGAGGTCTGTTCATTTCTTCTTACAGTGCTGGGGGCTGACCCTAGGGCCTTGTACATCTCTCAAAAGTTTAATTCCACACCTAAAAATGAATTCCTAGGAAATCAGAGTTCTGTAGAAGATAATGGCCTTAGCCGCAGCTCCCCTGCATGGAAGGAGCTCTACCTGCCTTCTCTGGCTGAGCAATGGAGCCTGGACAGCCACCATCCAGCTATTTTGAGTCCTGTTTTCATTCTTGGTCTGTTAAAAAAAAAAAAAAAAAATAGTGGCTCCTTAAGACTTTTCCAGTGCATATAAGTAACCAGCCACCAAGACCAGGTTTCAGGCTCCCAGAAGGGAAGGAACTGGTCCCCTGAGCCCTGCTATTGGTATATTCTCGTTAGCAGCTGCTGTGTGGTCAGTGTCCTGGGAAACATGCCAAGTCAGTCTTGAGTCACCAATCAAGAGCCAGCCCTGCTTTAAGACCTTTTTATTTTGTTTGTCTGTTTGCTTTCCTTGGCCTCCTCTGTTGACATGTGTGTGTCCTAGGCAGGCTAGCTTGGCCAGCCATCATAGAGAGGAGGGATCAGCCGCAAGCTGATGTCCCTTGAAATCCAGATCTTTGTTCCTCTCCCTGGCTCAGTCCTGTCCTCTGAGCTGCCCGTGAGTTGCTGTCCCTCTCACACGCTGGCTAAAGCCTTTCAGGCTGATGAACGGGACCCTTCAACGGTGTTATTTTCTCTCCTGATTGCAGAACAGCTTGAACATGCATCCCGTGCCCAACTACCTCCCCCAGCCTCCACCGCCTCCTCCCCCACCTCCCCCCCTGCCCCCGCCCCCCCAGCCTCCCCCTCCCCCACCGCAGACCCTGGGCCCTTCTGGGCGCCCCAACCCCGTCGGGAACCCCGTCGGGAACAGTGTGGTGGGAGTGTACAGTGCAGCCGCTCCCATGGCGGGGAACGGGACGGTGGAGATTCAGGCCCTGGGGATGCAGCCCTACCCGCCCCTGGAGGTAAGCAGAGGCAGTGGGGTGGTAGGGTGGTCAGGGGAACTGGGCACCGTCACGCCAGGCACTGTGCTAAGATCACTGTGGGGAACAAAAGCAGACCCAACCCTCTTCTCCTAAGAGTGCAGACGGGACAGGCAAACTGAGGGCTGCTTAGGGCCAAGTAGCAGAATCTGGGTTTAAACCTAGACAACTCAGCTCCAAAGCTGCTTTGTGAAGTTCTCTCTCTCTCTCTCTCTCTCTCTCTCTCTCTCTCTCTCTCTCTCTCTCTGTCCTTCTCCTTTCTTTTTTCCTTTCTTTCTTCCTTTTATATAGTGGATGGGGGCATGTGTGTGGAAGTCAGAAGACAACTTGTGAGAGTCCATTATCTCCATCTACCCTGTGGGTTCTGGGGCACGAACTCAAGTCATGAATCTTGGAAGCACAGGCCTTTACCCACCGAACCATCTTTTTGTTTATTTGTTTTCTTTGAGCCAGGGTTTCTCTGTGTAGCCTTGGCTGTCCTTGACTTGCTTTGTAGACAAGGCTAGCCTCACACTCACATCGATCCTTCTGCCTCTGCCTCCCCGAGTGCTGGGACTAAAGGTGTGCGCCCTCACGCGCCACTGCGCCATCTTACTGGCCCACTTCATGAAGTTCTAAGGGTTCTTGGGAGTAACTGGCCTGAGCAAGCCTGGTGCAAGCTAGGTGATGATGGAATGGCAGAGGTTGAAAGCAGCTAGGGCCAGAATGAGGGTCCATGGCAGGGGTTGCTGTCCTGTTTCTTCTAAGGCCCTCCCCCATCACAGCGCTGTCCTTCTAGGTGCCAAACCAGTGTGTGGAGGCTCCCGTGTACCCTCCACCCCCCGTGTACAGCCCTGGCAAGCAGGAATTCAAACCAAAAGGACCCAGCACCACGGCCCCCATGGCCAGTGCAGCTGGGAGCACAGTAGCCACTTTTGACTCTCCACCGACGCTGAAGACCCGACGTGCTAAAGGTGCTGGCGGAGCCCCAGAAGGTTCGCCATCTACCCTCCCTGGGCGTCTTCTCTTGGCACTGGCCTCCCTGCAGGCTGCTTGGTTCTGATCTTTGCTGTTAGAATGGGTATGGTTAAATTTGGTGGCACGTCCTGGAAATGTTGAAATAGCAATGACTACAGAAAGGTAAGGCTTTCTTTCCTTAGACCAGAAGCAGGAAATCTGGGAAGTCTGTGGCATCGTCACCAGGCACCCATGCTACTTCTGTTGTTCTCTCTCGGTCCCTAGAGCATGGTTTCATTTATCAGGGTGCCTTGTCACCTGAGGTGGTTGCTGAAATGCCAGTCATCGATTTCATACTCCAGACAGTAAGAAAGAGGGGGAAGGGAAGGCTAAAGGAGTATCTCCCAGCTTCCAGAAGTTCTATATGATACTTTCTGCATATACAGTCATGTCACCTGGCTGCAAAGGAAGTTAGGAAACATAGCCAGGAGTCCTGCTGATCCTATGATGTAGGAGATATTTGAAGAGGGAAGAAAGCCAGTGTGGCTATCAGTTACACATGTGGAGATGCGAAAGGCGTGAGAGTCAGAGCCAGGGTTTTAGATGTGATGGGGAAAGGTACTGGAGGTTTTTAAGGGCTTCCCTTTCAACCTCCTCCTTTTTCCTCTCTTCCCACAAATTAACATCCGTGCATCACCCACTGGAGATCTAGGTCCTGAACCAGGATCTCCGGTGCT
Organism: Meriones unguiculatus; assembly: GCF_030254825.1. NCBI lineage: Eukaryota > Metazoa > Chordata > Mammalia > Rodentia > Muridae > Meriones > Meriones unguiculatus. The sequence continues at coordinate 124,319,490 of NC_083352.1, read as the reverse complement.
GTTGGTCATGGGTACTGTGGTTGGGAGAGGCTAGAAAAGGACATGCCCACCTTTCTGGAGGGAAGGAAGTGGCCATGTAGATACCTGAGGGGCAAGTGAACCAGCGGGCACAAAGTCCTGAGGTGAGACCATGCTTGAGGGTGTCAAGACTAGCAAGGAGTCCATTGCAGGATGGAAGGAATGCTGAGGTTGGCAGAGGCAGAGGACACAGCACACTGAAGGCCATGGCGCGCTGAAGGCCATGGCAGCGAGGGTTTATTTCATTTTCATCATGAGGCAGAGGAAGCCTTTGAGAGAGCTTTGTCTGGCTTTCCCTCAGAGCAAGGTTTGGGCCTTCCCTCTTACATTGTCTACACATAGATGGAGATGTCCCCAGAGTGCTTGCTTTGTGGCTGCCAGTGCCACAAAGTGCAGGGGAGAAGTGGCTGGAGGCTTCCCCTGTCCCCTCCGTTGGGCCCCAAGCCTAATCATCCTCTCCTTCTTTGTCTTTCAGCCGCAGGGAAGCCAAAGGCTCAGAAACTCAAATGCTCCTATTGTGACAAGTCATTCACCAAAAACTTTGATCTTCAGCAACACATCCGAAGGTAGCATAGTGAGCAGGTAGCCCTGGGGGCAGGTGGCTCTGCCAGGGTAGCTCTCTATAGGTTTATTTATTATGTGTATGTATATAGTGTTCTGCCTGCATGTGTGCCTGCACGCCACAAGAGGGCACCAGATCTCATTATAGATGGTTGTGAGCCACCATGTGGTTGCTGGGAATTGAACTCAGGGCCTCTGGAAGAGCAGCCAGTGCTCTTACCCTCTGAGCCATCTCTCCAGGCCAAGAAGAGGCTTCTTACCCCAAGAATGTGGAGTCTACTGGGCAGGCATGGTGGCACATGCCTATAATCCCAGCACTCAGGAGGCAGAGGCAGGTGGATCTCTGTGAGTTCGAGGCCAGCCTGGTCTACAGAAAGGGCTACACAGAGAAACCCTGTCTCAAAAAACAAACAAACAAAAACTCCCCAAAACAAAACAACCAAAAAAAAAAAAGAATGTAGAGTCCATCTGTGAAATGGGGGGTGGGCAGGCTCAGCTCTTCACAATGGGATACATTGGTATGTGGGGTGGGGTAGGGGGGATTGGGAATCAGTCATGACTCAGGTATTGGAAATTCTGAATGACGTGGTGAGATGACTGTGTGTTTGTAAAGAGCCAATGGAAGAAGGCTCAGTTTTGTGCTAATCTTGTCCTTAACACCTGCCATGAATTTGTTTATTTCTGAGAGGGAGCACCAAGGGCCAGATCAAAGTTCCCACCACACAGAGCAGGACTTCTGTCTGGGTCAGGGTCTCCCAACCCTGGCTTTATTGGAACCAGGGCCTGGGGTGGAGTCATGCTGACTGCTTTGTGGAATAGTCAAAACTTGTCTTAGCTTCTGACAGTAGATGCCACCACCCCTCCCACCGCAGCAAAAAATGCTTCCAAACGCCAGGTGTGGTGATGCACACCTTTAATCCCAGCACTCCGGAGGCAGGGGCAGGTGGAGCTCTGAGCTTTCCATCAACCTCGTCTACAGAGAGAGAATTCCAGGGCAGACAGGGCTACTTGGAGGATTCCTGTCTTGAAAAACCACACAACCACACACACACACACACACACATTTCCAAGCATTGCCAAATGTTGCTGAAAGCAAACTCATTGAGAACATTCAGCAATGCTGAAAATGTCCAGACAGGCACTGTTAGCCTTGCGTGGCTGTGAGAACATGACTAGTGCAGCTGAGAAACAGAACCTTTACATTTCACTGTAATGAAGCTAAGTGTGCCGGCCCCAAACAGCTGGGATCTATCTTACTGCATGACGCCACTTTGGATCTTAAGTGACATTGTTTTTATAATCACTTTTTTATTACTGCATTTTTCAGTATGTAGGTATTCATAAAAAGTGGTTTTCTATATTCAAGGATAAACAATAGGGAGTTCCACTTCAAAATTATTTTGAAAGCTGGGCATGGTGGGGTACACCTTTAATCCCCGTACTTAGGAGACAGAGGCAGGTGTATATCTGTGAGTTTGAGGCCATCCTGGTCTATATAGTGAGCTCCAGGCCAGCCAGGATTGTATAGTGAGACCTTGTCTCAGAAAAAAAAAATTACTGTAGGTTTTGAAAAAGGGTGTTGAAGGGATTTAGCATAGTGGCACAGCACTCACCTCGTATATACAAGACCATGGGTCAGTCCCCAACACCACAAAATGGAAAGCCAGCTCCGCTGGGTGTGGTGATGCGTTCCTACAATCCTGGCACTTGGGATCAGAAAGAAGATCAGAAATTCATGGTTATCCTTGATTGTATTCAAGGTCATCCTTAGCTATATAGCAAGTTTCAGGCTGACCTGAACTACATGAGACCTTGTCTCAGAAAAAAAAAAAAAAAAAAAAAAAAAACCCTCACATGAAGAAAATGTTAAATAGCAGTACAAGAATGTTTCCTGGGGGGCTGCAGAGGTGGCTTTGAGGCCATGAGCACTGGCTGCTCTTCCAGAGAACCCAGGTGCAAGTCCCAGCACCCACACTCAACCATCTGTGACTGCGGTTCCAGCTGGCCCAGTATGCCCTCTTCTGACCTCTCTAGGCACCACGTGCCTATGTGGTACACAAACACGCATGCAGTCAGAGCAGCCATACACATAAAATGAAAATAAATCTTAAAGAGAAAGAAAAGTTTCCTCCCAAAGCTGGAGGAAATGGCTTAGCGTAGAACACTAGCGTGTGTGTGTGTGTGTGTGTGTGTGTGTGTGTGTGTGTGTGTGTCTCCAGTTCCTATAAGGGCAAAACAAACAAACAAAGAACAGGTGCCACTTAATTAATAACCGAAAGCCAAATGCAGCAGCCACTAAAGCTGAGGCAGTCCTTGGTCCAGGGGATGGCTCAGTAGGAAAAGGGATCTGCTGCCAAGGCCAGCAATCAGGGTTCAGTTTCCAGAACCTACGGGGTAGTAAGAGAACTCCCACAAGATGCTCTTTGACCTCCACACACACACGCACACGTGTTTCCTCCTCAATGCCTTAACAGTTAGGAAATCTGTTATCTCAGGTGTGAGGTAACCAAGGCGGTCTGCTGACTGAGCAGCCCAAGAGCCCAGGTCTACCTGCCGTGGTGGGAGAACAGGTCCTCATAGTGTCAGAATGGTGGCCAGCGGCATCTCTGGGCCCTCCTGGTGGCAGGGAGTGCCCGGGTGGAGGCCATGTCCCTGTTTCTCCACAAGAATGCTGACTAACTTTGTCCCTACAGCCACACAGGGGAAAAGCCCTTCCAGTGCATTGCATGTGGCCGAGCCTTCGCCCAGAAATCTAATGTCAAGAAGCACATGCAGACTCATAAGGTGTGGCCTCCAGGGCGCAGTGGTGGCACCGTCTCCCGGAACTCTGTGACGGTACAGGTCATGGCTTTGAACCCCAGCAGGCAAGAAGAGGAAGATGCAGGTGAGTGTCTGTGGGAGGAGCCACCCTCCCCACTCATCCCTCTGAAGCTTCAGAGTGCTGACTCATCATTGTGGTACCGGGGACCAAACCCAGGGTCTCATGCCTACCAGATGAGAGTGCTGTCTCTTCACTGTCTTCAGTCCCAGCCTCAGAGGTTTTGTTGCCATTTGGATGCTTCTGTGACTTCTCTGGACATCAGCCTACTTGATCTATGAAATGGGACCTAGAGTGGTGTATTGGTCCCAGCCTTGGTGAAGCTAGGATGGGAGGATCAGGAGTTGGCAGGTGCCAGGAGACCACTTTTACCTAACCTGCTGGTGCTCTATTGGAGCCAGCCCTCTTTTGAGCCTGAGTTCTTGCTTTCTGAACTCCTGCAGGCCAAGTGCCAGAGGCCACCCATTCAGGGCACATTGTGGAGCCTACTGTGGGCTCCAGAGGTGAAGGAGCAGGCCCGTGATGGAGTGTTCCTCACTAGAGTGAGGAATGTTCTAGTTAGCAAAGCCTGGCCACGCAAAGGTAAGTGTTACAGTTAGAAAGGCCTGGGAGGCAGCCTGATGCAGAGGAGTGTCGAGTTTCCCACAACCATGGGGCTCTCGCAGTGTCTGAGCGAAGGTAGGGGAGGAACAGAGGTCACTAGCTGTCTCAGTCAGAATGTATTCCAAGGGCTGTGGACATAGCTCAGGATAGTTCGCCTCTGCGCAGGCCCTGGGTTCAGTCACCAGCACTATATAAACTGAGCATGGTGGCACCGAGCTGTAATCCCAGCACTTGGGAGATAGTGGCGGAGGATCAGAAGATCAAGGTCATCTTCAGCTACATAGCATGTTTGAGGCCAGCCTGGACTAAATGAGACCCTGTCTGAAAAATAAAAAAAAAAAAGATTAAAGAACGGTGTGGGCTTGTCCTCCAATGCGGCTGTTAGCACCTTGCCTGTACTGAAGCGCATACGTCAGTGTGAGTACAGGCCTGAACAGCGTCTGGCAGCGAGTCTGCAGTAGCTGTCCCAGGAGCCCTCCCGCATGGGAGGGGTGTCCCGCCTCCCTCAGAACCCTTCTCGGTGACTTTCCTCCCTCTCTCTGCCTAGGGTTGGGCCAGACCCTGCCCAGCAGCGCACAGCCCCAGGCCTTGCCCGAGGCAGGTGAAGATGAAGGTGACAAGCCAGAGGCCAAGCAGGTGGTCCTCATCGACAGCTCCTACCTGTGTCAGTTCTGCCCTAGCAAGTTCAGCACCTACTTCCAGCTCAAGTCTCACATGATCCAGCACAAGAAGGAGCAGGTGGGTGGGGTGAAGGCAGAGGGCACAGCTCCCCACTTAGAAGCTTGATGAACTGGAGAGGGACAGGGGTTAGGCCAGCCTTTTCCAGGCTCTTTGTCCCGAGGTTAGATTCCTAGAAGAGGGGAGGAATGGCGTATGGGTAGGTCAGGTCATAGAAACCTTTGAGTTAGTGGCTTCAACGGTTAGGAAGTTTGTCGTCTGACTTAACAGGGGCTGAGCCAGGGCGGGCACTCAGCTCAGCACCCAGGGCTGTGTGTCTTGTCTTGCCAGCTCTGGTGGCTGTCGTCACAAGATATGGCCTTGTCCGCCATTGTGAGACCTTGCGTGTGCTGTCTCCCCCTCCCTCTCTCCCTCTTCTAAGAGACAGATTCTTACTGTGTAGCCCAGGCTGACTGGAACTGGCAAGACGGACCAGGCCAGCCACAAGTTTGCAAAGATCCACCTGCTTCTGCCTTCTGAGTGCTGGGGTTAAAGAGCACCACCGTGTCCGCACTTTATTTCTGACCTTTGTTTATTTAGTGCGTGTGTCTGTGTGTGTGTGTACGCCATGGAGCATGTGAAAGTCAGAGGACGCTTGTGGGGGTTGTTTCTCTCCAGGCTTTCATGGTTCAGAGAGTGGCAACAGCCTTTACTGGCTGAGTCACCTCACTGCCCTGTCAGAGTTACTCTTTGTGGAAAATCCAGTCAGAGTATTTCTCACAAGCAATGGAGACCTTTCCTAGAAGAATTCTCTACATCTCTTATGGATCAGAGACAGTTTCATTTTGCCTTTGGTTTAAGACAGGGGCAAACAAAGCAATGGCCCAGTGGTTAAGAGCACTTAGTTCAATTCCCAGAACCCACATCAGGTGGCTCACAACTGCCTGTAACTCCAGCTCCAGGGGATGACACCCTCTTCTAGAGGCTGAGGGCACCTGTACTGACATGTGCATGCACACACATGTGCTGAGGCTGACCTCGGACTGATCCTCTGAGCACTGAGATCATAGGTGTGTGCTCCCATCCGTCTATGAGGTGTTAGAGGGCTTCATACATGCTAGGTGAGTCTGCTGCCAGCTGGGCCAATGAGCTGTGTCCCCAGCCCCAGAGCCCTTGCTCTTAGCCCTTTGAAGACTATTAATAACATACGAGAATAGAAGACTGGCCAGTAGTTAGGGTTTTACTTCTTTCCTGTCGAGGTGGGCCTGACATTAGCAGTATTGGGCTCGGATAACAGGCTAGGCATGTCATCATGGGCCAGGCTTCTAACTCTCTACTCTATTATCATAACTTGTGTTCACCCTCAGAGCTACAGAACAGTGGGCTGGGTCTCCATCTGTCACAGATATGTGCCAAGTCAAGATAAATGCAAAAAATAGAAGGATTCCTGCCAGCCAGCTTTTGCCATTTTGTTTTGGGAGGATGATGTTTCCAAAGACCATTGCTGGATATCATTACCAAGAAAGGAGCCATGTGGCTGGCAGTAGATGTAAGGGTGTCAGGAGGATCAAGGGTTTCTGCCCAGTCTGTTGCACCCCACACAGATTGGAGTTGACTTTATTAAGAATAAAGAGGGTTTGACATTGTGTAGGCACCTGAGGAATGTTGATGACTACTAGAATTTTTTAAATATTAAAAGCATATTTCATATAGACTTGAGATCAAACATATGTCAGAATGTCACACAGTTCATGAAAGAAAGGGTGGAAATGACAATATAGTTCACAAGTGTATGTGACAACTATCTCCTGCATTTGACTGCCCCGAATCAGACTGCTAAGGTAGATGCACATTTCACTAATGTCTCATCCAGAGCCTCTGGAGTTCTGTCTTCTATCTGACAGGGGTCTCTCCCATTAGGACTAGGGGCATGTGCCAAGACCTGGAGGTACATTGTAGAGTCACACACATACACACAGGAATCATTTATATTGGATTATAATTTTTTGACAAATTAACATTGAACATTCTGGGCCCTAAGTCAGTAATAAATAGGACTAGCCATGTCCCCAAGGAGCAAGAGGACTCTAGGGAAGTTTGTTGGGTAGTGGTTCTAAAAGTGGTCCCCAGAACCCTGGGAATCCTCTGAGATTCCCTAAGAGTTCCAGCCATCAACACCTGCCAAGTCATTCTTTCCATTTCTTTCCTTCTTTTTTCTTTTTTGATATGAGTCTCAGGCTAGCTGCAAACTCACCATGTAGCTGAGGATGATCTGGTTTTTTGGGTTTTTTTTGTTTGTTTGTTTGTTTGTTTTTATTTGTAAAGATTTATTTACTGTTTTATGTGTGTGAGTGTTTCGCCTGTGTGTATGTATGTGCACTGTGTGTCTGCCTGGTGCCCCGGAGGTCAGAAAAAGGCAGGCATTGGATCCCCTGCAATTGGAGTTGTGGGTGGTTGTGGACTACCATGTGGGTGCTGGGACTGGAACCTCAGTCCTCTGCAAGAACAACAAGTGCTCCCAATGATCCTAATGGCTGAGATACTGCTCCAGCTTCCATCGACTGAGATCTTGCGCTCCTGACCTTCCCACCTGGGACTGCAGGTGTGCACCAGTGCCCTTGGCTAATGATGTTTGAGAGTCAGGACATGACTCCTGTGTGACATTAAAAGGGTAAAGAGTCATACCTTCGCTGTATTTCCTGGTCTTGGGTAATTTTTATGGATACGTTCAGGCTCCATAAAATCCAAGGGAGGGCTAACGGGCCAAGAGAAGAGTAATCACAGTGAAGCCAGCAACTGAGCCTGTGATCCTGAGGAGGCTCAGGCAGGAGGATCTCAGTTCAAGGCCCAAATGAGCTATGGAGTGAGTTCAAAGCCAGCCTGGGCAAACTTAGCATCTGTATCAAGATAAAGACTAAAAAGAGAGCTAAGAGGTAAAGCTCAATGAGAGGCTGCTTGCCCAGCATTTGGGAGGCCCTGGCTTCCTCTGTAGGGACCAGGAGAACCGTTGGCAGGTTGTCCTCATGAGGGAGGTTGTCCTCATGGTGGGTCACAAGGTTGGACTCCCACCTCTCTCACCTCCCAGTGTCTCCTCCCTAGGTGTACAAGTGTGTGGTCAAAAGCTGTGCCCAGATGTTCCCCAAGCTGGATACCTTTCTGGAGCACATCAGAAGCCACCAGGAGGAGCTGAGCTACCGCTGCCATCTCTGTAGCAAGGACTTCCCCTCGCTGTATGACCTGGGCGTGCACCAGTACTCCCACAGTCTCCTGCCGCAGCACAGCCCCAAGAAGGACAGCACCGTCTACAAGTATGTGCTCCTACCCCCAGTCCCGCTGGACTAGTGGGCAGGGGCCCTGGGCTCAGACTGCTCACGACATCTTAAAGGGAAACTGAGGCTGAAAGCTGGGGTCTGGCCTGGAGTGGCTGAGTGTTGGCACAAGCAGGACAAAAGCATACTGATTCCTCTTAGACGATTCTTTACTTGTCAGTCATTTATCCTAGAAACATCGCCTTGAAAGGGTGAGTAGGGGGCAGAAAGATGGCTCAGGGCGTAAAGCTGCTTGCTCCCAGGCTTCATGGCTTGGGCATGATCCCTGAGACCCAACACAATGGAGGGGAAGGACTCACTTCCACAAAGTTGCCCCCTCACCTCCACTGGCAACCACACACAAAAGTAAATACAAATGAAAAGAAAAAAAAAATGTTTAGGCCTGGAGAGATGGTTCAGTGGGTACGAGTATTTGCAGAGGACCTTGGTTCAGTTTGCAGCCCCCACATGGTAGTTCCAAACCTGCCTCTGACAGAAGAGGCATCTGGTGCCCTCTTCTGGCCTCTGTGGGTTCCTGCAGGCACAAGGTGCATGTAAACTCACGCAGGCTCACACACAAAAACAGAAAAGAGTCTTTAAAACTGGTGTTCATAGTTCTTCAGCGCTTTGTCCCCCAAGCTGTCACTCTTGTCACCACTCTTCTATAGAGCGTCTCCCTGTGTTTTCTGGGCCTCCTGTATAGAGGGTGTGTTCTGCAGACACAGTCATGCTTTTGCCTTTTGGGTTTTTCCTGCCCATTTGCTGGCTGCTGTTTGGGAGCAGGTGTTTCACATCAGTCCTGAGTCTGTGGAGACAGGTGAGGACAGGTATCTGTCTGGACACCTTCCACTAAATGTTTTCATGTTGACATGGCTTTTGCACCTCAAAACAAACTAATACCTGTAGGGACCTGTCTGGTGCCCTCTCTTGCCTCAGAAACTTCTGGGGTGGTGTTTCTGGAATGAAGATAAGTAAATGCAGGTCTCTGAGCAGAAAATTTGTTCCTTGCTGAGGACAGGTGTGTGAACAAATGCTTCTTGTGCACTGTAATAAAATGTCGCCAGCCTGGCCTCAAACAGCTCAGGAGGCAGCTGCTTCAGGGCTGCCTGAGGGTAATGATAAAGCCAGGGCTTAGGTCCCAGCTGGCCTGAGCTGATGCATGACTTTGCAGAACGTGTTGAACTGCTGTGAGCTTCAGTTTCCTCACCTGTGATAAGTGTCCTGATAGGACTTCAACCTGGCAGACTGGGTCTGTCCCCTCTCCCAGAATCTCCCACTCATTATCTCCTGGAGACCTGGCTGATTTCACTGCACAGCCAAGGACGGCCCTTGATTACCTCGTCTCTACTTCTCTCAAGCACTCCTGTGTAGTTCAGGTGGGCCTTGAACTCACCATGTAGCTCAAGCTGGCATTGCATTTGAAGTGACTCTTTTGCCTCAGCTTCCTGCTTGCTGGTGTTATAGGCCCGTGCCACTCTGCCCAGCTTTTTCCTGGATTCTTTGTAAGGGTCAAGTAGAAGCATTTATCAAGTTTGTAGACATGGGACCCAGCAGGTACTCAGTAAGAGACTGCCATAGTCCTTTTTGCTGTATTGTTCAACTGTATGCAGAAACCCAAAATGACAAGGACGTAAAGGAAAGATTTGCCTCTCTCAGTAGGTCAGTGGAGCTTGTGTGGTGCCACATCCTGGATTTAGAGGCCCATACTCGGGCATTTGGCTGCCGTGTGTCCTTAGAGTTGAATAGATCTGGCCTGCCTATGGAAGGTCCCCAGACCGCTGAAGTGACTCTCAGGCCTGCCTGAAATTTTTTCTTTTTCCTTTCTGTTTGTTTGAGGCAGGGTGTTGCTAAATAGCCCCGACTGGCCTGGAGATTGGTATGTAGAGCAGGCTAGCCTCAGTCCACAGCAGTCACCCTGCACGTTTGCCGGGTGCTGGGCTATAGGTGTGTACTCTCACATCTGGCTCTCCTGCCCTCTTCTTTTCCCTCTTGAAAATAAGATTTGTTGCCTGGTGTCATAGCACATGAAGTCCCGGCACTTGGGACTTAGAGGAAGGTATTCAAGGCCATCCTCATCCACACAGAAGCTTGAAGCCAGTTTGGGCTCTCTGGGACCCTGTCTCAAAAAAAAAAAAAAAAAATTACAAAGAATTTTTTTTTTTTTTTTTGGGACAGGGTTTCTTTGTGTAGGGTAGTCCTGGCAGTCCTGGACTCACTTCATAAACTCACAGAGATCCACCATCCCCTGCCTCCTGAGTGCTGGGATTAAAGGCATGTGCCACCACATTCGGCTAAAAAAAAAAAAAAAGGTTTTTATTGATATTTTCTCCCTAGTTACAAAAGGCATTCTTGTTAAATGCAGAAAAAGATATTTTTTTATTTTATTTTTTTTAGAATGTAGTCAAGGATGACCTGAACCCCTGATCTTCCTGCCTCTACCCCTAGCCACTTGGTCCATCCCCTGTGACTTTTTTTTTTTTTTTCCTTTTTTTGAAGTTGTTGTTTGCCCATGGAAGCTCATTAAGTCCCCTGAAACTAGAGATACAGAAAGTTGTGAGCTGCCATGTGCTGGGAATTGAACCCTGGTCTTCTGGAAGAGCATCCAGAAGCCATCTCTCCAGCACTGATTTTCACTTTTAAAGATGTCATCAGGGTTGGGGGGGTGCGGAATAAGGGACTTCAGGGGTCAGGATGAGGCAGGAAAGCCAAAGAAGCTCCTACACACATCTCGGCAGCTGAGCTAAGGGCGGAGAATGTCAGAGAAGAGTGGACGTATTTGAGAATGAATGAATGTGGGCTTTTGCCTCCCGACGTTATTGAGAAGCAGGAGGAAGGCTCCGTCCTTGCTAGGCTCATCTCTCTCTTCTTTCCCACTTAGGTGTGTCAAGTGTGTCAACAAATACTCCACTCCTGAGGCCTTGGAGCACCATGTTCAGACGGCCACTCATAGCTTCCCCTGCCCGCACTGCCAGAAGGTAGGTATTCCAGCAGCTTCCTCAGAGGAGGCCTGAGAGGGACAGTGAGCTGCCTGAAGGTTTTGGAGGACCATTCAAGGAATTTGAGTTGTCTAGTGTGGCACCAGGCAGTAAAGAAGGCTTCAGAGAGGCTCTGACACCTGACTTGGGTCCTGAGGGATGAATAGAAGTCCTCTGTGTAAGAAGAACAGCCTGGGTGGTCACTCAGAGGGTTGTGCTTTGGCTGGGCTCACGAGTGCCTGGAGAGCTGAGCGAGCCGTCCGCAGAGCTAGGTCTGATGCTCGGCCTCCAACCCCATTGAGAGATACGATGTTTCCAGGGAGCTGGAAGCCAGGGTCCCGAGGCTCCCAGGTGCATGGTGTTGAGGGAAGGGTCCTGGAAACTGACCTGCCACAACCTACCCCCCTCCAGGTCTTCCCTTGCGAACGCTACCTGCGGCGTCACTTACCCACGCACGGCAGCGGCGGCCGGTTCAGGTGCCAGATCTGTAAGAAGTTCTTCCGGAAGGAACACTACCTCAAGCTCCATGCCCACATCCACTCAGGTGGGCGCCCTGCCCACGTCCTCTCCTTTGCCTGCGCCTCTGTCCCTTTCCATCCGTCCTGGTTCTTCTCTCCTGCTCGCCCTACTCCAGCTCTCCACATGATCCCCATTCACCGGTCCTCACCTGTGAAGACACAGTTTCTACCACCTCACCTGTGAAACGGGGTTCCCACCACCCCACCTGTAAAAGTTTTCTGATTGTTAAACTCTTTTAGAAGAAGGAGAGGCATAGCCAAGGCTGACCTTGCATTCCTGATTCTCCAGCCTCTAACTCAAGGGCTAAGATTATGGGTCTATGACACAGGATTCAGTTTTGTTTTGGTTGTGTGTGTGTGTGTGTGTGTGTGTGTGTGTGTGTGTAGTGTATGTGTGTGAGGCTGGTGCCACACATGGCATACATGTGTGGTAAAACTGGGTGTGTTAGCGCTTACCTTTGACCTTGTTTGAGATAGGGTCTCTGTGTTGTTCGCTGCTGTGTACACGAGGCTAGCTTTGGCCCTTATGTGCCCAGGGATTCTCCTGCCTCCACCTCTCTTCTTCCATTAGCAGCACAGACGATTACACCTGAATGAGTCAGATGTGACCCCTCCACATCTGATGTGAGCTCACAGCTGTACTTGAGTTCTGGAGATCTGGACTCTGGTCCTCACACTTGTGTAGCAAGCATTTACCCATAGAGCCAGGCCCCACATCTATAAAATAAATACTGGCTGGGTGTGGTGTACACCTGTAATCCTGGCTACTCAGGAGGCTGAGATGGGAGGACCCAGAGTAAGATAAGTGTGGGCAATAGACTGAGTCTCTCTTTCAACACGATACCAGACAAGAACAAATCCCTGCAAGCTAGGACCTGCAGGTCAGTTCCCGTCCCAGTAGCCTGGGTAACTGAGTGTGCCATGTGTACGCAGTACCGGCTGAGACCAGAAGAGGGCGTTGCAGGCAGTTGTGAGCTCCCCAACCTGTGGTCTGTGCTGTGGTGCTTTCCTGGAAACACCAACCCTTGAGTTCCATGGTGACACATCTGTAATCCTAGCACTTGGGAAGGCTGAGCCATGAGGATCGAGTATTCCAATCCAGCCTGGCCTACACAGTGAAAAGAACCACAAAACCCCTCCAAATCTCTGGGCCAACTCAGGAAGACTTAAGAGAAAGCCTGGGGGAGGAGCTGGTCCCCAAATCATGGCTCCTCCTCATGGGCGCACCGTGGTGTTTCCAACCCACAGGTGAGAAGCCCTACAAATGCTCAGTGTGCGAGTCTGCATTCAACCGCAAGGACAAGTTGAAGAGGCATATGCTGATCCACGAGCCCTTCAAGAAGTACAAATGCCCCTTCTCGTACGTAGGGGCTGCCTTGTTTATGGGGTGAGGGGTTAGATTACCTTGGAGGGGGTCGATTTGGAGAGCTGGACTGAAGGCACCTCTCCATGTGTCCTGTTTGGGCGCTGCCTGCCTCACTCCGCACCTTGCTTCCTGTCTCTGGCAAAGGTGGGTGGGGTGCAGGGACCAGTGAGAGGATTCATGCTGCTGAGCTCCCGTACCTGATGACGGCTTTGCGTTCCAGGATGCACACGGGCTGCAGTAAGGAGTTCAACCGGCAGGACAAGCTGAAAGCACACATCCTCTCCCACGCCGGTAAGAGGCTTGGGGGGCCTGCCAGGGATTGGCTAAGTTCCCTGAAATAGAGCCATCAGGAGGAGAAGCAGACACCTGTATGAAACATATTGTTCTCTCCCGATCTGATGCAGCCAGTGGGCTTCTGCTCATCTGCTCATGGGAGCTGGAAGCCAGGCTGTGTTGGGGACCTCGGAGCAGCAGAGGTGACTTAGATACAACCCCAGTCCCAGGGGAAGTAGATGTGAGATGAGGCAGCTGAAGTGGACTGTGCGCAGTGACATGGAGGGGTGTGTCAGTGCCATCCAAATGTGGCCAAGTGGTTGCCTGGAAAGGCAGGACAGAAGTCTCCTAACCACCTACCCAGAGGAAACAGGAATGTTTATCGGCATTTCGTCCTCTGCCCATGCCCCCCACATCCTCTGCCCATACCCACTCCATGTCCTCTGTCCATGCCATCCCATATATTCTGCCCACGCCCGCCTGATATCCACGGTAAGCCAGCGTGGCATTTTCCGCATAGTGTAACAACCAAAAATATCTTCAAAAGTTCCCTTGGAGATGAAGTTGCTCTGGTTAAAAGTTTGAAAACGGGAGGGTAAACTGGGAATGCGGCTCAGTTGGTAGAGCATTAGCCTAGCATCCGTAAAGCCCGTGACCCCAACAACACGTAAACTAACTATGGGAGCAAACAACTGTAGTTCTAGCACTTGGGAGGTAGAAGCAAGAGGATCAAGAGTTCGAATTCAAAGCCAACCTGAAGCTGGGCATGCACGCCTTTAATCCCAGCACTGGGGAGGCAGAGGCAGGTGGATCTCTGTGAGCTAGAGGCCAGCCTGGTCTATAGAGTGAGTTCCAGAATAGCCAGAGCTACATAGAGAAACCCTGTCTCAAAAAACAAACAGGGCTGGAGAGATGGCTCAGCGATGAAGAGCAGTGTCTGCTCTTCCAAAGGTCCTGAGTTCAATTCCCAGCAACCACATGATGGCTCACATCTATAATGTGTTTGCTCTTCTGGCGAACAGGTGCACATGCAGATAGAGTACTCATATATATAAAATAAATAAATCTTTAAAAACAAACAATAAAACTCTGAGCTACATAAAACCTCCTCCTCTTTTTAAAATGAGAACTGGGGGAGGAGAGTAGATCAAGATACATTGACATCTTGACTTTGAGCCTTGATGCTACCAGCTTCCTGCTGGGGTGGGGGTGAGGGGCTGTCTCAAAATAGCTGTCCCTTTTTGAACCCCCAACCCCAGGAGGCTGAAGGCATTTACAGAAGGAGCAAGGCATAGCAGGGTGAGTGTTGGGATCTGGGAAGGACTTTCCAGTCTGCCCTCGAGCTTAGGCCCAAGGAGAGAGGAGCCAGGACAAGTTTTCCTGGGAGAGAGAACAGCAAGTACAGGCACCTTGGCTAAGGAAAGACCAAAGGGAGGGGGGGCCTGAGCACAGGGCACAGCGTGGAAGGCCTGGTCACCCAGGTGAGAGGGGTGTGATCTACAGTGGAATAGCAGGGGCAGGGCAGGAAGCCACAGTGTGGTGGAGTGAGTGGCAGGAAAGAAGTGAGAGATGACAATGGAGCCAGCTGAGGCCCAACCACACAGAGGCTTTAAGACCAGAGCCTGCAGTTATTCCCCGGGGGCGGGGGGGACATGCGCGGGGTGAGGGGCTGTGCTCCTCTGTAATGGCTCCTCACTTCCCAGGCCTGAAGCTCCACAAGTGTGGGCTGTGCAGCAAGTCCTTCAGCCGCCGCGCCCACCTGGCAGAGCACCAACGCGCGCACACGGGCAACTACAAGTTCCGCTGTGCAGGCTGTGCCAAGGGCTTCTCAAGACACAAATACCTCAAGGATCACCGCTGCCGCTTGGGCCCCACGAAGGATAAGGACCTGCAAGCCCGGCGGCCTCCTCGGAGGAGGGCAGCCCCACGTGGTGGCGGCAGCATTGTCGGCGTGCACAAGGAGGAGAGCCCCATGCCCGACCCATTGGGACTGGAGGATCTGAAGGCCGCAGGGCCCGCGCCCGAGGCTGCCCCTGGCAAGCCTCCCTTCGAGCAGGATGCCGTGCTCTCCATCGTGGTGGGTGGAGACCCGGAGCTGGTGGTGCCTGGGCACACGGAGGGTCTGGGCTCCAACCTGGCGCTGGCCGAGCTGCAGACTGGGACGGAGGGAGCGTGCGCCATGCTTGCCGTCCCTGTCTACATCCAGGCCTCAGAGTGAGCAGGCTGGGCCTTCCAGAGGGGCCCCTGGCACAAGCCCTTTCGGAAGTTACTGTGTCATCCTCGTCCCACGGCCGTCCTCCTATGCCCCGCGATCATCTGGGGAGCCCCGTAGCACTCACAGGGTCTGAGGCAGGCGCCGCAGCTCCAGAGCACAGCAGCAGGAAGAGAGATGGCCAGAGCATGAGGTGATGGAGGCTGGTACTTGGGCCTCCTCCAAGAGAAGGCAGAGTGGTCCCCCCCCACCTAAAGAGGCCTCAGGTCAGGCTGTTCTTCAGGATGCTAGCTGGATGTGGCTGGAGTCCTTGTGTCTTGAACCAGAACACTTCCTGGTGGCGTGACTGTGTGTGAGAGGCGCGTAGCTTGGGGCTTAGACTGGAGCTACCAGGCAACCTGGCTTCAGGCTCACCAGTGTGACCTGGAGCACTTCACCTCCGTGCTCCATGTCCCTCCCCTGTACCACAGGACTTCCTGTAGCACTACCTCCTAGAGTGTCCGAGGACATAGTATGTTGAAATGTGCAAAGGGCTGGGCACAGCAGCCATGGCCTGGAAAGTGCTCAGTAAATCTCAATAAATGTGTTTACCAACGACGCGCGTCCAAACCGCACAGGCCTGAGCCTGGAGCCTTAGCAGTCCCTTTCGTGGGCCTGAGGTGGCAGCAGTCATCTAAAGCCCTCACGCTGGGTGAGGGGGAGATGCCCTGTAGCCCTCACGCTGACCCAGAGGAATCCCAGAGGAGCAGGCTTTCCCAGACCGGTGGTACCCCTGGCAGTCCACAGCACCCAGCAAGGATTTCGAGTTTCAGGTCAGCCTGGGTCACAGGCTGCCGATCCTCTCTCCACAGGTGCAGGCCTGGTGCTCCCCAGATGCTAATACTCAGCATAGTCTATGCAAATACCCAGGGAAGAGGTTCGTGCTTGTGTGTGGAACTTCAGAATCCTGAGCCTTCCCTTCCCTCAGGCTGTGGATGCCTTAGACAGAAGCCTCTCCCAATGTCCCTTCCTCCAGTGGTCCCCTTCCTTCCCAGCTGGTCCAGGCAGGAGGCAAGCCAGGCCCATGGAGAGGCAGGTAGGAGAAAAGGGTCCTTAGCTCATGTTTTTCCGTTTCTCTTCACAGCCATCCTCTGGGCCACATTTCTGTTACAGAAGGGGAAACTGAGGCTCAGAGAAGGACCAGGGCAGGGCACAGTAGAGTTGACTGACCGATGGCTGAGTTTCCTAGACATCTGGCATGATCCTCAGACCTCTGTGTTGAGGCCCAAGGCTGGAGGTTGGGACAACAGCCGACATCCCACGTGCTCAAGGGGGATGGGTGAAGGTGGAGAGGTGGCAGGAGGGAGAAAGCCAATGGAGATGAATGAGGGCCCCAAGTGTCCCTGTCTACAAAAAGAGCCAGAGGACTGGTGGTGACAGGAATTCTTGAAGGAGATGGCATTTGAGCCAGGGCTTTGTTTTCGTTTACTTGGCCGGCTGGCATAGCTCTGGCTAGCCAGGAGCTCACTATAGAGCCCAGCCTGGCTTCAAACTCCTGAAAGTCATCTTGTTTCAGCCTCCCAGGTGTGGGCCACCACACCTGGTGCCACGGGGTGCTTTGGCAATTCAGGAGGCAAGTGTGAAGTCTGGGGCTGGTGAGTGACTTAAGATTGGGAGGAGTATGTTGTGGTGAGAATTTTGTAATTTTGGTTTAAAAAACACAGAAATATCATGGGATTATGTTTTGGTCTTAATCCCAGGTATGGGAAATGGGGCTGCTTCACAGCAGGTGATTATGATTTGCTAGCAGGGGTGTGACTTTGCCAGCTGCAGATAGTCTCTGCAAGTGTATGACGTTTGGAATTCTGAGACCTTCTCAGAGGGTATATAAAGGCGAGAGCCCAGTAGGTGGGTTATTGTTTGGTTGTTGGTTCCTGTTAAGCAGTCGTGTGTGCAAAGAAACAGGGAGAAATTAAATCTCCTGATGATAAAGATCAAACTTGCCTCAAAGGAGCTCAACGACCCTAATCAGCAGGAAGTAGGCTAACGGTAACATCACCCCCTTTCCTCTCCTTCTTTCTCTATCTAGTGTTAGGCGGTTGAAAGGGGGTGGGAGACAGAAGAAGCTATAAAGTAGTAAGAATCTGGTTACAGTCCATGGAAGGTGACAGTTGCTGGTTCGTCAAGCCTTCAGGAGACAGACACCGCTAAGCTGCTCAGGTCACATTGTCTCAGTCTATCAGGTGAGCACACCTGCCTTCCTGAGCGTAGAGTTGAAGCACAGGCAGAGAGAGGCAGAGCTCTCCACCCACCCTCACACAGCCAGGAAGTTCCAGAGCTGGGAGTCAAGCTGGCATGGCCTGCCTCCACAGGTTCCTGGCCTCTCTGCTCTGTTGAAGTGTGAGTTGGTGGGGAATGAGAGAGAGCCTTGGCTGTTAAGGAATTGGTCTTTTCTTCTCTACCTATCGAGGAGTCACGGGAGGCAGAAAACCTGTACACACATGTACCCAGGCAGCACCGGGGCTTTGCTCCAGCCAGATGTGCCCTCGAGCGTGCACATACTTGCTGGGCATCATGGAAAGTCACATACTTGCCACAAGTTTGGTATTCTAAGCAGTCAAGTTAGGAACTGCTTTTAATCCAGTTCTGCAGCTGAGATAGGGCAATGAGGGCATTGGGTTATCAGGCCAAGGCCACGTAGCAGGACAGTGGCAGCGGCAGGTCACAGAATGAGGCAGCGTTGGAGAAGGACTTAGGGGAGGAAGCGGGACAGTGTTAGAGACGGACAGGCACACACATTCCTAGGTTAGCAGATGGAAAACTGAGCCCCAGAGAAAGGAAAGCCCTTCCTCAAGGGTCACAGAGAATTGGTGGCAGAGGAGCCAAAGCACCTTGAAGAACTACATTGCTGGACAATGGAGCCTTAAGAGAATGAGCATCCAGGTCCCGCCCTGATCCAGAAAGAGCACAGACTGGCATCAGGCAGGGCTGTGTTTGCATCCTGTCCCTGCCCCTTCTGGGCTATGGAGGATGCTTCTGAATCTCAGCCTCCCCAGTTACTGGAAAGAACAGTATTCTACCTGATGAGGTTGATGTGGTGACTCAGGAGAATGCATTAGGTAAACTGGAGAGCACAAATTGGCAACCACTGGGTTGAATCCAGTTAATAGACAGGTATTCACCAGGTCAGAAAAAGGGGAAAAAGGCCATCGTTCTGAAACAATACTTAGACTGGAGGTATAGATAGCTCAGCGGTACAGCATTTGTCTCACAGGCATAGGGTTCCAGGTTCAATCCTCACCACTGCCAAAGAGAGGTAAATGAGTAAATACTTCACCCCGGGGGTTGGTGCTCAATTCTAAAAACTCTGGAGGCTGAGGCAGGAGGATCAAAGTTTGAGGTCAACCTTGGCTACTGAGTAAGTTTAACTCCAGCTGCATGGCAAGACTGTGATTCAAACAGGCTGCACATGAATGCTTTTTGTTTCTTTGTTTTTGTTTTTTCAGACATGGTTTCTCTCTGTAGCCCTTACTGTCCTAGAACTGGCTCTGTAGACCAGGCTCTCCTGAAACTCGGAGATCTGCCTGCCTCTGCCCGAGTGCTGGAATTAAAAGACTGTACCACCAACACACAGAAATAGTGAATGCTTTAATCCCAGCACGCAGGAGGCAGACGACGGTGTATCTTTAACTTCAAGGACAGTCAGGGCTAGATACCAAGTCCCTGTTTTTAAAAGTATTATTAATAGCCTGATGTGGTAGCTCACACCTTTGATTTTAGGACTTTAGAGGCAGAGGCAAGTGAGTTTGAAGCCAGTTTTGTCTACATTGTGGTTTCCAGCCAGCAGTATTTTGTGAGACCCTATCTCAAAGAAAAAGAAAAGAGGAGGATGAGGAAGGAAGGAAAAAGGAAGAAAGAAAAGAAAGGAAGGAAGGAAGGAAGGAAGGAAAGGAAGGAAGGAAGGAAGGAAGGAAGGAAGAAAGAAAGAAAGAAAGAAAGAAAGAAAGAAAGAAAGAAAGAAAGAAAGGAAGAAAGAAGGAAAGAAAAATTAAAGGCTGAGAGTGGGGCTGGAGAGATGGCTCAGAGGTTAAGAGCACTGGCTGCTCTTCAGAAGTCCTGAGTTCAATTCCCAGCCACTTGACTCACAAACATCTATAATGAGGTCTGGTGCCCTCTTCTGGCCTGCAAGCAGAGCACTGTTTACATAAAAAATAAATACATCTTAAAACAAAACACAACAACAACAAAACCCAAACAACAACAAAAAAGAAAAGGCTGAGAGTGCTTTCACAGCATATGTGAAGCTTGGGGTTCAAGTCCCAGTACCTCATTAAACCACGTGGTAGCACACACGTGTAATCCCAACGTATGGGAGGTGAAAGCAGCTTACTCTGTGAGACAGTAAGACCTGTCTCAACATATTCATTTATATTATTACCATGCATATGTGTATTGTGTATATGTGTGTGTGCATGTCATGTGCATGTGTAGAGGTTTCAGGGCTACTTTGGGAGTCAGTTATCTTCTCCCACTGGGATCCAGGGATCAAATTTAGGATATCGGACTTAGCAGTAAGCATTTATTTAACATATATATGTGCTCTATCTGTAGGTCACTTGCAGGCCAGGAGAGGGCATCAGGTTCCAGTATGGATGCTTGTGTCCATCATTGTGGTTGCTGGGAATTGAACTCAGAACCTCTAGAGGAGCAGCCAGTGCTCTTAACCACTGAGCTATCTCTCTAGCCCATCCACTGAGCAATCTTGATTGCTCCTTTTTTTTTTTTTTTAACGTTTCATTTCTTTTTCTCCCTCTCCTTTTATTTTCCCCATCCCCCTCCTGCCTGGAACTCGCAGCGTTGCTCCGGTCCCCTGACCTGTCAGCAATCCCGCTGACTTGGCTTCCCCAGGAAGAGGATCATAGATAGGAGCCACACACCTGTAACCTCTGCTTCTCTAAACTTAGAGGGTGGGCTGGAGCCCACTTGGTGCCACGTTTTGTGCTTTGTACCTTATCCACATGGCACTGAATGGTTTTTCCTCCAAGACGTTTCATTTTGGGGGCTGGAGGGATAGCTTGGTGGTTAAGAGCGCTTGCTGACCGTCTCAGGCTTGCTATTACTGCAACGAAACACCACCACCAAAAAGCAGTTTGGGGAGGAAAGGGTTTATTCTGCTTCCATTTCCACATGGTTGTTCATCATCAAAGGAAGTCAGGACAGAAACTCAAGCTGGGCAGGAACCTGGAGGCAGGAGCTGATGCGGAGGCCATGGAGGGGTGTTCCTCACTGGCTCGCTTCACATAACTAGCTCAGCCTGTTCTCTTACAGAACCCAGGACCAGCAGTCCAGGCATGGCGCCACCCACAGTGGGCTGGGCCCTCCCCCATTCATTACTAATTGAGAAAATGCCTGACAGCTGGATCTCGTGGAGGCATTTCCTCAACTGAGGCTCCTTCCTCTCCTACAACTCTAGCTTCTGTCAAGTTGACACACAAAAGCAGCCAGTACACTGTTCTAGCAGAGAGCTTCAGTTTGGTTCTCAGCATCTTCGCCTGCCACAACTCTTTCCAATCACAGTTCTAGGGGATCCAAGAACTCTTCTCATGTCTGTGAGCACCAGGCACACACGTGGTATATACACACGTGCAGACAAACATGCATACAGATAAAATCCTGTTAGGTATAAAAGTTGTTTTGATACTCTCTTTCTCTCTCTCTCTCTACAGAGTCCTGGCTGTCCTGGATCTCACTATGTAGACCAGGCTAGCCTCAAACTCAGAGATCTGCCTGCCTCTGCCTCTGAGATTAAAAGCATGTGCCGCCATGCCCTGTTAAAATTCTTATGTTTTTATTTATGTGTCTCTATGTATGCCATGCCTGTGCTGGTGTTCTTGGGGGCCAGAAGAGGGACTCAGAGCCCCTGGAAGTGAAGTTACAGGTGGTTGTGAGCCACCTGACATGGGAGTCGGGATCTGAACTCACATCATCTAGAAGAGTCATCTGCTGAGCCATCTCTCCATCCCCACACCCAGGTTCTTTATGTGAGTGCTAGGATCTGAACTCGGGTCCCCGTGCTTGCACAGCACGCATTATAACCACCTGAACCATCTCGCCCCTTTTGTTTGAGAAAGGGTTACCTGGTTGTAGCCTAGGCTGGCCTTGAACTTGCTTTGTAGGCTCAGATAGCTTTGAACCTGATCTTACTGCCTCCACCTTCCAAGTGCTGTGCCACCACTGTTAACACACAGGAGGTGTTCCCATTAGCCTGCCTTTTGGGGCACCCTGCTGCCGCCATGAAGGGTGCTGCCAGTAAAAAGGATCTCCCCACTGTGAGCTCTCTTACTCTGGGTTAGCTTGGTCTGTTTTAGTCTTTTTGTCTCTTTCTCTCTCTGCCCTCCTGGCTCACTCAGGCTCTAACTTCTCTCCCCCTCCCGTCTCCCAAATAAACCTCCTTGTACCAGACCTGGTGTGTGGTGTATATTTCCTCACGTATAACAATCACACCAGGTGTCTCTTTACGATTTGTTGTCCTTGTCAGAAACAAAAGCTCCTTGAAGGCTAATGGGCTAAGGGACTGGAAGCCTCAGTTGGGCTGGGAAACTCTGGACAGGAAAGTTGACTTGGTTATGGGCTGTCAGTACTTCTGCCTGCCCCTGAAGCTTTGAAACAACACACCAGCCTTCGTAGTTACCGAATTGAGACCGCAGAGGAGCCCACCTGCAGGGAGACTCTTCCATTTCCAAAGTCTCCCTTTCCACCTGATAAAACCCCAGACCCCAGTACTGCAGACCCCCACAGCTGTCTGGCAGTTGTTCTGACTAAAGAATGATTCTGTAGAGTGGTCTGTCTCCAATCTCCTTCATTTTCATGTTGCTGCCACCAACCTTAATCTAACAAAGGCAAAGACTTTTGCCTGTAGACATCTTTAGTGCCTGGAACTGCCTAGGAATTCTTCAGTCAATATCACAGTGCAATGAACAACACACCTCAGAAGACAACCCAAGTTGCCTGTCTCCTGTCCTCTCACCACAGTGCAGTGAAGAGTGACCCCAGTTAGATTCTGCTATGTGGGCTTACGCAGGCTGAGGAAGGGCTCGTCAGTCGTCAGTCCAGTCGTCTGAAGGTGGAGCAGATACTATCTGGGAAAATGACTGAAGCAATGCTTGCAGGTCTCAGTTGACAGAGCAGGACCCTGTGGCCTGGGAGAACAGGTTGGGCTAGTTTCGCCTCTTCCGTGGGAAGGAGGAGTGGAGGCCTCTGGTGCTGTTGCTTCCAACCCCTACAACTTCAAGCCTGCTGTCCATGATCTCAGGGTGAGGAGTGTGGAGGTTGGCAGGGTCTGCACTCAGGGTTAAGGGTATGACATTCTCTGGGTGTGTTTGGGGTACACTTGAGAGCCCGAGACAGGCAACCAAAGTCCTTGTCCTTTGTACTGTCACAGGGAGGGAAAGGCCTCTTTGAAGGTCTCCCTGGGGCAAGGCTCCCAGATCAGATCATAGCTACCTCTGACCTCTCAGCTTTGAAGATATGTCATAAACACAATGATCTTTATGATCCTTTGTGGAGATTAAAAAAAATGAACACAAGAAATACATCAATTATGTGGCTTGTGGAAAAGAAAAAAAGGGCCGTGTAGAATGAGGTGCCCACAGTAGGGCAGGGAGGATCATCCACACCATCAAAGGACACTTGAAAGGTCTTTGGTGATCTGTGTGTGTGTGTGTGTGTGTGTGTGTGTGTGTGTGTGTGAGAGAGAGAGAGAGAGAGAGAGAGAGAGAACTCTCTTTGTTTTTTGGTTTTTTGAGACAGGGTCTCTCTGTTTTAGCTTTGGCTGCCCTGGAACTCACCTTGTAGACCAGGCTGGCCTCAAACTCACAGAGATCCATCTGACGAAGTGCTGGGATTAAAGGCGTGCACCACCACCACCCAGCTGAGAGCCTGAGTCTCTAGTACAGCCTAGAAATATACCATATATATTGTACATATACATATATGTTGTTTATGTATGTTTATCTGTATGCCTGCGGAGGACAAAAGAGGGCCTCACATCCCTGGGAACTAGATTACAGATGGTTATGAACCTCTGGCATGGGTGTTAGGAACTGAGCTCTGTTCCTTTTCAAGAACAGCACTTTTTAGGATTTATTGCTCTATTGGGGATTCGATCCAGGACCTTGTTCATGGTAGGCAATCATTCTTCCACTGATCTATACCCCAACCTCAAAAGTGGTTTGATTTTGAGATGGGGTCTCATGTAGCCGAGCCAGGCCTGGAACTTGTTATATAAACAAGACTCAAGCCTGGTTTTGAACTCCTAATCTTTCTGCCTCGACCTCCTGAGTGCTGGTATTAGAGATATAAATCACTATGCTTAGTTTTTGTTTTTCTGTTTAAGCCTCATTTGTTTACCACATACAGAATGGAAGGGGTAAGGATGAAGAGGGGACAGCCCATGGGAAGGGGTATCAGGTTCTTGTTGCTACCATATCAAATGACAGTGAACATAGTGACTTACAGCAAAATAAATTTTTGTATAGTTTTAGAGGTCAGAAGTCTGATAATGCTTCTTGCTAAAGTCAAGGGCGTGTTTATACCAGAGAATGTGTGTGTGTGTGGGGGAATCTAACCATTGTTTCTTCTATACTAAAAAGAAAAATACAGGGGGCTGGAGAGATGGCTCAGCAGTTAAGAGCACAGGCTGCTCTCCCAGAGGTCCTGAGTTCAATTCCCAGCAACCATAAAATGGTTCACAACCATCTATAATGTGATCTGCTGCCCTCTTTTGACATCATGCAGGTGTACATGCAGATAGAGCACTCAAAATAAATCTTTTAAAAATTTCTTTAAAAAATACATTTTATTTGTGTGTACGTGTATAAACTCAAGCAACAAGTACCTTTACCTACTGACCTATCTCACCATCCCTTTTTCAGGATTCTTTTTTTTTTCTTTCAAGGCAGGGTTTCACTCCGTAGACCAGGCTGGCCTTCAACTCACAGGGATCCTTCTGCCTTTGTCTCCCAAGTGCTGCAATTAAAGGTGCGCATCACCACGTCTGGCTTTTTATAGATTCTTAAAGTCTGCATTTCTTGGCTTGGATTTCTTCACCTTCAAAGCCAGGAGAAGCATCTTGCATTCCAGTCCTCCTTTTCGTCATTATACTGTGTTAACCGGATGATCCAGACTGCTCTCTTTCTCTCCAAGCCCTCTGAGGGATGTCCTGGAGATAGGTATCTTTGAAAAGCTACTGTGGGACATGCTAATAGTCCAAGCAAGGGAAGATGGTCACTTGGAGTGGAGGGGCAGCTGTGAAGAGAGTGACAAATGGTGGCCTTTTGGACTGCTTTGAGGGTTGAGCCCACAGAATGTTCTAAGGCTTAGAAAAGGACCTTTCCTTCCATATACCTTGGTGGTGATAGGGTACAGGCCATCTGCTGGAACCTGTGTGCCCCATCCAATGTGTTGTCACTGACTTACAGAGACTCAGCGGAACTCGCCACTGTCTCAGAAGAGGTCCGCTCCTGCATGCATCTCCCTCTCGTCCCCCTCAGCTTCTGCTGCGTTGAGCTTGTCTTATCCCCATAGCTGAATCTGCCCAACAATCCAGGGAGGTCGTTTCCACCACCACCTTTTGAGATGATGTCTTACTATGCAGCCCCATGAGACCTAGAACTCTCTCTGTAGACCAGGCTGGCCTCCAACTCACAGAGCTCCACCTGCCTCTGCCTCCCGAGTGCTGGGATTAAAGATGTAAACCAGCACACCTGGCATAAATACATTGTTTTAGATGTGAAAGAAAAAGATTTGCAGGGTCTGGGGATTTGGCTCAGTGTTGGGGGGGGGGTATGCTTTTCTAGCATAGGCAGGGCCCTGGGTTCAATGCCTAGCACTAAAAATAATGAAGAAAAAGATATTCAACTAGTCATGGTGGTTCACGTCTGTAATTCCAGCACTTGAGAGGCAAAGGCAGAAAGATTGCCATGAGTTTTTGTGCCTGGCTTCTTTCTTCAGGATAATGTTTTACTCATTGTTTTCACATGGCTTTAAATGGAAAAAAAATTATTTTATGAGTGTTTTGCATGCATGTATGTATTTGTACTATATGTGTGTCTAGTGTTTGGGGAGGTCAGAAGAGGTACTGAATCTCCTAGAACTGGCATTTTAGTTGTAAACTAGCACTTGGGTGTTGGGAATTGAGCTTGAGAGAGCAGTCAATGCACTGGCCCTGTTTTTCACAAAGCTTTTTATGGAGGTGATAGCCATTGATAAAAATTTTCAGAAGGACCTGTACTTTCCCCAAAGGTCAGAACAATGAAGCCCAGGCTCTCCAGTATTTAACCAATGTACTGAGTTTTGCCATGGCGGTTCAATCCTCAGTCAAGATGGCAGTTACCCATGTGTCACTAGGGTATATTCTATATCCTAGGCAGGCATCATGACTAATCTCAGCTTTCCTCCTCCTCCTCCTCCTCTTCCTCTTCCTTCTTCTTCTTGAGACAGAGAAAGGATTTTGCTATGATGGCCAGCCTAGCCTGGAACATAGGGTCTCTCGTATCAGCCTTCTGAAGGCCATTATAGACAGACACTGCACCTGGCCTTCAGTATCCTTTCAGAGTTGCAGTTCAAAGTCTTCCCCAGAGACTGATGCCAATTGCATGAGACGTGTACTCAAGTTAAGCTTGAGTTTTCTGTTGTAATCCCCCTCAACCTGACTTTCTAAACTCCCAGAATGAATGTCTTTCTTGGGGTTTCCATTGCTGTGATGAAACACCATGACCAAAAGCAACTTGTGGGGGGGGGAGGGGAAGAGTTTATTTGGCTTATAATCCCAAATCACTGCTCACCATCGAAGGGACTCAGCAGAACAGGAAACAATGCAGAGGCCACGGAGGAGTGCTGCTTACTGGAGTGTTCCTCATGGCTTGCTCAGCCTGCTTTCTTATAAAACCCAGGACTGCCAGCACAATACCCACAAAGGGCTGGGCCCTCCTACATCACTCACTAATTAAGAAAATGCTCTACAGGCTTTGCCTACAGTGGGATCTTATGGAGACATTTTGTCGGTTGTGGTTGGTTCCCTCTCTCCAATGACCCCAGTAGCATCAAGATGACACAAACGTGTTAGGCCACAGTTGGGATGTAAGGACTCTGCTGTCAGCCAGTTTAGCTCAGCAGCAGTGTGAGATTGGTGGGGAGGCCTGAAGCATCTGTCCGTTCATACGTTTTGAGGACTGTGGCTCAAAACTGGCAAATGCTTTGCTCAGAGTGCCAGAGAGCAGCAGGACTCGGGTAAGTGGTGAAGGGGCTGACCGCTTAGATCTGAATGGATTGTGCCATGATGATGCTTGACAGATGGGTTATGTTTTCTTTTTTTCAACTTTGATAAAACTTTACAAATTTTCTATTAGAGAACAGATCCAAATGTGACTTACATTTCACAATTCCTGGTGCTATAAAACACAGCCCCCCCCAGCCAAAGTTCAGGGTTCAGGTATGCCCGCTTAGCTTTGAAGTTATGTAGCAGAGAATGCCCTTGGACTCTGGACCTCTTGCCTCTGCTTCAAAGTGGTGAGGGTACAGGCATGTGTGTGCCACCCTGGACCTTCTGCTAACCTTGACGGTGCTAGGGCCTCCTGGTTCCATAATAATTGATTATCAGAATGTCTGGAACATGCAGAATAAGAGATTCCAGAGGCAGAAAGGTCATGTTTGAGGCCAGTCAGGGCTACATAAGGAGACTCTGCCTCACAACAGAACCAAAATTATTGTCATAGGTCACCCTAAATATGTTTGTGAATGGTGATTTTTTTTTTTTTTTCCTCTAGCAGCTAAAGTCTAGCCCAAGCTGATCTGGAACTCACTCTTGATCCCAGGTTGGACCTGAACTCACAGCAGTCCTCTTAGCTCAGCCTTCCAAGAGCTGGG
Source organism: Meriones unguiculatus (assembly GCF_030254825.1). NCBI lineage: Eukaryota > Metazoa > Chordata > Mammalia > Rodentia > Muridae > Meriones > Meriones unguiculatus. The sequence goes on along the minus strand of NC_083352.1, from coordinate 124,292,277 downwards.
ATCACAGGCATGAACTGACATGCCCTGTTTAAAATACACATTTTTGTTTGGCTGCCTGAAGCCTGCTGTGCACCAACCCTTTGTATTTCCTACCTCACTCACAAACACTTGTAGGAGGACCTGTGACAGCTGTGGAAAGTAAGAGGAAGTAACTGTCCGAGTGAGTACTCAAGGTTGATTTTGAAGCTTTGCTGATGAATTCCACTGGTTAAACTCTTTTAGATTTTAGAAAGCCTTTTAGGCGAATAAGGAGTAGAAAAGCCGCTCATGCAAGTAGCGAGAACCAACTCTGCCGGTAAATTAACCTAGTTAGGCAGTTAGTTTTCCGAGCTTGATTCGCTTACCTATCAAACTGGAAGAGCACAGACCCCAGTACTTCAGAAGCAGAGACAGGATCAAGAGTTGAAGGCCAGCCTAGGCTACGTGAAAGCCTAGCTCCAAAACAGAAACACAAAATAGGAACAGAGTTATCTGTTATAAACTACTTATGAGAATGAAATGTGATCATGTATGTAAAGCCCTATGTTATTATCATATAATAATATGATAATTTGGGTGCTGAAAATTAGACCCAAGGCTCCATCACGGAGCAACACAAGGAATCCCTCTCTTTGTAATAGTTATTTCTCTTCCTGTTCTTTTGCGTCTACGGAACACATTCCAAAGAGACTACGTTTTCCAGCATGCCATATCGCCCTTTGACCTCGGCTAGACTAAAAAGGTGCGCCACCGTACGCCACGAGCCGGAAAACTCAGACTCCCAGCATGCATCGCGCGGTCCTCCCATAGACTCGAGGGGCTGCGGGCGCGTGGTGCTCTGGGAGCTGTAGTCAGCGGCGCGTTGCCCTGACGCCGGCCGGGCCCGGGCGTGGGGGCCTGTGGGAGGTGGCGCGGCCGGGCCCAGCTGCGGGGCGGAGGTGGAGGCGAGGCCTGCGGCTGCGGGGAGCGGCGGGGCCGGGAGTAGGCGCCGAAGCCGAGCCGAGCCGAGCCGGAGCGCGCGCCGGAGGCCGGCGCGGCCAGCAGCAACCATGTCGGTGTTTGGGAAGCTGTTCGGGGCTGGAGGGGGTAAGGCGGGCAAGGGCGGCCCGACCCCCCAGGAGGCCATCCAGCGGCTTCGGGACACAGAGGAGATGCTAAGCAAGAAACAGGAGTTCCTGGAGAAGAAGATCGAACAGGAGCTGACGGCTGCCAAGAAGCACGGCACCAAAAACAAGCGCGGTGAGGCGGCCCGGGCCCCATCAGACTCTCAGCTGCCTCTCCTAGGGTTTCCCAGGCCCGGACTCCACTTTGTCTAACTCGTTTCGGGGTCTCTTTCGACCCTGGAACACTCCGGCCAGACTTCTTTCGGTCCTTATCCGAGCCTGGGACCCCTTTCCATCTGACTCTCTTTTGTGTCTCCTTGAGCCTGCTCACTCCAACCTTAAGACTCCCTTCAAACTCTCCCTACCCTGGCAGACCTCTTCTGACCTAGATCTCACAGCACTTTTCACTCCGTGCTCAGTCGGTCCCACTCCATTCCACTGTATTCTTTTCCCTTGGCCTCACCCACCTTCCCAGCCGCCGCCTCACCTTGATTCATTTCTTTGCCTCACCCGATCATTTATGTGTTTCTTGGTTCATCTCTGCCCTCTCCCGAGCCCTTCCTAGACTCTGAGCTGCCTTCTGCCTCTGACTCAGGAGTCTTCTTGAGAAGCCTCCTTTATGGAGAGAGAAGAGGATTGGGGAGTGAGGAGACCCACTCTGTTCACTTGTTGAGTGAACTTGAACAACTTTGAGACCTCAGTTTTTCACATCCACGAGCTAGGATCTGGCCTCTGTGAGACCTTGGGTGTATAGCCCTGTGACTCTCCTTTGGTTGCCTCATTGTCAGCCTTCTTTGAGCTTCCGTGTTGTAAGCCTTCCCCTGCCCGTGACTCACCACTTCCCTGTCCCTCCTGAACCAGAATTGAGGAGTACTCTGTGCCTCCATTGGTCAAGTTCGGTTCTGTTGTTGATTGGTACTTGAAGGCATCCTTACTTCCTGTTTTGAGGCTGTCTAGGAAGTGCCTTGTAGTTTTCTTAAGTGAGATGAATGTGAAAGTGATTTAATGACTGTAAAGAATGTCAGAATGCTCTGTTGTTTTTTTTTTTTTTTTTTTGTCACAGCAATTTGAGCAAGAGTCATACATAGCCCGACTGTTCTTCCCTTGAGAGTAGGCCAAAGGTGAGAGGGGTTTAGGAGTCATACAAACAATTATTTAACCTAGAAGGTTACCAGGGAAATTTGTTTTGAGATTGTGTACTAGTGAATATACCCTGCTGAAGAGATTTATAATATCTAGCACATAGTAGGGACTTAACTAACATTGTAAACATTTGCTTGATATTGCCTCATAATAAGATAGCCTATCTTGAAGATGTGCCTCTGTTAATAGCAAACATTCTGGAAATTCTGCGTACCCAATATATCCAGTCATCTTCATAGAGGGGAGCCAAGCAGCCCCACTTTAAAGAGAAGATATTAGCTATTCGGGTCCCTGTAAGCCCAGCACCTGGCAGTCAGAGGAGCGGCAAGGTCATCCTTGTTTGCAGAGCAATTTGAAGGAGATCAAAAAAGAGAGATGTTGGGGGCAAGCAAGACCCTAAATGAAGAAACCATTTTGGAGTTGTCAGTGGTGAACACTAAGTAAGAAAAAGTTGGGTCATAGTGAGCAGGAGGGGGTGCTATTTTGGTAGGATGGTCAGGGTTAACCTCTTTGAAAAGTTAAACTGAGGCCTTTGGAAGGAAGCAGCCGGGGGGTCTTTTTCCTGGCTGGGAGACTAGCAGAGGGATGGCTGGAAAGTTGTCAAGATTTAAGGAATTGGCAGGTCTCTCTATGTGGAATGCAGTGACTGAGGGGAGAATAGAGTAAAAGAAGAGGTGGGCCGTGGATTACTGGCAGAGTTTGGATTCCAAATGGATGGAAAGCTTTTGAAGGGTGTTATTCTGAAGCAAGTGCTAATCATTGCTAAGAGTTTTAAGCATCTGGCTGTTGTCTGGAGAGTGGGAGGGGCATGCAGGGAAGTTGCAGACGCCCGTGTGTAGACTGGACCCCAGTTGTAAGCTGTGGAGATGGAGAATGGGGCTGTGTCCACTAATCAGCTCTTTTCTCCTTAATCAGAATCCTCTTTTCATTGGTAATTAGAGTCATGGTTCTGCAGATCTGCATGTTGGAAAACTTGCCTCTTCATGGTGGAATGGCGGAGGTGTCACCGTACAGCCTCTCCATCCCACAGGGCTCCAGGCAGAGTGTCTGCGGTGCAGTAAGATAGGCAGAACTCGGTCTCTGCATCTAGGGCTAGCTTAGCTTCTGCAGCTGTAGAGGTGACTGAACTGGCTTTCCAGACTCTTATAGAGGGACAGCTGACACACTTAGAGACTCAGTTGTAACAACTTTGTTCAAAGTGGTCTGGCTTTTTGAGTTTGCCTGTGAGGAGAAGCTGCTACAAGCTTCCCTTCTTTTTATTGTCCTGAGGTCTAGTAGTTGTGCTGTTCTTGTTCTAGGGCCTAACTGGCTTCTTCCGATGGTGTGTGAGGTTTCACCACCACCGTGTGCACGCCAGCCATTCGTTTCCTGACCCACTGCTCTGCTGGGACTCTGAGCATCAGACATGAGCAAACACTCACTGCCTGTCTTTCTGGGAGAAGTCAGGATTGGAAATGCGGGGGTGGGAAGGGCCAGGAGTAATTTTAGGAGTCAGTGGTGAAGTGTGTTTAGATGGTTGAGGTTACAGTGGGGAGGTTCTTGTCTGCAGGGAAGGAAGAGAGGGCGGCTTTGCAGAGGAAGAAGAATGAGGTGGGTCGGGGAAGTTTTAGTGTTTAAAGTCTGGCACAGGACAGGCTATAAGTTACCTTGGGGAGTGGCTACTAGCCTTGCCCTGGATATATTGAAGAGTCATTGGTGCTTCTTCATAGTAGAAGATCTTATCTGTTGGGGTTTATAAAGGAACATTCCAGCAGCAGCGTAAACAAAGGTGTGTAAACTGCTCAGGGAGGGGCTGAGGCAGGAATCCAGAAAGGTCTAAGGATAGAATCTTACAGACCAGGGTTTGAGCCATAGCTTTCTCAGTGACTAGCTGTGTGCCTGGGCAGGTTACTATGTGTCTCTGCTTCTCTGTAAAATAGAGTCCTACATCAGCGCTGCAGGATAAGGTGTGTTGTACATGCGAAGTTCTTAGTACAAAGCTCACTGTTTGGTGAAAGATCAGTAACTGCCTGACATTATCATCATACAGGTACTAGCAGTTATTCAGGTAGGAATAAAGGGCCTAGCACAGACATGGAAAATGGGCAAAGAAGACATCTAAAGGAGAGTCAGAAGAGACTTGGTGATTTCTTGGAATTATTGGAGGGAGCAGGAGGGAGCCAGGAGGGAGACATTTGAAACCAGCCTTCAGTTGAGGTAGCTGGTGTGTGGTGGTGCACCTGTCATGTCTGGAAACAGCGGCATGTCATGCTACTATCGTCCTTAGACGGCCTGTGAGTACTGCAGGATCCACGGACTGGCTCCACAAGGCGGGATTTTACAGACATATTCACTGCTATAGCCCCAGCAACATCTGGCTTACAGTTGTGCTCATAGGTACTTAGTTACAGATGAGTATTGTGTGACCAAAACCAGTCCTGGGGCTGGAGAGATGGCTCATTTGGGAAAGTGCCTGCCACACAAGCATGAGGGTCTGAGTTCAGGTTCCCAGCACCCATGTAAAGAAAGCTTAGTGGGATGCCCAGCTCTAACCCTAGTGCTGGGGTAAGGCAGAGTCAGGCAGGCTCCTTAGCTCAGCGGCCAGTCAGCTTTTCAGAACTTCGAGCTCCAGGTTCATGAGAGAGCCTATCTCCAAAAATAAGGAGAGTGATAGACGCTATTCAGCCTTGACCTCTAGCCTTCATATATTTGTGCACGTACTTACTCAGACAACCACACACAGGTACACAGAACAAGCATCCGTCAGGTGGGTCCTTTTCTTCCCAGTGTAGAGGGAGGGAAACAAGGCTTATAATGTGACGTCTCTCAAGAGACTTGGTCATCAGGTGACCAGAGCCATCATATGTTCTGTTTACTTCCATGATTGCCAGGGCTGCCATGATGGTTGGCATTGTCCCACCACTCAGTACATACCCCATTCATGCAAGATGTGGAGCTGAGAAGGGGAAAATGGAGTTAGCACCATATTCTGCCATCAGACTTGGTGTCCAGATTCAGAAGCTGTGTGGCACAAAGACAGTACCTGCCCTTAAAGGGAATGTTCCTTCACCTCTCCTTTAAGTCGTGTGTTCATTCTCATGTTCTCTGGTCCTAGTGCCCCTGCTAAGTGTTTCAGTACCAAGAATATAGACATGACCAGGACCTGGACCTTGGCAGCCAGGAGACTTAAGTTTGTCCTTACTTGTGAGATGATATTTCTGCTTGGCTGAGGTAAGGCTTACCAAAGATCCATAGATGTATGACAGAAAAGACTTGTCTGATAAAGTTACTACCGACTATATTTGTATTGTTTGGTTGTTAATGGGAACCAGCCTCAGGGTCTAGGCCTCCTGACAAGAATCACCCAAACTCTTTTGAGCACCTTTATAGACAGTACTCTGTTAGTTTTCCCAAGAAACATGTCACATGTGTAAGGTTGTCTTCTCTTGTTCTGTCCCCCTTTTATTTATTTACTGTTTTTGTGTATGTGTGTGCCTCTGTGTGTGTATGTACACCACATGAGTACATGTGTTGTGGGAGTCTGTGGGAGGGCACTGGAGATGGAGTTACAGGTGGTTGTGAGGGCCATGTGGGTGTTGGAAACCATACTCAGGTCCCCTGTAAGAGCAGCAGGCACCCTCAGAGTTATCTCTCCATCCTCTTCATTTAAAAATTAAATTGTTGCCAGGTGCGGTGGAGCACGCCTGTGCTCCAGAAGTCAGAGGCAGGTGGATCTTCCAGGCCAGCCTGGTCTACAGAGCAAGTCCAGGACAGCCAGAGCTACATAGAGAAACCAAAAAACATTATTTGTTATTGTTAATTTTATTGTTATTACACTCATGGCACAGCCTAGAGTAAGAGGTCACACAACAACCTTCTGGAGTTGGTTCTCTCCTACTTTTCTGTGGGTTCTGGGGTCATCCAACTTGTGTAACTAGCACCTTACTGATGAACCATCGTGCCAGCTCCTTGTTTTATTTTATTTACTTATTTTAAAGATTTATTTATTTACTGTTTATATAGTGTTCTGCCTGCATGCATGTCTGTATGCCAGAAGGGGGCACCAGATCTCATTACAGGTGGTTGTGAGCCACCATGTGGGTGCTGGGAATTGGACTTGGGACCTCTGGAAGAGCAGTTAGAGCTCTTAACCACTGAGCCATCTCTCCAGCCCCCTTGTTTTATTTTTCAAAGGGTGAATATGAGCAGTGAGGGGGCTGAACTTCCTCTGTGTAGCCTAAGCTACCCTTGAACTTGTGACGTCTTGCCTCAGGCCCCTGAGTGCAGGGATTCTGAGTTACGGGTGTATACCACCACATATTTATTTTTTTAGTGTGTGTGTGTGTGTACGTGCATACACACAGATCATAGAGTTTGGTTCTCCCCTTCTACTATGTGAGTGGGCCTGGGAGGTGGGAGATGAACTCAGGCAAGTGCCCTTTACCTGTTGAGCTTTCTTACTGGCCCAGTTTCTTTTCATGGCATGGTAGCTAATTAAGGAAGCATCTGCCCTAGGCAGTTCAGATTTTCTTTTTTCTTATTTTAATAAAGGGAAAAGAGCTTCTGGGAAAGGCCTTATTTTAGTTGCATACAGTTGTGTAAGATCCAGCAATGGAGACTGGTGGTCACACCCTGTGTTGGTAGGTTTTTGTCGATTCATGGAAGCAAATCATTCCTGTTCGAATGTCTGACTGGTGCAGAGCAGGAGCTGTGGAGAGTAGAACGTCTTTAAGTTCTGCTCATTGCTGAGACAGGGCGGCATCCTCGTCTGCAGTAAGTCACTCTAGACCATCAGCATATGGAAAGGCATCTTACTAAATTAAATGGGCAGTGAATGTGGCCTTTTGATCCTTGATGTCAAGAGACAGGTTGAAAACCACAATATCTTGAGAGTGTGTGTGCCAGCTGGACTCTCCATCCCAGAGGCCCTTGGGTGGAAAACTTGAGACTCACCCAGGGAACTGAGCAGTAGGAATTTACCTTGGGGACACTTTAGCTTCCTGTTTGAAGACATAATTTTATTTATTTCTTAAGACAGATGGAGTGTCAGAGAGGCCCTGTGTGTTGACTGTTCAAACATACTGGTGTCCTTGATTCAAGTGAGAAAGATCTCTTTTTGGTAAGAAGATTCTGTGCATGGGCGTGTGCACATTTGTATAGGGGTCAATGTTGAGAGTCCTTCCTCAGGAGGCATTTGCTTTGTTTATGAAACTGGGTCTTTCACTTGGACCTGGCCTTGGCTGGCTTATAAGCCTAAGGGTACTTCCCCTTCCACCTCTCCAGTGATGGAATCACACATACACTTCACCCCTCGTAGCTTTGCATGTGGGGCATGCTGTCTCAGGTCTTCATGTGTGATCTCCCCAGCCTGGGGAGGTCAGTGGACTCACAGATACCCACCTACCTCAGCCTCCCAAGGGCTGGCGCTAAAGGTGTATGCCACCACGTAGTTTTTAAAAAGGGAAAGAGAGCTGAATATAATGGTCTTCACCTGTACTCTCAGCACTTGGAGGGAAAGGCAGAAGTTTCCAGCCACTTCCGTGAGACTCTCTGCCTTAAAAAACAGAACACACAGAGAGAACAGTAAAACACTTTAGTGCTTGTTGAGTGTGTAGGTGTATGTGTGTGCTGTAAGCCTTTGATCCCAGCACCCAGGAGGCTAAAACAGCAGAATTTCCATGAGTTTGAAGCTAGTCTGGTCAACATAGCCAGTTCCAGACCAGCCTATACTACATAGTGAAGCCCTATTCTCAAAAACCAAAACCAACAGCTGCTTTAGGTTAGTCGCTGAGGATAGGTGAATATATAGGTTAGTCACTGAGGAAGGGTGATTGTGTTTGGAAGAGAAATGTGAGCACAGCAAGATAAAGCAACAGTCTTAGCTGGGTATGGTACTGCCAGCCTAAGGTAGGGAGTGGGCTCAGTCAGCAGGCAGTTACGGTGCTTCTTGTGGGAGGGCGTCAGCGGAGTGGTATAGGTGGACAGTTCCCTGTTTGCATGCAGCTTTCCCTCTTAACCCCCATGTCTCATTTCCCCTTGCAGAAGGGAATGCTGTGACTTCCTTCCCAGGGTTCTTCAGTAGAAGGAAGTCACCGTATGTGCAGCTCCTAGCAGAAGGGCTAGCGCACGGGAGGGTTATGTTTCCTTCCTTGGTTTTCCACTCATAGTCCAGCCAAGTAAGTGTGTAAAGATAAAGGTTCTGTTTTCTCCCTCCTGTGGGGATTCATAACTCAGCAAGGACAGCACACTCAGATACAAGTAACCACGATGAAAGGCAAACCATAGTCAGTATACCATTGAAATGTAAGAGAACAGCAGGAAGAGATGAGTATTGTTTGGGCTTGGCTGGTTTATTTCACCCATCCACCCACTCATCCATCCATCTAGGACCCAGATTCCCTGTGCAGTATTCCTGCCAAGCGGTTTATCTCCTGTTATACTCCCTTCCCCCCCCCCCCACACACACTGACAGGATTTGTATTAGGAGCTCTGGCCTGTAGTATGGATAGGATAACTGTCCTATCTAGTCTGTCTTGGATAACTGCCCGTGAGATTACGTTTCTTACCTGGGCTGAGAACTGATCGAGCAAGGACAGCAACTGTTGGATCAGGTTGGATGGTACTCCTGTAGGAAGCAGCCTGAGCTGAAGTCAAAGAGCTTGGGGTCTGACACTATACAGTGTGGACTGGAAAACAGGTGCAGGTTTGGCACCCTCGGGCCGCAGAGGACAGGTCTCATCTCTCTTTGCTGTGGCTGATGGAGAACACTGGACTTTATGTTTCAAGTTTGCACTTCTCCGAGGACAGGTGTTTCTCCCCTTCCTTGTTACCCTCTGTGGATGTGCACCCATGCATGGTGGGCGCCACTGAACATTGAGAATATTCCAGCAGAGGTCTCAGCTGCATAACCCAGAGTGCGCAGGGTCACACCGTTTGTTTAGGAATTTAGTACAAATTCTTGGGCCAGATAAATTTCCCTGTCATCAAGCCAGATCTTTCTCCTCTCAATAAACAGTTGTATTCGGGTGTGAGTGTGTGTGTGTGTAAGTAAGTACATGTACATATGCTCTGGGCCTTGTGTGCTGAGCATATGTTGAGCTAAATCCCTAGAGCTCCCTCCCAGCCCTTTAAGGGGTCTTAGCTGAAGGATTGAATTTGAAATGAACGTGAACCCTGTCTGGCTTGATTCTTCCAAAGCTGGTATTTTCAGCTCTACTTCCGCTTCCTTATAGGGCAAAGGAAAGCTCTACATCTCTTTGGTTGTGATGTTTAGATCAAAAGATTAGTGATTCGGGTTAGTGGCAAAGGTGCTGGGTTTGAGATCAGAAGACCTGAGTTCACAGTCTGCCTCTGCCTCTGCCTCTTGGTAGTCTGGGATCCTGCACACATTTTCTCGTCTTCTTCAACTGCAAAATTCAGTATTTCTGTATGTATCCTATACGTATTTATATATGTTCTTGGTGTTCAATGTGGTCTGTGGGAACATCTGGGAGATTGTTAGAAATGCAGGTACATAGGCTACATCTGTAGTTTGTGTGCTCCTTGAAGTGTGTGTGTGTGTGTGTGTCCACCTGCCTTGGGATTACAGATGTTTGCACATCAGGCTTTTTATATGAGTCCTGGGGATTGGAACTGAAGTTACTGGACTTGCATGACACGTGATTTTTATTCATGAACTATCTTGCTTGCTTTTTTTTTTTTTCTTTTGAGACAGGGTCTTATTTTGTAGTATAGGCTGACCTCAAATTGGTGATTCTTCTGTCTTAGCCTTCCAAGTCCAAGTGCTGGGATCACTGACTTGTGCCACCGTATCTGAAAAGTTTGAGGGATTTCAAAACCAATTTGGATATCACCCATCATCTTGGGGGTCTCTGATGTTACCTTACTTGAGGCTGCTCTTTGTAGCTCAGCTGGCCTTGAGCTCCTCACAGATGCTGAGATTACAAGTCAAGGCATGTACCACCATGGCCTAATGACATTCCAAATCTTTCAGTGTGAACGCTTCATAGGTAGACATTTGTGTTTAATTTCAAGGGCTGTGTTTATTTTAAATGCTGACATCTGAACCTCACCTTATGTGTGTTAGCCAAATGCCCCACCAGTGAACTACACCCTTAGCCCTGTTTAGTTGTGTTTGAACTCCTGGCCTAGTGCCTCGGAGTGCTGCGATGATATGCACCTGGCCAATGGGTGATGAGGATCAAACTCAGGGCATTAAACTCAGTGTCTCACTTGCTAGGTAGTCCTCTGAGCCCAGTTTTATCAGCTCGTCGAGATAGGGTTTCACTAAATTGTCTAGGCTGACCTTAAAGTTGTGATCCTCCTGCCTCAGGCTCCCAAAGACCTGGGATCTACATCACCAGATTCTACTCAGGTGTTTATTAAAAAAAAGAAAAAAAAAAAGAAAGAAAGAAAGAAAAAAAGGCAGCCTGGAACTGGCTCCATTCCTGTACCTGATGAATAAGCTGTAGTCGAGAGGTTGCCAGATGCTGTCCGAGTTGGGACACAGCGCTCTTCTAGAAGCATCTCCAGAAGGACTTGGGATGCAGCAGCAGGAGCCTGAAGGGAGGGAGGAACCTTCTAGTTTATGTTATAGTGAACAGTTATTATGGAGACTGATGGAATTTTAGGCAGAAATGAACATTTAAGTTAACATTAATAGAATTAATAGAACATGAAGTGAACATTAATAGAATTTTATTATATGTGTAAAGGCTTATTCATATTTTATATGTATGGATGTTTTGCCTGCGTGCATATCTGTGTGCATGCGTACAGTGGAGGCGAGAAGAGGGTGTTAGATCCTCTAGAACTGGAGTATCAGATGGTTGTGAGCTGTTATATGGGTACTGGGAACTGAACCTAGGTCCTCTGCAACAAGTACAGTCAGCTACTGGGTCATCTCTCCAGCCCCATGAAAACTTTTTTAGAATGAAAAACATGGACGTTATGCTGTGCTTTTAAAAAGCTGTGTCTGATTCAGAAGGGATTCAGGGATGGATGATGTAAGAACAGATTGATGGTTGACTCTGGTTAGTAATGAAATAATTAACATTGGGAACTATTTTAAGGCATTGTTTGTCCTAATGATTAATTTGCTTCATTAATTCAGTTAGATCAATTAATAACAATTGTTTTGCTTCCTGTAAAAGAAGATAGGAACTAAGAACCCTAGGAAGAGAGTCTTTACTATCTGCATAAGCAAGAACTGTGGATTCTTTGTAATGTTAATAAAATCCAGTCGTGGTAAACAGGAAAATCAGACTTATCTCTGTATGGTCCTGTTGCTCTTCCCTGTTTAGGACCAGAGAGCAAGGGCTCTTTAGACAAGTCTGCCTGGAAGATATTTGCTTGACACTTCACCACTAAAGGGAGAAATTTGATCATCTTGGGTGTCCGGAATTCATAGGACTTGGAGACGACTGACTGACAAGGCTGACATTAGGATAAAAAAATGCTCTGTGTGTATGTGCGTGCATGTGCACGAGGGCCTACCTGCCTCCCTGCCTGCCTGCTGCTTGTTTGTGTGTGCCTCTAGAGGCCAGAAAAGGGAGTCATACCCTGGTGCAAGAGTTACAGGCAGTTGTGATCTGCCTGATATGAGTGCTGGGAACTGATCTTGCCTCCTCTGATAGAGCAGAAAGTGCTCTTAGCCACAGAGCACTCTCCAGTCCCAAGGCTGACATTTAAAAGCTAAATGATTGCGAATTTATTTTCTTTATTTCCTTTTTGTTTTTTCTTTCTTTTAAGACTGTCTCTCTACATAACCCTGGCTGTCCTGGAACTTACTTTGTAGACAAAGCTGGCCTCTGCCTTCCAAGTACTAGAATTCTTAATTCTTAAGTTTTTCTCAGGTGGACCCATTGCCTTTACTTCTCTGGAGCATTTTCTCCATTAGAATTTGCATAAAGATACGCATTGTTACGTTGCTTGACAAGTCTGGAGTTAGATGGTCTGGGAATGCTGCTCATAGTCTTCCATGGTGTTGTCTGGGGGGGGGGGGGGCTCTGATGTCAGTCTGCCTGCTGTTTAGCTTGTTGCTCTTAGGGAAAGCACCATACAATTTACAGATTTAATCACTGTTTTGGCCTTTCCACCATCCCCTGCACTGCATAGTGTCTCCCATTTCAGAGATGAGAAAGCTGAAGCTTGGATTTCATGAACTACTGGGGCTGACTCAGGCCTGCCTTGGACATTCTGAGGTGGACGGTATCGCTCTGGTATCTTTGATGTTCTCATAAGACTAGAGCTTCATCCCCTTGAACACTCATAAATTATCAGTATAACTGGGAATGAATTTTTTAGTCTATTCCCTTCACAGTGTGAGCACCTACAAGCAACGACAGGGTTTTGTGGCATCTGAAGCACTGTCATAGACATATGGGAAATCTTTTTTAGTATATGTGCTGCCGAAGCGAGCACGACATATGGGAAATAAAGCAGAAACCTAGGGTCTTGAACCCAGGGCTTGCACATGCTAGGCAAATGATGTATTGCTGGTTGTGATTTTTATTTTATCTATCTGACTGCCTAGCTATATCTGTTTATTGAGACAGGATCTCACTGCTATGGCTTGTAACTGCCATGTAGGCCAGGTAAGCCTTGAACTCACAGAGATCTGCTTGCCTCTGCCTCCTGAGTGCTGGGATTAAAGGTGCATACATTATGCTCAGCCTAGGTTGTGATTTTTAGCCTGATTATGCAGAAGACATTGCCTCAGGCAGTGCTCTTAATCACTGAGCCATCTCTCCAGCCCCAGCCAGGACCCTTTTTTAAAGTTGTTTGTCCGTTTCTAAATAAAAAATTTAAGTTAACAGCCAAGTGATAGTAGTTGTACTTTTAGTACCGATAGATACTAAGTAAATGCAGATACAAAATTTCCCAGCCACTATCTACTAAGCACCCCTTGGGCTGTATCTGACATGACAGTGGGGAGTGGTCAGGCAGAAGAGCTTTGTATTGGTTTGGTTTGGTTCAGTCACCAGTTAGTGTGTAGGCAGTGCTTGCAAGCACACCCAGAGCACTGGAGTGCTAACTGAACCAACCCTGTGGGCCCGTGGATTTATAGCAGGAGACAGAGCACAGCAGGCCTGAAACCATGAACTGTCTTCACACTTGAAATGGAAATCCTTATACTCTGGAAGTGCAGAGTCAACAGGCTCCCCAAGAGTCCTCAGTGCAGCTCTCTCAGCTGCTACACACTAGGCTGTTTGTGATGAAAGAGGAGGCGTTTGGCTGGAAACAGACTTCAAGTTTCTAGCATTAGTTGCTACATGGTGCATAAGTCTAAAGGGAGTTTGTAATAATGGGCCTTGAACTTGAGTATCTGTTTTTAGACCTGTTCATCTCAAAACAGCTTTTTTGACCAGAATATTATTCTTAGTTCAGAGGTAAGAAGCAGGGAGCCACAGGCCACACAAATCATCCCAGAAAAAGAGCCAGCCATTTCCAAAACTAGGAGCTGGGGCTCCTGGATGGCGTCCCAGGGTGAGCTGTTTGTTTCTGCTGGGTGATGATGGCAAAGAAAAGAGGCTGGTAGTTTAAAGTTCCACCCAATTCCACAAACATTTTTGAACACACTGTGAAACTGTCTGCATGAGACCATCTGGGACACAGTTGTTACTCTCTAGAAGCGTCCAGCTATCTCTCAAATAAGGCATACTGCCACTGGCACTCAGTCAGTATGGCAAGAGAAAGATTTCAAACTGGCAGAGTCAGACACTGCAGGGAGTATGTGTTTGTGGAGTGTTTCTGAGCTGGGTCATGGTAGATGACTGGGATGTAGAAGAAATGAAAGAGTAGGACCATTCCAGGCAGAGATTGTGGAAGCCAGAGTGCAGAGATTAGCATATGCCATGTGCTATGTAGAAGATGTCTGTGTGGGTCATGAGAGTTAGGGCCTGGAAAGGCAGGCTACCTTCTGCCCCAGAAAGCCCTAGGTGCTAAGTCAAAGAACTTGAATTGTGTTGTGTTGAGGTACATACTGAAGGACCTTGTATACCCAGACAGGGTGTGGGGACCAGCAGTTCTATCTGTGTGGCACTCTGAATGAAGGGCTTTTTATTCATCATTGTCTGTGAGGGTAGGGTGGGTCGTGGAGCTGCTTGCTTTCTTGTGAGGGAAGTCCCAGCCATCACCACTCTTTCTCTTGTTACTTTGTGGGTTTTCCTTGTGCCCAGCACATCCTGGGCAGCTGAACAGAGGCAGAATGGCATTCCCCCTCCCCCCACTCCGAAGCTATTTCAGGCGATATGCCAAAGTAAGCAGTCCAATCCTTGCTGCTTAAACTGCTTTGACCCACCCTCATTTAACCAGCAGTCTCATGGCTTCCTGGTAGTTACTGTGTGGTCACTTTCAGCTGCCTGGCTAGTTCATCCAGTTAGCCAGATGAACAATTATTTAATCCAAGGCTGGAGAAATCAGAGTTTTTGTTTGTTGATTGGTTGTGTGTGTGTGTGGTTTTTTGTTTGTTTGTTTGTTTGTTTTCAGGATAAGACTCTCTGTGTAGATCTGGCTGTCCTGGAACTCTAGATCAGGCTGTCCTTGAATTTACAGAGATCCACTTATGTGTGCAGAGATTAAAGGCACTGCTCAGTGAAATCACTTAGTTTTTAAGAACATTTGCTGTTTTTCAGCATAATCCAAACCCAGTTCCAAATACCCACTTCAGCAGCTCACAACTTCAGCTCCAGGGGACTATAATATCTCTGGCGCCTGCACCCATGTACAGGTACACACAAATAAATAAATAAGCCAGGTGTGCTCGTGCATGCCTTTCAGCACTTGGGAAACAGAGGAGCTGGGAGTTTGCGTCTACATAGCAAGTTCCAGAGCAGCCAGGGTACATGGAGAAACCCTGTCTCAATGAAGAATGACTAAATGAATGATTGAATGAACCTGGCATGGTGGCTGATGCCTTTAATTTCAGCAGAGAGGCAGAGGCAGATGTATCTCTGAGTTTGGATTGAGGCTAGCCTGGCCTGTAGAGTGAGTTCCAGGACAGCCAGGGCTATATGGAGAAACCTTGTCTCAAAGAAACAAACAAACACTTATATATCTTATTTTGCATATGTGTTTTTGCCTACATGTATGTATGTAACTGTGTGCACAGTGTGTCCTCCTGGGACTCTGGAAGCTAACAGAGGGTGTTGGATCCCCTGGAATTGGTGTTACAGGTGACTGTGGGTGCTAGGAACTGAATCTGGATCCTCTACAGGAGCAGCAAGTGCTCTTAACCATTAAGCCATCTTTTTGTAGGTGCTGTTGTTTTGTTTGAGACAGGGTTTCTCTGTGTAGCACTAGCTGGAACTCTCATTGTAGACCAGACTGACCTCAGACTTACGGAGATCTGCCTGTCTCTGCCTCCCTGGCTGGCAATTAAGCCATTTTTTTCAACCCTTTAAAAATTATTTATTTTTCTTGTATGTTTATTTTTGATCCAGAACAGAGATAGTTGTTTCTCTTGGATGACAATGACCTCTGTTTTTGAAACCATACATTTCCAATTCAGTCCAGACTTTTATCTCATTCCCAAAAAGTCTGAATTCCAGCCTCCTAGGTTTCTTGCTCCTGAGTACTCCCTGCGTTGCCCACAAGGGTCAGACTCTTGGAACCTCACGGCACTGTCACTCAGGTTCTGGTTCTAACACTGTATCTGTGGACAAGTGCCTTCTCACCTTTGGGCCTTTATTTCCTCACCAATAAAGGAAGAGAGGTTAAACGAGTGCTGCCACTCTCAGAGCCAGCAGGACCACATCACTGTAACCTCCAGAGAGCCAGGTATTGCTCCAAGTAGTTTGCCTTTGTAAAGAAATGAAGTAACTCGGCCTTCATTTTTTGGCTCGGTCAGTGCAGCCCTGCTCATTAGAAAGTGCAGGCAACACAGGCCATTTTGTGGAGCAGGTGCCGAGGCCTCTTCAGTTTCATTCCTAGTTCAGAGGCTGCCGCTGGATAATGGCTTTCGGCTGCTCCCCTGAGCCTGGAGCCAGGCAACAGCCCAGATTTCAGGAGGGCATTTCTCCTGGCTCCCAGGCTTTCTTTGGATCTGTAACAGGCTAGTCATTTGGTGAATCAAACACAGATTTCTTTTTGGTCTGAGCAGCCTCAGGTTTTACTGAACAGAAATCCACCAGTAACCAGCTAAGCACTAGGGATGCACCCTTGACAGGATTTTACTTCCTTGATGACCCACCTACTGGGTCATCAGGTGTAGAGGATTTGTCTCCTGGGTAAGGATAATGGAGAAAGGGACCAGGTCTTAAGGGTGGGCCTACCTTGAGTTTTGTTAGAAATGCACTCAGATGTAGGGTGGCGATTGAGGCACCATCTCTACTGGGGATGCTTGGGAGTGCCAGGAAGAGCCCCCAAGCTCTTCTCCAGAGGCCTCAGTGTTCAAGTAAGTCCTGGCCCACATGAGCAGCTAAGCCTCTTCGTATGGAAACACTTACCGTCCACTAACTTAGGCCCTTAGAACTTCAAGTCTCAAGGCATGCTGGTTCTAGTGGGTCTCTCCTTTTTACTAACTTACACAGTACATTCCTGTCTTCTAAGTGCTTTGGAAGCCTGAGAACACCAAGCTCATTTTGTCATACAGGAGGATATTCCCGGCCCAGAGAGGCTCGGTGACTTGTTAACAGTGACACAGCTCACTGCCGACAAAATAGGAATGAGCCCATGCTGCCTGTCTCCTTGTTCCGGGGAGTTCTCCTGCTTCCATGCTTTCTGACAGACAGACGTAGCACTGTGGCACAGCGTTCCCAACCCCGCCGGGAGGGTTTTCAAAATAAAGTTGCCCTGTAGAAAGCCAGCTGACAGAAGACATGGAACGAACAGTTGCTATTTGGAGGCTTGTTTTCTCTGGAGTTCTAAGTGGCTGTAGGTGGCTTGGCAGGATGGTACCACCTGGGTGGAGGATCACAAACCCAGGGGCTGCAGCTACATTTCTACTCTATGACAAGGCTGAGACGGCACTGGCTTTTCCTCTGTCCCAACTCCCTCCCATGCAAAGGATCAGACTAATTTTCCCTTTAACCCACTTAGGATTTGGGAGGATTTAGAGACCCAAGGAAAAGTTGGCTTAGCAGTATATGGTTTTTTTTCTTTTAATTAAAAAAAAATTATTTATTTTATGTGCATTGATGTTTTGTCTGCATGAGGGTCCCAAATCCCCTGGAACTGGAGTTACAAACAGTTGTGACCTATTGTGTGGGTGCTGATAATTGAATCTAGGTCCTCTAAAAGGGCAGCCTGTGCTCTTACCCATTGACCCATCTCCAGCCTCCCCCACCCCCAGTGTGTATGTGTGTGTTTTGTAATTGAAATGTAACTTACAGTAAAGCAGATGAGTCTGAAGAGTGTTGCTCAGTGAATTTTATCAACATATTCCTGTGTAAACTCCCTTCCCCCTTTCAGCTAACATCTCCACCGTTGGCAGTCTTGAGCTCATAGCCAGCCACTCAGGACTTGGGAGGAGACAGTGTTTATCGCAACAGGTGTTTCCCAGG
Organism: Meriones unguiculatus; assembly: GCF_030254825.1. Classification (NCBI taxonomy): domain Eukaryota; kingdom Metazoa; phylum Chordata; class Mammalia; order Rodentia; family Muridae; genus Meriones; species Meriones unguiculatus. Next base: position 124,274,570 of record NC_083352.1, on the reverse strand, counting down.
GTCCTGCAGTGCTAGATACTGTAGGGAGCTCAGAAGTGGTCAGCGGCTGGCTGTGGTCTTAACGTGTAGCCCATGAGGTGACTATAGTCCAAGGGAGAAATCCAGAGGGGCTGAGAGTCTCTATAGGAGGGTTACCTCTTGCTGGGAGAGGAGTAGTATAGGACTTTATGTAGACATGGGTGTCACCCCCCCGCCAAGTCCTTTCGTATCTGTAGATACTTCCACACTTCAGCCTCTTCCAGCTGGCTCTTTCTTACCCTTCAGTAAACAGTATTAGTTTTGTTTCACGTGCATAGGTATTCTGACTGCACGTACGTTTGTGCACCAAATGCACGCAGTGCCCATGGAGGCCAAGAGGGCTTTGCAGTCATTGCAGTCAGCGCTCATAACCACTCAGCCTCTGGCTGGTTCTTTACACTCTAGGGCTCTCCGCTTTCCCTTCCCCCTGGGAAGCAGGCGGGGACAACAAGCAGCCCCTCTTCTTTTGGCCCCAGGCCTCCAGAAGCCTACTTCTCTTCTCGCTTCAGACTGTAAGACCACACATCTAAGATAATTTTGGCTTGAATGTCACTGGTTTCTTTAGTTGGATGATTTAAAACATGGGGTTTTCTTTTTTTCATAAGTGAAAATAAACCCAAGAGCAACTTTTCTGATCCAATTTCTTGAAGTACAGTGAAGGTTTTAACTGCCGACAGGGTGTATGGCTCTGTGACCAATGGGAGTAAAGAAAGCCATGTCCAAACTAGGCTACCAGTGACCCACTTTTTCGAAGGTTAGGTTTCTGAGGTGGAGTCCCTGTGGAGAGGTGACATCCTGGAGCGTCTGTGTCCGAATGCCAAATTTGGAGGTCTTATCGTGGCCCATGTGTAGGTGGTAGATAGGGAAGAAGGGCGATGGCTCAGGCTGGCTGAATGTTGCTCAGGTTCTAATGAGTCCCGACTCTTAGAAATAAAAAGACCAGGGCTTACCTCAGGTTATCCCCTATCCCACTGTACAGAGAACTGAGACTTGTGGCCAGAGCCAGCTGTGGAGTCATGGACGAGGGTAGTGGACATCATGGCAGGTATACCTCCTCTACACCCCAAATTTGGAGCCAGGGGTAGGCAAGGGCTAAGGAGGTAGGGAAGGCAAGGAAGACACCGAGGCCCTCACTTATCTGAGGGGTGGCCCAGGAGCAGTGGGCATACCAAACCATGTGAGAGTAAAGGTGTGAATGGCTAGAGGATTTTCACGGCTCATCTTCTATTAGTCGCTCCGAGCCTTAACAAGCTACTGTGTGCCAGCCAGATAGCTTAGCAGAAAGTGACATTCTGGAGATTTAAAGTCCAAGATCACAGTGTTGGGTGATAGCTTTCTTCTTGTCTTGCCCCCCTCTCTGTCCTCATGGCCTTTCCTGATGATTGCCACACCTTGTGTGTGTGTGTGTGTTCATGTTTCCATATGTGGGCATGTGGGTGTAAAGGTCCACTGTTGACATTGGGTATCCTCATGGATCACCTTCCACCTTATTTTGAGGTAGGGTGTCTTTGCTGAAACTGGAAATCACCATTTTGGTCAATCCTGCTGGTCAGCTTACTCCAGGGAGTTCCTTTTTGTGCCTCCCTCTGGGATTACAAGTGTGTTGTCACCGTTCTCTGCGTTTTAAAATTGTTTCTGGGGATCTAAATCACATCTTCATGCTTTTGGCAAGTACTTTACCCACTGAGCCATCACCCTAGTACCTCTCTCCCTGTTTAAGTATCTTTGTTCTGCTCCTTTTAACAATTGTATTTATGTATGTATATACATAGCCATATGCTACATTGCATGTGTGGAGGTCAGAGGACAGCCGTGGGAATCAGTTCTGTCTCCTGTTGTATGTTTTGGGAATTGAACCTAGATCATTAATCTTTATTCACTGAACATCTCATGTTCTACCCCTTGTTTTTTGCAACAATGCTCAATTTATGTGGTCCAGGAACTAAACCCAGTACTTCATGTGTGCTAAACCAGCACTCTGACAGCTTGACTATACCGTTAGGTTCTTGTTTGTATTTTGAGACAAGCCTTGCCTAGCTAGCTAAGGCTGGCCTAGAACCTATGGTGATCCTCCTGTCTTTGTCTTCTCCGAGGTAATGGAGGAACAATGCAGAGTGCTCAGTCAGGAAGCCTACTTTCTGATACTTCCTCCTCTGCATTCCTTTCTGTACTGCTGGAGTATGATCTAGCACTGTTGTGACATATTCAGGGGAGCATAGATTAATTTGGAGTTTGTCCTCCAGTTTTGTTAGTAGCACATACATGACATGTCTTACCTGCTGTGTTTCTAGGACAGTCAGGTGGTGGGCTCATGACCACTGCGGTTGGTTTTAGTGCCAGAGATTGATCCCAGGGCTTTGTGCATGCCAATTAAGTACTTTCCAGCCTCAGGCTGGAAATGTAGCTAATGATGAACCCAAGCTTCTGGTCTTCCTGCCTCCACTTCCCAAGGGTCGGGATTATAAGCATGTGCCACCATGCTTGAGTTTTGCTGGGGATGGAAACCCAGAGCTTTGCAAAACGTTAGGCAGATACTCTATCAACCCAGCTGCAGCTCCCACCTCTGTCTCTTGTGTTTTAATTGTGGTAAAATCTTTTTGTTGTTGTTTGTTTTTGAGACAGGATTTCTCTGTGTAACCTTGGCTGTCCTGGAACTTACTCTGTAGACAGGCTGGCCTCAAAGGCGTCCTCTACCACTGCTCGGCTACTCCTGTGTTTACTCTTAAGTAAAACTCTTATGTTTGGTTCCTTCGTGCCATCAGGATGAGCTGTTTCACTAAACAGGATTTGATAGTGGAAGGGTTCTGGAGCCAGAGGAACTGAGCTGGAATTCAAGCTCACCACTTGCTACGTGCAGTTGTTTTGGTTTTCCGTTGAGAGGGGGCTCATTACTGCAAGCAGACTTGGAGCTTCCTGAGGACTGCCTTGAATCAGGAGAGTCTCCGACCTCCGCGTCCTGCGTACTGGGATTCTAAACGGACCCACTGCTCCTCTTGTTAAGGTGTTGGCGCGAGTTACTCAGCAGCTAAGGGGCTTGTCGACTCACGTGACTGTGGAAAGGGCAGGGCTGGACTCTCTCTCTGACAGTCACTTCCGTTCTCGTGACTTCCCCGTAAGACTAGTCATTGTCTAGTTGGCCCGTTTGGTTTACAGTTTTATACCTGGAAAGTCATCCTAGCTCTTTTTCTCCAGAGGCGTTAGAAAGCTCAAAGAGGAAACTGATTGGCTGCTGGGGTCACGTGTTCACGACTAGCCAATCACTATAAACCAGAGCGCGTCAACTCAGTGGCTAACTGGCCTGCCCCACCCTGTGATAGGGAAACTGAGTGTGCAGAGGGGTTCTCAGGGGTTCTCTCCTAGCTCAAGGAGGGCTTACAGGGAAGACAGGAGACCTGGGTTCTGCCCCTCGGCCCCCTCCTTCACTGGCTGCCTATTAGGATCTGCTGAGCCCTCTGCCCAGGGCTCGGACTTCCTACTCAGGAGTCTTTGAGCACTTGCTGTGTATCAGGGACCCTGAGGGAGGACAATGCCTGCCCTTCAGGGTACACATTCGAGTTAAGGTGCACGCAGAGTGAAAGGGAAGCATGTATTGGCTCCACGACTGAGGTTCTGTGCCCTATTTTTGTGTGGACCAAGCACAGGCTGTCCTCTCCCAAAAGAAAGTCTTTTTTTCCCCCCTGCTTCACCTGCCACCATTTGGACAGAGCAGTGTGTCTGTCTACCTGTGACTGCCTCAGAAAGGACGGGCTGCTTTGGTGTGTTGCTTCAATCTTCTAACAGGCTGACACCCCTCTTGCCCTTCCACATAGCCGGCCCCAGCCCCCATCTCTCTGTTGCCAGGGCATTCTCCTGCTTGCTGAGGCAGAAGGGGGCTTTTGTTGGCATGGGTTCAGCTGGAAGAGAAACAGTGCACCCCAGCCTGGGAACGGAAACCAAGCGCAGCCAGTTTCCCTCTGTCCCAGCCCAGGCTGGTCACCCAGGCTAAGGGCACACAGCCCAGGCTTCGGAGGGGAAGAGCGTCGTGCTTGCTTGCTTGCTTCCTTTTTCTTTTTTTGGTTTTGGTTTTTTTGAGACAGGTTTCTCTCTGAAGCCTTGGCTGTCCCAAAACTTGATCTGTAGACTAGGCTGGCCTTGGATTTGGAGATCCACTTTCTGCCTCGTGAGTGCTGGGATTAAAGGCGTGCACCACCAGGCCCAGCCACCGCACTCTTAAAAAACATTTTTTTAGGATATTATTTTATATCCTCTTACCAATAACTTGTTTTCTGTGAGGAATTGCATAATAATTATCTTTATTTTTCTTCTGGCTGCTTTAAAGAATTTCTGTTTGAGCGCTTTTATTTTGTTGTACTCTGGGATTAGAGAGAGAGAGAGTGTGTGTGTGTGTGTGCGCGCGCGCGTGTGTGCGCGTGTGCGCGCGCACACGTTTGTGTTCAGGGCTCTTTTTGCTTAGATCATTATTTTTTGAAGCTTTTCACCGAGTACAGGTTTGTTTCTTTTTTGGATAGTTTTTGCTGGTGTATATTGACACTCACATTTACCAGGCTCTCCTCTGCAGTATGACTCCTCAGGTAGTCCTATCTTAAAATCTCCTGTAATTTGATTAATACTCTCCTGTAATGTAACTAAAAGCCCTATAATTTAAACCGCTAGTAGCTCAGTCTGGTTAAAAAATACCTTTTGTCACTGAAATATTGTGAACCGAGAGCATAGTTAAACCTGCTTTTGTTTTTGTGGAGACAGGGTCTTGCTGTGTGACCCTGGCCACTGGCCAGGTATTTATGGTATAGCCCAGTCTTAGTAAACTTGAAGCAAATCTCCTCTCTCAGCCTCCCAAAGGCCAGGATTATAGATGTTCCTGCTTTGTAATAGTTAGAACGATCTTCATATCCTGGCTGGGGCTGTGGATTAGCTCAGTTGTCAGTGAGTGTAGGAAGTTCTGGGTTATTTCCTCAGAATTAGATAAACTGCATATAGTGGTTCTGCTTACAGTCCACTTGTAATCCGAGTGCACAGGAGGCAGGTACAGGAAGAGCAGAAGTTCAGGGTCATTCTTGGCTCCATGGTGAGTTTGAGGCTAGCCTGGGCTAAGACCCAAAGGCTGGAGAGATAGCTCAGCAATCAAGAACACTTTGGCGTAAGACCCAGGTTCAATTCTCAGCACCCATATGGCCACTCACACTTGTCTGTAACTCTGATTCTAGGGGATCTGATGCTCTCTCCTGAGCTTTGCATGCACATGGTGTGTACACACACACACTCTCTCTCTCTCTCTCTCTCTCTCATAAATACATAAAAATAAAGCAAACCAATTAAAAGTTTAAAAATAGCCAATCTCAAAGCAGAAGTCCCTTCTAATTCTGACATTTGCGCTCATGCTACGTTACTCCACCTTTTTTAGTGTTTTCTTTACATTATAGTCTTTATGCCTCCTTATTGTACCTGATCAGAAACTTCTGGTTGAATTTCAAATGTAAACTTTTCCTTGTTGGGTACTATATTTCTGTATTCCTGTAGATTTTTCCCCTTGGGAACTGTTTGTCCTTTTAAGATCTGTCAGATCTGGCTGGTCACGTGGTACAGATAAGTGATGCCAGGCCTCAGGAGTCTGAAGTGAAGGGTTTAAGTTGGAGGAAGACTAAGGGATCGGTGATGGGGCTTAGTGGACAGCACTGATCCAGCACATACATGCCCCTAACCACAAAAACAGCAACACAAATCCCCACTTCTTCCTGTCCAGACAGAACCCTGATGTAGCAGAGCCCTGGGAAGCATTAGCCACTCTAGGAGGTGACTGTTATATTGGCCTCTGAAGTCCTCCTTTGGTGGGTCCTTTCTTGTGTCTTGGCCATTCCTGATCACAGTATAGAACAGTCTCCTTTTACTACTGGTCTCTGCTGCCTCCCTCCAGGTCACAGGACGGCCAGCCTCACTGTCCGTTAGTAATAAACTTCTGAGCCCTGTGTTTTCAGAGTTGAAGGAATCCCAGTGGGAACTGACACGAAGAAAAGTGTGTGGGCAAGTGACAGTTTGGGAAGAAAGCTCTTCACAGGAGCTCTGGCCCTTCCAGAGCAAAAGTCATGTAGACCCTGAGTCTGGAGACCATTATGGGGTGAGAGCACTGAGGGTGCTAACAGGCAGATAAGATACAGCCTTGGTGGGCATCCGCTGCCTCCAGGCTTTCACACGTACAGAGAAGTGGATTCTGCCTGTGGGATGCCTAGGAGATGAAGACCTGGCACTAGGGGAGGGTGCCTTCCTTTTCTTGGCACTTGCAAAGCTGCCCCTGGATGGCCTGGTTCAGGGTCACTAACCTATGTGAAGGATGTTAACATGGTGGGTTTTTATCATATGTTGGTATTTTAAATTCTACTGGGAATTTATTTTTTGTCCAGTCAGAGAATTTTACTGCCTGCTTTCTTGGATTGCCAGCTGGTAGTTTCTGGGCAGACTGAGCCTCCCCTGGTGCCTTGGTGCCAGACCACTAGCTTTCAGAGGCTCAGGCACAGAAGGCAAAGTGATGCCTCAAGCAGAAGCAGGCCAGCTGCCTGCTGCTTTCCACAGCAAAGGAGCGGTCTTTGTAGACATGCAGCCTGCTTTTGATCCTCTGCCTGCTACTTTTTTTTTCTTTTATATTACATTGATTTGTGTGTGAGTGTGAGTGTGTGTGTGTGTGTGTGTGTGTGTGTGTGTACTAACATGCCACAGTAGAGGTCAAGGGCAGCTTGTAGAAATTGGTCCTTCTTTTACTGTGGTGGTCTCAGTGAACTCCAGTCATCAAGCTTGGTAGCAAGATGACCTGTTGAGTCATCTCACCAGTCCCTCTTCTTCCCATTTTTGAGACAAAGTGTCATGTGTTCCAGGTAGCCAAGGATGACCTTGATCTTCCGATCTTCCCAACTCTACCTCAGTGCTGGGGGTCTAGGCTTACACCACCACACCTGGTTTCTGTGCTTCTGGGGATAGAACCCCAGCATGGTGTACACTAGGCTCTGAGCTGTATCCCTGACTGTGTGTGGCTTGGACAGGTGATGAACTCATGCCCCAATATCCTACTCTGTTAGGTAAGATAATAATAATACCTACCTGTGGGGTTGATGGCAGAATGGTAGATGACCTCTAACCCCCCCTCCAAAAAAAAGGGCCAGTAAACATGTGAAGTGCCAATTATGACTCCTGTCATGCTGGAAAGTAAGCTGGGCTAGGCAAGGAAAGAGGCAGGGGAAAGAAGCGAGCAGAATGAGTGAGCAGCCCATTCATCCGGAATTCTTGTGGAGATCTAGCTTCCTCCCGCTCTCACTTTGCATCCGACAAAACACATAAAGAGAGGTCTGATAACTGGCCATGAGCTCCAAAGATCCACCTGCCTTTACCGCCCCACACTGGGCACAGGTGTACCCACCTGGCCTTTTCCATGCTTGCTGGGGTCAAAGCCCAGGTCCTCGTGCTTATGCGGAAAGCACTTGTTTTCCGCAAGATGTGGGGTTTCTTTGTTTTTTGTTTTTCAAGACAGGTTTCTCTGTGTAGCCCTGGCTGTCCTAGAACTCACAATGTAGACCAGGCTGCCCCTGAACTCACAGAGACCTGCCTGCCTCTGCTTCCCGAGTGCTGGGATTAAAGGTGTGCACCATTGCTGTTCAGGCCCAAGCTGTGTTTTGCTAATGTTGACATGTATACTCTGTGTGTGCACACTTACGGACTTTTCTGAGCACTTATTGCGTGTCAGGCTCCGTGCTCAGCGTGTCACATACACACCTCATTCTGACCAGCACAGTAACCTTGTAAAATTGGTGCGGTCACTGTGAAGTTTAGTGAGGTTAAGAAATTGGCTAGGGCAATAATGGTGGAGCTGGACTGAGGCTGACCACCTCCCTAAACCACCGATAACATGCTGTACCCAGCAGATCCTAAGTGTGCTGGACCATGCCGGTGTCTCAGCCAGTTTTACACAAGACACACTGTGTGCTTTTTCAGTGCCTCTGGGTGGTTCAGCATTCTGTGAAGTTAATTGTGGGGCTTGTTTCTTTCTTCTTTGTCTGCGTTAAACAGATAACAGGCTTTTTTCTCTAGAATCTTCCTTTACAGAGAGCACTGTACTGCCTGTGTGTGCTCCCAGTGTGTCTGCTGATGGAGTCAGCAGGGCTTTGGACTCCCATTTCCTGGTCATACACAAGTACTTATTTTACCATCTCTAAATGGAGTGCATTAGCTCCTGGCCACGGAGAGCAAATTAGGGGAGCAGGGAGATACATCACGAGAATGAGGCTGCTTGGAAAAATGTCTGTGCTTCTGGCCTGAACTCCCCAGCTGTGTGGGAATAAATGCAGTGATGTTGAGATATCATTCCAAAGCTATTGCAGAATGAGGCCGGCTGGTCTACATGTGAGCCTGAAACAAAGCGTCCGGACTGGGCTTTAAAAGTGCATTTTGGCTTCTGAAAACTTAAAAAAAAATGTTATTATATTTATTTGAGAGCTCTCTCTCTCTCTCTCTCTCTCTCTCTCTCTCTCTCTCTCTCTCTGTGTGTGTGTGTGTGTGTGTGTGTGTGTGTGTGTGTACTTGTAGGAAATGTTATCTCTCCTTTCACTGTGTGGATCCTGGTCATCCGACTCAGATCATCAGGCTTGCTGGCAAGTACCCTTACCTGCTGATCCAGCTCACTCTCACTGGACGTGGTGTCTGAGAAGTTTTGTGTTCACTTTACAGCCCAAGTTGGTTCTGCTATTATCACACAGAGTAGGAAAATGAGAACTATACCCTGACCTGGCCATCTGGTGCATTAGGCAAAATCAGCAGCATCTGCTCAGAGAAAATATCCTTGACCTGTGTCAGCTGACGTCTCTTTGCCTTTTTTTTTTTTTTTTCTGTTTTGTTTTCTTAAGACAGGGCGTATTCTGTTGCCCAGGCTGTCCTGGGATTACAGATGTAAGCCACCGTGCCTGGCCACTCTTTCTTCTAACTAAGCATTTAGGAGAGCAAACCGTATCATTTTTTTAGTTTTTCCATGGGTTAGCACAAACTTTTTTGGGGGAGGGGACCCTTGAGACTGGGTTTTTCTTTGTAGCCTTGGCTGTCCTGCACTTGCTTTGTAGACCAGGCTGACCTAGAACTCATGGAGATCCACTTGCCTCTGCCTCCCCAAGCGCTGGGAATAAAGGTATGTGCCACCATGGCTCAGCACAGATCTTACACAAGATTTGCAAAGGGCAGAGCTTAGGTTGAGAGGAGCTCAGTTTCCAGCACTCACAATGGGCGGCTCCCACCACCTTAACCTGCGCTGCAGGGGATCTAGCACCCTCTTCCAGCTGATAACTGCTCCTGCACAAGGGCTGGCTTCTTTGACTTTGGGTCTTTTCTTGCTCTTCTACATAGGACAGATGAGCCCCTGTCCTGCTTTCCCCAAAATGATCAGTGTCGTGGTACCTAGTTGTGGTTTCCTAGCTCAGGGTTCTCCAAAAATCTTCATTCACAGCAGAATGAGGGAAGAACCCTTGAAAGATGGCCAGAGCCCCTCATCTGCCTTTGGCTCACCGCCTGCTGAAGTCCTGCGGTGCACATCCAAGCCACTTAGGGTTCTTCTTAGTCTAACACTGGAGGCCCAGGCTTGCAGTTTTGGGGGAATATCTTCTGTAGTTTGCTGGTGTTTCCTGTGTGGTTTATTCTGATTGGGAAGGCAGTGCACACACCCTTCACCCCCACCCCATCCTTCCTTCTGCTGGGTGCCTTCAGTTGTAGATCATGGCTTTTGGAAAGACTGCAAACACTGCCATCCACTTAGGAGAGAGCTGGTTCCTCCTTTTCCATAGGGAGTGTGTAGGCAGCTTTATTCACATCTGGTAAGAATCTGTGGCTGTTTCCACCTGTCCTGAATGTGGGCCAGATCACAGCAGGCAGACCTCTCTTCTTGAAGCAGAATCTCGTTGACCTTGCCTAGAAGAAAGGAAATCTTGTGGCGCTATGCTGAACGGACACTCCTCGGTTGTCACTGCCAGATGCTTTGTAGAAGGGGTTTCTGGTCCTGGGTGAATGTCCCCACCAGCCGCTCTGCTTCTTAGGGTGTATCTGCATACTGTCTTTTAAATAGCTGTTAGGAGGGTCTAATGAAGCAACTGTCTGGAGACCAATGTTTATTTCAACATGGTTGCAGTTGCTTTTGCTTCAGTTTTCAGAGCCAATAAAGCTGGTTATTAGGCACTGTAATTGCTGCTGTAATTACTCTCTTGGAACTAGCAAAGGCATAATTAAATATGGAGATTTCACAGACTTTTTTTTCCTCATCTAAAAGCAACCTCTTAAACTTCTGTTAGGGTTAAATTTGGGCTATTAAAGCCAGTGTGTTTACAAAGACACCAAGTCTGTGGCAGAAGATGAATTTCTTTGGATGCCTCCTCTTTGAAGATTAGCTTCCAAGTTGTTTCTTTAATCCAACCATCCAGAATTTGGGAGGGTTGGCAACTCATGAGCCAGTTTGCATTTATTTATGTAAACACCCGGTTTTGGTTCTCTGAACTTTTGCTACTTAGGAAAGCAAGTCTGGTTGGAAATCTGGTTAGAGTTGGGTATGTTGGCTCATACATTGATCCTAGCACTGGGGAGACTGAGGCAGGGCGATTGCTGTGAGTTCAGGGCCAGCCTGGACTCTACAGTGAATTCTGAGCCAACCTGAACCATAGTATAAGAACTTGTCTCAAACTCCCCACCCCAAATAGATATCCAGGCGAGATGAGGGCGTTTGGAATGAGGGCAGTTCTGCTTGGACAGTGTTCAGAAAGAAATGTGTCATTTGGTCCATGGAGCTCCAGGTTTCCCTAGGTTACTGTCCACACAGCTCCACACACTCCTAAGGTGCAGGAGTGAATTGTTGTGCTGTTGTGTTCACACATGGATGGCTAAAGGGACTCTTCCAGGATAACTTCTCAATGCTGTGGTTGTTGAAAGTGGCAGTTCCAGCCAGGTGCTACGGTTCCCAGGATTACACTTATGGAGGAAATCCATCTCTTGCCTCTGCAGGACCCTGAGGGTAGAGGCTGTAGTGTGGGCAGAGAGAGCTATGGAAAGTTTTTAAGGAGATTGGATTTATTCTCCTTGGACACTTCTTGCTGGGAGACTGCTCCAAGACAAGAGCCTGCTATTTTTATTAGTGGGAGGATGAACAGAACGCACACATTGGCTTTGGACTCCACACTGTATAAATCCCTCCCTGGGAATTACTGCCTGAAAATCCTGGGTTGAGCAGCAGAACTGCTCTGAACCTCAGTTTCCTCATCTGCTGAAACTTTGCAAGGTCACTGTTCTGAGGTTACACAACCTGCATGTGAGAATGTTCAGCAAGGTGCTGGGCAGCCTTTTACTCTTTCCTGCCTGGATTTAAGTATAAACAGACTCAGTGGCTTTTCAAGCTTTAATGTGGGGCAGTGCATTGCTCTTCCGGTTTCTTTCAGGTTCTCCCATTCTAGCGTTTCTCACCTTCCTAATGCTGCCCCCCACTGATGCAGTTCCTCGTTGTGGACCCCACCCATAAAATTATTTCATTGTCACTTCATAATTACAATTGTGCTACTGTTGTGACTGCTAATGTAAATATCTGACATACAGGATATCTGATATACTACCCCCAAAGGGGTTGAGACCCACAGGTTGAGAACCACAGTTTATTCTGCTGGCTGGGGGTGTTGGCTCTTTTGCACTGCTAGGGGTTGAGCCCAGGACCTCATGCTTGCTCTGCCTTTGGACTATGTCCTCAGTTTTAACCAATTTAAACGTTCTCTTTCAAAGACTTAATTATACCGGGAATGATTGCATCCACCTTCAATCCCAGCACTCAAGAGGTAGAGATAGGTGGATCTTTGAATTGGAGTTCAGCCTGGTGTACAGAGTGAGTTCCAGGACAGCCAGGGCTACACAGAGAAAACCTGTCTTGAAAAACCAAAAGACTTAATTATATTGAGGCCAAACTATTGTTCTTGGCAAGTGGTTCTTAGGGCAGACACCTAGACTAACAGTCAGGTGTCCTAGACATTGTGATGAAGTGCTGTTACCTACAAAGTGGAGAAGTGCACAGTTGAGTTACAAAAAAAGTAATCTTACAGTGTTTTAAGTACCTTTACAGTTCTCTGTTGGGTGGTCTTAGCTCTCCTGTGAAGTATGTGTCCTGTGGGCCGTAGGGTACATACCTGGAAGTGGAAGGGATGTGTTAGCCTATGTGACATACACTTCTGCAGAGCAGGTGATTGTGACTGCAGCCTGTGGTGATGGCACTGAATGAGGGAGCATGCGTGCTAGAGCGCAGGTATGCGCAGCTTTCCTGGCTCAGTGCAGCCCAGGCCAGCTGTTCCTCCTGCCTGAGCCTGCTGGCTGCCTTTCTGAGAGTGTAAGGGCAAGGAGTCTGGGTGTGAGAGGCAAGGTGTAGTTTGGTCGTAGCTTTGCTACAGATTCCACAGCATAATCGAATTGCTAGTCTTGACTGGACCTCAGACAAAATGATCTGTTTCTGCACAGCTGAGAGAGCAGATACCCTTGATCTGACCAAATGGTCAAACTCCAGATTTATCCTTGGCAGGGCCCCCATCTTCAGTTGTGTTGATGTGCTTTCTGTTACAGACAGTGTTGCACTACCCAGCTCTAGGCATGGGGCTTTCTGGACAGGGAGCCAGGAAGCTCTTTATGCTGTGCGCTGTCGCCATCTTACTCTCAGCATAAAGATTGACAGGATCGTTGCTTGGTGTGACAGCATTGTAACCCAAACTGATCTAGTTTTTGCTACAGTCATTTGTTACTTTTGTCATTTAGGTTAGTGTGAACTGGTACTGTATTGGTGCTTTATAATAATATAATATAATGCGCCGACAGGGTACTTGGTTGTAATATCTGCCTTACTAATGTGCTGGGCCACTCTACCTGTTGGCGCATTTACTTCTCACAGTGAACCTAGCAGGGAATCTAATCTGCTCACCCATGTCTTTGAGCTGCAGTTTGACTCCAGAATGTGTTCTTACTCTGAGGGCCTATCCATACTTTGATTTTTGCAGCAGATGTGGTTGCCAGAGAATTTAAACTTGTGTTTGCATGATTCTGTTCTTCCCTTCTGCATCGTGAGGTTGTGAACTCTGTTTTCTTAGCGAATTTAATGTGCTCCTAGGTAGAAGCTGTTGTTAGCCTCTTATAGAGGAGGCAACAGCCGGGTGCCTGCAGTACGCTTGGGAGGGCGGCGCAGCGTCCTCCCTGACCTCATGCCATGCCAGGCACTCTCAAGTCTGCTTTCTTCCCTCCAGCGGCCCTGCAGGCCCTGAAGCGCAAGAAGAGGTATGAGAAGCAGCTGGCACAGATTGATGGTACCCTGTCAACCATTGAGTTCCAGCGGGAGGCCCTGGAGAATGCCAACACCAACACGGAGGTGCTCAAGAACATGGGTTATGCTGCCAAGGCCATGAAGGCTGCCCACGACAACATGTATGTGCCATGGCTGGGGAGGGGCCGTCAGGAGGGAGGATGGTGCTCAGCACGTGGCCTGGCTGAGCTTGGCTCCCTCTTTGGAGCTTGAGTGGATTGTGTGTGCCCCGTAATCCACACAGTTCAGGGGCGGAAAGAGAAGTTGTTTGTTGTTTCGCCTGGGTCTAGGTTATTGTGACAGGCCTAGTTTCGAGTTGGGAACTTAGAACATGCCTCTGTTCATCAGACTGGAGAAGCCTGTGTCCCAGAGAGGGGAGCCACTGAGTTGCTTTGTGGACGGGACTGGGCCCTGGCCTGTGCACTTCTTCTCAGGGCTTTGACTCTGTTCTTACTGTTCACTTTGAGAGCCATGATTTCCTCTCCCTACCCTTGGGCTATGGTTGCCAGTGCACCCAGCATTCCTTCCTTGCCTGTGGGCTGTTGCCTCTAGTGTCAGTGGCTTGAGAACTAGATGCCCAGTCTGGTTCCAGTTGTGAAGGGTGAAAACACACTGCACTTACTTTACTTCTTTGATACTTGATCCTGCACAGGGTGGTGCTTGGAACACTTGCTGCCTTGGCTGCTCAGCCCGTGCTCCAGCACAGGGGTCTGCAGAGTGTTATAGAGTGGTCATGCCCTTCAAATACATACTGGAGCCTGGAGCTGGTCTGCTCCAGAGCAGAGCTGATTGTCTGCTAACAGTCTCCATAGGCCACATGACAGTAGTTATTAGTCAGCTGGGAAACTTGGTGCTCTTTGCTCTAAAACCAGGAGGTGTAGGAGCATTGCCCTCACATAAGTGAGGTATAAGTGCTGCTCAGGCCAAGGCTTCATCCCTTGACTTGTGTTTCCTCAGACATTTAGCACAAAGGATAGTAAGTAGTGTGTATGTTTTGAAGTATACAGACCATCCTGAATAACTGTGTGGTATGTAAAGACATGTATGTAAAGCCACACACACTTGCCTTGCCTTTGGGACTAATAGAGTTGCCACAGGTGTTTGAGTGGGGAAAAGGGCCTTTCATGTGACTCACCTATGCTTTTTTTCCTTCCTGTCCAGAGTTGCTTTGGTGCAGGAGTTAAAGTCCTGTAGTCTCACCTGATGTGTTTACAAATGGTCATGGTGGGGTGGTGGTGGGGTAGTCCTTGACTCTGCCTGGCTTCAAAGTCTGAGTTCCTTGGGTGTGGACTGAGTAAAGGCCAAGGACACTTTCATCTGCTTGATGCTGAGATTCTTAATTCACATCTATTTTGAGTGTGTGTGCCCACACACCTGTGTGGATGTGGGGTCAGAGTGCAATGTTGTGGGGTCAGTTCTTTCCTTCCACCTTTATTTGCGATTTGGGGTGAGAACTCTGGTCACCAGGCTTGCACAGCGAGCACATAACTGGCTGAGCTGTCTGCCAGCTCAGGACTCCCAGTTTTAAAGGGAAGGGGAAGGCAATAATAAAAGAGCTTCTACTGTGTGCTGAGAAGCAGGTGGTATGCATTGTGGTTCTGCTCCCGGTTCAGACGGTCCTCGCTAATGTGATAACCTGTTTGTTTCATTTCAAGGGACATTGATAAAGTGGACGAGCTAATGCAGGACATTGCTGACCAGCAAGAACTTGCAGAGGAGATTTCCACAGCTATCTCCAAACCTGTAGGCTTTGGAGAAGAGTTTGACGAGGTGAGTGGCTCCATGAAGATCGCCTGAGTCTCTCAGGTGAGACTTCAGGCTTGGCCAGCAACAGGGCGTGGTGTGCACCTCCTTGGATTCTGGGTGGATTTATTTATTCACACATTCACTCATCTGTCTATCTATTTGGTTGTGTTTCTGTTTTGTTTTGTTTTGAGGTAAGGTTTCTGTGTGTACTCCTGGCTGTTCTGGAACTCACTCTGTAGTCCAGGTTGGCCTTGAACTCACAGATATCCAACTGCCTCTGCCTTCTGAATGCTGGGACTAAAGGTGTGTGCCACTACTGTTTGGCTGGATTTTAAAAAATAAACAAAACTTTTTTTAAATGTATTTTATGCTTGGCATAGTGACACATGCATTTAATCTCACCATTCGTGAGACAGAAGCCAGCCTGGTCTACAAAGAGAGTTTTAGGACATCCAGAGTGACAGTGAGGTCCTGACTCAAAAAAAAAAAAAAAAAAAAAAAAAAAAAAGAGAAGGAAAAAGAGAGAGAAGAAAGAAAGAAAACAGGTAATTTATTTTATGTTTATGGATATTTTACCTCATGTGTATCTGCACCACTTGCATGCCCAGTTCCCTGGAGGCCAGAGGAGGGTGTGAGCAGCCACTTGGTGGCCATCAGCTATCTGTAACCCCAGTCCAAGGGCATCTAAGCATTCTGTTGGGGGCACTGCAGACACGTGCACAGACAAATGCAGGCAGAGCACCTATACATTAAAAACTAAATCTCAAAAACACAAAACGGAATGGCGCCAGGCTGACAGTCCAGGCTTGATATTTAGCAGCTCAGGAGCCTGGGCAGGAGAGCAGCAAGCCTGGACCACAGAGGACGTGTAAGGCTGGCCTGGGCAGCTTAGCCAGAACCTGTCTCAAAATTTTAAAAAGGCGAAAAAGAGCCTGGCACAGAGCTCCGTGCTGGAGCACTTGCCTAGCATTTGTGTGGGCCAGGTCTAGTTCCCAGTATTTCTCCTACAAAGGGATTAAAGAAAAGATACAATCCCTCCTCTCACAAAGCTCATGATAGGACCCCAGACGCATGCATATGCTGGGGCTCTTCTCGGAAGGTTCACGGGAGGCGTAGCAACTGGGAGAGTCTGACCACACTTCCTTTTGCAGGATGAACTCATGGCTGAATTGGAGGAACTTGAACAAGAGGAGCTAGACAAGAATTTGCTGGAGATCAGTGGGCCCGAAACAGTCCCTCTACCAAATGTCCCCTCTGTAGCCCTACCTTCCAAGCCCAGTGAGTATGCCCACAGTCAGGACACATCCTGGTGCCATGAGAAGGGGTTGGTCTGGTCGCATGGTCAGTTGGCTTCTGTATGGGTTCTGAGCTGAAGCGCATGTGCTGTGGTGACCACAGGCAACGTCATCTGCCCTTCCCTAGTCTCCTCTAGAACAGGGTTTCCTAGGTTCAGCAGAGCTGGCATGGACAGGTCACTCCAGGGGACAGTGGGGCCTGTCGTGTAGCGTCGCCTCTGACTTGCCACCAGATGCCAGTAGCAGCCACTGCCACACAGCTGTCAAGTACAATGTCTCCAATCATTGCTGCATGCCCCATCTGAGGTTGGGGGTGGGAATTAAGAGGTTCTGCTCTAGAATGATTTTTCTTATCCCCAAATAAGGGAAAGTTCTGGGCACAGTGCAGAGGTGTGAGAACTTAAGCCTTGCCCCATTCTGCACCTTGTGCTGTGTGCTGTCCGGGAAGAACACAGCTCTGGAGACCTGCTTCTGTAACACCCTCATTTCCTTGGCTGCATTGTCTTCCTCTTCCCCAGTGTTCCTTGGTCACACAAGTGCTCCACACAGAGCTCTTAGAAAGTCAAAACCAATCAGGAGTGGAGACAAGGGCCTGCCAGCAAGGCAGAAACAGGGTGTGTCCCTCTCCTGCCTTGGGAAAGAGGAAGGGCCTCTGACTCTTGACTCTTCAGCAGCTGTCAGGGGTAGTCAGCAGCTCCGAGTGGAAGTGGCTTGGCAAGAATGGCATGTCTTGGGAGGGAAGCTCTTGCCTTCCCCTAACCCTGGGTGCTTTAGGACTGAGTCCCCCAGTGTGAAGCAGCCCCTCCTGACGTGGCGGCCCCTGCTGGGGGCTGAAGGACGTCGCTGTGGAGGGTGTGCCCGATTTCCTGAATTTGGGTGACAGCTGATAGGTCCGAGGAGCAGCGTGCTGCAGGCCTCAGCTGGCTGCAGGACAGGGCTGTGTGTGTCCACCGTAGACCCTGGCCCCAGCTCGCAGCCAGCCTTCAGAAATCACCTTTTCTATCTCCACAGCCAAGAAGAAGGAAGAGGAGGACGACGACATGAAGGAACTGGAGAACTGGGCCGGATCCATTTAACTGGTGCAGCGTAGGCTGGGCCCACACGGACTCTGGTGGCGCGTGCGCAGGGCAGGCATGTGCGTGCGCAGGGCTGGCAGGACGCGCGGTGCAGGCAGCCTCCATCGCTCCACTCTCACCCAAAGCAGTAGGCCGCATCACTGCTCACTCTTGCGTAGCATGGTCTGTGCCCAGGGGCGGGCGGGGGGAGGGGTGGGCGGGTGGGAGGTGCCTGCTGTTTATAATGTTGAATTTCTGTAAAATAAACTGTATTTGCAAATCCAACATTGAGCTTCTGGACTACGCTAACTCCACTGCTGAATCCTCCGTGGAAAGGGTCAGCCGTTTGAAGTTGAGATGATCTGGAAATGTAGCCCGTGTCCTTTAAGTCAGCTGACTTGTCGCACATCTTTCTGTAAGACGTGTATGGTACTGGCAGAAAAGTCGTTTTTTAAAAGCCATAGATAGGCTTTTCCTCTTCCTTAGCTGTAGTAACACATCTGGTTTTGGTTTCCTCAAGAGCTGTGTTTCTGTCTGTCACCTGTGTACTGGCCCCGTGTTTACCACCCTGGCCCTTGTCACTCCTGCTCCCCTGGTCTTTTGGAGTTGTGACACGGATCTGAAATGGATGTGTTCTCTTGCGAGCAAATAAGATTGTTAGAATTAAATTCCAGCTATCCAGTTTTCTAACATAGCTCTAAGGTCCTCATTGCTGTTTGTGATAATTGATAGAGAACTCATTGGAAACATGTGCATACATTTATATTCAGATGAAATTATGGTTTGCACTGTCTATTAAATATCTCGATTTAATTTTCATACTCGCTGTTGTGTTCAGTCAATCTCTTACTTCCCTCGAGAGCCAACCCTTTCCAGCCTAGCATTGGTCTAGAGGGTCATGTGGGTAAGCATGAAGGGCTCGGGAAAAGCAGATTCCTCATTCCTAGAAACCTCGAGATTCTGCAGGCTGTAGAGCTGAGGCCTCACTTAGCCTGGGAACGTCTAGGTCCACTTTCAGAGAGCTGGTTCCCCAGAATCTTCCCTCCTCGCCCACCAGCACCCAGGGCAGTGCCTATGGGATCCTCTGCCTAGTGAAACCATGGTGCTACCATGAGACACGGCCCAGCCGGGTGGGGCAGGCCCATAGCAGGGAAGTGGACTGGGTAGCGGCTGAGGCTTGAGAGCACAAATGTTCTTTTTGGGTCTGCCAAGTCCTGTGTGTCTTTGGCCCAGCCCTCCCACTCTGCATCATCATCATCATCATCACCATTGTACCCTCTTGAGGAACTGATGGATGTTTTAGACCCTCTCTTCAGCCAAGTAGATCTCCGCACAGTCTCCCTCCTGTAGGTCAAGTCTCAGGATTGAGAAGTCACCCCCATCCCCCTAGCTTCTCATCCTCCTAAGATTAAAGCCAATCTGAGTTCACAGTGGGATATTGTCATGCGCAGTTTACCCGAACAAGCTCTCTCTGCTCCTGTCTTAGTCACTGTTCTGTTTGCTGTGAAAGGTCCTGAGCTCAATTCCCAGCAACCACATGGTGGCTCACAACCATCTCCTGGTGCCCTCTTCTAGCAGGTGGGTATACACACAGGCAGAACACTGTATACATAATCAATAAAATCTTCAACAAAAACATTTGATTGGGAGCTTGCTTACAGTTGCAGGGTGAGTCACGACCATCATGGCGGCAGGCATGACGCTGGAGCAGTAGCTGAGAGCTTACATCTTATCCATAAGTCAGACAGAGAGAGACTGGGCCTGCCATGGCCTTTTGAAACCTCAGAGCCTGCTCCCAGTGGCACACCTCCTCCAACAAGGCTGTATCTCCTAATCTTTCCTCAGACAGTTCCACCAACTGGGGACCAAGCCTTCAAAGGTGGGGAACCATTCTCAGCCAGACCCCACAGCTCCCTCGGTCAACTGTGCTTTGCTTGTGAGAAGCAGCTGGGGCTCTCCTTACCGCTCATGGCTGCCGCACTCAGAACTGGGACCTGATGCCTGGGTTGACATTTCCTGGCCTGGCTAATGTCTCAAATTCTGTATACCTCATGAGGAATTTAGCGGTAGCCCTTGGCAGGCTCCCTCTGCCAACAGTTCCGTGGCTCCCAGGCACCCTTTGGTGTGGGGAAGCCGGAGTGGCTCTTCTTGATCTTACCTTGGACTTCTCTCCTGCAGTCTGAGTGAGTGGAGTTTCCAGATTCTCCTCAGCTCTGTGAGGGCACAGACACGAATCTGTGTCTGGGTCCCTCCAAGGAATAGTTGTTTATTTCTTCGAGACATAGGCCTTGTGCCTGGGTCTGTGCGGCCACAGTGCTCACCAGGGTCCAAACCCATTTTGTCCTCAGGAAGTTCTCAGACCTGGAGAGAGATTATCATGACGGGTACTTGGGGTACAAGCAACGGAAGACAGCCGGCACACAGAAATGACACTAAATTTACTCAAGTGTTTTTTGAGCACCTGCCCTAGAGGTGTTTGCAGGCTGAGCTCAGGACAGGAGCCCCAGTGGAGGGGTTCTGGATCTGAATCGGTGGCTTGGGAGAGTTCTCAAGAACAAAGCTCTCACCAGTGTGGCGGTGCATAGTTAATTCCAGTAGCAAGGGCTGGAACCAGAAGGACCAGGAGTTCAAGGCTAGCCTGTTGTTTGTAATAGTGAGACTCTCAAAATTACAGCCAAAAACAGCCAGGCATGGCACTCAGCTTTAATCCTAGCGCTCATGAGGAGGCTCTCTGAGTTCAAGGCCGGCCTGATCTAAATAGGTAGTTCCATGAAAGCAAGGGAGACCCTGTCTAAAAGTAAAACAAAAAATGCTTTGCCTCTGGCACATGGGCTTAGATTGCTACCTCTGCTCCGTGAGATGCCCTGGGTCACCCTCCACTCCCAGAGCAAACAATGGGAGGATCAACATCTGGCCTTGCTTTCACCTCTGCCCATGTTAACAGATCATGGAAGATTACACACAGACTACTTCTATGTCTCATGGGCCATGACTGTTGTTACATAGCTGGTTCCCTACTGCAAGGGAGCCTGGGAGATGGGATGTATACAAAAGAGTCTTCTAAGATTCCCCTCTAAAGCTGGAGATGGGCTTTCCCATGCTGGAGTATCTTACTGTCTGTCCACTTCAGAGCCTCCACAAGCTAGGGCACACATCCTTTACCTCAGCCCTGGGATTCAGAGGCAAGGCCAGTCTGCCTGGTCTGTGTAGACAAAACTGGGCTTCTGGGAGCATAAGGAAGGGGCTGGTTGCTGAGCAGCAGGGTCTACCACACAGACGCCAAAAATCAGCCACGTGGCTAATCCTGTGGATTAAAAATGTCCTAAAGATTATTTTATGCGCATGAGTGTTTTTGCCTGGTGCTAAAGAAAGGCAAAAGAGGTCTCAGAGTCCCTGGAATGAGTTACGGACAGTTGTGGGTTGTAAGTGTGTACGGAGAATCAAACCTTGGTTCTCTTGGAAGAGGGGCAGTGCTCTTAACCCCTAAACTAGCTTCCCAGCCCCTAAAAGCAAGTGAAATCTAGATACTTGCAAAGTCCTTGCCTACCCCACATTCTCTTCCTTAAAAGTGCTGGGATCGCTGTGTGTTTAATTTCGTGAGGCAGAGGTGGAGGAATCTCTGAGTTTGAGGCCAGGCCACCCTTGTCTGTAGGGTTTCAGGCCAGCCAAGGCTACACAGTGAGACCTTGTCCAAAACAAAAAGCCCCAGAACAGGGTGGGAATCTGAGGATCCAGTTCAACAAAGTTCTTGGTAACTACCGGGGAGTCCCCTTGAAGCCAGCAGGTTTAAGTCCCCAGAAAAGCAAGTGTGGCCGCTCTGACCTGGCCCCGCTCTCATCTCCCAGCTGTTACCCAGAATTCCCAGAACGTGAGTTCTAGCAGCCCCTGGGCCTTCCACTCCTGGACACAGCTCTCTTCTCTCCACCGCCCTCTTCAGAGTGTGTGTGTGTGTGCATATGTATGATCATGATCGTGTGTTGCAGCACCTTGCCTGCTCCAAGCCCAACCCTATCAACATATGATTTTGAGTGTCTCTGCCACCTCTCATGAAATTGTGGTGGGTCATTGTCATCAGCCAGAGTGGAGAAGTGGGGAGGACTGGGGTGTGGGAGGCTGAAGACAGGAAGCCCACCTTGAAGCACGAGCAGAGGTTGGGGGCTGCCCTGCTTCTGAGTGATGACAGCCAGTAGACCTGCAGCTAATACTTATAACATAAATTATGGATGAGGAAACTGAGGTACTGGGGTGTTTCAAGACTCAGAAATATAAGATATGGTCCCGGTGCTCTTCTGCCTACCCAGCCCACATTTTGGCACGCCTTCTGTACCCACCTGACAAAAACGGCTTTCTTTCTCCCTGCAAGCTGCATCCTGGCCTTGCTGGTTCCCTTTCCAGCAGAAGTGTGTTCTCTGGCTCAGAGACCCACAGGGCCAAAAGCTTTGCTTTTCAGCAGCTCCACAGGAGCCCAAGTTTCATTCAGCCCACAGAGACCGTGTGTGTGTGTGTGTGTGTGTGTAGCAGAACTGTTGCCTGTTTTACATCAGGACAAGCCCAGGCACCGAAGAGTTAAGGAGATTTGCCTAAGGTCCTAGAGCATCCGAGCACCAACCTCTCTCCTTACACCATTCCCTGTCACCATGGTGAGGCGGAGGCAGGTTCACAGGCATGTACCTGTCTCAGAAGGTGCCAGCGTCCAAAGACAGGGCTGCCTCTCTCATTCCTGTCGCTGCGGAGAGCCAAAAAGCTTATAAGCAACAGAAGCCAGACATCTAGAACAGTGGTTCTTAGCCTGTCACAACCCCCTGGGGTGTGTGTGTGTCAATCATCCCTTCCTCAGGGTCGCACATCAGACAATCTGCATATCGGACATTACATTGTAATTCATAGCAGTAGCAGGTTGTAGTCATGAGGTAGCAATGAAGTCATTTTATGGTTGGGGTCACCGCAACACGAGAAAGGAAGGCGAGACCCACCGCTCCAGAGGGCCATGAGACGGAGCAGGGGCTCCAGTGTCCTTCCACAGTGGCTGATAAAATGGGGACCCCTGAGGACAGCTTGAGACCTTTTTTCTCCCTCAACACTGATGTCGCTTGCCTCCTTCCCTCCCTCTTCAGCGTGGAAGGGCCTCTGGGGACACGTGGCTCCTTCACAGGAAGAGTGGACAAAGCCAGCAAAGTGTACAACGAAGCTGATCTGCTTCTCTGGCTGCACAAAAAGCCACCCCAAAGGTGTGTGCATGTGCATGTGTGTGTGTGTTTGTGTGTGCATCATGTGTGAACACAGTGCATACTTGCCATGGTTCGTGGCTCATGTCTGGCGGTCAGGACCACTTCGAGTGTTGGTCCTTGCCTTCCATGTTGTTTGAGAGAGAGAGAGAGTCTTGTTGTTTGCACACACCAGGCTGGCTGACCCATGAGCTTCTCCTGTCTCAACCTCCTCCCATCCCCCTGTAGTAGCACTGGGTGCGGTGCCGTGCCTAACTTTTTAGGTGGGTTCTGGGGATTCCAATCTTAGGGTTTCACGCTTGTGTGGCAAGCACATATCGCTGAGCCTGAAACTTAGGTTGTGAAAAGCAGCTGTTACTATACTCAGAGCCTGAGGGTCGGAGTTCAGAAGGGCCAGACAGATGCCTTCTGCCTGATGTATAGTACCCGCGACTTCCATTGGGAAGGTCTGCTGGCCAACGACAAGCTCAGCAGGGGTCACAGCCTTGTCTTTCAGTCTCGGGCAATGAGCGGTAGCCGTGCCCACGGCTAGCTGGGAGTGGTAGCCCGTGCCCAAGGCTAGCTGGGACTTCTTGCTGGCAGGGGCACAGAGCTCTGAGTGACTGTCCCTGCCAGCAGAGCACAGCACATTGCCTCTTGCCACCCAGCCTTGGAAGTCACATAGAAGCAGGAAATGTCACAGGGCTGTTTCTTTCAGAAACAATCTTTGACATCTTACAGATTGTGTGTGTGTGTAACCCATGGTCTTGCCTGTGCTAGGTGAATACCACTGAGCTACACCCCCAACTTTTTACATAGTGTTCAGTATGTTCCAGGTTTGAATTAATTTATCTGGTCTTTGAACCTATATTAAAAGATTATTCTTGAATATATGCCATATTCCATATTTATAAATTCTCTATACATCACTGTGCTAGATTGTATAGCAATATATATGTGGTGGCTTGAAGTTTTTAAAGGCAGGCACACAAGAAACGTGCAGAGCAAAGACATGTGCTTTCTTCCTGGATTCCAAAGGAGTGAAAGGCTTTGCCTCTGAAACCTGCCTTGCTCCCTCCCCCCCACCGTCATCACCACTAAAGACAACATTTCTTTTCTCCCTGGAAACTTCCGCAGCGGCCTCGCTGGTCTTTCTGCTGTCCACCTTGCCCATCATGCCCAAACGTGGTGGCTTTTACCTATAATTCCAGCACCTGCAGATGGAAGCCTGGGAATTGTGAGTTTCAGGACGGTACGGATAACACAATGAGATCTGCCCCTCCTCCCTGTCCCTGTCCCTCCCTCTCCCTCTCTTTCTCTATCTCTGTGTAGCTTTGGCTCTCCAGGAACTTGCTTTGTAGACCAGGCTGTCCTCAAACTCACAAATATCCACCACCTGCCTCTGCCTCCTGAGTGGCGAGTGCGGCAGTAGCCTAGCCTTCTGTTTTAAAGGTGGGGTGGGGGAGTGGAGGGGTGGGCTGTCTAAAACTACCTTGGCCACAGTCACAGCTTCCCGGCTTTAGGCAGAGTCGGCCTCTCTTCTGTGTCTCTTTGTCTCTTCTCTTCTCCTCCCCTGTCTCTGTCTCTGCCTCTCTTCCCTACTCTCTTTCCTACACACACACACACCCCTTTCCCAGGGCCTTGTCCAAGGCTAACTCAAGTCAGACTCGGGGCAGATGTACATTGAGCACTTCCGAGGAAACGTTTCCAAACCACCTTACTAGATCCGCAGACCTTTTGGGATGTGGACCAGGAAGGAAGCGCTCATCGGGCATGGGGGCAGCAGCGCTCCTGGCGGCCTGCAGGTGGCGCCATCTCCCAGGCAGTGAAGCGGCCCTGGGCTCCTCCCGCGCTGGCCGCTGACGACCGGGGCGCCAGGAGGCGCTGGGAGGGGAGTGACACGGAGTGGCCTCTCCTGGCACCCCTCGCTGGAGGCACAGGCGGGCGTTTCAGCAGTAGTGGTGGGGATCACAGGACTTCTCCTCCCCCATTTTGCAGGGAAGAGCAGTCGTTCCTCAGGAAGGGCCTGCTGCGACTACCCGGAAAGTTTTGCCAGCTTGGGCTACAGGGCGTGGTGGCTCAGAAGGAGAAGGCGGGAAGGTCAGGAGATCACTCTCATCCTCGGTTTGAGGCCAGCTTGGGCTACAGGAGATCCTGTCTCAGAAAACAAAGCAAATAAAACAAAGGAAAACCGAATACCAAGACCCACACAAAAGAAAGGGCCGGGTGTTGCCCAGTTGGTAAAGCGCATGCTTAGACATGGGTTCAGTCTGGTCCTGCACGAAGCTGGGCATCGGGGCACACATGGGGCCAGCACCTGGAAGGGGGAGGCGAGAAGATCAGAAGCTCATGGCTGTCTTCACGAACACAGCAAGTTCGAGTTCCAGGTCCGGGATACAGGAGACCTTGTTTCAACACAAAGCGCAAGAAAAACCAGGCCAGAATAAAGGCTCTCAAGACAGCGAGTCCTAGTTAAAGGTGGAGGTCACCGAGTGAGGGTCTGTGTACTTAACCCACCGTCACCTTGGCCAGCCATGACGCCTGCTTCCCTCCCAATCGCTGCCTGAGCCCTGCGCACGGGTCTGCAGTGGGCAGTTAGGGGAGCATTTTCGTGAGAGTCTTTCCCGGCCTGATACTTGTCCTTAAGAGGTAGGACAGAACTGGGGCAATGGCTCTGTCAGGAGAGGGTTTGCCATACACGCCTGAAGGCCTGAGTTCAATCTCCACATCCAGGTAAAAAAGTGGCTGAGACAGAAGGATCTCTGGGATCACTCAGCCCTCTGTTTCAGAGAGAGAGACCCTGTAACAAAAGCACCATGGAAGGCTCCTGAGGAGTGACACTCAAAGTTGACCTCTAACCTCACACGCATGCACATGCACGCACGCACGCACGCACGTGCACACGCACGCAGAAACACCAGCCAGGACTAGACCTTTCGACCTTCCAGTCTGACTCTTGGCGCTCCTGCTCTGTATCTTGCTAATTCTCCACTCGTATGTCCTGGCCCTCTTGCTCGTCACTGTGGAAACTTTATATTTTCCTCTTTGATGCTTGTCTCTCCTTCCGGACCACAAGTTCAGTGAGAGCAGCCGCCGTGATGTTCTTGTGTTTGCCATCTCTGTGAGACTTTGTACTGCGGTTTCGGTAACAGGTCATTGAGACAAAGGGTATGTATCTTCGTGACATAAAACAGCGTCTCAGTTTCCTCAGCTCTGACTGTGGGTTCCATACAGTGCCTCTGAGAACTGTGAAGTGTTGGGTGGCATTACTGTCACCACGACATTTGACCCTAGCCGCGCCCTGGCTTATCTAACCATCTGGTTTCTGTCCCGGTGGGGCAGGTTTTCACTTGAGCTCTCATGCTGGTTGTAAATCCAGATGGCTTTCCTGGTCCCTCACCCTCCACCCGTGCGTGTGCACAGATCACCTTGGCCACCCTGGGCTCCCAGGACAGGGACCAGACTGAGCCTCGTAGAGGATTTGGTGTCCTGCGGAGAGCCCAGGGCAGGGCTCATCCTATCTGTCACAGAGCCCACTGTCACACTGCAATTGTTCTGAACAACTGGCCTCTGAACTCTCGTTAGCAACAGCCAGAGCACTAGGTACTAACTGGTTGCCCAGTGCGATGTGAAGGGCGTTCTCACACCATCCTTAGGGCCATTATCGTGTTCGTCGTTGTTCAGACGAAAGAGGGAAAAATAAAACAGTCTCCATGAGGAGTGATCGGGTCCATGTGCCCTTCAGCCTTCCCACTCGCCTGGGAGGGCACGATGGGGCCGAGCGCCGCAAAGCTGCTGAGGAGAAACAGAACCAGGACCTGAGCCGCTGGGGTCTCGGCAGGAGGATGGCTTTCTGGTCTCCTTTCCAGCCTCGTCAGGGGAGGGCAGATGTCAGCACCCACCTCCCTGGGTGGGGGGTGGGTATGTGAGGAGAAGGTGACTATTTTCCCAGGACTCTTTCCTGTGCTCCGTGGGGATTCCAGGGCAGACCCTGGTGGAGCCTGTGCTGGGCTGTTCTGAGCTGCATGCATCACCCACTCAGCTAGCTCCTCGTGAGGAAGTGGCTAGGTGTGATCGGCCGGTTCAGGTTCTCACCAGTCTGAGGCTTCCGGGTACGGTACAGAGGCAATTTCTGGCTGGCTAGAGGCCATCATTAGACGAGGGGCTGGGTCTGACCATCAGCTAAGCACCACACACTGGCTTGATACAGCCGTGATAGACACACCGTCTCACAGTTCAAGCTGGCTTTAAGCGGTAGGGATGTATTCCTCACGCTTCAGGAGGCCGTGAGCCGTCCGAGGTAGCGGTGGTGACAGCCTAGGTGGTGGGAGAGTCCTTCCTAGGGGCTCCGGGCAGCCCTTGGTCCTCTCCATCTCCGGTGAATCCTCAGATAAGGGCCACCACTACCTTCTCTTGTCTTTACAAAGCTGCTTGCCACTGGCATCGGAGGTGACACTCTGAGTGACATCACCTTAAAACCCTCACACCCATCTTGCAGAGAGCCTTTACCCGGGAACGGCACACTCCGGGGGTCTGGTGGGGACATGCATTCCGGCGTACCACCCTTCACCCACCCAGTGCTATTACAAAAGTGAGTTCAGAGGACCCATCCGGGACTGCTCTGGCACAGTGACACCCCTCCGCTGACATGAGAGGACGGAGGCCAGGCTGGGCGGGGGATGAGGAGGGCTTGTGTCCTGTGCAGCAGCTCTGGGCCCAGCGGCCCTCTCTGCCAAAGCGCTATCCCAAAACATATTCTACTCATAAACGGGCCAATTAAGAAGGCAAATGTTTTCAAACAGGAGGATTTATTGGCACAGAGTGTGCCATCCCTCTAGCACAAGGAGCGTGTGTGCGTGTGTGTAGCCATCTGGAGGGGCTATTTATCATTTTTATTCAGTTACAAGTTGTTGGATGGTTCCTGGCAGGGTTTCATGAGATCTGAGTCCGGTTTCAGGGATCCAGAGGCGGGGGCCACAGACTGTGCGCACACGTGTGTGTCGGTCGTGTGGACCTAATGTCTGGGTCCATGTGCACGTGTTCGGTATCTGCTTAACGTTTGCACAGCCATGTATTTCCTCTCTGCGTGTGCCTGGGTGTGCCTCTGTGTGTGAAGAGCACGTGTGCACACGGTCATAAGTTGGCCTGCACGTCTGTTTTAATGAATATATTTGCATGCACGTGCCTATGTACGCATGTTGACACACCCTCATATGCACGCTACTGCGCCTGTGCACACGAGCACTTCTGTGTAAGAAAAGGCATAAATACACAGGGTCAGATGTGGGCTTGCATGTATGTATGTATGTGCGTGTTCATGTGTATCTGCGAACATGCCTACACTCCTCTGTGTGGCTTCACCGATGGCATGGAGTGCACTTCCATGTCACCCCTCGTACCCGGCACAAACACCCCCTTCCCCAGTTTAACTGCCTGGAAGCAGTGGACAACTCCCTTATGCTCCCTCCCTGCCCACCTCCCTGTCCCTGTCCTTTCACCTCTCTTCTCTGTGTGTGCTTCTCTTGTGTACTTGTGTGAATGGGAATGACCCTTACAGGGTCATGTATTTGAACGCTTGGGAAGGCTGAGGAGGTGTGGCCTTGCTGGAGGAGGTGTGTCACTGGGGACATCTTTGAAAAGCCTGTGGCATTCCCAATTAACTCTCTGAGCCTCATCATTGCGGAGCAAGATGTGAATCCTGTTCCACTCTAATGTGAACCACTCCAGCGCCATGCCTGTCTGCTGACATGCTCCCCGCCATGATAGCCACGGACTCTAACCCTCCAGAACCATGAGCCCAGAAGTAAATGCTTTCTTTTGTACGTTGCCTTAGTCACGGTGTTTGATCACAGCTATTCAGAAGTGAGCCATCTTGTCCTTGTAGACCTGGGGTCTCCAGCAGCAGGTCTCATGAATTACAGAAGAGGGGCTGACCTGGCCTAGGCTTTGGATCCCATCTTGGTCTTGTTTTGCCTGTTACAAGGACTTGTCTGGGCAAAGAGCTCTCCTGTCCCGTTTCTATTGAGACAGGCGACTGTGTCTCTCTGAGGCCACTCTTTGTTTTCCAGAAGCTGACAGAGGTGTAGCCATAGGTATCCTGGCTCGAGCCATGGCCCCTGACACGCAGCCTCTGCCTGCATGGACGATGAGGACCTGTGCAGAGCATGTGTTCGTCCAAGTGGCACCAGCCAGCGATAGCTGCTCTGGGGTTTTCCCGCCCGTGTTTCCCAAGACAAGCTAGAGAGCTCCAAGGCTTTTTTCTTTATTCTTCTCTCATATAAACATCCTGACTGCTCCCTCCTTTCCCTCCCCTCCTCCAGCACCCCTACCTCCCCTCTTCCCCAGATGCACTGTTCCTCCATTTTACCTCAGAAAAGGAGCTCAAAGATTTTTGTACAGGCCCAGTTGAGTTGTGTGTAGAGAGGAGCCTAGGACCACCCGCTTGCTGCCTCCCACACCCCCTGTCCTGGCACATCTTCAGCTCTGTGACTTTAGGAGTCATTGCCAGGCTGGTGTCCTACCTGCTGTGGTCCTCACCGTCAGCCCTGGAGGCTGGACTTTGAGTGCTGTCGCCTCTCGCTCCATGAGGTCTAGCCAGCCACCCAGTCCTGTTGACTTTGTCCCCAAAGCCAAGGTCCATAAAACTCTTTGGGGCTGTCCTGTGTCACCGCCAACCTCATCCTCACCCATCCCTGTTGGCATTTAAGGCTGCAGCAGGGCCAAACCACTTTCACTTTACTTGTCTCTTTACATAAGCAGTTCCCATTTCCGGTCTTCCAGGCTCTCACATTTCCCAATTGCTCCCTTCATCCTTCGGAGCCCCGTGGGAAGCAGCACCCCCCCCCCTTGGAAAAGGGTGAAAACACCTCATTCTTAGCATTTTGTGAGGTTGTGCGTGGCATGGAGACAGCGCTCCATCATTGTGCTTATTTTTCTCCGTGAAGCTTCAGCTTCTTCAGCTGCTGTGGAGGAAGGCCCCTGGGCACTCAGTCCTCTGAGAGCCTGGACAGTTAGTTGGGCTCCTGCAGGAGTGGCCTCACAGCCCTGCCTAGCTTTGGACCCAGCCCACCACTCTGAAAGGGTGTCAGTTGCAAACTTCACCAGCCTGTTTCTTATTAAATAGTCACTTTACTGCTCGTCATGGGGAATTCTGAGTTTTACAGTCCCCCTCCCCATTCTAGGGTGTGAGTTCTGGGCTGTAAAGATATAATCAGCTCTCATAAGAGACGGTTTCTTCAGCACTCAGGTGGCGGGAGGTTGGGTGGCGGCGGCGTGATTGGAACCCTTAAGTATCTAAAGTGACTGTCTCCAGTCCCCGGAGCTACAATTCAATCAGCCTTTCCAAACACGAAGCACAACGGAGAGTGCTAAAAAGATGGCAGAGGATGAAAATGAGAAGAGGAAAAGCTCGGGCTGGAATTGAATTCTGATGTCACCTGATGGAGGTGCCGGAATGAACGGCGCCCCATCTCCCTCATTCCCCAAGTGCCTCTTCTTTGGCTCTGCTGAATGGAGACAGGTTTGCTTCCTGCTGTCCTGGAGGAAGCAGTCAAAGTCGTCTCCCACTCCGCCCCTCCTTCCTCATCTCCCATCCTTCCTTTCACAGTGTTGCCGGAGTACCCGCTGTGTGCCAGGCACAACTTTAGGGACTGCGGGTACAACCCTGAACAGTCAGATGTGGTCCTGATTCCTTTTTGGAGGCTTTGTCTTTTTGTGAGGGGTGGGGGCAGGGAATGACAGGGTCTCACTGTGCAGTCCTGTAACTCCCTATATCGACCAGGCTGTCCTAGAACTCCCAGAGATCGCCTGCCTCAGCCTTCCCAGGTGCTAGGATTACAGATGTGTGTCACCATGCCTGTTCAAGCCTTCCTCCGCTGTTAGGCACCAGGACTGCTTCCAGTTATAACGGTCAGACAATGAACTTTTTTTTTTTTCTTTTTGTATACCTACTAGCATGAAGTGTCAGAATGCCCTAGAAATGGTGGCTGAGGCCAGGCAATGCACCATATCCCAGTTCTAAAGAGCACAGATAAACTGGGCCCAGACACACCCTGCAGAACTGAGAGAAGGCTGAGCCACGTTTTCTGACTTTTCCTGACTCCATCAGCATAAAACGGCAAGAGGCCATGAGGATTAGTGAATCATAACTCGCTGGCCTGGGAGGGAGCCATTTACTCTCCCTCCCCTCACAAGAGGAGAGGGCGGTCTTCAGAAGGAACATTTACAGAGATAGGGATGTCTGAAGGGGGGGGGCAGCTATCTGAGCCTTGTGGGAGTTCTGCTGAGGCAGTCGCCTGGCCTCTGCCCTGTGAGACTGGGCACGAAGAGACGGGTGGGCAGCAGGGAGGTGTTCTCAGCAGACCCTGGAGGAGACTGCTGGGGGCTGTGTACTGGGACAAGGTGTCGAGGGGCCAACAGGAGGGCTGTGGAAACTCCGCAGTGAGTCCCTGGCACAAATCAGGTGCTCACTATGTGTGTGTGTGTGCTCATGTGGGTGCTCATGCGCACATGGCGGCCAGAAAACAACCTCAGGTGTCTTCCTCAGGAGCCACCCTAGCCCTCCAAGACACACAGCACCAGGCCAGCAGGGCCAATTCAGTGCGGCTGAGTTAAGGCGGAGAGGCCAGACCTGGACAGCAGGGGGCAGACCTGAGCAAGGTGCCAAGACCGCGGTGCTGCTGGAGGAGGGAAGGGGCTGGAGCAGCTAGGGTTGACGTCAGGCCTTTCCCTAAGGCAAGGCGTCGGGAACACTCTAGGAACTGCAGCCTCCGTGGTCTAGAGAAAGACTGGGCTGCAGGAACAGCGCAAGCAGTCTGGCAAGGAGCCACTATGGCTGTGTCAGCGGAAGAATGGGACTTTCCTCCAGCGTAGGCCCTCTGACAAGTTCATTGCCATCGTAATTAAAATTATCCAGGTTTAATTTGAAAAAGAACTAGAATTTGGAGGTGGAGAGACGGCGCAGTGGATACCTTTACGAACCTGGGGACCCGAAGTCTCTCTCCAGAATCCGCTTGAAGACAGCAGGAGAAAATGACCACAAAATTGTCCTCTGACCCCCACATGCATGCGGTGGCATTTGCAGCACCCCAAATAACAATAAATAAAAACGTAAATAGAATTAAACGTTAACAATTGGAAACACGTTTTAGAGAAAAGCATAGACAAGATGTAATAGTGACAGAGGCTACACAGAAAAAAAACTCTGTCTCAAAAAAAAAAAAGCAGAGTCGGCACTGCCCCGCCCCTCCAATACCTGCCTGTTACTGCCCCTCCTGTGTTGTTTCCTGCAGTTCCCCATTTCTCAGAGGGGGTTTTAGCATTGGCTTCAAAGTGGGCTCTGCTGGCTGGCTGGGGGAGATAAACACTCTCTCACCTTCCCCTGGCCCACGGAGGATTCGGTACAGTATTCATGGCTTATCACTCAGCTGAGCATGAAGTCTTCTGCAGAGAAAAAAAAAAAAAAAAAAAAAAGTGGGGCCTAGATGTGTGCATCTTGGAGTTCTCCCAGAGGTCTCAGAGCCGGAAAAGAGCCAGGATGTCCTGAAGTCTGTTTCAGATAGTCATCCTGAAAGGGCTGTGCAACTGTCCCCATCTTTCAGAGGTGGGAGCTGAGGCTCAGGGGACAAACTGCTTCAGGTGGGAGGGTGACAGGGGACCCAGCTCCACAGCTTAGGTTCTTGTTCACATTCATGACTGAGAACAATGACCAAGTTTGTTTGATATTAGGGTTCTGAGAGCATACAAACCTCTTGTTCTGATTTGCAGCGTCAGGAGCTGGTCAGAAGCCATCTACCCATGGAAAGGATGTGTGAGGAAGATGCTACCTCAAGGGGCCTAGGCTGTGCTCCCCTCACCCCAAAGCTGCACACAGTCACCCCCCTATACCTGTACCCTACCTGGTGGCTAGGAAGCCTGAGACTCCTGCTCAGAGCAGGTGGCCAAACCCAGACACAAGCAAGGGGCTGAGCTCTGCACTGAAGAATCATGCCCTTCATTTCGTCCCCTGCGTTTTACACCACCATGTAAAAATTTCCATTAATTCCTTGGAATAAAATGTAGAGGCTGTTAATTTTCGACGCCTGGGAAATAGCCAGCAGAATGCCTTTTTTATGCCTGAAACTATTTTCCACTATTAGGGAAGTGTAATAAAAAGTTGTCTTTCCTTGATTTTAGTTTTTAATTAAGTGGGAAGTTCTGGGCAGCCCTGCTGCTGGAGCTGTGGCCTGCAGCTCGAAGACCGAGGAAACAGCAGAGAAAGGACACAAACC
This sequence comes from Meriones unguiculatus, assembly GCF_030254825.1. Classification (NCBI taxonomy): domain Eukaryota; kingdom Metazoa; phylum Chordata; class Mammalia; order Rodentia; family Muridae; genus Meriones; species Meriones unguiculatus. The sequence goes on along the minus strand of NC_083352.1, from coordinate 124,241,657 downwards.
GCTTCTTTCCAAGGTCATTTCTGCAGCTGGGCTCCAACCCCGAGAAGTAGCTAGCCCCACTGGCAAGACCCAAGTCACAAGGGATCCTGAATTCTTTTTTTTTTAAGGTGGTGAGAGGCAGCATGGCCTTTGACTTCACACAGACCTGGGCTGAAATCTTGGTGTCTCAACTCTTTAAACATATTGTGTATGAGTGAGCATGCCATAGGTCAGCCATAGGTGTCCTTCCTCTGGACACCATTTGTAATGGCCAAAGAAATTTCATTTTGTGCTACGCATCCATCTTGGTACCTAATAGCCATTTGTCTCTGACTAAAAGTTTCCTAGCAACCCTGACTCCTTGACATCCTCTCCCCTCATCCCCGCCCCCCACTGGAGCCAGAATTGTACACTTGTGACCATTGCCTGTTGTGATATGACTAACTGATCTTTGGCTTCTGTAACTTGCTTATGCAGACATTCAAGGGCTATTTTGAGCTCACCCTGACCCTTTAATCTTGGCAGAGCAGAACAGCTCTTGTGTTTTTTGTTTGTTTGTTTGTTTTTGTTTTCCTTTAAAAGCTCTTCCTGGGCCTGCTTTTCTGTGGCAAGCCTCTGATTTGGACTGGGGACTATGGTCCTGCTAGCAATTTCAATAAATCTGGCTAATTATAACCTGAACTGTATAGTGACATTTTTGAGAATTCTGGAATCTTGGTTAATAATGTGTTTTCTTTTTAATCCCACGGTATAGGGATGTGGGGCCGCTTCGGACTGTCCTCAGCAGCTGACTATGATTTGCCTCGTGCTCTAGCAAAGGTGTGGTTTTGCCAGCTGCAGCTAATTTCTGTGATTGTGTGATATTTGGAATTCTGGAAACTTTTCAGAGGATATATAAGTGCTAGAGCTTCCACAGGTGGGGGTGGGGGTTGGTGGTCATTCAGAGGGGTTGGCTGTTGTTTGTTGACGGAGCTCAAAGAAGAAATTAGATTCAAGGGTCTCTCTCTCCCTTCTAGCCTTCTTTCTCTCCTATCTTGTTATGGGGTAAAACAGGGGTTGGGGGGATAAATGGTGGGAAAAGAACCCACAAAGTAGCAAAGTTTGGCTACAAAAACAGTCTGGTGCTCTTTTTTCCAGTGGTGTCAAACTCTTAACACATTCACCTTGCTTTTTGAGACAGGGTCTTTTACTGGCCCATAAAACTGTTGACTTGGTCAGACCTGCTGGCCAGAGAGCCCCGGGGATCTTTTCGCCTTGCTGTTCCGAGGTTTGAGATTACAAGTTCACACCACCAGGGCTGGAATGATGGTTCTACGGGCAGCCCTTGCCGATTGCTCTTCCAGAGAACCTGCTCAGTTCCCGAGGCCCACATCAGGTAGCTCGCAGCTGTAACTCCAGATCCAGGGGACCCAACACCCTCTTCTGGGCTCTGTGGGTACCCACTTCAGCATTCTCTTTCACACACACACACACACACACGAAATAATAAAAACAAAGCAGGGTGGAAAGCAGTTAGGAGCACACACTAGTCTTGCAGATGATCCCAGTTCATCCCCCAGCACACATGTCCGCTCACAACCACCTATAACTCCAGCTCTGGATGGATCCAATGCCTCTGACCTCTATGGGCTCCTGCTCTATGCCTGCATACACACACACAACCACCTATAACTCCAGCTCTGGATGGATCCAATGCCTCTGACCTCTATGGGCTCCTGCTCTATGTCTGCATATACATACCTTAAAGCAGTAAAAGATCAATCTCTGAAAAAAATACCACATGTAGCCAGCTGTGGTGGCACACACCTTTAATCCCAGCATGCCGAGAGACAGAGGCAGGAGGGTTCCTATGAGTTAGAGCAGCAAAGTGAGTCCAGGACAGCCAAGGGCTACACAGAGAAACAACAACAAAACAAAAGGAGAAGAAGAAGAAGAGGAGGAGGAGGAAGAAGGAAATACCACACATTTGCTGGGTGAGGTAAATTTCAGGTCTACCTGAGATACAGAACAGCCAGGGCTATGTAGAAAGAATCTGTCTCAAACAAAACAAAAAACAACCTCCCCCTCAAAAACAAAAAACACAACACCCACATACAACCAAAACCAAAATAATAGGAGGCCAGAGAGATGACTCAGCATGTAAGAGCGCTGGCTGCTCCTCTGGAGGACCCAGGTTCATTTCCCAGCACCCACATGGTGGTGGTTCACAACCATCTGTAGCTCCAGCCACCCTCTTCTGGCCTCTGCAGGTACTGCGCACATTTGGTACACAAATGTACATGCAGACAAAATACCCATACACATAAAACAAAAATAAAGATTAAAACATTCAAAAGTAATACAGTAATAAAAATAAATTTAAAATAAGCGAGCAAGCAAGCAAGCAAACAAACAAACAAACAAGGAGACAACAACAGCAACAAGATAAGTGTATGCCACTATACCCAGCTTTTTAAAGTGGATTTTGGGCATTGGACTCCTGTCCCATTGCTTGTGTGGAAAGCATTTTGACAGCCAGGCATGGTGGTGCACACTTTTAGTCTTAGCACTTGGGAGGAAGAGACAGTCTCTGAGATCAAGACCAGCCTGATCTACAGAGAGAGTTTTAGGACAGCCAGGGCCACACAGAGAAACCCTGTCTCAAAAAACAAGAAACAAAAACCAAAAAACACCCCCTCCCAAAACCCCAAAACAACAACAAAAAACCCACCCAAAAGTCCAAACCAAACAAACAGATATGTGTTTTACCAACTGAGCCATCTCCCCTGCTCCAGAGCCTCAAATCTTTGAACAAGTTCCTTCTGCTCTCTGGCTGTCTTATCTATGAGCCTCCCACGGTTGCTGATCAATGCATTGAATGATTAAACGAGAATGGTGTCAAGTGTCTGGTCCCCAGTAGTCACCCGGAACAATGAAGATAAAGAACGTTCGTTTGAAGGGGAGGTTTGCCTTCTCCAGTGGCCTGCTGTTGGCACTGTGACTCTAGGGTGCCAGGGTGCCAGGGGAAGGCTACAGGTGGTTCACCTGCCTGCAGAGGACAGACGAGCAGAGTCTGATGGTGGCCTATCAGGGTGCCCAGTGACCATGCAGTCCGGGGTTGCTGTGGAGGGGCCTTGTTGATGAGGTTAGTGTCAACATCGTTTGACAATAAAGGAGGACACCCTTGGTGATGTGGACGATTTCTCTCTCCCCTGTGGAGTTGACTCAGACACAGAAGGAAGAGGGAAGCAGGCAACCTCTGCGTTCTCCCCTCTCGCTGCACTCCTGTGTGGTGGACTGGCCAGCTCCACTTGCCCCTGGGTCATGGCATCCAGGTGGAGGTTTCCCCCTCGAGGCAGTTCTCAGAGCCCAGGGCTCCCTCCTACTCCCACTCACCTGCATCCAGCCGAGGTCCCGGTCAGCCACCTCTTCCATTAAAGAGATGAGCTATTCTTGTCAGGACATGCTGTGTTAAGAGTCATGAAACTCACATCTGTGCTGACGTGGCTTTGTTCCCCGGAAATCTCTGGGCCAGGATGCAGCCACCGAGTGACACAGAGTGTCAGCCCTTCAAGATGCTTGAGTGGGCTTTATGGCTGTCCTTAACCTCACAGCTGTGACACAAACCCCGCCACTGCTGCCTCGGAGCTGGTTCTCCATCCTCCACTCTGCTACTAATGTTTCCCTGAGCATCTTCCTCCAACGACTTATATAATTAGAGGTTTTGACAGTCAGATCCAAGGATCTGAGTGAAAGGTCATGTTGTCTATCTCGTATGAGGCCCTGGTCCTGTCCCAGCACCGCAGAAACAGCAACAAAAACAGAAACTCTAAATCAATAGGTGCACAGTCAAGCAAGCCTCACTTCCTTACCCCAGCCCCCTATCACCAACATGTTTGATCCGCAATGTATTCCCAGCACTGGGGAGACTGAGGCAGATGATTCAAAGTTCAAGTGCATTCTCAACTACATAGTGAGTTCAAGGCCAGCCTGGGCCATGTGAAAGACCTTTCTTTCTTTCTTTCTTTCTTTCTTTCTTTCTTTCTTTCTTTCTTTCTTTCTTTCTTTCTTTCTTTAAAATCTTTTTCCTCAAGACAGGGTTTCTCAGTGTAGCCTTGGCTGTCCTGGAACTAACTATGTAGATCAGGCTGACCTCAAACTCACAAAGGTCTGCCTGCCTCAGCCTCCTGAGTACTGAGATTAAAGGCATGACCCACCATCTCCCAGCTGGAGATCCTGTTTCAGCGAAGCCCTTTGGGTTGCAAAAGAAGCCTTGCCTCATGTTTGCCTGTCAAACAGTCCTCTCACCTAGCCTTCTTCAGCCTCTTGCTGTTTCCTCCACGATGCCACCTCTGTTTGGTGACCGCTTAGTTAAGGCTGTTCTCATGACTTTCCTGCCTTATCTTTGCCTTTCAGGTCTCATCTTAGGGCTGTCCCCTCCAGAAAGGCTTTGCTCCTCTTTCTGTCCTCCCCAGGTTCAGGCCCCATCCTCTGTAACCTGCCCCCTCTCACAACCTTCACCTATGTTTGTTGTGGTTGCTTCCCTGTGTGACTGTGAGCCTGGGAAGCAGAAACTTAGGGGGCTCTCCTTGCCCTATTTCCTCAGTCTCTATCTCTGGGCAGAGCCCAGAGAGCAATTTAAAGGATCTATAAAGCCATCTGTGGTGATGGGCGTGGCCCGAGTGATGACTCAAGCTCTCATCCTAGGTCTACAGATTGTGCACTAGGAATTCAGTGCAGGCACTGTGGGCATGGCTGGCCTCTGCAACTTTACTCTGTTTTCTCTCCCGCTTTCTCTCTCCTTCCCCAGCTCTCTTTACAGCTCAAGCTGGCCCCAAACTTATCACAGCAAAATTCGGCTCTGAATGCCTAATCCTTCTGTTCCCACTTCCTAAATGAGGAGATCACTAGTTCAAGAGACTGATGGAGTGTTTATAACATTTGAGGGTCTGGGACTGGTGCTGCGGGTCAAGGACACTCATGGGGCTCCCAAGCAGAGAAGCCACTTAACCAGGCACAAAATGGGTACAATAAAAGTGGGGCTCATCCATTAGGTTCTGCCCCCCCCACTCGGCCCCATTTCTTGTTGGGGGCCTTCAGCTTCTCGAGCAAGGGCAGGAGGCAAATGTTCAGGGTGCGTGACTGTGTTTCTTCCTATTGTCCCGGAGCAGAGCTGGCATTTAGGACCCAGAGCAGAGGACAGAAGAATATCAAAGCCCTTCTTAAACAGTCATCGAGGTGAGCCCGGAGGTGCCAGCCTGTGACCCCAGCTAATCAGGAGGCTGAGGCAGGAGTTAAAGAACTGTCTGGGCTCCAGAGTAAGTTCCAGGCCAGTCTGAGTAACTTAGCAAGACCCTGCCTCAACACAAAAAAATAAATAATCGTCACTGGGTCTTGGGGGTATGGTATAGTGCACTAATGTGAACAAACCCTTGGGTTCCACCCCCAGCACCTTCTCCCCAGAACGGGATAGAAAAACAGTCACCAAAGTGGGAGAGAGGGCATGCCTCAGGACTTCAAGGTCAGCCGGACCATATCGTCAGACCTTCAGCCCCCAGAGTTGAGGTTCCCCAGCTTAGGGGGAGGAGTAGAGAGTATTGTGTGTTCTCTGTCTTCTGAGCAGGCACAAGGACCCCACACCTCAGTTCAAGTCAAGTGAAGGACTCTTCCAACAAGTGGGGTGCTCTCCAGAGGGGCCAACATCACTGCCCAGAGGCTGGTTTTTCAGACCTTTGTCGTGAACCAGGGAGCTACGCTCGCTGGGCACAGACCGTGCTGGGATCAGCCTGCACAGCAGGGGTGTGGATGGGGCACCAGCTCACGGTCCAGCTACCGAGTCCTATTTATCCTGTAACAGATTCTATTGCCATACTTTACCAAGTTTGCCATGGACAGATAAGCATCGTTGTTTAATTACCGGAAAGAAATTAAAGAGAAAGTTACTGATTAAAGATATGGTATGCCCAGACCCAAAGAAGCTAAGTGACAAGGAGGACCAGGTGGGGAGACACTTAAATTTCACTGAGAAGGGGAGTGGGTGGAGAAAAGAGATTGGGTGGGGAAGGGGGTGGGATGGAGCAGGAGGGATCAGGTTGGAGGAGGACAGAGGGAGAGAGAACTGGGAGATAGCTAAGATTCCCAGCAATGGGGGATATGGAACCTGAACTGGCCATCTCCTGTAACCAGGCGAGACTTCCAGTGGAGGGACTGGACACCAACCCAGCCCCAACCCTTAGACCCACAATTTGTCCTGCCTACAAGATGTGCAGGGGTAAAGATGGAGCAGGATTTGAGGAAATGACCAACCAGTGGCTGGCCCTGCTTGAGAATGCTGTCACGAGAGGGAGCCTACCACTGTTAATGGTACTCTGTTACACTTGCAGACAGGAGTCTAGCATAACTGTCATCAGAGAGGCTTCACCCAGCGCTGCCAGAAACAGGTGCTGAGACCCACAGCCAAATATTAGACAGAGCTTGGGGAATCCTGTGGAAGAGGAGGAGGAAGAATTGAAGGAGCCAGAGAGGTCCAGGACAGCATAAGAAAACCTTCAGCATCGACTAACCTGGCCTATAGGGGTTCACAGAGACTGAACCACCAACCAGAGAGCATGCATGGACAATTCTAGGCCCTTGGCACATATGTAACAGCTGTGCAGCTGGGTCTTCATGTGGGACTGCTAACAGTGGGAGCAGGGGCTGTCTCTAACACCATTGCCTGCCTTTGAGTCCCTCCGCTCTAACTGAGATGAGATGCCTTGTCCAGCCTCAACAGGAGAAGATCAGCCTAGGGCTACTGCAGCTTGATATGCCAAGGCGGGGTGATATCCATGGAAGGCCTCCCCTTTTCCGAGGAGAAAAGGATGAGGGGTAGGTGAGGCAGGGAGGTGAGAGGGAGGGGCTGGGAGGAGAGGAGGGAGGGGAAGCTTTGATAGGGATGTAAAGTAAATACATAACTTAATTAATATAAAAACAATTTATAAAGAGAAAATATGGTGTGCCAGCCAGTGAGATGGCTCAGTGGGCAAACTGAAGGCACTTGCTGCCAAGCCTGAGGATTTGAGTTTGATACCTGTGTCCCACACAGTAAAAGGATGAGCAAATTTACAGGTTATCTTCTGATCTCCGCATACCCATTCTGGTACTCAACTCTCTAATAAACAAATTACATAAGTCATATATATATGTATATACAAATTACATATATATATATATATATACTTATGTCATATATATATACACACACATACACACACACACACATTTAACCACCTACTGTAAGAAGCCAATGTCAGAGATGTACAAAAGAAAAAAGCATACTTCATAGAATCAGTAAGCTATGCCATATCCCCATTTTGCAGATGAAAACATCAAGGTAGTAAGAGCTAACGTTTTGCCCCAAATCACACAGCTAAGCAGCAGCAGAACCAGAATTCAAACCTGGGCCCATCTGACCTCAAAGCCTGAGACTGAACCAGCTGTGGAATAGTCTGCTGAGTGTTCTGGACGGGATGGATTTTGGATGGTGAAGGGCACCCTGTGGATTTTTGGGTGCTCATTCTAGGCATCTGAAATTGGCAGTCATATGTTAGTTCCTCTGAGCACATTAGAGCTGGTGGGACTGGAGTGGTGAAGGAGGACTTGGGGTGTAAGTGCTTAGCAATCACGGGCCATGGGGCTGGGAATGGGTCCTGGCTGTGACAGAGGACAAACACTGGGAAGCCTAGAGTGATGTGGACTGACAGACAAGGTGGGCAGGACACCCGGGAAACATGGTCAACCCCTCTCCAAGTTCTCCAGGGTCCTGATTGGCAGGGGCTGGTGCCTCATGCCTGTCTCTGCGACCTCATTGTGGAGGATTCTATAGTCTGGATGAGGTGAGATCCCCCCCACCAACTGTTGCTGCTCATCTGGTGTCAACGAAGATGCTGACACCGACCCATGCTCCGCCCCGAGTTTCTTTTCACTTGCTGTTTCCCGGTGCTGGTGGGTTTCATGCAAATTAAGAATCAGACACTTATCCACATGCACAGTCTTGGAATGCTTGCTGCCTGCAGGGTTTGTTGGGATGGTGCCTGGAAGGACACTGTATCCCTGTGCCCAGCTTCTGATCTGATTTAAATCCACTAGAAGAAAAGAAACCATGGAAAGACCTTGTAGACCCATGACCAATGTTTGGTGAAAGGTTCCAGGACTTCCCTGGTCTCGGGCTTTCCTCCCATCCCACAAAAGACCCAACCTTTTCAGTTATTCTGTCAAGAGCTGCTTAGTGATCACTTCCTACACTTGATGGCCTGGGTGACAGCTGGGCCCACAGAGCCCTCTGGGACGCTTCTGGTGTTCCCTGTCTCCAGCCCTGGCTGTTTGGGAAACAAGTAAAGCTGTTCCCTCCATTTGCTCATGCGCCTGACCTTTGAGGGGCCCTGGCTGTGTTGGGAGAGACTCCCTTTATTTTTCTAGAATGGCAATACACATTTCTGAATGTCTCTGCTATTATTTTTATTGATCTCTCTGGACTTTTTTTTTTTTTTATGGCCAGAAATAAGGAATCCAATTTGATTAGGGGCTGATCTGGCCTCCAAGGCAAGAAGCGTCAGTACGGCAGCGGAGACTCAAGCAGATGCCAATGTGGTTAGCGTTGATCAGGCACATTTAGAGTAAGATCGTGGCCCGCCCTTGCCTCTCAGCTACCCCTCCAGCTGTCAGGCGACTCTGTCCCTTCCCTGCTGACTCTCGTTTGAGAAGGGTGGGATAATAAAAGTGCAAGGTTCTGCCACAGCTGGGAGCAGTTCACCTATGGGTGTCGGAGACTCCCATCCTCTCAGGAGGTGTGAAGAGATGTTATATGCTAATTTTGGAGTTCAAGTTTTACTTCTATGTCATGCTCCAGAGCCCCCAGGAAGTCACTGACCTCTCGAGCCTCTGCTCCCTCATCCGTAAAATGTGTGTATTAGCTGGAAACCTTCGGGGCTGGAGGACCCACCTCAGTTTGTGCAATGCTTGTCTAGCTCACGGGAGCCTTAGTAAAAAACGCCAGCTCTGATCCGGGCGGTGGTGGCACATATCTTTGATGCCGGCACTCTGGAGGCAGGTGGATCCCTAAGTTTGAGGACGGCCTGGTCTACAGAGTGAGTTCCAGGACAGCCAGGGCTACACAGAGAAAGCCTGTCTTGAACCCCTCCCCCTTACACACACACACACACACACACACACACAACCATCTCTGCCTTCCAGAACCCTGAAACCAATATCCGTCAGCTTCCAACACCTGCTGCTCTCTTTGTGGCTCAGCCCTTTCGGTGTCCCACATGGTACCTAAATCCTTAGTTTTGCGTAACAGCAACGGGCAGAGGCATAGAAGAAACTGCTGGTGTCTACCATTTTACAACTCACTCATATCCTTAAAAAAAAAAAAAAAAAAAGCTACCTTTTTAAAAATTGCTACTTGATTGTTGATTAGCCAGTGGATTTGCTGGCTTTGGTCAGGTGATCCTTCCTGGCCTGTCTACCCCCAGCCTCAGCCCCACCTCAGCACTTTTGGCTGCAGCCACGTGTACTTCTCACCTTGATCTCCTGTGCCACATGACAGAGGGGCTGGGAGGCAGAGGGGGCCGCAGCTCTCGTCCACCAGGCTTGATCCGTTTTGGTCCAGGGTACAAAGATTGGCGGATGCAGTTTAGGCTTTTAAACATTTACTTTTAAAGATTTGTGTCTGTGGTGGGAGGCGGAGGATAGCAAGTAAGGTCTCGTTTTGTTCGTGTGGCTGGCCTGGGACTTCCTATGTAGACCAAGCTAGCCTCAAACTCACGGAGACCTGACTGTACCGTCTCTGTCTCTTGAATGCTGGGATTAAGGGCATTCACCAACACTCTGGACTTATCTTTTATTTTAACTGTGACTTTGAATGGGGGAGTGGGGGAGGGGGGAGGGGGAAGTGGGGCGTGCCCATGCAAAGTGCCTCTGGAGGCCTGAAAAGGGCATCAGATCCCCTGGAGCTAATTACAACCAGTTGTGAGCAGCGGGACTGTGGGTGCTGGAGACCAAACTCTGGGCCTCTGGAAGAGCTGCAAGTACTGTTACCTGCTGCTCCTGTCGTTCATTCCTCCGGGATATATGTCTAGGGAGGGAGCTTTAGACTGTAGGTGTGCACTCACCCACTACTTAGTCTTTCAGCTCTTCGTAGTATTGGTGTACAGGGCTCCCCTCTGGACTACAGTTCCACCATCTTCAGGCGTTCTCCTGGGCCTACCCAAAAAGATCATCACAGCTGGACCTGTGGACTGTTTCCCCTCCCCCAGAGGAGAGGGTGGGACATAGCTGCTCATCCCTCACACCCAGTTGCTTGCAATTTGCACTGATTTGTCTCTGAGGTCTTCGGGGAAGGGCTAGAGGATTTAGGTGGGGAAGGATGAGGGGAGGAGGCTCAGTTGTCACTGTGTGCTGGCCTCCCACAATGGCTCCTCTGAAGTCACCTATGCGCCTACATAACTGCTTGCTCCGTGCTCTGTAAGCAGGGCTAATCATCCCATCGGTTCTCCCAGGGTGGTCTTTGGTGGGATCATAGCTCAGTTTGTCTCTGGGACCTTTGGAGAAAGGTAGACATTTTTACATCTCCCCAGAGAAGGCATTCCAGCAACAAGCAGTTTTCTCTCTCTCCACTCTGCATGCTCCGAAGGCGGGAGCCAACCTGCCTTGCTCACTGTTGAACTCTCTGCTCATTCATAGCTCAGAACCTGGAACAAAGTAGGTGCTCAGTAAATATCTGTTGGGGGCGGGACTGTAGCTCAGTGGTAGACCACTTGCTTTGTGTGTACAAAGCCCTGGGTTCTATTCCACAGACACAGACACACACACACACACACACACACACACACACACACACACATGAGCACGTGCTCGGAAATACAAGAACAAATCATGCTGCTTTCAGTTCAAAGAGAGCTGTGACAAAGCCAGGACAAGACCCAGGACTTCTCACAGCCCCCGTTCTGTCTGCCGAGAAGAGAGAGCCTAGCTGCCTTAGAAGGAGCCAGAGCTTCAAGGGCTGGGTAATTCCAGCATCACCTTGTTCTTTGAAGAAAAAGCGGCCCCTCTCCCTCTCTTGGCCTGTGTTGCCACAGCTTGAAATATTCTTTTGATTATGAGAACATTCCCCATTAAGTGTGCAATTCCAGCTCCTCCCACCCTCCACCCCCTAGTATTTATGACCCCATAACTCCAGGGCCTGTCACAACTGGTGCTGCAAAAGTGGATCTGAGTATAATGAAACAATTCCACGGAAATCGTGCCGAGAGGCTGTCAGCTCCCCCCTCCTTGCCAGCCTTCCCCAGAGGACGGGGTACATGAATCAGCGCCTCCCTTAATTAAGTAAAACATTTTAAGGAAAAAAAAAACAACAAATTAATTACCACTTCATGGCACCACCCCAGCCGATTACCCAAATGGTTCACATTCCATAAACCTCGACTGAATTTAGAACTAACTGTTGCTCTTTTGGTTAGTTTATGCTTTCCCACACGCCGGGAGGGCTCTTCCATCCAAAAGGATGTAAATGATTTGTCGTCAAATTAAGCATCGTTTTTTTAAATTGTGTTTTTTTGTTTGTTTTGTTTTGTTTTTCAAGCTGAAAACATAGGCTATATGAGATTGGAATTGAAGTATCAACAGCATTGCTGCGGGCCTTGGCTTAGCTAAGTTCCTGATTTGCTGTATGAATTTGAACAGGAAGCTGACGTCTCTGATCGCTTCCAGTCGCCTGTGGCACACCAGCCTTCCAGCAGGCTGCCTCTAGGCTGATCCCTCATCTTCCAGGACACAGCGCTGAGGGGAGCTGAGAGCCACACTGACCCTCCTTACTGTCTCACCCTGATCGCATCCTGATTTTTTTAAAAACATGGTGCTAGGGCTTGAACTTGGGGATTCCTGTGTTCTAGGCAAGCACTCTGTGATTGAGCTGCGTGCCCGGGCCTTCAGCAGTAATTCTAGAATTTTTGTTTTAAGACTAAAATCTTAAAAATAGATGACTCCTGGTTGTTGGCATCTAGTTTAGCAGTGTGATGCTCTGAGAAATAGCCAAACGCAAAGATACCTGTGAGTCTAATAAAAAGTCATTAGAATTTGTACAAAAAAGAGGGGCAATTTAGCTCTCGAGCCGGACTCTTGAGTTCCAACCAGAGCAGGGATGAGTCTCAGTAGGAGCGGCTGACCCCATCCCTCCCTCCTGAGGACCCTCCGGCACCTCCCAGGCTGCTTAACGCACCTGCACCTCCTGGGTTCTGCAGGCTGAGTATTTTCTCAGGATCAGTGGCCATCTGTCTCCTCTGGCTTCTGCCAGGACTCTCTCTGGAGGCCAGGGATGAAGCAAAGAACACTCTAACTGCCCTGAGAGAAACGGAACCCTGCTCTCCATCCGGAAGCAGAGATTGAGGCCCCCACTGAACAGCAAATGCTGACATCTGTATACCCTCTTTGGGATGTCAGCTGGTAAAGCGAGTGCCTAGCCTGAGAACCAACCCTGCGTTTCATCCTCAGTACCTCACAAATCAAGTGTGGTGCACATCCAGGAGGTGGATGTAGGAGGACCCCACGTTCAGAGTCATTCACCCCTGAACCCAGAGAAAATCTGTGAAGAGAGCAGGCAGGAAGGGAGTCAGGCTAGAGCGGACACTGACTGTCCCCTCAGACAAGCCAGTGGAAGTTCAGGATAGCAGGTGTGGGGCCCTGGAATCCAGCACGTTAAAGCTCTGTGGTCACTTGAAGATCATTAGTCGTTGGTACCTAGACATCTCCCCGTGGGCAGTGCAGTCCCTCTTTCGGGAGGACCCAGAAGCCCAGTGGCCTGAACTTCAATTTCAACTCTGTCCATTTCACAACCAGTGAGGTCCTTCTCTTGCCTTAATTTTTCCTCTGTACCTTGGGCACAGCCGTGTTTGGGCACTGAGGTGAGTCCATGAGCTAATGCTTATAAGCAGGAAGAATGTATGGCACAGAGTGAGGACCCTCTTCCATCACCACTGTCCTCGTCGCCACCATCCACACCACACAGAGAAACTGAGGACCGGAGAAGGGTGCAGGGTGATCCAAAGCTGCATGGCAAACTATGAATGGAACAGGAACCAGAAGGCCAGCTGTGTCCCCTCATCTGCATAGCTGCCTAGCACTGTGCCCAATGTCACAGTCACAGGTCGAGGAACGGGGCAGGGCCAATTGTCTGGAAAGTTGGGGCATTTGCCTTCCATCCCCAATAGCAACTGTCTCTGCTCATCCTCTTAGGGGCTCAGGCAGGACCTCTGTTTTTTTTGGAGAAAACCCAAGTCACCCCTGGACTCCTGATGCCAGGGTGAGCATCTCCTCACCTTTTTCAAATGCCAGCAATTCTGTCTTGTATCCAAGCTAATTTGCCTTATCTGAAGCCCCTTGGACAACTGTGCAAACCCCTCCTGAACTCTCTGCTGCTTGACCCCTCTACTTTCTGGGGAAATTCTAAAGCAAAGAGCACATTGGCTCAGATCTTTACTTCAAACCCTAAAAGTGTAACTGGACCAGGAAAATGTTCGATGCATAGAACAGAACATTAGCCAGGCTTTAAAGTGGAAACCTGGGGCCAGAGGATGGCTCAGCAGGTAAAGGTGCTTGTCATCAGGCCAGTGTTTCCTACATGGTGGAGGGAGAGAAATGACTCCCACAGGTTGTCCTCTGACCTCCACATATGCGCCATGGTGCATGCACACACAAACACCTAAAACAAACAAATGTAATAAAAGAGAAAGAAGAAAAGAGCCTGCTCATTGGACAACCTTGAGGACTGAATGTTACTGTTTGAATAAAAAATGAAGGCTCAGGCACTGGAGTCCCCATCCTCATCTAGTAGTGCTTTCGTGTGTGTGTGTGTGTGTGTGTGTGTGTGTGTGTGTGCACTTTTTGAGACAAGTTCTCATTATATAGCTCTGGCTGACCTGGAACTCGTTATGTAGACCAGGCTATCCTGAACTCTCAGGGATTCACCAGGACCTGGCGGTGCTGTTTTGAGAGGTTTTAGAGATTTAGGAGGTGAGGCAGCTGAAGGAAGTGGCTCACTGGAGGTGAGTTTGGCCCCAGTTCCCCTCCTCTCTCTCAGCTTCCTGTCTATGGTAAACAGTGTCCTTTCTCACATGCTCCCACTGTTCTGCCCAACTAGATAGGGCTACACAACTGTGGGCTGAACACTATCAACTGGGAGCCGAAGTCAATCTCCCTTCTTTGTTTTGGTCAGGTATTTACAGTCACAAAGATGGGAAAAGAACTAGCACATTGCACTAAGTGAAATAAGCCAGCCATAAGAGATGAACACTATGACTCCGTCCAGACCCAGCATCTAAGCAGTCAGACTTGCAGAAACAGGAAGGAGAAAGGTACTGGCCAAAGACTGAGGAGATGGGGCATCACTCATGGGTGCAGAGCTTCAGTTCTTTGAGAGGATAACACTCTAGACTGTACTGTACCACAAGATGGAGTTAATACAACTCAACTAACCAATTAAAAATGGCCAACATGCTAAGTTTAATGCTGAGAGAGTGTGTTTGTGAGAGAGAGAGAGCAAGTGCATCATTGGGAAAACAAAGAGGGGGCTGGAGAGATGGCTCAGAGGTTAAGAGCACTGGCTGTTCTTCCAAAGGTCCCGAGTTCAATTCCCAGGAACCAGAGGGTGGCTCACAACCATCTATAATGAGATCTGGTGCCCTCTTCTGGTGTGCAAGCACACATGCAGGCAGAATACTGTATAAATAAATAATAAAGAAAACAAAGTGTCTGGGCAGGGTGGCGACCCTCCCCTGCATTGTAATTCTGGCACTGAGGAGGCTGAGATGAAGGACAGGAAGATTTTAAGTCCAACCTTCACTACACTGTGAGAGCCTGTCAGGAAGGAATGAAGGAAAGGAAACAATCAAGCAAATGGACAACTCACTCCAAACTCAAGATTGCTTTCAGAGTCAACTCAGACCCATGCCTGGCCTTCCAAGGCCCCCTGAAGTGCTGCGAACCTTCTGGCTACCATATTATTCTCTACCCCCGCCAGGCATTGCAGCTTCCCCCAAACACAGTTCACACTTGCTTGCCAGCCAGATTCTCCCTGGCTGTTTTCTCTGTCTGGAATGCCCTTTCCAGGTGTGCTGTTGTGGGTGAGTGGGTGGTGGTGGTGGTGGTTGGAGGTTGACCCCAGAGTCAGGCAAGGGCTCTCTAGTCCCCCTCTTTGAGATGCTAATTATCATCAAGAACCAGATCACACATACTCTTCCTAAAGCCTTCTCTTAGCCCCCTTCTCCAGGGCGCTCGTGCCCTGTGCCTCCACCACCACTTCTTTAGGGATAGTTTAATGAGAGTTCAGTATGTGCAGATTACTGTGCCAAACAAACACCAGAAGCTTTTTTTTTTTTTTTTCCTAGATAGGCTTTCTCTGGGTAGCCTTGGTTGTCCTGGACTCACCTGACCACGAACTCCCAGAGATCCTCCTGCCTCTGCCTCCCTGAGTGCTGGGACAGAAGGCATGCACCGCTACGCCTGGCTGCACTAGAATCTTGATGAATCTTCATGATAATCCTGGACCATCTGCACTCCACAGATGTGGAACTGAGGCACAGGGGAAATACTTCACATAGCTAGTAAGTTGTATCCCGAGACCTAAATCTTCTGAATTCTAGAGAAAAGCTTTTCACAGCTTGTGACAAGTCAGCTTTCTGTGACTATAACAAATGCCTTGAATAAATCAACCTGCAAAGAAGAAAGGTTTGTTTTGACACCGTTTTAGAGGTTTCAATCAATAATAAACTGGTCCCGTTGTTTTGGGCTGTGGCGGTACAATCTATCACAACAGGAATGTGTGGCACAGGGGGCCACTCACCTGCCATCTCATAGCAGCATGTAAAGGGAAGAAGAAAGCTGGAATTTTTAATGTGCTTTCCCCCGTGTCCCCAATGGCTTCAGATCTCCCATTAGGACCACCTCTTAAAGATTTCAACATTTCCCAAAAGTGACACTTCAGGGGCCAAGCCTTTAACAAATTCATCTGTGAAGGACATATATCCAAACCAGAGGACCTTTTGATTCTGCTACCCCAATACTCCCCCCAAACATTACACTGCCTACATAATTGTTTCTTCCCCTTTCCTCCAGCCCCAGAGAGCAGAGGACTGTTGCTTAGTCGTCCTGAGGCTTGGCATGGAGCAGATGCTCATTTTGCTGAACTTTTTGTTGGATACCCTGCAGTGAGTCACTATCCACACGCGATCCCCTAATTCTGCTTCCGCCACTGTTTCCCCTCCAGGACCTGGCAGGTTGGCAATTGCCAAAGAAACCTCTCCAGCCAATCAATAAATAATAATGTTGGAGAATTTAAAATAAGAATCTGGATTATTAAAGTTACAAATCTTTGGTCTTTATGCCTTCAATAAAACATGCACCTATTAATAATGGATACTAGCTTGGGCCTGCTTAGGCTGAACAGGGGGAAAAAATGACCAGTCAAAAGATGCTAATATTTTTTCTCTTTATCCAGTTTGGTTGCCAAACTCCTGCTTTGCTGACAAATGGTTTGCCATTTGAGAAGTTCTAAAAATTTTAACAGCACAAAAAGGAAATTGGAGAGTATGTTCAGCCTGTGAATCCTGGTGGTCGTTCTTAAAGTGTCCCTCTCCATGGACCTGTTTTCCCTGGCTTCTCTCTAATGGTCTCTTCTCTCGTTTACTCCTCCCCACCCCCTCCAACTTTCCTCTCCTTCCCCCTGACCTCATCCACTCCCAGTATGTGAAAAGCAAGCCTAGCACTGCATAACTGGCTCTGGTGGCACAAACCCGTGGGCCCAGGTGCTGGGGAGGTGGAGGCAGGGGATCAGAACTCTAATGTCATCTTCAACTAAGTAGTGAGTTCAAAGTGAGCCTGGGCTACATGAAAATCAATCCCAATTCCAATCTCTCTCTCTCTCTCTCTCTCTCTCTCTCTCTCTCTGTGTGTGTGTGTGTGTTGAGAAACCAGACAATCTCTGTTTTGTTCCTAAGAGACATTTTGAGTCTGTAGCCCAGTTAAGTTTCTGTTTACGAAAAAACACGAGTTTCTGTTTCTCAGAGCTGGGCTGTGTCCTACCCCAGCAAACACAGAATGTACTGTAAACCACCCCCCCTGGAGCCACCTGTTCTCAGAAATGTTCTGTCCCCATTGCTCTATGACCCACTTTCCTTAACTGCCTGGCCCCACCTCCGTAACTGTGCTCATGTACAAAATCCCCACTCTGCGGCTCTTGCCTGGTAACAAGGGCTTGAGAACTTGGGTTGGGGTAGCCTCATGAACCCCGCCTCAGGAGGAGGCAGCTGCCAATTCGGCTCTGATGTGTACACCAATAAACCTTGCTCTAATTTGGCCATAATATGGGTTGATGGTGTGTGGGAATAAGTGTGTGTGTGTTTGTGTGTGTGTGTGTGTGTGTGTGTGATAGCTCACTTGGTAAGGTGCTAAAGCGCAAGCATGAGGACTTGAGTTGGGATGTCTGGTACTCATGTGTGGTCATGCGCACCTGTAAACTCAGTGTTTAGAGACAAGCAGATTTCCAAACTCAGTCAAGCCCATCAATGAGTGCCTGGTTCAGCGAGAGTCCTTGTCTGTAAAGATACGGTGGAAAAGGCTAATGAGAGCAGAAGCTATCGGATATTGACCTCTCACCTCCGAGTGCATGTGCACACACGTGCATGCACCAGTATATACACAATTGCACACACAAACACACATTCATACAGCACACCAGGATGGGGTGTGGGAAGACTTGAAGGCTTGTGCAGTTTGGAACGTAAATGTCCCCGAAGGCAGAAAGTTCCTGTTGTTAGCTAATGTCTCTTGGCAGCTCACACCTGTGCCTTCCGATTTGCTGCCGCTGTAGTCAGACAGTGCTTAGCCACACTGAGGTCACTCAAAGCGCGTGGCCATGAAGCTCCAACAGCGCGATTTGTCCGCAGGGACTGTCGATGAGGACAGACCTGTCGTCTGTTTTCTCTCACTTTCGTTCAGAACAGCGCCTTGGCCCTCTTCCTTTCATAGAGAGTGGTCTGATCCCTTCCTTGGCACTGCCACAGAGTCGGTATAAGACATTCAAAAGGGGGTTCCTTTTGAATGGTGCATTCAAAGCATGTCACCTTCCACCTTTGCAGATTTCCTCCTCATCCCGTGTTTTTACCTATACGTTGTCTTTTTTTTTTTAAACATGTCTCTGTGAAGCCAGGTGGTGGTGGCCTTTTACTAGGCAAATGAGGATATGTAGACCAGAAGAAGGCCCTGTCTCGAGGTCACAGCCAACGGAAGCAGAGCTGGTACTCGAACGCAGCTGATGTGAAGGCCAGAATCAAGCTCCGTGGGCCTGGCAGCTGCTCCCATTCATTAGCTCCCGCCTATCTGCTTGTTTCCTTGTGTATTTTTACAAGGTTGTTAATTACCAGCCATAAACCTCGGCAAACATTTTGATAGGCTTTAAAAGCTCATGAAAGCCGCATTACATTTTAAAGGCATGGTTCCCTAATTAACCTAATTAACTGTCAGACTCATATCCTGCTGGTTTCCAGATGAGGCGAGCCCTGCCTCTCATCTCATCCTCCAATCCGGCCCCATTGGACGGGGCCTGGGTTCTTGTCATGATCTCTCTGCAATACAAGGACGAAGGCCTAGAGACTCCCACGTGAGCCCGGGCCAGCTGAGCTTAGGACCAGGCCAAGGTATAGGCATATGGGGGCTCCCTCGGTGAAGCTGCTGTTCACCCTCATTCACAGCCTTGGCCGTGTGGCTGTGCTGCCCTCAACAGCTGATAGACACAGATGGACACCTGACCCCCAAATGTCTCTGACACATGGGCCAACTAGAGGCCACTCAGGATGGAGAAAATGGAAGCAGGTATGGAGTATTAATTTATTAGGGTTGCCATCACAACAGACGGGAGGGCTTCAAGACAGGAACTTACTGCTTACAGCTCTGGAGACTAGACGTCTAAACTCAATGTGTGGCAGGGTGTCTCCTGAGGTTTCTGTCCTTGGCTTGCAGATGGCTGCCTGTTCACTATAGCCTCACTCTCTTTCCTACTCTCAATATCTGGTGTCTTTTTGTGTGTTCAAATTTCTGTTTCTTATAAGAAACATCCGACTGGGTTAGTCCTCATTAACCCATTATCTCCAAGAATAGTCAACATTCTGAGGTCAGGCCTTTGCTATACAACCGTGGAAGGACACACTCCCCAAAGTAACAAAGGGTTCGGATAAAAATCTATGTAGCATCTGGCCTAGGTAACCTACCCATCTCTACAATGGGTAGGTTAGCTCAGCTCCATACCCTGGGACCTCCACCTTTTACCTGAGGGCTTTTGTCTGCCTGCCTCTGCTGGGGACTCATCCACTCTCATGCAGAGGGAGCCATAGCACCTAAGGATGGGTGCTCATGGGGTGGACACACCAGACACGGCTGACCAGTCCGGTGCCCAGCTCCTTTGCTCCTGGGGAGAGGTAGCTGACTCATGCAGCACCCTGTCTCTAGAGTCTGCAGGTGGGATTGGATTCCATTTGCCCACAGGCTCATTGCCTTCACCAGCCACCTTCCTTTTCCCTGTCTCACTTTTCCATGCCCTGACCAGGATTGCATTTGGTCACTTCCCAAATGCGCTTGGATCTTTGTCTCAAGGTCTGCTTCTTGGGGAACCTGACATAGCTAGGGAGCATGGTGACATTGTGTAAAAGCATGAGCAGAGGAGGCTGGGAGAGCAGGATATGGCTCAGGAAAGGGTCAAAGTTCAAGGTCCTGAGACACGGGCTCTGGTCCCTGGGAGCACTGGCAAGCCAAGTGGGGGCACACGGCAGCTCTTCAAGCAGTCCTGTGAAACTGGAAGTTGAGTGTCCTGAAACATACAGTAATTTAGGAACTTCCCTACATATGCACAGCAATTTCTCTTTGACTCTTCCAGAATCTTCCCTCAGAAAAATCTGATTACAAGCTAAGAAGTTTTCCACTCTCTGGAGGAAAGGTGATACCAAGGATGCTGTGGGGAACAATAAATTTGTTCCTCAAATGCAAGTGTGTAGACCTGAATCTGAGGGGAACTGGGAAAATTTGCAAACAAGCCAGATGATACTTAAGGTCAGGAGTAAGGGCCCTATGCCCTTTAAAAATTAAAGCAGAATAAAAAAAATTTCCCTTTAGTTGAACTGAGCCCTTAAAAAAAAAAAAAAAAAAAAAAAGGACAGACCTCCAAGGAGATGGCCGGTGTAATAGGCCTCCAGACCTTAGAACAACTGACACCATATTAGAAGCACCATTCTGACCTTCAAACCCAGCATGTTGGTGCCCAATACCTGTCAAAATGGGAGCAAAAACCAAGTCCATCAAAGACATAGTCCATAGTTCCAGGAAAGTGCCTAAATATACTAACTTTGCTCTTTGGCTTCTGTAGCTGCTTCTTGTTAACTGAAGTTTGACAAGCAGGATGTGGTTTTTGTGCATAAAAGACAAGGGCTGTAAGGCTTGGGGCTGCATGATTTGGGCAGGTTCCCCGTGCAGTCGCTGACTGGCAATAAAGACTTTCTTTTTAACTTTAAGAATATCTGTGTGGTGGTCTCTGATGACCTTACCTCACAGCAGAGAAAGTCTGTAGTGATGACCGCTGTTAAACACCGCAATTTTATGCCTTTTCCCCCAGTTTTACTTTACTGTTCTCAGCAGAGCTGACTGTCAAGTCTAAGGATTAAGGTTAGACTCTTAAAAAACAGGACCTAAAAGCTGGAAGTCTTTCAGGGAATTTGGACTTGGGTCATAAATTGTATCCTAAAATCTGAATGTCTGCTTCTTAAGTTCTTCCTATAGAATTTCTTAGATTTTTGCCCTGGTGGGAGCAGAATGTTCCTGGTAGAGTCTGGGGTCAGAGGAGACTGGGTGAGGCAACAGAGGTGCCAGTTACAGGTGGGCATGTGTTCAAGTGATGGGGTTCAGGGCTGGAGAGATGAATGGCTCAGAAGTTAAGAGCTCCCCAGGACCCAGGTTCAATTCCCAGCACCCACATGGCAGCTCACAACTGTCTTTAACTCCAGTTCCAGGCCAGTTCCATAAATAGCTCCAGGAGTTCCAATGCCTCTGGATTCTACAGGCACCTATGCACACACGCAAGACATATAGCCATAAATAACAAAAATTAAATAAGAATTGAAAACCAAAATAACAAGGGAATGTAAAAATCAAGAAAGAATTGCTATGGTGGAGCATGCCTATAGTCCCAGCCTTGGGAGGTGGAGGCGGGAAGATCAGAAATTTAAGGTAGTCCTCAGCTACTTATCGAGGTCAAGAGTAGTCTGGGTTGCATAAAGACAAGAAATAGGAGCCAGGAGTTTCTTTCCTTTTTCCCTATAATTTATTTTACTGTTTTTGTGTATGCAGTGTTTTGCCTGTGTATACGTATGCGTCTACATGCTTTGGAGGTCAGAAGAGGGTATCCTGGGACTGGAGTTAGACAGTTGCATGTGGGAGATGGTAATCAAAACCAAGTCCCCTGCAAGAGCAACAAGTGCTCTTAGCCGAGAAGCCACCTCTCCAGCTCTGCCCCTCCCCCTCTTACACAGGGTTTCATTACATGGCCCCGGCTACCTGTAACTTGCTATGTAGCCCTGGCAGGACTTGAACTCTCAGAGATCCACTCGCCTCTGTATTAGGACGAAAGGCGTGCTCCACCATGTCCGGAGTCAGAATATTTTTTAAGGTCTGTTCCAGATATTAGGAACACACACACACACACACACACACACACACACACAGAGAGAGAGAGAGAGAGAGAGAGAGAGAGAAAGAGAGAAGAGGCAAAAAACACAAGCAGCCACCACTCAGAACAAGAGCATCTGTCTAGTCTCTCTTGCTAATAAATATTTCAACATTGGCTTGTTCATTTTTCTTATTCTCTACAATGGAGATTAATTACTATTTTACATTACACTCAACTTCTATTAGTCTAGGATTTATTCCCCCAGTGATACCACCATCACTGGGCTTCAATAAAACATTTTAACCTAGACAAACCCATTACATTCTTGAAGGTGAGTGGACAGGAAGGAGGCAGAATGGGCTCTAGTGCTGCAGTGTCATGGCATCTGCTGAAATACATCAGGTATGTGAAAAAGATTGGGGCTGGGACATACCAGACGAGGAAAGATGGAAGCCACTGGAAGGAGGGTCCAGCTCAGTCCTGCTGGGCCCGTATCACCAGAACCAGCCCTTTCCCACAACAGCCCTAATCCCCAGATGGCTTCTGACCTCCTTACAGTGTTCTCAACTGCACTGCCAAATAGCCTGTCCTGACCCAAACAGGACTCCATTCCTCAGCTGCTCCCTGTCATTTTGCCCTCTGACCGCCAAGTCTCATCTTATTCTTGGACTGGACACGTAGCCCAGTCGCAAGCGAAGTTGTCTTTTCTGCAGATAGGCAATGGTATCGTTGTGGTCACATTCACCAACTCTGATGGCTAGCATCGGGTCAACTCGACAAGATCCAGGATCTTTTAGAGACAAAGCTCCATGTGGGGTTGTCGAGATTCACTGAGGTGGGAAGACCCACTTACATGAGGGTGGCACCACTCCACGGGCTGAGGCCTCAGACTGATTGACACGGAGAAAAAAGCCAAGCACCATCACTGTTCTCGCTCTGCTCCCTGCCCGTGGACACACTGTGATCAGCTGCCTCACCCTCCCGATGAACTCTGTGCCCTCCAGCTGTGAGCCAAGACAACCCCTTCCATCCTGAACCCTGCCATAGCAATGAGTAAAGTAACTAATACGCCATCTTTATTAAAATCATGTTGTCCTTTATCCTTGACGGCAGGGCTGGGCCCTGGGGGTTGTTGGTTTTGCTTCTCTTTAATTTAATATGTGTGAGTGTTCTGCCTGCATATATGTCTGCATCATATGTGCGGAGGCCAGAACTGCCTGATAGGCTTGTCTTGTTTGTGTGTGTGAGACAGGCTCGCCATGGAGCCCTGGCTGGCCTGGAGCTCCCTATGCAGAGCAGGACTGCATTCGGTTAGCAGAGATCTACTTTGCCTGCCTCTGCCTCCTGAGTACTGGGTTTAAAGGCCTGTGCCACCATTCCTAGCCTGCTAATTTTGTTTTGTTTTGCTTTGCTTTTGGAGACAGGGTTTCTCTACGTAGCTTTGGCTGTCCTGGACTCACTTCGTAGGCCAAGCTGGCCTTGAACTCACAGAGATTTACCTGCCTCTGCCTCCCCGAGTGCTGGGATTACAGGCATGTACCACTGCACCCGGTGCCATTTTGCTTTTTTAATATAGAGTCTTGCTGTATAGTGCAGGCTGGCCTAGAACTTGTTATGTAGCCTAGGCTGGTTTTGAACTCATCATTCTCCTGCCTCAGGGCCTCAAGAATGAACCACTGTTCTTAAGAACCCAGCCACCATGCTAGGAGAAGAGACATGTACGGACGGAGAGGAGCCAGCAGCCAATCTGCCCTTGGCAGGAATGAATCCTCTGGTCTTTGTGGATACATTGTATCTCCCGTGGCATAAGCAAAAATGAGAGCTGTCTTCTCCTGAGCCCCTCCCCGACTTGCAGGATCCTGGGAAAAACAAATGTTTTCTGCCCTCAGTCTCTAACTGATCTCAACTCCCAACTCCCCCTCTGTGCTTGGTCTCCACGGTCAAATCCAGTCTCTCTTCTCTGTCTTTAGGCCTCCTACTGGGTGCTCTGCCTGAAGAGACAGGCAGCTCCCAGCATATCTGTAAGGGGCTTTCAAGTTGGTGCAGAACCTCCAGATACCAAATGCTCAGCACAAAGATGTATTACTCTGGAGGAGCAAGCGCGGGCAGGTGGTGGTGGTGAGTTGCTGGATCAGACATAGACAGCAAGTGTTTTGTTTTTGTTGTTGTTTTATCCAGGAATTGGTTTTTAAGGGGAAAAGATGGGAAGTCTGTGTTAGGGTAAGTTGATAAGTCCTGACCGGACAGGTTGGCCAGTGTAGCCAAATAATGAGTTCTGATTGATAGCTGGACCTTGGAGTTTTGTCTCAGGAGAGAGTCAGTGGCCAAATAAAGGAATGGACTTGAAGGAGGATTGCCTAGCCTAAGGACCATCACCCCTCACCTCTGCAGCTTCCACGCTGAGATCTCTACTGAGAGCTGCTGCTGCTGCTGGCTTCTGGACTTGGGTATTAAGTGTGGGTGCTATTTGAAGCCAGTTCCCATCTCTTCCGTCCCTGTGGCTGTGTTTATTAGCCTCACGCATTGGCTGAGAAAGTTGCATCCCACGCCCACTTCATGGCTTCTCTGTCGCACCCTATAGCTCCTTCTAAACGTATTCTCTGAGCTCTGGGGAACCCTCACCAAAGCCTCTGCTAAGTGGTTCTGAAACATGTTTAGACACCATTTAGCTGCTTGAATGACCCCAGCGGCTGCCTCATTAACCTGACAAACTGTTGGAAGCCACGTGCCTGCTTTCCTCCTCCTGGCACTGCTGCTGTGGTCCAAAGGACCCTCACCTCACCTTTGTTCCTCTGAGGCTAAGCACAGACAGATGTGGTTCCATGTTTCGCTCTATCCCTTGGGGTGTCTGCAAGCCGAGCCAGGAAGAATGGAGGAGAATCTGGAATGGGTGGGGTCTGTAGGATCCGTGTCCAGTTAGGGGGAGAAGGCCTTCTCCGAGGACGGTCATTGCTCTTCGGGCGGCGATTATAGCTCTGCACTAAGAGGAACGAGGAGTGAAAGCAGTCAAGGGGCCAGTGCACTGAGCAGCGCGAGCTGGTGACATGGAGACCATACGGTGACGGTGACGGAGCGGTAGCTCCGGGTCCTACTGGCAAGGTCACCCAGTGGCCAGGTCCGGGGGTCCAGTGGTGAATGTCCAGAGAGAGAGAAGGACCTCTCCAAAATGGCCCTTCAAGTGTTACAGCTCAAATGAAACAGCAACTCCTAGAAGCTAGAAAAGAATGCTGGATCCCGAGGAACTGGAGTTACGAGTGATTGAGAGCTGTGGATGCTGGGAACTGAACTCCGTTCCTCTGCAACAGCAGCAAGTGCTCTTAGCAGCTGAGCCATCTCTCTGGCCCAGAGAGCTGTTTAAGGGGTCTGGGATGAGGGACATAACCTTAACTGTGCTCTTGGCCCCTTGAGATCGACACAAGTTCAGACACACCGCTTGCAAATTACCACACGCTAGGGGGTCGGGACCACAACACGCAAAGTCCCGTGGACCTCGAATCTCACTTCCCTATGGGCCAGACGGCGGGCTTCTGGAACGCATCTTGAGATCCGGTGGTTGGAGGTGTGACCTCCATGTGTGATTTAGGTCAAATTGACTCTCTGGCCTTAGTTTTCTCATTTGCAAGTGAGAACATAATAACACGTCTTCAGGCTACCGTGAAAATGAAGGAAGTGTGTGTATAGAAACCACCCGGAAGAGTCAGAGCTACAGTCAGGGACAGCTGTTACCACCCTGCACGTTGTTAGTCCAGATGCGAAATCTCATCCGTTTCTTCATTTCCGCACATCAATTCTGCCCCCTACCAATATATAATCTGCTGTTCCGATGGTTCCCCATTGACACATGCATCCTTTATCGTTGTGTGTGCTAGGCAAAAATAAGTTTAAGGCGTAAACATGCAAAACAAAAGAAAAAATCAAAGTTTACAAAAAGCATTTGGATACAATGGTACAGAAAGTGTTTATCTTTTGCTGCATGAATTGCCTTAAGTTGACTTTGGTACGGCAACTCTTATTTATTCGCTTATTTGTTTATTGCAGATGTCTGTATGTATGTTTGCATGTTCCCATGTGTGGGGGTGTGCGTGTGTGTGCATAAGACACAATCTACATTTTACAGTCTAGAATAATTCTGAATTTACTGTCCTCATGCCTCAGGCTCTGAAGTGATGTGCCACCAATGCTCAGGCTTACATAGACCTTTGCTTTAGTCACAAACATAGAAAAATTAGGGATATTTAAAATCAAACATTATATTTAATACACAGCTGAGTTTAGAAGGAGAAAATGCCTGAAAATAGGAATGATCTTGAAACAAGAACAGTGAACTCTATGATAATGTTGCTATAGCCCCGGGTATCCATGGGCTTCAGGGATGTTTTAGTCAGCTTTCTGTTCCCGCAGCGAAACACCTGAGGTCATCAACTTAAAAGGAAGAGAAGTTTATTCAGCCCGCGAGTTTGGAGGTTTCCGTTTATGATCGATTGACTTTGCTGCTTTGGGGCCTGTGGTGAGGTAGACAGTCATGGCAGGGAGCACGTGTCATAGCAAAGACATTCATTTCATTACTGAGAGCAACAGAAAGGAAGAAGAACTAGGGTCCTGCTAGTCCTGTGGAGGGCATGGTCCAATGACCACACACACCACTGTCCCGATCTGTGAAAATTTCCAGTTCCCCCCAACAGGTATGAGCTAAGAGCTAAACCTTGAACACACATGTCTTTGGAGGATAGTTAATGTCAAAAGTATAACAAAAAAGGGCTGGAGACAGGGCTGTGATATCCTTGTGGTCAGGAGGCGCTGCCTGCAGGTCATGAGGAAATAACCTGAAACCAACACCAATTTAAAGCAGAGCTGGTTCAACAAACAAGCAAACAAACAAACAAACAGCAGAGCTGGAGCCTAGGAATACAGTCTCCCCCCTGAAAGGAGTGTAGAATCTATCTAGGCCCAGGACTGAAGGCCTAACGCTGGGACAGTCGCTGGACTAGGAATCCAGAGACCGGTGCAGAGCATGCGCCATTCACCAGTGTGTGAGCAGATATGGACAGAGAGTGATAATGAGGATCATGTGGTCACTCATCCTGTGCCTACTGTGTGCCATACTCTGTGCCTGGCACAGTTAAGTCTCACAACCTAACAAGGTAGATGCCGCTGTTGTCACTGTGTGGCTGTGTTTAGAGATTTGGGCAATTAACATGTAAAAAGAAAACGGTTCCCTACCGACTCAGAAAGCTAATGAGAAAGGCATTCTAGAGGTTTTTGTGTGTGTGTGTGTGTGGCGGGGGCGGGGGGGGGGGCAGGGGTGAGTATGAGTGTGTGCATGTCGTAGCACAAGTGTAGAGGTCAGAGAATGACGCCTACCATGTTTGTTCCAGGGCTTGAACTCAGGTCCTGCCTGGTTGGACAGAAGCCCCTTCACTCCTTGAGCCACATTTCTTTATTTCTGAAACAGGGCCTCCAGGTTGGCCTCCAGCCCACTAGGTAGCCTATGAGAGCTTATTTCTATCTGCTTCAACCAGGGCAGGTCAGTGGTGGCAGCAGGTGGATCTCTGTGACACTGAGTTCGAGGCCAGCCTGGTCTACACAGTGAGTTCCAGGACAATAAGGGCTACACAGAGAATATGTTTCTCTCTCTCAAAAAAGTCTTGTTTTCATTTTAAATTATGTGTTGTGCGCATGACTGCGTGGGGGCAGGGTATGTGCGTGAGTGCAGTTGCCTCTGGAGGCCAGCAGAAGGCGCTGGATCTGCTGCAACTGGAGTTACAGACAGCCGTGAGCCATCTGTCCTAGATGCTGAGAACTGGAAACCGGATTTGGGTCCTCTGAGAGTATAGTATTTGCTCTTCTGAGCCATCCCTCTAGCTCCCCTTGTATGTTTTTTGTTTTTTGTTTTTTGTTTTGTTTTGTTTTGGTATGTTTTTGTTTGTTTTGTTTTTTGAGACACAGACTTACTTTGTAGCCCTGGCTGTTATGGAAGTTACTGTAGCTGACCTTAAATTCTCAGAGCTTTGCCTGGCTTTGCCTCCTGAGCACTGGGATTAAAGGCGTGTGCCCCCATGTCCAGTTTCCTGTCTGACTTCTTCCCCTGAGGCAGGGTCTCTCATTGAACTTGGAGTTTGTCATTCGGCTACAGTGGGATTCTCCTGCCTCTGCCCTCCACCATTTTTATCTTTTTACATATTGTGCTTCTCCCTCAGGGAACTCAGTTCACTGTTAAACAATACTCAAACTACAACACAATACAGTAATCTGCAGACAAGAATCTGCAGACGCCGCAATTTGCTGTCCCTTACAGCACCCCCCCCCCATGCTAATTATGCTGTTAGCTCCTGTCTCCAACTTCTGGATGGGCGCTGTACTGACTCTGTTCAGGACCAGCATTTGGCTCTGAAGGAAATCCTTTGACCTGGAAGAAGGAACTCTGATTGACTCCCACAATTCCCTGGCTCACCTAGGAGGTCAAGGGTGAAGAGACTTCGGGGTTGGGGCACACTCTTTCCATGGTATAGGCTGTTTCCTGGCTCCTGACTCCTCTCCTATAGCAAGAATAAGATTCTGTTTCTTGTTCATTATATTTACCTGAGAGGTAAAACAGGCTTTGCTTTTGGAAGACTCTTAATTGCAGCTTTATAAAGAGGCTCCACATGTAGAATAGTGGGGGAAATTAATTGGTCTTCCAGGGAGCAGCTGAACGAAGTCTGGTAATTGAATTTCACAATGAATGCCTCCCTCTGGGTGGCCCGAGTGTGATCTGGAAAGGATATTTGACGTTTTCTCTGTGTAAATGGCTTGGGCTCCTGAGTGTGTGTGTGTGTGTGTGTGTATGTATGTATGTATGGAGGGCATCAGTCATTCACACTTTCATCAAAAAAGAGAAATTTACACTTACAAACTCTCAAGTGATAGAAAGGAAAGAAAAGGGGGAGGGGGCTGGCCTCATCTGGATATGCAATTTGGCAGGCCCTTTGCAGAGACTGGGGAAGAGCCAACTCAGAGAATAAATTATTGCTTGAAAGCAGGCTGTGTCGGAGTGGAGCTGCAGACCCAGCTGCTAGGTATCAGGGCCTCAGGGCTCTGTTCCAAAATGAGTTATGCTTGGTGAGGTCGGGAGAAGGAAGGAACACTGGAGGTCGAGATGCCAATCGATACCTTGGACTGGCAGGTACAGGCCGAACTGCCGTCCTCAAGATTTAACTCACCGAGCAACCCAGCAAAGACTTCACCTGTGAGTTTCTGTCTCAAGAGAATAGTTACTAGTAAATCACCCTGGCCTTGGGATGGACATGTAAGACATTCGGTCATCAACCCTGGACAGCACCGGGGTGGGTACCAAAGCTCCTGATGTCCAGGTTAGAATGAGCAATACAAAATATAGTCAGCTGCCTGGATCCACGGGTTCAGTAGCTACAGATTCAACCAATTAGGGATAATTTTTTTTCAAATCACCATGTTTCTATTAAGCATGTATAGATTTTTTTCTTGACATGATTCCCTATACAATAGTCTCATGAATCTTTGCATAGCATTAACACACAGTATCAGGGAGCAGAAACCACCTAATGTTCTAAGCATATTAGAGCATGTGGGAGGGGAGCGAACACTTGCTGCAGTTTTTTCATTTCCTGTGCTGAGCATGGAGCCCAGCTCATATAGCAAGTGAGCTGGGAACCCCTGAGTACGTCCCTAGCCTTGTTGTTTTATGTATAGGACTTGAACATCTTTTGATTTTGGTATCTGACAGGTGGATATGTGTGTGTGACGGAACCAAGCCTCTGTATATACTAATGGATGATCATATGTTACTAGAAATAATTAGAATAAATAGGAATGTGACATGAACCACAAATGCAAGTCACATATGTAACTTAACATGGCTCCGTGGCTAAGAGCAGTTGCTGCTCTTCCAGTGGGCTTGAGTTCAGTTCCTAGCATTCATGTCATGGGAAGACAACCACTGGGGCTTGCTGCGCACCAATACAGTAGTGAGAGACTGTCTCAAAGGAGTACTGTTAGGTCCAAAGCCTACCCCTCCCCGCCTCCATAGCAGTGCTGGTGACACTGTCTTAAACAGAAGGACTTTGGTCCAGTAAACAGAAAGATTGTCACCAGGTTAACAAGCCTAAAAAGGGTTTCTGCTTACCAGAAAAGCAGATCTGCTGTAGAGGGTTCCTAATTGTCAGGAACCTATGTTAACCTTCCCCCAAATGTCATCTACTTCGGAGGAGTACTTCCAGCTCAATGCTGACAGCCTGTGTCACCTCAGAGCCCCTGCTGAACGTCACATACAATCTGCTTGCTTTCCCGTCATTTTGTTCTTCTCTCTGTCCATCAGCACACCCTACCTCAGAGACGGCCTTGGCAGTTTGATCCCCTATAAACTCTTCTTTCTACCCATGGGGTAGTCTATTTGGTAGTTTCTCTGCACTGTCACTTATAAGTACAGTGCAGAGTGATAGAACAGGATGCCCTACATCCTGGCTGCTGCACATCGGCCTGAGCATGCACAGCCACACACAAGTGCCTAGACCAGTAGCAAACAAACGAGTCACACACACGCACACAACAAAACCAAACCAGAGTTTTCTTCTCATCTCCACAGGCCCCTCACTCAAAATAAATAAGTTGATTTAATTTAAAAATGAGTAGAAGGTAAAAGGGTGGGAGGAACACCCAAACACAAACCAGCAAACAAAACAGACAACAGTTACAGGTTGAAATGTGGTCCCATCCAGTTTACATGCTCTAACTCCAAGTGTGTCAGAATGGGGCCTGGTTTGCAGACAGGGGCTTTATGGAGGCAATCCGGTGAAAAATGAGGCCGTTAGGGTAGGTCCAAAGCCAGTGTTACTTGAGTCGTTACAATGGAGGAAAACTAGCAGAGACAGGTGGGGCGTATCTATAATCCCAGCACTCAGGAGGCTGTGCAGGAGGATCGTAAACCCGAGGTCTGTTGGGCATAGTGGTGCACATCTTTAATTCTAGCACTCCAGAGGCAGAGGAAGGTGGAGCTCTGTGAGTTCCAGGCCAGCCTGGTCTGCATAGTTTCAGAAAAGTCAAAGCTACAGAGTAAGACTCTGTCTTAAAAAACAAACAAAACACCAAACAGTAATAATAATAATAATAATAACAACAACGTCTGAGGCTACAGGTGCCTGGGATACATGATGAAACCATGTTCCCAAAACAAGAAAGAAATAATTACTGAGGTGAATCAATGAAAGAAAGTGAACAATGTTGTTGTATCTCGCTGATGGAACTGAAAGTTCTAGAAAAACAAACTTCAAATAATCAAAGACCAAACCTGTCCAACCACAGAAATAAAACACACTCCTGCCTGGGGGAGGAAACCTTAGACCAGAACATGTAGCAGAAGCTGAGGAGAGAGAGCAGAGGCTGGGCTCGCTAAGGAAGCCAGGACTCAGCTGCCACGGAGCTCTGCCCTGCCCACATAATGTTCTCGAAGCACTGAAGGGCAGAAAAGACACCCAAGGCAACTCTTCAGCCCTATTTCAAAGGGAAAAACAAACTGATTTTAATTACAGAGGGTGTCGGGAATGAGGGAGATGCAGAGAAAACAGAGCACATAGACAAAGTCACGAAAATGTGAACAAGGTATAAAGATGCATTAGCATACTCCCATGCTCTTTCAGTGTGCGTGTGTTCTGGTTTCATTCCGTTGCTCTGACAATTATCGTGGAAGGCAACTTAGGGAAGGGAAGGTTTATTTCAGCTTACAGGTTACAGCCCATCATTGATGAATGTCAGGGCAGGGACTTGAAGCACAAACCACGGAGGAATTCTGCTTGTTGGCTCACTCACTCACAAGTTCATGCTCAGCTAGCTTTCTTATATAGCCAGGACATCCATCTGCCCAGGGAATGGTGCTGCCCGCAGTGGGCTAGACACTCCAAGATAATGCCCTATAGACAAGTCCACATGCCAGTCTGATTAATGTGGTTCTTGAGTTGAGACTCCCTTCGCAGGTGACTCTGGGCTTTGTCATGTTGACAAATGAAGCTAATTAGAACACGTGTATGAATTTCTGCATCCCACCCCCTCCCTGCACAAACACAACCAAAAATGATACAACTGCAGACCTTCTATGAGAAGAAAACATAATAAAAAAGACAGATGAAGATTGCTCTTACATTTCAGAAACACGATAAAAGTATAATGAAGCCTAATTAAGTAATTTCTTGGACTCAGCACTGAACTAAGGACTGCACATATTCAAGGCGCTACTACTAGGATATCTCCCTCGCCTCTTAATTTTGCTTTTCAAAATAACTCAAGGTAAGATGACAAAATCAGATCGACAGGACGCAAGGAGGCCAATTGAAAGCCCAGATTGCACCATTATAGCTAATAAGTTAGACCCAAAGAGAACACACTTCTGAAAAACAGAAATACTGACACAGAGGAGTCTAGATGACAATGATGAGTTCAGAGGAGAGGAAATGACGTAAGAACTAGAGGCTGTCAGGAAAGCTCAACCTCTGAAGGTTGCCGAGACTGCCTCTGCCCAAGCGTGAAAAGAAAAAAGCATGGCTGGGCTGTGGTATACATGCCTTAATCCCAGCACTCAGGAAGGCAAAGGCAGGCAGATTACTGTGAGTTCAAGGCCAGCCTGGTCTACAAAGAGAATCCAGGACAGCCAAGGCTACACAGAGAAACCCTGTCTTGAAAAAAAAAAATCTCATACTGAGCCATAATCTACCACGAGAATGCCAGAACATACCATGAGAAAAGAAGAACAATTTCAGCAGTACCTAGAAAACACGCGAAGGAACCTAGTTAAATTCCACCTTGCCGATTAAAATCAACTTATCATGGAGCAAGATCTTAAAGATAAGACTTAAAACTATTAATCTTAGGAGAATAGGTGAAAAAGCTCTGTGTTAGGCAAGCCTTGGAAGTGTAACATCACAAACAGACTTGATAAACAGGACCTCACCAAAGTTAAAATGTGTGTGCTGCAGCAGGCTCATTTTGCAGCCTACAAAATGAGACAAGATTTCTGTAAATCATGTGCCTGTTAAGAGTCTATGCTGAGACTCTTACAACTCAACAGTAAAGAAAAAAACAAACAAACAAAAAACCAAAACCACCTTTAACCAGCACTCTGAAATGGGAGGCAGGAGGATTGTGCTATATAGTGAGATCCTGTCTCAAACAAACAAGCAAACGACATATAACCAAACTTTAGAAAATGGCCGAAGCAGCTGGGGTGACATATGCCAGTAATCTCAGCTATTTGGAAGGCTGAAGCAGGGGGATCTTGAGTTTGGGGACGGCCTGGGCAACACGGCAGGATGCTACCTTAAAAATCAACTAGAAGATGCAGAGTGACTACAAAATATCTCGTCTGCATATATGACATTACTAAAGAGTACACAGAAAATACATAACTCTTAATGTTACCAGTCCCAACTGCCCAGTGAAGAAAAAGTCAATTAATTAATAAAAATCATATGAAAATCAGGGAAGGATTTAAATGGACATTTCTCTAAAGAGATACAAATTGCTAAGAAGCACAGGGACAGATGTTTGTCATCCTTAGTCACCAGGGAAATGCAAATTAAAAACAACAGTCAACTGTATTGGGGAGGAATTGGACCTTCATTAAATTGCTGCTGGGAATCTAAAATACTACACTCACCAGGAAAATAGCTTGGGAATTCCTAGAAAGAGACTAGGGAACCCCTTCTACACATGCATACAAAAAAAAAAAAAAAAAAAAAACCCTGAAAACATGTTTGCAGTGAAATTCCCACCGGTGTTTGGACAACATTATTCATTTTAGCCTCAAATCGACAACAACCCAATTGCTACTCATCAATTGTTTATTGACAGCTGCACTGTAGTAGCTGATCTTGTTAATCACCCTGACTCACCCGCCAGGATCCTGAACAGAATAAAGAGGAGAAATCGTGTGGAACGCCAGCCCTTCTCTGCCTCTGCTTCCTGAGGCCTCAGTGACCAGCTACCTCACTTCCTGCTGCTAGCCTTTCCACACCTGTTGGACCAAACCCTCAAAGTACGAGCCAGAACAAACCTTTCCTTACTCAAGTTGCTTTTGCCAGGTTTGTTGTTACAGCAACGAGGAAAATAACTAACGCACACACAACAGAGTATTATTTACCATTATAGAGAGGAGGGGTTCTGAAACATGCTATAGCATGAATGAACTTGTTAGTTATGCTAAGTAAAGAAGCTAGACCCCCAAACGACATGTCTGATTCCACTTCTGTGAAATGGCCAGAATGGGACAAATCCAGAGGGTAAAAGTGGATTCAGGATAGGGGCTGGGTGTCTGAGTGGAATGGAGGGGAGGGAATGGAAGGAGGCCAACAGGGTGTGCAGTTTTTCTTTCTTGGGGTGCTGAAAACATTCCGGAATTAGAGAGCAGCGGTGCCACAGTCTTGTGAAAATATCAAACCCACTGGTTTTTACATCTTAACACGGTGAATTCCCAATATCCACATGGCAGTTACTATCTGTGATTCCAGTTCCAGGAGATCCAACACCCTCACAGACATGCATGCAGGAAGGACACCAGTGTACATACAATAAAAAATAAGTTAATTTTTAAAAGAAAATCTTTAAACAAACAAACAAAAAACTTCTGCCATTATCCCCTTGCCATGACCTGCACAGCTGGGTCCTGGCAACCTGACAGGGGTGATGAGGGAGTGAAGAAAAGACAGACACAGAAAAGTTGAGATCAGGTGGGCCATGAACCTTTTAAGAAAGAGTCTATCTATCTATCTATCTATCTATCTATCTATCTATCTATCTATCATGTATGCAGCATTCTGCCTGAATGTGTGCCTGCAGAAGAGGACACCAGATCTCATTATAGATGATTGTAAGCTGCCATGTGGGTGCTGAGAATTGAACTTAGGACTTCTGGAGGAGCAGTCTGTGCTGTTAACCTCTGAGCCATCTCTCCAGCTAGGGCCATGAACTTTGATGGAGACACATCAGCAGCTGGGAAACTCAGCACATTTATTATTTGCAGATTTCACTAATCTGTGTGGGTAGTCTCTGTAAGAGAGCAGTCTCAGGCAACAATCTTCGGCCAGGTAGGTGGGTACTCTCTGTCACATCCCCCCACTGATCTGGGGAAGGCTTTACTATCCCCATGAGTCTGATGCTCTGAGGTCCTTGACATGTCCGTGCCATGACAACAATACACAGTCACTCAGGACTTCATCCATTCCCACAATCCTTTCAGAAGGAAACTGACCCAACCTTTAGTCTAGACCGAGGATGTAAAGAACTGTGGTTTATAGCTGGTGCTGGGGACACACACCTGTCATCAGAGGTTAGGAGTGTCACCGTGAGTTTGAGGCCAGCCTGGTCTGTTGATGATCCTAGGTCAGAGCTGAATAGTGAGGCCCTGTCTCAAAACAACAAAGAAGCACCCCACCACCTAAACAACAAGAAAGAAAAGAAATAAAGAATTGTGGATTCTTTATCTTTGTAGATAAAAGGTATCTAAATATCTTTGACTTAAGTTCTTCCTTTAAGCAGCTATACTATAGATGACAA
Source organism: Meriones unguiculatus (assembly GCF_030254825.1). Taxonomy (NCBI): domain Eukaryota; kingdom Metazoa; phylum Chordata; class Mammalia; order Rodentia; family Muridae; genus Meriones; species Meriones unguiculatus. The sequence continues at coordinate 124,206,406 of NC_083352.1, read as the reverse complement.
AAGCAAGATACAAGGGCCATGACTTGAGTGTCTGGTAGAAACATGGCCCCAGAACTCCTTTCAAAGACCCCTATACTACAAGCTGAGACCCAGCACTAAAAAGACGTTGCCAAGGCCTAGACTAAAGGCACTCAAAGACCTGTGGGGCCACAATGAGACAGTGCCCTGGAGAGGAAGAGCAACAACAACGGTAGCCTTCCTGGGATCCCTGTTAGACTTAAAAGCTTTGATCCCAGCACTGGGGAGGCAGAGGCAAGCTGATCACTGACTTTGAGGTCAGCCTGGTCTACAGAGTGATTTCCAGGACAGCCAGGGCTGTCTCGAAAAGCAATAAGGAAAGAAAGAAAGAGAAAGAGAGAAAGAAAGGGAAGTAAATAAAAGAACCTATAACAATTACTCCTGAGGGCTACAGAATGGTTCACCACTGTTCCCTATAGAACCTTTGCAGGCTGAAAGTTGGCTGTCTATTTTTATGTTGTCTTGTGTGTGTGAGTGCATGTGTGTGCTGGTGTGTACGTGTGTATGAACGAATCGGGGAGGCCAGAGGATAGCCTCCGTGTCATTCCTCAGGAGCTGTCCATTTGGGTTCTTGACACTCTGCATCCGGAGCCTCGCTGATTAGGCTAGATAAACTGGCTGGCAGGAGGACCTGTCTGTGGCTACCTCTCCAGCCCCGCACCATGCCCGGCTTTTTACGTGGGTGCTAGGGATCACACCCAGGCCCTCATGCTTCCCTTTACTACGAAGCTTAGTTTTTAACTGTAAACTGACATCACCTAGAATCACCTGGTAAGTGTATGGTAGTAAGGAGTTGCCGACGTCAGGCTGCCACGTGGTATGTCTGTGGGGGGTTGTCTTGATTACCTTAAGTTAATTAAAGTGGGAAGACCCGGCCCAGTGTGGGTGGGTTCATCCCCTAGGCAGGGCGCTTTTGGATACCCTAGGGAAATGAGAACCAGGTGCCCAGAGCGGGACCTGTTGAGAACAATGAGCTTGCTTGGTGAGAGTTTTCTCTTCATTCCTAACCAACCAAAAATTTCTTTGCCTAGTGTTGTTGTTGTTTTTAAATTTGTTTTTTGTTTGTTTGTTTTTGTTTTGTCTTTAAAAACACAGTCTTGCTATATGGCCCAGGTTATCCTGGAACTCACCATCCTTCTGCCTTGGTCTCCCCAGCACTAGGATTATAGGTATATGTCATGACATCAGGCTCAGGGATGATTTAATTTATTTTTCTTGTGCTCTTTCATCCTCTCTGTATTATGCAATTTGAGACAGTGTCTAATGTTGATTAGACTGGTCTTAAACTGGCTATGTGGCTAAAGGTGACCTTGAATTTCTGATCCTCCTGCCTTCACCTCTCCAATGCTGAGATTAGAGGCCTATACCACTGTGCCAGGTTCGTGCAGTGCTTGAGGTGGAGCTCAGGGCATTGTGCACGCCCGGCAAGCATTCTACCCACACAGCTGCATCCTTAGCCCAGCAAATCTGTCTCTTTTATCAGCCAATGCCCATCTCGCAGTCTTTTCCAGAAGGGTTCTTTGAAATATGCGGGACCACCCATGTCAAGCCTGATCACAGACCCCGGAAGATCGGCAAATAGAACAGCAGGGTTGTTGGGTTTTTTTCCACCTCTCACTTTACGAGACCTGCTCACTGCACTGTCAGTGCCTGATGCAATTACACACATAACCCAGGTGTCCCCGGAGGCTCTTGCGGTGAGTGATCTCAGTCAGATGGGCTCAGGTTCAGCGCTCTGGCCTGTAGGTCCACAAGTCTCTCCTCAGGTGCTGGGAGCCCTAGGGGACTCCTGCTCAGTAAACTCTGCCTCCCAGGACCCTGATTCTGTTATGAATCTCAGTGACACAGATGTGAAACTCAGTCACACACACAGGCAAATAACCATTGGAATCACAAGAAGCGTTCATGGGTATAATTAGATTTTTCTCTCAGTTGGTAAAAATCTTAAATACAGACAAGAACAGAGAATAATGCAATAAATGCCTGTGCTCTCCAAATCAGAATTTAGTGTTATCACTTTACCATGTTTCCTTCTGATTAAAAAAGAAAATCTAATAGGATATAAAGTGAAAACTCTCATGCACGTTCACCTCCCTGGAGAAATTCACAAGAATTTGGTGCCTACTCCTCTTTTCAGACATCTACTGTATGTAATGTATCATAAATGCCTGTCCTGCATGGTTTTGAGATGCACTTAATAGTATCATATTTTGTTTTCTGCAACAGGCTTTTAATGCAAGAATGTGTTCTTGAGAGCTATCTTTGATGACATATATCTATATAAACAGATATGTACAGTTCATATTAACTGTTATGTAGCAGTTCATCACATGAATATTTATAAATTTGTCCATGCACAGCTCTACTGTAGACAGTTGAGGATTTTACAAATGTTCCTCTGTGAAAGACAATGCAGCAAAGAGCAAATATTCTTGCATGTATTTTTTGGACACATGAGTAAGGGTTTTCTTTTTAAATTTCTAGAAGTAGCATTGCTGGGGTTTTTACACTCTGTAGGCTAGTCTGGGCTTGTTCTCCCACTAGCAGTCAGGCGCCAATGTCAGAAGTATGCAGAGCATCTGATGGCCCAGGCTCACACTGGCCGAGTGGCTTCTGCGTCCTCCTGGTGGCTCCTGGTGGCTCCTGGTGGCCAAATCAAGTCTCAAGGAGAGTTTAGACTCAAGGAATAGGACAGTGGGCTGAAGAGATGGTTCCACTGCTGCTCTTCCAGAGGACTGGGGTTCAATCCCAGCACCTACGTGGTGGTTCACAATCATCTCTAACTCCAGTTCCAGAAGATCTTCTGATCTCTGTGGGCACTGGTCACACACATGATGTACATATATATGTGCCAGCAAAATGCTCACACACACAAAATAGCAGATATTCATACAATAAAATAAATAATCTTTTTTTTTTAAGTACTTGTTGCTTTTTTAAAAGACCCAAGTTCTGTTCCCAGTATCCATGTCCTTTGCTTCACAGCTCTAGGGTATCTGGTGCCCTCTTCTGGCCTCCATACATGTATTCTCACGTGTGCATACCACCCAGCAAACCTCCTCCATCCAAATAGCAAAATAATAGAGCTAGGTAGCTTCATGGCTCACATGTTTAATCCCAGCACTTGGAAGGTAGAGGCAGGTGGATCCTTGTAAATTCAAGGCCACCCTTGAATTTATGGAGAGAGTTCCAGGACAGCCAGGACTGCACAGAGAAACCCTGTCTCCAAACACCAAGAAGAAGGAGGAGGAGGAGGAGGAGGAGGAGAAGAAGGAGAAGAAGGAGAAGGAGAAGGAGAAGGAGAAGGAGAAGGAGAAGGAGAAGGAGAAGGAGAAGGAGAAGGAGAAGGAGAAGGAGTCGAAGTCATCATCCTAGGACAGTCAAAGTGGGGACACTGCTCCTTATAGATGGAGAAGAGAGGAGCAGAGGTTGGGGCCATGGATTATCTAAAGGGACCTTGAGCAAGTCAGCAAGGAGTTTGGCTGAAGGATCATTCCATAAGAAGACAAATAGACCAAGAGGCATTTATGGATTAAAGAAAAGCTACCTCAAAACAGTCCTTCAAACCTGGGCAGATATTTGGTACAGAAAAGGGAAAATTGCTTGTACATCAGAATTCATGGGGCATCCTCAGATCAGATTGAGAAACAGGACAGAGAACTGGTCCCACCTGCAACAAAGAATCCTTGTGAACAGAGAAAAGGCCCAGCGTTTTGGAAAAAGAAGTCTTTGAACTTAACATGGAGTCTGTCAGAGGGGCAAACTGTCAGAGGCACAAAAAGGCGATTGCTGGAGATGGAGCCAGTTAGAGTGTCCTCCTTCATTTTAACTGTCAACTTGACAGAACCTAGAGTCATCTCAGGAGGGAGTCTCATCTGAGGAGCGACCTAGATCAGACTAGCCTATGGGCATGTCTCTGGGGGAATATCTTGACTGTTAGTTGATTAGTAGGGCTCAGCCCACTGTCAGGTACCATTCCCTGGGCAGGTGGGCCTGGGCTATACACCTGAAAGCTAGCTAAGCATGAGCCTGTGAGTGAGCCAACTAGCAATGCTCCTCCAGGGTTTCTCTCTCCAAGGCTTGGGTTTTTCTTCTGACTTCCTTCAGTATCAGACTGTGACCTGAAACAGTAAGCCAGATAAGCCCTTTCCTCACTAAGTTGTTTTTTTTTTTTTTTTTTTTTTCTCAAAGTGTTTTATCACAGCAACAGAAGGAAGGTAAGGCCAGTGGGGTGAAGATGACCAAGAGAACCCAACATGCCTGGGACCATGAACAAAATGGAAAATCCAGGCTGGAGTGCTTGAGTGATAAGAAGAGATCATACCCGTCTAGTTAGCTCTTGGAGCTGCCCTCAGCCTCTGCACCAAATAACACTGTGCCCAGGGGCTGAGCTTTATTGAAGATGTTACCAGGATTCTTGCTCTCTGACTTTCTGTTGCCCCTGGAAAGACTTGTAGGGTATGAGAAGGAGGAGAAAGTGAGAAATAAGGCTTATTTCCCCAGCTCACTCTCCACTGAAGCCACACCCTGGAGGAGGCCCTTCTCCCTAGTCAGTTATTTTCATAGTTCCACAAACACCCTTTCTTCTTGGCCCTCAGAATGCTGCAGCCTCTGGGGTGGTTTCACAGAACTTCTGGATTCCCTCGACCCTTCCTACACTTTAATGTGTGCCTTGATGGCTCCAATCCAGCATCATCTACTTCCTGCTGAGACTCAATAGCAACCACCTGAGTCAGTGTCTTTAAAGGGGCACTTGTGAATTTTCAGGGACTACTGTTCCTCCTGGATACACAGGCTCAGAATCACATCCTCTTGTCTGGAGACTTTCCTTCCAGTGTGAGTCTTGGTAGGAAGTAGAGCTTGCTCCCATGTAGAATGTGGAAGTGCTAGCCTCCCTTGCAGCTAGGGTTTGGCTATGTGACCTAAGCTCTGTCAACCAGAGGCACAAACTATACTTTGAATAAAGAACCAGAGATACAAAGACACAGGAGCATTGAGGAGGTGGCCCCTGTCTCTAAGGACGACCCAGGTGGTAGTGGCAATGACTATTCCTGGCATCCAGCTCGGAGGAAGCACTACAGGTGTCTGATAAAGGTTCGCCATCCCGCATTGTGGGGCACAAGATTATCATCAAATTGGCCCTGTGTTTCTGCCATTACAGTGTCTAGGTCTGAGCAGGTTCAAAATTCCCTGGTTTCCTACTCTGCTTAGATTCAAGTCAGCTTATTACTTGTTTTTATGAATCCCAGCTTCGGGAGATTTCCTACCACAATGCAGACCATGGTCAGGCCTCACCTCCGGCTCTTTCTTTGGTGCCTTCCTCAGTCCTTCCCCTGACTCCATGTTCCTGTCGTGTTATCTTCCAGCTGTGCCCTGGGTGGTATTTTGACCCGGGGTCTCATGTAGCCCAGGCTGAATGTCCTTGCGCCCCCTACCCTCCGAGTCTGCTCCAGCTGTTCTTTTGTCTTTGTTCACAAGAAGGCTTACTAGTCTGTGAGTTAGGAGTCATCACTCTAATGGATCTAAATCCCATACGAAAAGCTTTCTAGCTGTGAGGTTGGAGTCAAGTTACTGCACCTCTGTGAACTCTCGTCTCCGTATGTGTCCGCTGGGAGAGATCTTGTTTGGAGGACTGGGTAAGGGAACTTGTGTGTGGAGCCTGCACTAAGCCGCCTGGCTCCTTCTGACCATCAATAACAGCCGCTATCATCTTTATACACACCATTATCATCACCATCATCATGATTCAAAGGCCTTATGGAGCCTACTTAGAACCGGCATCATCAACTCAAATACCTGCAGGAGGCAGGCAGGCAGCGGGGACAAGAGCCGGGGAGCCATTTAAACAAACACATTGGCACAAGGTGGGAGCTTGAGAGCCACGTCTGTCTCAAGAGGGAAGCCATTGCTCAGCTGTAGCCATTTACTGCCAGGCGGACGGTGGGCTCAGCGATGCCAGGCTTCACACTATTTCAAGCAAAGCCAGAGAATCAGAGCTCTATAGAAAGCTGTTGCTTTATGAAAAGCTCCATGGACACTGCACTGAGGTCACAGCAGGCTGCAGAGGCCAGTTTGTGCTCCTTCCTGTGGGTCTCCAGGTCCACTTTAGATTGTCAGGCAACAGCCTGGTTGGGTTGGGTTCCTTCCATCCATCGGCACGGTCAGCCATAGCCAAGGCCCCTGCCTAGGCAGCTTAGACTGTGAGAGATGTTCCTGAGTAGGAAGTGTGGTCTCAGGCGCAGTTCAGAGAAAAGGAATAAGAACTGCAGGCATGCCCCACCAGTTGCTTCTCTGTGGATGTCAGGTGCTCCGAGAGCAAGTGCTGCAGGGTGCCAAGGAGCCCCCAGTAACCGCCAGCTTCGGTCAGCCTCAGATTCAGCTTACTTATAAAATTGCATGTGCAGAGGTATGAAAACAGAGCTAGGACACAGATTAAATTCATTTACAGGATCTTGGGCTTCTCCCATCTTTTCATAGCGCAGAAAGCTTTACCTCATTGGTTGCAGGAGAGCTGCAGCTATGAACATCATCATTATGTTCCAGGCAGGGGGAATGGAATGTGATAAGAGGTGGTCTTTACATTAAAGTTTCTCAGAAATCCCAGCATATTTCTCTTTTCATCTCACAGGCCAGAGCTGCTTTCCACATCAATACCTGGTCACCAAGAGAATGAGAATGGGATATTTTTAGATCGTTACATGGCAGACCCAAACAGTATCAGGTTTCTGTTAAGTGGAAACAAAGAGAAAATAGCTTCAGAGTAGGCAACCTTTAGCCTCTAAGGCCTCCTATGAATGCGGACTTCGTGCTAGACTCTAGCCAAGTACTAAAGACCTCAGCCGGCACTGGATCATAGCCACAGGATGAGAGGTTATTGGATCTCACTCTAAAATGTAGGGCCTGTGCAGCAGAAAGATGGATGTGGGAGTGGTTTGGGGATGCAACCAAGCTGGCCCGATTCAATGCTGGTACCTCAGCGTTGGGACCTTCACTGTTCCTGCTCTCCGGTAACCCTCTCTGGCCTTCCTGCTCTGTGTCGCCCCACCCGGGCCCAAGCAGGGTGGGGAGACTGTGTGATTAACAGCTCTAGCAGTTCTAGGAGGCACCCAAGAGAGACGTTTGGAGAGAAATATGTCAGTGGCACAGCTGGTTTATAATGTGTATTAATCCCTGACATGTAATTTGAGTAATATATGTAAAGCAGAAAGTTCAGGCGCTGATTTAGGGGCCTTATTATTACCCTGTCAGCAGAATTCATGTTCTATTTGCACAGAGCTCTGGGTCCATCCCGGGTGATGGGGAGGAGGAGGCTTTCTGATGGAGGCAGCTAGATAGCAGGGTAGAGGTGGGTGCTGGTGGGAATAGGGTGTCTTTCTGTAAGTGCTTGGGGACCCTGGCAGGGTTGCCAGGTGCCCACTTGGCTGAGGGAGCTGTGGTGCAAAACCAGGTTCTTTCTACTGGGCCCTGGAGCAGACCCTTGCGCATCCCTCAAGAAAGTGGTAAGTGGTCTATGAAGTCATGGGCTTTGGAATTCAAAGCCTACTTGGCCACTTTCTTATCATGTGACTTTGCATAGTTTTTCCAACTTTCTGGCTCCGATGTCCATACGTGCAGGTGGGGCTCATAGTAGGATCCGTCTAACCGAGGCTTAACTAAAAACAACAGGTTCTGGGCACTTACTGAGGAACAGGGGGAATTCTAAGTGTTTTGACATGTATTTTCATTGAGTCCCCATGGCAACCTGCTAAGATGGATGTGTGAGTACCCTTTGAGGGCGAAGAGAGGTGAAGTAGCTAGTTGAAGGCCACAGGGCAAATGAGTGATGGAGCTCAAATACT